>NC_060129.1:66787019-68158269 GCF_021461395.2 Schistocerca americana | reverse complement strand
TGCGATCATGGACGCCCCAACTACCACCATCATCTACACCTCTCCTTCACCTGCCCCCACTGTAACGTCATGGAGTGCTTCCTCTGGGATTCACCCGTCTCATGCACCTCCCCTACTCACAGTCTCGTCCCCATCTATCTCCTCTCCATCGATGTATCCCCACCTGTACGTCACTCCTGCTCCTCCCCTGCTACTGCCCCTGCTGCTTCTCCCGCTCCTGCCTCTGTCCCTGCTCCCAACCCCCCTCCCCCTCCTGTCGCCCGCCGAGACGACTTTCCCCCTCTCCCCCCTGTGACTACCGCTGCTTCCCCTGCCAGAGTCGCCGCCCGCCGCGCCACAGTCGCCACCACGGAGCGCCATACCCTATCATCTGGTGCTTCTGCCTCACAGGAGGGCCCTGCCTCCCACCACCTCCCTATCCATCCAGTCCCTCATCCCTCCTCCCAGGCCACACCTGCCAAAAAATCTTCCAAACGGCCCAGTGGCGACCTCTCCTCTACTCCTTCCTCCAAAAAGCCACTGCCCGCCCCACCTCCCACTGACCCCGCTATGGATACCACCCCACCTCCCTCCTCTCCAGCTCCCTCCCTGTATACCTTTGTCCTCGCCAACCCTGATCCGAAATTCCTAGATGCCCGCACCCTCACCCTTGAAATCCGGAAGTACATCCCCAGTGCACCCATCACTCAACTTATCCCTCGCAGAGACTCTGTCCTCATCAAGTCTCCCTCTCCGTCCTTCCATACTGATCTCCTCCGGCGCCTTCCCTGCATCACCTTTGGGCCCCACGCATCCCTCACCCCATTCCTTACATCCTCCTCTCCTCGTCAACCCCAACCGCCTCGTCGTCCGCCGACCCTCACTGCCGTCATCACAAAACTCAGCACTGTGATCACGGAGGCTGAGGTGTTGGCGGAACTGAATGCCCACCCCTCCCTGGAAGTCCGCTCTGCCCGCCGTATTTACAACTCCTCTGGCCCTACTTTCCTCATGCGTATCTTTACAGAGTCCGCCTCCTCCATCGACCACCTCCTCACGCAGGGAGCCCTGATTTTCAACCGCCGCCACCCTGTTGACCCGTCCCGTTCCCCTCCTCAATCCTACCGCTGCCAGCGTTGTCTTCTGTACAATGACCACCTCACCCAAAACTGCAAGAACCCACCCACCTGCCCCCATTGTAAAGCCTCCCACTTCCTCAAACAGTGTCCCAACCTCGCCTCCCCCCCATCCTGCAACATCTGCAATGAAACTCACCCCACCTATTCCTCCAAATGCAAAGCCAAGCCCCCTCCCACCAACCCTGAACTCACTGTCCCCGTTCGCCCCATTGACCCACCTATCCACCCTAACAATTCTCTCCGCCCTCCCCCTACAGCAGAAGACATCATCCGGTTCCTCACCATCGTCCTGCAGAACATCCACCCCTTCCAGCGCACCCACACACTCCAGCAGATTTCCCTCGCTGCCCGCTCTGTTTTCCACTTAAACACCTACGCCACATACTCCCACAACCAGGCCCACTTTACCTTCACCCGCCTAGACACCCTCGTTTAAGCCCCTCTCTCCCCTTCCCACACCCTTCCCGCACCCAACGCCATGGCTCGTCAACAGTATCGTCTCCTCTACCTCAACATTCGCTCCCTCCCTGCAAACAAATGCCTCTTCATGCATACCCTCTCCCAGCACCAGGTTGACTCCTTCATCCTTAATGAAACCTTCCTCCAACCCCACCATGTGGTCTGCGTCTCCTTCACCGCACTGACAATCCCCTTCCCCTAGCTCGAGGCGGGGTCACTATCGGCCACCTCCAGCATCTCCCTGTCCGGCCACAACCCCTCCTCAATGACCCTACCGAACACCTTCTCCTCAGCCTCTTTTTTCCCTCCCTCACCGTCACCTGTGCCACTATCTATATTCGCCCCGCAGCTCCTCTCCCCTTTGACTTCATTTCCCATGTTGACCGTACCTTCTCCACCTATGTGATCGCCGCTGATCTCAACATCCACAGCCGTGACCCTGCTACCCTTCGGCGGTGGCATCAGTTCCTTGCCACCCTCCATGGTGACCTTGTTCCTCTCCCACAGCACACCCGTCCTGAAAGTAACTCCACCCCTGATGTTATCCTCGCTTCCCCCAACCTCCTTGGTCGCATTGCCGTTGATGTCCTCGATCTCGTCGGTAGTGACCATCTCCCTGTCCTTCTCACCATCTCCTCTACCCGTCCTGCCACTGCAGCCACCCGCCCACCTGCCCCTCCAAAATCTGTCCATGACTACCATCGTGCCAATTAGGATGCCTACCGGGACTCCATTGCCTTACAGGTCGAAAGCCACCCCCTCACTTTCCACCACCCTGATGACATCACCCATGCCTCTTCCTTCCTTCAGAAGACCATCACTGACGCTGTGGAGGCTCATGTCCCTACCAAACTCATCCACCCTCACCGCCCTACGCTTCCTCCACAGGCCGTCCTTCTTCTGCGTGAATCCCGCAGGCTCTACCGCTCCTTCCTCCGCACTCGTGACCGGGATACTCTCACCCGCCACCGGCAATTACAGCGACATATCCGGAACCTCCTTACAGCAAAGAAACGCCGGGACTGGCGTCAGACATGCACACGCCTCAACTCCACCCTCCCTGTCAACTCCTCCAAGTACTGGTCAGCCTTCCACCGCCTTACTGGTAGCCATCCCACCCCGCATTACCCCATCCTCCATGACGTTCGACCCTTTCCCGACAACCTCAGTAAGGCTAACCATTTTGCTTCCCACCTGTCCGAGGTCTTCTCCATTCCTGACGATCCCCATTTTGATTACTCCTTCTTCCCCACTGTCCTTGACCGCACTGACACCTCTGTCCCCCTGCTAGCCCCTAGCTTCCAGTACTTGGATCGGCTACCCCCGTCCGACATCAACACTCCCATCACCATGCAAGACATCACACTCGTCCTCCGCTCCAAACGCAACACCGCCCCTGGTCATGATGGTGTCACCTACCGTCACCTCAAGGAATCCCCTCCATCCTTCCTGTCTGTCCTTGCTACCCTGTACAATGTCCTCCTCTCCACTGGATTTTACCCTGACCTGTGGAAGACTTCCCGTGTCCTGCTGTTCCCTAAGCCTAACAAACCCCCCTCTGCTACCTCTTCCTATCGTCCCATCTGCCTCACCTCCGTGTTCAGTAAGGTCTTTGAGACCATCCTCTCTCGCCGTATCCACCGCCACCTTAACCTCCACCGCCTCCTTCCTCTTACCCAATGTGGCTTCCGCCCTTCCTTCTCTGCTGACGACCAGCTCCTTAACCTTACCCATCTTCTTTCCCTCCAACTTAACTCCCGTCGCTCTGCTATCTTTGTTTCCCTTGATCTCCAGAACGCCTATGACCGTGTCTGGCATCCCGGGCTCCTTTTCAAACTCCAGACCTATGCTCTTCCCATCAACTTCGTCCGTCTCGTTGCTTCCTTCCTCTCCCATCGTCCCTCCTATGTGACTATCCACAATTCCAACTCCCGTACTTTCTACCCCTCTGCCGGCGTGCCCCAAGGTTCTGTCCTTTCCCCTCTCCTCTATCTCCTGTACACTGCTGATATGCCCAAACCTCCCCCTCCTGTTCATCTTCTCCAGTTCGCTGATGACACCGCCTTCCTAGCCCTTTATCCTACCCTCCAACGGTCCCAACGTACCCTCCAAACCCACCTTGACCAATTCACCGCTTGGTGCAACCAGTGGTTCCTCCGTGTTAATCCCTCCAAGACCCAGGCGATCATCATAGGCCGCACCACCCGCTCCTTCCACCTCCATGATTTCTACCTCACCATTTATGGCCGTCCTATCCACCTCACTCCTACCCTCAAATACCTTGGCCTCACACTCGACCGCCACCTCACCTGGACTCCCCATCTCCTTACCATCCAAAACAAAGTTCACAACCGCCTCCGCCTCCTGAAACTCCTGTCCGGCCGGACGTGGGGTCTGCATCCTTCCACCATCCTTCACACCTACAAATCCATGATCCGCCCCATCCCTTGTTATGCCAGCATCGCTTGGATTTCCGCCCCTCCCCGGTTCTATAAAGCCCTCCAAATCCTCGAACGCCATGCACTCCGCCTCGCCTTCCGCATCCGCTTTCCGTCCCCCACGCGCATCCTCTATGACCTCATCCCCTTCCCCCACCTTCTCCTTTTCCTTGAACATATCCGGACACTATATATTGTCCGCCGCCTTGATCCCCCTCACCCCATGGTGTCTCCCTTCCTCTCCACTCCCAACCAGTTGCCGCGCCTTTACCGTTGTGTCCCTCCCTCTCTCCATCTCCACACCCTCCATCTCCTTTCCCAACACGACTTCCACCGTCTACCACTCCCGGATGATGAGCTTCGCCCTGACATCTACCCTTCCTACCAACTCTAACCCCCTCTTCCTGCCTCCTCCTCAGAGCTCCCTCTCCTCCCCCTCCCTCCTTCTCAGCGGATTTCCCCTCCTACTCCCCATCCATCTCTTGTGCCTTCTTTCGGTGTCTCTGCGCTCCCTCCTGCCCTGTCTTCCCTTTTCCTCTCCCGCCCCATGTGTCTCCTGCCTCTTCGTGAACCCACAGTTGCCCCTCCTCTCTTCCTCCCGCCACTTCCCCAGCTGCCCCATGCTCTCCCCTCCTTTTCCATCCTCTCTGCCCTTTCCCTCGGCAGGTCCCGCCTGGTAGTTTTACTCTTCGTCGTGTGTGCTCCACGTGGGTTTTAAGTGTGTTGTCTTTGGAGTGTTTTTAATACTGTGGCCAACTTTTAACCTGTGCATGTGCATCCAGTGTCTTCTCTGTGTTTTAAGAATCGCCAACTGTGTTTTTTAACTTTCTGGTGACTTTTTTAACTGTCCCCAATGACCTTCTACATGTCAGTGATTTTTACCTCCATTTTCTCCCCTTACTCTGTTTTATGTTCCCCTTTTTTTACCTCCTTATGTATGTATTATTTTATTCTTGTTTTAGTTGTCATATCACTCGGCTGAAGAGCGGCGGATTGTGCTGCTGACAGCCCTCCCCTGCCCATATGGGGCAGGGGCATGAAATCACATTAAAGGAAAAAAAAAAAAAAAAGAAAAAAAATAATTTCCTCGACGTCCGTCTGATCGGCCCCTTTCTCTCCCACCGTCCTTCCTACGTCACAATCCATAACACGGATTCCTACACCTTTTTTCTCTCCGCCAGTGTGCTCCAAGGCTCCATCCTCTCCCCCATTCTGTACTTTTTGTATACGGCGGACATGCCGCCGCCGTCTCCCCCATCCACCTTCTCCAGTTTGCCGATGACACCGCCTTCCTTGCCCTTGAACCCAACCTGCAGCGCTCCCAACACCTTCTCCGATCCCATCTTGACCGGTTCACAGCTTGGTGCAACCAGTGGTTGCTCAAGGTCAATCCCTCCTTTTCCTCAAACGGATACGGGTCCTCTACACTTCCCGTAACCTTGATCCTCCTCACTCGCTTGTCTCTCCCATCCTCTCCCGACCCCGCCCGCTGCCGTGCCTGTATTTCCACTTCCCACAAGCTCTCCATCTCTCCACCCTCCTTACCCTCTCTCAAGGAGGCTTCCACCAGCTCCCCCTCCCAGATGATGCCCCCACCCCTCCATCTACCCCTCCTACCAACATTGATACTCCTCTCCCTCTTCTTGTGTAGGCAAAACCACCCCTTCCTTCCGCCTCCTCGATTTTTATCTAACCATATATCTCTGCTCTCCCCTCTCCCTCTCCCACCTCCCCTCCTCCTCTCTTGGCAGGTCCCCGGATTCGCACACGCAGTCAACATTCGCGCACTGGATCACATCGCCATCAGTGTCTCGTGTGTGTGCCTTCGTTTTATGCTTAGTGTTCTTTCGCCACCACGCCACCACTGTTCACATGTGCCATCGCAGTCATCCTTGTTATGTGCGCCGTGTCAACTAGTATTAGTGTTTTTTCTCGTCCAGCGTGACCAGCTTCATGTTTATTATTTTTGGTGTCTACAGTTTTTGCCCATCGTTTTTATTGTATTATCTGTGCCACCTATATGTAATACTTATTGTACGACTCGCGGCTGAAGAGCAGCGTAATATGCTGCTGCCTGCCCGCCTTTGTATAAGGTGATCAAAATAACAATAAAAAAATTAAAAAAAATTACCTCAAGGCTGACTGGAATACCTACCGGGATACCCTCTCACCTACCACAACCCTGATGATATTACCCGTGCTGCCCCCTTTCTCCTGCAGACCTTGTCTGAGGCCGTGGAGGCCCACATAACGTCCGTCGCCATCCACCCCCACCATCCTACTTTACTCCCACAGGCCGTCCTCCTTCTCGGTGAATGCCGCCATCTCTACTGTGCCTTCCTTCACATGCATGAACTGGACACAGTACGACGCCACTCGCAACTACAACGACACATCAGAAACTTGCTCACAGCTAAGAAACGCCGGTACTGGCGACAGACATGCACCCGTTTTAGTGCTACACTTCCTATCAACTCGTCCAAGTACTGGTCAGCCTTCCGCTACCTTACTGGATCTAAACCCCCTCCCTACTACTTCTTCATGATGATGACCCCTTCCCTGACAACCTTAGTAAGGCCAATCACTTTGCGTCCTACCGCTCCGATGTCTTTATCATCCCTGACGATCCCCAGTTCGATTACTCCCTCTTCGCAGATGCCCACGATCGAACTCACATCTCTGTCCCTCCCCTAGCCCCTGGTTTCCAGTACTTGGACAACATTGCACACACCAAATTCAATGACCACATCACCACTCAGGATATCATCGCTATCTTCCTCTCCCTTGACTTTGAATGCACCTATGACCAGTTGTGGCATTCCAGTATCCCCGTCAAGCTCCAGACCTTCGCCCTTTCTATTAACTACGTCTGTCTGATCGGGTCCTTTCTTTCCCAACGTCCAACCTACCTCAGCATCCATAACACAGATTCCTACACCTTTTCCCCTCTGCCGGTGTGACCAAAGGTTCCGTCATATCCCCTCTTCTGTACCTTTTGCATAGGGTGGACATGTCGCCGCCTTCACCACAAATCCACCTTTTCCAGTACGCCGATGGCACCGCCTTCCTTGCCCTTGCCCCCACCCTGAAGCGTTCCCAACACCTACTCCAGTCACATCTTGACCGGTTCACCACATGGTGCAACCAGTGGTTGCTTGTGGTCAAACCCTCCAATACCTGGGAGATCATTGTAGGCAAAACCACCCCTTCCTTCTGCCTCCTCGACTTCTATGTCACCATCTATGGCCGCCCTATCGCCCTCACCCCTACCCTTAAATACCATGGCATCACCCTTGACTGTAGCCTCTTCTGGCCCCCCACCTCCAGACAATCCAAGCCAAGGCACGCTCCCAACTCCGTCTCCTCAAGCTCCTTCCTGGCCGTACATGGGGTTTGGACCCCTCCACCATCCTCCACACCTATAAATCCCTCATATGCCCTATCCTCTGCTACGTCCACCCTGCTGCCTGGATTTCCGATCCTCCTACCTTTACAAATCTCTTCAGATCCTTGAACGCCATGCTCTTCGCCTCGCCTATCACATCCGTCTCCCCTCCCTAACGTGGATCCTGTCCAACCTTATTCCATTCCCCCACCTCCTCCTTTTCCCCGAATGGATACGGGTTCTTCTACACTTCCCGTAACCTCAATCCTCCTCTCCTGCTTGTCTCTCCCATCCTCTCCCAACCCCGCCCGCTGCCGTGCCTGTATTTCCACCTCCCACAGGCTCTCCATCTCTCCACTCTCCTTACCCTCTCTCAAGGAGGCTTCCACCAGCTCCCCCTCCCTGATGATGACCTCCTCCCCTCCATCTACCCCTCCTACCAACATTGATACTCCTCTCCCTCTTCCTGTGTTTGTTCCTATGGGCACCCTCTCTCCCTTCTTTCCCCCTTCCCTCCCTCCTCCTTTTCCCCCCTCCTCCCCAGCTTCCCCTGCGCCCATACCTTCATTCCTCCCACCATCTCCTTTGCCATTGGCATCTTCGCTCTCCCCTCTCCCTCCCCCACCACCTTCTTCCCCTCTCGGCAGGTCCCTGGACTCGCACAAGTTCAGTGGACATTTGCACGCCAGATATCATCGCCATCAGTTTCTTGTGTGTGTGCCATTGTGTATGCGATTTAGTGTTTTTCGCAACCACGTTCCTTCGTTCACTTGTACCGTCTAAGTCATCAGTGTCTGTGCACAGTGCTGACAGTTTCTTGTGTTTTTCGTTGAGTGTGAATGCCTTCGTGTTTTTAATTTTTGTATCTATTTTTTTTTAACCACCAATCTGTTACTTTCCTGTCTTCGTTGTCTCTTTTATTGTAATGCTTGTGGCTGAAGAACACAGTAGATTTATCCGCTGCAAGCCCACATTTGTATAAGGTGAAAAATAACAATAAAGAAAAAAATAATAATTTCCTCTCGACCAATTGGAATCCCTACCAGGATACCCTCTCTATCCAAGTTGATAGCCACCCGTTCACCTACCACCACCCTGATGATATTACCTGTGCCGCCTCCTTTCTCCTCCAGACCTTGTCTGAGGTTGTGGAGGCCCAGTCCCTTCCATCGCCATCCACCCCCATTGTCCTACTTTACCATCACTTCCATTTCCGTTAATCACGCCGTCCCTACCGTTCCTTCCTTCACACGTGTGACCCGGACACACTACAACGCCACCGGCAACTACAACGACACATCAGAAACTTGCTCACGGCTAAGAAATGCTGGGACTGGCGACAGACATGCACCCATCTTAATGCTACACTTCCTATCAACTCGTCCAAGTACTGGTCAGCCTTCTGCCGCCTTACCGGATCTAAACCCTCTCCCTACTACCCTCTCCTTCATGATAATCAATCCTTCCCTGACAACCATAGTAAGGCCAATCACTTTGCCTCCTACCTCTCCGATGTCTTTACCATCCCAGATGGTATCCACTTCCATTACTCCCTCTTGCCAGATGTCCGCAGTCGAACTGACACCTCTGCCTCTCCTCTCGCTCCTGGCTTCCAGTTCTTGGACAATATTGCACAGAACGAATGCAATGCCCCATCACTACTCAGGATCTCATCACTGCACTCCGCATGAAACGCAACACCACTCTTGGTTACGACTGTATCACCTATCGCCAACTTTGTGAACCTCCTGCCTCCTTCCTCTCCACTCTGGCCAGGCTCTACAATGTAGTTCTGCCGCCGACTACTACCCAGACCTGTGGAAAACCTCCCCCATCCTGATGTTCCTTAAACCTGACAAACCACCATCTGCTGTCTCCTCCTACAGTCCCAGCAGCCTTACCTCGGTCTTCAGCAAGGTCCTGGAATCCATCCTCACCTGCCTCATCCACCAGCATCTCCGCCAGCACCGCCTCCTTCCATAACACGGATTTCTACACCTTTTTCCCCTCCACTGGTGTGCCCCAAGTTTCTGCCTTCTCCTCTCTTCTGTATCTTTAGTATACGGCGGACAATCCGGCACCTTCACCCCCCGTCCACCTTCTCCAGTACGCCGATGACACCGCCTTCCTTGCCCCCACCCGCACCCTGCAGCGCTCCCAACACCTTCTCCAATCCCATCCTGACCATTTCACCACTTGGTGCTACCAGTGGTTGCTCAAGGTCAATCCGTCCAAGACCCAGGCGATCATTGTAGGCAAATCCACCCCTTCCTTCCGCTTCCTCGACTTCTATGTCACCATCTATGGCCGTCCTATCGCCCTCACCCCCACCCTTAAGTACCTTGGCGTCACCCTTGACCATTGCCTCTCCTGGACCCCCATCTCCAGACAATTCAAGACAAAGCACGCCTGTGACTCTGTCTCCTCAAGCTCCTTTATGGTCGCACTTGGGGTCTGGACCCCTCCACCATCCTCCACACCTATAAATCCCTCACCCACCCTATCTTCTACTACGCCAACCCTGCCCAGATCTCCATCCCTCCTACCTTTTTCAAATCCCTTCAAATCCTTGAACGCCATGCTCTCCGCCTCACCTATCGCATCTGTTTCCCCTCCCCCACGTGCATCCTGTACGATATTAATCCATTCCCACACCTCCTCCATTTCCTCAAACGGATACAGATCCTCTACACCTCCTGTAATCTAGATCCCCCTCACTCACTTGTCTCTCCCATCCTATCCCACCCCTGTCCACTGTCGCACCTGTATTCCCACATCCCACCTCCTCTCCATCTCTCCACTCTCCTAACCCTCTCCCAAGGTGGCTTCCACCAGGTGCCCTACCTTGATGATGCCCTCCAACCCTCCATCTACCCCTACTATCAACTTTGATCTTCCTCTTCCACTTCCAGTGTTTTTTCCTCAGGGCACCCTCCCTCCCTTCTGTCCCTCCTCCCTCCCCCAGACATCCCATACCCGAACACCTTCTAATGTTATTTAAAATCCGTCTTGATTCCAAATTTTTTATTCATATGACCGGTTTCGGTTCATTCAGAACCATCTTCAGACCTGTAAAAATAATGATACTATTTTACTATTTCATGGAAGCAAATCTTTTTCATCCTATCTAATCAACATCAAATGTACCAGAACGTACCTGATATTTCAGTTACAGGAGTAACCCATCCAAATCCAGTACGATCTAAAAAACATAGGGCGATTTATATATCTATGGTGCTGGTGGGAACTTGTTTTCCTCTACGGTCGATCTGCTTCCGCGGTTTCCGCCATTTCTGTGTTGTGCCGCGGTCTGCTCAGTCGTCTGATGTCCATCGCCGCGGGCAAGAGGGCTGCACAGGAGGGCCCCGTCAACGACGCCACGCGCTGCACGCGTCTTCCGGCTTCTCCACCGCGCACCATCTCTCATCCCTCGGTCTGATCTCCACACGCAATCTCTTAGTAGGTCGTCATAAGTGCTAAAATAGGCGTTACGATTGAATTCGCTTTGCTCGTTGAGGATTAAATCCGGATCTTTATTTTTGTGGGTGTATATTTGAATTTCTTCCAAAATGTTAAGAAACTGTCCCTTATGAGCTCTATGCAGTATGTCTAACTTGCGTTCAATGTTCGTGACTGAGTGCTTTGTGGCAGCCATATGCGCCCCAAAAGCTGTTTTGTTTTGAGAGTAGGTGTGCTCCCTGAATCTGGTTTCAAAGTTCCTACCAGCCTGCCCTATACATTGTTTACAGCAGTCATTCCATTTGATCTTATATACCCCTGAATCCTGAAATTTATTCCTACTATTACATATTCTATGCCGGAGCTTCAATTTTAACGTGTTATTTGTTGGGAACCATATTTTAACGTCGGATTTACGAAGGCATCTTTCAATTTTATCTGTAATTCTTCCATTGTAAGTGAGAGCTACATTTTTTTGTTGTTGTTCCTCTTAAATGCTACTTGACTTCCTTCTATTTGTTCCATTTTCCTCTTCTTTGTCTTCCTATAAACATTCATCACCTGCTTACACGTATATCCGTTCGCTACGGTTACTTCTTTTAAAATACTTAACTACTTTTCTAATACCTGTTAGCTTAGTGGCAATCTTAGTAGCCTGTATACCATCCAAGTAAAATATGCCCATTTGTATCGCGGTGGAGGTGGAGGTGGAGGTGGAGAGAGGGGGGGATACAGTGATACAGGTGCGGCAAACGGGCGGGGGGTGGAGAGGAAGGAGGAATCCAGTGGGTGGGGGGGATCAAGCCTGCGAACAATGTAAAGGATGCGGAGATGTTGGAGGAACAGGAGGAGGTGGGGGAAGGGGATCAGTTCATACAGGAGCCGTGTGGGGGAAGGAAGGCAGATACGGAAGGAAAGGCGGAGTGTATGGCGTTCAAGGATTTGGAGGGCCTTGTAAAAGCGAGTGGGGCGGAGATCCAGGCAACGCTGGCATAACAGAGGATAGGATGGATGAGGGATTTGTAGGTGTGGAGGGTGGTAGAAGGATGCAATCCCCATGTCCGGCCAGACAGGAGTTTCAGAAGGCGGAGGCGGGATTGGGTTTTCTGTTGGACGGTCTGGAGATGAGGATTCCAGGTGAGGTGTCGGTCGAGGGTGAGGCCAAGGTATTTCAGGGTGGGGGTGAGCTAGATAGGACGACCATAAAGGCTGTGGTAGAAATCATGGATGCGAAAGGAGCGAGTGGTGCGGCCTATGATGATTGCCTGGGTTTTGGTGGGGTTGAGACGGAGGAACCACTGGTTACGCCAAGTGGTGAACTGGTTAAGGTGGGTTTGGAGGGTACCTTGCGACCGTTCTTTATTGTAATTTTAAGCACCTCATACAAGGCGGGCTGTCAGCAGCATATTACGCCGCTCTTCAGCCTTAAGGGGTACAATAATATGACATAGAGGTGACACAAACAATACAAGAAAAACGGCGGGCAAAGGAATGTAGATACAAAAACAATAAACATGAAGCCGTTCACGCTGGACGAAGAAACACTAACACTTGTTGACACAGAGCACAGAATAAGGACGACTGCGACGGCACACGTGAACAGTTTAGGCGTGCCAACGAAAGAACACTAACCGCAGACGAGGCACCCACACGAGACACTGGTGGCAATGATCTCAGGCGTTCGAATGTTCACTGAGTGTGTGCGAGTCTGGGGACCTGCCAAGACGGGAGGAGTGGGGGTGGGAGAGGGAGAGGGGAGAGCAGATGCCCTGGGCAGGGGAGATAGGGGGAAGAGAGGAAGGGGGAGGGGAAGCCCGGGGGAAGAGTGGTGGAGGCAGGGTACAGGGGAAAAGGAAAGAGAAGGGAGGGTGCCTAAAGGAAAGGACACAGGAAGTTGGGGGGAGGATCAAAGTTGATAGGAGGGGTAGATGGAGGGGAGGAGGACATCATCAGGGTGAGGGAGCTGGCGGAAGCCACCTTGGGAGAGGGTGAGGAGGATGGAGAGATGGAGACCGGGTGGGACGTGGGAATACAGGTGCGGAAGTGGGCGGGGGCAGAAGAGGATGGGTGAGACAAGCAGATGAGGAGGATCGAGTTTGTGGGAGGTGTACAGGATCCATATCCTTTCAAGGAAAAGTAGGAGGAGGGGGAAGGGGATGAGATCATACAGGATCCGCGTGGGGGAGGGGAGACGGATGCAATAGGCGAGGCGGAGAGCATGGCGTTCAAGGATTTGGAGGGATTTATAAAAGGTAGGGGGGGCGGAGATCCAGGCCAGATGGGCGTAACAAAGGATAGGGCGGATGAGGGATTTATAAGTGTGGAGGATGGTGGAGGGGTCCAGACCCCACGTACGGCCGGAAAGGAGCTTGAGGAGACGGACTCGGGACCATGCCTCGGCTAGGATTGTCCTGAGATGGGGAGTCCAGGAGAGGCGACGGTAGAGGGTGACGCCAAGGTACTTAAGGGTGGGAGTGATGGCGATAGGACGGCCATAGATGGTGAGATAGAAATCAAGGAGGTTGAAGGCAGGGGTGGTTTTGCCTACAATGATCGCCTGGGTTTTGGAGGGATTGACGTTGAGCAACCACTGGTTGCACGAAGCAGTGAACTGGTCAAGATGGGATTGGAGAAGGTATTGGGAGCGCTGCAGGTTGGGGGCAAGGGCAAGGAATGCGGTGTAATCGGCAAACTGGAGAAGGTGGACGGGGGGTGACTGCGGCGGCATGTCCGCCGTGTACAATAAGTACAGAAGGGGAGAGAGGACGGAGCCTTAGGGCACACCGGCGGAGGGGAAAAAGGTGTAGGAATCCGTGTTATGGATGGTGGCATAGGAAGGACGGCGGGAGAGAAAGGAGCCGATCAGACGGACGTAGTTAATGGGAAGGGCGAAGGTTTGGAGTTTGAAGAGGAGACCAGAATGCCATACGCGGTCATAAGCACGTTCGAGGTCCAGGGAGAGGAAGATTTCGGAGCGACGGGAAGCTGTTCGGAAAGGAGATGAGTGAGGTGAAGGAGAAGGTCGTCGGAAGAGATGGACAGCCGAAAGCCACACTGGGTAACGGGGAGGTGGCGGTGCGTGCAGAGATGCGGGTGGATGCATTGGGAGAGGATAGATTCCAGGACCTTGCTGAAGACCGAGGTAAGGCTGATGGGACGATAGGAGGAGACGGCGGACAGCGGTTTGTCAGGTTTAAGGAACATGAGGATACGGGAGGTTTTCCACAGGTCGGGGTAGTAACCGGTGGACAGGACTACATTGTAGAGCCTGGCCAGGGTGGAGAGGAAAGAGACAGGAGCTTCACGAAGGTGACGGTAGGTGACTCGATTGTGACCAGGAGCGCTGTTGCGTTTTGTGCGGAGTGCAGCAATGAGATCCTGTGCAGTGATAGGGGCATTGAGTTCCGTGTGTGCAATGTTGTCCAAGTACTGGAAACCAGGAGCGAGGGGAGGGACAGAGGTGTCAGTTCGATCGCAGATATCCGGGAAGAGGGAGTAATCGAACTGGGGATCATCAGGGATGGAAAAGACATTGGAGAGGTAGGGAGTCAGGGAAGGGGTGATCATCATGGAGAAGAGGAGAGTAGGGGGAGGGTTTAGTTCCGGTAAGGCGACGGAAGGCTGACCAGAACTTGGACGAGTTGATAGGTAGGGTATCAGTTAAATGGGTGCATGTCTGTCGCCAGTCCCGGCGTTTCTTAGCCACGAGCAAATTACGAATGTGTCGCTGGAGTTGCCGGTGGGGTCGTAGTGTGTCCAGGTCACGCGTGCGGAGGAAGGCACGGTAGAGACGGGGCGGGATTCACGGAGGAGGAGGATGGCCTGTGGTGGTAAGGTTGGACGGTGTGGGTAGATTGCGACAGTAGGGATGTAGGCCTCCACAGCCTCAGACAAGGTCTGCTGTAGAAAGGAGGTGGCATGGGTGACATCAGCGGGGTGGTGGTAGGTGAAAGGGTGGCTATCGATCTGGGTGGAGAGTATCCCGGTAGGCATTCCAGTTGGCAGGGGAATAGTCATGGACGTACTTAGGTGAAGGATCATTACAAGGGTCGGAGCAGGGGCGACGACCGTCTGAAATGGTGAGGAGGACAGGGAGATGGTCGCTAACAATAGGCTGCAGGACATCCACTGTTATGCGGCCAAGGAGGTTGGGGGCGGAGAGGATAACATCGGGAGTTGAGTTGGATTCGGGATGGGTGTGCTGGGGGATGGGAATGAGGTCGACTTGAAGGGAGGAGAGGAACCGATGCCACCGCCATAACTGGGCAGCGGAACGACTATGAATGTTAAGGTCAGCGGCGATCACGTAGGAGGAGAAGGTACGGTCGATGTAGGAGAGGAAGTCGAAGGGAATAGGGTCGTTGGGGCGGACATAGGTGGTGGCGCATGTAATGGTAAGGCCAGGGAAGAAGAGACTAAGGAACAGGTGCTCGGTGGGGTCGGGAAGGAGACATTGGAGCCGAACGGGGATCTGGCGGTGGTGCCCTGGAGGAGGAGGAGGAGGATATTAGTGTTTAATGTCCCGTCGACAACGAGGTCATTAGAGACGGGGTGGTGCCCGATGGCAACTCCGCCACGCGCAATCGGGAGGGGATTATCAGAGCAGTGGAGGAAGTATGACGAAGTGTGGATGGTGTGATGGGGCTTCAGGAAAGTTTCATTGAGGACGAAGGCATCCACGCAGTGGGTGGCAAGGGTGCGCAGGAAGAGGTTTTTGTTGGTGGGAAAGGAGCGGATTTTGTTGAAAAGGATATGGTGCTGCCGCGCCATGACAGGGATTTAAACGAGTGTGTCAAGACGGGAGAAGGTGAAATGGGCCTGGTTCTTGGAGTAGGTGGCGTACATTTAGAGTTGGAAAACGGAACGGGCGGCGAGGGAGATCTGTTGGAGGGTGTGCGGGCGCTGAAAAGGATGAACATTCTGAAGGACAATGGTGAGGAATCTGAAGATGTCCTCAGCGGTAGGGGGTGGGTGAAGGGAGTTACCGGGAGGGGTGGGGGCGTCCAGAGGGCGGACAGGAATGGTGAGTTCAGGAGTGGTAGGAGGGGGCCGGGCCTTACACTTCTGGGAGTAGGTAGGATGAGGGAAGTTACAGGTATTACAGGGGGGGGGGGAGTGGAGATTGGGCCACTGCCGTAAAAAGTGGGCTTGCCTACAGTGCGGGCAGGTGGGGGCCTCGCGGCACTCAGATGTTGGGTACGCATTATACCGCAAGCACCTTTGGCAGCGGAGGGATGGAGGAGGGGAACGGGAGGGGTCAACCTTATAACGCTGGTTAAAAAGGAGGGCACCCTCCTTCAGGAGACGGTCTATTTAGGGGGTGTGCCCAGAAAAAACCCGCATAAGGCGGGTGGGTTCGGCAGTGTTGTGGATGCGGCGAGCAGTACGCACCTCCAGATGGGGATGGGCATGAAGCTCCGCCAACACCTCCTCCTCTGTGATCACTGGACTGAGCCGAGTGATCACAGTGGTGAGGGTTGGTGGGCGATGCTGGGGTTGGGGTTGGCGGAAGGGAGGTGGGGAAGGAGCAGGGGTGAGGGAGGCATGAGGGCCAAAGCAGTTGACAGGGATGCGGGAAGGAGATCGTTGTCGAGGGTAGGGCTGGGGGAGGAGGTTAGTACCGAATCATGGTGAGGAGTGAGGAGGGAGATTCGGGCACCAGGAAAATTCTGGTGAAGGAAAAGGGTTAGGTTCCGGGCTTCAAGGAGGGAGGGATCAGGACAGGAGATGAGGTAGCGGCAGGAGGAGGGGGTAGGGGAAGAGGAGGAGGGGGCAGGGACAGGTGGACAGACATCCATGGCATCAGGGGTGGGGGAAGGGGGATGAGGCGGAGCCTTTTTGGGAGCAGAAGAGGCAGGGGTGCCACTGGGGCGCTTGACGGCGGTGGAGGAGGTGGGGGAGATGGGAACAACTGGAATGTGGCGGGTAGTGGCAGGTCCCAGGGCGGGAGTCGGCGTCGGAGATGGTGAGGGCGATGGCGAAGGTGATCTCGAAGATGATGACGAGGACGATGAAGATGAAGGTGAAGAGGAGAGCAGAGCATGGGCCGTAGCCTGCCTGGCGACCACCCTGGGGGGGGGGCCGCAGAAACGGAAGGAGCAGAGGGAGGGAGTGGAGGGAAGGGATCAGAGGAGGCGCGGAAGGGAGGAGCCAGGAGCCAGGGACGGGGCGACAAATAGGGAGGGAGATGAGAGAGTGAGGATTGGGGGGATGGACTGAGGGGGGAGTGAAGCGGCATACCACGTGATGGTGGTGGCAGCAGCAGAGGGGGAGGTCTATATAATGGCAGTGGTGGTGGCTGTAGAGGAGGTGGTGGGGCTTGACATTATGATAAGGGGGAAAAAAACACAGTACTAGACAAAGGAGCAAACGAGAGACGGGCAGGGCAACGAGAGACACAGAGGAGAAAGGGACGGAGAATGACGAAGGAGACTGGGGCCTAAGCACCACTCTGCTGCCGCTGGGGAGGGGGGGACCCGGCTGGCTGGCTGGCTGGTGGGGACTCCTCTGCTGCTGCTGCTGCTGCTGCTGGTGGTGGATAGTGGGGGCAGCTAGGACCACAGCTGGCCGCTGGCTGCGACCACTGGTGGCGGGGACTGCTGCTGGCTACTGGCTGCAGCTGGCGCAGGCGAGGACCGCTGCTGGCTGCTGGCATAGACCGCTGCTGGCTGCCAGTAGGGACCGCTGCTGGCTGCCGGCAGGGACCTCTGCTGGCGAGGACCGCCGCTGGCAGAGACCACTGCTGGCTGCTGCCTGCTGCGTGCTGGCTGGACTGACGCACGCCGACAGGCTGGCTGACTGGCTGACTGGCTGGTTGGCTGGCTGGCTGGCTGGCTGGCTGGCTGGCTGGCACCTGCAACACCTATCACTTCGATCGGTACCAGAATAGCACAAATCGAATTCAAACGAATTACCGCCGGAGATGACACTACTACTTGCGATTGCATTTATGAATAGCATTTGCCGTAAATAGCAGAAACGAGTATGAAGCCGTCGTCAGGACCCATTCAGTCTAATTCTCACTCACATGATTATCATTAAAGAATAAATATCTTTCTTATCTAAAAGAATAAATATCCGAACAGGGGCCGTAAACCCGACTTTTACGTTAGGCAGGTATCGAAGAACGGCACCACTCCTGCCGTCATCAACAGATGGACGCACAGTAGCCACTCTTGCAATTGCTGCAGTGCCGATTCTTTCTCCCTTCAGTTTTGACTCCAGTTTAGAAGAAAGAGCGAGTTGAATGATTTAATTAGGGTCTGAACGTGTTTGCCAGAAAAAGATAACAGACTACCGCCATATGTATTAAGGCAGTTCCCAGCAATTGCGTGACAAATGCTTTCTACTGTGATGCAGCTGCTTCAGGAAATTGGTGTTGTCACCTGAAAGTGGCAACCTCCTGTATCCTGATGTTATCCAAACCAAACAAGCCTCCATCTGATTCCTCTTCCTACCGTCCTATCTGTCTCACATCAGTGTTCAGCAAACTCTTGGAATCCATCCTTACCTGGCGCATCCATCACCACCTCCACCAAAACCACCTCCTCCCTGACACCCAATGTGGCTTTTGACCTTCCTTCTCCACCGATGACCAACTCCTCCACCTCACTCATGTCCTCTCCCTCCAGCTTAACTCCATCGCTCCGTCATTTTTGTCTCCCTTGACCTCGAAAAGGCCTACGACCATGTCTGGCATCCCGGTCTCCTGTTTAAACTCCAAACCTACACCGTTGCTGTCAACTACATCCGACTGATGGCCTCCTTCCTCTCCCACCACCCCTCCTACATTACCATCCATAATCCCAATTCCCGCACCTTCTACCCCTCTGCCGGTGTGCCCCAGGGTTCTGTCCTCTCCCTTCTCCTCTACCTCCTGTACATGACAGATATGCCCCAACCCCCTACCAGTACACCTCTTGCAATATGACGATGACACCACATTCCTCGCCCTCACTCCTACCCACCAATGGTCCCAAAGCCTTCTCCAAAATCACCTTGTCCTATTTTCCGCATGGTGTAACCAGTGGCTCCTGAAAATCAATCCCTCCGAGACCCAGGCAATCATCGTAGGTCATACCACTCGCTCCTTCTGGCTCCTGGATTTCTCCCTTACCATCTGTGCCCATCCTTTCCACCTCAACCCCACCTTCGCCTACCTTGGCCTCACCATTGACCGTCGCCTCACTTGGATCACTCATCTCCACTCCATCCAATCCAAGGCCCACAACTGCCACCCACTCATCAAACTCCTCTCTGACCGGACATGGGGGTTGCACCCCTCTACCATCCTCCACACCTACAAATCGTTAATCCGTCCCATCCTCTGTTATGCCAGTCCTGCCTGGATATCTGCTCCCTCCAGATCCTTGAGTGTCATGCAGTCCCCCTCGCCTTCTGTATACGCCTCCCATCCCCCATGCGGATCCTCTACGACCTCATTCCTTTCCCCCATCTGCTCCTATTCCTCAAACATATCCGCATACTCTACACCTCCCGCCGTCTAGATCCCCCTCACCCCCTGGTTGCTCCTCTCCTCTCCCATCCCCGCCCCCTGCCACCTCTCCACTGTTGAGTCACCCTACCCTCCATCTCTACACCCTTCATCTCCTTTCCCAAGGTGGCTTCCATCAACTCCCCCTCCCTGATGATGCCCTCTCTCTCTCCATTTATCCCTCCTATCAACTCTGATTCTCACCCCCTCCTTACCTCTGTCCTTTTCCTGGGCTCCCCTTCCATCCTCTTTTTTCTCCACCTACCATCTCTGTGCCTGCCCTCTCTCCCCTGAGTCCTCTTGCATTTCCATTCTCTGCCTTCTCCCATTCCCTCTCGCATCTGCCCTGCCCCTCCCCCCCTTATGAGTCCTCTACCTCCTTTGGTTCCTCCCCCTTTCGTTTTTCCTCTCCTCCCTCCTTGTTTTACCCCCCCCCCCCAATCTGTCCAGCCCCCCCCCCCCATCAGCCCTCGGCTATGGTGTGACATCTTTGTGCCGACATTTTAGTGCAATGTTTACAGTGAGTTCAAATGGTTCAAATGGCTCTGAGCACTATGGGACTAAACTGCTGTGGTCATCAGTCCCCTAGAACTTAGAACTACTTAAACCTAACTAACCTAAGGACATCACACACATCCATGCCCGAGGCAGGATTCGAACCTGCGACTGTAGCAGTCGCACAGTTCCGGACTGCGCGCCTAGAACCGCGAGACCACCGCGGCCGGCTTACAGTGAGTGTTCAGTGTTGTGTGTCTTTTCCGAAGCGCTGCGAACAGACGTCATACTGTCGCTGGGTGTGATTTTTATATCTCTTGCGAACAGAAACCAGACTGTGGCCGTGTTTTTTAATTGTCTGTTTACTATGTTACCTGTCTGCTTCCTGTGTATCTAATTGGCTTTGCCAACCGTTTGCTTTATGTTTTAGCTTTCCACAATTTTCCACCGTTTTACAATTTAAGTCACCGTTTTATCCCCTGCTTTTATTGTTTCTTATCTTCTTCTTACGTTTTAAAAAGTCTGTAGGCTGCAGAGCAGCGTACTAAGCTGCTGCCAGCCCGCCCCTTTAGGGCGGAATCGAGATTCAATAAAGGAAAAAAAAGAAGAAATGGAAGTGGCAGACGCTAGCGGTAGACATGGCGTTATGGATATGGAGTTCATCATAAGAATAAACCTGGTGTAAAAAAACACAATCGCGATGATAGGTCAGAAGCATTAGCAGACGTACACTGGTGTTATTACGTTCTTGGAAGTAGGTCCTCCTTACGTATTAGCTACATTAAATGAAACATTATGATGTTCAAATCTATTGAGAGCCACCAACCTTTTTCTTAATAACGCTTTAGCTACGTATTTAAATTTAATTTCAAAAATGCTCGTCCGCAGCTCGTGGTCGTGCGGTAGCGATCTCGCTTCCCACGCCCGGGTTCCTAGGTTCGATTCCCGGCGGGGTCAGAGATTTTCTCTGCCTCGTGATGACTGGGTGTTGTGTGACGTCCTTAGGTTAGTTAGCTTTAAGTAGTTCTATGTTCTAGGGGACTGATGACCATGGCCGTTAAGTCCCATAGTGCTCAGAGCCATTTGAACCAGCCAAAAATGTTCTACAGTCAGAGCCTCTTTATTGTTGAGCTCTGATTGTCGGGGTGTTAATACGCGGAATGAAAATACCTGAGGCTGCAGACTGTTCCATAGTGAAACAGGGTTAAACAGAGGGCCGAAAAATAGACTGTTCTTAATGTTTTTCATAAATTTACAGGGGTAATCGGCTTTGAACTTTTCTGAGGGACTGTGTTAGACACAGTGCAGTTACGCATCTAAACTGCAGGTTTCGCTGAATGGTAGCCTGCTGTGGGCGTTTGTTCCCTGGTTACAATTTCCCCATAGTCATTTTTTTTCTCATTCGATTTGAAATAGCTACATCCCGTAATTGTAGAACTCATCATAACTTTTTATGAATAATGTACGAATTCTTCTTTCTAATTACATATTACATGCGAAATTCTCGTTTTTATTGGGTATATAAATTCTGAATTATCGATTTTTATAAATGACTGTTAACAAAAGTTGCTTAAATTATGAAAACATAAGAATATAAGTTTTAAGACAAAAATGAAAAACCAAACACTTTTTATTTGAATTATCTTCATCGTTTTATACCACAGATGTATATAAGCCTCGTAGAAACATGAAAAACAATTCCTTTCACAGCATCGAGCATGGCATACAGATTCTAGATTTTCACATTTGTCACTGTACCATTACAATACGAACTCAGCAGAACTGATATGCTGCCAAATGAAGGGAATTGGCACAAGAAATAACAAGACTTGCCAACTGCCAGACGTAGACTACTGGTACAAACGCACGCAGATTTTTCACACGTCACGCAGTACGCTGGCGGGATACAGAACGTCTCATCAAAAAAGAAGAAAAGAAAATGGGGCGGCTGTTTGGCATCGTGTATTCTGATGTCGATAGGGTCGTTATCAACGTAGCAGGTGACACTTCTAGAAATGAAATGTATTTCTCCGACTCCGATAACGCAGGAGCTAAGAGATCACCAGATGACTGACTGTAATAAATACATTAGTGGTTTCAGTGTTCAACAGTACGATGAAATCCCTGCAGTATTCTTTTACATTACACACAGCTCGCTATGTTTAAGTTGGAAATTTTCATCACTCTTGAAACTTCCTGGCAGATTAAAACTGTGTGCCCGACCGAGACTCGAACTCGGGACCTTTGTCTTTCGCGGGCTAGCAGTTGCCCGCGAAAGGCAAAGGTCCCGAGTTCGAGTCTCGGTCGGGCACACAGTTTTAATCTGTCAGGAAGTTTCATATCAGCGCACACTCCGCTGCAGAGTGAAAATCTCATTCTGGTTTCATCACTCTTGTTTGTAATTAGAACACCATGTCAGGTGACAACAATTGCATTTCATGCTTGCTGTCTGGTGACTGAGAAGTGAGCGGTAGTCGTGGAGTTTCTCCAAATATAGTTTCATTCTGTTTAAAAATTAAATGACATTCGAAGCTATCTTGTTTCTTTCCTCGTCTCGTTTTACATCTGAACTGCAACTGTTCACATCATTGCAGGTAAGTTGGACCGCTGGCTGGCCAGTGCTGTCCAAGTTTGATGCTCCGGTATAGCTGTTGTTCCGCATTATCGCTCCGTCTGTGTGCGTGTAACACAGCACAAAACGTATCCTTATGATCTTACTAGACTGTACTGGTCTCAGATTGATTTCCGCTCCACGTGAAACGAAATCCAAGTATATTAAAGCAAACATACAAGAATACATGACGTAATGGTTACATCAGTTTTATTCTTATGATGAACAGATTATACTGACGCTGTGCAGTCTTCCAGCATCGTCATTATATCAGACCGGCGAGTGCATTGATAGACGACATTCTTTGGAGGCAAACGACCGATCTGAATACTACACGGTTCGCGTTATAACATTGCCCCGATTTTGAGAGAAAAACATACATAAAAATAATCTCAGGGACGTATGAATCAGAATGTGATTGATTAAACTGCGAATGACCGCTAACAGTGTTCGGCCATGACCCCCAAACAATCCCAGAAACAACTTCTCTCCAATACAGCCCGAAACTGCACTAAGAAGTCCATACTAAACTCATGTGTAACGTGAACAGCAAGGAAAGGGATCTTCAAATGAAACACGGCTACTTAAGATGAAATTGACATAATTATTTCACAAAAGCACACATGTGACACTACACAGCTTATCTCGGTACCGCAGGACAAAAGAGAGAGGGGAAAACAAGTCGTCTTCCGCTTTTTTGTCATATCGTTAGACAAACGAGCGTACCTGCTACATTTTGTTTCAACATTTTAACTCAAAGATACTTCTTTACAAAATAATTCATAATTAACTAGAAATACATCATCTCATTAGTACATCGTTTCTTTCAATTATATACAAATTTATTTTTATATGCAAAATTATTTACGATATTTTCAGGCGATAGTTAAAACTAGGGCTAATTCTTTATATATTTATAACGTAACATTTCAGCACGCTATCTGAACGTTCGTGAAGGGACGTGGCGGGACCGCATGTGATGACCAGTTATGAAAGAAAATGTAGCACTATGGATGTTCGGACATACAACCACCTACATTGTTGAGAACAGCGATGCTACATCCTTCGAATATCTGCCCTACCTTGAAGGAGAATATTTTCGGTTGGCGAGGGTGACAATCATCGGAAAACATTTGCCAACATGCTGCATATCATGACCATGGAATCCGCGCAAGTACTCTCGATTGCTGCACTTAACCCATAACCGACACGCTATAGAAGAATTCCGTACAATGCTATAGCCTGTTCATGTGGGTGATATAGGTGCGAGACTAGTTATAGAAGTGGGCAGCACGGGGGAAACAAGCACATGGATCAAAGGCACTTCATTAAAAATAGAAACAAATCAAACGTGACATATGCTTAAATTCATGTCATCCTGACGATGACGATGGGGGCTATCGTCGAAAGCTCGCGATTTTATCCCGAATTGATGCGGCAAGAAAACCGAGAACGTTTTACATATAAATGCCGTTGCGAAAGACTTTTTTCTCATGATGATTAAATTCAGTCCGCTATTTATCTTCAACTAAGGAATTTTGTTACTTACCAAGTCAGAAGAACGACGAAATCCTATCTATTTCTTCATTTCCATATCATTATTTTAAAAAATTGGGCAGTTGACAAAAGGCTGCCCAAGCACTTCATTTGTGTATATGGGAGAATTAATCTAATTAGTATTTACTTTATTATACAGCGTGGTGTGAAACATACAGATATTTTTTACACTGTGACAGGGGAAAAAGAAGAAAAAGGTGCACCACAAACAACTTGTGCAGATTGGTCAAAAATTAAAATGAATGCAGATATTGACAGAAAATGCAAATTTGTAAACTTTGGTGGTCGATGAATGAATGTGTGACGCTGCAGAGCAATTTCAACGCGCAACTGGCGAAGTTAGTAAACGAGGGACATGTCGGCAGGAAAAAATACAATCTTTACGAATTTCATTCTGTGTACTCTTCTGGACAGCAATTATGCCTGGCAGACAGGTACGTAGACACTATATACAGCTGTAATCATTTGGGAGACTTGTTGGGCTGAAAGAAGGCAGTTAGAGTAATAGACGAATCGCTCGTCATCTGAGGGGAGTGATGGCACTATTTTCCTATGTTAGCAGGAATGGGTAAACAGTGGCCAAACATAGCATCAAGAAGGAAGCACTTGACCTCGGGAGATGACAGAACGTGAGGTCGGAGCAGTCATCAGAGAGACACTCAGAGCGCCGGATTTATCATTATTGTCGAGCTGACGTGCAACTGGTACTTCATTTACTGCAGGGACTATCAACAGGCGGCTCACAGAAAGGAGCTGTGGCCACGTCGCCCCTGTACAGAATCAAGCTCGTATTCAGTGGTGTCGGGCACATTCGGCCTGGAATCTCATTGAGTCGAGTAGAATTGTCTTCAGTGATTAGTCACACTTCAAACTGAGCCCCGAATACCAACGAACACTTGTCTGGAGATGCTGCAGACAGTGGTGGGATATCAAACAGACAGTCCCAGCATACGGGAACACAATCAGGTGTTATTGTCTGGGGTGCTACTACATTTCCCAGGGTATTTGACGATCTCTCTGTTCAACCAGTTCTCACACATCTGGACTCAATAAAGGGACATAGATGGTTAAATTACGGGCTTTCCCAATCGTACTTCATGATATCTTCTCACTTGCAAAAGGATGTGCGAAGTACAGGGGTATTACAAATGATTGAAGCGATTTCACAGCTCTACAATAACTTTATTATTTGAGATATTTTCACAATGCTTTGCACACACACACAAAAACTCAAAAAGTTTTTTTAGGCATTCGCAAATGTTAGATATGTGCCCCTTTAGTGATTCGGCAGACATCAAGCCGATAATCAAGTTCTTCCCACACTCGGCGCAGCATGTCCCCATCAATGAGTTCGAAAGCATCGTTGATGCGAGCTCGCAGTTCTGGCACGTTTCTTGGTAGAGGAGGTTTAAACACTGAATCTTTCACACAACCCCACAGAAAGAAATCGCATGGGGTTAAGTCAGGAGAGGGTGGAGGCCATGACACGAATTGCTAATCATGATCTCCACCACGACCGATCCATCGGTTTTCCAATCTCCTGTTTAAGAGATGCCGAACATCATGATGGAAGTGCAGTGGATCACCATCCTGTTGAAAGATGAAGTCGGCACTGTCGGTCTCCAGTTGTGGCGTGAGCCAATTTTCCAGCATGTCCAGATACACGTGTCCTGTAACGTTTTTTTCGCAGAAGAAAAAGGGCCCGTAAACTTTAAACTGTGAGATTGCACAAAACACGTTAACTTTTGGTGAATTGCGAATTTGCTGCACGAATACGTGAGGATTCTCTACCGCCCAGATTCGCGCATTGTGTCTGTTCACCTTACCATTAAGAAAAAATGTTGCTTCATCACTGAAAACGAGTTTCGCACTGAACGCATCCTCTTCCATAAGCTGTTGCAACCGCGCCGAAAATTCAAAGCGTTTGACTTTGTTATCGGGTGTCAGGGCTTGTAGCAATTGTAAACGGTATGGCTTCTGGTTTAGCCTTTTCCGTAAGATTTTCCAAACCGTCGGCTGTGGTACGTTTAGCTCCCTGCTTGCTTTATTCGTTGACTTCCACGGGCTACGCGTGAAACTTGCCCGCACGCGTTCAACCATTTCCTCGCTCACTGCAGGCCGACCCGTTGATTTCCCCTTACAGAGGCATCCAGAAGCTTTAAACTGCGCATACCAACGCCGAATGGAGTTAGCAGTTGGTGGATCTTTGTTGAACTTCGTCCTGAAGTGTCGTTGCACTGTTATGAGTGACCGATGTGAGTGCATTTCAAGCACGACATACGCTTTCTCGGCTCCTGTCGCCATTTTGTCTCACTGCGCTCTCGAGCGCTTTGGCGGCAGAAACCTGAAGTGCGGCTTCAGCCGAACAAAACTTTATGAGTTTTTCTACGTATCTGTAGTGTGTCGTGACCATATGCCAATGAATGGAGTTACAGTGAATTTATGAATCGCTTCAATCATTTGTAATAGCACTGTATATTCACGTAAAAGCTTGAAAATTAGCAGCAGTTTCCCCCTACGAAACATACACTATGTGATCAAAAGTATCCGGAAACCTGGCTGAAAATGACTTACAAGTTCGTGGCGCCCTCCATCAGTAATGCTGGAATTCAGTACAGTGTTGGCCCACCTTTAGCCTTGATCACAGCTTCCACTATTGCAGGCATACGTTCAATCAGGTGCTGGAAGGCTTTTTCGGGAATGACAGCCCATTCTTCACGGCGTGCTGCACAGGAGAGGTATTGATGTCGGTCGGTGAGGCCTGGCACGAAGTTGACGTTCCAAAATATCCCAAAGGTGTTCTGTAGGATTCAGGTCGAGACTCTGTGCGGGCCAGTCCTTTAGAGGGATCTTATTGTCGTGTAACCACTCCCCCACAGGCCGTGCGTTACGAATAGGTGCTCGATCGTGTTGAAAGGTGCAATCACCACCCCCGACTTGATCTTCAACAGTGGGAGCAAGAAGGTGTTTAAAACATCAATGTAGGCCCGTGCTGTGAATGTGCAACACAAAACAACAAGGAGTGCAAGCCTCCTCCATGAAAAACACCACCACTCCATAACACCACCACCTCCGAAGGTTACTGTTGGCATTACATACGCTAGCAGATGACGTTCACCAGACATTCGCCATACCCACACCCTGTTCATTGGATCGCCAGATTGTGTACCACGATACGTCACTCAACACAACGTTTTTCCACTGTTCAATCGTCCAATGTTTACTCTCCTTACACCAAACGGGGCGTCGTTTGGCATTTACCGGCGTGATGTGTGGCTTATGAACAGCTGCTCGACCATGAAACCCATGTTTTCTCACCTGCTGCCTGACTTTCATAGTACTTGCAGTGGATCCTGATGCAGTTCTGATTTCCTGTGTGACAGTCAGGATAGATGTCTGCCTACTACACATAACGATCCTCTCCAATTGACGGCGGTCTCAGCGAGTCAACAGACGAGGTCGGTCTGCACGCTTTTGTGCTGTATATGTTACTTCTAGTTTCCACTCCACTATCACATCGGAAACAGTGCACCTAGGTATGTTTAGGAGTGTGAAAATTTCGCATACAGACGTATGACGCAGGTGATACCCAATCACTTGACCATGTTCAAAGTCTGTGAGTTCCACGGAGCGTCCCATTCTGCTCTCTCATGATGTCATTGATATGGAGTACCTGGCAGTAGGTAGCTGCACAATGCAGCACAGAGCTGGTTGATGTGGTGATTGGTATCTGTGGATCTGAATGCCATCATAAAAATTAGAAATCTAGATTCCAGATTAGTATTATTTTGTCAAATAAAGGGCGCTCAGCCCAATCATGTCGATTTGTCATTCCACTCCCAGCATCATTGTACATACATTTATCCATTTGCTGCCATGGATTAAGTAGCTAGAATTGTCTGTGATTGCTGTGTGTTTTCGCACTAAGAAAATCCAATCTATCACGTAGTCTTTTGGCACTCTGCGCAGCACTCAGAATGGGCCTGTATGTGGTTGGTAAAATCAGACACGTGTTCTTCAGACGATAGTTTCGTTGTTTTGTCTGTCAGTAGCTCAGCAGAGTGGGAGGGGAAAAGCAGAGAGGAGCTTAAACAAGTGTCTAGGCATATGAAGATAAAGTGGGCCTGGTTGTGAGAGTAAGTAGCGTAGCTATTGAAATGGAAGACGGAGCAGCAGCAAGGGAGATATGCTGGATAGTGTGGGAATGTTGCAGTGGGTGGATATTCTGCATTACAATGGTCAGGAACCAGATGTCTTCAGCTGTAGGGGGTGGGTGGAGGAAATTGATGGGATGGATGGGCTGGTCAGTGTGGTGAATGGGGACAGTGAGCTCAGGATTTGCATTTGGAGGAGTGGGTGGGGTGGAATTCGTAGCAGATTTTTGCAGGAAGGACGAGGCCAAGGTTAGGACATTGTTTAAGGTAGTGGGAGGCACTCCACGAGGTAATGGTGGATGCGGGGCAAGTAGAGGTGTAAATGATGGTGCTAGTGGGTGTGTCCATGATGGAATTCGTTGTCCACTGGCAATAGGAGTCACTGAAATGGGGAAATAGACAAATATGGAGGGTGGCTCTGATGAGGACAGGGGGATGTCGGCGGCGGCGGTGGTGGTGGGGAGCACCGGGCGGCAGCCAGCAGACAGATGGCAAAGGCACCTTGAGAGCAGCCCGGGTGGCATAATCCTCCAATCTGGAAGTGAGGTGATCCAACCCTCGAGATGTTAATTTTTTCCCCTTACTGAATGTCAATCCCCCCTGGCGATAGATGCGTAAAGCCCAAATAAGAAAAGAGAGAAAAAAACACATTATGGGAAGATAACAAACGATATAAAAAGGCAATACAACGGTGACTTTGTTAAAAACGGTAAAGTGGCGGAAAAGTTGCAGAAGTTAAAACAGAGAAAATATGGGGTTGATGACGCTAATGAAGACATACAGAAAGTACACGGGCAAAATTTAAAAAATATGGCGACGGTACGTTTTCTGTTTGCAACAACCATGTGTGTGACCCCGCCGGCGACTGTTTCAACAAACCTATTCGTACTTCTCCTATCAACACCACCAAGAAACAAAGCTTCACAACGCCGCTGTGACGTCACAGCTCTGCGACTGAGTTCAGAAACTAGCACTGAAGTAGCTCAAGGGAATGCACATTCGCTATTTAACTAATGTTAGAAGTAACGAAAACAATGAAGCCTTCAACTAAGAGAGTACTGCATACTGTATCACCTAGTTTGTAAATGATGAATTGTGGCGTAACACGATCGAGTGAAAAAGATTTATATAAATATTGGATCCTGTATCTTCAAAGGCAGTTCATATAGCCACAACTACCTACTTTTTAGAATTTTAAGCACTTATAGCGTCACCTTGCTGCTGATTAGATCTTACAATTAGGTAACCAACGCAATATTTCGACTACCTAAGGAATAATGATTTTCCTTGAATACAAAAAAAAACATAAATAAATAAAAAAATACACTAGGACCTTCAAAATTCGCCTACAAATAAAATAAATCATTTATCCTATTTTTTCAGTCACCACTACCTACTTTTCATGCGACGTAAAACTTTAAGCACTTACAGCATTGCCTTGCTACATATTCGATTTTATAATTAGGTAACCTTCCACATGATAGTTTAGACTACATAAGTAATAATGATTTTCCTTGATTGTTAATAAAATTACACTAGGACCTTAAAAATTCACCGCAAACAATGTAAATCATTTATTAAAAGTTTTTTCATTTAATAACTCATGAAAAAGGGGCATGTGATACTTAACAAGCTTCACTTTAATAAGTAAATGTCCAGAAAATATTTATTTCACAATTTTTTGTGACAAGGAGTCAGATGTCAAGACTTTTTCATTCTTTTGTAAATACTTACATCTTTTGTCACACTCACATCATTTTTTCGTTTTACAAAGTTGTTTAGTAAAATATTTGCACTGCAAGTCAATATACAATGTATGATAGATTCAAGAGTGTGACCTTTTAAACAATGGAAACCAAGAAGTAAGTCTTTTGGCACATTAATGGCTGCTTCTTTCACAAGCACATTTCTTTGATTTACTTGTTGCAGGAACAAATTTTTCCTTTTCTTTAAGAATTTTTTGTAGTGTTAAGTATCCATAGGAAACACATGTGACTACATCACTGCTAGGGTATGTTAAACCTCCCCTGTCATTTGCCATTATCAAATCATCTGCTTGTCTTGTTTCTTCGGCTGTTACAAACCCTTCACAATATGGACAATTTATTTTCAGATGCACTTGGTGTGAGCAATATAATGGAGTAATGGCCAAGTGTTTTCCTCTATTTCATCAACATCACTATCATCAACTACTACATTTAATAGCTCTGGGTTGTCGATATCTTGAAAGCCTGGGATTCTACAACAAGCAGCATCAACATAATTAGGTCTTACAACATCACCAAACACTTTGGACTTTAATACAAGAGGAAACATACTCTGTTCCCTTAATTTTCCTTGTTCCAAATACCTGCCTTAGCGATACATGGTAACTTCCCCCATTAAGTTGGCGGTATTTCCCAAACCTGTCCTTCAAACTGTCTGTCTGTATTTTCCCAAAGAGCAAATATGTTCTCTTCTTCTCACACAGCCAGTATTCACTAAAATCAATAAAGGCTGCAGTAGTATGTTTGAGAGCAAAGTGTGTTTCTCTGGTCAATTTCTTTCCTCCATTGCAATCTTCCCATGAACACAACCACGAGAGAAAGTTTCTCAAAAAGTCATGAATATGTTTTGAATTGAGAGTAATCTGTTCTTGGTAAACATTTCTTAGCCTTTTACCCTTCAGCAGCGTTTCAACATTTAATATCAAACCACTGACTTATTATTTTTACAAATGTGGCAATACTCTCCCAGTTTCCAAATTCTTTCTTGCACCTAGTTGTTGCATTGCAACAACTGTCGTGTTATTAAAAATACGCAATGCTAATTTCACAATTTGCCATTCAAAAGAATTTGGATATGGTGACTTAAGTGTTAAAGTGCTGCCATACTGCAATAGTTCACCTTTTTCTAGTAAATGTAGTTCCTTCAGTGCTGTTACAGAAGCAAGACCTCCCTTCAAGCTATCACTAAAAGAAGGAAAGCACAAAATTTGGTCCTTTTCGTTACCCCAGTTGTTCCGTTTACATTTTAAATTGTGTACAGTATCTACAAAATAGTAAATTGGGCGGTCTGCAGAAGTCAGCTACTACTATTACCTGAAATCCCACTGCTTCTAGTTTAATTGAATTGTGTGAACTGGGAGAATATGCACCACATCTTTGTACACTGAATCCATACCCTGGATCATAAAAACATAAGTACTAGTTGCACACAAAACCACATCTGTGTTAAAAGCACCACCTACAACATTGCCACCTTTATAGTCAAGTTGTGACTTTAAATAAATCTCATCCATCAACAGGACAGTTTTATCATTCACAGATAAAGCACCAACTTTCTGTGGTATGTAACTGAGAAACTGCTCACTCTGAAGCTCAATGATTGGGTTAGTTGGAAGTTTACTGCAAAGTTTTGACAAAGTACTGGGACTTGGAATGGAAAATTTACGAGCACTCGTCAAAAACCTATATGCATGTGGCCTGATAGAATAAGCTAATGACCATAAAATCATTGAAACACTCCCGTACCTAATCTCTGTTGGACTATTAAATCCTGGAAATGAAATTTGTTCCTTCAAAAATTTAATTTTATGCTCACTTTCTGGTAATTTTTCTTACAAGTTTTCCAAAATGTCTTCAATGCAAGGCAAACTTGCCTCAAATGGAGCCTCATTTATATGAAACATCACATACAACTCTTTCAAAATTTTGCTAACTGTACCAGTATCACTTACTTGGTTTGATAATTTAATCTTACCAGCACAATTTAGCTCAGCTTCCTTCCCAAATGCACTTAACACTAAATCACTATTTATAACGACATGACACACAACACTTAGATAAGGAGCATCCTTTAACACCCGTGACCCAGTCACTGTGCTTTTCACAATCAGATAATTTTGATTTAAAATCTTCTAAACTAGCAAATGAACTCTTCTCCATCATTTTTTGTGTGATCCCACACTCTGCTCAATGACTTTCTCAAGTGTTTGGTTCCCCAAACGTTCGCGACCCTCTCGATCTTCTCGAGCTGGTGCTTGTTTTGAAGATAAATACGTAGGTCTTCCTGGCAACTTTGATGGTACAGCATCTGCAAATAGAGAGAGATAAACATGAGATTCGTATAGCAATGTTTAATGATCTTAGATATTTAACAATATCGTAAGAAAATTAAGGAACCTGTACTTTAATCTGTAAACTGATTACAAGTACCCTTTACGATAAATTTTCACGAACGTTTCTTTAAACGTGGACTGTCCAAAGGTGCTATAAACTGTAAAGAGTTTGCCAGTTTTGGGTCGTAAGCACTGATAATTTTCTCAATGACGTCTGCAGTGAAATGCAGTTCACATATCAGAAAAGAAGCATATATTTCACTGTTAACGTAAGGCAGAATGTAAACTGACAAATGAAATCTAACTGAGGACTGCATAAAGTGAGCTTAAAAGTATTATGCTTCGTTATAGATAGGCTATTGATTTGAATATTCAGTTCTGTGACATAACAGTATTAAAAAGGGTAACAATATAGAAATAAAGTTAAATTACAGATACTTACAACGAACTGTTTACTGGGTTCCCAGTCATTCCTACGAACTGCAGCGATCCGTTTCAATCTTAATGCTTCATCAGACGGGAATGAAAAGACGCTAACTTTTAAACCGTTGTCGCAGTTTCCCCTACAATAGGGCATACAGCACTTGCATGGCATTTTGAGCAGATGCTCAATAACAATCCGAATCGCATATGACAGTGAGAACAAGATTTCCGCCACAAATGTTACAAAAACAAAGCCATGCTTTCAGTCATTGCTACGAAAACAAACCAATGCTGAATGCAGTGACCACGCTTCCAAACATGAAACACCGCTTCTACCACAGATAGCACTGCTCAACTGCAGAACGCTAACGTCACAGCTCCCACAGAATTGTGTGCGTAAGCTTTGTTTTTAGGTGTAGTTGCTACAATGCGACTCGTTTTCGGCCAGTCACGAATTGCAGACGGAGCTAAAATATTTTCTGAGGTGGCGCCTCGCAGTGACATCTGTTGGCAGCGCCCAGCAACACTGGAGTATTCAAGCGCTGCTTATTTAATTTACAAGTTCAGCACGAAAATATTGAGAGTGAGAAACAATTCCGTAGTTATATCAAGTATATATTTCTATACTGCTAATAAAATAACAATAACCACCCTCGCCCTTGGTTTGTCTGTCAAGAATATATTTCATACCCACAAAATTTCTTGGTAAGGTATTCTTTAGATATAGCAACGTTCTGATGTAACGTGTTGTACTTATCTTTATTGACGATCAATTTTTGGAAGGTACGGATTGTATATTCCGTTCCTGTAAAAGAAGCCCAAGTTGAGTATCGGTAATTCTTCAGTGCTTGCTATACATTAAATTAGCGTTGGGCTAATCTGCGATTTTCCGATATCAGTGATTTCTGTTAATGCTACTTTTCAGTATCTGTTATTCTTAACTGTGATTTGTCGCAGTTAAGAGTCGCAGTTAAGGAACCTAAGTCGCGTATCCCTCCGCCACTGCTATTTCTGCTACTTCCGCGATTTCTGCGATTTCTGCTACTTCTGCGATTTCTGTGACTTCTGCGATTTCTGTGACTCCTGCGATTTCTGCGACGTACCACCGTATGAAAAAGTTACATCTGTCCACACAGAAAATTGCATCTCAACAAATCTGTCATTGGTAAGTATGTTTTACGTTTATTCTTCCGTTGGCTTTAATTTTGTATTAAAGAAACAACTGTGAAAATATTAATAGTGTAATTAATATGTAAGTAGCCGCACAGTACCGTAATAGTTCGTGTTTAGAAAATGAATTCTAACACATTGTTATGTTCATAGGTACCTGAACTACATTTCAGTCACTCAGTAAAGTGATAATTCAAAATATCATTGTCAACAGAGCTGAAGAAATTGTCAGTCTTTAGGCCGTTTTCGTCAGACGAGAGGTTAGTTTCTAAGCGTTTTGATGGACTTAATTACTTCAGTGAGATCGTTCTTGCGAATGTGATATAGCAAATATTAGCAAATGTGATATAGCAAATATTAGCAATCTACTCTGTCAATTATATTGCTAGTAAAGTGACAGCAAAAATTGTTTAATAATCCTTGTGTTTTTGCAGACACAGTTCTGACTGATTACTGTTTCCTGTACCTATCTATCCACATCAAGGCTGTTGAGAGAGGCTCGTGAAGATTCAAGGCAGCTCTTAGAGGATTTGGAGTTTAAAAGTGAAATAATTATGAAATAAGTGTGTGACTGATTAAAGTGTTTTATTGAAGTTGTTGTGCGATTTTAAAGGAATAATAAATGTTAAATACATTGAGTGAATAATAAAAATGTCATTTTCCACATGTTAAGCCGTCCTATACCCGTAATTTTCCGCCACTTATTTATTGGTAAACACTTGTTGGATACCGACGTGCCGCCCCCCCCCCCCCTTTCTCACCAATCTTGGTGTGACACTGACCTGTAACATATCCCGAAGTCTACAATATGCATTTTGAGGCTGTTGATATGAAAGTGGGAAGTACAGATCTTCCAGTTAAATCAGGAATAGCTTAAGTGCATTACTTGAAAGTGACACAGGAAAATCTTACTTATGTAGGTGGTAGTAGTGTCGGCAAAAAGTTCTTGTGTGTGAAGTTGCCATGTAGAACACCAGGTGTAAAACTTTTCTCCCGAGTCTTGAACTGTGTCGGAACAAAAGTGAGGCATTCATACGACTGTTTTCATTTCTCTACACTTATACAGATGTCTGAGTTCTGCTGATTTAACATTGCAAAGTCCTGTAGGCATGTGGAGTATTAACCAAAACTGTCATATTGGAAGCAGAATCAAACACATTTGTTACGTTACTTGATATTTTCAGGAGAAAAAGGCAGTGTTGCTTCTTATTAATATAATACATTCAGAGTCACAGCAGTATTTGACCAACCATAACTGATGCTGAATGTGCATGTCGTCATATAATATGAAGGGCTTATTTCAATAGTGGTACAAGTCCATTACCTACACTTTTCTGTCTATAATGCTTCTGAAGTTAGCGATCCAAACAAACATAAATAAAAGTTCATCTCTAGCAAGAAGCCATATGCTTGAATATTTCTGGTATCTCAACTGCAGATTTTTCAGCACTCATTTAACTTTACGACTCTATATCTCAAAATTAACAAAAATGGACTTGTACCACTATTGAAATAAGCCCTTCATATGCACACACAGCACATCGATCTCGTGAGGCACAAGGCTCTCATAACGGAGTACGTACGTCGGTTAACAGATGACACTAGGAAAAGTATGTTAACTGCGCTTTTTAGTTGCTACTTGCGACTCTTAGTTGCGATTTGTCACAGAAATCGCAGTTTGACTCTGACTCTGACTCTGACTCTGCTCAACAGATGGCAGTGCTAACTGCGCTTTTTAGTTGCTACTTGCGACTCTTAGTTGCGACTTGTCACGGAAATCGCAGTTACTCTCAATAGCGTACCGCAGAGATGGACGTAGTACGAACTTTGACCCACAGATGTGTTAACCGCGCTTTCTAGTTGCTACTTGCGACTCTTAGTTGCGACTTGTCACGGAAATCGCAGTTAGACTCCATAGCGTACCGCAGAGATGGACGTAGTACGAACTTCGGCCAACAGATGCCACTGTTAACCGCGCTTTTTAGTTGCTACTTGCGACTCTTAGTTGCGACTTGTCACGGAAATCGCAGTTAGACACCATAGTGTACCGCAGAGATGGACGTAGTACGAACTTCGGCCAACAGATGCCACTGTTAACCGCGCTTTTTAGTTGCTACTTGCGACTCTTAGTTGCGACTTTTCACTGAAATCGCAGAAAGCAGTGCTAAATTCGACCAAAAGATGGCTCACGTCTTTGAATGTGAAATACTACTTGCGACTGCTAACTGTGACTGAAATCGCAGTTAGATTCTGTAAAGTTGCTACTGTGATATCTGTGACTTCTCAGTCACTGCGATTTCTAACAGATACGCGATTTCCTGCCCACCACTACATGAAATATATCTTCTTCTTGCAACATTTGTCTTATCAACTGCAATATGGTATGCTAGTGCGTTATGGGGCTGACGTATTTGTATATATCCCTGTCTCTCCCAGTAATTCCCAACAAGTAACTCCTCAAGCTAAGGGTCAAATCGACCTTCGAAGAAGTCGGAAACTTAGTTTTAAACCTATATCGAGTTTACAGTAAAGCAACCACCTTTCTTTTATTTTCGTGTTTATCTTCCTTGTCTGCCCAGTCCGTAAATTTCATCGATTTAATGGTTGCATGATAGTTTAGTTTTTTGTATGAAATTCCAAGGGTACTATCGCCTTCCCTCGCTCCAGTATTTAAATTACAGTAAGCTTTTCTTTCGTCGACGGCGCACAGCTTTGGAAATCCAGGCAAGTAGATCCTATTTGGTAATGGGCTTTGTGAGTTCTAAGGGACGAAAAGCGGAACACAAAATTGTTAGAGAGAAAACAGGAAATGTAATGTACATTCGGATTCTGGGATGCAAACAGGCTGATCGGTTAATATGATTGTGGCTAGAATATCGTATTTTCCCATAGCATATAAATGTATAGGATCTGTTTAGACTGTGACGTATGTACTAAAGCTGCACGTGAAGTGTTGTACTCATGAACGTTATAAACGGCAGATTTAGTTTCATAGCTGTGTTGTATGCAACTTACTACTGTTGTAGTGGCATCCGTCATATCCATTCCTGAACAGAAAACAACAACTGATTAATTTTACTAAAATTACCACACTATCTACAATAAACAACACTATATTAAGCTTAACACAAAATCGTTAACTCAATGAAACGAATTCCATTACAAACACAGCCGACACTCGAACAATTCTGGATAATGAGCAAAAGCAAACTGCGCCCATTACAGCACACAAACGAAAACCCTGAGCACACCACAAGAGAGCACAACAAACCACAACACGACGACATCTACAAACACGCCACACTCACAAGGCAAACTCCGCGCCGTCATGACGTCACACGACAACACCCGTACGTCACGGGTCAAAGCCGACGCGTGGTATCGGACGCTTCTGTCGTCCCCTCTCAGATTATATTAGTTAATTATATTAGAAAACTTTTGTGGTTGTTGTTGAACGCTTTTGTGAACCTTTGGCAGACTTAGTGATAAACAATTGTTATGTTTTCTTCTAAATTTTGATTAAAATAACCTCATGGCTGGCAGACAGCTATGGTGGTGAAGGGTCATTCATTATTTACATCATTCCACATGGAATGAGCAAGAGCTGTGCATGCAATGCAAATAGAACAAAACATACATTCAGATTTATTGTAGTCATTGTCAGCAGCAGTGGGAAGTACATCAGTGGGGGTTGTGGATAGAGCAACAGTTGGCTCTCACCTTCCTGTGCATCGTACTGCAGCTGAGATTGCTGTGTGGTGCCTAAAAATCAGTCATTATAGTGGGCACATAGGTGTCAAGAAAGAACAGCAGTTGGCTGACTCTTAGTCACTCCCACAATCACAGTTACTTTAATCAAGGCGTAGTGTGGTTGTGAAAAAATGATTTCATGCTGAAATTTGATCTGCACTATCAATACAAGACAGAAATATAACTTTTGTGTAAACTTTGCTTCCTTAACTAAGATTTAACAAAGTTATGTATTATGGTATGAAGATATTTGAGAAGCTCCCATCTAACATACAACAAGAAATTAGTTATCTCAGGAAATTCAAAGGAAAATTTAAAAAATACGTCAGTAGTGACCCCTTCCATTGATTATCTTAGTGCAAGGATTTCATTCCTACTTTAGGTGGATGGCAGGTAGTGTGCTGTAAACTGTCCTATGTAATTACATATGTAGGTTACTGTTTTTTCTAAAAAATACTTGATTAATGAACTAAATATCATGTTTCTTATAAGGCATCCTGAAGGTAACTAATGTGACTGAAGTAGCAGCAGCTTTCTTTCTAATTCACTAGAACACATTTAACTGGCATAAAAAGAACTAGCATTAAGCAGTATTGTGATATTTTCTTGTTAATATAGTGTACAGCTTAAACAATGTTTGGTTGTCTTTTGTTAATGTTTACCTTCACTTACTCCCTGTAGGTTCACGTCCTTGGTGGTAGAGTAGAAGAAATTACTATTCTTTTTCACCTTCTTGGTCGGATGATGAATGAGTAGAATAAATTTCTATTCTTTTGAAATTGTGATGGTTTATTTATGTCAGGAAACGTTAGTAAATGTATATAATGTGAAGGTGATATTAGAACACGTACCTATATAATGAGTGTCGGTAAATCCATAGCATCACTATCTTCAGCTGTCCAGTTGCAGTGTGAATGCAATACATGATCAGATTAGCTGACTAAATGTGCCACCATTTAACAACTTAATATGTAGTTAAATGTGGGAGTTTTTTGAAAATGATTTGCACCTAATTGGCCACAGAGTGGTGTATTCTACATACAAAATTCATATTGCTGATCAGTACATTCATAATTCTTTTCTAATTTGACATGTATTGCTGTTATTCTAATTTGACATCTAATGATGTTATTCTACTCACGTTTGTTCTTTCCGTTACTGCCAGGTTCTATCTTAAAATATGCAATAATTCATTCAATATATCTCTGATGTATTTTCAGAATCACATTGCAAATCCAGTACCCCAACAGAGTGACTACAGGATTTCACAACCAAACGTTCTCTGCCAACACCCTATATTTTCTGGGATGGTTACTAGAGATAGGCAACAGCCAGTACCCAAGATCATTATTTTTATTTTACCATCTGTGTCAAATTAATGTGTCTGGTAATATATTAATAATGTTATATCTCTGTCTGTAGTAGTATCATAGATACACTTTAAGAAAATGAAATGGTTTACATTCCACTGTGAAAATCCATGTCACAAAATGTTTACTGCCGTGGATGACACGTGTATCTCTTGTGTTGGAGTTACTGTTGCAGTGAATGTGATTTTTTAGTATGACATGTTAAAAACAACAGCAGTAAAATAAATTTGTTTATTGCAAAAGGAGTTACCGGTATGTCTTTTACATATGTTGTATTGTCCCATCTTATACATGTGTTGTTCACAATCCTTGCTCCCGTACCCACCCACAGAAAGTAATTACAGAATCATGAATCTGTGTTGTGATTGGTTCTGCGTGGAATGTTGTTATAATATATTAAATTATTCAAAATTTGTTTGCTTACTGTGAACTATTAGACATCAGCTGTATTAGGTATATTAGTGACATGTGAAAATTTGTGCCAGAGTGCAACTTGAGCCTCATCAAAGATTCACTGTGTATATATTTAAAAGAAGGTATAATGAGCTAATTGTAACACATTCAGCCAGTGATACACAGCTTCTTATATGGCATGTGTTCAGTTCTTTTTCATTGATTCATTCCACGCATCACCTCTCCTCTGCTTGTAACTTCAGATTGATCAGTCTGTGAGAGTACATAATGGGCTATGAAAATGAACACTTATTTACAACAGTTCCTACTAGATAAGTTCAGTTTGGTTTGATCTTCTGGATGTGACATGATCTCGAATAAAACAAGTTGAAGTAGTAACAGTTATGACCAGTGCTTGATTTATAAAAAAGAAGAGGTACCAGTACTTTGGCTTGTCAGAGGTATCAGTATGGCATACCATCACAAATCGAGCACTGGTTATAACAACCAAAGCAGTTGTTTGGTTTAGAATAGTGATGGCAGTAACTGTACCTGTATTGCTTCGTCTTGTCACAGCAATGAAACATGAAGATATGTGTTAGACAGTTTTATGAAAAGGATAGTTGCTACCCACCACAAAGTGGAGTCGCTGATTCGCAGAGAGGCACAACAAAAAGACTGTCAAACACAGCTTTCAGCTAAACAGGTCTTCATTAGATTTAAACAGCACACAACACAACACACAAACACAACATTCACAGACGCGGCCACAGTCTCTGGCTGCCAAGGGAAGACTTTTAGCGTCTTGCACTGCTGCTCACATTCTGGCCTTGGCAGCCAGATGCTGAGGCCAGGTATGTGTGTTTGTGTTTACGCACACTGCCGCTGCCACTCAAAGAAACTGATATACAAAATAGGTCTTATGAATTTTTGTGTGGTGGAGGGGTTGGAGGCAGAGGGGAAAGTTTGCACTGCTCACATGCAAAAATCTATCTTAGTATGTATTAATTAAGAAATCCCAACCTAATCATGAATCTGCCACTATAGATTTAGCATTGCGTTAACATACCAGAATTAAACAATTATTTGAAAGTGATGAATGAAATCAGAACATTTTGTGATTGGCTCTGTATGGGATCTGATCCCTGTCACATTCATCTTTTTTTGTTGTAATATATATGGTTACACTGATGCAAAACTTCAGAAAGAGTACACAAGATGAATACTCCATAAAACAAGACTGATGGAAAAAAGGAAGTTAACTGTTTAGTATTTCAAAAATAATCACCATAGCTGTGAATACATTTATGCCCCTGTGAGACAAGATGGTCAATCGCTTCATGGAAAAATGTTTGTGGTGTACTACGAACCCTTGGTGTGAACCAAATGAATGACCAAGAATGGTTCTTTAGGGCTCCAAAAATATGGAAATCACATGAGGAGAGATTGGGACTGTATGGAGGTTGTGTGAAAGCTTCCCAGACAAAACTCTGCATCATAGTTTAAGCAACCTGCCAGTAAAATGCCTCCCAAGACTGTATAGAGTATGTTGCAGAAGTTTTGCTGGGAAACACATATTCTCCATAAAGCCCCAATGTCTCTCCATGTGATTTCCATATTTTTAAAGTGCTGAAGAAAGGCATTCGTGGCTGTCCCTTTGCTTCAGATAAAGAGGTGTGTGTCTGGCAACATTTTTCCACAAAGGCATTGACCATTGTAAGGCAATTACAGTGGAATAAATGTGTTAACAACTATGGCAAGTACTTCAGTATTAATGAGTAGTTTACTTACATTTTTCCACATTTTTCATATTTGACTGCCCTTGTGTGCCACTCTCTTAAGTTTGCTTTTGTAGCTCTGTGTACTATGTACACAAGTACTCTATTATTATTTGACAGCATTTTTTTTAATGCCATGTTCCCTTCATGATCTTGCAGCTGTGTGCTGGGTTAAAGCTATCCCAAATTTGGTAGGTTTTCATAATGTAGCTAGATTTATCTGCAGTGCTAAAGCAATCAACAGTAGCTTCAGAAACACTGATTGACATGCATGCACCATTTTGGATTTGAGAACTGTAGACTCGCTTTTTTAAGGTGGGAACAGTAGAATACGTACTTCTACTTTACAGTTGACGAACTTGATACTTGTAAAGTTGGAGTAACTGCATTTTGTATAAATCTACTACTTAAATAACTTTCTTATTTTTTTTTTATATTCTGCTGGTTGTGGATGTACCACATTTGCACAAAGCACAAAAATTCCTATTTAAGTGATGTTTCAGTAAAATTCATTATCTGTCAGTTTAACTGAGTTCTGCTAATGTAATTATTGCATGTGTTCTTTTAGGAGAAATCTGTAATTTGAATATTGTGAGCTAACAATTGTTTATTTCCAGAATGACATAAATTATTTGAAAGACCTCATTTCACTCTATCAGTAAACATTTTATTATTTGTGAAAATTAATTAACTAAAATGTCATTCACAATTAAATTTCCACACACTGAAAATAATATTATTATTTGGACCTCTGCAAGCCTGCCTGCACTTCAATGCTGCCTTCCAGCTTCTCAGCCTCCATACAAACAAATAGCCTCACATAACTACTGAAGCTCCAGTTACGCAGTATTTCATTCTTTTGCAGTTACATGGAATTTCTATATTTTTTTTAGTTTGTTTAATTTAAGCAGTATATTTTCCACCTTCATTTGCATTGTAAGGAAATGGAAATCCATCATTCTGGCAGAAACAGCTGTGCCACATATGGCAGCTGAGGAAACGCGGGAAAGGAAAGCAGATAAACTGAAATAAATAATAGCCATAAAATCAAACATGAACCATGGATCTTGCCATTGGTGGGGAGGTTTTTGTGCCTCAGCAATACAGATGGCCGTACCATAGGTGCAACCACAACAGAGGGTTATCTGTTGAGAGGCCAGACAAACATGTGGTTCCTGAAGAGGGGCGGCATCATTTTTGGTAGTTGCAGGGGCAAGACTCTGGATGATTGATTGATTTGGCCTTGTAACACTAACCAAAATGGCCTTGCTGTGCTGGCACTGTGGACAGCTGAAGCAAGGGGAAACTACAGCCATAATTTTTCCCGAGGGCATGCAGCTTTACTGTATGATTAAATGATGATGGCATCCTTTTGGTTAAATATTCCGGAGGTAAAATAGTCCCCCATTCGGATCTCCAGGCGTGGACTACTCATGAGGACATCATTATGAGGAGAAAGAAAACTGACATTCTACGGATCAGAGCGTGGAATGTCAGATCCCTTAACCGGGCAGGTAGGTTAGAAAATTTAAAAAGGGAAATAGGTAGGTTAAAGTTAGATATAGTGGGAATTAGTGAAGTTCGGTGGCAGGAGGAACAAGGCTTTTGGTCAGGCGAATACAGGATCATAAATACAAAATCAAATAGGGGTAATGCAGGAGTAGCTTTAATAATGAATAGGAAAATAGGAGTGCAGGTAAGGTACTACAAACAGCATAGTGAACGCATTATTGTGGTCAAGATAGACATGAAGCTCATGCCTACTACAGTAGTACAAGTTTATATGCCAACTAGCTCAGCAGATGATGAAGAAATTGATGAAATGTATGATGAGATAAAAGAAATTATTCAGGTAGTGAAGGGAGACGAAAATTTAATAGTCATTGGTGACTGGAATTCGAGTGTAGGAAAAGGTATGGAAGGAAACATAGTAGGTGAATATGGATTGGGGCTAAGAAATGAAAGAGGAGGCCGTATGGTAAAATTTTGCACAGAGCATAACTTAATCATAGCTAACACATGGTTCAAGAATCATGAAAGAAGGATGTATACATGGAAGAATTGTAGATTAAACCTGAAGAAACTGCAAAGAGGCAGGAATTTAAGGAGATGGGCTCTGGATAAACTGAAAGAACCAGAGGTTGTACAGAGTTTCAGGGAGAGCATAAGGGAACAATTTACAGGAATGAGGGAAATAAATACAGTAGAAGAAGAATGGGTAGCTCTGAGGGATGAAGTAGTGAAGGCAGCAGAGGATCAAGTAGGTAAAAAGATAAGGACTAGTTGAAATCCTTGGGTAACAGAAGAAATATTGAATTTAATTGATGAAGGGAGAAAATATAAAAATGCAGTAAATGAAGCAGGTAAAAAGGAATACAAACGTCTCAAAAATGAGATCGATAGGAAGTGCAAAATGGCTAAGCAGGGATGGCTAGAGAACAAATGTAAGGATGCAGAGGCTTATCTCACTAGGGGTACGATAGATACTGCCTACAGGAAAATTAAAGAGACCTTTGGAGAAAAGAGAGCCACTTGTATGAATATCAAGAGCTCAGATGGAATCCCAATTCTAAGCAAAGAAGGGAAATCAGAAAGGTGGAAGGAATATATAGCGGGTCTATACAAGGAGGATGTACTTGAGGACAATATTCTAAGCAAAGAAGGGAAAGCAGAAAGGCGGAAGGAGTATCTAGAGGGTCTATACAAGGGCAATGTACTGGAGGACGATATTATGAAAATGGAAGAGGACGTAGATGAAGATGAAATGGGTGATACAATATTGTGTAAAGAGTTTGACTGAGCACTGAAAGACCTGAGTCAAAACAAGTCCCCGGGAGTAGAAAACATTCCATTAGAGCTACTGATAGCCTTTGGAGAGCCAGTCCTTACAAAACTATACCATCTGGTGAGCAAGATGTATGAGACAGGCGAAATACCCTCAGACTTCAAGAAGAATATAATAATTCCAATCCAAAAGAAAGCAGGTGTTCACAAAAGTGAAAATTACCGAACTATCAGTTTAATAAGTCACAGCTGCAAAATACTCACTTGAATTCTTTACAGACGAATGGAAAAACTGAAAGAAGCCAACCTCGGGGAAGATTACTTTGGATTCCGTAGAAATGTTGGAACATGTATAGCAATACTGACCTTATCTTAGAAGAAAGATTAAGGAAAGGCAAACCTAGGTTTTTAGCATGTGTAGACTTAGAAAAAAGGTTTTGACAATGTTGACTGGAATACTCTCTTTCAAATTCTAAAGGTAGCAGGGGTAAAATACAGGGAGCGAAAGGCTATTTTCAATTTGTACAGAAACCAGATGGCAGTTATAAGAGTAGAGGGACATCAAAGGGAAGCAGTGGATGGGAAGGGATTGAGGCAGGGTTGTAGCCTATCCTGTATATTGAGCAAGCAGTAAAGAAAAGTTTTGGTCCTTTTCATTTCTAATTTGATTCGACTGTCTCTCTGTAATCTCACTCCATCTTAAATATGTTCCTTCTTACACTACCTGTAAGATGCTCAGATAATCTGCCCTTCTCCCTCCTGTCCAGGTGCAGGCACTAATTAGCTTATTCCTATCTCCCAACTGGAGCAACAGGCATGGCTTGGATGTAAGTCTTCGTTTCAGTCAATAGCAATTGCCCTCAGGACTTTGCTTACACAGCTGATAACTGCATTAACTCAGTGCAGGTTGTGTTGTAGCAAAACCTCCGAAACCCCTCACAAATATGTGCAGTTGCTGCTCTTGTTTCATCCAGATAAGGTTTAATATTCTACGCTGCGTTGATACAACTGTTTAAGTTAAACAAGTCTGTGGCTCAATGTGGACTGTTTCTCTCCATGTTCTGTGTCTTTGTTCATAACCTATTTCCAAATTTTGTTATTTGAAGGAATGTTAAACATTTGTTGCAATTTACAGGTGGATAACATGACTATACAGTTCGCAGTACCAAAAGGCTCAATTGGACTGTTTACTGATGGTGAAAAAAGGAAAGTAAGAGAGGTACAGATACTTTGTTGTAATTCCAAGGTGGTATCATATTGTATCTCAAGTGACCTCTGTCATCCATTGTACAGCAGCATATGATACAACTCAAACAGATGATAAAAGAACATTGTTTCATGTAGTTTACACCACACTGAAAATATATGAAACATGAATTCATAATGCTAAAAGGGCAAGAGTAAGTTCGAGTAGTAATGCTGCTCATAATCAAACATTTTTATTTCTAATGAAACCGTTTAGTTTTGTATGCCAACACAAAATATGTTTAGTATAATTCACAAGAAATCACATTCAAGGAAGTCCTCTATTGTACAGCAGTAAAGGTTTGTTGGAAATGATCAAGTTTTTTAAATTACTTTTTTGGTTCTTGAGTATTTTTTACTTTTCAGGATATGGTTTTTGAGCTCTACTCCCTTACAGTTTCACCATTACTATACAGTTTAGTTGTATGGGGAACTAATCTTCTAACTTTGTTTGGCCTTGTGTCGTGTTGGGGACTCTCCAGGTACCTGTTCAGTCTGTTATGTGACCACTGTTCTAGATATGTGAAATGTTGCAGGATTAAAGTTAGCTTCTTACTTCTGTAGAGAAAACATAGACAAAGGAGGAGTTGCCAGTTTGTCATAAACTGTTTTGATTTCAAGAATATTGATATTAATAAATTTTGATCAGAGTGGCACTTAGAAGCTTGTGCAACAAAATTAGTGTTTTACAATAAGTCCTTTATAATAGAGGTATTTACAGATCACCTTCAGGAAATTTTAACCTCTTCTTAAGAATTATGAAAGGTCTATTGTCCCTTCTCACAGTAAAAAAAATGGATATAGTGATTACTGGTAATATCAATGTAAGTTTATTGAAAAGCTCTTGTCAGAGAACAATTATGGCACTCAGTAACACTATCTTTCAATTTAGTTCCCACTGTGAACTTTGCAGCTAGGATATGTAAATGCTCAAAGATTGCCATTCATAATATCTTTGTATACAAATCAAGGGGAAAAAAGGCATATCACAAAACCAATAGTAAATAGGCTATCTGATCATGAACTGGATATATGCTTACAACACTTCTGACTCAAATGGAAAATACAAAGCATTCACTAATAAAGTTTCCTCCACTTTTGAAAATTTCTGTTCTCTAAAGGTAACTCAAATCACACAGAAGTAAAACAATAAACCACGATTACACAAGGAATAAAGATATCATGTGGGACAAAAAGGAGACTGTATCTACCATCTAGGAACAACTCTGATGTTAACACTGTAATGTATTACAAAGAGTACTGCAAAATATTGAAGCAAGTAATCCAGAAATCGAAGCAGGCTTATTATGAGAAAAAGATAATTACATCGAACAACAAACCAAAAACTGTATGGGATATAGTGAAGACAGACCAGTGAGGCCAAAAAGGAAGGGGAACAGATAGCTCTAAAAATAAATGAGACTTCAGCAACAAGTGCATGTAGTGTTGCAAACCTCTTAAACAAGTACTTCATTTCTGTTACAGACAGCTTGGTGTCATCAGGTTCGGTGGGCAGTGCAATTGTGTGTGCAAGACAAGTCTTTAAAAATAACTTCACTAAAATATAAATGGTGCTCAGGTCTCCCAGAGAAGTAGCATCCATCATAAAGTCCTTCAAATGTAAGTATTCTAGTGGGTATGATAATATATTAAAAGAAGTTAATCAGGCCGGCCGCAGTGGCCGTGCGGTTCTAGGCGCTGCAGTTCAGAACCATGGGACTGCTACGGTCACAGGTTCGAATCCTGCCTCGGGCATGGATGTGTGTGATGTCCTTAGGTTAGTTAGATTTAAGTAGTTCTAAGTTCTAGGGGCCTGATGACCTAAGATGTCAAGTGCTCAAAGACATTTGAACCATTTTTTTTTTGAAGTTAATCAAAGAGTGCTCGTGCGAGTTGAGTTCTATCTTAAGTTGTTTCTGTAATCCTCAAGCACCTGACTGCAAATAATATACTGTCAAAGTCACAGTGTGTGTTACTTAAATGTTCTGATATAGTGAAAGCTATTAGAGGCTACTGGGATTTTCTTTGACCTGTCAAAATCCTTTGACTATGTGAACCACACCATTCTCTTAAGTAACTTAGAATATTATGGTGTCACTGGCAGTGCTGTGAAATTGTTAGTCTCTTATCTAACAGGAAAGAAAGGGTGTTTTTGTGAAAAACCTAAGCAGTCAGCCTTCATCCGATTGGGAAGTAATTACATGTGGTGTTAAAGGTTCCATCTTGGGTCCACTGTTTTTTTCTTGTTTACATTAATGACCTCTTCTGTTACATTGCCTACTCAGATTTTCACTGACATTGAAAAGTGATAGTGTTGGAGGTACTGCGCCAGGTCTTCGCCAGAAATCGCAGTTCATTAGAAGTTGAGTGATTGGAGATATGTTGTTTCATTTACTTGTTAAATTATACTAGTTTTCTTGGTGAGGTCACCAGCTGCTTTGTTTTGTAATCGTCCCACCATTCTTCTCCGCTTGCCCACCCGTGGGAAATTGGTTATTTATGAATTGGGTCGTCCATTTTCCCTTGTGGAGTGGGGGCAACTTAGAGCAATCTGCAGTTCAGGTTGTTCAGTAATCCCCCTGTCAATCTGCCATACGTTAATAGCTGCCTCTGTCATGTTTGTTGGATTCGGTGTTAATGAATTTATTGCTTAAGGTGTAAAGGCTGAATTCCTGAAATATGTTTTTATCTTGTCTATCATCTTGCGAGGTGGTATATGTGTAATGTAGAGCATGTTGGTACATTTTATGTAAAATTGCATTCATGGATTTTATTTAAATGATCAATTAATCATATAAAGTTGCCACCCTTCCACCGTAAGGGTTCTTTTAAAACAAGTTATACTTTTGGTGGCAAATAATTTTTAATGTGAGTGTTTTGTACCATTTACAGCCCTCTTACAGGGCGCATAGTTTATGTGTTTGTGTGAGTTGTTAAAAATTTTAATTTAGGGTAATCTGGTGTGTTGCAGATTTGCACAAGTGTAGTCTTTAAGAGGTGTTATGAGCGGTCGTGTCTACAGCCATGTTAAAAGGGAGTGGCAAGGTTCTCAGCCCAAAAGCTCATACCACAAAAAAAAATTGTTATTTCTGCCTCTGAATAGATTGTAACTTTATATTTACAGGGTGCTTTCGATTATAATTTTAAATCTGTTTAAAGAACAGGCTTTTAGGAATAAAATTTCCATTTATTGAAAATAAAATTTTTAATTTGTTTTTTCAGTTACCATTGGTAACTACTTTCATGCTCACATAGTCCAATTAAATGTGTTAATGTTCTTCATGAATCACTAGTAAATAAAATAAATTCTTATGGATTTTCTTTGAAAATAAATCAGGTTCAATGGAGGAGGGGATACTGTGGGGAGGGTTGAGATACAGTAAGGTGATGGAAGGCTGACCAGTACTTGGATGAGTTTATAGTTAGTGTATCATTTAGGCAGGTGCAAGCCTGGCGCCAGTCCAGCGTTTTTTGGCTGTGAGGAAATTACGGGCATGTCTTTGGAGTTTCCGGTGGCATCGGAGTGTATCCCGGTCCTGTGTGTAGAGAAAGGCATGGTGGAGATGATGGGATTCACAAAGGAGGATGGCATGTGGGGGTAAAGTGTGGTGGTGTGCGCAAATGGTGGTAGTGGGGATGTGAGCCTCAATGGCCTCAGACAGGGCCTGTTGGAGAAAGGAGGCAGCATGCTGATATCATCCAGATGCTGGATGGTCAGAAGATGGCCACTGACCTGGGTATCTAGGGCTGCCCAGTAGCCATTCCAGTCAGCACGGGAGTAGTTATGGACGAAATTTGGGGGAGGATTGTTGTGAGGAGCAAGGCATGGGTTCTGTCGGTCTGTCACGGTAAGGAGGACACAGAGATGGTCGCTACCAGTGGGGTCTAGTACGTTCGCCATAATGTGTCGAAGGAGATCACTGGAGGCCAGGACTACATCGTGAGTGGTATTGGAATCAGGGCAGGTGTGGCGGGGGAGTGGAGGAGCTCATCTTGCAGTGAGGCGAGGAACCGATGCCACCATTGTAGCTGTGCATCAGTACGACGGTGGATGTTTAGGTCAGTGGCAATCACATAGGAGGAGAAGGTGTGGTCAATGTGGCAAAGGAAGTCAAACAGGATGAGGGCAGTGGCACAGACATAGATGGTGCTGCTGTTTATGGTAAGGCCAGAGAACAAGAAGCTGAGGATAAGGTGTTCAGTGGACTCAGGAAGGAGGGTTTGGAGCCCAACAGAGGTCTGGTGAAGGTAGCCGATGGCAACTCCACCATGCGCAATCAGGTGGGGATCATTGGATTGTTGAAGGGGGTATGGTGATGTGCTGCTGATACATGGGGGCTGGAGAAATGTTTCATTGAGGAGGGAGGCATCCACAAGGTGGGTTGTAAGGATGTGCATGAAGAGTTGTTTGTTGGTAGGTTGAGAACGGATGTTATTGAACAAGATATGAGGCTGCTGCGCCATGGTGGGGTTTAAACTAGGGTGTCGAGATGGGAGAAGGTAAAATGGGCTTGGTTATGGGAGTAGGTGGCGAAGGTGTTAGGGTGAAAGATTGAACGGCAGCTAGGGAGATCTGTTGGATGGTACGGGGGCGTTGAAAATGGCGGATATTTTGTAGGATGATGGTTACGAATCTAATGATGTCCTCGACTGTGGGGAGAGGGCAAAGGCTGTTTCCAGGAGGTGTGGGATCGTAAATAGGTCAGACGGGGACAGTGAGTTAGGGAGATGTGTATGTGTGTGTGTGTGGGGGGGGGGGGGGGAATCTGGCCTTACAGTTTTCAATAGTTTCTTTTTCCTTTATTGTAATTTCCATTCACGATTGGGGACAGGCTGGCAGCAGCTGAAGCAGGAAGACATGTAAAACAATCTAACGAAGGAAACATGGCGGAATATAGAAACAAAAAATCAAAAAACACACACTAGATTAAATGGCACCAGGCAAATTATGGAAACCAGGGGGTGGGGAGGATCTAGCCTGCAGACAGTGTAAAGGATGCAGATATGTTGGAGGAAAAGGAGGAGGTGGGGGAAGGGGATGAGGTCGTACAGGAGGTGTGTGGTGGAAGGAAGGAGGATATGGAGGGTAAGGCACAGCACATGCCATTTGAAGATTTGGAGGGTCTTGTAAAAGCTGGTGGGTGCGGAGATCCAGGCAACACTGGCATAACAAAGGATGGGACAGATGAGGGATTTGTAGGTGTGGAGGATGTTGGAAGGATGTAACCCCATGTCCAGCCAGACAGGAGTTTCGGGAGGCAGAGGCATGAATGGGCTTTCTGCTGGATGGTCAAGAGGTGAGGGGTCCAGGCGATGTGAGGGTTGAGGGTGAGGCCAAGGTATCTCAGAGTGGGGGTGAACTGGATGGGACGACCATAAAGGGTGAGGTAGAAGTCATGGAAGAAGCAGGTGGTGCGATCTATGATGATTGCTTGGGTTTTGGAGTGGTTGAGATGAAGGGACCACTGGTTACACCAAGTGGTGAACAGGTCAAGGTGGTTTTGGAGGGTGTGTTGAGACCATTGAAGGGTAGGATAGAAAGCCAGGAAGGTGGTGTAATCAGCATATTGGAGAAGGTGGACAGGTGGGGAATGCTTGGGCATATCAGCAGTGTACAGGAGATAGAGGATAGGGGAGAGGATGGACCCTGGGGCACAGCACCAATGGGATAAAAGGTTGGTGTTGTGGAGGATGACATAGGAAGGACAGTGTGAGAGGAAGGAAGCGATCAGATGTACAAAATTGATAGGCAGGGTGTAGGTAGGTGTAGGTGGAGGAGACCGGGATGCCATACATGGCCATAGGAATTTTGGAGGTCGAAGGAAACAAAAATGGTGGAGCAAATGGAGTTAAGCTAGTGGAGATGTAGGTGAACTACGTTAAGGAGTTGGTTTTCTGCTGAGAAGCAGTGTTGGAAGCCACACTGGGTAAGGGGGAGGAGGTGGTGTTGATTAAGGTGCTGACAGATATGACGGGAGAGGATCTATTCGAAGATCTTACTGAAGATGGAGGTGAGGCAGATGGGACGATAGGAAGAGGCGACGGAAGGTGGTTTGTTGGGTTTGAGGAATAAAAGGATGGGGGTAGAGAGGATGACGTTATAGAAATGGGCAAGGACAGTCAAGAAGGAGATGGGGCTTTCTATAAGGTGGCAGTAGATGACACAGTCACGAGACAGTGGGCCTTGTTGCATTTAGACCAGAGAAGTTTAATGTCTTGTGCTGTGATTGGAGTGGAGAGAAACTGATGTCACTACTGAAGGGCGGCAGGGGAGCAGCTATGGATGTTTATGTCGATGGCTATTACAAATGTGCAGAAGGTGTGGTCAACGTGGGAATTGTTGGGATGGATGGGGGACAATAGGACAAACAGGGACAGTAACCTCAGGGTGGTATGAGGGGGTTTAGCTTTACACATGTGGCAGTAGGTGGGATGGGGGTGTTGCAGGTGTTACGGGAAGGAGGGGTGGCTAGATTGGGGAAGTTTTTAAGAAAGTGGGAGACCTTGCAATGGGGACAGCTGGGGACGTGGGGTGTAGGTGGGGGGACGATTGGGAGGCTGTGGCTGACAGGGAGAAGAAGAGGAGAGGAAGGGAGTCAGGGATGTGTGGGGGCCAAACATAATGTGCAGTAGTTTACGGAGGAGATCTGTGTGAAAGAAGGGGTCTCGATGAGGACTGAGTCCCTGCAAGGAATCGAAAAATGGTTCAAATAGCTCTGAACACTATGGGACTTAACATCTGTGGTCATCAGTTCCGTACAACCGGTGGTCCTGGTCGCCTACAGTGGGCTGGATGGCCGAGCGGTGACCTCCCCAGCTGTCAGGATGCTAGGAAATGGCTGTAAAAGCCTCAGAAACGCCAAAGAAACATTATAATTCGTGCCAGTACAATGTGGCTTGGTGATATCAACGACCTTCCCCGAGTCCTCGCTGACTCGTAGCGATGACACCAGATCCGGGCCGCACCAGTCTTGTTAGCGCAGCGCTGCGTGCAGTGACGTAGCGGAGGAATGTCCTCACTTCCGCGGCGCGTGGTTGCCGGCGCCCCTCTGGTCAGCCAGCTCGCGGCAGACAGCCGGCTGCTGCATGTAGAGGCTCCGGGTTGGAGTCCCCGGCGCTGTCGGCACCAGAAGCGTTCTCGTAGTGCGGAGTGTACTCTATCCCACCCCATCTCCTTCCCTGTTCCTCCTGGGGGCTCGTCCGCGGTGGACGGGCGGAACCGGCTGCAGTCCCCAGCGTTGTTGGCTCACCCGGTTGTGATGGCGGATGCACAGGGCCTAGGCCCCGCACGATCTCGACGAAGGTTCACTGATGTGGTCAGCATTGGCGGCGAGCGAGTCTGCCGCGATGTCTGCTAACCCTGGGTCGATGACTGACAGAGGCAGCAGAGATGACCAGAGCTGGTACTGTCCCCTCACGTCTGCTGCCGGATGGGCCGCCCTTACTGCAACATCTCCTTAATAAAGATTAACATGTCGATCACCGACGTGAGCGTTATGCAGCGACCCAGTACACATCTAACTGCAAGTCTAACTGCGAGTGCGAGTGCCCTGTTGCTATCAAAGCTGGCGTATTTAAAGGAAGCACGAGAGACGTCCTGACGTCATGCTCGTTTGTAATGACCACATTTGTTCCACTTATAGTGCTGACGTATCTGTCGTACTCGCCCCTTAGGTGTTCTTGCCACCGAGTTAGGCCTACGTGTTGTTTCGACAGACTAACGCGAAGTTGTGAAATGCAGTACAGCTGACGCTATACCTCTGTCTTGCACTCTACGAAAGTCTCCGTCTAACACAAACCCACGTGCAAAGCAATTCTCTCTCGCCTGTTGTGTGGAACCAGGACATTGCCCCTGCATGACGACACATTCCATACATTTGCAATCCTCTTACTTCTTCGCCAACCTACTGCCTCTGGCTTTCGGCATAGGCAATGAAACCTTGACAATATTCCACATCTCCAACTCTTTATTATTCCGTGACACTACAGAACTACTTAAACCTAAGTAATCTAAGGACATCACACACATCCATGCCCGAGACAGGATTCGAACCTGCGACAGTAATAGTTGCGCAGTTCCAGACTGAATCGTGCAGTACCACTCGGTCACAGTGGCCGGCTGCAAGAAATCAGCTAAGAGATGCGAACACCAGTGTCTGGGGTGGACAGGACGAAGGTTTGGAGGGTGGGGTGTGGGGTACGGTTGTCAGGAGGAGTGGTAGTGCCCATGGAGTCAATGGGGGAGGGGGAGGAGGTGGTGCCTTTTTGCTGGAGTGGTAGAGTCGGCAATGACGTGTTTTTGGAGACCGTAGGCTGGGAGGAGGAGAGAGGGAGGTGGCGAGTGGCAGATCCTGTAGGCGTGGTGGACATGGTGGGAGAAGCAGCTGGTTCAGTGGCGGTGATTGTCCCATGGCATGGCATGGTGAATGCGGTGGATGCAGATGATGAAGTGACAGGGGGGTGAGAGGGAGCAAAGGGAGCAAACCGACAACCTGAGAGGTGGCAGCGGAGGCGGCAGCAGATGTGTACTTGAAGGTGGGGGCAGGAGCTGTTGTTGGGGGAGGGGAAACGAGGTATAAGGAGGGAGGCGAGAAGCAGCACTCCAGGAAGGGACAGTGGAAGAGGGGTAGGGGGACGTGTAGATGACAGTGGAGGGGGAAGGTTTATGATGGACGGACAGCGATGGACAGACAGACAGCAGGCAGCGTCGACGATGGACAATGGATGGACAAATGGACAGAGGGACGGACAGCTGGACGGCAGTTAGCGTAGGCGATGGATGTCGGTGAACGGGCAGGTGGGCAGGCTGTCTGCCTGGCATCCAGGGCCGCACTGACACCTCTCCCCCCACTTGCTCCTAGCTTCCAGTACTTGGGGGCCACACCACCATCCTATGTCAACACCCCCATCGTCACACAAGACATCGTCACGACACTACACACCAATCGTAATATGGCTCCCGGGCACGACCGTATTACATACTGCCAACTCAAAGAAGCCCCCCTCTCCTTCCTTACAGTCCTAACCACCCTCTATAATGTTATCCTCTCCACCGGCTTGTACCCTGACATTTGGAAGTCTTCCCGGATCCTTAATGTTTCTCAAACCTGCCAAACTCCATTCCAATTCCTCCTCCTAGCACCCTATGGGTCTCACGTCGGTTTTCAGCAAGGTCCTGGAGTACATCATTACCTGCCGCATTCACCACCACTTCCACCAGCACCGTCTCCTTCCCTTGACCCAATGTCGCTTCCAACCTTCCTTCTCTGTTGACGATCTCCTCCTCCACCTGACACATCTCCTTTCCACTCATCTGAATTCCCATTGCTCCGCCATCTATGTGTCCCTTTACCTAGAACGTGCCTATAACCGTGTATGGCATCCCAGGCTCCTCTTCGAACTCCAGACTTACACCTTCCCCATCAACTATGTTCGCGTGATAGCCTAGTTCTGCTCTCACTGCCCCTCCTATGTTACCATCCGCAACTCCAATTCTTACACCTTCTACTCCTCCACAGGCATGCCCCAAGGCTCCATCCTTTCCCCTCTCCTCCACCTGTTATACACGGCGGACATGCCGCAGCCTCCACCACCTGCCCATCTCTTGGAAAATGCCGATGACACTGCCTTCCTTGCTCTTGCCCCTCCCTCCAACACTCCCAGCCCCTACTCCAGTCCCACCTTGACTTGTTCACCACATGGTGCAACCAATGGCTCCTTAAGATCAATCCCTCCAAGACCCAGGTAATCATCGTAGGCCACACCACCCCCTCCTTCCGCCTCCTAGATTTCCACCTTACCATCACTGGTTGTCCCATTGCCCTCACTCCCACTCTCAACTACCTTGGTATCACCCTCGACTGCCACCTTCCTAGGACCCCCTATCTCCTCACAGTCCAAGCCAAGGCACATATCCGACTCTGTCTCCTCCTTAGTCGAACATGGGGATTAGACCCACTATCCTACATACCTATAAGTCGCTCATCTGCGCCCTCCTATGTTATGCACACCCCACGATCTCCACCTCCCCCACCTATTACAAATCCCTCCAATTCATTGAGCGCCATGCACTCCACCTCACTTATTGCATCTGTCTCTTGTCCCCCATGCGGATCGTTTATGATCTGATTCCTTTCCCCCATCTTTCCTGTTCCTAGAATGGATACGGATCCTATAAGTCTACCACAAACTGGATCCCCCCCCATCCTTTGGTTTCTCCCATCCTCTCCCACCTTAGCCCACTGCCACACCTGCACCACAGTGTACCGCCTGGTCTCTATGTCCACACGCTCCATACCCTCGCCCAAGGTGGCTTCCGCCAACTCCCCGTTCTGGATGATGCCCTCATGTCTTCCATCTACCCCTCCTACCAGATCTAATCCCTACTTTTTCCCTCTCCTCAGGGCTCCCACCCTCTCCCCCTTCCCATCTTCTTCCTTTTCCCATGCCAAACACCTTCTTTTCCTTTTAACCTGCCCCCTCCTTTCCTTCTCCCCTCCTTTGTCCCCTCTAACCCCTCCTTGTTTCGTCCTACCATCTCTACCCCCTTCTCTTCCCCTCTCATCCCTTCACCCAGTGGTAGGTCGCCTTCGGTGCAGTGATATTTATCGTTTTTGTTATGGTGTCAGCATTACTCTAGTGCCATGTGCAGTGTCACCAGAATCACTCATTTGTGCTCACACTGTGGTATTTCTTTATTTTTGTGTCAAATTACAGTGTTCATTCTCCACATGTGTGTGTGGCTCCCGTCTATGTTGTTTTTAAATCTACCATTTATACTCATCTATTTTTGTTCTCGTTTCTTCATCACTTTATACCATTCTATGTTATGTGTTCTTTTCTCATTTGACTATGATTCTTCTGTAACTCTCTTGGCTGAAAAGCGGCGTATTGTGCCACTGTCAAGCGACCCCATTTTGGGGAGTGAAATATCAATAAAGAAAAAAACCATAAAAAACTTTGGGCTGGTATGGAAAATCGGGCCATGCGGCTGTCGCTTGGCGCCACTAACAGATGACAGGGCAGTAGCCGCACTTGACTTTGCTGCAGTGTCGGTCCGTTTCACCACAGTATTTGACGCTAGTTTCGAAGAAAGAGCGAGTCAAATGTGTGAATTTGTGTCTACAATGTGTTCGCCAGATAAAACAACTGACTAGGGACTTACCTATTAAGGTCGTTTCCCAGCAACAGCGGCGACAAATGCTTTCCGCGGTGACGCGGCTGTTTGAGGAATTGGCAGTCCCAGCTAGAAGCGGCAGACGCTGTTGTTGTTGTGGTCTTCAGTCCTGAGACTGGTTTGATGCAGCTCTCCATGCTACTCTATCCTGTGCAAGCTTTTTCATCTCCCAGTACCTAATGCAACCTACATCCTTCAGAATCTGCTTAGTGTATTCATCTCTTGGTCTCCCTCTACGATTTTTACCCTCCACGCTGCCCTCCAATACTAAATTGGTGATGCCTTGATGCCTCAGGGCATGTCCTACCAACCGATCCCTTCTTCTGGTCAAGTTGTGCCACAAACTTCTCTTCTCCCCAATCCTATTCAATACTTCCTCATTAGTTATGTGATCTACCCATCTAATCTTCAGCATTCTTCTGTAGCACCACATTTCGAAAGCTTCTATTCTCTTCTTGTCCAAACTATTTATCGTCCATGTTTCACTTCCATACATGGCTACACTCCATACGAATACTTTCAAAAATGACTTCCTGACACTTAAATCAATACTGGATGTTAACAAATTTCTCTTCTTCAGAAACGCTTTCCTTGCCATTGCCAGCCTACATTTTATATCCTCTCTACTTCGACCATCATCAGTTATTTTGCACCCCAAATAGCAAAACTCCTTTACTACTTTGAGTGTCTCATTTCCTAATCTAATTCCCTCAGCATCACCCGACTTAATTAGACTACATTCCATTATCCTCGTTTTGCTTTTGTTGATGTTCATCTTATATCCTCCTTTCAAGACACTGTCCATTCCATTCAACTGCTCTTCCAAGTCCTTTGCTGTCTCTGACAGAATTACAATGTCATCGGCGAACCTCAAAGTTTTTATTTCTTCTCCATGAATTTTAATACCTACTCCGAATATTTCTTTTGTTTCCTTAACTGTTTGCTCAATATACAGATTGAACAACATCGGGGAGAGGCTACAACCCTGTCTTACTCCCTTCCCAACCACTGCGTCCCTTTCATGTCCCTCGACTGCCATCTGGTTTCTGTACAAATTGTAAATAGCCTTTCGCTCCCTGTATTTTACCCCTGCCACCTTTAGAATTTGAAAGAGAGTATTCCAGTCAACATTGTCAAAAGCTTTCTCTAAGTCTACAAATGCTAGAAACGTAGGTTTGCCTTTGCTTAATCTTTCTTCTAAGATAAGTCGTAAGGTCAGTATTGCCTCACGTGTTCCAGTGTTTCTACGGAATCCAAACTGATCTTCCCCGAGGTTGGCTTCTACTAGTTTTTCCATTCGTCTGTAAAGAATTCGTGTTAGTATTTTGCAGCTGTGACTTATTAAGCTGATAGTTCGGTAATTTTCACATCTGTCAACACCTGCTTTCTTTGGGATTGGAATTATTATATTCTTCTTGAAGTCTGAGGGTATTTCGCCTGTTTCATACATCTTGCTCACCAGATGGTAGAGTTTTGTCAGGACTGGCTCTCCCACGGCCGTCAGTAGTTCCAATGGAATATTATCTACTCCGGGGGCCTTGTTTCGACTCAGGTCTTTCAGTGCTCTGTCAAACTCTTCACGCAGTATCGTATCTCCCATTTCATCTTCATCTACATCCTCTTCCATTTCCATAATATTGTCCTCAAGTACATCGCCCTTGTAAAGACCCTCTATATACTCCTTCCATCTTTCTGCTTTCCCTTCTTTGCTTAGAACTGGGTTTCCATCTGAGCTCTTGATATTCATACAAGTCGTTCTCTTATCTCCAAAGGTCTCTTTAATTTTCCTGTAGGCGGTATCTATCTTAGCCCTAGTGAGATAGGCCTCTACATCCTTACATTTGTCCTCTAGCCATCCCTGCTTAGCCATTTTGCACTTCCTTTCGATCTCATTTTTGAAACGTTTGTATTCCTTTTTGCCTGTTTCACTTACTGCATTTTTATATTTTCTCCTTTCATCAATTAAATTCAGTATTTCTTCTGTTACCCAAAGATTTCTACTAGCCCTTGTTTTTTTACCTACTTGATCCTCTGCTGCCTTCACTACTTCATCCCTCAAAGCTTCCCATTCTTCTTCTACTGTATTTATTTCCCTCATTCCTGTCAATTGCTTCCTTATGCTCTCCCTGAATCTCTGTACAACCTCTGGTTCTTTTAGCTTATCCAGGTCCCATCTCCTTAAATTCCCACCTTTTTGCAGTTTCTTCAGTTTTAATCTACAGGTCATAACCAATAGATTGTGGTCAGAGTCCACATCTGCCCCTGGAAATGTCTTACAATTTAAAACCTGGTTCCTAAATCTCTGTCTTACCATTATATAATCTATCTGATACCTTTTAGTATCTCCAGGGTTCTTCCATGTATACAACCTTCTTTCATGATTCTTAAACCAAGTGTTAGTTATGATTATGTTGTGCTCTGTGCAAAATTCTACAAGGCGGCTTCTTCTTTCATTTCTGTCCCCCAATCCATATTCACCTACTATGTTTCCTTCTCTCCCTTTTCCTACACTCGAATTCCAGTCACCCATGACTATTAAATTTTCGTCTCCCTTCACAATCTGAATAATCTCTTTTATTTCATCATACATTTCTTCAATTTCTTCGTCATCTGCAGAGCTAGTTGGCATATAAACTTGTACTACTGTAGTAGGTGTGGGCTTCGTATCTATCTTGGCCACAATAATGCGTTCACTATGCTGTTTGTAGTAGCTTACCTGCATTCCTATTTTCCTATTCATTATTAAACCTACTCCTGCATTACCCCTATTTGATTTTGTGTTTATAACCCTGTAGTCACCTGACCAGAAGTCTTGTTCCTCCTGCCACCGAACTTCACTAATTCCCACTATATCTACCTTCAACCTATCCATTTCCCTTTTTAAATTTTCTAACTTACCTGCCCGATTAAGGGATCTGACATTCCACGCTCCTATCCATAGAACGCCAGTTTTCTTTCTCCTGATAACGACATCCTCTTGAGTAGTCCCCGCCCGGAGATCCGAATGGGGGACTATTTTACCTCCGGAATATTTTACCCAAGAGGACGCCATCATCATGTAATCATACAGTAAAGCTGCATGCCCTCAGGAAAAATTACGGCTGTAGTTTCCCCTTGCTTTCAGCCGTTCGCAGTACCAGCACAGCAAGGCCGTTTTGTTTATTGTTACAAGGCCAGATCAGTCAATCATCCAGACTGTGACCCTTGCAACTACTGAAAAGGCTGCTGCCCCTCTTCAGGAACCACACGTTTTTCTGGCCTCTCAACAGATACCCCTCCGTTGTGGTTGAACCTACGGTACGGCTATCTGTATCGCTGAGGCACGCAAGCCTCCCCACCAACGGCAAGGTCCATGGTTCATGGGGGCGGCAGACGCTAGCAACAGAGAATGACTGTGCAGGTGGGGACCCACTCAGACACGTGATGAATTTCATTAACTATACCACGAACCTACACGAAAGAAAGACAGAGTTGCGCGAAGACATACGAAGTTTTCATTTTCTTTGCAAAATATTCTTCCACATCTTTCATTATTCATGTTTTCTTACTTCATCATAAAGAGACTGGACGAATTACTGTTCATGACTGTCCCCTGTCTCATTATGTAGTGGACAATATTTAGGAAACCGATCACCCCAGAACTAAAACTTGCTGTGACTCTCATAACAACTTTTAGTATTGACACTTGCAGTACCGAAGTGCAGTTTACCATAATTATTGCACATCACCTCTTGTGGAGTAATATCTATAACCGAAAATGTGTGGCAGTTGATCCTTACTGTATATGAAGAAGATATGTGTTAACCCCTTTGTTATTGAAACAATCAGTGAAGCAGTATCACAATACTTGGCTCCATCGCTAACCTGCCATTAACTTTATATGAAAAATAAACATAAATCCAAAATGCACCCACCACAGTGGTACAAGTGAACATGCCTGTCAACACCACAGATGAACAGATTGAATCACTGTACGATGAGATAACAGTACTTATTCAGATAGTTAACGGGTCTTTGAGGAAGAGGCGGAGGGGTGGAGTGTGTTCCACACCTGTTTCCAGCTTCATGGTGGTGACAAAACCTGCCAGGTTATGTTGTGGCACAAGTACTATAAACTGGACAACATTTTGCTTGTCCTGCTCATCTGACTTGCTTTCTTCTCTACGCCATAAACATGGACCAATAGTCTGGTATTCTGCGCCGCAAATTTAGGTGTGTCCTGTATCTTGACGAAGAACTCGATAGCATGAAAGTTATAACAATTACGAAAATCGAAGTACCTACCATATCGAGATGAACGCTGTGGTTTTTCCTCATAATTTTCTCACGAGCCTGGACTGACCATACAAAACAAGCCTTATGCTTTTCATTTTGAACATTAATGCATGGTGCTATATAGCTAGGCCCTGCATTTACCGGATCGTAGACGGATATGCAGTGGTACGACGAAAAAAATATATGGTCTGGTTACAATGGCGTTCCTGCCGCTGCCGCTGCCGCTGCTGTTGTTGGCTTTCAAGAGCCAGGTTGTCAATTATCCGGTGGACATATACTGAAAGAAAACGAAATCCTTAATGAAAAGAAAAGAAGTAACGCTTCATCGATCTCTGAAATCGCCTACAGCAACAATATACACTGAATCGCCAAAGAAACTAATACGGGTATTGCGTATTGAAATACAGAGATAATTAAGGAAGACTAAGGCGATGCAGTTGGCAACGCCTATATAAGACAACAAGTGGCTGGCGCAGTTGTTAGATCAGTTACTGCCGCTACAGTGGCAGGTTACCAAGATTTCAGTGCATTTGGGCGTGGTGTTACAGACGGTGCTCGAGGGATGCGATACAGAATCTTCGAGATAGCAATGAAATCGGGACTATCCCATAGGGGTATTTCAGAGTGTATCGTGAATATCAGGAATCGGTAAAACATCAAATCTCCGATATCGATGGGGCCGGAAAAAAATCCTGTAAGAATGGGATCAACTAAGACTCATGAGAATCGTCTAATGGGACATAAATGCAATCCTTTCGCAAATTGCTTCAGAATTGAATGCTGTGCCATCAAAAAGGGTCAGCATGCGAACCATTGTACGGAACATCATCGATACACTCTTTTGGAGGTGAAGTCCACTGGTGTACACTTGATGACTGCCAACACAAAGCATTACACCTCGTCTGGGCCCATCAACACTAACAGTGTACTGTTGATGACTTAAAAAATGTTGGCTGGTTGGATGCATCTCTTTTAAAATTGTATTGAGGGGACGGACATGTACAGGTACGGAGACAACCTCATGAACTCTGTTATGGTGTGGGGCTTGTGCAGTTGGAGTGATTTGGGAGCCGTGATATGTCTAGATACGACTCTGACAGGTGACACGTACATAATGATCCTGTCTTAATACCTGCATGCATTCACGTCCATTTGCATTCCGTCAGACTTGGGAAATTCCAGCAGGACAATGCGACAGCCCACACATCCAGAATTGCTACAGAGTGGCTCCAGCAACGTTAGTTTAAACACCTCCACTGGCCACCAAATTCCCCAGACATTATTGAGCATAACAGGCATGGCTTGAAACGTGATGTTCGGACGAGATCTCCACAAAAGATTGCTTTTATTTAACTCGAAGAATAAACAACTTCTTTCATGCAGATTTTTTAACCTCATGAATTCAGAATCACTACATAATCCTAAATAATTCTTCATTTCCATACTATTATTAAAGACAATTGGTCAGTTGGACGTCACATGGCACAAGCCAGCCGTTCTGCACCCAAGCGTGACATGAGTGTAAATGGGAGAATTATCTAACTCGTAGTTACCTTAGGATATAGAGCGATGTGAAACATACATTTTACAGTCTGAGAGGTGAATAAAGAAAAAAAAGGGTGCACAATGAACAACTTATGCAGATTGCTCACAAACTGAAACGAATATAGGAATCGGCAGAAAATACAAAATTATAAACTTTGGTGCCTGATGAATGAACATGTGATGCTGCAGTGCAATATCAACGCGTGACTGGCAAGGCTAGCAAACAGGGGATGTGTCGATACCAAGGTATAAAGTCTTTGTGAATTTCATTCTATGTACTCAGCTACGCAGTAAGTACGCCTGGCAGGTAGGCATGTGCACAATATACGCAGAAGTTAACATTTGAGAGAGTTCGTGTAGTTGGGTTAAGGAAGGTAGTCAGAGTAATTGGCAGATCACTCAACATCTGAGTGGGATGATGCCACTATTTGCTGATGGTAGCAGGAATGGGTGAAACATGGAAGAAAAACACCATCAAGAAGGAAGCAGTCAACTTCGAGAGACGACAGAATGTGAGGACTGAGGAAATGTCAGAGAGGCGCTCATAGCCTACATCAGGGACAAGTATACATTCAGAGGCCAACCTATTGTTCTCTTTTGATTGACAGGTCATTAACCTTGTGTTCTGCTAATAGGATTATGACCCCATGGGGATTATCCTTCTCTTCGATTAACAGGCCTTTAACCTAGTGTCCCCACCCATCACCCTACCCTTCCCTCCTCCCACGTCCATCCCCATCCCTCTGTGAACTCCCCTCGCTGATACGAGCACACTTTTGATATCTATTTGAATGATTGATTAATGATATCGATCAACTGATTAATCCCATCTTTGAAACCCCTCCCCCACTGTGAAATTCAGTGTATGGAGTATTGTTTAATTATTTGTATTTGTTTATTTATTTACGGACTTTAGTTGGGAAATCGATTGCAGAGTATGGAACATTGTTTAAACAGTTTAGGCAATATAGTTTATTTATTTAAAGAATTCGGTGGGAAATTGATGGTTTATGGAATATTATGTGAAGAATTTAGACAATGTGTGGAATATTGTTAATTTAAGCAATTTATGAGATATGAATCTCTGAATGAAATTTAGTTTATTTGTTTATGTATAGATTTTGGTGGGAAATCGATTGCAATGTATGGAATGCGTGCAATATTGTTTGTTTGTATAGTTCTTTATTTATATTATTGTTTATTTATGTAATTTATGGCACAGAAGGAAATGTATAGAAAATTTAAACGATTGCAATGCTTTTTCATTCATAATGCACAAGCAAACACATATTTACACTGTCACAGAGTGCTTAAACACATCTGGAAAACTTTCTTCCTTTTCACCACATGTGGAGGCTACCCGGATTTGGGACGCACTAGAGGAATTTAATTCGACTACAGTCCATTATTCTTGTTTTGCTTTTGTTGACTTTCATCTTGTATCTTCCTTTCAAGACACTGTCCATTCCGTTCAACTGCTCTTCCAGGTCCTTTGCTGTCTCTGACAGAATTGCAATGTCATCAGAAACATTCAAGTTTTTATTTCTTCTCCATGGATTTTAATTCCTACTCCGAATTTTTCTTTTGTTTCCTTACTGCCTGCTCAATATACAGATTGATTAACATTGGGGATAGTCTACAAACCTGTCTCACTCCCTTCTCAACCACTGCTTCCCTTCCAGGCCCCTCAACTGTTAAAACTGCCATCTGGTTTCTGTACGAATTGGAAACAGCCTTAGACTCACTGTATTTGAACTCTACCACCTTCAGAATTTGAAAGAGTGTTTTCCAGTCAACATTGTCAAAAGCTTTCTCTAAGTCTACAAATGCTAGAAACGTAGGTTTGCCTTTCTTTAATCTATCTTCTAAGATAAGTCATAGGGTCAGTATTGCCTCACGTGTTCCGACGTTACTGTGGAATCCAAACTGAACTTCTGCGAGGTCGTCTTCTACCAGATTTTCCATTCACCTGTAAAGAATTCGTGTTAGTATTTTACAGCCATGACTAATTAAATTGATAGTTCTGTAGTTTGGCTTCTACCATATTTTCCATTCACCTGTAAAAAATTCGTTTTAGTATTTTACAGCCATGACTAATTAAATTGATAGTTTGGTAATTTTCACATTTGTCAACACCTGCTTTCTTTGAGAGTGGGATTATCATATTCTTCTTGAAGTCTGAGGATATTTCACGTGTCTCATACATCTTGCTCACCAGATGGTAGAGGTTTGTCAGGGCTAGCTCTCCCAAGGCTATCAGTAGTTCTAACGGAATGTTGTCTACTCCAGGGCCTTGTTTCGACTTAGTTCTTTCAATGCTCTGTCAAACTCTGCACGCAGCATCATATCTCCCATTTGATCTTCCATTTCCATAATATTGTCTTCAAGTACATCGCCCTTATATAGACATACCATATACTCCTTCCACCTTTCTGCTTTGCACTCTTGGCTTTGGACTGGTGTAATGCACGTGCATTCCTCTCACGTGTTTAAGCGAAGTATTACACACATTTAAGCGATCGGGAATGTTCAGTAGCTGCCAGGCTACATGGACAGTCTTAGACATAAAACCTGACCGCCAGCCAGCCACCACAGACACTAAGCCTGAGTTGCTCACTTAAGGTTCCCAATAGAACGGACCACCCCTGACAACGCTAAGTCCGACGCTCGGCACAATCTGGCAACACAGTAAGATGCGGAAGTGTCACGAGGAAAGGTTGTCTGCTTCCTAGGTGTTCTTGTGAAGTGTGATCCCGTGACCTAGTGGTATTTATAGTGCATTCTAAACTTATTGTCGTGTGTTTGTGTCCAACCATATGAACTTTTTCCCCGACGTATCGGCCCTCATGTAAAGTTATGAGTATGATTGAACCCACCAATAATAAAAAATACTTCAAGAAACAATTCCGCAAGACAGATCGTGGCTACGTCGCAATCAGAACAGCTTGCGCTTGAGTGTTTCCTAGTGCTGTGGCGGCTACCAGCCACTGGCCAGGGGCCCCATTCTGTATTGTTCATACCGATTGGTGTAGTAGATTTGTCTCGGTAGTGACGTCATTTTGGGTTCTTTACCGAAACATCCTATTCAGTAAGCTTCTGAGACCTGTTACCGAATGGACTTCCAACGATTTTACGACAATTGTAACGAAAGGTTTTGGATTTCGGGTGGTCCTGTTGATCGGTGAGCTGTGGTTTATGTATACCTATAATTTGTTATTTTAAACATATTTATCGGTTTTAGCTTTCGATTTAGTGATTGTGTTACTAAAGAATCACCAACGGATACGTCCAGTGTGAAAGTGAGTTCTTAATAGACAATTTTCCTTTGTTAGAGATATGGTTAGGTTAGGTTGTTTCTGTTAATGAGTACATAAAAAAATGTTTTGTGTCATTATTCTCTCAATATACATGTTATTTTTATGCAAATAAGAGTTTGAAGGTCATTAAATATCAAGACATCGCCTCTGCTTACTTATATTACATGAGTGTGAACTGACGTTACTAGTGACTTCTTGTACTTTTTCCCACAAATGGTTTAGTTAGTAATAATCGAAACGTGTTTATAACTTTGAAGTAACAAGGGAAAGCAATTATTTGAAACCTGATACTGGAAACCTTCCAAACTATCATGTATTTATAACTTACGGAGCACCATTTGGCAACAAAGTCAGCCTACGTTACTATGCACAATAGTACAAGAACTGAGCGCTATGTTTCTGTTGTTTGGTGTGGCCAAGTGGTAGCTGGCACGGTAGATCAGCGTGTTCGGTTAGAGGGTTAGCTACCCTCTGTAACAAAAAAACTGGGTTAATGGATCAAAAACAAACTGAAATGGATGTCTTTCTACGTCCGCACCGAGCAGATATAACGAACGAAAACGAACGAAATGAGAGTGTATAAAAAATAATAGTGGTTAGCCCATGGGTATGCTGTATACAAGCATCTGGGTTCGCACATGGATGGGTGAAAAATTTTTTTCCGCTTCATGTATCCAGCACGTTGTGAAACATTGTTATTCGTGTAAGTTAAGATTTTTGAGCAATATTCGTTATTATTTACATGTAAGAGCGCACTTCCTCAGTAATGATTTAATGATTTGTGTGTGTTTAAAAAACGAAATAAGAAATTGCTGGAGATGAAATTGCTGTGGGTGAAACAACCGACAGTGGCCTTTATATTTTTTCTTGTCAGAAATAATTTTCCATTTTTTTCCCGAATATCCAGCTCGATGGTATGTGGCGTCATGCGTTATGGCTACGGAAGCGCAATTTTCGGTACTTGGAAGAATAGCGCGCCTGTGTCATGTGCTACCAACTTTGTGTCCATGGTGCTGTGTGTGTTGCAGTGTGCATGCGCGGATCTGCAGCTGCTTTTTTGATTGGCTTGCGCAACGCGAACCAACAACAGCGTTTCGGTTCTCTAGACCCGAACGTTATCACTACCGAAATGCATACTGAATAATGCAGGGACTCTAATTCGAGTACTAGAGCTTTCCGTGCTCTGGAGTACCGAAACGATCGGCACAATGCCGGAAAGATACAGAATAGGCACCCAGAGGCCACCCACTGCATGGAATCCGGCGCCGCCCAGGTGAACGAGGCGCGATACTGTCGTGTATGTATCAACCGTCATTTTAGAATTTGAAGCTCTAGTTATATCTTGCAGTTAAGCATTGGATTTTGCATACTTGAAAATCATGAACTACAGTTAAGCGTTGTAAAATTTGTGTCGCAAGTGGAAAAAGGTATAACATCAGCAACAGAATATTTGCTTTTTGTATAATAGAGGGCTGAATGCAGAGGAGGCAACTCGATAGATTTGAACTGTGTCTGGAGCGAGTGCTTTTGGTAAAAATACGCCAGAAAAAGATATTCTTGGTTTAACAAAGATCGTTCTGGCATTAATGATTTTCCACGTTAAGGAAGTCTTGACTACTGTAATAAGTGATGGATTACCATTTAACGGTCATGCGACATTTGCATTCAACAGGCAAGGTTCAGAAGTCTGGTGTAGGAGTACTGAGTGCTCTAATTCGAAACAACAAAAATCAATGCAATGAGTATTATAGCAGTTTGGCTTGAACGTCATCAGGTCGCTCATTGAGCATTCCTATGCAATTCTGTTACTGGTGCCGTGTTATGATGCTTTTATCGTTAACTTTCTAAGAAGAAATGAAAGGCTGAGTCCTACCAAAAGACGTAAACTCGAGCAGAGAGTAGTGTGAACATAATATTTTCCATCTGATAGCTCCAACAGTGTGTTTTGCACTACTACTACAGCTGGAATTTGTTGCCAAGAATTGAGACACCATTCGGTCGCAGTGTCTCTGCGTAATTGATTGGTGCATGTGTTGTTCAACAGACAGCAGTCGTCACTCTCACTGCAATCAGTGACTCTGTGTGTGTGTGTGTTTGTGTGTGTGTGTTTTCATGTTCGTGCCCGATCTGAATCAATACCATCAACATAAGAGAGAGACAAGCAACAATAAATATTGCATCAAATGTAACTGTTAACCATTGTAATGCAGTGGCTAGTTACTACAAATTGAATTTTTACCCAACACATGTCCTGCGAATTACGGTAAGCAAGTAAGATGTATAAACTCCATTATATCGTTGCCAGAGACCTGCGACAAGTGCAACGATTAGCAATGCCCAATGCCGTCACGATTTGTTTATGTTGGCTGAGCGTGGACGCTGCTGCAGACGCTTCTCCATAAACAGAAGGAAATAAACATGGCTCTGACTGCAGTGAGCGGACATCACTGCCTGCATTTTCTTATAGCAACAAAAGTTGCATGGAGCAATTAGACCTGGTATCACGTCATTAGTCATCATGTTATTAACCAGTGATGAAATTTCCACGCTCTTTGAATCCCAAAAGTCGGAACCTTCTCACAAAGTAATGTGAGATGATATCAAAATTTATCCAACACACAAAAATTAACTGCAGAGCTTTCATGCATGCAGTAGTTGCACACAAGGAAATATTATGTCTTGGAAGCGTATACTTCATTTCCTCCTCTCATATCAACGCCCTTGTTTTAGTATGAAGTGAGGAAATAAACACAAAAAGCTGAAGTTTCTGAGAGGCACGTAAGCCATTTTCTCTTCTCATATTATAGGTTTTGTTTTCGTATGAAGTAAAAAAATAAACAGTTTAGGGTTCTGAACTATAATATGACACCAGATCCTTGTCATACGATCTATCGGAAACGCAAAAAGCAGGGAGCTCTCCATTCTTTTGTCCAACAGTTTGTTTCCCTTCATGCATTACTACAGCACAGAGATTCTTATTTAAGGACTTGCGGGCATCAAGTTCTTAAGCAGAATGAGCATTAAGTTATTTTGCTAATTACGGTACGAAAAAATGCAACAAAGACGAGTTCTCCTAGAGCAGTGAAGATATTTGCACATGTCTGTATTCAGAAATGACTGAATGACTGCCAGGATCGCACCTACATGGAACCTGGTACCTGAGCGTTACTACTGTGCAACGAGGGACTACCGAAGCAGAAGGACACCAGGTTAGTGATACATAAACCAGAGAAGTAAGGCAGAGTCGCTTCCTTCTCACTACAATGCCACTGTCGAAACCTAAGTAGGTAATTGTGGTTGCAGGAGTTACAATGCGTTCTTCCAGACGTATGTGGAAAAGAACTTGTATTTAGATGATCCCCTGAAAGAAACGGATTTAATATCAATCATTTTGATCAAGTTGCCTCTGAGGGTACAAGGAAAATTGATAGGAATATATAAGTCAGATGTAAAAGCAATTGTGCAAGCGCTGGACCAATTGGATTCATTTTCAGGGAACAATCAGAATCTAGAAGGTTGGAGAAGGAACCCCTGGGAAAATAACGGACCTAATGAAGATAAGATACAAGGAGAACTGACAAACAGACAGATACAATATCCTCAACACACAGATAATGGAATAACTCAGCAGGAGACAATGATAGACAGGACACACACAACTGGTCAAAGGATCAACTGAAAACCTCAGTTGGCTGGGGTGGCCGAGAGGTTCTAGGCGCTACAGTCTGGAACCGAGCGACCGCTTCTGTCGCAGGTTCGAGTCCTGCCTCAGGCATGGATGTGTGTGATGTCCTTAGGTTAGTTAGGTTTAAGCAGTTCTATGTTCTAGGGGACTGATGACCTCAGAAGTTCAGTCTCATAGTGTTCAGAGCCATTTTTTTTAACCTCAGAGGGCGTAGTGTTCTGTGCAACACAAGGTGTTTAACAAACACCTGGCACTCAAGTTACTGACAATCTTATTTCAAAAAAAGGTTCAAATGGCTCTGAGCACTACGGGACTTAACATATGTGGTCATCAGTCCCTTAGAACTTATAACTACTTAAACCTGACTAACCTAAGGACATCACACACATCCGTGCTCAGGGCAGGATTCGAACCTGCGACTGAAGCGAATATTATTTCAATTTCCCTTCATATCGTCAATCTTCATCTTCTTTCAGTCAGAACTATTTACTATCATCTTTAATTCATCATATTGCCAATATTCCCTTGTTTCTGTCAAAATGATGCTGTATCATCAGTCCCTGCTTTATCTTAGAATATAGGAACATGGGAATAGTGAGTAACATTGGTAAGTGAGAAAAAGAGACGGTACAAAAAAGGAAAAGCTATTTATAAAATTGTGCTATCCTGTTGGAAAATGTTTAGCAAAATCTGAAATTATGTGATTATAACATGTTACAACCCTAAAAGACAGTCAGTACAACAAGGAAAAAGCTATGATTAGAGTAAACAAGGTATACAGAGACAAAGAATATTATACTGTTGGAAACAAATTTAACAAATTCTAAAAAGACACCATGGAGACAGTGAACAAACAACTTAGCGAAAACAGGAAAAATAGATATAAGTGGGTATCATTCTGCAATTGTGCTTAGATAAGAGAACAGTAAAGAGATCGAATGGTAACAAAATTCGAAACATATGTTTAGCCAACTGACAAGGTAAATCGTGACCAAAGGATAAAGAGGTAAGTGCAGCAGAATAAGATGAAGAATTGAAGTTATGTAAGTATGGGAACTGGGTCCAAACCCCATAGAATAAAAGAAAGAAAAGGTATAAGTTAATGAGTGGCCAAGGATGGTATCACTATACATTATGAAGTATAAAGATGATGAGGGTCATACAAAGGTGTCCCCACATCCAACAATGGGTAATGGTAAACCGAGAGGTACCTTGAGTAAAGATAAGAAGTATTGAAATAAGTTAGAGGGAATGCTTTATAGTTGTAATAGTGAGAAGGACGGTATTCGCTGGTGAAAAAGAAACAAAAAATAGTGAACCAGTGATTAATAGGACGGCAATTACTTTGCCGATGATTATGGAACATGTTCTTGTATGTAGTAGAAAATGGGCATTATAAAGTAAGATTAGCCAAATGCGAGTTTTATAAATTTTGATTAACTTGGATGTAGAAATAATTAATATGTAAATGTTTAGATGAGCTAAAAGTAAGGGGCATATGAGTAGAAGTTCCATCTCAGATAAAACAGAAGTGCATCAGAATAAGTATTCAATTTTAATTAAGGTATGTATTATATAGTGTTCATGGTATATTCAGAAATGATTTAAAGCTAAAATGGTGCCACTCTCAAAGCATCAGATAAAGATCGAGTCAGATAACGATCAGAAGTAATTTTAAAGATACATACTCACTTCAATGGGACATGTATCTGTATAGCTATATCGTGTTAAGGATAGTGTAATAATAAGAACAGTAGTCGATAAGCAATGATTGTAGAGTATGTGTAAGATGAAGTAATACCAATGATTAAAGATGTAAACCGAGGGCAAGAGACACCCAACCGACAATATTTCAAAATTAAACAGGGTCTTCGAGCATATTGAATTTTGAAAATAAAAGAAGAGGGGGGGGGGGGGGAATGTGTAATGCACGTGCAATCCCTTCACATGTTTAAGCCAAGTATTACGCTCAGTAGCAGCCAGGTTACATGTCCATTTGAGAATTAAGCGTCAACGAGGAGCATTAGTGATGAAACCATAGGAGGCAATGTTCTGCAACCTTAGTATGGACGAGATCTGTCTATTCGGGAGTAGGATCTTACAATCTGAGACAGTGTTACGAGACAAACTTCGGTCACAATTTCCGCAAACATGACGTTAGATCCGCCTAGCAACAGCGATCTGAACGCCCATTGGCTGAAAGTATGGATATATATATATATATATATGCGTGTGTGTAGGAAATGAGCGAAGTGTCCTCACTGGCTGAGAGAGAAAGGTGGGGTTTCTCTTGTCCATCGGGAAGAGAGGACGAGTTAGTAGCGAGGCGCCACTGAAAAAGCACCTTCGAGTAACTGGGGGTGGCTCCAAAAGAACGATGACGAAGAAATGTTCCAGCTGTTAAACATGAGATAGTGAAAGTTAGTTATCAGTGAACGCCACGTGTCGTGGGCAGTGTGTATTACGATTATGGAAAGTTAGAAAAGTGTTAATGTGTTGTAAAGGGTTGAATAACGGCGTAGCCAAGAGCCGCCATATTGGAAGTTCGGTGAAGTGTGTTTCAAAGTATTTTCTTTATTAAAATGAATATAGTACAAAGCGTTGTTGGCATTTAACTACTGGCATCCAGAAACACTCCACTTCAGCAAGATCGCCCCTACATTGAACCTGGTGGCTGAGTGCTAATACTTGGGATGAGGGACTACCGAAGCAGCAAGACACCAGGTTAGTGATACTTATACCAGAGAGGTAAGGCAGAGTCGTTTCCTTCTCGCTACAGTGTCACTAAGGGCATTGTACTGGGTTTCTATCTGAGCTCTTGATATTCAAACAAGTGGTTCTCTTTTCTCCAAAGGTCTCTTTAATTTTACTGTAGGTAGTATCTATTTCACCCCTGGTGATATATGTGTGTACCTCCTTTCTTTTGTCCTCTAGCCATTGCTGCTTAGCCATTTTGCACTTCCTGTGGATCTCATTTTTGGGAAGTTTGTATTACTTTTTGCATGCTTCATTTACTACATTTCTAAATTTTCTTCTTTCATCAATTAAATTCAATATTTCTTCTGTTACCCAAGGATTTCTAATAGCCCTCATCTTTTTACCTACTTGATCCTCCCCTGCCTTCACTATTCCATGTATCAAAGCTACTGATTCTTCTTCTACAGCATTTATTTCCCCCATTCTTGTCAAGCGTTCCCTAATGGTCTCCCTGAAACACTCTACAACCTCTCGTTCTCCCAGTATATCCAGGTACCAAGTTCTTACATTTCCCACATTTTTGCACTTTCTTAATTTTTGATCTACAGTTCATAACCAATAGATTGTGGTCGAGTCCATGTGCGGATCTAGTTGGCACATAAACTTGTTCTATTGTGGCAGGTGTCGGCTTCATGTCTATCTTCGTTACAATAAGGTGTTAACTATGCTGTTCACTGTAGCTCACCCGCACTCCTATTTTTTAAATTCATTATTAGACCCTCTCCTGCATTACTCTATTTGATTTTTTATTTATAACCCTGTATTCACCTGACCAGAAATCTTGTACCTCCTGCCACTGAACTTGACTACTTCCCACTATATGTAACTTTAACCTATCCATTTCCCTTCATAAATTTTCTAACCTGCCTGCCTGATTAAGGGATCTGACATTCCACACTCCCATACATAGAACAACAATTTTTTTTCTCCTGATTGCGACGCCCTCCTCAGTAGTTCCCACCCAGAGATCCGAATGGCCCCTACTTTACCTCTGGAATATTTTACCCTAGAGGACACCATCATCATTTTACCATACAGTGAAACCACACGCCCTCGGGAAAAATTACGACTGTAGTTTCCCCTTGCTTCCAGCCATTCCCAGTACCAGTACTAGAGGTGGCAAAAAATAACGTAACTGATAGAAATAACCAGTTACTGAGAAGTAACGGTTACTGCTATAACCGTTCCTCTGATACAGGCAGTTATTTCAATAACTGTCTAGTGTCAACAGTGCCTCACGCCATCTGTTGACTAAAGATCATACTATGCTTTCCCGTCAACTCATCAGAGATCAGGCTACGAACGAAAGAGAGGGATACACCATTTGGAAGGCGTTCTATAGGCCATGGGAATAACTGTGAGACTGCGCGCCATCTATTGACAAGAGCTGTGTACTATTTTGTGTGCCTTCGCTACTTTTAGCACAAACAATTAAATAAAGTTAATGTCCGAGCGGTGGCTGATAGGAGCTGCAGTACAGGCATTAACAAGTATGGTTGTTCTCTTGAGCCACCGCCTTATACGTCAATTTAGCGTGGATGGGTAGTATAAAGAGAGTTACCATAAGGAATTCGAGCGACTATGGAAACATCTGTCAGCGATCCATAATTTCCTCGACGTCCGTCTGATCGGCCCCTTTCTCTCCCACCGTCCTTCCTACGTCACCATCCATAACACGGATTCCTACACCTTTTTTCCATCCGCCAGTGTGCTCCAAGGCTCCATCCTCTCCCCCGTTCTGTACCTTTTGTATACGACGGACATGCCGCCGCCGTCTCCCCCCATCCACCTTCTCCAGTTTGCCGATGACACCGCCTTCCTTGCCCTTGAACCCAACCTGCAGCGCTCCCAACACCTTCTCCAATCCCATCTTGACCGGTTCACAGCTTGGTGCAACCAGTGGTTGCTCAAGGTCAATCCCTCCTTTTCCTCAAACGGATACAGGTCCTCTACACTTCCCGTAACCTCGATCCTCTTCACTCGCTTGTCTCTCCCATCCTCTCCCGACCCCGCCCGCTGCCGTGCCGGTATTTCCACTTCCCACAAGCTCTCCATCTCTCCACCCTCCTTACCCTCTCTCAAGGAGGCTTCCACCAGCTCCCCCTCCCAGATGATGCCCCCACCCCTCCATCTACCCCTCCTACCAACATTGATACTCCTCTCCCTCTTCTTGTGTAGGCAAAACCACCCCTTCCTTCCGCCTCCTCGATTTTTATCTAACCATATATCTCTGCTCTCCCCTCTCCCTCTCCCACCTCCCCTCCTCCTCTCTTGGCAGGTCCCTGGATTCGCACACGCAGTGAACATTCGCGCACTGGATCACATCGCCATCAGTGTCTCGTGTGTGTGCCTTCGTTTTATGTTTAGTGTTCTTTCGCCACCACGCCACCACTGTTCACATGTGCCATCGCAGTCATCCTTGTTATGTGCGCCGTGTCAACTAGTGTTAGTGTTTTTTCTCGTCCAGTGTGACCAGCTTCATGTTTATTATTTTTGGTGTCTACAGTTTTTGCCCATCGTTTTTATTGTATTATCTGTGCCACCTATATGTAATACTTATTGTACGACTCACGGCTGAAGAGCAGCGTAATATGCTGCTGCCTGCCCGCCTTTGTATAAGGTGATCAAAATAACAATAAAGAAATTAAAAAAAATTTCCTAAAGGCTGAATGGAATACCTACCGGGATACCCTCTCACCTACCACAACCCTGATGATATTACCCGTGCTGCCCCCTTTCTCCTGCAGACCTTGTCTGAGGCCGTGGAGGCCCACATAACTTCCGTCGCCATCCACCCCCACCATCCTACTTTACTCCCACAGGCCGTCCTCCTTCTCTGTGAATGCCGCCGTCTCTACTGTGCCTTCCTTCACATGCATGAACTGGACACAGTACGACGCCACTCGCAACTACAACGACACATCAGAAACTTGCTCACAGCTAAGAAACACCGGTACTGGCGACAGACATGCACCCGTTTTAGTGCTACACTTCCTATCAACTCGTCCAAATACTGGTCAGCCTTCCGCTACCTTACCGGATCTAAACCCCCTCCCTACTACTCCTTCATGATGATGACCCCTTCCCTGACAACCTTAGTAAGGCCAATCACTTTGCGTCCTACCGCTCCGATGTCTTTATCATCCCTGACGATCCCCAGTTCGATTACTCCCTCTTCGCAGATGCCCACGATCGAACTCACACCTCTGTCCCTCCCCTAGCCCCTGGTTTCCAGTACTTGGACAACATTGCACACACCAAATTCAATGACCACATCACCACTCAGGATATCATCGCTATCTTCCTCTCCCTTGACTTTGAATGCACCTATGACCAGTTGTGGCATTCCAGTATCCCCGTCAAGCTCCAGACCTTCGCCCTTTCTATTAACTACGTCCGTCTGATCGGGTCCTTTCTTTCCCAACGTCCAACCTACCTCAGCATCCATAACACAGATTCCTACACCTTTTCCCCTCTGCCGGTGTGACCAAAGGTTCCGTGATCTCCCCTCTTCTGTACCTTTTGCATACGGTGGACATGTCGCCGCCTTCACCACAAATCCACCTTCTCCAGTACGCCGATGGCACCGCCTTCCTTGCCCTCGCCCCCACCCTGAAGCGTTCCCAACACCTACTCCAGTCACATCTTGACCGGTTCACCACATGGTGCAACTAGTGGTTGCTTAAGGTCAAACCCTCCAATACCTAGGAGATCATTGTAGGCAAAACCACCCCTTCCTTCTGCCTCCTCGACTTCTATGTCACCATCTATGGCCGCCCTATCGCCCTCACCCCTACCCTTAAATACCATGGCATCACCCTTGACTGTAGCCTCTTCTGGCCCCCCACCTCCAGACAATCCAAGCCAAGGCACGCTCCCAACTCCGTCTCCTCAAACTCCTTCCTGGCCGTACATGGGGTTTGGACCCCTCCACCATCCTCCACACCTATAAATCCCTCATATGCCCTATCCTCTGCTACGTCCACCCTGCCTGGATTTCCGATCCTCCTACCTTTACAAATCTCTTCAGATCCTTGAACGCCATGCTCTTCGCCTCGCCTATCACATCCGTCTCCCCTCCCTAACGTGGATCCTGTCCAACCTTATTCCATTCCCCCACCTCGTCCTTTTCCCCGAATGGATACGGGTTCTTCTACACTTCCCGTAACCTCAATCCTCCTCTCCTGCTTGTCTCTCCCATCCTCTCCCAACCCCGCCCGCTGCTGTGCCTGTATTTCCACCTCCCACAGGCTCTCCATCTCTCCACTCTCCTTACCCTCTCTCAAGGAGGCTTCCACCAGCTCCCCCTCCCTGATGATGACCTCCTCCCCTCCATCTACCCCTCCTACCAACATTGATACTCCTCTCCCTCTTCCTGTGTTTGTTCCTATGGGCACCCTCTCTCCCTTCTTTCCCCCTTCCCTCCCTCCTCCTTTTCCCCCCTCCTCCCCAGCTTCCCCTGCGCCCATACCTTCATTCCTCCCACCATCTCCTCTGCCATTGGCATCTTCGCTCTCCCCTCTCCCTCCCCCACCACCTTCTTCCCCTCTCGGCAGGTCCCTGGACTCGCACAAGTTCAGTGGACATTTGCACGCCATATATCATCGCCATCAGTTTCTTGTGTGTGTGCCATTGTGTATGCAATTTAGTGTTTTTCGCCACCACGTTCCTTCGTTCACTTGTACCGTCTAAGTCATCAGTGTCTGTGCATAGTGCTGACAGTTTCTTGTGTTTTTCGTCGAGTGTGAATGCCTTCGTGTTTTTAATTTTTGTATCTATTTTTTTTAACCACCAATCTGTTACTTTCCTGTCTTCATTGTCTCTTTTATTGTAATGCTTGTGGCTGAAGAACACAGTAGATTTATCCGCTGCAAGCCCACATTTGTGTAAGGTGAAAAATAACAATAAAGAAAAAAATAATAATTTCCTCTCGGCCAACTGGAATCCCTACCAGGATACCCTCTCTATCCAAGTCGATAGCCACCCGTTCACCTACCACCACCCTGATGATATTACCTGTGCCGCCTCCTTTCTCCTCCAGACCTTGTCTGAGGTTGTGGAGGCCCAGTCCCTTCCATCGCCATCCACCCCCATTGTCCTACTTTACCATCACTTCCATTTCCGTTAATCACGCCGTCCCTACCGTTCCTTCCTTCACACGTGTGACCCGGACACACTACAACGCCACCGGCAACTACAACGACACATCAGAAACTTGCTCACGGCTAAGAAATGCTGGGACTGGCGACAGACATGCACCCATCTTAATGCTACACTTCCTATCAACTCGTCCAAGTACTGGTCAGCCTTCTGCCGCCTTACCAGATCTAAACCCCCTCCCTACTACCCTCTCCTTCATGATAATCAATCCTTCCCTGACAACCATAGTAAGGCCAATCACTTTGCCTCCTACCTCTCCGATGTCTTTACCATCCCAGATGGTATCCACTTCCAGTACTCCCTCTTGCCAGATGTCCGCAGTCGAACTGACACCTCTGCCTCTCCTCTCGCTCCTGGCTTCCAGTTCTTGGACAATATTGCACAGAACGAATGCAATGCCCCATCACTACTCAGGATCTCATCACTGCACTCCGCATGAAACGCAACACCACTCTTGGTTACGATTGTGTCACCTATTGCCAACTTTGTGAACCTCCTGCCTCCTTCCTCTCCACTCTGGCCAGGCTCTACAATGTAGTTCTGCCGCCGACTACTACCCAGACCTGTGGAAAACCTCCCCCATCCTGATGTTCCTTAAACCTGACAAACCACCATCTGCTGTCTCCTCCTACAGTCCCAGCAGCCTTACCTCGGTCTTCAGCAAGGTCCTGGAATCCATCCTCACCTGCCTCATCCACCAGCATCTCCGCCAGCACCGCCTCCTTCCCGTTACCCAGTGTGGATTTCGGCCGTCCTTCTCTACCGATGACCTTTTCCTTCACCTCACTCATCTCCTCTCCAAACCTTTGCCCTTAGTCTTAACTACATTCGTCTGATTGGGTCCTTTCTTTCCCAATGTCCTACCTAGGTCACTATCCATAACACGGATTTCTACACCTTTTTCCCCTCCACTGGTGTGCCCCAAGTTTCTGCCTTCTCCTCTCTTCTGTATCTTTAGTATACGGCGGACAATCCGGCACCTTCACCCCCATCCACCTTCTCCAGTACGCCGATGACACCGCCTTCCTTGGCCCCACCCGCACCCTGCAGCGCTCCCAACACCTTCTCCAATCCCATCCTGACCAATTCACCACTTGGTGCTACCAGTGGTTGCTTAAGGTCAATCCGTCCAAGACCCAGGCGATCATTGTAGGCAAATCCACCCCTTCCTTCCGCCTCCTCGACTTCTATGTCACCATCTATGGCCGTCCTATCGCCCTCACCCCCACCCTTAAGTACCATGGCATCACCCTTGACCATTACCTCTCCTGGACCCCAATCTCCAGACAATTCAAGCCAAAGCGCGCCCGTGACTCCGTCTCCTCAAGCTCCTTTATGGTCGCACTTGGGGTCTGGACCCCTCCACCATCCTCCACACCTATAAATCCCTCATCCACCCTATCTTCTACTACGCCAACCCTGCCCAGATCTCCGTCCCTCCTACCTTTTTCAAATCCCTTCAAATCCTTGAACGCCATGCTCTCCGCCTCACCTATCACATCTGTTTCCCCTCCTCCACGTGCATCCTGTACGATATTAATCCATTCCCACACCTCCTCCATTTCCTCAAACGGATACAGATCCTCTACACCTCCTGTAATCTAGATCCCCCTCACTCACTTGTCTCTCCCATCCTCTCCCACCGCTGTCCACTGTCGCACCTGTATTCCCACATCCCACCTCCTCTCCATCTCTCCACTCTCCTAACCCTCTCCCAAGGTGGCTTCCACCAGGTGCCCTACATTGATGATGCCCTCCACCCCTCCATCTACCCCTACTATCAACTTTGATCTTCCTCTTCCACTTCCAGTGTTTTTTCCTCAGGGCACCCTCCCTCCCTTCTGTCCCTCCTCCCTCCCCCAGACATCCCATACCCGAACACCTTCTAATGTTATTTAAAATCCGTCTTGATTCCAAATTTTTTATTCATATGACCGGTTTCGGTTCATTTAGAACCATCTTCAGATCTGTAAAAATAATGATACTATTTTACTATTTCACGGAAGCAAATCTTTTTCATCCTATCTAATCAACATCAAATGTACCAGAACGTACCTGATATTTCAGTTACAGGAGTAACCCATCCAAATCCAGTACGATCTAAAAAACATAGGGCGATTTATATATCTATGGTGCTGGTGGGAACTTGTTTTCCTCTACGGTCGATCTGCTTCCGCGGTTTCCGCCATTTCGGTGTTGTGCCGCGGTCCGCTCAGACGTCTGATGTCCATCACCGCGGGCAAGAGGGCTGCACAGGAGGGCCCCGTCAACGACGCCAGGCGCTGCACGCGTCTTCCGGCTTCTCCACCGCGCACCATCTCTCATCCCTCGGTCTGATCTCCACACGCAATCTCTTAGTAGGTCGTCATAAGTGCTAAAATAGGCGTTACGATTGAATTCGCTTTGCTCGTTGAGGATTAAATCCGGATCTTTATTTTTGTGGGTGTATATTTGAATTTCTTCCAAAATGTTAAGAAACCGTCCCTTATGAGCTCTATGCAGTATGTCTAACTTGCGTTCAATGTTCGTGACTGAGTGCTTTGTGGCAGCCATATCCGCCCCAAAAGCTGTTTTGTTTTGAGAGTAGGTTTGCTCCCTGAATCTGGTTTCAAAGTTCCTACCAGCCTGCCCTATACATTGTTTACAGCAGTCATTCCATTTGATCTTATATACCCCTGAATCCTGAAATTTATTCCTACTATTACATATTCTATGCCGGAGCTTCAATTTTAACGTGTTATTTGTTGGGAACCATATTTTAACGTCGGATTTACGAAAGCATCTTTCAATTTTATCTGTAATTCTTCCATTGTAAGTGAGAGCTACATTTTTTTTTGTTGTTCCTCTTAACTGCTACTTGACTTCCTTCTATTTGTTCCATTTTCCTCTTCTTTGTCTTCCTATAAATATTCATCACCTGCTTACACGTATATCCGTTCGCTACGGTCACTTCTTTTAAAATACTTAACTATTTTTCTAATACCTGTTAGCTTAGTGGCAATCTTAGTAGCCTGTATACCATCCAAGTAAAATATGCCCATTTGTATCGCGGTGGAGGTGGAGGTGGAGGTGGAGGTGGAGAGAGGGGGGGATACAGTGATACAGGTGCGGCAAACGGGCGGGGGGTGGAGAGGAAGGAGGAATCCAGTGGGTGGGGGGGATCAAGCCTGCGAACAATGTAAGGGATGCGGAGATGTTGGAGGAACAGGAGGAGGTGGGGGAAGGGGATCAGTTCATACAGGAGCCGTGTGGGGGAAGGAAGGCAGATACGGAAGGAAAGGCGGAGTGTATGGCGTTCAAGGATTTGGAGGGCCTTGTAAAAGCGAGTGGGGGCGGAGATCCAGGCAACGCTGGCATAACAGAGGATAGGATGGATGAGGGATTTGTAGGTGTGGAGGGTGGTAGAAGGATGCAATCCCCATGTCCGGCCAGACAGGAGTTTCAGAAGGCGGAGGCGGGATTGGGTTTTCTGTTGGACGGTCTGGAGATGAGGATTCCAGGTGAGGTGTCGGTCGAGGGTGAGGCCAAGGTATTTCAGGGTGGGGGTGAGCTGGATAGGACGACCATAAAGGCTGTGGTAGAAATCATGGAGGCGAAAGGAGCGAGTGGTGCGGCCTATGATGATTGCCTGGGTTTTGGTGGGGTTGAGACGGAGGAACCACTGGTTACGCCAAGTGGTGAAACTGGTTAAGGTGGGTTTGGAGGGTACCTTGCGACCGTTCTTTGTTGTAATTTTAAGCACCTCATACAAGGCGGGCTGTCAGCAGCATATTACGCCGCTCTTCAGCCTTAAGGGGTACAATAATATGACATAGAGGTGACACAAACAATACAAGAAAAACGGCGGGCAAAGGAATGTAGATACAAAAACAATAAACATGAAGCCGTTCACGCTGGACGAAGAAACACTAACACTTGTTGACACAGAGCACAGAATAAGGACGACTGCGACGGCACACGTGAACAGTTTAGGCGTGCCAACGAAAGAACACTAACCGCAGACGAGGCACCCACACGAGACACTGGTGGCAATGATCTCAGGCGTTCGAATGTTCACTGAGTGTGTGCGAGTCTGGGGACCTGCCAAGACGGGAGGAGTGGGGGCGGGAGAGGGAGAGGGGAGAGCAGATGCCCTGGGCAGGGGAGATAGGGGGAAGAGAGGAAGGGGGAGGGGAAGCCCGGGGGAAGAGGGGTGGAGGCAGGGTACAGGGGAAAAGGAAAGAGAAGGAAGGGAGGGTGCCTAAAGGAAAGGACACAGGAAGTTGGGGGGAGGATCAAAGTTGATAGGAGGGGTAGATGGAGGGGAGGAGGACATCATCAGGGTGGGGGAGCTGGCGGAAGCCACCTTGGGAGAGGGTGAGGAGGGTGGAGAGATGGAGACCGGGTGGGACGTGGGAATACAGGTGCGGAAGTGGGCGGGGGCGGAAGAGGATGGGTGAGACAAGCAGATGAGGAGGATCGAGTTTGTGGGAGGTGTACAGGATCCATATCCTTTCAAGGAAGAGTAGGAGGAGGGGGAAGGGGATGAGATCATACAGGATCCGCGTGGGGGAGGGGAGACGGATGCAATAGGCGAGGCGGAGAGCATGGCGTTCAAGGATTTGGAGGGATTTATAAAAGGTAGGGGGGGCGGAGATCCAGGCCGGATGGGCGTAACAAAGGATAGGGCGGATGAGGGATTTATAAGTGTGGAGGATGGTGGAGGGGTCCAGACCCCACATACGGCCGGAAAGGAGCTTGAGGAGACGGACTCGGGAGCGTGCCTCGGCTAGGATTGTCCTGAGATGGGGAGTCCAGGAGAGGCGATGGTCGAGGATGACGCCAAGGTACTTAAGGGTGGGAGTGAGGGCGATAGGACTGCCATAGATGGTGAGATAGAAATCAAGGAGGCGGAAGGCAGGGGTGGTTTTGCCTACAATGATCGCCTGGGTTTTGGAGGGATTGACGTTGAGCAACCACTGGTTGCACGAAGCAGTGAACTGGTCAAGATGGGATTGGAGAAGGTATTGGGAGCGCTGCAGGTTGGGGGCAAGGGCAAGGAATGCGGTGTAATCGGCAAACTGGAGAAGGTGGACGGGGGGTGACGGCGGCGGCATGTCCGCCGTGTACAATAAGTACAGAAGGGGAGAGAGGACGGAGCCTTAGGGCACACCGGCGGAGGGGAAAAAGGTGTAGGAATCCGTGTTATGGACGGTGGCATAGGAAGGACGGCGGGAGAGAAAGGAGTCGATCAGACGGACGTAGTTAATGGGAAGGGCGAAGGTTTGGAGCTTGAAGAGGAGACCGGAATGCCATACGCGGTCATAAGCACGTTTGAGGTCCAGGGAGAGGAAGATTTCGGAGCGACGGGAAGCTGTTCGGAAAGGAGATGAGTGAGGTGAAGGAGAAGGTCGTCGGAAGAGACGGACAGCCGAAAGCCACACTGGGTAACGGGGAGGTGGCGGTGCGTGCGGAGATGCGGGTGGATGCATTGGGAGAGGATAGATTCCAGGACCTTGCTGAAGACCGAGGTAAGGCTGATGGGACGATAGGAGGAGATGGCGGACAGCGGTTTGCCAGGTTTAAGGAACATGAGGATACGGGAGGTTTTCCACAGGTCGGGGTAGTAACCGGTGGACAGGACTACATTGTAGAGCCTGGCCAGGGTGGAGAGGAAAGAGACAGGAGCTTCACGAAGGTGACGGTAGGTGACACGATTGTGACCAGGAGCGCTGTTGCGTTTTGTGCGGAGTGCAGTAATGAGATCCTGTGCAGTGATAGGGGCATTGAGTTCCGTGTGTGCAATGTTGTCCAAGTACTGGAAACCAGGAGCGAGGGGAGGGACAGAGGTGTCAGTTCGATCGCAGATATCCGGGAAGAGGGAGTAATCGAACTGGGGATCATCAGGGATGGAAAAGACATTGGAGAGGTAGGGAATCAGGGAAGGGGTGATCAACATGGAGAAGAGGAGAGTAGGGGGAGGGTTTAGTTCCGGTAAGGCGGCGGAAGGCTGACCAGAACTTGGACGAGTTGATAGGTAGGGTATCAGTTAAATGGGTGCATGTCTGTCGCCAGTCCCGGTGTTTCTTAGCCGCGAGCAAATTACGAATGTGTCGCTGGAGTTGCCGGTGGGGTCGTAGTGTGTCCAGGTCACGCGTGCGGAGGAAGGCACGGTAGAGACGGGGCGGGATTCACGGAGGAGGAGGATGGCCTGTGGGGGTAAGGTAGGACGGTGGGGGTAGATGGCGACAGTAGGGATGTAGGCCTCCACGGCCTCAGACAAGGTCTGCTGTAGAAAGGAGGTGGCATGGGTGACATCAGTGGGGTGGTGGTAGGTGAAAGGGTGGCTATCGACCTGGGTGGAGAGAGTATCCCGGTAGGCATTCCAGTTGGCAGGGGAATAGTCATGGACGTACTTAGGTGAAGGATCATTACGAGGTTCGGAGCAGGGGCGACGACCGTCTGAAATGGTGAGGAGGACAGGGAGATGGTCGCTAACAATAGGCTGCAGGACATCCACTGTTATGCGGCCAAGGAGGTTGGGGGAGGAGAGGATAACATCGGGAGTGGAGTTGGATTCGGGATGGGTGTGCTGGGGGATGGGAATGAGGTCGACTTGAAGGGAGGAGAGGAACCGATGCCACCGCCATAACTGGGCAGCGGAACGACTATGGATGTTAAGGTCAGCGGCGATCACGTAGGAGGAGAAGGTACGGTCGATGTAGGAGAGGAAGTCGAAGGGAATAGGGTCGTTGGGGCGGACATAGATGGTGGCGCATGTAATGGTAAGGCCGGGGAAGAAGAGACTAAGGAACAGGTGCTCGGTGGGGTCGGGAAGGAGACATTGGAGCCGAACGGGGATCTGGCGGTGGTGCCCTTGAGGAGGAGGAGGAGGATATTAGTGTTTAACGTCCCGTCGACAACGAGGTCATTAGAGACGGGGTGGTGCCCGATGGCAACTCCACCACGCGCAATCGGGAGGGGATTATCAGAGCAGTGGAGGAGGTATGACGAAGTGTGGATGGTGTGATGGGGCTTCAGGAAAGTTTCATTGAGGACGAAGGCATCCACGCAGTGGGTGGCAAGGTTGCACAGGAAGAGGTTTTTGTTGGTGGGAAAGGAGCGGATGTTGTTGAAAAGATATGGTGCTGCCGCACCATGACAGGGATTTAAACGAGTGTGTCAAGACGGGAGAAGGTGAAATGGGCCAGGTTCTTGGAGTAGGTGGCGTACATTTAGAGTTGGAAAACGGAACGGGCGGCGAGGGAGATCTGTTGGAGGGTGTGCGGGCGCTGAAAAGGATGAACATTCTGAAGGACAATGGTGAGGAATCTGAAGATGTCCTCAGCGGTAGGGGGTGGGTGAAGGGAGTTACCGGGAGGGGTGGAGGCGTCCAGAGGGTGGACAGGAATGGTGAGTTCAGGAGTGGTAGGAGGGGGCCGGGCCTTACACTTCTGGGAGTAGGTAGGATGAGGGAGGTTACAGGTATTACAGGGGGGGGGACTGGAGATTGGGGCACTGCCGTAAAAAGTGGGCTTGCCTACAGTGCGTGCAGGTGGGGGCCTCGCGGCACTCAGATGTTGGGTACGCATTATACCGCAAGCACCTTTGGCAGCGGAGGGATTGAGGAGGGGAACGGGAGGGGTCAACCTTATAACGCTGGTTAAAAAGGAGGGCACCCTCCTTCAGGAGACGGTCTATTTAGGGGGTGTGCCCAGAAAAAACCCGCATAAGGCGGGTGGGTTCGGCAGTGTTGTGGATGCGGCGAGCAGCACGCACCTCCAGATGGGGATGGGCATGAAGCTCCGCCAACACCTCCTCCTCTGTGATCACTGGACTGAGCCGAGTGATCACAGTGGTGAGGGTCGGTGGGCGATGCGGGGGTTGGGGTTGGCAGGAGGGAGGTGGGGAAGGAGCAGGGGTGAGGGAGGCATGAGGGCCAAAGCAGGTGACAGGGATGCGGGAAGGAGATTGTTGTCGAGGGTAGGGCTGGGGGAGGAGGTTAGTACTGAATCATGGTGAGGAGTGAGGAGGGAGATTCGGGCACCAGGAAAATTCTGGTGAAGGAAAAGGGTGAGGTTCCGGGCTTCAAGGAGGGAGGGATCAGGACAGGAGATGAGGTAGCGGCAGGAGGAGGGGGTAGGGGAAGAGGAGGAGGGGGCAGGGACAGGTGGAGAGACATGCATGGCATCAGGGGTGGGGGAAGGGGGATGAGGCGGAGCCTTTTTGGGAGCAGAAGAGGCAGGGGTGCCACTGGGGCGCTTGACGGCGGTGGAGGAGGTGGGGGGGATGGGAACAACTGGAATGTGGCGGGTAATGGCAGGTCCCAGGGCGGGAGTCGGCGTCGGAGATGGTGAGGGCAATGGCGAAGGCGATGGCGAAGATGATGACGAGGACGATGAAGATGAAGGTGAAGAGGAGAGCGGAGCATGGGCCGTAGCCTGCCTGGCGACCACTCTGGCGGGGGCCGCAGAAACGGAAGGAGCAGAGGGAGGGAGTGGAGGGAAGGGATCAGAGGAGGCGCGGAAGGGAGGAGCTGGGGACGGGGCGACAAATAGGGAGGGAGATGAGAGAGTGAGGATTGGGGGGATGGACTGAGGGGGGAGTGAAGCGGCACACCACGTGATGGTGGTGGCAGCAGCAGAGGGGGAGGTGTATATAATGGCAGTGGTGGTGGCTGTAGAGGAGGTGGTGGGGCTTGACATTATGATAAGGGGGAAAAAAACACAGTACTAGACAAAGGAGCAAACGAGAGACGGGTAGGGCAACGAGAGACACAGAGGAAAAAGGGACGGAGAATGACGAAGGAGACTGGGGCCTAAGCACCACTCTGCTGCCGCTGGGGAGGGGGGGGGGGACCCGGCTGGCTGGCTGGCTGGTGGGGACTCCTCTGCTGCTGCTGCTGCTGCTGCTGGTGGTGGATAGTGGGGGCAGCTAGGACCACAGCTGGCCGCTGGCTGCGACCACTGGTGGTGGGGACTGCTGCTGGCTACTGGCTGCAGCTGGCGCAGGCGAGGACCGCTGCTGGCTGCTGGCATAGACCGCTGCTGGCTGCCAGTAGGGACCGCTGCTGGCTGCCGGCGGGGACCTCTGCTGGCGAGGACCGCCGCTGGCAGAGACCGCTGCTGGCTGCTGCCTGCTGCGTGCTGGCTGGACTGATGCACGCCGACAGGCTGGCTGACTGGCTGACTGGCTGGCTGGCTGGCTGGCTGGCTGGCTGGCTGGCTGGCTGGCACCTGCAACACCTATCACTTCGATCGGTACCAGAATAGCACAAATCGAATTCAAACGAATTACCGCCGGAGATGACACTACTACTTGCGATTGCATTTATGAATAGCATTTGCCGTAAATAGCAGAAACGAGTATGAAGCCGTCGTCAGGAACCATTCAGTCTAATTCTCACTCACATGATTATCATTAAAGAATAAATATCTTTCTTATCTAAAAGAATAAATATCCGAACAGGGGCCGTAAACCCGACTTTTACGTTAGGCAGGTATCGAAGAACGGCACCACTCCTGCCGTCATCAACAGATGGACGCACAGTAGCCACTCTTGCAATTGCTGCAGTGCCGATTCTTTCTCCCTTCAGTTTTGACTCCAGTTTAGAAGAAAGAGCGAGTTGAATGATTTAATTTGGGTCTGAAAATGTTTGCCACAAAAAGATAACAGACTACTGCCATATGTATTAAGGCAGTTCCCAGCAATTGCGTGACAAATGCTTTCTACTGTGATGCAGCTGCTTCAGGAAATTGGCGTTGTCACCTGAAAGTGGCAACGTCCTGTATCCTGATGTTATCCAAACCAAACAAGCCTCCATCTGATTCCTCTTCCTACCATCCTATCTGTCTCATATCAGTGTTCAGCAAACTCTTGGAATCCATCCTTACCCGGCGCATCCATCACCACCTCCACCAAAACCACCTCCTCCCTGACACCCAATGTGGCTTTCGACCTTCCTTCTCCACCGATGACCAACTCCTCCACCTCACTCATGTCCTCTCCCTCCAGCTTAACTCCCATCGCTCCGCCATTATTGTCTCCCTTGACCTCGAAAAGGCCTACGACCATGTCAGGCATCCCGATCTCCTGTTTAAACTCCAAACCTACACCGTTGCTGTCAACTATATCCGACTGATGGCCTCCTTTCTCTCCCGCCACCCCTCCTACATTACCATCCATAATCCCAATTCCCGCACCTTCTACCCCTCTGCCGGTGTGCCCCAGGGTTCTATTCTCTCCCCTCTCCTCTACCTCCTGTACATGGCAGATATGCCCCAACCCCCTACCAGTACACCTCTTGCAATATGACGATGACACCACATTCCTCGCCCTCACTCCTACCCACCAACGGTCCCAAAGCCTTCTCCAGAGTGACCTTGTCCTATTTTCCGCATGGTGTAACCAGTGGCTCCTGAAAATCAATCCCTCCGAGACCCAGGCAATCATCGTAGGTCATACCACACGCTCCTTCTGGCTCCTGGATTTCTCCCTTACCATCTGTGCCCGTCCTTTCCACCTCAACCCCACCCTCGCCTACCTTGGCCTCACCATTGACCGTCGCCTCACTTGGATCACTCATCTCCACTCCATCCAATCCAAGGCCCACAACTGCCACCCACTCATCAAACTCCTCTCTGGCCGGACATGGGGGTTGCACCCCTCTACCATCCTCCACACCTACAAATCCTTAATCCGTCCCATCCTCGGTTATGCCAGTCCTGCCTGGATATCTGCTCCCTCCAGATCCTTGAGTGTCATGCAGTCCCCCTCGCCTTCTGTATACGCCTCCCATCCCCCATGCGGATCCTCTATGACCTCATTCCTTTCCCCCATCTGCTCCTATTCCTCAAACATATCCGCATACTCTACACCTCCCGCCGCCTAGATCCCCCTCACCCCCTGGTTGCTCCTCTCCTCTCCCATCCCCGCCCCCTGCCACCTCTCCACTGTTGAGTCACCCTACCCTCCATCTCTACACCCTTCATCTCCTTTCCCAAGGTGGCTTCCATCAACTCCCCCTCCCTGATGATGCCCTCTCTCTCTCCATTTATCCCTCCTATCAACTCTGATTCTCACCCCCTCCTTACCTCTGTCCTTTTCCTGGGCTCCCCTTCCATCCTCTTTTTTCTCCACCTACCATCTCTGTGCCTGCCCTCTCTCCCCTGAGTCCTCTTGCATTTCCATTCTCTGCCTTTTCCCATTCCCTCTCGCATCTGCCCTGCCCCTCCCCCCCCCCTTATGAGTCCTCTACCTCCTTTGGTTCCTCCCCCTTTCGTTTTTCCTCTCCTCCCTCCTTGTTTTACCCCCTCCCCCAATCTGTCCAGCCCCCCCCCCCATCAGCCGTCGGCTATGGTGTGACATCTTTGTGCCGACATTTTAGTGCAATGTTTACAGTGAGTTCAAATGGTTCAAATGGCTCTGAGCACTATGGGACTAAACTTCTGTGGTCATCAGTCCCCTAGAACTTAGAACTACTTAAACCTAACTAACCTAAGGACATCACACACATCCATGCCCGAGGCAGGATTCGAACCTGCGACTGTAGCAGTCGCACAGTTCCGGACTGCGCGCCTAGAACCGCGAGACCACCGCGGCCGGCTTACAGTGAGTGTTCAGTGTTGTGTGTCTTTTCCGAAGCGCTGCGAACAGACGTCATACTGTCGCTGGGTGTGATTTTTATATCTCTTGCGAACAGAAACCAGACTGTGGCCGTGTTTTTTAATTGTCTGTTTACTATGTTACCTGTCTGCTTCCTGTGTATCTAATTGGCTTTGCCAACCGTTTGCTTTATGTTTTAGCTTTCCACAATTTTCCACCGTTTTACAATTTAAGTCACCGTTTTATCCCCTGCTTTTATTGTTTCTTATCTTCTTCTTACGTTTTAAAAAGTCTGTAGGCTGCAGAGCAGCGTACTAAGCTGCTGCCAGCCCGCCCCCTTAGGGCGGAATCGAGATTCAATAAAGGAAAAAAAAGAAGAAATGGAAGTGGCAGACGCTAGCGGTAGACATGGCGTTATGGATATGGAGTTCATCATAAGAATAAACCTGGTGTAAAAAACCACAATCGCGATGATAGGTCAGAAGCATTAGCAGACGTACACTGGTGTTATTACGTTCTTGGAAGTAGGTCCTCCTTACGTATTAGCTACATTAAATGAAACATTATGATGTTCAAATCTATTGAGAGCCACCAACCTTTTTCTTAATAACGCTTTAGCTACGTATTTAAATTTAATTTCAAAAATGCTCGTCCGCAGCTCGTGGTCATGCGGTAGCGATCTCGCTTCCCACGCCCGGGTTGCTGGAATCGATTCCCGGCGGGGTTAGGGATTTTCTCTGCCCCGTGATGACTGGGTGTTGTGTGACGTCCTTAGGTTAGTTAGCTTTAAGTAGTTCTATGTTCTAGGGGACTGATGACCATGGCCGTTAAGTCCCATAGTGCTCAGAGCCATTTGAACCAGCCAAAAATGCTCTACAGTCACAGCCTCTTTATTGTTGAGCTCTGATTGTCGGGGTGTTAATACGCGGAATGAAAATACCTGAGGCTGCAGACTGTTCCATAGTGAAACAGGGTTAAAAAGAGGGCCGAAAAATAGACTGTTCTTAATGTTTTTCATAAATTTACAGAGGTAATCGGCTTTGAACTTTTCTGAGGGACTGTGTTAGACACAGTGCAGTTACGCATCTAAACTGCAGGTTTCGCTGAATGGTAGCCTGCTGTGGGCGTTTGTTCCCTGGTTACAATTTCCCCATAGTCATTTTTTTTTCATTCGATTTGAAATAGCTACATCCCGTAATTGTAGAACTCATCATAACTTTTTATGAATAATGTACGAATTCTTCTTTCTAATTACATATTACATGCGAAATTCTCGTTTTTATTGAGTGTACAAATTCTGAATTATCGATTTTTATAAATGACTGTTAACAAAAGTTGCTTAAATTATGAAAACATAAGAATATAAGTTTTAAGACAAAAATGAAAAACCAAACACTTTTTATTTGAATTATCTTCATCGTTTTATACCACAGATGTAGATAAGCCTCGTAGAAACATGAAAAACAATTCTTTTCACAGCATCGAGCATGGCATACAGATTCTAGATTTTTACATTTGTCACTGTACCATTACAATACGAACTCAGCAGAACTGATATGCTGCCAAATGAAGGGAATTGGCCCAAGAAATAACAAGACTTGCCAACTGCCAGACGTAGACTACTGGTACAAACGCACGCAGATTTTTCACACGTCACGCAGTACGCTGGCGGGATACAGAACGTCTCATCAAAAAAGAAGAAAAGAAAATGGGGCGGCTGTTTGGCATCGTGTATTCTGATGTCGATAGGGTCGTTATCAACGTAGCAGGTGACACTTCTAGAAATGAAATGTATTTCTCCGACTCCGATAACGCAGGAGCTAAGAGATCACCAGATGACTGACTGTAATAAATACATTAGTGGTTTCAGTGTTCAACAGTACGATGAAATCCCTGCAGTATTCTTTTACATTACACACAGCTCGCTATGTTTAAGTTGGAAATTTTCATCACTCTTGTTTGTAATTAGAACACCATGTCAGGTGACAACAATTGCATTTCATGCTTGCCGTCTGGTGACAGAGAAGTGAGCGGTAGTGGTGGAGTTTCTCCAAATATAGTTTCATTCTGTTTAAAAATTAAATGACATTCGAAGCTATCTTGTTTCTTTCCTCGTCTCGTTTTACATCTGAACTGCAACTGTTCACATCATTGCAGGTAAGTTGGACCGCTGGCTGGCCAGTGCTGTCCAAGTTTGATGCTCCGGTATAGCTGTTGTCCCGCATTATCGCTCCCTCTGTGTGCGTGTAACACAGCACAAAACGTATCCTTATGATCTTACTTGACTGTACTGGTCTCAGATTGGTTTCCGCTCCACGTGAAACGAAATCCAAGTATATTGAAGCAAACATACAAGAATACATGACGTAATGGTTACATCAGTTTTATTCTTATGATGAACAGATGATACTGACGCTGTGCAGTCTTCCAGCATCGTCATTATATCAGACCGGCGAGTGCATTGATAGACGACACTCTTTGGAGGCAAACGACCGATCTGAATACTACACGGTTCGCGTTATAACATTGCCCCGATTTTGAGAGAAAAACATACATAAAAATAATCTCAGGGACGTATGAATCAGAATGTGATTGATTAAACTGCGAATGACCGCTAACAGTGTTCGGCCATGACCCCCAAACAATCCCAGAAACAACTTCTCTCCAATACAGCCCGAAACTGCACTAAGAAGTCCATACTAAACTCATGTGTAACGTGAACAGCAAGGAAAGGGATCTTCAAATGAAACACGGCTACTTAAGATGAAATCATCGGAAAACTTTTGGCAACATGCTGCATATCATGACCATGGAATCCGCGCAAGTACTCTCGATTGCTGCACTTAACCCATAACCGACACGCTATAGAAGAATTCCGTACAATGCTATGGCCTGTTCATGTGGGTGATATAGGTGCCCAAGCACTTCATTTGTGTATATGGGAGAATTTATCTAATTAGTAGTTACTTTATTATATAGAGTGGTACGAAACATGCAGATACATTTTACACTGTGACAGGGGAAAAAGAAGAAAAAGGTGCACCACAAACAACTTGTGCAGATTGGTCAAAAATTGAAATGAATGCAGATATCGACAGAAAATGCAAATTTGTAAACTTTGGTGGTCGATGAATGAATGTGTGACGCTGCAGAGCAATTTCAACGCGCAACTGGCGAAGTTAGTAAACGAGGGACATGTCGGCAGGAAAAAATACAATCTTTACGAATTTCATTCTGTGTACTCTTCTGGACAGCAATTATGCCTGGCAGACAGGTACGTAGACACTATATACAGCTGTAATCATTTGGGAGACTTGTTGGGCTGAAAGAAGGCAGAGCGCCGGATTTATCATTATTGTCGAGCTGACGTGCAACTGGTACTTCATTTACTGCAGGGACTATTAACAGGCGGCTCACAGAAAGGAGCTGTGGCCACGTCGCCCCTGTACAGAATCAAGCTCGTATTCAGTGGTGTCGGGCACATTCAGCCTGGAATCTCATTGAGTCGAGTAGAATTGTCTTCAGTGATTAGTCACACTTCAAACTGAGCCCCGAATACCAACGAACACTTGTCTGGAGATGCTGCAGACAGTGGTGGGATATCAAACAGACAGTCCCAGCATACGGGAACACAATCAGGTGTTATTGTCTGGGGTGCTACTACATTTCCCAGGGTATTTGACAATCTCTCTGTTCAACCAGTTCTCACACATCTGGACTCAATAAAGGGACATAGATGGTTAATTTACGGCCTTTCCCAATCGTACTTCATGATATCTTCTCGCTTGCAAAAGGATGTGCGAAGTACAGGGTTATTACAAATGATTGAAGCGATTTCACAGCTCTACAATAACTTTATTATTTGAGATATTTTCACAATGCTTTGCACACACATACAAAAACTCAAAAAGTTTTTTTAGGCATTCGCAAATGTTAGATATGTGCCCCTTTAGTGATTCGGCAGACATCAAGCCGATAATCAAGTTCTTCCCACACTCGGCGCAGCATGTCCCCATCAATGAGTTCGAAAGCATCGTTGATGCGAGCTCGCAGTTCTGGCACGTTTCTTGGTAGAGGAGGTTTAAACACTGAATCTTTCACACAACCCCACAGAAAGAAATCGCATGGGGTTAAGTCACGAGAGGGTGGAGGCCATGACACGAATTGCTAATCATGATCTCCACCACGACCGATCCATCGGTTTTCCAATCTCCTGTTTAAGAGATGCCGAACATCATGATGGAAGTGCAGTGGATCACCATCCTGTTGAAAGATGAAGTCGGCACTGTCGGTCTCCAGTTGTGGCGTGAGCCAATTTTCCAGCATGTCCAGGCACACGTGTCCTGTAACGTTTTCTTCGCAGAAGAAAAAGGGCCCGTAAACTTCAAACTGTGAGATTGCACAAAACACGCTAACTTTTGGTGAATTGCGAATTTGCTGCATGAATGCGTGAGGATTCTCTACCGCCCAGATTCGCGCATTGTGTCTGTTCACTTCACCATTAAGAAAAAATGTTGCTTCATCACTGAAAACGAGTTTCGCACTGAACGCATCCTCTTCCATGAGCTGTTGCAACCGCGCCGAAAATTCAAAGCGTTTGACTTTGTTATCGGGTGTCAGGGCTTGTAGCAATTGTAAACGGTATGGCTTCTGGTTTAGCCTTTTCCGTAAGATTTTCCAAACCGTCGGCTGTGGTACGTTTAGCTCCCTGCTTGCTTTATTCGTTGACTTCCACGGGCTACGCGTGAAACTTGCCCGCACGCGTTCAACCATTTCCTCGCTCACTGCAGGCCGACCCGTTGATTTCCCCTTACAGAGGCATCCAAAAGCTTTAAACTGCGCATACCAACGCCGAATGGAGTTAGCAGTTGGTGGATCTTTGTTGAACTTCGTCCTGAAGTGTCGTTGCACTGTTATGAGTGACCGATGTGAGTGCATTTCAAGCACGACATACGCTTTCTCGGCTCCTGTCGCCATTTTGTCTCACTGCGCTCTCGAGCGCTTTGGCGGCAGAAACCTGAAGTGCGGCTTCAGCGGAACAAAACTTTATGAGTTTTTCTACGTATCTGTAGTGTGTCGTGACCATATGCCAATGAATGGAGCTACAGTGAATTTATGAATCGCTTCAATCATTTGTAATAGCACTGTATATTCACGTAAAAGCTTGAAAATTAGCAGCAGTTTCCCCCTACGAAACATACACTATGTGATCAAAAGTATCCGGAAACCTGGCTGAAAATGACTTACAAGTTCGTGGCGCCCTCCATCAGTAATGCTGGAATTCAGTACAGTGTTGGCCCACCTTTAGCCTTGATCACAGCTTCCACTATTGCAGGCATACGTTCAATCAGGTGCTGGAAGGTTTTTTCGGGAATGACAGCCCATTCTTCACGGCATGCTGCACAGGAGAGGTATTGATGTCGGTCGGTGAGGCCTGGCACGAAGTTGATGTTCCAAAATATCCCAAAGGTGTTCTGTAGGATTCAGGTCGAGACTCTGTGCGGGCCAGTCCTTTAGAGGGATATTATTGTCGTGTAACCACTCCCCCACAGGCCGTGCGTTACGAATAGGTGCTCGATCGTGTTGAAAGGTGCAATCGCCACCCCCGACTTGATCTTCAACAGTGGGAGCAAGAAGGTGTTTAAAACATCAATGTAGGCCCGTGCTGTGAAAGTGCAACACAAAACAACAAGGAGTGCAAGCCTCCTCCATGAAAGACACGACCACTCGATAACACCACCACCTCCGAAGATTACTGTTGGCATTACATACGCTAGCAGATGACGTTCACCAGACATTCGCCATACCCACACCCTGTTCATTGGATCGCCAGATTGTGTACCACGATACGTCACTCAACACAACGTTTTTCCACTTTTCAATGGTCCAATGTTTACTCTCCTTACACCGAACGGGGCGTCGTTTGGCATTTACCGGCGTGATGTGTGGCTTATGAACAGCTGCTCGACCATGAAATCCATGTTTTCTCACCTGCTGCCTGACTTTCATAGTACTTGCAGTGGATCCTGATGCAGTTCTGATTTCCTGTGTGACAGTCAGGATAGATGTCTGCCTACTACATATAACGATCCTCTCCAATTGACGGCGGTCTCAGCGAGTCAACAGACGAGGTCGGTCTGTACGCTTTTGTGCTGTATATGTTACTTCTAGTTTCCACTCCACTATCACATCGGAAACAGTGCACCTAGGTATGTTTAGGAGTGTGAAAATTTCGCATAAAGACGTATGACGCAGGTGATACCCAATCACTTGACCATGTTCAAAGTCTGTGAGTTCCGCGGAGCGTCCCATTCTGCTCTCTCATGATGTCATTGATATGGAGTACCTGGCAGTAGGTAGCTGCACAATGCAGCACAGAGCTGGTTGATGTGGTGAATGGTATCTGTGGATCTGAATGCCATCATAAAAATTAGAAATCTAGATTCCAGATTAGTATTATTTTGTCAAATAAAGGGCGCTCAGCCCAATCATGTCGATTTGTCATTCCACTCCCAGCATCATTGTACATACATTTATCTATTTGCTGCCATGGATTAAGTAGCTAGAATTGTCTGTGATTGCTGTGTGTTTTCACACTAAGAAAAGCCCAACTTTCCGTTCCAATCTATCACGTAGTCTTTTGGCACTCTGCACAGCACTCAGAATGGGCCTGTATGTGGTTGGTAGAAATCAGACACGTGTTCTTCAGACGATAGTTTCGTTGTTTTGTCTGTCAGTAGCTCAGCAGAGTGGGAGGGGAAAAGCAGAGAGGAGCTTAAACAAGTGTCTAGGCATATGAAGATAAAGTGGGCCTGGTTGTGAGAGTAAGTGGCGTAGCTACTGAAATGGTAGACGGAGCAGCAGCAAGGGAGATCTGCTGGATTGTGTGGGGATGTTGCAGTGGGTGGATTTCTGCAGAACAATGGTCAGGAACCAGATGTCTTCAGCTGCAGGGGGAGGGTGGAGGAAATTGATGGGATGGATGGGCTGGTCAATGTGGTGAATGGGGACGGTGAGCTCAGGATTTGCATTTGGAGGAGTGGGTGGGGTGGAATTCGTAGCAGGTGTTGCAGGAAGACGAGGCCAAGTTTAGGACATTGTTTAAGGTAGTGGGAGGCACTCCACGAGGTAATGGTGGATGCGGGGCAAGTAGAGGTGTAAATGATGGTGCTAGTGGGTGTGTCCATGATGGAATTCGTTGTCCACTGGCAATAGGAGTCACTGAAATGGGGAAATAGACAAATATGGAGGGTGGCTGTGATGAGGACAGGGGGATGTCGGCGGCGGCGGTGGTGGTGGGGAGCACCGGGCGGCAGCCAGCAGACAGATGGCAAAGGCACCTTGAGAGCAGCCCGGGTGGCATAACCCTCCAATTTGGAAGTGAGGGGATCCAACCCTCGAGATGTTAATTTTTTCCCCTTACTGAATGTCAATCCCCCCCTGGCGATAGATGCGTAAAGCCCAAATAAGAAGAGAGAGAAAAAAAAAACACATTATGGGAAGATAACAAACGATATAAAAAGGCAATACAACGGTGACTTTGTTAAAAACGGTAAAGTGGCGGAAAAGTTGCAGAAGTTAAAACAGAGAAAATATGGGGTTGATGATGCTAATGAAGACATACAGAAAGTACACAGGCAAAATTTAAAAAACATGGCGACGGTACGTTTTCTGCTTGCAACAACCATGCGTGTGACCCCGCCGGCGACTGTTTCAACAAACCTATTCGTACTTCTCCTATCAACACCACCAAGAAACAAAGCTTCACAACGCCGCTGTGACGTCACAGCTCTGCGACTGAGTTCAGAAACTAGCACTGAAGTAGCTCAAGGGAATGCACATTTGCTATTTAACTAATGATAGAAGTAACGAAAACAATGAAGCCTTCAACTAAGAGAGTACTGCATACTGTATCACCTAGTTTGTAAATGATGAATTGTGGCGTAACACAATCGAGTGAAAAAGATTTATATAAATATTGGATCCTGTATCTTCAAAGGCAGTTCATATAGCCACAACTACCTACTTTTTAGAATTTTAAGCACTTATAGCGTCACCTTGCTGCTGATTAGATCTTACAATTAGGTAACCAACGCAATATTTCGACTACCTAAGGAATAATGATTTTCCTTGAATACAAAAAAAAACATAAATAAATAAAAAAATACACTAGGACCTTCAAAATTCGCCTACAAATAAAATAAATTATTTATCCTATTTTTTCAGTCATCACTACCTACTTTTTATGCGACGTAAAATTTTAAGTACTTACAGCATTGCCTTGCTGCATATTCGATTTTATAATTAGGTAACCTTCCACATGATAGTTTAGACTACATAAGTAATAATGATTTTCCTTGATTGTTAATAAAATTACACTAGGACCTTAAAAATTCACCGCAAATAATGTAAATCATTTATTAAAAGTTTTTTCATTTAATAACTCATGAAAAAGGGGCATGTGATACTTAACAAGCTTCACTTTAATAAGTAAATGTCCAGAAAACATTTATTTCACAATTTTTTGTGACAAGGAGTCAGATGTCAAGACTTTTTCATTCTTTTGTAAATACTTACATCTTTTGTCGCACACACATCATTTTTTCGTTTTACAAAGTTGTTTAGTAAAATATTTGCGCTGCAAGTCAATATACAATGTATGATAGATTCAAGAGTGTGACCTTTTAAACAATGGAAACCAAGAAGTAAGTCTTTTGGCACATTAATGGCTGCTTCTTTCACAAGCACATTTCTTTGATTTACTTGTTGCAGGAACAAATTTTTCCTTTTGTTTAAGAATTTTTTGTAGTGTTAAGTATACATAGGAAACACATGTGACTACATCACTGCTAGGGTATGTTAAACCTCCCCTGTCATTTGCCATTATCAAATCATCTGCTTGTCTTGTTTCTTCGGCTGTTACAAACCCTTCACAATATGGATAATTTATTTTAGATGCACTTGGTGTGAGCAATATAATGGAGTAATGGCCAAGTGTTTTCGTCTATTTCATCAACATCACTATCATCAACTACTACATTTAATAGCTCTGGGTTGTCGATATCTTGAAAGCCTGGGATTCTACAACTAGCAGCATCAACATAATTAGGTCTTACAACATCACCAAACACTTTGGACTTTAATACAAGAGGAAACATACTCTGTTCCCGTAATTTTCCTTGTTCCAAATACCTGCCTTAGCGATACATGGTAACTTCCCCCATTAAGTTGGCGGTATTTCCCAAACCTGTCCTTCAAACTGTCTGTCTGTATTTTCCCAAAGAGCAAATATGTTCTCTTCTTCTCACACAGCCAGTATTCACTAAAATCAATAAAGGTTGCAGTAGTATGTTTGAGAGCAAAGTGTGTTTCTCTGGTCAATTTCTTTCCTCCATTGCAATCTTCCCATGAACACAACCACGAGAGAAAGTTTCTCAAAAAGTCATGAATATGTTTTGAATTGAGAGTAATCTGTTCTTGGTAAACATTTCTTAGCCTTTTACTCTTCAGCAGCGTTTCAACATTTAATATCAAACCACTGACTTATTATTTTTACAAATGTGGCAATAGTCTCCCAGTTTTCAAATTCTTTCTTGCACCTAGTTGTTGCATTGCAACAACTGTCGTGTTATTAAAAATACGCAATGCTAATTTCACATTTTTCATTCAAAAGAATTTGGATATGGTGACTTAAGTGTTGAAGTGCTGCCATACTGCAATAGTTCACCTTTTTCTAGTAAATGTAGTTCCTTCAGTGCTGTAACAGAAGCAAGACCTCCCATCAAGCTATCACTAAAAGAAGGAAAGCACAAAATTTGGTCCTTTTCGTTACCCCAGTTGCTCCGTTTACATTTTAAAATGTGTACAGTATCTACAAAATAGTAAATTGGGCGGTCTGCAGAAGTCAGCTACTACTATTACCTGAAATCCCACTGCTTCTAGTTTAATTGAATTGTGTGAACTGGGAGAATATGCACCACATCTTTGTACACTGAATCCATACTCTGGATCATAAAAACATAAGTACTAGTTGCACACAAAACCACATCTGTGTTAAAAGCACCACCTACAACATTGCCACCTTTATAGTCAAGTTGTGACTTTAAATAAATCTCATCCATCAACAGCACAGTTTTATCATTCACAGATAAAGCACCAACTTTTTGTGGTATGTAACTGAGAAACTGCTCACTCTGAAGCTCAATGATTGGGTTAGTTGGAAGTTTACTGCAAAGTTTTGACAAAGTACTGGGACTTGGAATGGAAAATTTACGAGCACTCGTCAAAAACCTATATGCATGTGGCCTGATAGAATAAGCTAATGACCATAAAATCATTGAAACACTCCCTACCTAATCTCTGTTGGACTATTAAATCCTGGAAATGAAACTTGTTCCTTCAAAAATTTAATTTTATGCTCACTTTCTGGTAATTTTTCTTACAAGTTTTCCAAAATGTCTTCAATGCAAGGCAAACTTGCCTCAAATGGAGCCTCATTTATATGAAACATCACATACAACTCTTTCAAAATATTGCTAACTGTACCAGTATCACTTAGTTGGTTTGATAATTTAATCTTACCAGCACAAATTAGCTCAGCTTCCTTCCCAAATGCACTTAACACTAAATCACTATTTATAACGACATGATACACAACACTTAGATAAGGAGCATCTTTTAACACCCGTGACGCAGTCACTGTGCTTTTCACAATCAGATAATTTTGATTTAAAATCTTCTAAACTAGCAAATGAACTCTTCTCCATCATTTTTCGTGTGATCCCACACTCTGCTCAATGACTTTCTCAAGTGCTTGGTTCCCCAAACGTTCGCGACCCTCTGGATCTTCTCGAGCTGGTGCTTGTTTTGAAGATAAATACGTAGGTCTTCCTGGCAACTTTGATGGTACAGCATCTGCACATAGAGAGAGATAAACATGAGATTCGTATAGCAATGTTTAATGATCTGAGATATTTAACAATATCGTAAGATAATTAAGGAACCTGTACTTTAATCTGTAAACTGATTACAAGTACCCTTTACGATAAATTTTCACGAACGTTTCTTTAAACGTGGACTGTCCAAAGGTGATATAAACTGTAAAGAGTTTGCCAGTTTTGGGTCGTAAGCACTGGTAATTTTCTCAATGACGTCTGCAGTGAAATGCAGTTCACATATCAGAAAAGAAGCATATATTTCACTGTTAACGTAAGGCAGAATGTAAACTGACAAATGAAATCTAACTGAGGACTGCATAAAGTGAGCTTAAAAGTATTATGCTTCGTTATAGATAGGCTATTGATTTGAATATTCAGTTCTGTGACATAACAGTATTAAAAAGGGTAACAATATAGAAATAAATTTAAATTACAGATACTTACAACGAACTGTTTACTGGGTTCCCAGTCATTCCTACGAACTGCAGTTTTTTTTTTTTTTTTTTTTTTTTTTCTTTATTGTAATTTTGAAACCTGAACAACCAGGTAGGCTGGCAGCAGCACAATACGCCGCTCTTCAGCCGAAGAGAGTACATGGAGATAAAACAAAGAAGAGACATTACATAGAAAAACGGCGGGAAAAAACAGGAGACACAAGAATATAAAAGCACAAGAAGCCGTTCACACTTGAGGACAATCCACACTATGAACTGGAGACCCGACGCACAAACACTGAAGAAGACGATGTCACTGGTGACAATGGAGCGTGACGGCGAAACTGAACACTAAACATGACGGCACACATGATACACTGATGGCGGTGATCTCCGGCGCGCGAATGTCCACTGAGCGTGTGCGAGTCCGGGGACCTGCCAAGAGGGCAACAGGGATGAGGAGGGGGAGAGGGGAGGTAAAGAGGATGCCATGGCTCAGGAGACGGTGACAGGAGGATAGGGACAGGGGAGGGGGGGCCCGGGGGACGAGGGACGAGAAAAGGAGGAGGGAGGGAAAAGGGAGAGAAGGGAGGGAGGGTGCCCTGAGGAGCAAGCACAGGAGGAGGGCGGGAGGATCAAAGTTGGTAGGAGGGGTAGATGGAGGGGAGGAGGGCATCATCAGGGAGGGGGAGCTGGCGGAAGCCACCTTGGGAGAGGGTAAGGAGGGTGTAGAGAGATGGAGACCGGGTGGGACATGGGAGTACAGGCGCGGCAGCGGGCGGGGGTGCGAGAGGATCGGGGAGACGAGCGGGTGAGGAGGATCGAGTTTACGGGAGGTGTATAGGATTCGTATCCTTTCGAGGAAGAGGAGGAGGTGGGGGAAGGGGATAAGGTCATACAGGATCCGCGTGGGGGAAGGGAGACGGATGCAATAGGCAAGGTGGAGAGCATGGCTTTCAAGGATTTGGAGGGATTTATAAAGGGAAGGGGGGGCGGAGATCCAGGCTGGATGGGCGTAACAGAGGATAGGGTGGATGAGGGACTTATAGGTGTGGAGGATGGTGGATGGGTCCAGACCCCACGTTCGGCCGGAAAGGAGCTTGAGGAGACGGAGTCGGGAACGTGCCTTGGCTTGGATTGTCTGGAGATGGGGAGTCCAGGAGAGGCGACGGTCGAGGGTGACGCCAAGGTACTTAAGGGTGGGGGTGAGAGCGATGGGTCAGCCATAAACGGTGAGATAGAAATCAAGGAGGCGGAAGGAGGGAGTGGTTTTGCCTACAATGATCGCCTGGGTTTTGGAAGGATTGACCTTGAGCAACCACTGGTTGCACCAAGCGGTGAACCGGTCAAGATGGGATTGGAGAAGGTGTTGGGAGCGTCGCAGGGTGGGGGCAAGGCCAAGGAAGGCGGTGTCATCGGCAAACTGGAGAAGGTGGACGGGGGGTGACGCGAACTGCAGCGATCCGTTTCAATCTTAATGCTTCATCAGACGGGAATGAAAAGACGCTAACTTTTAAACCGTTGTCGTAGTTTCCCCTACAATAGGGCATACAGCACTTGCATGGCATTTTGAGCAGATGCTCAATAACAATCCGAATCGCATATGACAGTGAGAACAAGATTTCCGCCACAAATGTTACAAAAACAAAGCCATGCTTTCAGTCATTGCTACGAAAACAAACCAATGCTGAATGCAGTGACCACGCTTCCAAACATGAAACACCGATTCTACCACAGATAGCACTGCTCAACTGCAGAACGCTAACGTCACAGCTCCCACAGAATTGTGTGCGTAAGCTTTGTTTTTAGGTGTAGTTGCTACAATGCGACTCGTTTTCGGCCAGTCTCGAATTGCAGACGGAGCTAAAATGATAGCCATATTTTCTGAGGTGGCGCCTCGCAGTGACATCTGTTGGCAGCGCCCAGCAACACTGAAGTATTCATGCGCTGCTTATTTAATTTACAAGTTCAGCACGAAAATATTGAGAGTGAGAAACAATTCCGTAGTTATATCAAGTATTTATTTCTATACTGCTAATAAAATAACAATAACCACCCTCGCCCTTGGTCTGTCTGTCAAGAATGTATTGCATACCCACAAAATTTCTTGGTAAGGTATTCTTTAGATACAGCAACTTTCTGATGGAACGATCGTCACCATCTCCGGCGGTACACCGCAAGGTTAACGCCCTTCGATAGTGCCATTTTCGCGCTAATCGAAGTGCTAGGGGTTCCAGGTGCCAGCCAGCCAGCCAGCCAGCCAGCCAGCCAGCAGTTCCCGGTCCCGGCCTGCAGCAGTGGTCCCGCAGCCAGCCAGCCAGCCAGCCCTCCGGTGGCAGCAGCAGTCCAGCCAGCAGCAGTCCAGCCAGCAGCAGCAGCAGCAGCAGCAGCCGCCGCCGCCGCCGCCGCCCCGGCCCCGTCCGCGGCAGCAGCGTCCCTGCCTCTCGCCGTCGCCGTCGCCGTCGCCGTCGCCGTCGCCGTCCGTCGTCCCCCAGTGTGTGTCCTGTCCTTTTAGTGCTGTGTTTCTCTTTCTTCTTCTTGTCGTCATGTCCGCCCCCACCACCACCGTCACTACTACCACCACCGCCATCGTGTATACGTCCCCTTCCGCCGCCTCCACCACTATCACTTGGTGTGCCCAGTCCCACCCCCCTCCTTCCATCCCTCCCCTCCTCTCTATCCCTTCGCCCTCGCTCTTTGTCTCCCCATCTCCCGCCTCTTCCTCTCGTTCTGATCCTTTCCCCCCACTCCCCCAGCCTGTCACTGCAGCTCCGGCTAGGGTGGTGGCCCGTCGGGCCACTGCCCACGCCCAGCTCTCCCCATCGCCATCGCCATCGCCATCGCCATCACCGCCACCACCGTCATCATCGTCACCATCACCATCACTGCCACATTCGCCTGCACCGTCACAGTCACTATCTCCGGCGCCGACTGCTGCGTCCGTGCCGGGACCTGTCCCTTCCCACCACCTCCCCATCGTTCCCGTCCCTCCTGTCACCACCCGCCCATCTGCCGCTGTCAAACGCCCTAGTGGCGCCTCCACTTCCTCTGCTCCTAAAAAGGCTCCACCCCGCCCGCCATCCCCACCCCAAAATGCCATGGACGTCTCCCCACCAGGCCCCGCTCCCTCCTCCTCCTCCTCCTCCTCCTCCCCACCCGGTCTCTACAAATATCTCCTGTCCCGTCCCGATCCTTCCTTCCTCGAGGCCCGGAATCTCTCCCTCCTCCTCCGCCAACATTTCCCTGGCGTCCCCATCTCTCTCCTTACTCCCAGACGGGATTCTGTTCTTATCTCCTCCCCCAGCCCAACCCTCCATACTGACATCCTCTCCCGCCTCCCCATCACCCGTTTTGGTCCTCACGCCTCCCTCACCCCTGCTCCCTCCCCATCTCCTACCCGCCAACCCCAACCCCCGCGTCGCCCGCCGACCCTCACCGCCGTGATCACTCGGCTTAGCCCGTCGATCACGGAGGAGGAGGTGCTGGCGGAGCTGAAGGCCCATCCCACCCTGGAGGTGCGGGCGGTCCGCCGCATTTTCAACGCGACCGGCCCCACCCGCCTTATGCGGGTTTTCTCTGAGGACGCCCCCTCCATTGACCGTCTCCTGAAGGAGGGTGCCCTCCTCTTCAATCAGCGGTACAAGGTCGACCCCTCCCGTTCCCCCCCTCAATCCCTGCGCTGCCAGAGATGTCTGCGCTACAATGCACATCCAACAGCAGAGTGCCGCGAGGCCCCCACCTGCCCGCATTGTCGGCAAGCGCACTTCCTCCGGCAGTGCCCCAACCTCCAATCCCCTCCCTCCTGTAATACCTGCAGCCTCCCCCACCCCACCTACTCCCAAAAGTGCAAAGCCCGACCCCTTCCCACCACTCCTGAACTCACCGTACCTGTCCGTCCCCTGGACGCCCCCACCCCTCCTGGCAATTCCCTTCGTCCCCCCCCCACTGCTGAGGACATCATCAGGTTCCTCACCATTGTCCTTCAAAACGTCCATCCCTTTCAGCGCCCCCACACCTTACAACAGATCTCCCTCGCCGCCCGTTCCATATTCCACCTTAAAATGTACGCCACCTTTTCCAATAACCAGGCCCATTTCACCTTCTCCCGCCTTGACACCCTCGTCTAAGTCCTTATCATGGCGTGACAGCATCGTATCCTTTTCAACAATATCCGCTCCCTTCCCGCCAACAAGAACCTCTTCCTGCACACCCTTGCTACCCACCGTGTGGATGCCTTCCTCCTCAATGAAACCTTCCTCCAACCCCACCACTCCATCCACACCTCCCCCTATCTCCTCCACCGCTCCGATAATCCCCTCCCAGTTGCGCGTGGCGGAGTTGCCATTGGCCACCACCGCCAGATCCCCGTTCGGCTCCAGCCTCTCCTTCCCGACCCCACCGAACACCTGATCCTTAGTCTCCTCTTCCCCGGCCTTACCATTACCTGTGCCACCATCTATGTCCGCCCGAACGCCCCTCTTCCTTTCGACTTCCTCTCCCACATCGACCGTACCTTCTCCTCCTATGTGATCGCCGCCGACCTCAACATCCATAGTCGCTCCGCTGCCCAGTTACGGCGGTGGCATCGGTTCCTCTCCTCCCTTCAAGGCGACCTCATCCCCATCCCCCAGCACACTCGTCCCGAATCCAACTCCACTCCCGATGTTATCCTCTCCTCCCCCAACCTCCTTGGTCGCATTACGGTGGATGTCCTGGAGCCTATTGGTAGCGACCATCTCCCTGTCCTCCTCACCGTTTCAGACGGCCGTCGCCCCCGCCCCGACCCTCGTCATGACCCTCCCCCTAAGTACATCCATGACTATTCCCGTGCCAACTGGAATGCCTACCGGGATACCCTCTCCACTCAGGTCGATAGCCACCCTCTCGCCTACCGCCGTCCCGATGATGTCACCCATGCCGCCTCCTTTCTCCAGCAGACCTTGTCTGAGGCCGTCGAGGCCCACGTCCCTACTGTTGCCATCCACCCCCACCGTCCTACCCTACCACCACAGGCCGTCCTCCTCCTCCGTGAATCCCGTCGTCTCTACCGTGCCTTCCTCCGCACGCGTGACCCGGACACACTACGACGCCACCGGCAACTACAGCGACACATTCGAAATTTGCTCGTGGCCAAGAAACGCCGGGACTGGCGACAGACATGCACCCGTTTAACTGCTACCCTCCCTATAAACTCGTCCAAGTTCTGGACCGCTTTCCGTCGCCTTACCGGAACTAAACCCTCCCCCTACTATCCTCTTCTCCACGACGATCACCCCTTCCCTGACGCCCTTAGTACGGCCAATCACTTTGCCTCCTACCTGTCCGATGTGTTTTCCATCCCTGATGATCCCCAGTTCGATTACTCCCTCTTCCCAGATATCCGCGATCGAACTGACACCTCTATCCCTCCCCTCGCTCCTGGTTTCCAGTACTTGGACAACATTCCACACACGGACCTTAATGCCCCCATCACCACACAGGATCTCATCAATACACTCCGCACCAAACGTAACACCGCTCCTGGTCACGATCGTGTCACCTACCGTCACCTTCGTGAAGCTCCTGTCTCTTTTCTCTCCACCCTGGCAAGGCTCTACAATGTAGTCCTGTCCACCGGTTACTACCCCGACCTGTGGAAAACCTCCCGTATCCTCATGTTCCTCAAACCTGGCAAACCGCCGTCCGCCGTCTCCTCCTACCGTCCCATCAGCCTTACCTCGGTCTTCAGCAAGGTCCTGGAATCTATCCTCACCCGCCGCATCCACCAGCATCTCCGCCAGCACCGCCTCCTCCCCGTTACCCAGTGTGGCTTTAGGCCGTCCTTCTCTTCCGACGATCTTCTCCTTCACCTCACTCATCTCCTTTCCGCTCAATTCCCGTCGCTCCGCAATCTTCCTCTCTCTTGACCTCGAACGCGCATATGACCGCGTATGGCATTCCGGTCTCCTCTTCAAGCTCCACACCTTCGCCCTTCCCATTAACTACGTTCGTCTGATCGGTTCCTTTCTCTCCCGCTGTCCTTCCTATGTCACCATCCATAACACCGATTCCTACACCTTTTTCCCCTCCGCCGGTGTGCCCCAAGGCTCCGTCCTCTCCCCCCTTCTGTACTTGTTGTACACGGCGGACATGCCGCCGCCGTCACCCCCCGTCCACCTTCTCCAGTTTGCCGATTACACCGCCTTCCTCGCCCTTGCCCCCACCCTGCGACGCTCCCAACACCTTCTCCAATCCCATCTTGACCGGTTCACCGTTTGGTGCAACCAGTGGTTGCTCAAGGTCAATCCTTCCAAAACCCAGGCGATCATTGTAGGCAAAACCACTCCCTCCTTCCGCCTCCTTGATTTCTATCTCACCGTCTATGGCCGTCCCATCGCTCTCACCCCCACCCTTAAGTACCTTGGCGTCACCCTCGACCGTCGCCTCTCCTGGACTCCCCATCTCCAGACAATCCAAGCCAAGGCACGTTCCCGACTCCGTCTCCTCAAGCTCCTTTCCGTCCGAATGTGGGGTCTGGACCCCTCCACCATCCTCCACACCTATAAGTCCCTCATCCGCCCTATCCTCTGTTACGCCCATCCCGCCTGGATCTCCGCCCCCCCTTCCTTTTATAAATCCCTCCAAATCCTTGAACGCCATGCTCTCCGCCTTGCCTATCGCATCCGTCTCCCTTCCCCCACGCGGATCCTGTATGACCTTATCCCCTTCCCCCACCTCCTCCTCTTCCTCGAAAGGATACGAATCCTATACACCTCCCGTAAACTCGATCCTCCTCACCCGCTCGTCTCCCCGATCCTCTCCCACCCCCGCCCGCTGCCGCGCCTGTACTCCCACGTCCCACCTGGTCTCCATCTCTCCACCCTCCTTACCCTCTCCCAAGGTGGTTTCCGCCAGCTCCCTCTCCCTGATGATGTCCTCGTCCCCTCCATCTACCCCTCCTATCAACTTTGACCCTGCCCCCCCCTCCCTCCTGGTGTCCTTTCCCTTCGGCACCCTCCCTCCTTTCTCTTCCCTTCCCTTCTCTTTCCTTTTCCCCCGTCCCCTCCCTCCCCCCTCTTCTTCCGGGCTTCCCCTCCCCCTTCCTCTCTCCCCCCTCTTTCCCCTGCCCGTGGCGTCCCTGCTCTCCCCTCTCGCTTTCCCACTCCCCCTCCTCCTCCTCCTCCTCCTCTCTTGGCAGGTCCCCGGACTCGCACACGCCTCGTGAACTTTCGCGCGCCGGAGATCATCGCCCTCGTTTTAGTGTCTGTGCCGTCGTGTCTGTGCCTCAGTGTTTTTCGCCGTCCACGCTCCTTCGTTCACGTGTGTCATCTACATCGTCAGTGTTTGTGCCCAGTGCCGACGGTTTTTCTTGTTTGTTTCATCAAGTGTGAACGGCTTCATGTTTTTTAACTATTGTATCTCCTGTTTTTTAAACCGCCATTCTGTTACTTGTCTGTCTCCCTTTCTTTTTTATTGTCCTGCTTATGGCTGAAGAGCGGAGTACACTGTTCCGCTGCCAGCCCACCTTGTATGGGGTGTCCAAATTACAATAAAGAAAAAAAAAAAAAAAAAGATGTAATGAGTGGTACATCTTTCTTGACGATCAATTTTTGAAAGGTACGGATTGTATATTCCGTCCCTATATAAGAAGCCCAAATTGAGTATCGGTAATACTGCAGTGCTCTACTATACGTGAAATGTATCTTCTCCTTCCAACATTAGTCTTATCAACTGCAATATGGTATGCTAGTGCGTTATGGGGCTGACGTATTTGTATATATCCCTGTCTCTCCCAGTAATTCCCAACAAGCAACTCCTCAAGCTAAGGGTCAAATCGGGTAGACTGGTAGTATTTCCAAACTTCGACTTTCGAAGAAGTCGGAAACTTAGCTTTAAACCTATATCGAGTTTACAGTAAAGCAACCACCTTTCTTTTATTTTCGTGTTTATCTTCCTTGTCTGCCCAGTCTGTAAATTTCATCGATATAATGGTTGCATGATAGTTTAGTTTTTTGTATGAAATTCCAAGGGTACTATGGCCTTCCCTCGCTCCAGTATTTAAATTACAGTAAGCTTTTCTTTCGTCGACGGCGCACAGCTTTGGAAATCCAGGCAAGTAGATCGTATTTAGTAATGGGCTTTGTGAGTTCTAAGGGACGAAAAACGGAACACAAAATTGTTACAGAGAAAACAGGAAATGTAATGTACATTCGGATTCTGGGATGCAAACAGGCTGATCGGTTAATATGATTGTGGCTAGAATATCGTATTTTCCCATAGCATATAAATGTATAGGATCTGTTTAGACTGTGACGTATGTACTAAAGCTGCACGTGAAGTGTTGTACTCATGAACGTTATAAACGGCAGATTTAGTTGTATGCAACTTACTACTGTTGTAGTGGCATCCGTCATATCCATTCCTGAACAAAAAACAACAACTGATTAATTTTACTAAAATTACCACACTATCTACAATAAACAACACTATATTAAGCTTAACACAAAATCGTTAACTCAATGAAACGAATTCCACTACAAACACAGCCGACACTCGAACAATTCTGGATAATGAGCAAAAGCAAACAGCGCCCATTACAGCACACAAACGAAAACCCTGAACACACCACAAGAGAGCACAACAAACCACAACACGACGACATCTACAAACACGCCACACTCACAAGGCAAACTCCGCGCCGTCATGACGTCACACGACAACACCCGTACGTCACGGGTCAAAGCCGACGCGTGGGATCGGACGCTTCTGTCGTCCCCTCTCAGATTATATTAGTGAATTATATAAGAAAACTTTTGTGGTTGTTGTTGAACGCTTTTGTGAACCTTTGGCAGACTTAGTGATAAACAATTGTTATGTTTTCTTCTAAATTTTGATTAAAATTACCTCATGGCTGGTAGACAGCTATGGTGGTGAAGGGTCATTCATTATTTACATCATTCGACATGGAATGAGCAAGAGCTGCGCATGCAATGCAAATAGAGCAAAACATACATTCAGATTTATTGTTGTCATTGTCAGCAGCAGTGGGAAGTACATCAGTGGGGATTGTGGATAGAGCAACAGTTGGCTCTCGCCTTCCTGTGCATCGTACTGCAGCTGAGATTGCTGTGTGGTGCCTAAAAATCAGTCATTATAGTGGGCACATAGGTGTCAAGAAAGAACAGCAGTTGGCTGACTCTTAGTCACTCCCACAATCACAGTTACTTTAATCAAGGCGTAGTGTGGTTGTGAAAAAATCATTTCATGCTGAAATTTGATCTGCACTATCAATACAAGACAGAAATATAACTTTTGTGTAAACTTTGCTTCCTTAACTAAGATTTAACAAAGTTATGTATTATGGTATGAAGATATTTGAGAAGCTCCCATCTAACATACAGCAAGAAATTAGTTATCTCAGGAAATTCAAGGAAAATTTAAAAAATACGTCAGTAGTGACTCCTTCCATTGATTATCTTAGTGCAAGGATTTCATTCCTACTTTAGGTGGATGGCAGGTAGCGTGCTGTAAACTGTCCTATGTAATTACATATGTAGGTTACTGTTTTTTCTAAAAAATACTTGATTAATGAACTAAATATCATGTTTCTTATAAGGCATCCTGAAGGTAACTAATGTGACTGAAGTAGCAGCAGCTTTCTTTCTAATTCACTAGAACACATTTAACTGGCATAAAAAGAACGAGCATTAAGCAGTATTGTGATATTTTCTTGTTAATATAGTGTACAGCTTAAACAATGTTTGGTTGTCTTTTGTTAATGTTTACCTTCACTTACTCCCTGTAGGTTCACTTCCTTGGTGGTAGAGTAGAAGAAATTTCTATTCTTTTTCACCTTCTTGGTCGGATGATGAATGAGTAGAATAAATTTCTATTCTTTTGAAATTGTGATGGTTTATTTATGTCAAGAAATGCTAGTAAATGTATATAATGTGAAGGTGATATTAGAACACGTACCTATATAATGAGTGTCGGTAAATCTGTAGCATCACTATCTTCAGCTGTCCAGTTGCAGTGTGAATGCAATACATGATCAGATTAGCTGACTAAATGTGCCACCATTTAACAACTTAATATGTAGTTAAATGTAGGAGTTTTTTGAAAATGATTTGCACCTAATTGGCCACAGAGTGGTGTATTCTACATACAAAATTCATATTGCTGATCAGTACATACATAATTCTTTTCTAATTTGACATGTATCGCTGTTATTCTAATTTGACATCTAATGATGTTATTCTACTCATGTTTGTTCTTTCCGTTACTGCCAGGTTCTATCTTAAAATATGCAATAATTCATTCAATATATCTCTGATGTATTTTCAGAAACACATTGCAAATCCAGTACCCCAACAGAGTGACTACAGGATTTCACAACCAAACGTTCTCTGCCAACACCCTATATTTTCTGGGATGGTTACTAGAGATAGGCAACAGCCAGTACCCAAGATCATTATTTTTATTTTACCATCTGTGTCAAATTAATGTGTCTGGTAATATATTAATAATGTTATATCACTGTCTGTAGTAGTATCATGGATACACTTTAAGAAAATGAAATGGATTACATTCCACTGTGAAAACCCATGTCATAAAATGTTTACTGCCATGGATGACACGTGTATCTCTTGTGTTGGAGTTACTGTTGCAGTGAATGTGATTTTTTAGTATGACATGTTAAAAACAACAGCAGTAAAATAAATTTGTTTATTGCAAAAGGAGTTACCGGTATGTCTTTTACATATGTTGTATTGTCCCATCTTATACATGTGTTGTTCACAATCCCTGCTCCCGTCCCCACCCACAGAAAGTAATTACAGAATCATGAATCTGTGTTGTGATTGGTTCTGTGTGGAATGTTGTTATAATATATTAAATTATTCAAAATTTGTTTGCTTACTGTGAACTATTAGACATCAGCTGTATTAGGTATATTAGTGACATGTGAAAATTTGTGCCAGAGTGCAACTTGAGCCTCATCAAAGATTCACTGTGTATATATTTAAAAGAAGATATAATGAGCTAATTGTAACACATTCGGCCAGTGATATACAGCTTTTCATATGGCATGTGTTCAGTTCTTTTTCTTTGATTCATTCCACGCATCACCTCTCCTCTGCTTGTAACTTCAGATTGATCAGTCTGTGAGAGTACATAATGGGCTATGAAAATGAACACTTATTTACAACAGTTCCTACTAGATAAGTTCAGTTTGGTTTGATCTTCTGGATGTGACATGATCTCGAATAAAACAAGTTGAAGTAGTAACAGTTATGACCAGTGCTTGATTTATAAAAAAGAAGAGGTACCAGTACTTTGGCTTGTCACAGGTATCAGTATGGCATACCATCACAAATCGAGCACTGGTTATAACAACCAAAGCAGTAGTTTGGTTTAGAATAGTGATGGCAGTAACTGTACCTGGATTGCTTCGTCTTGTCACAGCAATGAAACATGAAGATATGTGTTAGACAGTTTTATGAAAAGGATAGTTGCTACCCACCACAAAGTGGAGTCGCTGATTCGCAGATAGGCACAACAAAAAGACTGTCAAACACAGCTTTCAGCTAAACAGGTCTTCATTAGATTTAAACAGCACACAACACAACACACAAACACAACATTCGCAGATGCGGCCACAGTCTCTAGCTGCCAAGGGAAGACTTTTAGCGTCTTGCACTGCTGCTCACATTCTGGCCTTGGCAGCCAGATGCTGAGGCCAGGTATGTGTGTGTGTGTTTACGCACACTGCCGCTGCCACTCAAAGAAACTGATATACAAAATAGGTCTTATGAATTTTTGTGTGGTGGAGAGGTTGGAGGCAGAGGGGAAAGTTTGCACTGCTCACATGCAAAAATCTATCTTAGTATGTATTAATTAAGAAATCCCAACCTAATCATGAATCTGCCACTATAGATTTAGCATTGCATTAACATACCAGAATTAAACAATTATTTGAAAGTGATGAATGAAATCAGAACATTTTGTGATTGGCTCTGTATGGGATCTGATCCCTGTCACATTCACCTTTTTTTGTTGTAATATATATGGTTACACTGATGCAAAACTTCAGAAAGAGTACACAATATGAATACTCCATAAAACAAGATTGATGGAAAAAAGGAAGTTAACTGTTTAGTATTTCAAAAATAATCACCATAGCTGTGAATACATTTATGCCCCTGTGAGACAAGATGGTCAATCGCTTCATGGAAAAATGTTTGTGGTGTACTACGAACCCTTGGTGTGAACCAAATGAATGACCAAGAATGGTTCTTTAGGGCTCCAAAAATATGGAAATCACATGAGGAGAGATTGGGACTGTATGGAGTTTGTGTGAAAGCTTCCCATACAAAACTCTGCATCATAGTTTAAGCAACCTGCCAGTAAAATGCCTGCCAAGACTGTATAGAGTATGTTGCAGAAGTTTTGCTGGGAAACACATATTCTCCATAAAGCCCCAATGTCTCTCCATGTGATTTTCATATTTTTAAAGTGCTGAAGAAAGACATTCATGGCTGTCCCTTTGCTTCAGATAAAGAGGTGTGTGTCTGGCAACATTTTTCCACAAAGGCGTTGACCATTGTAAGGCAATTACAGTGGAATAAATGTGTTAACAACTATGGCAAGTACTTCAGTATTAATGAGTAGTTTACTTACATTTTTCCACATTTTTCATATTTGACTGCCCATGTATGCCACTCTCATAAGTTTGCTTTTGTAGCTCTGCGTACTACATACACAAGTACTCTATTATTATTTGACAGCATTTTTTTTAATGCCATGTTTCCTTCATGATCTTGCAGCTGTGTGCTGGGTTAAAGCTATCCCAAATTTGGTAGGTTTTCATAATGTAGCTAGATTTATCTGCAGTGCTAAAGCAATCAACAGTAGCTTCAGAAACACTGATTGACATGCATGCACCATTTTGGATTTGAGAACTGTAGACTCACTTTTTTAAGGTGGGAACAGTAGAATACGTACTTCTATTTTACAGTTGACAAACTTGATACTTGTAAAGTTGGAGTAACTGCATTATGTATAAATCTACTAATTAAATAACTTTCTTATTTCTTTTTTTTATATTCTACTGGTTGTGGATGTACCACATTTGCACAAAGCACAAAAATTCCTATTTAAGTGATGTTTCAGTAAAATTCATTATCTGTCAGTTTAACTGAGTTCTGCTAATGTAATCATTGCATGTGTTCTTTTAAGAGAAATCTGTAATTTGCATATTGTGAGCTACAATTGTTTATTTCCAGAATGACATAAATTATTTGAAAGACCTCATTTCACTCTATCAGTAAACATTTTATTATTTGTGAAAATTAATTAACTAAAATGTTATTCACAATTAAATTTCCACACACTGAAAATAATATTATTATTTGGACCTCTGCAAGCCTGCCTGCACTTCAATGCTGCCTTCCAGCTTCTCAGCCTCCATACAGACAAATAGCCTCACATAATTACTGAAGCTCCAGTTACGCAGTATTTCATTCTTTTGCAGTTACATGGAATTTCTATATTTTTTTTAGTTTGTTTAATTTAAGCAGTATATTTTCCACCTTCATTTGCATTGTAAGGAAATGGAAATCCATCATTCTGGCAGAAACAGCTGTGCCACATATGGCAGCTGAGGAAACTCGGGAAAGGAAAGCAGATAAACTGAAATAAATAATAGCCATAAAATCAAACATGAACCATGGATCTTGCCATTGGTGGGGAGGTTTTTGTGCCTCAGCAATACAGATGGCCGTACCATAGGTGCAACCACAACAGAGGGTTATCTGTTGAGAGGCCAGACAAACATGTGGTTCCTGAAGAGGGGCGGCATCATTTTTGGTAGTTGCAGGGGCAAGACTCTGGATGATTGATTGATTTGGCCTTGTAACACTAACCAAAATGGCCTTGCTGTGCTGGCACTGCGGACAGCTGAAGCAAGGGGAAACTACAGCTATAATTTTTCCCGAGGGCATGCAGCTTTACTGTATGATTAAATGATGATGGCATCCTTTTGGTTAAATATTCCGGAGGTAAAATAGTCCCCCATTCGGATCTCCAGGCGTGGACTACTCATGAGGACATCATTATGAGGAGAAAGAAAACTGACATTCTATGGATCAGAGCGTGGAATGTCAGATCCCTTAACCGGGCAGGTAGGTTAGAAAATTTAAAAAGGGAAATAGATAGGTTAAAGTTAAATATAGTGGGAATTAGTGAAGTTCGGTGGCAAGAGGAACAAGGCTTTTGGTCAGGCGAATACAGGATCATAAATACAAAATCAAATAGGGGTAATGCAGGAGTAGCTTTAATAATGAATAGGAAAATAGGAGTGCAGGTAAGGTACTACAAACAGCATAGTGAACGCATTATTGTGGTCAAGATAGACACGAAGCCCATGCCTACTACAGTAGTACAAGTTTATATGCCAACTAGCTCAGCAGATGATGAAGAAATTGATTAAATGTATGATGAGATAAAAGAAATTATTCAGGTAGTGAAGGGAGACGAAAATCTAATAGTCATTGGTGACTGGAATTCGAGTGTAGGAAAAGGTATGGAAGGAAACATAGTAGGTGAATATGGATTGGGGCTAATAAATGAAAGAAGAGGCCGTATGGTAGAATTTTGCACAGAGCATAACTTAATCATAGCTAACACATGGTTCAAGAATCATGAAAGAAGGTTGTATACATGGAAGAATTGTAGATTAAACCTGAAGAAACTGCAAAGAGGTAGGAATTTAAGGAGATGAGCTCTGGATAAACTGAAAGAACCAGAGGTTGTACAGAGTTTCAGGGAGAGCATAAGGGAACAATTTACAGGAATGAGGGAAATAAATACAGTAGAAGAAGAATGGGTAGCTCTGAGGGATGAAGTAGCGAAGGCAGCAGAGGATCAAGTAGGTAAAAAGATAAGGACTAGTTGAAATCCTTGGGTAACAGAAGAAATATTGAATTTAATTGATGAAAGGAGAAAATATAAAAATGCAGTAAATGAAGCAGGTAAAAAGAAATTCAAACGTCTCAAAAATGAGATCGATAGGAAGTGCAAAATGGCTAAGCAGGGATGGCTAGAGAACAAATGTAAGGATGCGGAGGCTTATCTCACTAGGGGTACGATAGATACTGCCTACAGGAAAATTAAAGAGACCTTTGGAGAAAAGAGAGCCACTTGTATGAATATCAAGAGCTCAGATGGAATCCCAATTCTAAGCAAAGAAGGGAAATCAGAAATTGGAAGGAATATATAGCGGGTCTATACAAGGGGGATGTACTTGAGGACAATATTCTAAGCAAAGAAGGGAAAGCAGAAAGGCGGAAGGAGTATCTAGAGGGTCTATACAAGGGCAATGTACTGGAGGGCGATATTATGGAAATGGAAGAGGACGTAGATGAAGATGAAATGGGTGATACAATATTGTGTAAAGAGTTTGACTGAGCACTGAAAGACCTGAGTCAAAACAAGTCCCCGGGAGTATAAAACATTCCATTAGAGCTACTGATAGCCTTTGGAGAGCCAGTCCTTACAAAACTATACCATCTGGTGAGCAAGATGTATGAGACAGGCGAAATACCCTCAGACTTCAAGAAGAATATAATAATTCCAATCCGAAAGAGAGCAGGTGTTCACAAAAGTGAAAATTACCGAACTATCAGTTTAATAAGTCACAGCTGCAAAATACTCACTTGAATTCTTTACAGACGAATGGAAAAACTGAAAGAAGCCAACCTCGGGGAAGATTACTTTGGATTCCGTAGAAATGTTGGAACATGTATAGCGATACTGACCTTACAACTTATCTTAGAAGAAAGATTAAGGAAAGGCGAACCTAGGTTTTTAGCATTTGTAGACTTAGAAAAAAGGTTTTGAAAATGTTGACTGGAATACTCTCTTTCAAATTCTAAAGGTAGCAGGGGTAAAATACAGGGAGCGAAAAGATATTTTCAATTTGTACAGAAACCAGATGGCAGTTATAAGAGTAGAGGGACATCAAAGGGAAGCAGTGGATGGGAAGGGATTGAGGCAGGGTTGTAGCCTATCCTGTATATTGAGCAAGCAGTAAAGAAAAGTTTTGGTCCTTTTCATTTCTAATTTGATTCGACTGTCTCTCTGTAATCTCACTCCATCTTAAATATGTTCCTTCTTACACTACCTGTAAGATGCTCAGATAATCTGCCCCTCTCCTTCCTGTCCAGGTGCAGGCACTAATTAGCTTATTCCTATCTCCCAACTGGAGCAACAGGCATGGCTTGGATGTAAGTCTTCGTTTCAGTCAAAAGCAATTGCCCTCAGGACTTTGCTTACACAGCTGATAACTGCATTAACTCAGTGCAGGTTGTGTTGTAGCAAAACCTCCGAAACCCCTCACAAATATGTGCTGTTGCTGCTCTTGTTTCATCCAGATAAGGTTTAATATTCTACGCTGTGTTGATAAAACTGTTTAAGTTAAACAAGTCTGTGGCTCAATGTGGACTGTTTCTCTCCATGTTCTGTCTCTTTGTTCATAACCTATTTCCAAATTTTGTTATTTGAAGGAATGTTAAACATTTGTTGCAATTTACAGGTGGATAACATGACTATACAGTTCGCAGTACCAAAAGGCTCAATTGGACTGTTGACTGATGGTGAAAAAAGGAAAGTAAGAGAGGTACAGATACTTTGTTGTAATTCCAAGGTGGTATCATATTGTATCTCAAGTGACCTCTGTCATCCATTGTACAGCAGCATATGATACAACTCAAACAGATGATAAAAGAACATTGTTTCATGTAGTTTACACCACACTGAAAATATATGAAACATGAATTCATAATGCTAAAAGGGTAAGAGTAAGTTCGAGTAGTAATGCTGGTCATAATCAAACATTTTTATTTTTAATGAAACCGTTTAGTTTTGTATGCCAACCCAAAATATGTTTAGTATAATTCACAAGAAATCACATTCAAGGAAGTCCTCTATCGTACAGCAGTAAAGGTTTGTTGGAAATGATCAAGTTTTTTAAATTACTTTTTTGGTTCTTGAATATTTTTTACTTTTCAGGATATGGTTTTTCAGCTCTACTCCCTTACAGTTTCACCATTACTATACAGTTTAGTTGTATGGGGAACTAATCTTCTAACTTTGTTTGGCCTTGTGTCGTGTTGGGGACTCTCCAGGTACCTGTTCAGTCTGTTATGTGACCACTGTTCTAGATATGTGAAATGTTGCAGGATTAAAGTTAGCTTCTTACTTCTGTAGAGAAAACATAGACAAAGGAGGAGTTGCCAGTTTGTCATAAACTGTTTTGATTTCAAGAATATTGATATTAATAAATTTTGATCAGAGTGGCACTTAGAAGCTTGTGCAACAAAATTAGTGTTTTACAATAAGTCCTTTATAATAGAGGTATTTACAGATCACCTTCAGGAAATTTTAACCTCTTCTTAAGAATTATGAAAGGTCTATTGTCCCTTCTCACAGTAAAAAAAATGGATATAGTGATTACTGGTAATATCAATGTACTCGTAAGTTTATTGAAAAGCTCTTGTCAGAGAACAATTATGGCACTCAGTAACACTATCTTTCGATTTAGTTCCCACTGTGAACTTTGCAGCTAGGATATGTAAATGCTCAAAGATTGCCATTCATAATATCTTTGTATACAAATCAAGGGGAAAAAAGGCATATCACAAAACCAATAGTAAATGGGCTATCTGATCATGACATGCAGCATCTTGTGTTATATTTTGAAACTTCTCAGGATAAAAAAATCTATTAAATCTGAGTGCAGGAGGATAATACATAAGTAAAAATTTTTATATTGCTCAAAAACGTGAACTGGATATATGCTTACAACACTTCTGACTCAAATGGAAAATACAAAGCATTCACTAATAAAGTTACCTCCACTTTTGAAAATTGTTGTTCTCTAAAGGTAACTCAAATCACACAGAAGTAAAACAATAAACCACGATTACACAAGGAATAAAGATATCATGTGGGACAAAAAGGAGACTGTATCTACCATCTAGGAACAACTCTGATGTTAACACTGTAATGTATTACAAAGAGTACTGCAAAATATTGAAGCAAGTAATCCAGATATCGAAGCAGGCTTATTATGAGAAAAAGATAATTACATCAAACAACAAACCAAAAACTGTATGGGATATAGTGAAGACAGACCAGTGAGACCAAAAAGGAAGGGGAACAGATAGCTCTAAAAATAAATGAGACTTCAGTAACAAGTGCATGTAGTGTTGCAAACCTCTTAAACAAGTACTTCATTTCTGTTACAGACAGCTTGGTGTCATCAGGTTCGGTGGGCAGTGCAATTGTGTGTGCAAGACAAGTCTTTAAAAATAACTTCACTAAAATAGAAATGGTGCTCAGGTCTCCCAGAGAAGTAGCATCCATCATAAAGTCCTTCAAATGTAAGTATTCTAGTGGGTATGATAGTATATCAAAAGAAGTTAATCAGGCTGGCCGCGGTGGCCGTGCGGTTCTGGGCGCTGCAGTCCAGAACCATGGGACTGCTACGGTCACAGGTTCGAATCCTGCCTCGGGCATGGATGTGTGTGATGTCCTTAGGTTAGTTAGATTTAAGTAGTTCTAAGTTCTAGGGGCCTGATGGCCTAAGATGTTAAGTCTCATAGTGCTCAAAGACATTTCAACCATTTTTTTGAAGTTAATCAAAGAGTGCTCGTGCGAGTTGAGTTCTATCTTAAGTTGTTTCTGTAATCCTCAAGCACCTGACTGCAAATAATATACTGTCAAAGTCACAGTGTGTGTTACTTAAATGTTCTGATATAGTGAAAGCTATTAGAGGCTACTGGCATTTTCTTTGACCTGTCAAAATCCTTTGACTATGTGAACCACACCATTCTCTTAAGTAAGTTACAATATTATGGTGTCACTGGCAGTGCTGTGAAATTGTTAGTCTCTTATCTAACAGGAAAGAAAGGGTGTTGTTGTGAAAAACCTAAGCAGTCAGCCTTCATCCGATTGGGAAGTAATTACATGTGGTGTTAAAGGTTCCATCTTGGGTCCACTGTTTTTTTCTTGTTTACATTAATGACCTCATCTGTTACATTACCTACTCAGATTTTCACTGACATTGAAAAGTGATAGTGTTGGAGGTACTGCGCCAGGTCTTCGCCAGAAATCGCAGTTCATTAGAAGTTGAGTGATTGGAGATATGTTGTTTCATTTACTTGTTAAATTATACTAGTTTTCTTGGTGAGGTCACCAGCTGCTTTGTTTTGTAATCGTCCCACCATTCTTCTCCGCTTGCCCACCCGTGGGAAATTGGTTATTTATGAATTGGGTCGTCCATTTTCCCTTGTGGAGTGGGGGCAACTTAGAGCAATCTGCAGTTCAGGTTGTTCAGTAATCCCTCTGTCAATCTGCCATACGTTAATAGCTGCCTCTGTCATGTTTGTTGGATTCGGTGTTAATGAATTTATTGCTTAAGGTGTAAAGGCCGAATTCCTGAAATATGTTTTTATCTTGTCTATCATCTTGCGAGGTGGTATATGTGTAATGTAGAGCATGTTGGTACATTTTATGTAAAATTGCATTTCATGGATTTTATTTAAATGGTCAATTAATCATATAAAGTTGCCACCCTTCCACCGTAAGGGTTCTTTTAAAACAAGTTACACTTTTGGTGGCAAATAATTTTTAATGTGAGTGTTTTGTACCATTTACAACCCTCTTACAGGGCGCATAGTTTATGTGTTAGTGTGAGTTGTTAAAAATTTTAATTTAGGGTAATCTGGTGTGTTGCAGATTTGCACCAGTGTAGTCTTTAAGAGGTGTTGTGAGCGGTCGTGTCCACAGCCATGTTAAAAGGGAGTGGCAAGGTTCTCAGCCCAAAAGCTCAAACCCCAAAAAAAAAAATTGTTATTTCTGCCTCTGAATAGATTGTAACTTTATATTTACAGGTTGCTTTCTGATTATAATATTAAATCTGTTTAAAAAACAAGCTTTTAGGAATAAAATTTCCATTTATTGAAAATAAAATTTTTAATTTTTTTTTTGTGTTACCATTGGTAACTACTTTCACGATCGCATAGTCCAATTAAATGTGTTAATGTTCTTCATGAATCACTAGTAAATAAAATAAATTCTTATGGATTTTCTTTGAAAATAAATCAGGTTCAATGGAGGAGGGGATACTGTGGGGAGGGTTGAGATACAGTAAGGTGATGGAAGGATGACCAGTACGTGGATGAGTTTATAGTTAGCATATCATTTAGGCAGGTGCAAGCCTGGCGCCAGTCCCAGCGTTTTTTGGCTGCGAGGAAATTACGGGCATGTCTTTGGAGTTTCCGGTGGCATCGGAGTGTATCCCGGTCCGGTGTGTAGAGAAAGGCATGGTGGAGATGATGGGATTCACAAAGGAGGATGGCATGTGGGGGTAAAGTGTGGTGGTGTGTGCAAATGGTGGTAGTGGGGATGTGAGCCTCAATGGCCTCAGACAGGGCCTGTTGGAGAAAGGAGGCAGCATGCTGATATCATCCAGATGCTGGATGGTCAGAAGATGGCCACTGACCTGGGTATCTAGGGCTGCCCAGTAGCCATTCCAGTCAGCACGGGAGTAGTTATGGACGAAATTTGGGGGAGGATTGTTGTGAGAAGTGAGGCATGGGTTCTGTCGGTCTCTCACGGTAAGGAGGACACAGAGATGGTCGCTACCAGTGGGGTCTAGTACGTTCGCCATAATGTGTCGAAGGAGGTCACTGGAGGCCAGGACTACATCGTGAGTGGTATTGGAATCAGGGCAGGTGTGGCGGGGGAGTGGAGGAGCTCATCTTGCAGTGAGGTGAGGAACCGATGCCACCATTGTAGCTGTGGATCAGTACGATGGTGGATGTTTAGGTCAGTGGCAATCACATAGGAGGAGAAGGTGTGGTCAATGTGGCAAAGGAAGTCAAACAGGATGAGGGCAGTGGCACAGACATAGATGGTGGTGCTGTTTATGGTAAGGCCAGAGAACAAGAAGCTGAGGATAAGGTGTTCAGTGGGCTCAGGAAGGAGGGTTTGGAGCCCAACAGAGGTCTGGTGAAGGTAGCCGATGGCAACTCCACCATGCGCAATCAAGTGGGGATTATTGGATTGTTGAAGGGGGTATGGTGATCTGCTGATGATACATGGGGGCTGGAGAAATGTTTCATTGAGGAGGGAGGCATCCACAAGGTGGGTTGTAAGGATGTGCATGAAGAGTTGTTTGTTGGTAGGTAGAGAACGGATGTTATTGAACAAGATACGAGGCTGCTGCGCCATGGTGGGGTTTAAACTAGGGTGTCGAGATGGGAGAAGGTAAAATGGGCTTGGTTATGGGAGTAGGTGGCGAAGGTGTTAGGGTGAAAGATTGAACGGCAGCTAGGGAGATCTGTTGGATGGTAAGGGGGCGTTGAAAATGGCAGATATATTGTAGGATGATGGTTACGAATCTAACGATGTCCTCGACTGTGGGGAGAGGGCAAAGGCTGTTTCCTGGAGGTGTGGGATCGTAAATAGGTCAGACGGGGACAGTGAGTTAGGGAGATGTGTATGCGTGGGGGGGGGGGATCTGGCCTTACAGTTTTCAATAGTTTCTTTTTCCTTTATTGTAATTTCCATTCACGATTAGGGACAGGATGGCACCAGCTTAAGCAGGAAGACATGTAAAACAATATAACGAAGGAAACATGGCGGAATATAGAAACAAAAAATCAAAAAACACACACTAGATTAAATGGCACCAGGCAAATTATGGAAACCAGGGGGTGGGGAGGATCTAGCCTGCAGACAGTGTAAAGGATGCAGATATGTTGGAGGAAAAGGAGGAGGTGGGGGCAGGGGATGAGGTCATACAGGAGGTGTGTGGTGGAAGGAAGGAGGATATGGAGGGTAAGGCACAGCACATGCCATTTGAAGATTTGGAGGGTCTTGTAAAAGCTGGTGGGTGCGGAGATCCAGGCAACACTGGCATAACAAAGGATGGGACAGATGAGGGATTTGTAGGTGTGGAGGATGTTGGAAGGATGTAACCCCATGTCCGGCCAGACAGGAGTTTCAGGAGGCGGAGGCATGAATGGGCTTTCTGCTGGATCGTCAAGAGGTGAGGGGTCCAGGCGATGTGAGGGTTGAGGGTGAGGCCAAGGTATCTCAGGGTGGGGGTGAGCTGGATGAGACGACCATAAAGGGTGAGGTAGAAGTCATGGAAGAAGCAGGTGGTGCGATCTATGATGATTGCCTGGGTTTTGGAGTGGTTGAGATGAAGGGACCACTGGTTACACCAAGTGGTGAACAGGTCAAGGTGGTTTTGGAGGGTGTGTTGAGACCATTGAAGGGTAGGATAGAAAGCCAGGAAGGTGGTGTAATCAGCATATTGGAGAAGGTGGACAGGTGGGGAATGCTTGGGCATATCAGCAGTGTACAGGACGTAGAGGATAGGGGAGAGGATGGACCCTGGGGCACAGCACCAATGGGATAAAAGGTTGGTGTTGTGGAGGATGACACAGGAAGGACAGTGTGAGAGGAAGGAAGCGATCAGATGTACAAAATTGATAGGCAGGGTGTAGGTAGGTGTAGGTGGAGGAGACCGGGATGCCATACATGGCCATAGGAATTTTGGAGGTCGAAGGAAACAAAAATGGTGGAGCAAATGGAGTTAAGCTAGTGGAGATGAAGGTGAACTACGTTAAGGAGTTGGTTTTCTGCTGAGAAGCAGTGTTGGAAGCCACACTGGGTAAGTGGGAGGAGGTGGTGTTGATTAAGGTGCTGACAGATATGATGGGAGAGGATCGATTCGAAGATCTTACTGAAGATGGAGGTGAGGCAGATGGGACGATAGGAAGAGGCGACGGAAGGTGGTTTGTTGGGTTTGAGGAATAAAAGGATGGGGGTAGAGAGGATGACGTTATAGAAATGGGCAAGGACAGTCAAGAAGGAGATGGGGCTTTCTATAAGGTGGCAGTAGATGACACAGTCATGAGACAGTGGGCCTTGTTGCATTTGGACCAGAGAAGTTTAATGTCTTGTGCTGTGATTGGAGTGGAGAGAAACTGATGTCACTACTGAAGGGCGGCAGGGGAGCAGCTATGGATGTTTATGTCGATGGCTATTACAAATGTGCAGAAGGTGTGGTCAACGTGGGAATTGTTGGGATGGATGGGGGACAATAGGACAAACAGGGACAGTAGCCTCAGGGTGGTATGAGGGCGTTTACCTTTACACATGTGGCAGTAGGTGGGATGGGGGTGTTGCAGGTGTTACGGGAAGGAGGGGTGGCTAGATTGGGGCAGTTTTTAAGAAAGTGGGAGACCTTGCAATGGGGACAGCTGGGGACGTGGGGTGTAGGTGGGGGGACGATTGGGAGGCTGTGGCTGACAGGGAGAAGAAGAGGAGAGGAAGGGAGTCAGGGATGTGTGGGGGCCAAACATAATGTGCAGTAGTTTACGGAGGAGATCTGTGTGAAAGAAGGGGTCTCGATGAGGACTGAGTCCCTGCAAGGAATCGAAAAATGGTTCAAATAGCTCTGAACACTATGGGACTTAACATCTGTGGTCATCAGTTCCCTACAACTGGTGGTCCCGGTCGCCTACAATGGACTGGATGGCCGAGCGGTGACCTCCCCAGCTGTCAGGATGCTAGGAAATGGCTGTAAAAGCATCAGAAACGCCAAAGAAACATTATAATTCGTGCCGGTACAATGTGGCTTGGTGATATCAACGACCTTCCCCGAGTCCTCGCTGACTCGTAGCGATGACACCAGATCCGGGCCGCACCAGTCTTGTTAGCGCAGCGCTGCGTGCAGTGACGTAGCGGAGGAATGTCCTCACTTCGGCGGCGCGTGGTTGCCGGCGCCCCTCTGGTCAGCCAGCTCGCGGCAGACATCAGGCTGCTGCATGTAGAGGCTCCGGGTTGGAGTCCCCGGCGGTGTCGGCACCAGAAGCGTTCTCGTAGTGCAGAGTGTACTCTATCCCACCCCATCTCCTTTCCTGTTCCTCCTGGGGGCTCGTCCGCGGTGGACGGGCGGAACAGGCTGCAGTCCCCCAGCGTCGTTGGCTCACCCGGTTGTGTGGCGGATGCACAGGGCCTAGGCCCCGCACGATCTCGATGACGGTTCACTGATGTGGTCAGCATTGGCGGCGAGCGAGTCTGCCGCGATGTCTGCTAACCCTGGGTCGATGACTGACAGCGGCAGCAGAGATGACCAGAGCTGGTACTGTCCCCTCACGTCTGCTGCCGGATGGGCCGCCCTTACTGCAACATCTCCTTAATAAAGATTAACATGTCGATCACCGACGTGAGCGTTATGCAGCGACTCAGTACACATCTAACTGCAAGTCTAACTGCGAGTGCGAGTGCCCTGTTGCTATCAAAGCTGACGTATTTAAAGGAAGCACGAGAGACGTCCTGACGTCATGCTCGTTTGTAATGACCACATTTGTTCCACTTATAGTGCTGACGTATCTGTCGTACTCGCCCCTTAGGTGTTCTTGCCACAGAGTTAGGCCTACGTGTTGTTTCGACAGACTTACGCGAAGTTGTGAAATGCAGTACAGCTGACGCTATACCTCTGTCTTGCACTCTACGAAAGTCTCCGTCTAACACAAACCCACGTGCAAAGCAATTCTCTCTCGCCTGTTGTGTGGAACCAGGACATTGCCCCTGCATGACGACACATTCCATACATATGCAATCCTCTTACTTCTTCGCAAACCTACTGCCTCTGGCTTTCGGCATAGGCAACGAAACCTTGACAATATTCCACATCTCCAACTCTTTATTATTCCGTGACACTACAGAACTACTTAAACCTAACTAATCTAAGGACATCACACACATCCATGCCCGAGACAGGATTCGAACCTGCGACAGTAACAGTTGCGCAGTTCCAGACTGAATCGCGCAGTACCACTCGGTCACAGTGGCCGGCTACAAGAAATCAGCTAAGAGATGCGAGCACCAGTGTCTGGGGTGGACAGGACGAAGGTTTGGAGGGTGGGGTGTGGGGTACGGTTGTTAGGAGGAGTGGTAGTGCCGATGGAGTCAATGGGGGAGGGGGAGGAGGTGGTGCCTTTTTGCTGGAGGGGTAGAGTCGGCAATGACGTGTTTGTGGAGTTTTTTGGAGACCGTAGGCTGGGAGGAGGAGAGAGGGAGGTGGCGAGTGGCAGATCCTGTAGGCGTGGTGGACATGGTGGGAGAAGCAGCTGGTTCAGTGGCGGTGATTGTCGTATGGCATGGCGTGGTGAATGCGGTGGATGCAGATGATGAAGTGACAGGGGGGTGAGAGGGAGCAAAGGGAGCAAACCGACAACCTGAGAGGTGGCAGCGGAGGTGGCAGCAGAGGTGTACTTGAGGGTGGGGGCAGGAGCTGTTGTTGGGAGAGGGGAAACGAGGTATAAGGAGGGAGGCGAGAAGCAGCACTCCAGGAAGGGACAGTGGAAGAGGGGTAGGGGGACGTGTAGATGACAGTGGAGGGGGGAAGGTTTATGATGGACGGATGGCGACGGACAGACGGACAGCAGGCAGCGTCGACGAAGGACAATGGATGGACAAATGGACAGAGGTACGGACAGCTGGACAGCAGTTAGCATAGGCGATGGATGTCGGTGAACGGGCAGGTGGGCAGGCTGTCTGCCTGGCATCCAGGGCCGCACTGACACCTCTCCCCCCACTTGCTCCTAGCTTCCAGTACTTGGGGGCCACACCACCATCCTATGTCAACACCCCCATCGTCACACAAGACATCGTCACCACACTACACACCAATCGTAATATGGCTCCCAGGCACGACCGTATTACATACTGCCAACTCAAAGAAGCCCCCCTCTCCTTCCTTACAGTCCTAACCACCCTCTATAATGTTATCCTCTCCACCGGCTTGTACCCTGACATTTGGAAGTCTTCCCGGATCCTTAATGTTTCTCAAACCTGCCAAACTCCATTCCAATTCCTCCTCCTAGCACCCTATGGGTCTCACGTCGGTTTTCAGCAAGGTCCTGGAGTACATCATTACCTGCCGCATTCACCACCACTTCCACCAGCACCGTCTCCTTCCCTTGACCTAATGTCGCTTCCAACCTTCCTTCTCTGTTGACGATCTCCTCCTCCACCTGACACATCTCCTTTCCACTCATCTGAATTCCCATTGCTCCGCCATCTATGTGTCCCTTTACCTAGAACGTGCCTATAACCGTGTATGGCATCCCAGGCTCCTCTTCGAACTCCAGACTTACACCTTCCCCATCAACTATGTTCGCGTGATAGCCTAGTTCTGCTCTCACTGCCCCTCCTATGTTACCATCCGTAACTCCAATTCTTACACCTTCTACTCCTCCACAGGCATGCCCCAAGGCTCCATCCTTTCCCCTCTCCTCCACCTGTTATACACGGCGGACATGCCGCAGCCTCCACCACCTGCCCATCTCTTGGAAAATGCCGATGACACTGCCTTCCTTGCTCTTGCCCCTCCCTCCAACACTCCCAGCCCCTCCTCCAGTCCCACCTTGACTTGTTCACCACATGGTGCAACCAATGGCTCCTTAAGACCAATTCCTCCAAGACCCAGGTAATCATCGTAGGCCACACCACCCCCTCCTTCCGCCTCCAAGATTTCCACCTTACCATCACTGGTTGTCCCATTGCCCTCACTCCCACTCTCAACTACCTTGGTATCACCCTCGACTGCCACCTTTCTAGGACCCCCTATCTCCTCACAGTCCAAGCCAAGGCACATATCCGACTCTGTCTCCTCCTTGGTCGAACATGGGGATTAGACCCACTATCCTACATACCTATAAGTCGCTCATCTGCGCCCTCCTATGTTATGCACACCCCACGATCTCCACCTCCCCCACCTATTACAAATCCCTCCAATTCATTGAGCGCCATGCACTCCACCTCACTTATTGCATCTGTCTCTTGTCCCCCATGCGGATCGTTTATGATCTGATTCCTTTCGCCCATCTTTCCTGTTCCTAGAATGGATACGGATCCTATAAGTCTACCACAAACTGGATCCCCCCCCATCCTTTGGTTTCTCCCATCCTCTCCCACCTTAGCCCACTGCCACACCTGCACCACAGTGTACCGCCTGGTCTCTATGTCCACACGCTCCATACCCTCGCCCAAGGTGGCTTCCGCCAACTCCCCGTTCTGGATGATGCCCTCATGTCTTCCATCTACCCCTCCTACCAGATCTAATCCCTACTTTTTCCCTCTCCTCAGGGCTCCCACCCTCTCCCCCTTCCCATCTTCTTCCTTTTCCCATGCCAAACACCTTCTTTTCCTTTTAACCTGCCCCCTCCTTTCCTTCTCCCCTCCTTTGTCCCCTCTAACCCCTCCTTGTTTCGTCCTACCATCTCTACCCCCTTCTCTTCCCCTCTCATCCCTTCACCCAGTGGTAGGTCGCCTTCGGTGCAGTGATATTTATCGTTTTTGTTATGGTGTCAGCATTACTCTAGTGCCATGTGCAGTGTCACCAGAATCACTCATTTGTGTTCACACTGTGGTATTTCTTTATTTTTGTGTCAAATTACAGTGTTCATTCTCCACATGTGTGTGTGGCTCCCGTCTATGTTGTTTTTAAATCTACGATTTATACTCATCTATTTTTGTTCTCGTTTCTTCATCACTTTATACCATTCTATGTTATGTGTTCTTTTCTCATTTGACTATGATTTTTCTGTAACTCTCTTGGCTGAAAAGCGGCGTATTGTGCCACTGTCAAGCGACCCCATTTTGGGGAGTGAAATATCAATAAAGAAAAAAACCATAAAAAACTTTAGGCTGGTATGGAAAATCGGGCCATGCGGCTGTCGCTTGGCGCCACTAACAGATGACAGGGCAGTAGCCGCACTTGACTTTGCTGCAGTGTCGGTCCGTTTCCCCACAGTATTTGACGCTAGTTTCGAAGAAAGAGCGAGTCAAATGTGTGAATTTGTGTCTACAATGTGTTCGCCAGATAAAACAACTGACTAGGGACTTACCTATTAAGGTCGTTTCCCAGCAACAGCGGCGACAAATGCTTTCCGCGGTGACGCGGCTGTTTGAGGAATTGGCAGTCCCAGCTAGAAGCGGCAGACGCTGTTGTTGTTGTGGTCTTCAGTCCTGAGACTGGTTTGATGCAGCTCTCCATGCTACTCTATCCTGTGCAAGCTTTTTCATCTCCCAGTACCTAATGCAACCTACATCCTTCAGAATCTGCTTAGTGTATTCATCTCTTGGTCTCCCTCTACGATTTTTACCCTCCACGCTGCCCTCCAATACTAAATTGGTGATGCCTTGATGCCTCAGGACATGTCCTACCAACCGATCCCTTCTTCTGGTCAAGTTGTGCCACAAACTTCTCTTCTCCCCAATCCTATTCAATACTTCCTCATTAGTTATGTGATCTACCCATCTAATCTTCAGCATTCTTCTGTAGCACCACATTTCGAAAGCTTCTATTCTCTTCTTGTCCAAACTATTTATCGTCCATGTTTCACTTCCATACATGGCTACACTCCATACGAATACTTTCAAAAATGACTTCCTGACACTTAAATCAATACTGGATGTTAACAAATTTCTCTTCTTCAGAAACGCTTTCCTTGCCATTGCCAGCCTACATTTTATATCCTCTCTACTTCGACCATCATCAGTTATTTTGCTCCCCAAATAGCAAAACTCCTTTACTACTTTGAGTGTCTCATTTCCTAAGCTAATTCCCTCAGCATCACCCGACTTAATTAGACTACATTCCATTATCCTCGTTTTGCTTTTGTTGATGTTCATCTTATATCCTCCTTTCAAGACACTGTCCATTCCATTCAACTGCTCTTCCAAGTCCTTTGCTGTCTCTGACAGAATTACAATGTCATCGGCGAACCTCAAAGTTTTTATTTCTTCTCCATGAATTTTAATACCTACTCCGAATTTTTCTTTTGTTTCCTTAACTGTTTGCTCAATATACAGATTGAACAACATCGGGGAGAGGCTACAACCCTGTCTTACTCCCTTCCCAACCACTGCTTCCCTTTCATGTCCCTCGACTCTTATAACTGCCATCTGGTTTCTGTACAAATTGTAAATAGCCTTTCGCTCCCTGTATTTTACCCCTGCCACCTTTAGAATTTGAAAGAGAGTATTCCAGTCAACATTGTCAAAAGCTTTCTCCAAGTCTACAAATGCTAGAAACGTAGGTTTGCCTTTCCTTAATCTTTCTTCTAAGATAAGTCGTAAGGTCAGTATTGCCTCACGGGTTCCAGTGTTTCTACGGAATCCAAACTGATCTTCCCCGAGGTTGGCTTCTACTAGTTTTTCCATTCGTCTGTAAAGAATTCGTGTTAGTATTTTGCAGCTGTGACTTATTAAGCTGATAGTTCGGTAATTTTCACATCTGTCAACACCTGCTTTCTTTGGGATTGAAATTATTATATTCTTCTTGAAGTCTGAGGGTATTTCGCCTGTTTCATACATCTTGCTCACCAGATGGTAGAGTTTTGTCAGGACTGGCTCTCCCACGGCCGTCAGTAGTTCCAATGGAATATTGTCTACTCCGGGGGCTTTGTTTCGACTCAGGTCTTTCAGTGCTCTGTCAAACTCTTCACGCAGTATCGTATCTCCCATTTCATCTTCATCTACATCCTCTTCCATTTCCATAATATTGTCCTCAAGTACATCGCCCTTGTAAAGACCCTCTATATCCTCCTTCCATCTTTCTGCTTTCCCTTCTTTGCTTAGAACTGGGTTTCCATCTGAGCTCTTGATATTCATACAAGTCGTTCTCTTATCTCCAAAGGTCTCTTTAATTTTCCTGTAGGCGGTATCTATCTTAGCCCTAGTGAGATAGGCCTCTACATCCTTACATTTGTCCTCTAGCCATCCCTGCTTAGCCATTTTGCACTTCCTGTCGATCTCATTTTTGAAACGTTTGTATTCCTTTTTGCCTGTTTCACTTACTGCATTTTTATATTTTCTCCTTTCATCAATTAAATTCAGTATTTCTTCTGTTACCCAAAGATTTCTACTAGCCCTTGTTTTTTTACCTACTTGATCCTCTGCTGCCTTCACTACTTCATCCCTCAAAGCTTCCCATTCTTCTTCTACTGTATTTATTTCCCCCATTCCTGTCAATTGCTTCCTTATGCTCTCCCTGAATCTCTGTACAACCTCTGGTTCTTTTAGCTTATCCAGGTCCCATCTCCTTAAATTCCCACCTTTTTGCAGTTTCTTCAGTTTTAATCTACAGGTCATAACCAATAGATTGTGGTCAGAGTCCACATCTGCCCCTGGAAATGTCTTACAATTTAAAACCTGGTTCCTAAATCTCTGTCTTACCATTATATAATCTATCTGATACCTTTTAGTATCTCCAGGGTTCTTCCATGTATACAACCTTCTTTCATGATTCTTAAACCAAGTGTTAGTTATGATTATGTTGTGCTCTGTGCAAAATTCTACAAGGCGGCTTCTTCTTTCATTTCTGTCCCCCAATCCATATTCACCTACTATGTTTCCTTCTCTCCCTTTTCCTACACTCGAATTCCAGTCACCCATGACTATTAAATTTTCGTCTCCCTCCACAATCTGAATAATTTCTTTTATTTCATCATACATTTCTTCAATTTCTTCGTCATCTGCAGAGCTAGTTGGCATATAAACTTGTACTACTGTAGTAGGTGTGGGCTTCGTATCTATCTTGGCCACAATAATGCGTTCACTATGCTGTTTGTAGTAGCTTACCTGCATTCCTATTTTCCTATTCATTATTAAACCTACTCCTGCATTACCCCTATTTGATTTTGTGTTTATAACCCTGTAGTCACCTGACCAGAAGTCTTGTTCCTCCTGCCACCGAACTTCACTAATTCCCACTATATCTACTTTCAACCTATCCATTTCCCTTTTTAAATTTTCTAACTTACCTGCCCGATTAAGGGATCTGGCATTCCACGTTCCGATCCATAGAACGCCAGTTTTCTTTCTCCTGATAACGACATCCTCTTGAGTAGTCCCCGCCCGGAGATCCGAATGGGGGACTATTTTACCTCCGGAATATTTTACCCAAGAGGACGCCATCATCATGTAATCATACAGTAAAGCTGCATGCCCTCAGGAAAAATTACGGCTGTAGTTTCCCCTTGCTTTCAGGCGTTCGCAGTACCAGCACAGCAAGGCCGTTTTGTTTATTGTTACAAGGCCAGATCAGTCAATCATCCAGACTGTGACCCTTGCAACTACTGAAAAGGCTGCTGCCCCTCTTCAGGAACCACACGTTTGTCTGGCCTCTCAACAGATACCCCTCCGTTGTGGTTGCACCTACGGTACGGCTATCTGTATCGCTGAGGCACGCAAGCCTCCCCACCAACGGCAAGGTCCATGGTTCATGAGGGCGGCAGACGCTAGCAACAGAGAATGACTGTGCAGGTGGGGACCCACTCAGACACGTGATGAATTTCATTAACTATACCACGAACCTACACGAAAGAAAGACAGAGTTGCGTGAAGACATACGAAGTTTTCATTTTCTTTGCAAAATATTCTTCCACATCTTTCATTATTCATGTTTTCTTACTTCATCATAAAGAGACTGGACGAATTACTGTTCATGACTGTCCCCTGTCTCATTATGTAGTGGACAATATTTAGGAAACCGATCACCCCAGAACTAAAACTTGCTGTGACTCTCATAACAACTTTTAGTATTGACACTTGCAGTACCGAAGTGCAGTTTACCATAATTATTGCACATCACCTCTTGTGGAGTAATATCTATAACCGAAAATGTGTGGAGTTGATCCTTACTGTATATGAAGAAGATATGTGTTAACCCCTTTGTTATTGAAACAATCAGTGAAGCAGTATCACAATACTTGGCTCCATCGCTAACCTGCCATTAACTTTATATGAAAAATAAACATAAATCCAAAATCCACCCACCACAGTGGTACAAGTGAACATGCCTGTCAACACCACAGATGAACAGATTGAATCACTGTACGATGAGATAACAGTACTTATTCAGATAGTTAACGGGTCTTTGAGGAAGAGGCGGAGGGGTGGAGTGTGTTCCACACCTGTTTCCAGCTTCATGGTGGTGACAAAACCTGCCAGGTTATGTTGTGGCACAAGTACTATAAACTGGACAACATTTTGCTTGTCCTGCTCATCTGACTTGCTTTCTTCTCTACGCCATAAACATGGACCAATAGTCTGGTATTCTGCGCCGCAAATTTAGGTGTGTCCTGTATCTTGACGGAGAACTCGATAGCATGAAAGTTATAACAATTACGAAAATCGAAGTACCTACCATATCGAGATGAACGCTGTGGTTTTTCCTCATAATTTTCTCACGAGCCTGGACTGACCATACAAAACAAGCCTTATGCTTTTCATTTTGAACATTAATGCATGGTGCTATATAGCTAGGCCCTGCATTTACCGGATCGTAGACGGATATGCAGTGGTACGACGAAAAAAATATATGGTCTGGTTACAATGGCGTTCCTGCCGCTGCCGCTGCCGCTGCTGTTGTTGGCTTTCAAGAGCCAGGTTGTCAATTATCCGGTGGACATATACTGAAAGAAAACGAAATCCTTAATGAAAAGAAAAGAAGTAACGCTTCATCGATCTCTGAAATCGCCTACAGCAACAATATACACTGAATCGCCAAAGAAACTAATACGGGTATTGCGTATTGAAATACAGAGATAATTAAGGAAGACTAAGGCGATGCAGTTGGCAACGCCTATATAAGACAACAAGTGGCTGGCGCAGTTGTTAGATCAGTTACTGCCGCTACAGTGGCAGGTTATCAAGATTTCAGTGCATTTGGGCGTGGTGTTACAGACGGTGCTCGAGGGATGCGATACAGAATCTTCGAGATAGCAATGAAATCGGGACTATCCCATAGGGGTATTTCAGAGTGTATCGTGAATATCAGGAATCGGTAAAACATCAAATCTCCGATATCGATGGGGCCGGAAAAAAATCCTGTAAGAATGGGATCAACTAAGACTCATGAGAATCGTCTAATGGGACATAAATGCAATCCTTTCGCAAATTGCTTCAGAATTGAATGCTGTGCCATCAAAAAGGGTCAGCATGCGAACCATTGTACGGAACATCATCGATACACTCTTTTGGAGGTGAAGTCCACTGGTGTACACTTGATGACTGCCAACACAAAGCATTACACCTCGTCTGGGCCCATCAACACTAACAGTGTACTGTTGATGACTTAAAAAATGTTGGCTGGTTGGATGCATCTCTTTTAAAATTGTATTGAGGGGACGGACATGTACAGGTATGGAGACAACCTCATGAACTCTGTTATGGTGTGGGGCTTGTGCAGTTGGAGTGATTTGGGAGCCGTGATATGTCTAGATACGACTCTGACAGGTGACACGTACATAATGATCCTGTCTTAATACCTGCATGCATTCACGTCCATTTGCATTCCGTCAGACTTGGGAAATTCCAGCAGGACAATGCGACAGCCCACACATCCAGAATTGCTACAGAGTGGCTCCAGCAACGTTAGTTTAAACACTTCCACTGACCACCAAATTCCCCAGACATTATTGAGCATAACAGGCATGGCTTGAAACGTGATGTTCGGACAAGATCTCCACAAAAGATTGCTTTTATTTAACTTGAAGAATAAAAAATTTCTTTCATGCAGATATATTTATTTTTCTGCACATTTGCAGAAGAAAGGATTTTTTAACCTCATGAATTCAGAATCACTACATAATCCTAAATAATTCTTCATGTCCATACTATTATTAAAGACAATTGGTCAGTTGGACGTCACATGGCACAAGCCAGCCGTTCTGCACCCAAGCATGACATGAATGTAAATGGGAGAATTATCTAACTCGTAGTTACCTTAGCATATAGAGCGATGTGAAACATACATTTTACAGTCTGAGAGGTGAATAAAGAAAAAAAGGGTGCACAATGAACAACTTATGCAGATTGCTCACAAACTGAAACGAATACAGGTATCGGCAGAAAATAAAAAATTATAAACTTTGGTGCCTGATGGATGAACATGTGACGCTGCAGTGCAATATCAATGCGTGACTGGCAAGGCTAGCAAACAGGGGATGTGTCGATACCAAGGTATAAAGTCTTTGTGAATTTCATTCTATGTACTCAGCTACGCAGTAAGTACGCCTGGCAGGTAGGCATGTGCACAATATACGCAGAAGTTAACATTTGAGAGAGTTCGTGTAGTTGGGTTAAAGAAGGTAGTCAGAGTAATTGGCAGATTACTCAACATCTGAGTGGGATGATGCCACTATTTGCTGATGGTAGCAGGAATGGGTGAAGCATGGAAGAAAAACACCATCAAGAAGGAAGCAGTCAACTTCGAGAGACGACAGAATGTGAGGACTGAGGAAATGTCAGAGAGGCGCTCATAGCCTACATCAGGGACAAGTATACATTCAGAGGCCAACCTATTGTTCTCTTTTGATTGACAGGTCATTAACCTTGTGTTCTGCTAATAGGATTATGACCCCATGGGGATTATCCTTCTCTTCGATTAACAGGCCTTTAACCTAGTGTCCCCACCCATCACCCTACCCTTCCCTCCTCCCACGTCCATCCCCATCCCTCTGTGAACTCCCCTCGCTGATACGAGCACACTTTTGATATCTATTTGAATGATTGATTAATGATATCGATCAACTGATTAATCCCATCTGGGAAACCCCTCCCCCACTGTGAAATTCAGTGTATGGAGTATTGTTTAATTATTTGTATTTGTTTATTTATTTACGGACTTTAGTTGGGAAATCGATTGCAGAGTATGGAACATTGTTTAAACAGTTTAGGCAATATAGTTTATTTATTTAAAGAATTCGGTGGGAAATTGATGGTTTATGGAATATTATGTGAAGAATTTAGACAATGTGTGGAATATTGTTAATTTAAGCAATTTATGAGATATGAATCTCTGAATGAAATTTAGTTTATTTGTTTATGTATAGATTTTGGTGGGAAATCGATTGCAATGTATGGAATGCGTGCAATATTGTTTGTTTGTATAGTTCTTTATTTATATTATTGTTTATTTATGTAATTTATGGCACAGAAGGAAATGTATAGAAAATTTAAACGATTGCAATGCTTTTCCATTCATAATGCACAAGCAAACACATATTTACACTGTCACAGAGTGCTTAAACACATCTGGAAAACTTTCTTCCTTTTCACCACATGTGGAGGCTACCCGGATTTGGGACGCACTAGAGGAATTTAATTCGACTACAGTCCATTATTCTTGTTTTGCTTTTGTTGACTTTCATCTTGTATCTTCCTTTCAAGACACTGTCCATTCCGTTCAACTGCTCTTCCAGGTCCTTTGCTGTCTCTGACAGAATTGCAATGTCATCAGAAACCTTCAAGTTTTTATTTCTTCTCCATGGATTTTAATTCCTACTCCGAATTTTTCTTTTGTTTCCTTACTGCCTGCTCAATATACAGATTGATTAACATTGGGGATAGTCTACAAACCTGTCTCACTCCCTTCTCAACCACTGCTTCCCTTCCAGGCCCCTCAACTGTTAAAACTGCCATCTGGTTTCTGTACGAATTGGAAACAGCCTTAGACTCACTGTATTTGAACTCTACCACCTTCAGAATTTGAAAGAGTGTTTTCCAGTCAACATTGTCAAAAGCTTTCTCTAAGTCTACAAATGCTAGAAACGTAGGTTTGCCTTTCTTTAATCTATCTTCTAAGATAAGTCATAGGGTCAGCATTGCCTCACGTGTTCCGACGTTACTGTGGAATCCAAACTGAACTTCTGCGAGGTCGTCTTCTACCAGATTTTCCATTCACCTGTAAAAAATTCGTTTTAGTATTTTACAGCCATGACTAATTAAATTGATAGTTTGGTAATTTTCACATTTGTCAACACCTGCTTTCTTTGAGAGTGGGATTATCATATTCTTCTTGAAGTCTGAGGATATTTCACGTGTCTCATACATCTTGCTCACCAGATGGTAGAGGTTTGTCAGGGCTAGCTCTCCCAAGGCTATCAGTAGTTCTAACGGAATGTTGTCTACTCCAGGGCCTTGTTTCGACTTAGTTCTTTCAGTGCTCTGTCAAACTCTGCACGCAGCATCATATCTCCCATTTGATCTTCCATTTCCATAACATTGTCTTCAAGTACATCGCCCTTATATAGACATACCATATACTCCTTCCACCTTTCTGCTTTGCACTCTTGGCTTTGGACTGGTGTAATGCACGTGCATTCCTCTCACGTGTTTAAGCCAAGTATTACACACATTTAAGCGATCGGGAATGTTCAGTAGCTGCCAGGCTACATGGACAGTCTTAGACATAAAACCTGACCGCCAGCCAGCCACCACAGACACTAAGCCTGAGTTGCTCACTTAAGGTTCCCAATAGAACGGACCACCCCTGACAACGCTAAGTCCGACGCTCGGCACAATCTGGCAACACAGTAAGATGCGGAAGTGTCACGAGGAAAGGTTGTCTGCTTCCTAGGTGTTCTTGTGAAGTGTGATCCCGTGACCTAGTGGTATTTATAGTGCATTCTAAACTTATTGTCGTGTGTTTGTGTCCAACCATATGAACTTTTTCCCCGACGTATCGGCCCTCATGTAAAGTTATGAGTATGATTGAACCCACCAATAATAAAAAATACTTCAAGAAACAATTCCGCAAGACAGATCGTGGCTACGTCGCAATCAGAACAGCTTGCGCTTGAGTGTTTCCTAGTGCTGTGGCGGCTACCAGCCACTGGCCAGGGGCCCCATTCTGTATTGTTCATACCGATTGGTGTAGTAGATTTGTCTCGGTAGTGACGTCATTTTGGGTTCTTTACCGAAACATCCTATTCAGTAAGCTTCTGAGACCTGTTACCGAATGGACTTCCAACGATTTTACGACAATTGTAACGAAAGGTTTTGGATTTCGGGTGGCCCTGTTGATTGGTGAGCTGTGGTTTATGTATACCTATAATTTGTTGTTTTAAACATATTTATCGGTTTTAGCTTTCGATTTAGTGATTGTGTTACTAAAGAATCACCAAAGGATGCATCCAGTGTGAAAGTGAGTTCTTAATAGAATATTTTCCTTTGTTAGAGATATGGTTAGGTTAGGTTGTTTCTGTTAATGAGTACATAAAAAAATGTTTTGTGTCATTATTCTCTCAAAATACATGTTATTTTTATGCAAATAAGAGTTTGAAGGTCATTAAATATCAAGACATCGCCTCTGTTTACGTATATTACATGAGTGTGAAATGACGTTACTAGTGACTTCTTGTACTTTTTCCCACAAATGGTTTAGTTAGTAATAATCGAAACGTGTTTATAACTTTGAAGTAACAAGGGAAAGCAATTATTTGAAACCTGATACTGGAAACCTTCCAAACTATCATGTATTTATGACTTACGGAGCACCATTTGGCAACAAAGTCAGCCTACGTTACTCTGCACAATAGTACAAGAACTGAGCGCTATGTTTCTGTTGTTTGGTGTGGCCAAGTGGTAGCTGGCACGGTAGATCAGCGTGTTCGGTTAGAGGGTTAGCTACCCTCTGTAACAAAAAAACTGAGTTAATGGATCAAAAACAAACTGAAATGGATGTCTTTCTACGTCCGCACCGAGCAGATATAACGAACGAAAACGAACGAAATGAGAGTGTATAACAAAAAATAGTGGTTAGCCCATGGGTATGCTGTATACAAGCATTTGGGTTCGCACATGGATGGGTGAAAAATTTTTTTCCGCTTCATGTATCCAGCACGTTGTGAAACATTGTTATTCGTGTAAGTTAAGATTTTTGAGCAATATTCGTTATTATTTACATGTAAGAGCGCACTTCCTCAGTAATGATTTAATGATTTGTGTGTGTTTAAAAAACGAAATAATAAAATTGCTGGAGATGAAATTGCTGTGGGTGAAACAACCGACAGTGGCCTTTATATTTTTTCTTGTCAGAAATAATTTTCCATTTTTTTCCCGAATATCCAGCTCGATGGTATGTGGCGTCATGCGTTATGGCTACGGAAGCGCAATTTTCGGTACTTGGAAGAATAGCGCGCCTGTGTCATGTGCTACCAACTTTGTGTCCATGGTGCTGTGTGTGTTGCAGTGTGCATGCGCGGATCTGCAGCTGCTTTTTTGATTGGCTTGCGCAACGCGAACCAACAACAGCGTTTCGGTTCTCTAGACCCGAACGTTATCACTACCGAAATGCATACTGAATAATGCAGGGACTCTAATTCGAGTACTAGAGCTTTCGGTGCTCTGGAGTACCGAAACGATCGGCATAATGCCGAAAAGATACAGAATAGGCACCCAGAGGCCACCCACTGCATGGAATCCGGCGCCGCCCAGGTGAACGAGGTGCGATACTGTCGTGTATGTATCAACCGTCATTTTAGAATTTGAAGTTCTAGTTATATCTTGCAGTTAAGCATTGGATTTTGCATACTTGAAAATCATGAACTACAGTTAAGCGTTGTAAAATTTGTGTCGCAAGTGGAAAAAGGTATAACATCAGCAACAGAATATTTGCTTTTTGTATAATAGAGGGCTGAATGCAGAGGAGGCAACTCGAAAAATTTGAACTGTGTCTGGAGCGAGTGCTTTTGGTAAAAATACGCCAGAAAAAGATATTCTTGGTTTAACAAAGATCGTTCTGGCATTAATGATTTTCCACGTTAAGGAAGTCTCGACTACTGACATAAGTGATGAATTGCCATTTAACCATCATGCGACATTTGTATTCAACAGGCAAGTTCAGAAGTCTGGTTTAGGAGTACTGAGTGCTCCAGTTCGAAACAACAAAAATCAATGCAATGAGTATTATAGCAGTTTGGCTTGAACGTCATCAGGTCGCTCATTGAGCATTCCTACGCAATTCTGTTACTGGTGTCGTGTTATGATGCTTTTATCGTTAACTTTCTAAGAAGAAATGAAAGGCTGAGTCCTACCAAAAGACGTAAACTCGAGCAAAAGAGTAGTGTGAACATAATATTTTCCATCTGATAGCTCCAACAGTGTGTTTTGCACTACTACTACAGCTGGAATTTGTTGCCAAGAATTGAGACACCATTCGGTCGCAGTGTCTCTGCGTAATTGATTGGTGCATGTGTTGTTCAACAGACAGCAGTCGTCACTCTCACTGCAATCAGTGACTCTGTGTGTGTGTGTGTGTGTGTGTGTGTGTGTGTGTTTTCATGTTCGTGCCCGATCTGAATCAATACTATCAACGTAAGAGAGAGACAAGCAACAATAAATATTGCATCAAATGTAACTGTTAACCATTGTAATGCAGTGGCTAGTTGCTACAAATTGAATTTTTACCCAACCCATATCCTGCAAGTTACGGTAAGCAAGTAAGATGTATAAACTCCATTATATCGTTGCCAGAGGCAATGCGCTCTTGTTGTTGCGACCTGCGACAAGTGCAACGATTAGCAATGCCCAATGCCGTCACGATTTGTTTATGTTGGCTGAGCGTGGACGCTGCTGCAGACGCTTCTCCATAAACAGAAGGAAATAAACATGGCTCTGACTGCAGTGAGCGGACATCACTGCCTGCATTTTCTTATAGCAACAAACGTGAGACTCTACTCACAGTTGCATGGAGCAATTAGACCTGGTATCACGTCATTAGTCATCATGTTGTTAACCAGTTATGAAATTTCCACGCTCTTTGAATCCCAAAAGTCGGAACCTTCTCACAAAGTAATGTGAGATGATATCAAAATTTATCCAACACACAAAAATTAACTGCAGAGCTTTCATGCATGCAGTAGTTGCACACAAGGAAATATTATATCTTGGAAGCGTATACTTCATTTCCTCCTCTCATATCAACGCCCTTGTTTTAGTATGAAGTGAGGAAATAAACACAAAAAGCTGAAGTTTCTGAGAGGCACGTAAGCCATTTCCTCTTCTCATATTATAGGTTTTGTTTTCGTAGGAAGTAAGAAAATAAACAGTTTAGGGTTCTGAAGTATAATATGACACCAGATCCTTGTCATACGATCTATCGGAAACGCAAAAAGCAGGGAGCTCTCCATTCTTTTGTCCAACAGTTTGTTTCCTTTCATGCATTACTACCCCACAGGGACTTATTTAAGGACTTGCGGGCATCAAGTTCTTAAGCAGAATGAGCCTTAAGTTATCTTGCTGATCACGGTACGAAAAACTGCAACAAAGACGAGTTGTCCTAGAGCAGTGAAGATATTTGCACATGTCTGTATTCAGAAATGACTGCCAGGATCGCACCTACATGGAACCTGGTACCTGAGCGTTACTACTGTGCAACGAGGGACTACCGAAGCAGCAGGACACCAGGTTAGTGATACTAAACCAGAGAAGTAAGGCAGAGTTGCTTCCTTCTCACTACAATGCCACTGTCGAAACTTAAGTAGGTAATTGTGGTTGCAGGAGTTACAATGAGTTCTTCCAGACGTATAGACGTATGTGGAAAAGAACTTGTATTTAGATGATCCCCTGAAAGAAACGGATTTAATATCAATCATTTTGATCAAGTTGCCTCTGAGGGTACAAGGAAAACTGATAGGAATATCTAAGTCAGATGTAAAAGCAATTGTGCAAGCGCTGGACCAATTGGATTCATTTTCAGGGAACAATCAGAATCTAGAAGGTTGGAGAAGGAACCCCTGGGAAAATAACGGACCTAATGAAGATAGGATACAAGGAGAACTGACAAACAGACAGATACAATATCCTCAACACACAGATAAGGGAATAACTCTGCAGGAGACAATGATAGACAGGACACACACAACTGGTCAAAGGATCAACTGAAAACCTCAGTTGGCTGGGGTGGCCGAGAGGTTCTAGGCGCTACAGTCTGGAACCGAGCGACCGCTTCTGTCGCAGGTTCGAGTCCTGCCTCAGACATGGATGTGTGTGATGTCCTTAGGTTAGTTAGGTTTAAGCAGTTCTATGTTCTAGGGGACTGATGACCTCAGAAGTTCAGTCCCATAGTGTTCAGAGCCATTTTTTTTAACCTCAGAGGGCGTAGTGTTCTGTGCAACACAAGGTGTTTAACAAACACCTGGCACTCAAGTTACTGACAATTTTATTTCAAAAAAAGGTTCAAATGGCTCTGAGCACTACGGGACTTAACATATGTGGTCATCAGTCCCTTAGAACTTATAACTACTTAAACCTGACTAACCTAAGGACATCACACACATCCATGCTCAAGGCAGGATTCGAACCTGCGACTGAAGCGAATATTATTTCAGTTTCCCTTCATATTGTCAATCTTCATCTTCTTTCAGTCAGAACTATTTACTATCATCTTTAATTCATCATATTGCCAATATTCCCTTGTTTCTGTCAAAATGATGCTGTATCATCAGTCCCTGCTTTATCTTAGAATATAGGAACATGGGAATAGTGAGTAACATTGGTAAGTGAGAAAAAGAGACGGTACAAAAAAGGAAAAGCTATTTATAAAATTGTGCTATCCTGTTGGAAAATGTTTAGCAAAATCTGAAATTATGTGATTATAACATGTTACAACCCTAAAAGACAGTCAGTACAACAAGGAGAAAGCTATGATTAGAGTAAACAAGGTATACAGGGACAAAGAATATTATACTGTTGGAAACAAATTTAACAAATTCTAAAAAGACACCATGGAGACAGTGAACAAACAACTTAGCGAAAACAGGAAAAATAGATATAAGTGGGTATCATTCTGCAATTGTGCTTAGATAAGAGAACAGTAAAGAGATCGAATGGTAACAAAATTCGAAACATATGTTTAGCCAACTGACAAGGTAAATCGTGACCAAAGGATAAAGAGGTAAGTGCAGCAGAATAAGATGAAGAATTGAAGTTATGTAAGTATGGGAACTGGGTCCAAACCCCAAGGAATAAAAGAAAGAAAAGGTATAAGTTAATGAGTGGCCGAGGATGGTATCACTATACACTATGAAGTATAAAGATGTTGAGGGTCATACAAAGGTGACCCCACATCCAACAATGGGTAATGGTAACCTGAGAGGTACCTTGAGTAAAGATAAGAAGTATTGAAATAAGTTAGAGGGAATGCTTTATAGTTGTAATAGTGAGAAGGACGGTATTCGCTGGTGAAAAAGAAACAAAAAATAGTGAACCAGTGACTAATAGGACGGCAATTACTTAGCCGATGATTATGGAACATGTTCTTGTATGTAATAGAAAATGGGCATTATAAAGTAAGATTAGCCAAATGCGAGTTTTATAAATTTTTGATTAACTTGGATGTAGAAATAATTAATATGTAAATGTTTAGATGAGCTAAAAGTAAGGGGCATATGAGTAGATGTTCCATCTCAGATAAAACAGAAGTGCATCAGAATAAGTATTCAATTTTAATTAAGGTATGTATTATATAGTGTTCATGGTATATTCAGAAATGATTTAAAGCTAAAATGGTGCCACTCTCTAGGCATCAGATAAAGATCGAATCAGATAACGATCAGAAGTAATTTTAAAGATACATACTCACTTCAATGGGACATGTATCTGTATAGCTATATCGTGTTAAGGATAGTGTAATAATAAGAACAGTAGTCGATAAGCAATGATTGTAGAGTATGTGTAAGATGAAGTAATACCAATGATTAAAGATGTAAACCGAGGGCAAGAGACACCCAACCGACAATATTTCAAAATTAAACAGGGTCTTCGAGCATATTGAATTTTGAAAATGAAAGAAGAGGGGGGGGGGGGGGGGAATGTGTAATGCACGTGCAATCCCTTCACATGTTTAAGCCAAGTATTACGCTCAGTAGCAGCCAGGCTACATGTCCATTTGACAATTAAGCGTCAACAAGGAGCATTAGTGATGAAACCATAGGAGGCAATGTTCTGCAACCTTAGTAGGGACGAGATCTGTCTATTCGGGGTAGGATCTTACAATCTGAGACAGTGTTACGAGACAAACTTCCGTCACAATTCCCGCAAACATGATGTCAGATCCGCCTAGCAACAGCGATCTGAACGCCCATTGGCTGAAAGTTTGGATATATATATATATATATATATATATATATATATATATATATATATGCGTGTGTGTAGGAAATGAGCGAAGTGTCCTCACTGGCTGAGAGAGAAAGGTGGGGTTTCTCTTGTCCGTCGGGAAGAGAGGGCGAGTTAGTAGCGAGGCGCCACTGAAAAAGCACGTTCGAGTTACTGGGGGTGGCTCCAAAAGAACGATGACGAATAAATATTCCAGCTGTTAAACATGAGATAGTGAAAGTTAGTTATCAGTGAACGCCACGTGTCGTGGGCAGTGTGTATTACGCTTATGGAAAGTTAGAAAAGTGTTAATGGGTTGTAAAGGGTTGAATAACGGCGTAGCCAAGAGCCGCCATATTGGAAGTTCGGTGAAGTGTGTTTCAAAGTATTTTCTTTATTAAAATGGGTATAGTACAAAGCGTTGTTGACATTTAACTACTGGCATCCAGAAACACTCCACTTCAGCAAGATGGCCCCTTCATTGAACCTAGTGCCTGAGTGCTAATACTTGGGATGAGGGACTACCGAAGCAGCAAGACACCAGGTTAGTGATACATAAACCAGAGAAGTAAGGCAGAGTTGCTTCCTTCTCGCTACATTGTCACTGAGGGCATTGTACTGGGTTTCCATCTGCGCTCTTGATATTCAAACAAGTGGTTCTCTTTTCTCCAAAGGTCTCTTTAATTTTACTGTAGGCAGTATCTTTTACTTCCCTGGAGATATATGTCTGTACCTCCTTTCTTTTGTCCTCAAGCCATCCCTGCTTAGCCATTTTGCACTTCCTGTGGATCTCATTTTTGGGACGTTTGTATTCCTTTTTGCCTGCATCATTTACTGCATTTCTAAATTTTCTCCTTTCATCAATTAAATTCAATATTTCTTCTGTTATCCAAGGATTTCTAATAGCCCTCATCTTTTTACCTACTTGATCCTCCGCTGCCTTCACTATTCCATGTATCAAAGCTACTGATTCTTCTTCTACAGCATTTATTTCCCCCATTCTTGTCAAGCGTTCCCTAATGGTCTCCCTGAAACACTCTACAACCTCTCGTTCTCCCAGTATATCCATGTACCAAGTTCTTAAATTTCCCACCTTTTTGCACTTTCTTAATTTTTGATCTACAGTTCATAACCAATAGATTGTGGTCGAGTCCATGTGCGGATCTAGTTGGCACATAAACTTGTTCTATTGTGGCAGGTGTCGGCTTCGTGTCTATCTTCGTTACAATAAGGTGTTAACTATGCTGTTCACTGTAGCTCACCCACACTCCTATTTTTTAAATTCATTATTAGACCCTCTCCTGCATTACTCTATTTGATTTTTTATTTATAACCCTGTATTCACCTGACCAGAAATCTTGTACCTCCTGCCACTGAACTTGACTAATTCCCACTATATGTAACTTTAACCTATCCATTTCCCTTTATAAATTTTCTAACCTGCCTGCCTGATTAAGGGATCTGACATTCCACACTCCCATACATAGAACAACAATTTTTTTTTTTCTCCTGATTGCGACGCCCTCCTCAGTAGTCCCCACCCAGAGATCCGAATGGCGGCTACTTTACCTCTGGAATATTTTACCCTAGAGGACACCATCATCATTTTACCATACACTGAAACCACACGCCCTCGGGAAAAATTACGACTGTAGTTTCCCCTTGCTTCCAGCCATTCCCAGTACCAGTACTAGAGGTGGCAAAAAATAACGTAACTGATAGAAATAACCAGTCACTGAGAAGTAACGGTTACTGCTATAACCGTTCCTTTGATACAGGCAGTTATTTCAATAACTGTCTAGTGTCAACAGTGCCTCACGCCATCTGTTGACTAAAGATCATACTATGGTTTCCCGTCAACTCATCAGAGATCAGGCTACGAACGAAAGAGAGGGATACACCATTTGGAAGGCATTCTATAGGCCATGGGAATAACTGCGCGCCATCTATTGACAAGAGCTGTGTACTATTTTGTGTGCCTTCGTTACTTTTAGCACAAACAATTAAATAAAGTTAATGTCCGAGTGGTGGCTGATAGGAGCTGCAGTACAGGCATTAACAAGTACGGTTGTTCTCTTGAGCCACCGCCTTATATGTCAATTTAGCGTGGATGGGTAGTATAAAGAGAGTTACCATAAGGAATTCGAGCGACTATGGAAACATCTGTCAGCGATCCATAATTTCCTCAACGTCTGTCTGATCGGCCCCTTTCTCTCTCACCGTCCTTCCTACGTCACCATCCATGACACGGATTCCTACACCTTTTTTCCCTCCGCCAGTGTGCTCCAAGGCTCCATCCTCTCCCCCCTTCTGTACCTTTTGTATACGGCGGACATGCCGCCGCCGTCTCCCCCCATCCACCTTCTCCAGTTTGCCGATGACACTGCCTTCCTTGCCCTTGAACCCAACCTGCAGCGCTCCCAACACCTTCTCCAATCCCATCTTGACCGGTTCACAGCTTGGTGCAACCAGTGGTTGCTCAAGGTCAATCCCTCCTTTTCCTCAAACGGATACAGGTCCTCTACACTTCCGGTAACCTCGATCCTCCTCACTCGCTTGTCTCTCCCATCCTCTCCCGACCCCGCCCGCTGCCGTGCCGGTATTTCCAATTCCCACAAGCTCTCCATCTCTCCACCCTCCTTACCCTCTCTCAAGGAGGCTTCCACCAGCTCCCCCTCCCAGATGATGCCCCCGCCCCTCCATCTACCCCTCCTACCAACATTGATACTCCTCTCCCTCTTCTTGTGTAGGCAAAACCACCCCTTCCTTCCGCCTCCTCGATTTTTATCTAACCATATATCTCTGCTCTCCCCTTTCCCTCTCCCACCTCCCCTCCTCCTCTCTTGGCAGGTCCCCGGATTCGCGCACGCAGTGAACATTCGCGCACTGGATCACATCGCCATCAGTGTCTCGTGTGTGTGCCTTCGTTTTATGTTTAGTGTTCTTTCGCCACCACGCCACCACTGTTCACATGTGCCATCGCAGTCATCCTTGTTATGTGCGCCGTGTCAACTAGTGTTAGTGTTTTTTCTCGTCCAGCGTGACCAGCTCCATGTTTATTATTTTTGGTGTCTACAGTTTTTCCCCACCGTTTTTATTGTATTATCTGTGCCACCTATATGTAATACTTATTGTATGACTCGTGGCTGAAGAGCAGCGTAATATGCTGCTGCCTGCCGCCTTTGTATAAGGTGATCAAAATAACAATAAAAAAATTAAAAAAAATTTCCTCAAGGCTGACTGGAATACCTACCGGGATACCCTCTCACCTACCACAACCCTGATGATATTACCCGTGCTGCCCCCTTTCTCCTGCAGACCTTGTCTGAGGCTGTGGAGGCCCACATAACTTCTGTCGCCATCCACCCCCACCATCCTACTTTACTCCCACAGGCCGTCCTCCTTCTCTGTGAATGCCGCCGTCTCTACTGTGCCTTCCTTCACATGCATGAACTGGACACAGTACGACGCCACTCGCAACTACGACGACACATCAGAAACTTGCTCGCAGCTAAGAAACGCCGGTATTGGCGACAGACATGCACCCGTTTTAGTGCTACACTTCCTATCAACTCGTCCAAGTACTGGTCAGCCTTCCGCTACCTTACCGGATCTAAACCCCCTCCTACTACTCTCCTTCATGATGATGACCCCTTACCTGACAACCTTAGTAAGGCCAATCACTTTGCGTCCTACCACTCCGATGTCTTTATCATCCCTGAAGATCCCCAGTTCGATTACTCCCTCTTCGCAGATGCCCACAATCGAACTCACACCTCTGTCCCTCCCCTAGCCCCTGGTTTCCAGTACTTGGACAACATTGCACACACCAAATTCAATGACCGCATCACCACTCAGGATATCATCGCTATCTTCCTCTCCCTTGACCTTGAATGCACCTATGACCAGTTGTGGCATTCCAGTATCCCCGTCAAGCTCCAGACCTTCGCCCTTTCTATTAACTACGTCCGTCTGATCGGGTCCTTTCTTTCCCAACGTCCAACCTACCTCAGCATCCATAACACAGATTCCTACACCTTTTCCCCTCTGCTGGTGTGACCAAAGGTTCCATCTCCCCTCTTCTGTACCTTTTGCATACGGTGGACATGCCGCCGCCTTCACCACAAATCCACCTTCTCCAGTACGCTGATGGCACCGCCTTCCTTGCCCTCGCCCCCACCCTGAAGCGTTCCCAACACCTACTCCAGTCACATCTTGACCGGTTCACCACATGGTGCAACCAGTGGTTTCTTAAGGTCAAACCCTCCAATACCTAGGAGATCATTGTAGGCAAAACCACCCCTTCCTTCCGCCTCCTCGACTCCTATGTCACCATCTATGGCCATCCTATCGCCCTCACCCCCACCCTTAAGTACCTTGGCGTCACCCTTGACCATTGCCTCTCCTGGACCCCCATCTCCAGACAATTCAAGCCAAAGCACGCCCGTGACTCCGTCTCCTCAAGCTCCTTTATGGTCGCACTTGGGGTCTGGACCCCTCCACCATCCTCCACACCTATAAATCCCTCATCCACCATATCTTCTACTACGCCAACCCTGCCCAGATCTCCGTCCCTCCTACCTTTTTCAAATCCCTTCAAATCCTTGAACGCCATGCTCTCCACCTCACCTATCACAACTGTTTCCCCTCCCCCACGTGCATCCTGTACGATATTAATCCATTCCCACACCTCCTCCATTTCCTCAAACGGATACAGATCCTCTACACCTCCTGTAATCTAGATCCCCCTCACTCACTTGTCTCTCCCATCCTCTCCCACCGCTGTCCACTGTCGCACTTGTATTCCCACATCCCACCTCCTCTCCATCTCTCCACTCTCCTTACCCTCTCCCAAGGTGGCTTCCACCAGGTGCCCTACCTTGATGATGCCCTCCACCCCTCCATCTACCCCTACTATCAACTTTGATCCTCCTCTTCCACTTCCAGTGTTTTTTCCTCAGGGCACCCTCCCTCCCTTCTGTCCCTCCTCCCTCCCCCAGACATCCCATACCCGAACACCTTCTAATGTTACTTAAAATCAGTCTTGATTGCAAATTTTTTATTCATATGATCGGTTTCGGTTCATTCAGAACCATCTTCAGATCTGTAAAAATAATGATACTATTTTACTATTTCACGGAAGCAAATCTTTTTCATCCTATCTAGTCAACATCAAATGTACCAGAACATACCTGATATTTCAGTTACAGGAGTAACCCGTCCAAATCCAGCAACTTTCACATGCTACGTCACATAAAATTGGTTGGCAGAGTGCCCGCCATTTATATTAATTATAACACTATTACCGACAGGTGGCGTCTGGTACATTTGTTACATTCCATTTGCACATACTGTATTCAGTAGATCTTTTTTTATATTAAAAATACTTAATTAAAATATGCAGATGTCAAGGTTAAAATCTGTATTTGTCAGAATTCAAAAACAGTAAAATTATCATTTTTATACGATCTAAAAAACATAGGGCGATTTATATATCTATGGTGCTGGTGGGAACTTGTTTTCCTCTACGGTCGATCTGCTTCCGCGGTTTCCGCCATTTCGGTGTTGTGCCGCGGTCCGCTCAGTCGTCTGATGTCCATCGCCGTGGGCAAGAGGGCTGCACAGGAGGGCCCCGTCAACGACGCCAGGCGCTGCACGCGTCTTCCGGCTTGTCCACCGCGCACCATCTCTCATCCCTCGGTCTGATCACCACACGCAATCTCTTAGTAGGTCGTCATAAGTGCTAAAATAGGCGTTACGATTGAATTCGCTTTGCTCGTTGAGGATTAAATCCGGATCTTTATTTTTGTGGGTGTATATTTGAATTTCTTCCAAAATGTTAAGAAACCGTCCCTTATGAGCTCTATGCAGTATGTCTAACTTGCGTTCAATGTTCGTGACTGAGTGCTTTGTGGCAGCCATATGCGCCCCAAAAGCTGTTTTGTTTTGAGAGTAGGTGTGCTCCCTGAATCTGGTTTCAAAGTTCCTACCAGCCTGCCCTATACATTGTTTACAGCAGTCATTCCATTTGATCTTATATACCCCTGAATCCTGAAATTTATTCCTACTATTACATATTCTATGCCGGAGCTTCAATTTTAACGTGTTATTTGTTCGGAACCATATTTTAACGTCGGATTTACGAAAGCATCTTTCAATTTTATCTGTAATTCTTCCATTGTAAGTGAGAGCTACATTTTTTTTTTGTTGTTCCTCTTAACTGCTACTTGACTTCCTTCTATTTGTTCCACTTTCCTCTTCTTTGTCTTCCTATAAATATTCATCACCTGCTTACACGTATATCCGTTCGCTACGGTCACTTCTTTTAAAATACTTAACTACTTTTCTAATACCTGTTAGCTTAGTGGCAATCTTAGTAGCCTGTATACCATCCAAGTAAAATATGCCCATTTGTATCGCGGTGGAGGTGGAGGTGGAGAGAGGGGGGGATACAGTGATACAGGTGCGGCAAACGGGCGGGGGGTGGAGAGGAAGGAGGAATCCAGTGGGTGGGGGGGATCAAGCCTGGGAACAATGTAAAAGATGCGGAGATGTTGGAGGAACAGGAGGAGGTGGGGGAAGGGGATCAGTTCATACAGGAGCCGTGTGGGGGAAGGAAGGCAGATACGGAAGGAAAGGCGGAGTGTATGGCGTTCAAGGATTTGGAGGGCCTTGTAAAAGCGAGTGGGGGCGGAGATCCAGGCAACGCTGGCATAACAGAGGATAGGACGGATGAGGGATTTGTAGGTGTGGAGGGTGGTAGAAGGATGCAATCCCCATGTCCGGCCAGACAGGAGTTTCAGAAGGCGGAGGCGGGATTGGGTTTTCTGTTGGACGGTCTGGAGATGAGGATTCCAGGTGAGGTGTCGGTCGAGGGTGAGGCCAAGGTATTTCAGGGTGGGGGTGAGCTGGATAGGACGACCATAAAGGCTGTGGTAGAAATCATGAAGGCGAAAGGAGCGAGTGGTGTGGCCTATGATGATTGCCTGAGTTTTGGTGGGGTTGAGACGGAGGAACCACTGGTTACACCAAGTGGTGAACTGGTTAAGGTGGGTTTGGAGGGTACCTTGAGACCGTTCTTTATTGTAATTTTAAGCACCTCATACAAGGCGGGCTGTCAGCAGCATATTACGCCGCTCTTCAGCCTTAAGGGGTACAATAATATGACATAGAGGTGACACAAACAATACAAGAAAAACGGCGGGCAAAGAAATGTAGATACAAAAACAATAAACATGAAGCCGTTCACGCTGGACGAAAAAACACTAACACTTGTTGACACGGAGCACAGAATAAGGACTACTGCGACGGCACACGTGAACAGTTTAGGCGTGCCAACGAAAGAACACTAACCGCAGACGAGGCACCCACACGAGACACTGGTGGCAATGATCTCAGGCGTTCGAATGTTCACTGAGTGCGTGCGAGTCTGGGGACCTGCCAAGATGGGAGGAGTGGGGGTGGGAGAGGGAGAGGGGAGAGCAGATGCCCTGGGCAGGGGAGATAGGGGGAAGAGATGAAGAGGGAGGGGAAGCCCAGGGGAAGAGTGGTGGAAGCAGGGTACTGGGGAAAAGGAAAGAGAAGGGAGGGTGCCTAAAGGAAAGGACACAGGAAGTTGGGGGGAGGATCAAAGTTGATAGGAGGGGTAGATGAAGGGGAGGAGGACATCATCAGGGTGGGGGAGCTGGCGGAAGCCACCTTGGGAGAGGGTGAGGAGGGTGGAGAGATGGAGACAGGGTGGGACGTGGGAATACAGGTGCGGAAGTGGGCGGGGGCTGAAGAGGATGGGTGAGACAAGCAGATGAGGAGGATCGAGTTTGTGGGAGGTGTACAGGATCCATATCCTCTCAAGGAAGAGTAGGAGGAGGGGGAAGGGGATGAGATCATACAGGATCCGCGTGAGGGAGGGGAGACGGATGCGATAGGCGAGGCGGAGAGCATGGCGTTCAAGGATTTGGAGGGATTTATAAAAGGTAGGGGGGGCGGAGATCCAGGCCGGATGGGCGTAACAAAGGATAGGGCGGATGAGGGATTTATAAGTGTGGAGGATGGTGGAGGGGTCCAGACCCCACGTACGGCCGGAAAGGAGCTTGAGGAGACGGACTCGGGAGCGTGCCTCGGCTAGGATTGTCCTGAGATTTGGAGTCCAGGAGAGGCGACGGTCGAGGGTGACGCCAAGGTACTTAAGGGTGGGAGTGAGGGCGATAGGATGGCCATAGATGGTGAGATAGAAATCAAGGAGGCGGAAGGCAGGGGTGGTTTTGCCTACAATGATCGCCTGGGTTTTGAAGGGATTGACATTGAGCAACCACTGGTTGCACGAAGCAGTGAACTGGTCAAGATGGGATTGGAGAAGGTATTGGGAGTGCTGCAGGTTGGGGGCAAGGGCAAGGAATGCGGTGTAATCGGCAAACTGGAGAAGGTGGACGGGGGGGTGACGGCGGCGGCATGTGCGCCGTGTACAATAAGTACAGAAGGGGAGAGAGGACGGAGTCTTAGGGCACACCGGCGGAGGGGAAAAAGGTATAGGAATCCGTGTTATGGATGGTGGCATAGGAAAACGGCGGGAGGGAAAGGAGCCGATCAGACGGACGTAGTTAATGGGAAGGGCGAAGGTTTGGAGCTTGAAGAGGAGACCGGAATGCCATACGCAGTCATAAGCACGTTAGAGGTCCAGGGAGAGGAAGATTTCGGGAAGCTGTTCGGAAAGGAGATGAGTGAGGTGAAGGAGAAGGTCGTCGGAAGAGAAGGACGGCCGAAAGCCACACTGGGTAACGGGGAGGTGGCGGTGCGTGCGGATATGCGGGTGGATGCATTGGGAGAGGATAGATTCCAGGACCTTGCTGAAGACCGAGGAGAGTAGGGGGAGGGTTTAGTTCCAGTAAGGCGACGGAAGGCTGACCAGAACTTGGACGAGTCGATAGGTAGGGTATCAGTTAAATGGGTGCATGTCTGTCGCCAGTCCCGGCGTTTCTTAGCCACGAGCAAATTACGAATGTGTCGCTGGAGTTGCCGGTGGCGTCGTAGTGTGTCCAGGTCACGCGTGCGGAGGAAGGCACGGTAGAGACGGGGCGGGATTCACGGAGGAGGAGGATGGCCTGTGGGGGTAAGGTAGGACGGTGGGGATAGATGGCGACAGTAGGGATGTAGGCCTCCACGGCCTCAGACAAGGTCTGCTGTAGAAAGGAGGTGGCATGGGTGACATCAGCGGGGTGGTGGTAGGTGAAAGGGTGGCTATCGACCTGGGTGGAGAGAGTATCCCGGTAGGCATTCCAGTTGGCAGGGGAATAGTCATGGACGTACTTAGGTGAAGGGTCATTACGAGGGTCGGAGCAGGGGCGACGACCATCTGAAATGGTGAGGAGGACAGGGAGATGGTCGCTAACAATAGGCTGCAGGACATCCACTGTTATGCGGCCAAGGAGGTTGGGGGAGGAGAGGATAACATCGGGAGTGGAGTTGGATTCGGGACGGGTGTGCTGGGGGATGGGAATGAGGTCGACTTGAAGGGAGGAGAGGAACCAATGCCATCGCCTTAACTGTGCAGCGGAACGACTATGGATGTTAAGGTCAGCGGCGATCACGTAGGAGGAGAAGGTACGGTCGATGTAGGAGAGGAAGTCGAAGGGAAGAGGGTCGTTGGGGCGGACATAGATGGTGGCGCATGTAATGGTAAGGCCGGGGAAGAAGAGACTAAGGAACAGGTGCTCGGTGGGGTCGGGAAGGAGACGTTGGAGCCGAACGGGGATCTGGCGGTAGTGCCCAGGAGGAGGAGGTGGATATTAGTGTTTAACGTCCCGTCGACAACGAGATCATTAGAGACGGGGTGGTGCCCGATGGCAACTCCGCCACTCGCAATCGGGAGGGGATTATCAGAGCAGTGGAGGAGGTATGACGAAGTGTGGATGGTGTGATGGGGCTTCAGGAAAGTTTCATTGAGGACGAAGGCATCCACGCAGTGGGTGGCAAGGGTGCGCAGGAAGAGGTTTTTGTTGGTGGGAAGGGAGCGGATGTTGTTGAAAAGGATATGGTGCTGCCGCGCCATGACAGGGATTTAAACGAGTGTGTTAAGACGGGAGAAGGTGAAATGGGCCTGGTTCTTGGAGTAGGTGGCGTACATTTAGAGTTGGAAAACGGAACGGGCGGCGAGGGAGATCTGTTGGAGGGTGTGCTGGCGCTGAAAAGGATGAACATTCTGAAGGACAATGGTGAGGAATCTGAAGATGTCCTCAGCGGTAGGGGTGGGTGAAGGGAGTTACCGGGAGGGGTGGGGGCGTCCAGAAGGCGGACAGGAATGGTGAGTTCAGGAGTGGTAGGAGGGGGCCGGGCCTTACACTTCTGGGAGTAGGTAGGATGAGGGAGGTTACAGGTATTACAGGGGGGGGGACTGGAGATTGGGGCACTGCCATAAAAAGTGGGCTTGCCTACAGTGCGTGCAGGTGGGGGCCTCGCGGCACTCAGATGTTGGGTACGCATGATACCACAAGCACCTTTGTCAGCGGAGGGATTGAGGAGGGGAACGGGAGGGGTCAACCTTATAATGCTGGTTAAAAAGGAGGGCACCATCCTTCAGGAGACAGTCTATTTAAGGGGTGTGCCCAGAAAAAACCCGCATAAGGCTGGTGGGTTCGGCAGTGTTGTGGATGCGGCGAGCAGCACGCACCTCCAGATGGGGATGGGCCTGGAGCTCCGCCAACACCTCCTCCTCTGTGATCACTGGACTGAGCCGAGTGATCACGGCGGTGAGGGTCGGTGGGCGATGCCGTGGTTGGGGTTGGCGGAAGGGAGCTGGGGAAGGAGCAGGGGTGAGGGAGGCATGAGGGCCAAAGCACGTGACAGGGATGCGGGAAGGAGATCGTTATGGAGGGTAGGGCTGGGGGAGGAGGTTTGTACCGAATCATGGTGAGGAGTGAGGAGGGAGATTCGGGCACCAGGAAAATTCTGGTGAAGGAAAAGGGTGAGGTTCCGGGCTTCAAGGAGGGAGGGATCAGGACGGGAGATGAGGTAGTGGCAGGAGGAGGGGGTAGGGGAAGAGGAGGAGGGGGCAGGGACAGGTGGAGACACATCCATGGCATCAGGGGTGGGGGAAGGGGGATGAGGCGGAGCCTTTTTGGGAGCAGAAGAGGCAGGGGTGCCACTGGGGCGCTTGACGGCGGTGGAGGAGGTGGGGGGGATGAGAACAACTGGAATGTGGCAGGTAGTGGCAGGTCCCAGGGCGGGAGTCGGCGTCGGAGATGGTGAGGGCGATGGCGAAGGCGATGGCGAAGACGATGACGAGGACGATGAAGATGAAGGTGAAGAGGAGAGCGGAGCATGGGCCGTAGCCCGCCTGGCGACCACCCTGGCGGGATCCGCAGAAACGGAAGGAGCAGAGGGAGGGAGTGGAGGGAAGGGATCAGAGGAGGCGCGGAAGGGAGGAGCCGGGGACGGGGCGACAAATAGGGAGGGAGATGAGAGAGTGAGGATTGGGGGGATGGACTGAGGGGGGAGTGAAGCGGCACACCACGTGATAGTGGTGGCAGCAGCAGAGGGGGAGGTGTATATAATGGCAGTGGTGGTGGCTGTAGAGGAGGTGGTGGGGCTTGACATTATGATAAGGGGGAAGAAAACACAGTACTAGACAAAGGAGCAAACGAGAGACGGGCAGGGCAACAAGAGACACAGAGGAGAAAGGGACAGAGAATGACGAAGGAGACCGGGGCCTAAGCACCACTCTGCTGCCACTGGGGAGGGGGAGGGGACCCAGCTGGCTGGCTGGCTGGTGGGGACTCCTCTGCTGCTGCTGCTGCTGCTGGTGGTGGATAGTGGGGGCAGCTAGGACCACAGCTGGCCGCTGGCTGCGACCACTGGTGGCGGGGACTGCTGCTGGCTACTGGCTGCAGCTGGCGCAGGCGAGGACCGCTGCTGGCTGCTGGCATAGACCGCTGCTGGCTGCCAGTGGTGACCGCTGCTGGCTGCCGGCGGGGACCTCTGCTGGCGAGGACCGCCGCTGGCAAAGATCGCTGCTGGCTGCTGCCTGCTGCGTGCTGGCTGGACTGACGCACGCCGACAGGCTGGCTGACTGGCTGGCTGGCTGGCTGGCTGGCTGGCTGGCTGGCACCTGCAACACCTATCACTTCGATCGGTACCAGAATAGCACAAATCGAATTCAAACGAATTACCGCCGGAGATGACACTACTACTTGCGATTGCATTTATGAATAGCATTTGCCGTAAATAGCAGAAACGAGTATGAAGCCGTCGTCAGGAACCATTCAATCTAATTCTCACTCACATGATTATCATTAAAGAATAAATATCTTTCTTATCTAAAAGAATAAATATCCGAACAGGGGCCGTAAACCCGACTTTTACGTTAGGCAGGTATCGAAGAATGGCACCACTCCTGCCGTCATCAACAGATGGACGCACAGTAGCCACTCTTGCAATTGCTGCAGTGCCGATTCCTTCTCCCTTCAGTTTTGACTCCAGTTTAGAAGAAAGAGCGAGTTGAATGATTTAATTAGGGTCTGAACGTGTTCGCCAGAAAAAGATAACAGACTACCGCCATATGTATTAAGGCAGTTCCCAGCAATTGCGTGACAAATGCTTTCTACTGTTTTGCAGCTGCTTCAAGAAATTGGCGTTGTCACCTGAAAGTGGCAACCTCCTGTATCCTGATGTTATCCAAACCAAACAAGCCTCCATCTGATTCCTCTTCCTACCGTCCTATCTGTCTCACATCGGTGTTTAGCAAACTCTTGGAATCCATCCTTACCCAGCGCATCCATCACCACCTCCACCAAAACCACCTCCTCCCTGACACCCAGTGTGGCTTTCGACCTTCCTTCTCCACCGATGACCAACTCCTCCACCTCACTCATTTCCTCTCCCTCCAGCTTAACTCCCATCGCTCCGCCATTTTTGTCTCCCTTGACCTCGAAAAGGCCTACGACCATGTCTGGCATCCCGGTCTCCGGTTTAAACTCCAAACCTACACCATTGCTGTCAACTAAATCCGACTGATGGCCTCCTTCCTCTCCCGCTGCCCCTCCTACATTACCATCCATAATCCCAATTCCCGCACCTTCTACCCCTCTGCCGGTGTGCCCCAGGGTTCTGTCCTCTCCCCTCTCCTCTACCTCCTGTACATAGCAGATATGCCCCAACCCCCCACCAGTACACCTCTTGCAATATGACGATGACACCACATTCCTCGCCCTCACTCCTACCCACCAACAGTCCCAAAGCCTTCTCCAGAATCACCTTCTCCTTTTTTCCGCATGGTGTAACCAGTGGCTCCTGAAAATCAATTCCTCCGAGACCCAGGCAATCATCGTAGGTCATACCACTCGGTCCTTCTGGCTCCTGGATTTCTCCCTTACCATCTGTGCCCGTCCTTTCCACCTCAACCCCACCCTCGCCTACCTTGGCCTCACCATTGACCGTCACCTCACTTGGATCCCTCATCTCCACTCCATCCAATCCAAGGCCCACAACTGCCACCCACTCATCAAACTCCTCTCTGGCCGGACATGGGGGTTGCACCCCTCTACCATCCTCCACACCTACAAATCCTTAATCCGTCCCATCCTCTGTTATGCCAGTCCCGCCTGGATATCTGCTCCCCCCAAATTCTATAAGTCCCTCCAGATCCTTGAGTGTCATGCAGTCCCCCTCGCCTTCTGTATACGCCTCCCATCCCCCATGCGGATCCTCTATGACCTCATTCCTTTCCCCCATCTGCTCCTATTCCTCAAACATATCCGCATACTCTACACCTCCCGCCGCCTAGATCCCCCTCACCCCCTGGTTGCTCCTCTCCTCTCCCATCCCCGCCCCCTGCCACCTCTCCACTGTTGAGTCACCCTACCCTCCATCTCTACACTCTTCATCTCCTTTCCCAAGGTGGCTTCCATCAACTCCCCCTCCCTGATGATGCCCTCTCTCTCTCCATTTATCCCTCCTATCAACTCTGATTCTCACCCCCTCCTTACCTCCGTCCTTTTCCTGGGCTCCCCTTCCATCCTCTTTTTTCTCCACCTACCATCTCTGTGCCTGCCCTCTCTCCCCTGAGTCCTCTTGCATTTCCATTCTCTGCCTTTTCCCATTCCCTCTCGCATCTGCCCTGCCCCTCCCCCCCTTATGAGTCCTCTACCTCCTTTGGTTCCTCCCCCTTTCGTTTTTCCTCTCCTCCCTCCTTGTTTTACCCCCCCCCCCCAATCTGTCCAGCCCCCCCATCAGCCCTCGGCTATGGTGTGACATCTTTGTGCCGACATTTTAGTGCAATGTTTACAGTGAGTTCAAATGGTTCAAATGGCTCTGAGCACTATGGGACTAAACTGCTGTGGTCATCAGTCCCCTAGAACTTAGAACTACTTAAACCTAACTAACCTAAGGACATCACACACATCCATGCCCGAGGCAGGATTCGAACCTGCGACCGTAGCAGTCGCACAGTTCCGGACTGTGCGCCTAGAACCGCGAGACCACCGCGGCCGGCTTACAGTGAGTGTTCAGTGTTGTGTGTCTTTTCCGAAGCGCTGCGAACAGACGTCATACTGTCGCTGGGTGTGATTTTTATATCTCTTGCGAACAGAAACCAGACTGTGGCCGTGTTTTTTAATTGTCTGTTTACTATGTTACCTGTCTGCTTCCTGTGTACCTAATTGGCTTTGCCAACCGTTTGCTTTATGTTTTAGCTTTCCACCATTTTCCACCGTTTTACAATTTAAGTCACCGTTTTATCCCCTGCTTTTATTGTTTCTTATCTTCTTCTTACGTTTTAAAAAGTCTGTAGGCTGCAGAGCAGCGTACTAAGCTGCTGCCAGCCCGCCCCCTTTGGGCGGAATCGAGATTCAATAAAGGAAAAAAAAAAAGAAATAGAAGTGGCAGACGCTAGCGGTAGACATGGCGTTATGGATATGGAGTTCATCATAAGAATAAACCTGGTGTAAAAAACCACAATCGTGATGATAGGTCAGAAGCATTTACGGCCTTTCCCAATCGTACTTCATGATATCTTCTCGCTTGCAAAAGGATGTGCGAAGTACAGGGTTATTACAAATCATTGAAGCGATTTCACAGCTCTACAATAACTTTATTATTTGAGATATTTTCACAATGCTTTGCACACACATACAAAAACTCAAAAAGTTTTTTTTTGCATTCGCAAATGTTAGATATGTGCCCCTTTAGTGATTCGGCAGACATCAAGCCGATAATCAAGTTCTTCCCACACTCGGCGCAGCATGTCCCCATCAATGAGTTCGAAAGCATCGTTGATGCGAGCTCGCAGTTCTGGCACGTTTCTTGGTAGAGGAGGTTTAAACACTGAATCTTTCACACAACCCCACAGAAAGAAATCGCATGGGGTTAAGTCAGGAGAGGGTGGAGGCCATGACACGAATTGCTAATCATGATCTCCACCACGACCGATCCATCGGTTTTCCAATCTCCTGTTTAAGAGATGCCGAACATCATGATGGAAGTGCAGTGGATCACCATCCTGTTGAAAGATGAAGTCGGCACTGTCGGTCTCCAGTTGTGGCGTGAGCCAATTTTCCAGCATGTCCAGGCACACGTGTCCTGTAACGTTTTTTTCGCAGAAGAAAAAGGGCCCGTAAACTTCAAACTGTGAGATTGCACAAAACACGCTAACTTTTGGTGAATTGCGAATTTGCTGCATGAATGCGTGAGGATTCTCTACCGCCCAGATTCGCGCATTGTGTCTGTTCACTTCACCATTAAGAAAAAATGTTGCTTCATCACTGAAAACGAATTTCGCACTGAACGCATCCTCTTCCATAAGCTGTTGCAACCGCGCCGAAAATTCAAAGCGTTTGACTTTGTTATCGGGTGTCAGGGCTTGTAGCAATTGTAAACGGTATGGCTTCTGGTTTAGCCTTTTCCGTAAGATTTTCCAAACCGTCGGCTGTGGTACATGTAGCTCCCTGCTTGCTTTATTCGTTGACTTCCACGGGCTACGCGTGAAACTTGCCCACACGCATTCAACCATTTCCTCGCTCACTGCAGGCCGACCCGTTGATTTCCCCTTACAGAGGCATCCAGAAGCTTTAAATTGCGCATACCAACGCCGAATGGATTTAGCAGTTGGTGGATCTTTGTTGAACTTCGTCCTGAAGTGTCGTTGCACTGTTATGAGTGACCGATGTGAGTGCATTTCAAGCACGACATACGATTTCTCGGCTCCTGTAGCCATTTTGTCTCACTGCGCTCTCGAGCGCTTTGGCGGCAGAAACCTGAAGTGCGGCTTCAGCCGAACAAAACTTTATGAGTTTTTCTACGTATCTGTAGTGTGTCGTGACCATATGCCAATGAATGGAGCTACAGTGAATTTATGAATCGCTTCAATCATTTGTAATAGCACTGTATATTCACGTAAAAGCTTGAAAATTAGCAGCAGTTTCCCCCTACGAAACATACACTATATGCTCAAAAGTATCCGGAAACCTGGCTGAAAAAGACTTACAAGTTCGTGGCGCCCTCCATCGGTAATGCTGGAATTCAGTACAGTGTTGGCCCACCTTTAGCCTTGATCACAGCTTCCACTATTGCAGGCATACGTTCAATCAGGTGCTGGAAGGTTTTTTCGGGAATGACAGCCCATTCTTCACGGCGTGCTGCACAGGAGAGGTATTGATGTCGGTCGGTGAGGCCTGGCACGAAGTTGACGTTCCAAAATATCCCAAAGGTGTTCTGTAGGATTCAGGTCGAGACTCTGTGCGGGCCAGTCCTTTAGAGGGATATTATTGTCGTGTAACCACTCCCCCACAGGCCGTGCGTTACGAATAGGTGCTCGATCGTGTTGAAAGGTGCAATCGCCACCCCCGACTTGATCTTCAACTGTGGGAGCAAGAAGGTGTTTAAAACATCAATGTAGGCCCGTGCTGTGAAAGTGCAACACAAAACAACAAAGAGTGCAAGCCTCCTCCATGAAAAACACGACCACTCCATAACACCACCACCTCCGAAGATTACTGTTGGCATTACATACGCTAGCAGATGACGTTCACCAGACATTCGCCATACCCGCACCCTGTTCATTGGATCGCCAGATTGTGTACCACGATACGTCACTCAACACAACGTTTTTCCACTGTTCAATCGTCCAATGTTTACTCTCCTTACACCAAACGGGGCGTCGTTTGGCATTTACTGGCGTGATGTGCGGCTTATGAACAGCTGCTCGACCATGAAATCCATGTTTTCTCACCTGCTGCCTGACTTTCATAGTACTTGCAGTGGATCCTGATGCAGTTCTGATTTCCTGTGTGACAGTCAGGATAGATGTCTGCCTACTACACATAACGATCCTCTCCAATTGACGGCGGTCTCAGCGAGTCAACAGACGAGGTCGGTCTGTACACTTTTGTGCTGTATATGTTACTTCTAGTTTCCACTCCACTATCACATCGGAAACAGTGCACCTAGGTATGTTTAGGAGTGTGAAAATTTCGCATACAGACGTATGACGCAGGTGATACCCAATCACTTGACCATGTTCAAAGTCTGTGAGTTCCGCGGAGCGTCCCATTCTGCTCTCTCATGATGTCATTGATATGGAGTACCTGGCAGTAGGTAGCTGCACAATGCAGCACAGAGCTGGTTGATGTGGTGAATGGTATCTGTGGATCTGAATGCCATCATAAAAATTAGAAATCTAGATTCCAGATTAGTATTATTTTGTCAAATAAAGGGCGCTCAGCCCAATCATGTCGATTTGTCATTCCACTCCCAGCATCATTGTACATACATTTATCCATTTGCTGCCATGGATTGAGTAGCTAGAATTGTCTGTAATTGCTGAGTGTTTTCGCACTAAGAAAAGCCTGGCTTTCTGTTCCAATCTATCACGTAGCTTTTTGGCACTCTGCACAGCACTCAGAATGGGCCTGTATGTGGTTGGTAGAAATCAGACACGTGTTCTTCAGACGATAGTTTCGTTGTTTTGTCTGTCAGTAGCTCAGCAGAGTGGGAGGGGAAAAGCAGAGAGGAGCTTAAACAAGTGTCTAGGCATATGAAGATAAAGTGGCCCTGGTTGTGAGAGTAAGTGGCGTAGCTATTGAAATGGAAGACGGAGCAGCAGCAAGGGAGATCTGCTGGATCGTGTGGGGATGTTGCAGTGGGTGGATTTCTGCAGAACAATGGTCAGGAACCAGATGTCTTCAGCTGTAGGGGGAGGGTGGAGGAAATTGATGGGATGGATGGGCTGGTCAGTGTGGTGAATGGGGACAGTGAGCTCAGGATTTGCATTTGGAGGAGTGGGTGGGGTGGAATTCGTAGCAGGTGTTGCAGGAAGGACGAGGCCAAGGTTAGGACATTGTTTAAGGTAGTGGGAGGCACTCCACGAGGTAATGGTGGATGCGGGGCAAGTAGAGGTGTAAATGATGGTGCTAGTGGGTGTGTCCATGATGGAATTCGTTGTCCACTGGCAATAGGAGTCACTGAAATGGGGAAATAGACAAATATGGAGGGTGGCTGTGATGAGGACAGGGGGATGTCGGCGGCGGCGGTGGTGGTGGGGAGCACCGGGCGGCAGCCAGCAGACAGATGGCAAAGGCACCTTGAGAGCAGCCCGGGTGGCATAATCCTCCAATTTGGAAGTGAGGGGATCCAACCCTCGAGATGTTAATTTTTTCCCCTTACTGAATGTCAATCCCCCCTGGCGATAGATGCGTAAAGCCTAAATAAGAAAAGAGAGAAAAAAACACATTATGGGAAGATAACAAACGATATAAAAAGGCAATACAACGGTGACTTTGTTAAAAACGGTAAAGTGGCGGAAAAGTTGCAGAAGTTAAAACAGAGAAAATATGGGGTTGATGACGCTAATGAAGACATACAGAAAGTACACAGGCAAAATTTAAAAAACATGGGGACGGTACGTTTTCTGTTTGCAACAACCATGCGTGTGACCCCGCCGGCGACTGTTTCAACAAACCTATTCGTACTTCTCCTATCAACACCACCAAGAAACAAAGCTTCACAACGCCGCTGTGACGTCACAGCTCTGCGACTGAGTTCAGAAACTAGCACTGAAGTAGCTCAAGGGAATGCACATTCGCTATTAAACTAATGATAGAAGTAACGAAAACAATGAAGCCTTCAACTAAGAGAGTACTGCATACTGTATCACCTAGATTGTAAATGATGAACTGTGGCGTAACACGTTTGAGTGAAAAAGATTTATATAAATATTGGATCCTGTATCTTCAAAGGCAGTTCATATAGCCACAACTACCTACTTCTTAGAATTTTAAGCACTTATAGCGTCACCTTGCTGCTGATTAGATCTTACAATTAGGTAACCAACGCAATATTTCGACTACCTAAGGAACAATGATTTTCCTTGAATACAAAAAAAACATAAATAAATAAAAAAAATACACTAGGACCTTCAAAATTCGCCTACAAATAAAATAAATCATTTATCCTATTTTTTCAGTCACCACTACCTACTTTTTATGCGACGTAAAATTTTAAGCACTTACAGCATTGCCTTGCTGCATATTCGATTTTATAATTAGGTAACCTTCCACATGATAGTTGAGACTACATAAGTAATAATGATTTTCCTTGATTGTTAATAAAATTACACTAGGACCTTAAAAATTCACCGCAAATAATGTAAATCATTTATTAAAAGTTTTTTCATTTAATAACTCATGAAAAAGGGGCATGTGATACTTAACAAGCTTCACTTTAATAAGTAAATGTCCAGAAAACATTTATTTCACAATTTTTTGTGACAAGGAGTCAGATGTCAAGACTTTTTCATTCTTTTGTAAATACTTACATCTTTTGTCACACACACATCATTTTTTCGTTTTACAAAGTTGTTTAGTAAAATATTTGCACTGCAAATCAATATACAATGTATGATAGATTCAAGAGTGTGACCTTTTAAACAATGGAAACCAAGAAGTAAGTCTTTTGGCACATTAATGGCTGCTTCTTTCACAAGCACATTTCTTTGATTTACTTGTTGCAGGAACAAATTTTTCCTTTTGTTTAAGAATTTTTTGTAGTGTTAAGTATACATAGGAAACACATGTGACTACATCACTGCTAGGGTATGTTAAACCTCCCCTGTCATTTGCCATTATCAAATCATCTGCTTGTCTTGTTTCTTCGGCTGTTACAAACCCTTCACAATATGGACAATTTATTTTAGATGCACTTGGTGTGAGCAATATAATGGAGTAATGGCCAAGTGTTTTCCTCTATTTCATCAACATCACTATCATCAACTACTACATTTAATAGCTCTGGGTTGTCGATATCTTGAAAGCCTGGGATTCTACAACAAGCAGCATTAACATAATTAGGTCTTACAACATCACCAAACACTTTGGACTTTAATACAAGAGGAAACATACTCTGTTCCCCTAATTTTCCTTGTTCCAAATACCTGCCTTAGCGATACATGGTAACTTCCCCCATTAAGTTGGCGGTATTTCCCAAACCTGTCCTTCAAACTGTCTGTCTGTATTTTCCCAAAGAGCAAATATGTTCTCTTCTTCTCACACAGCCAGTATTCACTAAAATCAATAAAGGCTGCAGTAGTATGTTTGAGAGCAAAGTGTGTTTCTCTGGTCAATTTCTTTCCTCCATTGCAATCTTCCCATGAACACAATCACGAGAGAAAGTTTCTCAAAAAGTCATGAATATGTTTTGAATTGAGAGTAATCTGTTCTTGGTAAACATTTCTTAGCCTTTTACCCTTCAGCAGCGTTTCAACATTTAAAATCAAACCACTGACTTATTATTTTTACAAATGTGGCAATACTCTCCCAGTTTTCAAATTCTTTCTTGCACCTAGTTGTTGCATTGCAACAACTGTCGTGTTATTAAAAATACGCAATGCTAATTTCACATTTTGCCATTCAAAAGAATTTGGATATGGTGACTTAAGTGTTAAAGTGCTGCCATACTGCAATAGTTCACCTTTTTCTAGTAAATGTAGTTCCTTCAGTGCTGTAACAGAAGCAAGACCTCCCTTCAAGCTATCACTAAAAGAAGGAAAGCACAAAATTTGGTCCTTTTCGTTACCCCAGTTGTTCCGTTTACATTTTAAAATGTATACAGTATCTACAAAATACTAAATTGGGCGGTCTGCAGAAGTCAGCTACTACTATTACCTGAAATCCCACTGCTTCTAGTTTAATTGAATTGTGTGAACTGGGAGAATATGCACCACATCTTTGTACACTGAATCCATACTCTGGATCATAAAAACATAAGTACTAGTTGCACACAAAACCACATCTGTGTTAAAAGCACCACCTACAACATTGCCACCTTTATAGTCAAGTTGTGACTTTAAATAAATCTCATCCATCAACAGCACAGTTTTATCATTCACAGATAAAGCACCAACTTTTTGTGGTATGTAACTGAGAAACTGCTCACTCTGAAGCTCAATGATTGGGTTAGTTGGAAGTTTACTGCAAAGTTTTGACGAAGTACTGGGACTTGGAATGGAAAATTTATGAGCACTCGTCAAAAACCTATATGCATGTGGCCTGATAGAATAAGCTAATGACCATAAAATCATTGAAACACTCCCTACCTAATCTCTGTTGGACTATTAAATCCTGGAAATGAAACTTGTTCTTTCAAAAATTTAATTTTATGCTCACTTTCTGGTAATTTTTCTTACAAGTTTTCCAAAATGTCTTCAATGCAAGGCAAACTTGCCTCAAATGGAGCCTCATTTATATGAAACATCACATACAACTCTTTCAAAATATTGCTAACTGTACCAGTATCACTTAGTTGGTTTGATAATTTAATCTTACCAGCACAATTTAGCTCAGCTTCCTTCCCAAATGCACTTAACACTAAATCACTATTTATAACGACATGACACACAACACTTAGATAAGGAGCATCCTTTAACACCCGTGACCCAGTCACTGTGCTTTTCACAATCAGATAATTTTGATTTAAAATCTTCTAAACTAGCAAATGAACTCTTCTCCATCATTTTTTGTGTGATCCCACACTCTGCTCAATGACTTTCTCAAGTGCTTGGTTCCCCAAACGTTCGCGACCCTCTGGATCTTCTCGAGCTGGTGCTTGTTTTGAAGATAAATACGTAGGTCTTCCTGGCAACTTTGATGGTACAGCATCTGCACATAGAGAGAGATAAACATGAGATTCGTATAGCAATGTTTAATGATCTTAGATATTTAACAATATCGTAAGAAAATTAAGGAACCTGTACTTTAATCTGTAAACTGATTACAAGTACCCTTTACGATAAATTTTCACGAACGTTTCTTTAAACGTGGACTGTCCAAAGGTGCTATAAACTGTAAAGAGTTTGCCAGTTTTGGGTCGTAAGCACTGGTAATTTTCTCAATGACGTCTGCAGTGAAATGCAGTTCACATATCAGAAAAGAAGCATATATTTCACTGTTAACGTAAGGCAGAATGTAAACTGACAAATGAAATCTAACTGAGGACTGCATAAAGTGAGCTTAAAAGTATTATGCTTCGTTATAGATAGGCTATTGATTTGAATATTCAGTTCTGTGACATAACAGTATTAAAAAGGGTAACAATATAGAAATAAATTTAAATTACAGATACTTACAACGAACTGTTTACTGGGTTCCCAGTCATTCCTACGAACTGCAGCGATCCGTTTCAATCTTAATGCTTCATCAGACGGGAATGAAAAGACGCTAACTTTTAAACCGTTGTCGTAGTTTCCCCTACAATAGGGCATACAGCACTTGCATGGCATTTTGAGCAGATGCTCAATAACAATCCGAATCGCATATGACAGTGAGAACAAGATTTCCGCCACAAATGTTCCAAAAACAAAGCCATGCTTTCAGTCATTGCTACGAAAACAAACCAATGCTGAATGCAGTGACCACGCTTCCAAACATGAAACACCGATTCTACCACAGATAGCACTGCTCAACTGCAGAACGCTAACGTCACAGCTCCCACAGAATTGTGTGCGTAAGCTTTGTTTTTAGGTGTAGTTGCTACAATGCGACTCGTTTTCGGCCAGTCACGAATTGCAGACGGAGCTAAAATGATAGCCATATTTTCTGAGGTGGCGCCTTGCAGTGACATCTGTTGGCAGCGCCCAGCAACACTGAAGTATTCAAGCGCTGCTTATTTAATTTACAAGTTCAGCACGAAAATATTGAGAGTGAGGAACAATTCCGTAGTTATATCAAGTATTTATTTCTATACTGCTAATAAAATAACAATAACCACCCTCGCCCTTGGTTTGTCTGTGAAGAATATATTTCATACCCACAAAATTTCTTGGTAAGGTATTCTTTAGATATAGCAACTTTCTGATGTAACGAGGATCTCCGGCGGTACACCGCAAGGTTACCGCCCTTCGATAGTGCCATTTTCGCGCTAATCGAAGTGCTAGGGGTTCCAGGTGCCAGCCAGCCAGCCAGCCAGCCTGCCAGCCAGCAGTTCCCGGTCCCGGCCTGCAGCAGTGGTCCCGCAGCCAGCCAGCCAGCCAGCCCGCCCTCCGGTGGCAGCAGCAGTCCAGCCAGCAGCAGTCCAGCCAGCAGCAGTCCAGCCAGCCAGCCAGCAGCAGCAGCAGCAGCAGCAGCAGCAGCAGCAGCAGCCGCCGCCGCCGCCGCCGCCGCCGCCGCCGCCCCCCCCCCCCCCCCCCCCCCGGCCCCGTCCGCGGCAGCAGCGTCCCTGCCTCTCGCCGTCGCCGTCGCCGTCGCCGTCCGTCGTCCCCCAGTGTGTGTCCTGTCCTTTTAGTGCTGTGTTTTTCTTTCTTCTTCTTGTCGTCATGTCCGCCCCCACCACCACCGTCACTACTACCACCACCGCCATCGTGTATACGTCCCCTTCCGCCGCCTCCACCACTATCAGTTGGTGTGCCCAGTCCCACCCCCCTCCTTCCATCCCTCCCCTCCTCTCTATCCCTTCGCCCTCGCTCTTTGTCACCCCATCTCCCGCCTCTTCCTCTCGTTCTGATCCTTTCCCCCCACTCCCCCAGCCTGTCACTGCAGCTCCGGCTAGGGTGGTGGCCCGTCGGGCCACTGCCCACGCCCAGCTCTCCCCATCGCCATCGCCATCACCGCCACCACCGTCATCATCGTCACCATCACCATCACTGCCACATTCGCCTGCACCGTCACAGTCACTATCTCCGGCGCCGACTGCTGCGTCCGTGCCGGGACCTGTCCCTTCCCACCACCTCCCCATCGTTCCCGTCCCTCCTGTCACCACCCGCCCATCTGCCGCTGTCAAACGCCCTAGTGGCGCCTCCACTTCCTCTGCTCCTAAAAAGGCTCCACCCCGCCCGCCATCCCCACCCCAAAATGCCATGGACGTCTCCCCACCAGGCCCCGCTCCCTCCTCCTCCTCCTCCTCCTCCTCCTCCTCCTCCCCACCCGGTCTCTACAAATATCTCCTGTCCCGTCCCGATCCTTCCTTCCTCGAGGCCCGGAATCTCTCCCTCCTCCTCCGCCAACATTTCCCTGGCGTCCCCATCTCTCTCCTTACTCCCAGACGGGATTCTGTTCTTATCTCCTCCCCCAGCCCAACCCTCCATACTGACATCCTCTCCCGCCTCCCCATCACCCGTTTTGGTCCTCACGCCTCCCTCACCCCTGCTCCCTTCCCATCTCCTACCCGCCAACCCCAACCCCCGCGTCGCCCGCCGACCCTCACCGCCGTGATCACTCGGCTTAGCCCGTCGATCACGGAGGAGGAGGTGCTGGCGGAGCTGAAGGCCCATCCCACCCTGGAGGTACGGGCGGTCCGCCGCATTTTCAACGCGACCGGCCCCACCCGCCTTATGCGGGTTTTCTCTGAGGACGCCCCCTCCATTGACCGTCTCCTGAAGGAGGGTGCCCTCCTCTTCAATCAGCGGTACAAGGTCGACCCCTCCCGTTCCCCCCCTCAATCCCTGCGCTGCCAGAGATGTCTGCGCTACAATGCACATCCAACAGCAGAGTGCCGCGAGGCCCCCACCTGCCCGCATTGTCGGCAAGCGCACTTCCTCCGGCAGTGCCCCAACCTCCAATCCCCTCCCTCCTGTAATACCTGCAGCCTCCCCCACCCCACCTACTCCCAAAAGTGCAAAGCCCGACCCCCTCCCACCACTCCTGAACTCACCATACCTGTCCGTCCCCTGGACGCCCCCACCCCTCCTGGCAATTCCCTTCGTCCCCCCCCCACTGCTGAGGACATCATCAGGTTCCTCACCATTGTCCTTCAAAACGTCCATCCCTTTCAGCGCCCCCACACCTTACAACAGATCTCCCTCGCCGCCCGTTCCATATTCCACCTTAAAATGTACGCCACCTATTCCAATAACCAGGCCCATTTCACCTTCTCCCGCCTTGACACCCTCGTATAAGTCCTTATCATGGCGCGACAGCATCGTATCCTTTTCAACAATATCCGCTCCCTTCCCGCCAACAAGAACCTCTTCCTGCACACCCTTGCTACCCACCGTGTGGATGCCTTCCTCCTCAATGAAACCTTCCTCCAACCCCACCACTCCATCCACACCTCCCCCTATCTCCTCCACCGCTCCGATAATCCCCTCCCAGTTGCGCGTGGCGGAGTTGCCATTGGCCACCACCGCCAGATCCCCGTTCGGCTCCATTCTCTCCTTCCCGACCCCACCGAACACCTGATCCTTAGTCTCTTCTTCCCCGGCCTTACCATTACCTGTGCCACCATCTATGTCCGCCCCAACGCCCCTCTTCCTTTCGACTTCCTCTCCCACATCGACCGTACCTTCTCCTCCTATGTGATCGCCGCCGACCTCAACATCCATAGTCGCTCCGCTGCCCAGTTACGGCGGTGGCATCGGTTCCTCTCCTCCCTTCAAGGCGACCTCATCCCCATCCCCCAGCACACTCGTCCCGAATCCAACTCCACTCCCGATGTTATCCTCTCCTCCCCCAACCTCCTTGGTCGCATTACGGTGGATGTCCTGGAGCCTATTGGTAGCGACCATCTCCCTGTCCTCCTCACCGTTTCAGACGGCCGTCGCCCCCGCCCCGACCCTCGTCATGACCCTACCCCTAAGTACATCCATGACTATTCCCGTGCCAACTGGAATGCCTACCGGGATACCCTCTCCACTCAGGTCGATAGCCACCCTCTCGCCTACCGCCGTCCCGATGATGTCATCCATGCCGCCTCCTTTCTCCAGCAGACCTTGTCTGAGGCCGTGGAGGCCCACGTCCCTACTGTTGCCATCCACCCCCACCGTCCTACCCTACCACCACAGGCCGTCCTCCTCCTCCGTGAATCCCGTCGTCTCTACCGTGCCTTCCTCCGCACGCGTGACCCGGACACACTACGACGCCACCGGCAACTACAGCGACACATTCGAAATTTGCTCGCGGCCAAGAAACGCCGGGACTGGCGACAGACCTGCACCCGTTTAACTGCTACCCTCCCTATAAACTCGTCCAAGTTCTGGACCGCTTTCCGTCGCCTTACCGGAACTAAACCCTCCCCCTACTATCCTCTTCTCCACGATGATCACCCCTTCCCTGACGCCCTTAGTAAGGCCAATCACTTTGCCTCCTACCTGTCCGATGTGTTTTCCATCCCTGATGATCCCCAGTTCGATTACTCCCTCTTCCCAGATATCCGCGATCGAACTGACACCTCTATCCCTCCCCTCGCTCCTGGTTTCCAGTACTTGGACAACATTCCACACACGGACCTTAATGCCCCCATCACCACACAGGATCTCATCAATACACTCCGCACCAAACGTAACACCGCTCCTGGTCACGATCGTGTCACCTACCGTCACCTTCGTGAAGCTCCTGTCTCTTTTCTCTCCACCCTGGCCAGGCTCTACAATGTAGTCCTGTCCACCGGTTACTACCCCGACCTGTGGAAAACCTCCCGTATCCTCATGTTCCTCAAACCTGGCAAACCGCCGTCCGCCGTCTCCTCCTACCGTCCCATCAGCCTTACCTCGGTCTTCAGCAAGGTCCTGGAATCTATCCTCACCCGCCGCATCCACCAGCATCTCCGCCAGCACCGCCTCCTCCCCGTTACCCAGTGTGGCTTTCGGCCGTCCTTCTCTTCCGACGATCTTCTCCTTCACCTCACTCATCTCCTTTCCGAACAGCTCAATTCCCGTCGCTCCGCAATCTTCCTCTCTCTTGACCTCGAACGCGCATATGACCGCGTATGGCATTCCGGTCTCCTCTTCAAGCTCCAAACCTTCGCCCTTCCCATTAACTACGTTCGTCTGATCGGTTCCTTTCTCTCCCGCCGTCCTTCCTATGTCACCATCCATAACACCGATTCCTACACCTTTTTCCCCTCCGCCGGTGTGCCAAAAGGCTCCGTCCTCTCCCCCCTTCTGTACTTGTTGTACACGGCGGACATGCCGCCGCCGTCACCCCCCGTCCACCTTCTCCAGTTTGCCGATGACACCGCCTTCCTCGCCCTTGCCCCCACCCTGCGACGCTCCCAACACCTTCTCCAATCCCATCTTGACCGGTTCACCACTTGGTGCAACCAGTGGTTGCTCAAGGTCAATCCTTCCAAAACCCAGGCGATCATTGTAGGCAAAACCACTCCCTCCTTCCGCCTCCTTGATTTCTATCTCACCGTTTATGGCCGTCCCATCGCTCTCACCCCCACCCTTAAGTACCTTGGCGTCACCCTCGACCGTCACCTCTCCTGGACTCCCCATCTCCAGACAATCCAAGCCAAGGCACGTTCCCGACTCCGTCTCCTCAAGCTCCTTTCCGGCCGAACGTGGGGTCTGGACCCCTCCACCATCCTCCACACCTATAAGTCCCTCATCCGCCCTATCCTCTGTTACGCCCATCCCGCCTGGATCTCCGTCCCCCCTTCCTTTTATAAATCCCTCCAAATCCTTGAACGCCATGCTCTCCGCCTTGCCTATCGCATCCGTCTCCCTTCCCCCACGCGGATCCTGTATGACCTTATCCCCTTCCCCCACCTCCTCCTCTTCCTCGAAAGGATACGAATCCTATACACCTCCCGTAAACTCGATCCTCCTCACCCGCTCGTCTCCCCGATCCTCTCCCACCCCCGCCCGCTGCTGCGCCTGTACTCCCACGTCCCACCTGGTCTCCATCTCTCCACCCTCCTTACCCTCTCCCAAGGTGGTTTCCGCCAGCTCCCTCTCCCTGATGATGTCCTCGTCCCCTCCATCTACCCCTCCTATCAACTTTGACCCTGCCCCCCCATCCCTCCTGGTGTCCTTTCCCTTCGGCACCCTCCCTCCTTTCTCTTCCCTTCCCTTCTCTTTCCTTTTCCCCCATCCCCTCCCTCCCCCCTCTTCTTCCGGGCTTCCCCTCCCCCTTCCTCTTTCCCCCCTCTTTCCCCTGCCCGTGGCGTCCCTGCTCTCCCCTCTCGCTTTCCCACTCCCCCTCCTCCTCCTCCTCCTCCTCTCTTGGCAGGTCCCCGGACTCGCACACGCCTCGTGAACTTTCGCGCGCCGGAGATCATCGCCCTCGTTTTAGTGTCTGTGCCGTCGTGTCTGTGCCTCAGTGTTTTTCGCCGTCCACGCTCCTTCGTTCACGTGTGTCATCTACATCGTCAGTGTTTGTGCCCAGTGCCGACGGTTTTTCTTGTTTGTTTCATCAAGTGTGAACGGCTTCATGTTTTTTAACTATTGTATCTCCTGTTTTTTAAACCGCCATTCTGTTACTTGTCTGTCTCCCTTTCTTTTTTATTGTACTGCTTATGGCTGAAGAGCGGAGTACACTGTTCCGCTGCCAGCCCACCTTGTATGGGGTGTCCAAATTACAATAAAGAAAAAAAAAAAAAAAGATGTAACGAGTGGTACTTATCTTTCTTGACGATCAATTTATGTAAGGTACGGATTGTATATTCCGTTCCTGTATAAGAAGCCCAAGTTGAGTATCGGTAATTCTTCAGTGCTTACTATACATGAAATATATCTTCTTCTTGCAACATTTGTCTTGTCAACTGCAATATGGTATGCTAGTGCGTTATGGGGCTGACGTATTTGTATATATCCCTGTCTCTCCCAGTAATTCCCAACAAGTAACTCCTCAAGCTAAGGGTCAAATCGACTTTCGAAGAAGTCGGAAACTTAGTTTTAAACCTATATCGAGTTTACAGTAAAGCAACCACCTTTCTTTTATTTTCGTGTTTATCTTCCTTGTCTGCCCAGTCCGTAAATTTCATCGATTTAATGGTTGCATGATAGTTTAGTTTTTTGTATGAAATTCCAAGGGTACTATCTCCTTCCCTCGCTCCAGTATTTAAATTACAGTAAGCTTTTCTTTCGTCGAAGGCGCACAGCTTTGGAAATCCAGGCAAGTAGATCCTATTTAGTAATGGGCTTTGTGAGTTCTAAGGGACGGAAAGCGGAACACAAAATTGTTAGAGAGAAAACAGGAAATGTAATGTACATTCGGATTCTGGGATGCAAACAGGCTGATCGGTTAATATGATTGTGGCTAGAATATCGTATTTTCCCATAGCATATAAATGTATAGGATCTGTTTAGACTGTGACGTATGTACTAAAGCTGCACGTGAAGTGTTGTACTCATGAACTTTATAAACGGCAGATTTAGTTTCATAGCTGTGTTGTATGCAACTTACTACTGTTGTAGTGGCATCCGTCATATTCATTCCTAAACAAAAAACAACAACTGATTAATTTTACTAAAATTACCACACTATCTACAATAAACAACACTATATTAAGCTTAACACAAAATCGTTAACTCAATGAAACGAATTCCACTACAAACACAGCCGACACTCGAACAATTCTGGATAATGAGCAAAAGCAAACTGCGCCCATTACAGCACACAAACGAAAACCCTGAGCACACCACAAGAGAGCACAACAAACCACAACACGACGACATCTACAAACACGCCACACTCACAAGGCAAACTCCGCGCCGTCATGACGTCACACGACAACACCCGTACGTCACGGGTCAAAGCCGACGCGTGGGATCGGACGCTTCTGTCGTCCCCTCTCAGATTATATTAGTGAATTATATTAGAAAACTTTTGTGGTTGTTGTTGAACGCTTTTGTGAACCTTTGGCAGACTTAGTGATAAACAATTGTTATGTTTTCTTCTAAATTTTGATTAAAATAACCTCATGGCTGGCAGACAGCTATGGTGGTGAAGGGTCATGAGCAAGAGCTACGCATGCAATGCAAATAGAGCAAAACATACATTCAGATTTATTGTTGTCATTGTCAGCAGCAGTGGGAAGTACATCAGTGGGGATTGTGGATAGAGCAACAGTTGGCTTTCGCCTTCCTGTGCATCGTACTGCAGCTGAGATTGCTGTGTGGTGCCTAAAAATCAGTCATTATAGTGGGCACATAGGTGTCAAGAAAGAACAGCAGTTGGCTGACTCTTAGTCACTCCCACAATCACGGTTACTTTAATCAAGGCGTAGTGTGGTTGTGAAAAAATCATTTCATGCTGAAATTTGATCTGCACTGTCAATACAAGACAGAAATATAACTTTTGTGTAAACTTTGCATCCTTAACTAAGATTTAACAAAGTTATGTATTATGGTATGAAGATATTTGAGAAGCTCCCATCTAACATACAACAAGAAATTAGTTATCTCAGGAAATTCAAAGGAAAATTTAAAAAATACGTCAGTAGTGACTCCTTCCATTGATTATCTTAGTGCAAGGATTTCATTCCTACTTTAGGTGGATGGCAGGTAGTGTGCTGTAAACTGTCCTATGTAATTATATATGTAGGTTACTGTTTTTTCTAAAATAATACTTGATTAATGAACTAAATATCATGTTTCTTATAAGGCATCCTGAAGGTAACTAATGTGACTAAAGTAGCAGCAGCTTTCTTTCTAATTCACTAGAACACATTTAACTGGCATAAAAAGAACTAGCATTAAGCAGTATTGTGATATTTTCTTGTTAATATAGTGTACAGCTTAAACAATGTTTGGTTGTCTTTTGTTAATGTTTACCTTCACTTACTCCCTGTAGGTTCACTTCCTTGGTGGTAGATTAGAAGAAATTTCTATTCTTTTTCACCTTGTTGGTCGGATGATGAATGAGTAGAATAAATTTCTATTCTTTTGAAATTGTGATGGTTTATTTATGTCAAGAAATGTTAGTAAATGTATATAATGTGAAGGTGATATTAGAACATGTACCTATATAATGAGTGTCGGTAAATCCATAGCATCACTATCTTCAGCTGTCTAGTTGCAGTGTGAATGCAATACATGATCAGATTAGCTGACTAAATGTGCCACCATTTAACAACTTAATATGTAGTTAAATGTAGGAGTTTTTTGAAAATGATTTGCACCTAATTGGCCACAGAGTGGTGTATTCTACATACAAAATTCATATTGCTGATCAGTACATACATAATTCTTTTCTAATTTGACATGTATTGCTGTTATTCTAATTTGACATCTAATGATGTTATTGTACTCACGTTTGTTCTTTCCGTTACTGCCAGGTTCTATCTTAAAATATGCAATAATTCATTCAATATATCTCTGATGTATTTTCAGAAACACATTGCAAATCCAGTACCCCAACAGAGTGACTACAGGATTTCACAACCAAACGTTCTCTGCCAACACCCTATATTTTCTGGGATGGTTACTAGAGATAGGCAACAGCCAGTACCCAAGATCTTTATTTTTATTTTACCATCTGTGTCAAATTAATGTGTCTGGTAATATATTAATAATGTTATATCACTGTCTGTAGTAGTATCATAGATACACTTTAAGAAAATGAAATGGTTTACATTCCACTGTGAAAACCCATGTCATAAAATGTTTACTGCCGTGAATGACACGTGTATCTCTTGTGTTGGAGTTACTGTTGCAGTGAATGTGATTTTTTAGTATGACATGTTAAAAACAACAGCAGTAAAATAAATTTGTTTATTGCAAAAGGAGTTACCGGTATGTCTTTTACATATGTTGTATTGTCCCATCTTATACATGTGTTGTTCACAATCCCTGCTCCCGTCCCCACCCACAGAAAGTAATTACAGAATCATGAATCTGTGTTGTGATTGGTTCTGCATGGAATGTTGTTATAATATATTAAATTATTCAAAATTTGTTTGCTTACTGTGAACTATTAGACATCAGCTGTATTAGGTATATTAGTGACATGTGAAAATTTGTGCCAGAGTGAAACTTGAGCCTCATCAAAGATTCACTGTGTATATATTTAAAAGAAGGTATAATGAGCTAATTGTAACACATCTGGCCAGTGATACACAGCTTCTTATATGGCATGTGTTCAGTTCTTTTTCTTTGATTCATTCCACGCATCACCTCTCCTCTGCTTGTAACTTCAGATTGATCAGTCTGTGAGAGTACATAATGGGCTATGAAAATGAACACTTATTTACAACAGTTCCTACTAGATAAGTTCAGTTTGGTTTGATCTTCTGGATGTGACATGATCTCGAATAAAACAAGTTGAAGTAGTAACAGTTATGACCAGTGCTTGATTTATAAAAAAGAAGAGGTACCAGTACTTTGGCTTGTCACAGGTATCAGTATGGCATACCATCACAAATCGAGCACTGGTTATAACAACCAAAGCAGTTGTTTGGTTTAGAATAGTGATGGCAGTAACTGTACCTGTATTGCTTCGTCTTGTCACAGCAATGAAACATGAAGATATGTGTTAGACAGTTTTATGAAAAGGATAGTTGCTACCCACCACAAAGTGGAGTCGCTGATTCGCAGATAGGCACAACAAAAAGACTGTCAAACACAGCTTTCAGCTAAACAGGTCTTCATTAGATTTAAACAGCACACAACACAACACACAAACACAACATTCGCAGACGCGGCCACAGTCTCTGGCTGCCAAGGGAAGACTTTTAGCGTCTTGCACTGCTGCTCACATTCTGGCCTTGGCAGCCAGATGCTGAGGCCAGGTATGTGTGTTTGTGTTTACGCACACTGCCGCTGCCACTCAAAGAAACTGATATACAAAATAGGTCTTATGAATTTTTGTGTGGTGGAGGGGTTGGAGGCAGAGGGGAAAGTTTGCACTGCTCACATGCAAAAATCTATCTTAGTATGTATTAATTAAGAAATCTCAACCTAATCATGAATCTGCCACTATAGATTTAGCATTGCGTTAACATACCAGAATTAAACAATTATTTGAAAGTGATGAATGAAATCAGAACATTTTGTGATTGGCTCTGTATGGGATCTGATCCCTGTCACATTCATCTTTTTTTGTTGTAATATATATGGTTACACTGATGCAAAACTTCAGAAAGAGTACACAAGATGAATACTCCATAAAACAAGATTGATGGAAAAAAGGAAGTTAACTGTTTAGTATTTCAAAAAGAAACACCAGAGCTGTGAATACATTTATGCCCCTGTGAGACAAGATGGTCAATCGCTTCATGGAAAAATGTTTGTGGTGTACTACGAACTCTTGGTGTGAACCAAACGAATGACCAAGAATGGTTCTTTAGGGCTCCAAAAATATGGAAATCACATGAGGAGAGATTGGGACTGTATGGAGGTTGTGTGAAAGCTTCCCAGACAAAACTCTGCATCATAGTTTAAGCAACCTGCCAGTAAAATACCTGCCAAGACTGTATAGAGTATGTTGCAGAAGTTTTGCTGGGAAACACATATTCTCCATAAAGCCCCAATGTCTCTCCATGTGATTTCCATATTTTTAAAGTGCTGAAGAAAGGCAGTCATGGCTGTCCCTTTGCTTCAGATAAAGAGGTGTGTGTCTGGCAACATTTTTCCACAAAGGCATTGACCATTGTAAGGCAATTACAGTGGAATAAATGTGTTAACAACTATGGCAAGTACTTCAGTATTAATGAGTAGTTTACTTACATTTTTCCACATTTTTCATATTTGACTGCCCTTGTATGCCACTCTCATAAGTTTGCTTTTGTAGCTCTGTGTACTACGTACACAAGTACTCTATTATTATTTGACAGCATTTTTTCTAATGCCATGTTCCCTTCATGATCTTGCAGCTGTGTGCTGGGTTAAAGCTATCCCAAATTTGGTAGGTTTTCATAATGTAGCTAGATTTATCTGCAGTGCTAAAGCAATCAACAGTAGCTTCAGAAACACTGATTGACATGCATGCACCATTTTGGATTTGAGAACTGTAGACTCACTTTTTTAAGGTGGGAACAGTAGAATACGTACTTCTATTTTACAGTTGACGAACTTGATACTTGTAAAGTTGGAGTAACTGCATTTTGTATAAATCTACTACTTAAATAACTTTCTTATTTCTTTTTTTTATATTCTACTGGTTGTGGATGTACCACATTTGCACAAAGCACAAAAATTCCTATTTAAGTGATGTTTCAGTAAAATTCATTATCTGTCAGTTTAACTGAGTTCTGCTAATGTAATCATTTCATGTGTTCTTTTAAGAGAAATCTGTAATTTGCATATTGTGAGCTAACAATTGTTTATTTCCGAATGACATAAATTATTTGAAAGACCTCATTTCACTCTATCAGTAAACATTTTATTATTTGTGAAAATTAATTAACTAAAATGTCATTCACAATTAAATTTCCACACACTGAAAATAATATTATTATTTGGACGTCTGCAAGCCTTCCTGCACTTCAATGCTGCCTTCCAGCTTCTCAGCCTCCATACAGACAAATAGCCTCACATAACTACTGAAGCTCCAGTTACGCAGTATTTCATTCTTTTGCAGTTACATGGAATTTCTATATTTTTTTTAGTTTGTTTAATTTAAGCAGTATATTTTCCACCTTCATTTGCATTGTAAGGAAATGGAAATCCATCATTCTGACAGAAACAGCTGTGCCACATATGGCAGCTGAGGAAACTTGGGAAAGGAAAGCAGATAAACTGAAATAAATAATAGCCATAAAATCAAACATGAACCATAGGTGCAACCACAACAGAGGGTTATCTGTTGAGAGGCCAGACAAACATGTGGTTCCTGAAGAGGGGCGGCATCATTTTTGGTAGTTGCAGGGGCAAGACTCTGGATGATTGATTGATTTGGCCTTGTAACACTAACCAAATTGGCCTTGCTGTGCTGGCACTGCGGACAGCTGAAGCAAGGGGAAACTACAGCCATAATTTTTCCCGAGGGCATGCAGCTTTACTGTATGATTAAATGATGATGGCATCCTTTTGGTTAAATATTCCAGAGGTAAAATAGTCCCCCATTCGGATCTCCAGGCGTGGACTACTCATGAGGACATCATTATGAGGAGAAAGAAAACTGACATTCTATGGATCAGAGTGTGGAATTTCAGATCCCTTAACCGGGCAGGTAGGTTAGAAAATTTAAAAAGGGAAATAGATAGGTTAAAGTTAGATATAGTAGGAATTAGTGAAGTTCGGTGGCAGGAGGAACAAGGCTTTTGGTCAGGCGAATACAGGATCATAAATACAAAATCAAATAGGGGTAATGCAGGAGTAGCTTTAATAATGAATAGGAAAATAGGAGTGCAGGTAAGGTACTACAAACAGCATAGTGAACACATTATTGTGATCAAGATAGACACGAAGCCCATGCCTACTACAGTAGTACAAGTTTATATGCCAACTAGCTCAGCAGATGATGAAGAAATTGATGAAATGTATGATGAGATAAAAGAAATTATTCAGGTAGTGAAGGGAGATGAAAATCTAATAGTCATTGGTGACTGGAATTCGAGTGTAGGAAAAGGTATTGAAGGAAACATAGTAGGTGAATATGGATTGGGGCTAAGAAATGAAAGAGGAGGCCGTATGGTAGAATTTTGCACAGAGCAAAACTTAATCATAGCTAACACATGGTCCAAGAATCATGAAAGAAGGTTGTATACATGCAAGAATTGTAGATTAAACCTGAAGAAACTGCAAAGAGGTAGGAATTTAAGGAGATGGGCTCTGGATAAACTGAAAGAACCAGAGGTTGTACAGAGTTTCAGGGAGAGCATAAGGGAACAATTTACAGGAATGATGGAAATAAATACAGTAGAAGAAGAATGGGTAGCTCTGAGGGATGAAGTAATGCTGGCAGCAGAGGATCAAGTAGGTAAAAAGATAAGGACTAGTTGAAATCCTTGGGTAACAGAAGAAATATTGAATTTAATTGATGAAAGGAGAAAATATAAAAATGCAGTAAATGAAGCAGGTAAAAAGGAATACAAACGTCTCAAAAATGAGATCGATAGGAAGTGCAAAATGGCTAAGCAGGGATGGCTAGAGAACAAATGTAAGGATGCAGAGGCTTATCTCACTAGGGATACGATAGATACTGCCTACAGGAAAATTAAAGAGACCTTTGGAGAAAAGAGAGCCACTTGTATGAATATCAAGAGCTCAGATGGAATCCCAATTCTAAGCAAAGAAGGGAAATCAGAAAGGTGGAAGGAATATATAGCGGGTCTATACAAGGGGGATGTACTTGAGGACAATATTCTAAGCAATGAAGGGAAAGCAGAAAGGCGGAAGGAGTATCTAGAGGGTCTATACAAGGGCAATGTACTGGAGGACGATATTATGGAAATGGAAGAGGACGTAGATGAAGATGAAATGGGTGATACAATATTGTGTAAAGAGTTTGACTGAGCACTGAAAGACCTGAGTCAAAACAAGTCCCCGGGAGTAGAAAACATTCCATTAGAGCTACTGATAGCCTTTGGAGAGCCAGTCCTTACAAAACTATACCATCTGGTGAGCAAGATGTATGAGACAGGCGAAATACCCTCAGACTTCAAGAAGAATATAATAATTCCAATCCGAAAGAAAGCAGGTGTTCACAAAAGTGAAAATTACCGAACTATCAGTTTAATAAGTCACAGCTGCAAAATACTCACTTGAATTCTTTACAGACGAATGGAAAAACTGAAAGAAGCCAACCTCGGGGAAGATTACTTTGGATTCCGTAGAAATGTTGGAACATGTATAGCAATACTGACTTTACAACTTATCTTAGAAGAAAGATTAAGGAAAGGCAAACCTAGGTTTTTAGCATTTGTAGACTTAGAAAAAAGGTTTTGACAATGTTGTCTGGAATACTCTCTTTCAAATTCTAAAGGTAGCAGGGGTAAAATACAGGGAGCGAAAGGCTATTTTCAATTTGTACAGAAACCAGATGGCAGTTATAAGAGTAGAGGGACATCAAAGGGAAGCAGTGGATGGGAAGGGATTGAGGCAGGGTTGTAGCCTATCCTGTATATTGAGCAAGCAGTAAAGAAAAGTTTTGGTCCTTTTCATTTCTAATTTGATTCGACTGTCTCTCTGTAATCTCACTCCATCTTAAATATGTTCCTTCTTACACTACCTGTAAGATGCTCAGATAATCTGCCCCTCTCCCTCCTGTCCAGGTGCAGGCACTAATTAGCTTATTCCTATCTCCCAACTGGAGCAACAGGCATGGCTTGGATGTAAGTCTTCGTTTCAGTCAAAAGCAATTGCCCTCAGGACTTTGCTTACACAGCTGATAACTGCATTAACTCAGTGCAGGTTGTGTTGTAGCAAAACCTTCGAAACCCCTCACAAATATGTGCTGTTGCTGCTCTTGTTTCATCCAGATAAGGTTTAATATTCTACGCTGTGTTGATAAAACTGTTTAAGTTAAACAAGTCTGTGGCTCAATGTGGACTGTTTCTCTCCATGTTCTGACTCTTTGTTCATAACCTATTTCCAAATTTTGTTATTTGAAGGAATGTTAAACATTTGTTGCAATTTACAGGTGGATAACATGACTATACAGTTCGCAGTACCAAAAGGCTCAATTGGACTGTTGACTGATGGTGAAAAAAGGAAAGTAAGAGAGGTACAGATACTTTGTTGTAATTCCAAGGTGGTATCATATTGTATCTCAAGTGACCTCTGTCATCCATTGTACAGCAGCATATGATACAACTCAAACAGATGATAAAAGAACATTGTTTCATGTAGTTTACACCACACTGAAAATATATGAAACATGAATTCATAATGCTAAAAGGGTAAGAGTAAGTTCGAGTAGTAATGCTGGTCATAATCAAACATTTTTATTTTTAATGAAACCGTTTAGTTTTGTATGCCAACCCAAAATATGTTTAGTATAATTCACAAGAAATCACATTCAAGGAAGTCCTCTATCGTACAGCAGTAAAGGTTTGTTGGAAATGATCAAGTTTTTTAAATTACTTTTTTGGTTCTTGAATATTTTTTACTTTTCAGGATATGGTTTTTCAGCTCTACTCCCTTAAAGTTTCACCATTACTATACAGTTTAGTTGTATGGGGAACTAATCTTCTAACTTTGTTTGGCCTTGTGTCGTGTTGGAGACTCTCCAGGTACCTGTTCAGTCTGTTATGTGACCACTGTTCTAGATATGTGAAATGTTGCAGGATTAAAGTTAGCTTCTTACTTCTGTAGAGAAAACATAGACAAAGGAGGAGTTGCCAGTTTGTCATAAACTGTTTTGATTTCAAGAATAATGATATTAATAAATTTTGATCAGAGTGGCACTTAGAAGCTTGTGCAACAAAATTAGTGTTTTACAATAAGTCCTTTATAATAGAGGTATTTACAGATCACCTTCAGGAAATTTTAATCTCTTCTTAAGAATTATGAAAGGTCTATTGTCCCTTCTCACAGTAAAAAAAATGGATGTAGTGATTACTGGTAATATCAATGTAAGTTTATTGAAAAGCTCTTGTCAGAGAACAATTATGGCACTCAGTAACACTATCTTTCAATTTAGTTCCCACTGTGAACTTTGCAGCTAGGATATGTAAATGCTCAAAGATTGCCATTCATAATATCTTTGTATACAAATCAAGGGGAAAAAGGCATATCACAAAACCAATAGTAAATGGGCTATCTGATCATGACATGCAGCATCTTGTGTTATATTTTGAAACTTCTCAGGATAAAAAAATCTATTAAATCTGAGTACAAGAGGATAATACATAAGTAAAAATTTTTATATTGCTCAAAAACATGAACTGGATATATGCTTACAACACTTCTGACTCAAATGGAAAATACAGAGCATTCACTAATAAAGTTACCTCCACTTTTGAAAATTGTTGTTCTCTAAAGGTAACTCAAATCACACAGAAGTAAAACAATAAACCACGATTACACAAGGAATAAAGATATCATGTGGGACAAAAAGGAGACTGTATCTACCATCTAGGAACAACTCTGATGTTAACACTGTAATGTATTACAAAGTGTACTGCAAAATATTGAAGCAAGTAATCCAGAAATCGAAGCAGGCTTATTATGAGAAAAAGATAATTACATCGAACAACAAACCAAAAACTGTATGGGATATAGTGAAGACAGACCGGTGGGGCCAAAAAGGAAGGGGAAGATATAGCTCTAAAAATAAATGAGACTTCAGTAACAAGTGCATGTAGTGTTGCAAACCTCTTAAACAAGTACTTCATTTCTGTTACAGACAGCTTGGTGTCATCAGGTTCGGTGGGCAGTGCAATTGTGTATCCAAGACAAGTCTTTAAAATCAACTTCACTAAAATAGAAATGGTGCTCAGGTCTCCCAGAGAAGTAGCATCCATCATAAAGTCCTTCAAATGTAAGTATTCTAGTGGGTATGATAATATATCAAAAGAAGTTAATCAGGCCGGCCGCGGTGGCCGTGCGGTTCTAGGCGCTGCAGTCCAGAACCATGGGACTGCTACGGTCACAGGTTCGAATCCTGTCTCGGGCATGGATGTGTGTGATATCCTTAGGTTAGTTAAATTTAAGTAGTTCTAAGTTCTAGGGGCCTGATGGCCTAAGATGTTAAGTCCCATAGAGCTCAAAGACATTTGAACCATTTTTTTGAAGTTAATCAAAGAGTGCTCGTGCGAGTTGAGTTCTATCTTAAGTTGTTTCTGTAATCCTCAAGCACCTGACTGCAAATAATATACTGTCAAAGTCACAGTGTGTGTTACTTAAATGTTCTGATATAGTGAAAGCTATTAGAGGCTACTGGCATTTTCTTTGACCTGTCAAAATCCTTTGACTATGTGAACCACACCATTCTCTTAAGTAAGTTACAATATTATGGTGTCACTGGCAGTGCTGTGAAATTGTTAGTCTCTTATCTAACAGGAAAGAAAGGGTGTTGTTGTGAAAAACCTAAGCAGTCAGCCTTCATCCGATTGGGAAGTAATTACATGTGGTGTTAAAGGTTCCATCTTGGGTCCACTGTTTTTTTCTTGTTTACATTAATGACCTCATCTGTTACATTGCCTACTCAGATTTTCACTGACATTGAAAAGTGATAGTGTTGGAGGTACTGCGCCAGGTCTTCGCCAGAAATCGCAGTTCATTAGAAGTTGAGTGATTGGAGATATGTTGTTACATTTACTTGTTAAATTATACTAGTTTTCTTGGTGAGGTCACCAGCTGCTTTGTTTTGTAATCGTCCCACCATTCTTCTCCGCTTGCCCACCCGTGGGAAATTGGTTATTTATGAATTGGGTCGTCCATTTTCCCTTGTGGAGTGGGGGCAACTTAGAGCAATCTGCAGTTCAGGTTGTTCAGTAATCCCCCTGTCAATCTGCCATACGTTAATAGCTGCCTCTGTCATGTTTGTTGGATTCGGTGTTAATGAAATATGTTTTTATCTTGTCTATCATCTTGCGAGGTGGTATATGTGTAATGTAGAGCATGTTGGTACATTTTATGCAAAATTGCATTTCATGGATTTTATTTAAATGGTCAATTAATCATATAAAGTTGCCACCCTTCCACCGTAAGGGTTCTTTTAAAACAAGTTACACTTTTGGTGGCAAATTATTTTTAATGTGAGTGTTTTGTACCATTTACAACCCTCTTACAGGGCGCATAGTTTATGTGTTAGTGTGAGTTGTTAAAAATTTTAATTTAGGGTAATCTGGTGTGTTGCAGATTTGCACCAGTGTAGTCTTTAAGAGGTGATGTGAGCGGTCGTGTCTACAGCCATGTTAAAAGGGAGTGGCAAGGTTCTCAGCCCAAAAGCTCATACCACAAAAAAAAAATTGTTATTTCTGCCTCTGAATAGATTGTAACTTTATATTTTACAGGGTGCTTTCTGATTATAATTTTAAATCTGTTTAAAAAACAGGCTTTTAGGAATAAAATTTCCATTTATTGAAAATAAAATTTTTAATTTGTTTTTTCAGTTACCATTGGTAACTACTTTCACGATCGCATAGTCCAATTAAATGTGTTAATATTCTTCATGAATCGCTAGTAAATAAAATAAATTCTTATGGATTTTCTTTGAAAATAAATCAGGTTCAATGGAGGAGGGGATACTGTGGGGAGGGTTGAGATACAGTAAGGTGATGGAAGGCTGACCAGTACTTGGATGAGTTTATAGTTAGCATATCATTTAGGCAGGTGCAAGCCTGGCGCCAGTCCCAGCGTTTTTTGGCTGCGAGGAAATTACGGGCATGTCTTTGGAGTTTCCGGTGGCATCGGAGTGTATCCTGGTCCTGTGTGTGGAGAAAGGCATGGTGGAGATTATGGGATTCACAAACGAGGATGGCATGTGGGGGTAAAGTGTGGTGGTGTGCGCAAATGGTGGTGGTGGGGATGTGAGCCTCAATGGCCTCAGACAGGGCCTGTTGGAGAAAGGAGGCAGCATGCTGATATCATCCAGATGCTGGATGGTCAGAAGATGGCCACTGACCTGGGTATCTAGGGCTGCCCAGTAGCCATTCCAGTCAGCACGGGAGTAGTTATGGACGAAATTTGGGGGAGGATTGTTGTGAGGAGTGAGGCATGGGTTCTGTCGGTCTGTCACGGTAAGGAGAACACAGAGATGGTCGCTACCAGGGGGGTCTAGTACGTTCGCCATAATGTGTCGAAGGAGGTCACTGGAGGCCAGGACTACATCGTGAGTGGTATTGGAATCAGGGCAGGTGTGGCGGGGGAGTGGAGGAGCTCATCTTGCAGTGAGGCGAGGAACCGATGCCACCATTGTAGCTGTGCATCAGTACGACGGTGGATGTTTAGGTCAGTGGCAATCACATAGGAGGAGAAGGTGTGGTCAATGTGGCAAAGGAAGTCAAACAGGATGAGGGCAGTGGCACAGACATAGATGGTGGTGCTGTTTATGGTAAGGCCAGAGAACAAGAAGCTGAGGATAAGGTGTTCAGTGGACTCAGGAAGGAGGGTTTGGAGCCCAACAGACGTCTGGTGAAGGTAGCCGATGGCAACTCCACCATGCGCAATCAGGTGGGGATTATTGGATTGTTGAAGGGGGTATGGTGATGTGCTGATGATACATGGGGGCTGGAGAAATGTTTCATTGAGGAGGGAGGCATCCACAAGGTGGGTTGTAAGGATGTGCATGAAGAGTTGTTTGTTGGTAGGTAGAGAACGGATGTTATTGAACAAGATACGAGGCTGCTGCGCCATGGTTGGGTTTAAACTAGGGTGTCGAGATGGGAGAAGGTAAAATGGGCTTGGTTATGGGAGTAGGTGGCGAAGGTGTTAGGGTGAAAGATTGAACGGCAGCTAGGGAGATCTGTTGGATGGTACGGGGGCCTTGAAAATGGCGGATATTTTGTAGGATGATGGTTACGAATCTAACGATGTCCTCGACTGTGGGGAGAGGGCAAAGGCTGTTTCCAGGAGGTGTGGGATCGTAAATAGGTCAGACGGGGACAGTGAGTTAGGGAGATGTGTATGTGCGTGGGGGGGGATCTGGCCTTACAGTTTTCAATAGTTTCTTTTTCCTTTATTGTAATTTCCATTCACGCTTAGGGACAGGCTGGCAGCAGCTTAAGCAGGAAGACATGTAAAACAATATAACGAAGAAACATGGCGGAATATAGAAACAAAAAATCAAAAAACACACACTAGATTAAATGGCACCAGGCAAATTATGGAAACCAGGGGGTGGGGAGGATCTAGCCTGCAGACAGTGTAAAGGATGCAGATATGTTGGAGGAAAAGGAGGAGGTGGGGGAAGGGGATGAGGTCGTACAGGAGGTGTGTGGTGGAAGGAAGGAGGATATGGAGGGTAAGGCACAGCACATGCCATTTGAAGATTTGGAGGGTCTTGTAAAAGCTGGTGGGTGCGGAGATCCAGGCAACACTGGCATAACAAAGGATGGGACAGATGAGGGATTTGTAGGTGTGGAGGATGTTGGAAGGATGTAACCCCATGTCCGACCAGACAGGAGTTTCAGGAGGCAGAGGCATGAATGGGCTTTCTGCTGGATGGTCAAGAGGTGAGGGGTCCAGGCGATGTGAGGGTTGAGGGTGAGGCCAAGGTATGTCAGGGTGGGGGTGAGCTGGATGAGACGACCATAAAGGGTGAGGTAGAAGTCATGGAAGAAGCAGGTGGTGCGATCTATGATGATTGCTTGGGTTTTGGAGTGGTTGAGATGAAGGGACCACTGGTTACACCAAGTGGTGAACAGGTCAAGGTGGTTTTGGAGGGTGTGTTGAGACCATTGAAGGGTAGGATAGAAAGCCAGGAAGGTGGTGTAATCAGCATATTGGAGAAGGTGGACAGGTGGGGAATGCTTGGGCATATCAGCAGTGTACAGGAGATAGAGGATAGGGGAGAGGATGGACCCTGGGGCACAGCACCAATGGGATAAAAGGTTGGTGTTGTGGAGGATGACATAGGAAGGACAGTGTGAGAGGAAGGAAGCGATCAGATGTACAAAATTGATAGGCAGGGTGTAGGTAGGTGTAGGTGGAGGAGACCGGGATGCCATACATGGCCATAGGAATTTTGGAGGTCGAAGGAAACAAAAATGGTGGAGCAAATGGAGTTAAGCTAGTGGAGATGAAGGTGAACTACGTTAAGGAGTTGGTTTTCTGCTGAGAAGCAGTGTTGGAAGCCACACTGGGTAAGTGGGAGGAGGTGGTGTTGATTAAGGTGCTGACAGATATGATGGGAGAGGATCAATTCGAAGATCTTACTGAAGATGGAGGTGAGGCAGATGGGACGATAGGAAGAGGCGACGGAAGGTGGTTTGTTGGGTTTGAGGAATAAAAGGATGGGGGTAGAGAGGATGACGTTATAGAAATGGGCAAGGACAGTCAAGAAGGAGATGGGGCTTTCTATAAGGTGGCAGTAGATGACACAGTCATGAGACAGTGGGCCTTGTTGCATTTGGACCAGAGAAGTTTAATGTCTTGTGCTGTGATTGGAGTGGAGAGAAACTGATGTCACTACTGAAGGGCGGCAGGGGAGGAGCTATGGATGTTTATGTCGATGGCTATTACAAATGTGCAGAAGGTGTGGTCAACGTGGGAATTGTTGGGATGGATGGGGGACAATAGGACAAACAGGGACAGTAACCTCAGGGTGGTATGAGGGGTTTAGCTTTACACATGTGGCAGTAGGTGGGATGGGGGTGTTGCAGGTGTTACGGGAAGGAGGGGTGGCTAGATTGGGGAAGTTTTTAAGAAAGTGGGAGACCTTGCAATGGGGACAGCTGGGGACGTGGGGTGTAGGTGGGGGGACGATTGGGAGGCTGTGGCTGACAGGGAGAAGAAGAGGAGAGGAAGGGAGTCAGGGATGTGTGGGGGCCAAACATAATGTGCAGTAGTTTACGGAGGAGATCTGTGTGAAAGAAGGGGTCTCGATGAGGACTGAGACCCTGCAAGGAATCGAAAAATGGTTCAAATAGCTCTGAACACTATGGGACTTAACATCTGTGGTCATCAGTTCCTTACAACCGGTGGTCCCGGTCGCCTACAGTGGGCTGGATGGCCGAGCGGTGACCTCCCCAGCTGTCAGGATGCTAGGAAATGGCTGTAAAAGCATCAGAAACGCCAAAGAAACATTATAATTCGTGCCGGTACAATGTGGCTTGGTGATATCAACGACCTTCCCCGAGTCCTCGCTGACTCGTAGCGATGACACCAGATCCGGGCCGCACCAGTCTTGTTAGCGCAGCGCTGCGTGCAGTGACGTAGCGGAGGAATGTCCTCACTTCCGCGGCGCGTGGTTGCCGGCGCCCCTCTGGTCAGCCAGCTCGCGGCAGACAGCAGGCTGCTGCATGTAGAGGCTCCGGGTTGGAGTCACCGGCGCTGTCGGCACCAGAAGCGTTCTCGTAGTGCGGATTGTACTCTATCCCACCCCATCTCCTTCCCTGCTCCTCCTGGTGGCTCGTCCGCGGTAGACTGGCGGAACAGGCTGCAGACCCCCAGCGTCGTGGGCTCACCCGGTTGTGATGGTGGATGCACAGGGCCTAGGCCCCGCACGATCTCGACGATGGTTCACTGATGTGGTCAGCATTGGCGGCGAGCGAGTCTGCCGCGATGTCTGCTAATCCTGGGTCGATGGCTGACAGTGGCAGCGGAGAGGACCAGAGCTGGTACTGTCCCCTCACGTCTATTGCTGGACGGGCCGCCCTTACTGCAACATCTCCTTAATAAAGATTAACATGTCGATCACCGCCGTGAGCGTTATGCAGCGACCCAGTACACATCTAACTGCAAGTCTAACTGCGAGTGCGAGTGCCCTGTTGCTATCAAAGCTGGCGTATTTAAAGGAAGCACGAGAGACGTCCTGACGTCATGCTCGTTTGTAATGACCACATTTGTTCCACTTATAGTGCTGACGTATCTGTCGTACTCGCCCCTTGGGTGTTCTTGCCACAGAGTCAGGCCTACGTGTTGTTTCGACAGACTTATGCGAAGTTGTGAAATGCAGTACAGCTGACGCTATACCTCTGTCTTGCACTCTACGAAAGTCTCCGTCTAACACAAACCCACGTGCAAAGCAATTCTCTCTCGCCTGTTGTGTGGAACCAGGACATTGCCCCTGCATGACGATACATTCCATACATATGCAATCCTCTTACTTCTTCGCAAACCTACTGCCTCTGGCTTTCGGCATAGGCAACGAAACCTTGACAATATTCCACATCTCCAACTCTTTATTATTCCGTGACACTACAGAACTACTTAAACCTAACTAATCTAAGGACATCACACACATCCATGCCTGAGAGAGGATTCGAACCTGTGACAGTAACAGTTGCGCAGTTCCAGACTGAATCGCGCAGTACCACTCGGTCACAGTGGCTGGCTGCAAGAAATCAGCTAAGAGATGCGAGCACCAGTGTCTGGGGTGGACAGGACGAAGGTATGGAGGGTGGGGTGTGGGGTACGGTTGTCAGGAGGAGTGGTAGTGTCCATGGAGTCAATGGGGGACGGGGTGGAGGTGGTGCCTTTTTGCTGGAGGGGTAGAGTCGGCAATGACGTGTTTGTGGGGTTTTTTGGAGACCATAGGCTGGGAGGAGGAGAGAGGGAGGTGGCGAGTGGCAGATCCTGTAGACGTGGTGGACATTGTGGGAGAAGCAGCTGGTTCAGTGGCGGTGATTGTCGCATGGCATGGCGTGGTGAATGCGGTGGATGCAGATGATGAAGTGACAGGGGGGGTGAGAGGGAGCAAAGGGAGCAAACCGACAACCTGAGAGGTGGCAGCGGAGGCGGCAGCAGAGGTGTACTTGAGGGTGGGGGCAGGAGCTGTTGTTTGGGGGAGGGAAACGAGGTATAAGGAGGGAGGCGAGAAGCAGCACTCCAGGAAGGGACAGTGGAAGAGGGGTAGGGGGACGTGTAGATGACAGTGGAGGGGGGAAGGTTTATGATGGACGGATGGCGACGGATAGACGGACAGCAGGCAGTGTCGACGATGGACAATGGATGGACAAATGGACAAAGGGACGGACAGCTGGACAGCAGTTAGCATAGGCGATGGATGTCGGTGAACGGGCAGGTGGGCAGGCTGTCTGCCTGACATACAGGGCCGCACTGACACCTCTCCCCCCCACTTGCTCCTAGCTTCCAGTACTTGGGGGCCACACTACCATCCTATGTCAACACCCCCATCGTCACACAAGACATCGTCACCACACTACACACCAATCGTAATATGGCTCCCGGGCACGACCGTATTACATACTGCCAACTCAAAGAAGCCCCCCTCTCCTTCCTTACAGTCCTAACCACCCTCTATAATGTTATCCTCTCCACCGGCTTGTACCCTGACATTTGGAAGTCTTCCCGGATCCTTAATGTTTCTCAAACCTGCCAAACTCCATTCCAATTCCTCCTCCTAGCGCCCTATGGGTCTCACGTCGGTTTTCAGCAAGGTCCTGGAGTACATCATTACCTGCCGCATTCACCACCACTTCCACCAGCACCGTCTCCTTCCCTTGACCCAATGTCGCTTCCAACCTTCCTTCTCTGTTGACGATCTCCTCCTCCACCTGACACACCTTCTTTCCACTCATCTGAATTCCCATTGCTCCGCCATCTTTGCGTCCCTTTACCTAGAACGTACCTATAACTGTGTATGGCATCCCAGGCTCCTCTTCGAACTCCAGACTTACACCTTCCCCATCAACTATGTTCGCGTGATAGCCTAGTTCTGCTCTCACTGCCCCTCCTATGTTACCATCCGCAGCTCCAATTCTTACACCTTCTACTCCTCCACAGGCATGCCCCAAGGCTCCATCCTTTCCCCTCTCCTCCACCTGTTATACACGGCGGACATGCCGCAGCCTCCACCACCTGCCCATCTCTTGGAAAATGCAGATGACACTGCCTTCCTTGCTCTTGCCCCTCCCTCCAACACTCCCAGCCCCTCCTCCAGTCCCACCTTGACTTGTTCACCACGTGGTGCAACCAATGGCTCCTTAAGATCAATCCCTCCAAGACCCAGGTAATCATCGTAGGCCACACCACCCCCTCCTTCCGCCTCCTAGATTTCCACCTTACCATCACTGGTTGTCCCATCGCCCTCACTCCCACCCTCAACTACCTTGTTATCACCCTCGACTGCCACCTTTCTAGGACCCCCTATCTCCTCACAGTCCAAGCCAAGGCACATATCCGACTCTGTCTCCTCCTTGGTCGAACATGGGGATTAGACCCACTATCCTACATACCTATAAGTCGCTCATCTGCGCCCTCCTATGTTATGCACACCCCACGATCTCCACCTCCCCCACCTATTACAAATCCCTCCAATTCATTGAGCGCCATGCACTCCACCTCACTTATTGCATCTGTCTCTTGTCCCCCATGCGGATCGTTTATGATCTGATTCCTTTCCCCCATCTTTCCTGTTCCTAGAATGGATACGGATCCTATAAGTCTACCACAAACTGGATCCCCCCCCCATCCTTTGGTTTCTCCCATCCTCTCCCACCTTAGCCCACTGCCACACCTGCACCACAGTGTACCGCCTGGTCTCCATGTCCACACGCTCCATACCCTCGCCCAAGGTGGCTTCCGCCAACTCCCCCTTCTGGATGATGCCCTCATGTCTTCCATCTACCCCTCCTACCAGATCTAATCCCTACTTTTTCCCTCTCCTCAGGGCTCCCACCCTCTCCCCCTTCCCACCTTCTTCCTTTTCCCATGCCAAACACCTTCTTTTCCTTTTAACCTGCCCCCTCCTTTCGTTCTCCCCTCCTTTGTCCCCTCTAACCCCTCCTTGTTTCGTCCTACCATCTCTACCCCCTTCTCTTCCCCTCTCATCCCTTCACCCAGTGGTAGGTCGCCTTCGGTGCAGTGATATTTATCGTTTTTGTTATGGTGTCAGCATTACTCTAGTGCCATGTGCAGTGTCGCCAGAATCACTCATTTGTGTTCTCACTGTGGTATTTCTTTATTTTTGTGTCAAATTACAGTGTTCATTCTCCACATGTGTGTGTGGCTCCCGTCTATGTTGTTTTTAAATCTACCATTTATACTCATCTATTTTTGTTCTCGTTTCTTCATCACTTTATACCATTCTATGTTATGTGTTCTTTTCTCATTTGACTATGATTTTTCTGTAACTCTCTTGGCTGAAAAGCGGCGTATTGTGCCACTGTCAAGCGACCCCATTTTGGGGAGTGAAATATCAATAAAGAAAAAAACCATAAAAAACTTTGGGCTGGTATGGAAAATCGGGCCATGCGGCTGTCGCTTGGCGCCACTAACGGATGACAGGGCAGTAGCCGCACTTGACTTTGCTGCAGTGTCGGTCCGTTTCCCCACAGTATTTGACGCTAGTTTCGAAGAAAGAGCGAGTCAAATGTGTGAATTTGTGTCTACAATGTGTTCGCCAGATAAAACAACTGACTAGGGACATATCTATTAAGGTCGTTTCCCAGCAACAGCGGCGACAAATGCTTTCCGCGGTGACGCGGCTGTTTGAGGAATTGGCAGTCCCAGCTAGAAGCGGCAGACGCTAGCAACAGAGAATGACTGTGCAGGTTGGGACCCACTCAGACGCGTGATGAATTTCATTAACTATACCACGAACCTACACGAAAGAAAGACGGAGTTGCGTGAAGACATACGAAGTTTTCATTTTCTTTGCAAAATATTCTTCCACATCTTTCATTATTCATGTTTTCTTACTTCATCATAAAGAGACTGGACGAATTACTGTTCATGACTGTCCCCTGTCTCATTATGTAGTGGACAATATTTAGGAAACCGATCATCCCAGAACTAAAACTTGCTGTGACTCTCATAACAACTTTTAGTATTGACACTTGCAGTACCGAAGTGCAGTTTACCATAATTATTGCACATCACCTCTTGTGGAGTAATATCTATAACCGAAAATGTGTGGCAGTTGATCCTTACTATATATGAAGAAGATATGTGTTAACCCCTTTGTTATTGAAACAATCAGTGAAGCAGTATCACAATACTTGGCTCCATCGCTAACCTGCCATTAACTTTATATGAAAAATAAACATAAATCCAAAATCCACCCACCACAGTGGTACAAGTGAACGTGCCTGTCAACACCACAGATGAACAGATTGAATCACTGTACGATGAGATAACAGTACTTATTCAGATAGTTAACGGGTCTTTGAGGAAGAGGCGGAGGGGTGGAGTGTGTTCCACACCTGTTTCCAGCTTCATGGTGGTGACAAAACCTGCCAGGTTGTGTTGTGGCACAAGTACTATAAACTGGACAACATTTTGCTTGTCCTGCTCATCTGACTTGCTTTCTTCTCTACGCCATAAACATGGACCAATAGTCTGGTATTCTGCGCCGCAAATTTAGGTGTGTCCTGTATCTTGACGGAGAACTCGATAGCATGAAAGTTATAACAATTACGAAAATCGAAGTACCTACCATATCGAGATGAACGCTGTGGTTTTTCCTCATAATTTTCTCACGAGCCTGGACTGACCATACAAAACAAGCCTTATGCTTTTCATTTTGAACATTAATGCATGGTGCTATATAGCTAGGCCCTGCATTTACCGGATCGTAGACGGATATGCAGTGGTACGATGAAAAAAATATATGGTCTGGTTACAATGGCGTTCCTGCCGCTGCCGCTGCCGCTGCTGTTGCTGGCTTTCAAGAGCCCGGTTGTCAATTATCCGGTGGACATATACTGAAAGAAAACGAAATTCTTAATGAAAAGAAAAGAAGTAACGCTTAATCGATCTCTGAAATCGCCTACAACAACAATATACACTGAATCGCCAAAGAAACTAATACGGGTATTGTGTATTGAAATACAGAGATAATTAAGGAAGAATAAGGCGATGCAGTTGGCAACGCCTATATAAGACAACAAGTGGCTGGCGCAGTTGTTAGATCAGTTACTGCCGCTACAGTGGCAGGTTATCAAGATTTCAGTGCATTTGGGCGTGGTGTTACAGACGGTGCTCGAGGGATGCGATACAGAATCTTCGAGATAGCAATGAAATCGGGACTATCCCATAGGGGTATTTCAGAGTGTATCGTGAATATCAGGAATCGGTAAAACATCAAATCTCCGATATCGATGGGGCCGGAAAAAAATCCTGTAAGAATGGGATCAACTAAGACTCATGAGAATCTTCTAATGGGACATAAATGCAATCCTTTCACAAATTGCTTCAGAATTGAATGCTGTGCCATCAAAAAGGGTCAGCATGCGAACCATTGTACGGAACATCATCGATGCACTCTTTTGGAGGTGAAATCCACTGGTGTACACTTTATGACTGCCAACACAAAGCATTACACCTCGTCTGGGCCCATCAACACTCACAGTGTACTGTTGATGACTTAAAAAATGTTGGCTGGTTGGATGCATCTCGTTTAAAATTGTACTGAGGGGACGGACATGTACAGGAACGGAGACAACCTCATGAACTCTGTTATGGTGTGCGGCTTGTGCAGTTGGAGTGATTTGGGAGCCGTGATATGTCTAGATACGACTCTGACAGGTGACACGTACATAATGATCCTGTCTTAATACCTGCATGCATTCACGTCCATTTGCATTCCGTCAGACTTGGGAAATTCCAGCAGGACAATGCGACAGCCCACGCATCCAGAATTGCTACAGAGTGGCTCCAGCAACGTTAGTTTAAACACTTCCACTGGCCACCAAATTCCCCAGACATTATTGAGCATAACAGGCATGGCTTGAAACGTGATGTTCGGACGAGATCTCCACAAAAGATTGCTTTTATTTAACTTGAAGAATAAAAAATTTCTTTCATGCAGATATATTTATTTTTCTGCACATTTGCAGAAGAAAGGATTTTTTAACCTCATGAATTCAGAATCACTACATAATCCTAAATAATTCTTCATGTCCATACTATTATTAAAGACAATTGGTCAGTTGGACGTCACATGGCACAAGCCAGCCGTTCTGCACCCAAGCATGACATGAATGTAAATGGGAGAATTATCTAACTCGTAGTTACCTTAGCATATAGAGCGATGTGAAACATACATTTTACAGTCTGAGAGGTGAATAAAGAAAAAAAGGGTGCACAATGAACAACTTATGCAGATTGCTCACAAACTGAAACGAATACAGGTATCGGCAGAAAATAAAAAATTATAAACTTTGGTGCCTGATGGATGAACATGTGACGCTGCAGTGCAATATCAATGCGTGACTGGCAAGGCTAGCAAACAGGGGATGTGTCGATACCAAGGTATAAAGTCTTTGTGAATTTCATTCTATGTACTCAGCTACGCAGTAAGTACGCCTGGCAGGTAGGCATGTGCACAATATATGCAGAAGTTAACATTTGAGAGAGGACGTGTAGTTGGGTTAAAGAAGGTAGTCAGAGTAATTGGCAGATCACTCAACATCTGAGTGGGATGATGCCACTATTTGCTGATGGTAGCAGGAATGGGTGAAGCATGGAAGAAAAACACCATCAAGAAGGAAGCAGTCAACTTCGAGAGACGACAGAATGTGAGGACTGAGGAAATGTCAGAGAGGCGCTCAGAGCCTACATCAGGGACAAGTATACATTCAGAGGCCAACCTATTGTTCTCTTTTGATTGACAGGTCATTAACCTAATGTTCTGCTAATAGGATTATGACCCCATGGGGATTATCCTTCTCTTCGATTAACAGGCCTTTAACCTAGTGTCCCCACCCATCACCCTACCCTTCCCTTCTCCCACGTCCATCCCCATCCCTCTGTGAACTCCCCTCGCTGATACGAGCACACTTTTGATATCTATTTGAATGATTGATTAATGATATCGATCAACTGATTAATCCCATCTGGGAAACCCCTCCCCCACTGTGAAATTCAGTGTATGGAGTATTGTTTAATTATTTGTATTTGTTTATTTATTTACTGAATTTAGTTGGGAAATCGATTGCAGAGTATGGAACATTGTTTAAACAGTTTAGGCAATATAGTTTATTTATTTAAAGAATTCAGTGGCAAATTGATGTTGGTTCATGGAATATTATGTGAAGAATTTAGACAATGTGTGGAATATTGTTAATTTAAGCAATTTATGGGATATGAATCTCTGAATGAAATTTAGTTTATTTGTTTAAGTATAGATTTTGGTGGGAAATCGATTGCAATGTATGGAATGCGTGCATTATTGTTTGTTTGTATAGTTCTTTATTTATATTATTGTTTATTTATGTAATTTATGGCACAGAAGGAAATGTATAGAAAATTTAAACGATTGCAATGCTTTTTCATTCATAATGCACAAGCAAACACATATTTACACTGTCACAGAGTGCTTAAACACATCTGGAAAACTTGCTTCTTTTTCACCACATGTGGAGGCTACCCGGATTTGGGATGCACTAGAGGAATTTAATTCGACTACAGTCCATTACCCTTGTTTTGCTTTTGTTGACTTTCATCTTGTATCTTCCTTCCAAGACACTGTCCATTCCGCTCAACTGCTCTTCCAGGTCCTTTGCTGTCTCTGACAGAATTGCAATGTCATCAGAAACCTTCAAGTTTTTATTTCTTCTCCACGGATTTTAATTCCTATTCCGAATTTTTCTTTTGTTTCCTTACTGCTTGCTCAATATACAGATTGAATAACATTGGGGATAGTCTACAAACCTGTCTCACTCCCTTCTCAACCACTGCTTCCTTTCCATGCCCCTCAACTGTTAAAACTGCCGTCTGGTTTCTGTACAAATTGGAAACAGCCTTAGACTCACTGTATTTGAACTCTACCACCTTCAGAATTTGAAAGAGTGTATTCCAGTCAACATTGTCAAAAGCTTTCTCTAAGTCTACAAATGTTAGAAACGTAGGTTTGCCTTTCCTTAATCTATCTTCTAAGATAAGTCATAGGGTCAGCATTGCCTCACGTGTTCCAACGTTACTGTGGAATCCAAACTGAACTTCTGCGAGGTCGTCTTCTACCAGATTTTCCATTCACCTGTAAAGAATTCGTGTTAGTGTTTTACAGCCATAACTAATTAAATTGATAGTTCAGTAGTTTGGCTTCTACCATATTTTCCATTCACCTGTAAAAAATTTGTGTTAGTATTTTACAGCCATGACTAATTAAATTGATAGTTCGGTAATTTTCACATTTGTCAACACCTGCTTTCTTTGAGATTGGGATTATCATATTCTTCTAGAAGTCTGAGGATATTTCACGTGTCTCATACATCTTGCTCACCAGATGGTAGAGGTTTGTCAGGGCTGGCTCTCCCAAGGCTATCAGTAGTTCTAACGGAAAGTTGTCTACTCCAGGGCCTTGTTTCGACTTAGTTCTTTCAGTGATCTGTCAAACTCTGCACGCAGCATCATGTCTCCCATTTGGTCTTCCATTTCCATAATATTGTCTTCAAGTACATCGCCCTTATATAGACATACCATATACTCCTTCCACCTTTCTGCTTTCCACTCTTGGCTTTGGACTGGTGTAATGCACGTGCATTCCTGTCATGTGTTTAAGCCAAGTATTACACACATTTAAGCTATCGGGAATGTTCAGTAGCTGCCAGGCTACATGGACAGTCTTAGACATAAAACCTGACCGCCTGCCAGCCACCACAGAGACTAAGCCTGAGTTGTTCACTCAAGGTTCCCAATAGAACCGACCACCCCTGACAACGCTAAGTCCGACGCTCGGCACAATCTGGCAACACAGTAAGATGCGGAAGTGGCACGAGGAAAGGTAGTATACCTATAATTTGTTATTTTAAACATATTTATCGGTTTTAGATTTGGATTTAGTGATTGTGTTACTAAAGAATCACCAAAGGATGCATCCAGTGTGAAAGTGAGTTCATAATAGACAATTTTCCTTTGTTAGAAATATGGTTAGATTAGGTTGTTTCTGTAACGAGTACATAAAAAAATGTTTTCGGTCATTATTCTCTCAAAATACATGTTATTTTTATGCAAATAAGAGTTTGAAGATCATTAAATATCAAGACATCGCCTCTGCTTACGTATATTACATGAGTGTGAACTGACGTTACTAGTGACTTCTTGTACTTTTTCCCACAAATGATTTAGTTAGTAATAATCGAAACGTGTTTATAACTTTGAAGTAACAAAGGAAAGCAATTATTTGAAACCTGATACTGGAAACCTTCCAAACTATCATGTATTTATGATTTACGGAGCACCATTAAGCAACGAAGTCAGCCTACGTTACTCTGCACAATAGTATAAGAACTGAGCGCTATGTTTCTGTTGTTTGGCGTGGCCAAGTGGTAGCTGGCACGGTAGATCAGCGTGTTCGGGTTAGCTACCCTCTGTAACAAAAAAGCTGAGTTAATGGATGAAAAACAAACTGAAATGGATGTCTTTCTACGTCCACGCCGAACAGATATAACGAACGAAAACGAACGAAATGAGAGTGTATAAAAAAAATAGTGGTTAGCGCATGGGTATGCTGTATACAAGCATCTGGGTTCGCACATGGATGGGTGAAAAAATTTTTTTCCGCCTCATGTATCCAGCACGTTGTGAGACATTGTTATTCGTGTAAGTTAAGATTTTTGAGCAATATTCGTTATTACTTACATGTAAGAGCGCACTTCCTCAGTAATGATTTCGTGATTAGTGTGTGTTTAAAAAACGAAATACGAAATTGCTGGAGATGAAATTGCTGTGGGTGAAACAACCGACAGTGGTCTATATATTTTTTCTTGTCAGAAATAATTTTCCATTTTTTTCCGAATATATAGAGATTTCCTAGTTTCGGTTAGACAGGAATCTAAGAGCACAACTTAAATTACTGGGAATGTAACTAGCAGCAGTCATCTTCAGAAGCTTTCTTGTCACAACTGTTTATCTGCGATTGAATCCTCAACCACAATAGACAGAGATGAATGGTCTCCATCGTAATATTTTTGGACTGTAGCGCCATATACGAAACGTTTTCATTCATAAGATGCATGTTATAAACTTCGACGAACTGCAGGAGCTCCCTAAAATGTTTTTTTTTTTTTCAGTTTTGTTTTTACGACCCAAATCGTTGACCTATCATATAGGGAAGTGGGCTACTTAATCATGTGAATCTCTAGGAGTGAGTTATAACCACATTCTGTTCATCATCTTATTCTTTGAAACTCTCAGAATCAATTTTTCTGGTGTTTTTTAGGTATATTAGTACAATGTGGTACTTCACAGTATTCCTTAACTCATTTTCCGAAATGTAAACTCCACCATAACCCAATGTCAGTGTCAATGAGAATAAGATGACATAATGCAGCCTTTACGACAATCTGCAGAATACAGCCAAATACGCTATCGTTATTATGCATGCATGGAAACATGCGGACAGGGAAACTGTAAAAATTTCTATGCATTTCAGCTGAGGAACATGGAAATGGATATACTGCGCCTGATACTTTTAAGGAGGAGGCACGACCGATGAAGGCAGACACATCAGCTCGATGGAATGCGGCGTCATGCGTTATGGCAACGTAAGCGCAATTTTCGGTACTTGGAAGAATAGCGCGCCTGTGTCATGTGCTACCAACTTTGTGTCCATGGTGCTGTGTGCGCTGCAGTGTGCATGCGCGGATCTGCAGCTGCTTGCTTTTGATTGGCTTGCGCAACGCGAACCGACAACAGCGTTTTGGTTCTCTAGACCCGAACGTTATCACTACCGAAATGCATACTGAATAATGGAGGGACTCTAATTCGAGTACTAGAGCTTTCGGTGCTCTGGAGTACCGAAACGATCGGCATAATGCCGAAAAGATACAGAATAGGCACCCAGAGGCCACCCACTGCATGGAATCCGGCGCCGCCCAGGTGAACGAGGTGCGATACTGTCGTGTATGTATCAACCGTCATTTTAGAATTTGAAGTTCTAGTTATATCTTGCAGTTAAGCATTGGATTTTGCATACTTGAAAATCATGAACTACAGTTAAGCGTTGTAAAATTTGTGTCGCAAGTGGAAAAAGGTATAACATCAGCAACACAATATTTGCTTTTTGTACAATAGAGGGCTGAATGCAGAGGAAGCAACTCGAAAAATTTGAACTGTGTCTGGAGCGAGTGCTTTTGGTAAAAATACGCCAGAAACAGATATTCTTGGTTCAACAAAGATCGTTCTGGCATTAATGATTTTTCACGTTAAGGAAGTCTTGACTACTGTAATAAGTGATGGATTACCATTTAAACGTCATGCGACATTTGCGTTCAACAGGCAAGGTTCAGAAGTCTGGTGTAGGAGTACTGAGTGCTCTAATTCGAAACAACAAAAATCAATGCAATGAGTATTATTACGGTTTGGCTTGAACGTCATCAGGTCGCTCATTGAGCATTCCTATGCAATTCTGTTACTGGTGACGTGTTATGATGCTTTTATCGTTAACTTTCTAAGAAGAAATGAAAGGCTGAGTCCTACCAAAAGACGTAAACTCGAGCAAAGAGTAGTGTGAACATAATATTTTCCATCTGATAGCTCCAACAGCGTGTTTTGCACTACTACTACAACTGGAATTTGTTGCCAAGAATTGAGACACCATTCGGTCGCAGTGTTTCGGCGTAATTGATTGGTGCATGTGTTGTTCAACAGACAGCAGTCGTCACTCTCACTGCAATCAGTGACTCTCTCTCTGTGTGTGTGTGTGTGTGTGTGTGTGTGTGTGTGTGTGTGTGTTTCCATGTTCGTGCCCGATCTGAATCAATACCATCAACATAAGAGAGAGACAAGCATCAATAAATATTGCATCAAATGTAACTGTTAACCACTGTAATGCAGTGGCTAGTTACTACAAATTGAATTTTTACCCAACCCATGTCCTGCAAATTACGGTAAGCAAGTAAGATGTATAAACTCCATTACTTCGTTGCCAGAGACAGTGCGCTCTTGTTGTCGCGACCTGCGACAAGTGCAACGATTAGCAGTGCCCATTGCCGTCACGATTTGTTTATGTTGGCTGAGCGTGGACGCTGCTGCAGACGCTTCTCCATAAACAGAAGGAAATAAACATGGCTCTGACTGCAGTGAGTGGACATCACTGCCTGCATTTTCTTATAGTAACAAAAGTGAGACTCTACTCACAGTTGCATGGAGCAATTAGAACTGATATCACGTCATTAGTCATCATGTTATTAACCAGTGATGAAATTTCCACGCTCTTTGAATCCCAAAAGTCGGAACCTTCTCACAAAGTAATGTGAGATGATATCAAAATTTATCCAACACACAAAAATTAACTACCGAGCTTTCATGCATGCAGTAGTTGCACACAACGAAATATTATGTCTTGGAAGCGTATACTTCATTTCCTCCTCTCATATCAACGCCCTTGTTTTAGTATGAAGTGAGGAAATAAACACAAAAAGCTGAAGTTTCTGAGAGGCACGTAAGCCATTTTCTCTTCTCATATTATAGGTGTTGTTTTCGTATGAAGTAAAAAAATAAACAGTTTAGGGTTCTGAAGTATAATATGACACCAGATCCCTGTCATACGATCTATCGGAAACGCAAAAAGCAGGGAGCTCTCCATTCTTTTGTCCAACAGTTTGTTTCCCTTCATGCATTACTACCGCATGGAGATTCTTATTTAAGGACTTGCGGGCATCAAGTTCTTAAGGAGAATGAGCCTTAAGTTATTTTGCTAATTACGGTACGAAAAAATGCAACAAAGACGAGTTCTCCTAGAGCAGTGAAGATATTTGCACATGTCTGTATTCAGAAATGACTGCCAGGATCGCACTTACATGGAACCTGGTACCTGAGCGTTACTAATGTGCAACGAGGGACTACCGAAGCAGCAGGACACCAGGTTAGTGATACTAAACCAGAGAAGTAAGGCAGAGTCGCTTCCTTCTCACTACAATGCCACTGTCGAAACTTAAGTAGGTAATTGTGGTTGCAGGAGTTACAATGAGTTCTTCCAGACGTATAGACGTATGTGGAAAAGAACTTGTATTTAGATGATCCCCTGAAAGAAACGGATTTAATATCAATCATTTTGATCAAGTTGCCTCTGAGGGTACAAGGAAAACTGATAGGAATATATAAGTCAGATGTAAAAGCAATTGTGCAAGCGCTGGACCAATTGGATTCATTTTCAGGGAACAATCAGAATCTAGAAGGTTGGAGAAGGAACCCCTGGGAAAATAACGGACCTAATGAAGATAGGATACAAGGAGAACTGACAAACAGACAGATACAATATCCTCAACACACAGATAATGGAATAACTCTGCAGGAGACAATGATAGACAGGACACACACAACTGGTCAAAGGATCAACTGAAAACCTCAGTTGGCTGGGGTGGCCGAGAGGTTCTAGGCGCTACAGTCTGGAACCGAGCGACCGCTTCTGTCGCAGGTTCGAGTCCTGCCTCAGGCATGGATGTGTGTGATGTCCTTAGGTTAGTTAGGTTTAAGCAGTTCTATGTTCTAGGGGACTGATGACCTCAGAAGTTCAGTCCCATAGTGTTCAGAGCCATTTTTTTTTAACCTCAGAGGGCGTAGTGTTCTGTGCAACACAAGGTGTTTAACAAACACCTGGCACTCAAGTTACTGACAATTTTATTTCAAAAAAAGGTTCAAATGGCTCTGAGCACTACGGGACTTAACATATGTGGTCATCAGTCCCTTAGAACTTATAACTACTTAAACCTGACTAACCTAAGGACATCACACACATACATGCTCAAGGCAGGATTCGAACCTGCGACTGAAGCGAATATTATTTCAGTTTCCCTTCATATTGTCAATCTTCATCTTATTTCAGTCAGAACTATTTACTATCATCTTTAATTCATCATATTGCCAATATTCCCTTGTTTCTGTCAAAGTGATGCTGTATCATCAGTCCCTGCTTTATCTTAGAATATAGGAACATGGGAATAGTGAGTAACATTGGTAAGTGAGAAAAAGAGACGGTACAAAAAAGGAAAAGCTATTTATAAAATTGTGCTATCCTGTTGGAAAATGTTTAGCAAAATCTGAAATTATGTGATTATAACATGTTACAACTCTAAAAGACAGTCAGTACAACAAGGAAAAAGCTATGATTAGAGTAAACAAGGTATACAGAGACAAAGAATATTATCCTGTTGGAAACAAATTTAACAAATTCTAAAAAGACACCATGGAGACAGTGAACAAACAACTTAGCGAAAACAGGAAAAATAGATATAAGTGGGTATCATTCTGCAATTGTGCTTAGATAAGAGAACAGTAAAGAGATCGAATGGTAACAAAATTTGAAACATATGTTTAGCCAACTGACAAGGTAAATGGTGACCAAAGGATAAAGAGGTAAGTGCAGCAGAATAAGATGAAGAATTGAAGTTATGTATGGGAACTGGGTCCAAACCCCATAGAATAAAAGAAAGAAAAGGTATAAGTTAATGAGTGGCCGAGGATGGTATCACTATACATTATGAAGTATAAAGATGATGAGGGTCATACAAAGGTGTCCCCACATCCAACAATGGGTAATGGTAAACCGAGAGTTACCTTGAGTAAAGATAAGAAGTATTGAAATAAGTTAGAGGGAATGCTTTATAGTTGTAATAGTGAGAAGGACGGTATTCGCTGGTGAAAAAGAAACAAAAAATAGTGAACCAGTGATTAATAGGACGGCAATTACTTTGCCGATGATTATGGAACATGTTCTTGTATGTAGTAGAAAATGGGCATTATAAAGTAAGATTAGCCAAATGCGAGTTTTATAAATTTTTGATTAACTTGGATGTAGAAATAATTAATATGTAAATGTTTAGATAAGCTAAAAGTAAGGGGCATATAAGTAGATGTTCCATCTCAGATAAAACAGAAGTGCATCAGAATAAGTATTCAATTTTAATTAAGGTATGTATTATATAGTGTTCATGGTATATTCAGAAATGATTTAAAGCTAAAATGGTGCCACTCTCTAGGCATCAGATAAAGATCGAATCAGATAACGATCAGAAGTAATTTTAAAGATACATACTCACTTCAATGGGACATGTATCTGTATAGCTATATCGTGTTAAGGATAGTGTAATAATAAGAACAGTAGTCGATAAGCAATGATTGTAGAGTATGTGTAAGATGAAGTAATACCAATGATTAAAGATGTTAACCGAGGGCAAGAGACACCCAACCGACTATATTTCAAAATTAAACAGGGTCTTCGAGCATATTGAATTTTGAAAATAAAAGAAGAGGGGGGGGGGAATGTGTAATGCACGTGCAATCCCTTCACATGTTTAAGCCAAGTATTACGCTCAGTAGCAGCCAGGTTACATGTCCATTTGACAATTAAGCGTCAACAAGGAGCATTAGTGATGAAACCATAGGAGGCAATGTTCTGCAACCTTAGTAGGGACGAGATCTGTCTATTCGGGGTAGGATCTTACAATCTGAGACAGTGTTACGAGACAAACTTCCGTCACAATTCCCGCAAACATGATGTCAGATCCGCCTAGCAACAGCGATCTGAACGCCCATTGGCTGAAAGTTTGGATATATATATATATATATATATATATATATATATATATATATATATATGCGTGTGTGTAGGAAATGAGCGAAGTGTCCTCACTGGCTGAGAGAGAAAGGTGGGGTTTCTCTTGTCCGTCGGGAAGAGAGGGCGAGTTAGTAGCGAGGCGCCACTGAAAAAGCACGTTCGAGTTACTGGGGGTGGCTCCAAAAGAACGATGACGAATAAATATTCCAGCTGTTAAACATGAGATAGTGAAAGTTAGTTATCAGTGAACGCCACGTGTCGTGGGCAGTGTGTATTACGATTATTGAAAGTTAGAAAAGTGTTAATGGGTTGTAAAGGGTTGAATAACGGCGTAGCCAAGAGCCGCCATATTGGAAGTTCGGTGAAGTGTGTTTCAAAGTATTTTCTTTATTAAAATGGGTATAGTACAAAGCGTTGTTGACATTTAACTACTGGCATCCAGAAACACTCCACTTCAGCAAGATGGCCCCTTCATTGAACCTAGTGCCTGAGTGCTAATACTTGGGATGAGGGACTACCGAAGCAGCAAGACACCAGGTTAGTGATACATAAACCAGAGAAGTAAGGCAGAGTTGCTTCCTTCTCGCTGCATTGTCACTGAGGGCATTGTACTGGGTTTCCATCTGAGCTCTTGATATTCAAACAAGTGGTTCTCTTTTCTCCAAAGGTCTCTTTAATTTTACTGTAGGCAGTATCTATTACTTCCCTGGAGATATATGTCTGTACCTCCTTTCTTTTGTCCTCAAGCCATCCCTGCTTAGCCATTTTGCACTTCCTGTGGATCTCATTTTCGGGACGTTTGTATTCCTTTTTGCCTGCATCATTTACTGCATTTCTAAATTTTCTCCTTTCATCAATTAAATTCAATATTTCTTCTGTTATCCAAGGATTTCTAATAGCCCTCATCTTTTTACCTACTTGATCCTCCGCTGCCTTCACTATTCCATGTATCAAAGCTACTGATTCTTCTTCTACAGCATTTATTTCCCCCATTCTTGTCAAGCGTTCCCTAATGGTCTCCCTGAAACACTCTACAACCTCTCGTTCTCCCAGTATATCCATGTACCAAGTTCTTAAATTTCCCACCTTTTTGCACTTTCTTAATTTTTGATCTACAGTTCATAACCAATAGATTGTGGTCGAGTCCATGTGCGGATCTAGTTGGCACATAAACTTGTTCTATTGTGGCAGGTGTCGGCTTCATGTCTATCTTCGTTACAATAAGGTGTTAACTATGCTGTTCACTGTAGCTCACCCACACTCCTATTTTTTAAATTCATTATTAGACCCTCTCCTGCATTACTCTATTTGATTTTTTATTTATAACCCTGTATTCACCTGACCAGAAATCTTGTACCTCCTGCCACTGAACTTGACTAATTCCCACTATATGTAACTTTAACCTATCCATTTCCCTTTATAAATTTTCTAACCTGCCTGCCTGATTAAGGGATCTGACATTCCACACTCCCATACATAGAACAACAATTTTTTTTTCTCCTGATTGCGACGCCCTCCTCAGTAGTCCCCACCCAGAGATCCGAATGGCGGCTACTTTACCTCTGGAATATTTTAGCCTAGAGGACACCATCATCATTTTACCATACACTGAAACCACACGCCCTCGGGAAAAATTACGACTGTAGTTTCCCCTTGCTTCCAGCCATTCCCAGTACCAGTACTAGAGGTGGCAAAAAATAACGTAACTGATAGAAATAACCAGTCACTGAGAAGTAACGGTTACTGCTATAACCGTTCCTTTGATACAGGCAGTTATTTCAATAACTGTCTAGTGTCAACAGTGCCTCACGCCATCTGTTGACTAAAGATCATACTATGGTTTCCCGTCAACTCATCAGAGATCAGGCTACGAACGAAAGAGAGGGATACACCATTTGGAAGGCATTCTATAGGCCATGGGAATAACTGCGCGCCATCTATTGACAAGAGCTGTGTACTATTTTGTGTGCCTTCGTTACTTTTAGCACAAACAATTAAATATAGTTAATGTCCGAGCGGTGGCTGATAGGAGCTGCAGTACAGGCATTAACAAGTACGGTTGTTCTCTTGAGCTACCGCCTTATATGTCAATTTAGCGTGGATGGGTAGTATAAAGAGAGTTACCATAAGGAATTCGAGCGACTATGGAAACATCTGTCAGCGATCCATAATTTCCTCAACGTCCGTCTGATCGGCCCCTTTCTCTCCCACCGTCCTTCCTACGTCACCATCCATAACACGGATTCCTACACCTTTTTTCCATCCGCCAGTGTGCTCCAAGGCTCCATCCTCTCCCCCCTTCTGTACCTTTTGTATTCGGCGGACATGCCGCCGCCGTCTCCCCCCATCCACCTTCTCCAGTTTGCCGATGACACTGCCTTCCTTGCCCTTGAACCCAACCTGCAGCGCTCCCAACACCTTCTCCAATCCCATCTTGACCGGTTCACAGCTTGGTGCAACCAGTGGTTGCTCAAGGTCAATCCCTCCTTTTCCTCAAACGGATACGGGTCCTCTACACTTCCCGTAACCTCGATCCTCCTCACTCGCTTGTCTCTCCCATCCTCTCCCGACCCCGCCCGCTGCCGTGCCTGTATTTCCACTTCCCACAAGCTCTCCATCTCTCCACCCTCCTTACCCTCTCTCAAGGAGGCTTCCACCAGCTCCCCCTCCCAGATGATGCCCCCGCCCCTCCATCTACCCCTCCTACCAACATTGATACTCCTCTCCCTCTTCTTGTGTAGGCAAAACCACCCCTTCCTTCCACCTCCTCGATTTTTATCTAACCATATATCTCTGCTCTCCCCTCTCCCTCTCCCACCTCCCCTCCTCCTCTCTTGGCAGGTCCCCGGATTCGCACACGCAGTGAACATTCGCGCACTGGATCACATCACCATCAGTGTCTCGTGTGTGTGCCTTCGTTTTATGTTTAGTGTTCTTTCGCCACCACGCCACCACTGTTCACATGTGCCATCGCAGTCATCCTTGTTATGTGCGCCGTGTCAACTAGTGTTAGTGTTTTTTCTCGTCCAGCGTGACCAGCTCCATGTTTATTATTTTTGGTGTCTACAGTTTTTGCCCACCGTTTTTATTGTATTATCTGTGCCACCTATATGTAATACTTATTGTACAACTCGCGGCTGAAGAGCAGCGTATTATGCTGCTGCCTGCCCGCCTTTGTATAAGGTGATCAAAATAAAAATAAAAAAATTAAAAAAAATTTCCTCAAGGCTGACTGGAATACCTACCGGGATACCCTCTCACCTACCACAACCCTGATGATATTACCCGTGCTGCCCCCTTTCTCCTGCAGACCTTGTCTGAGGCCGTGGAGGCCCACATAACTTCCGTCGCCATCCACCACCACCATCCTAATTTACTCCCACATGCCGTCCTCCTTCTCTGTGAATGCCGCCGTCTCTACTGTGCCTTCCTTCACATGCATGAACTGGACACAGTACGACGCCACTCGCAACTACGACACATCAGAAACTTGCTCGCAGTTAAGAAACGCCGGTACTGGCGACAGACATGCACCCGTTTTAGTGCTACACTTCCTGTCAACTCGTCCAAGTACTGGTCAGCCTTCCGCTACCTTACCGGATCTAAACGCCCCTCCCTACTACTCTCCTTCATGATGATGACCCCTTCCCTGACAACCTTAGTAAGGCTAATCACTTTGCGTCCTACCGCTCCGATGTCTTTATCATCCCTGACGATTCCCAGTTCGATTACTCCCTCTTCGCAGATGCCCACGATCGAACTCACACCTCTGTCCCTCCCCTAGCCCCTGGTTTCCAGTACTTGGACAACATTGCACACACCAAATTCAATGACCGCATCACCACTCAGGATATCATCGCTATCTTCCTCTCCCTTGACCTTGAATGCACCTATGACCAGTTGTGGCATTCCAGTATCCCCGTCAAGCTCCAGACCTTCGCCCTTTCCATTAACTACGTCCGTCTGATCGGGTCCTTTCTTTCCCAACGTCCAACCTACCTCAGCATCCATAACACAGATTCCTACACCTTTTCCCCTCTGCCGGTGTGACCAAAGGTTCCGTCATCTCCCCTCTTCTGTACCTTTTGCATACGGTGGACATGCCGCCGCCTTCACCACAAATCCACCTTCTCCAGTACGCCGATGGCACCGCCTTCCTTGCCCTCGCCCCCACCCTGAAGCGTTCCCAACACCTACTCCAGTCACATCTTGACCGGTTCACCACATGGTGCAACCAGTGGTTGCTCAAGGTCAATCCTTCCAAGACCCAGGAGATCATTGTAGGCAAATCCACCCCTTCCTTCCGCCTCCTCGACTTCTATGTCACCATCTATGGCCGTCCTATCGCCCTCACCCCCACCCTTAAGTACCTTTGCGTCACCCTTGACCATTGCCACTCCTGGACCCCCATCTCCAGACAATTCAAGCCAAAGCACGCCCGTGACTCCATCTCCTCAAGCTCCTTTATGGTCGCAATTGGGGTCTGGACCCCTCCACCATCCTCCACACCTATAAATCCCTCATCCACCATATCTTCTACTACGCCAACCCTGCCCAGATCTCCGTCCCTCCTACCTTTTTCAAATCCCTTCAAATCCTTGAACGCCATGCTCTCCGCCTCACCTATCACAACTGTTTCCCCTCCCCCACGTGCATCCTGTACGATATTAATCCATTCCCACACCTCTTCCATTTCCTCAAACGGATACAGATCCTCTACACCTCCTGTAATCTAGATCCCCCTCACTCACTTGTCTCTCCCATCCTCTCCCACCGCTGTCCACTGTCGCACCTGTATTCCCACATCCCACCTCCTCTCCATCTCTCCACTCTCCTTACCCTCTCCCAAGGTGGCTTCCACCAGGTGCCCTACCTTGATGATGCCCTCCACCCCTCCATCTACTCCTACTATCAACTTTGATCCTCCTCTTCCACTTCCAGTGTTTTTTCCTCAGGGCACCCTCCCTCCCTTCTGTCCCTCCTCCCTCCCCCAGGCATCCCATACCCCCACACCTTCTAATGTTACTTAAAATCCGTCTTGATTGCAAATTTTTTGTTCATATGACCGGTTTCGGTTCATTCAGAACCATCTTCAGATCTGTAAAAATAATGATATTCTTTTACTATTTCACGGAAGCAAATCTTCTTCATCCTATCTAGTCAACATCAAATGTACCAGAACGTACCTGATATTTCAGTTACAGGAGTAACCCGTCCAAATCCAGCAACTTTCACATGCTACGTCACATAAAATTGGTTGGCAGAGTGCCCGCCATTTATATTAATTATAACACTATTACCGACAGGTGGCGTCTGGTACATTTGTTACATTCCATTTGCACATACTGTATTCAGTAGATCTTTTTTTATATTAAAAATACTTAATTAAAATATGCAGATGTCAAGGTTAAAATCTGTACTTGTCAGAATTCAAAAACAGTAAAATTATCATTTTTATACGATCTAAAAAACATAGGGCGATTTATATATCTATGGTGCTGGTGGGAACTTGTTTTCCTCTACAGTCGGTCTGCTTCTGCGGTTTCCGCCATTTCGGTGTTGTACCTCGGTCCGCTCAGTCGTCTGATGCCCATCGCCGTGGGCAAGAGGGCTGCACAGGAGGGCCCCGTCAACGACGCCAGGCGCTGCACGCGTCTTCCGGCTTCTCCACCGCGCACCATCTCTCATCCCTCGGTCTGATCTCCACACGCAATCTCTTAGTAGGTCGACATAAGTGCTAAAATAGGCGTTACGATTGAATTCGCTTTGCTCGTTGAGGATTAAATCCGGATCTTTATTTTTGTGGGTGTATATTTGAATTTCTTCCAAAATGTTAAGAAACCGTCCCTTATGAGCTCTATGCAGTATGTCTAACTTGCGTTCAATGTTCGTGACTGAGTGCTTTGTCGCAGCCATATGCGCCCCAAAAGCTGTTTTGTTTTGAGAGTAGGTGTGCTCCCTGAATCTGGTTTCAAAGTTCCTACCAGCCTGCCCTATACATTGTCTACAGCAGTCATTCCATTTGATCTTATATACCCCTGAATCCTGAAATTTATTCCTACTATTACATATTCTATGCCGGAGCTTCAATTTTAACGTGTTATTTGTTCGGAACCATATTTTAACGTCGGATTTACGAAAGCATCTTTCAATTTTATCTGTAATTCTTCCATTGTAAGTGAGAGCTACGTTTTTTTGTTGTTGTTCCTCTTAACTGCTACTTGACTTCCTTCTATTTGTTCCATTTTCCTCTTCTTTGTCTTCCTATAAATATTCATCACCTGCTTACACGTATATCCGTTCGCTACGGTCACTTCTTTTAAAATACTTAACTACTTTTCTAATACCTGTTAGCTTAGTGGCAATCTTAGTAGCCTGTATACCATCCAAGTAAAATATGCCCATTTGTATCGCGGTGGAGGTAGAGGTGGAGGTGGAGAGAGGGGGGGATACAGTGATACAGATGCGGCAAACGGGCGGGGGGTGGAGAGGAAGGAGGAATCCAGTGGGTGGGGGGGATCAAGCCTGCGAACAATGTAAAGGATGCGGAGATGTTGGAGGAACAGGAGGAGGTGGGGGAAGGGGATCAGTTCATACAGGAGCCGTGTGGGGGAAGGAAGGCAGATACGGAAGGAAAGGCGGAGTGTATGGCGTTCAAGGATTTGGAGGGCCTTGTAAAAGCGAGTGGGGGCGGAGATCCAGGCAACGTTGGCATAACAGAAGATAGGACGGATGAGGGATTTGTAGGTGTGGAGGGTGGTAGAAGGATGCAATCCCCATGTCCGGCCAGACAGGAGTTTCAGAAGGCGGAGGCGGGATTGGGTTTTCTGTTGGACGGTCTGGAGATGAGGATTCCAGGTGAGGTGTCGGTCGAGGGTGAGGCCAAGGTATTTCAGGGTGGGGGTGAGCTGGATAGGACGACCATAAAGGCTGTGGTAGAAATCATGGAGGCGAAAGGAGCGAGTGATGCGGCCTATGATGATTGCCTGGGTTTTGGTGGGGTTGAGACAGAGGAACCACTGGTTACACCAAGTGGTGAACTGGTTAAGGTGGGTTTGGAGGGTACCCTGAGACCGTTCTTTATTGTAATTTTAAGCACCTCATACAAGGCGGGCTGTCAGCAGCATATTACGCCGCTCTTCAGCCTTAAGGGGTACAATAATATGACATAGAGGTGACACAAACAATACAAGAAAAACGGCAGGCAAAGAAATGTAGATACAAAAACAATAAACATGAAGCCGTTCACGCTGGACGAAAAAACACTAACACTTGTTGACACGGAGTACAGAATAAGGACGACTGCGATGGCACACGTGAACAGTTTAGGCGTGCCAACGAAAGAACACTAACCGCAGACGAGGCACCCACATGAGACACTGGTGGCAATGATCTCAGGCGTTCGAAAGTTCACTGAGTGTGTGCGAGTCTGGGGACCTGCCAAGACAGGAGGAGTGGGGGTGGGAGAGGGAGAGGGGAGAGCAGATGCCCTGGGCAGGGGAGATAGGGGGAAGAGAGGAAGGGGGAGGGGAACCCTGGGGAAGAGTGGTGGAGGCAGGGTACAGGGGCAAAGGAAAGAGAAGGGAGGGTGCCTAAAGGAAAGGACACAGGAAGTTGGGGGAGGATCAAAGTTGATAGGAGGGGTAGATGGAGGGGAGGAGGACATCATCAGGTAGGGGGAGCTGGCGGAAGCCACCTTGGGAGAGGGTGAGGAGGGTGGAGAGATGGAGACCGGGTGGGACGTGGGAATACAGGTGCGGAAGTGGGCGGGGGCAGAAGAGGATGGGTGAGACAAGCAGATGAGGAGGATCGAGTTTGTGGGAGGTGTACAGGATCCATATCCTTTCAAGGAAGAGTAGGAAGAGGGGGAAGGGGATGAGATCATACAGGATCCGCGTGGGGGAGGGGAGACGGATGCGATAGGCAAGGCGGAGAGCATGGCGTTCAAGGATTTGGAGGGATTTATAAAAGGTAGGGGGGCCGGAGATCCAGGCCGGATGGGCGTAACAAAGGACAGGGCGGATGAGGGATTTATAAGTGTGGAGGATGGTGGAGGGGTCCAGACCCCACGTACAGCTGGAAAGGAGCTTGAGGAGACGGACTCGGGAGCGTGCCTCGGCTAGGATTGTCCTGAGATGGGGAGTCCAGGAGAGGCGACGGTCGAGGGTGACGCCAAGGTACTTAAGGGTGGGAGTGAGGGCGATAGGACGGCCATAGATGGTGAGGTAGAAATCAAGGAGGCGGAAGGCAGGGGTGGTTTTGCCTACAATGATCGCCTGGGTTTTAGAGGGATTGACGTTGAGCAACCACTGGTTGCACAAAGCAGTGAACTGGTCAAGATGGGATTGGAGAAGATATTGGGAGTGCTGCAGGTTGGGGCAAGGGCAAGGAATGCGGTGTAATCGGCAAACTGGAGAAGGTGGACGGGGGGTGACGGCGGCGGCATGTCCGCCGAATACAAAAGGTACAGAAGGGGGGAGAGGATGGAGCCTTGGAGCACACTGGCGGAGGGAAAAAAGGTGTAGGAATCCGTGTTATGGATGGTGACGTAGGAAGGACGGTGGGAGAGAGCGGGGCAGAAGTACAGAAGTGGAGAGAGGACGGAGCCTTAGGACACACCGGCGGAGGGGAAAAATGTGTAGGAATCCGTGTTATGGATGGTGGCATAGGAAGGACGGCGGGAGGGAAAGGAGCCGATCAGACGGACGTAGTTAATGGGAAGGGCGAAGGTTTGGAGCTTGAAGAGGAGACCGGAATGCCATACGTGGTCATAAGCACGTTCGAGGACCGACGAGAGGAAGATTTCGGAGCGACGGGAAGCTGTTCCGAAAGGAGATGAGTGAGGTGAAGGAGAAGGTCGTCGGAAGAGAAGGACGGCCGAAAGCCACACTGGGTAACGGGGAGGTGGTGGTGCGTGCGGAGATGCGGGTGGATGCATTGGGAGAGGATAGATTCCAGGACCTTGCTGAAGACAGAGGTAAGGCTGATGGGACGGTAGGAGGAGACAGCGGACAGCGGTTTGCCAGGTTTAAGGAACATGAGGATATGGGAGGTTTTCCACAGGTCGGGGTAGTAACCGGTGGACAGGACTACATTGTAGAGCCTGGCCAGGGTGGAGAGGAAAGAGACAGGAACTTCACGAATGTGACGGTAGGTGACACGATCGTGACCAGGAGCGCTGTCGCGTTTTGTGCGGAGTGCAGCAATGAGATCCTGTGCAGTGATAGGGGCATTGAGTTCCGTGTGTGCAATGTTGTCCAAGTACTGGAAACCAGGAGCGAGGGAAGGGACAGAGGTGTCAGTTCGATCGCAGATATCCGGGAAGAGGGAGTAATCGAACTGGGGATCATCAGGGATGGAAAAGACATTGGAGAGGTAGGGAGTCAGGGAAATGGTGATCATCATGGAGAAGAGAAGAATAGGGGGAGGGTTTAGTTCCGGTAAGGCGACGGAAGGCTGACCAGAACTTGGACGAGTTGATAGGTAGGGTATCAGTTAAATGGGTGCATGTCTGTCGCCAGTCCCGGCGTTTCTTAGCCGCGAGCAAATTACGAATGTGTCGCTGGAGTTGCCGGTGGCGTCGTAGTGTGTCCAGGTCACGCGTGCGGAGGAAGGCACGGTAGAGACGGGGCGGGATTCACGGAGGAGGAGGATGGCCTGTGGGGGTAAGGTAGGACGGTGGGGGTAGATGGCGACAGTAGGGATGTAGGCCTGCACGGCCTCAGACAAGGTCTGCTGTAGAAAGGAGGTGGCATGGTTGACATCAGCGGGGTGGTGGTAGGTGAAAGGGTGGCTATCGACCTGGGTGGAGAGAGTATCCCGGTAGGCATTCTAGTTGGCAGGGGAATAGTCATGGACGTACTTAGGTGAAGGGTCATTACGAGGGTCGGAGCAGGGGCGACGACCGTCTGAAAGGGTGAGGAGGACAGGGAGATGGTCGCTAACAATAGGCTGCAGGACATCCACTGTTATGCGGCAAAGGAGGTTGGGGGAGGAGAGGATAACATCGGGAGTGGAGTTGGATTCGGGATGGGTGTGCTGGGGGATGGGAATGAGGTCGACTTGAAGGGAGGACAGGAACCGATGCCACCGCCATAACTGGGCAGCGGAACGACTATGGATGTTAAGGTCAGCGGCGATCACGTAATAGGAGAAGGTACGGTCGATGTAGGAGAGGAAGTCGAAGGGAATAGGGTCGTTGGGGCGGACATAGATGGTGGCGCATGTAATGGTCAGGCCGGGGAAGAAGAGACTAAGGAACAGGTGCTCGGTGGGGTCGGGAAGGAGACGTTGCAGCCGAACGGGGATCTGGCGGTGGTGCCCAGGAGGAGGAGGAGGAGGATATTAGTGTTTAACGTCCCGTCGACAACGAGGTCATTAGAGATGGGGTGGTGCCCGATGGCAACTCCGCCAAGCGCAATCAGGAGGGGATTATCAGAGCAGTGGAGGAGGTATGACGAAGTGTGGATGGTGTGATGGGGCTTCAGGAAAGTTTCATTGAGGATGAAGGCATCCACGCAGTGGGTGGCAAGGGTGCGCAGGAAGAGGTTTTTGTTGGTGGGAAGGGAGCGGATGTTGTTGAAAAGGATATGGTGCTGCCGCGCCATGACAGGGATTTAAACGAGTGTGTCAAGACGGGAGAAGGTGAAATGGGGCTGGTTCTTGGAGTAGGTGGCGTACATTTAGAGTTGGAAAACGGAACGGGCGGCGAGGGAGATCTGTTGGAGGGTGTGCGCTCGCTGAAAAGGATGAACATTCTGAAGGACAATGGTGAGGAATCTGAAGATGTCCTCAGCGGTAGGGGTGGGTGAAGGGAGTTACCGGGAGGGGTGGGGGCGTCCAGAGGGCGGACAGGAATGGTGAGTTCAGGAGTGGTAGGAGGGGGCCGGGCCTTACACTTCTGGGAGTAGGTAGGATGAGGGAGGTCACAGGTATTACAGGGGGGGGGACTGGAGATTGGGGCACTGCCATAAAAAGTGGGCTTGCCTACAGTGCGGGCAGGTGGGGGCCTCGCGGCACTCAGATGTTGGGTGCGCATTATACCACAAGCACCTTTGGCAGCGGAGGGATTGAGGAGGGGAACGGGAGGAGTCAACCTTATAACGCTGGTAAAAAGGAGGGCACCCTCCTTCAGGAGACGGTCTATTTAGGGGGTGTGCCCAGAAAAAACTGCATAAGGCGGGTGGGTTCGGCAGTGTTGTGGATGCGGCGAGCAGCACGCACCTCCAGATGGGGATGGGCCTGAAGCTCCGCCAACACCTCCTCCTCTGTGATCACTGGACTGAGCCGAGTGATCACGGCGGTGAGGGTCGGTGGGCGATGCGGGGGTTGGGGTTGGCGGAAGGGAGGTGGGGAAGGAGCAGGGGTGAGGGAGGCATGAGGGCCAAAGCAGGTGACAGGGATGCGGGACGGAGATCGGTGTGGAGGGTAGGGCTGCGGGAGCAGGTTAGTACCGAATCACGGTGAGGAGTGAGGAGGGAGATTCGGGCACCAGGAAAATTCTGGTGAAGGAAAAGGGTGAGGTTCCGGGCTTCAAGGAGGGAGGGATCAGGACGGGAGATGAGGTAGCGGCAGGAGGAGGGGGTAGGGGAAGAGGAGGAGGGGTCAGGGACAGGTGGAGAGACATCCATGGCATCAGGGGTGGGGGAAGGGGGATGAGGCGGAGCCTTTTTGGGAGCAGAAGAGGCAGGGGTGCCACTGGGGCGCTTAACGGCGGTGGAGGAGGTGGGGGGATGGGAACAACTGGAATGTGGCGGGTAGTGGCAGGTCCCAGGGCGGGAGTCGGCGTCGGAGATGGTGAGGGCGATGGCGAAGGCGATAGTGAAGACGATGACGAGGACGATGAAGATGAAGGTGAAGAGGAGAGCGGAGCATGGGCCGTAGACCGCCTGGTGACCACCCTGGCGGGGGCCGCAGAAACGGAAGGAGCAGAGGGAGGGAGTGGAGGGAAGGGATCAGAGGTGGCGCGGAAGGGAGGAGCCGGGGGCAGAGCGACAAATAGGGAGGGAGATGAGAGAGTGAGGATTGGGGGGATGGACTGAGGGGGGAGTGAAGCGGCACTCCACGTGATAGTGGTGGCAGCAGCAGAGGGGGAGGTGTATATAATGGCAGTGGTGGTGGCTGTAGAGGAGGTGGTGAGGCTTGACATTATGATAAGGGGGAAAAAAACAGAGTACTAGACAAAGGAGCAAATGAGAGACGGGCAGGGCAACGAGAGACACAGAGGAGAAAGGGACGGAGAATGACGAAGGAGACTGGGGCCTAAGCACCACTCTGCTGCCGCTGGGGAGGGGGGGGGACCCGGCTGGCTGGCTGGCTGGTGGGGACTCCTCTGCTGCTGCTCCTGCTGCTGCTGCTGCTGGTGGTGGATAGTGGGGGCAGCTAGGACCACAGCTGGCCGCTGGCTGCGACCACTGGTGGCGGGGACTGTTGCTGGCTACTGGCTGCAGCTGGCGCAGGCGAGGACCGCTGCTGGCTGCTGGCATAGACCGCTGCTGGCTGCCAGTGGGGACCGCTGCTGGCTGCCGGCGGGGACCTCTGCTGGCGAGGACAGCCGCTGGCAGAGACCGCTGCTGGCTGCTGCCTGCTGCGTGCTGGCTGGACTGACGCACGCCGACAGGCTGGCTGACTGGCTGGCTGGCTGGCTGGCTGGCTGGCTGGCTGGCTTTCACCTGCAACACCTATCACTTCGATCGGTACCAGAATAGCACAAATCGAATTCAAACGAATTACCGCCGGAGATGACACTACTACTTGCGATTGCATTTATGAATAGCATTTGCCGCAAATAGCAGAAACGAGTATGAAGCCGTCGTCAGGAACCATTCAGTCTAATTCTCACTCACATGATTATCATTAAAGAATAAATATCTTTCTTATCTAAAAGAATAAATATCCGAACAGGGGCCGTAAACCCGACTTTTACGTTAGGCAGGTATCGAAGAACGGCACCACTCCTGCCGTCATCAACAGATGGACGCACAGTAGCCACTCTTGCAATTGCTGCAGTGCCGATTCTTTCTCCCTTCAGTTTTGACTCCAGTTTAGAAGAAAGATCGAGTTGAATGATTTAATTAGGGTCTGAACGTGTTCGCCAGAAAAAGATAACAGACTACCGCCATATGTATTAAGGCAGTTCCCAGCAATTGCGTGACAAATGCTTTCTACTGTGATGCAGCTGCTTCAGGAAATTGGCGTTGTCACTTGAAAGTGGCAACCTCCTGTATTCTGATGTTATCCAAACCAAACAAGCCTCCATCTGATTCCTCTTCCTACCGTCCTATCTGTCTCACATCGGTGTTCAGCAAACTCTTGGAATCCATCCTTACCCGGCGCATCCATCACCACCTCCACCAAAACCACCTCCTCCCTGACACCCAGTGTGGCTTTCGACCTTCCTTCTCCACCGATGACCAACTCCTCCACCTCACTCATTTCCTCTCCCTCCAACTTAACTCCCATCGCTCCGCCATTTTTGTCTCCCTTGACCTCGAAAAGGCCTACGACCATGTCTGGCATCCCAGTCTCCTGTTTAAACTCCAAACCTACACCGTTGCTGTCAACTACATCCGACTGATGGCCTCCTTCCTCTCCCGCTGCCCCTCCTACATTACCATCCATAATCCCAATTCCCACACCTTCTACCCCTCTACCGGTGTGCCCCAGGGTTCTGTCCTCTCCCCTCTCCTCTACCTCCTGTACATGGCAGATATGCCCCAACCCCCTACCAGTACACCTTTTGCAATATGACGATGACACCACATTCCTCGCCCTCACTCCTACCCACCAACGGTCCCAAAGCCTTCTCCTGAATCACCTTGTCCTTTTTTCTGCATGGTGTAACCTGTGGCTCCTGAAAATCAATCCCTCCGAGACCCAGGCAATCATCGTAGGTCATACCACTCGCTCCTTCTGGCTCCTGGATTTCTCCCTTACCATCTGTGCCCGTCCTTTCCACCTCAACCCCACCCTCGCCTACCTTGGCCTCACCATTGACCGTCACCTCACTTGGATCCCTCATCTCCACTCCATCCAATCCAAGGCCCACAACTGCCACCCACTCATCAAACTCCTCTCTGGCCGGACATGGGGGTTGCACCCCTCTACCATCCTCCACACCTACAAATCTTTAATCCGTCCCATCCTCTGTTATGCCAGTCCCGCCTGGATATCTAATCCCCCCAAATTCTATAAGCCCCTCCAGATCCTTGAGTGTCATGCAGTCCCCCTCGCCTTCTGTATACGCCTCCCATCCCCCATGCGGATCCTCTATGACCTCATTCCTTTCCCCCATCTGATCCTATTCCTCAAACATATCCGCATACTCTACACCTCCCGCCGCCTAGATCCCCCTCACCCCCTGGTTGCTCCTCTCCTCTCCCATCCCCGCCCCCTGCCACCTCTCCACTGTTGAGTCACCCTACCCTCCATCTCTACACCCTTCATCTCCTTTCCCAAGGTGGCTTCCATCAACTCCCCCTCCTTGATGATGCCCTCTCTCTCTCCATTTATCCCTCCTATCAACTCTGATTCTCACCCCATCCTTACCTCCGTCCTTTTCCTGGGCTCCCCTTCCATCCTCTTTTTTCTCCACCTACCATCTCTGTGCCTGCCTTCTCTCCCCTGAGTCCTCTTGCATTTCCATTCTCTGCCTTTTCCCATTCCCTCTCGCATCTGCCCTGCCCCTCCCCCCCTTATGAGTCCTCTACCTCCTTTGGTTCCTCCCCCTTTCGTTTTTCCTCTCCTCCCTCCTTGTTTTACCCCCCCCCCCCAATCTGTCCAGCCACCCCATCAGCCCTCGGCTATGGTGTGACATCTTTGTGCCGACATTTTAGTGCAATGTTTACAGTGAGTTCAAATGGTTCAAATGGCTCTGAGCGCTATGGGACTAAACTGCTGTGGTCATCAGTCCCCTAGAACTTAGAACTACTTAAACCTAACTAACCTAAGGACATCACACACATCCATGCCCGAGGCAGGATTCGAACCTGCGACTGTAGCAGTCGCACAGTTCCGGACTGCGCGCCTAGAACCGCGAGACCACCGCGGCCGGCTTACAGTGAGTGTTCAGTGTTGTGTGTCTTTTCCGAAGCGCTGCGAACAGACGTCATACTGTCGCTGGGTGTGATTTTTATATCTCTTGCGAACAGAAACCAGACTGTGGCCGTGTTTTTTAATTGTCTGTTTACTATGTTACCTGTCTGCTTCCTGTGTACCTAATTGGCTTTGCCAACCGTTTGATTTATGTTTTAGCTTTCCACCATTTTCCACCGTTTTACAATTTAAGTCACCGTTTTATCCCCTGCTTTTATTGTTTCTTATCTTCTTCTTACGTTTTAAAAAGTCTGTAGGCTGCAGAGCAGCGTACTAAGCTGCTGCCAGCCCGCCCCCTTAGGGCGGAATCGAGATTCAATAAAGGAAAAAAAAAAAGAAATGGAAGTGGCAGACGCTAGCGGTAGACGTGGCGTTATGGATATGGAGTTCATCATAAGAATAAACCTGGTGTAAAAAAACACAATCGCGATGATAGGTTAGAAGCATTAGCAGACGTACACTGGTGTTATTACGTTCTTGGAAGTAGGTCCTCCTTACGTATTAGCTACATTAAATGAAACATTATGATGTTCAAATGTATTGAGAGCCACCAACCTTTTTCTTAATAACGCTTTAGCTACGTATTTAAATTTAATTTCAAAAATGTTCGTCCGCAGCTCGTGGTCGTGCGGTAGCGATCTCGCTTCCCACGCCCGGGTTCCCGGGTTCGATTCCCGGCGGGGTCAGGGATTTTCTCTGCCTCGTGATGACTGGGTGTTGTGTGACGTCCTTAGGTTAGTTAGCTTTAAGTAGTTCTATGTTCTAGGGGACTGATGACCATGGCCGTTAAGTCCCATAGTGCTCAGAGCCATTTGAACCAGCCAAAAATGCTCTACAGTCACAGCCTCTTTATTGTTGAGCTCTGATTGTCGGGGTGTTAATACGCGGAATGAAAATACCTGAGGCTGCAGACTGTTCCATAGTGAAACAGGGTTAAAAAGAGGGCCGAAAAATAGACTGTTCTTAATGTTTTTCATAACTTTACAGAGGTAATCGGCTTTGAACTTTTCTGAGGGACTGTGTTAGACACAGTGCAGTTACGCATCTAAACTGCAGGTTTCGCTGAATGGTAGCCTGCTGTGGGCGTTTGTTCCCTGGTTACAATTTCCCCATAGTCATTTTTTTTCTCATTCGATTTGAAATAGCTACATCCCGTAATTGTAGAACTCATCATAACTTTTTATGAATAATGTACGAATTCTTCTTTCTAATTACATATTACATGCGAAATTCTCGTTTTTATTGGGTATATAAATTCTGAATTATCGATTTTTATAAATGACTGTTAACAAAAGTTGCTTAAATTATGAAAACATAAGAATATAAGTTTTAAGACAAAAATGAAAAACCAAACACTTTTTATTTGAATTATCTTCATCGTTTTGTACCACAGATGTAGATAAGCCTCGTAGAAACATGAAAAACAATTCTTTTCACAGCATCGAGCATGGCATACAGATTCTAGATTTTTACATTTGTCACTGTACCATTACAATACGAACTCAGCAGAACTGATATGCTGCCAAATGAAGGGAATTGGCCCAAGAAATAACAAGACTTGTCAACTGCCAGACGTAGACTACTGGTACAAACGCACGCAGATTTTTCACACGTCACGCAGTCCGCTGGCGGGATATAGAACGGCTCATCAAAAAAGAAGAAAAGAAAATGGGGCGGCTGTTTGGCATCGTGTATTCTGATGTCGATAGGGTCGTTATCAACGTAGCAGGTGACACTTCTAGAAATGAAATGTATTCCTCCGACTCCGATAACGCAGGAGCTAAGAGATCACCAGATGACTGACTGTAATAAATACATTAGTGGCTTCAGTGTTCAACAGTACGATGAAATCCCTGCAGTATGCTTTTACATTACACACAGCTCGCTATGTTTAAGTTGGAAATTTTCATCACTCTTGAAACTTCCTGGCAGATTAAAACTGTGTGCCCGACCGAGACTCGAACTCGGGACCTTTGCCTTTCGCGGGTTAGCAGTTGCCCGCGAAAGGCAAAGGTCCCGAGTTCGAGTCTCGGTCGGGCACACAGTTTTAATCTGCCAGGAAGTTTCATATCAGCGCACACTCCGCTGCAGAGTGAAAATCTCATTCTGGTTTCATCACTCTTGTTTGTAATTAGAACACCATGTCAGGTGACAACAATTGCATTTCATGCTTGCCATCTGGTGACTGAGAAGTGAGCGGTAGTGGTGGAGTTTCTCCAAATATAGTTTCATTCTGTTTAAAAATTAAATGACATTCGAAGCTATCTTGTTTCTTTCCTCGTCTCGTTTTACATCTGAACTGCAACTGTTCACATCATTGCAGGTAAGTTGGACCGCTGGCTGGCCAGTGCTGTCCAAGTTTGATGCTCCGGTATAGCTGTTGTCCTGCATTATCGCTCCGTCTGTGTGCGTGTAACACAGCACAAAACGTATCCTTATGATCTTACTTGACTGTACTGGTCTCAGATTGGTTTCCGCTCCACGTGAAACGAAATCCAAGTATATTGAAGCAAACACACAAGAATACATGACGTAATGGTTACATCAGTTTTATTCTTATGATGAACAGATTATACTGACGCTGTGCAGTCTTCCAGCATCGTCATTATATCAGACCGCCGAGTGCATTGATAGACGACATTCTTCGGAGGCAAACGACTGATCTGAATACTACACGGTTCGCGTTATAACATTGCCCCGATTTTGAGAGAAAAACATACATAAAAATAATCTCAGGGGCGTATGAATCAGAATGTGATTGATTAAACTGCGAATGACCGCTAACAGTGTTTGGTCATGACCCCCAAACAATCCCAGAAACAACTTCTCTCCAATACAGCCCGAAACTGCACTAAGAAATCCATACTAAACTCATGTGTGACGTGAACAGCAAGGAAAGGGATCTTCAAATGAAACACGGCTACTTAAGATGAAATTGACATAATTATTTCACAAAAGCACACATGTGACACTACACAGCTTATCTCGATACCGCAGGACAAAAGAGAGAGGGGAAAACAAGTCGCCTTCCGCTTTTTTGTCATATCGTTAGACAAACGAGCGTACCTACTACATTTTGTTTCAACATTTTAACTCAAAGATACTTCTTTACAAAATAATTCATAAATAACTAGAAATACATCATCTCATTAGTACATCGTTTCTTTCAATTATATACAAATATATTTTTATATGCAAAATTATTTACGATATTTTCAGGCGATAATTAAGACCAGGGCTACTTCTTTATACATTTATAACGTAACATTTCAGCACGCTATCTGAACGTGCGTGAAGGGATGTGGCGGGACCGCATGTGATGACCAGTTATGAAAGAAAATGTAGCACTATGGATGTTCGGACATACAACCACCTACATGGTTGAGAACAGCGATGCTACATCCTTCGAATATCTGTCCTACGTTGAAGGGGAATATTTTCGGTTGGCGCGCGATGACAATCATCGGAAAACTTTTGGCAACATGCTGCATATCATGACCATGGAATCCGCGCAAGTACTCTCGATTGCTGCACTTAACCCATAACCGACACGCTATAGAAGAATTCCGTACAATGCTATAGCCTGTTCATGTGGGTGATATAGGTGCCCAAGCACTTCATTTGTGTATATGGGAGAATTTATCTAATTAGTAGTTACTTTATTATATAGAGTGGTACGAAACATGCAGATACATTTTACACTGTGACAGGGGAAAAAGAAGAAAAAGGTGCACCACAAACAACTTGTGCAGATTGGTCAAAAATTGAAATGAATGCAGATATCGACAGAAAATGCAAATTTGTAAACTTTGGTGGTCGATGAATGAATGTGTGACGCTGCAGAGCAATTTCAACGCGCAACTGGCGAAGTTAGTAAACGAGGGACATGTCGGCAGGAAAAAATACAATCTTTACGAATTTCATTCTGTGTACTCTTCTGGACAGCAACTATGCCGGGCAGACAGGTACGTAGACACTATATACAGCTGTAATCATTTGGGAGACTTGTTGGGCTGAAAGAAGGCAGTTGGAGTAATAGACGAATCGCTCGTCATCTGAGGGAGTGATGGCACTATTTTCCTATGTTAGCAGGAATGGGTAAACAGTGGCCAAACATAGCATCAAGAAGGAAGCGCTTGACCTCGGGAGATGACAGAACGTGAGGTCGGAGCAGTCACCAGAGAGACACTCAGAGCGCCGGATTTATCATTATTGTCGAGCTGACGTGCAACTGGTACTTCATTTACTGCAGGGACTATTAACAGGCGACTCACAGAAAGGAGCTGTGGCCACGTCGCCCCTGTACAGAATCAAGCTCGTATTCAGTGGTGTCGGGCACATTCGGCCTGGAATCTCATTGAGTTGAGTAGAATTGTCTTCAGTGATTAGTCACACTTCAAACTGAGCCCCGAATACCAACGAACACTTGTCTGGAGATGCTGCAGACAGTGGTGGGATATCAAACAGACAGTCCCAGCATACGGGAACTCAGTCAGGTGTTATTGTCTGGGGTGCTACTACATTTCCCAGGGTATCTGACAATCTCTCTGTTCAACCAGTTCTCACACATCTGGACTCAATAAAGGGACATAGATGGTTAATTTACAGCCTTTCCCAATCGTACTTCACGATATCTTCTCACTTGCAAAAGGATGTGCGAAGTACAGGGTTATTACAAATGATTGAAGCGATTTCACAGCTCTACAATAACTTTATTATTTGAGATATTTTCACAATGCTTTGCACACACATACAAAATCTCAAAAAGTTTTTTTAGACATTCGCAAATCTTAGATATGTGCCCCTTTAGTGATTCGGCAGACATCAAGCCGATAATCAAGTTCTTCCCACACTCGGCGCAGCATGTCCCCATCAATGAGTTCGAAAGCATCGTTGATGCGAGCTCGCAGTTCTGGCACGTTTCTTGGTAGAGGAGGTTTAAACACTGAATCTTTCACACAACCCCACAGAAAGAAATCGCATGGGGTTAAGTCAGGAGAGGGTGGAGGCCATGACACGAATTGCTAATCATGATCTCCACCACGACCGATCCATCGGTTTTCCAATCTCCTGTTTAAGAGATGCAGAACATCATGATGGAAGTGCAGTGGATCACCATCCTGTAGAAAGATGAAGTCGGCACTGTCGGTCTCCAGTTGTGGCGTGAGCCAATTTTCCAGCATATCCAGATACACGTGTCCTGTAACGTTTTTTTCGCAGAAGAAAAAGGGCCCGTAAACTTTAAACCGTGAGATTGCACAAAACACATTAACTTTTGGTGAATTGCGAATTTGCTGCACGAATGCGTGAGGATTATCTACCGCCCAGATTCGCGCATTGTGTCTGTTCACTTCACCATTAAGAAAAAATGTTGCTTCATCACTGAAAACGAGTTTCGCACTGAACGCATCCTCTTCCATGAGCTGTTGCCACCGCGCCGAAAATTCAAAGCATTTGACTTTGTTATCGGGTGTCAGGGCTTGTAGCAATTGTAAACGGTATGGCTTCTGGTTTAGCCTTTTCCGTAAGATTTTCCAAACCGTCGGCTGTGGTACGTTTAGCTCCCTGCTTGCTTTATTCGTTGACTTCCACGGGCTACGCGTGAAACTTGCCCGCACGCGTTCAACCATTTCCTCGCTCACTGCAGGCCGACCCGTTGATTTCCCCTTACAGAGGCATCCAGAAGCTTTAAACTGCGCATACCAACGCCGAATGGAGTTAGCAGTTGGTGGATCTTTGTTGAACTACGTCCTGAAGTGTCGTTGCTCTGTTATGAGTGACCGATGTGAGTGCATTTCAAGCACGACATATGCTTTCTCGGCTCCTGTCGCCATTTTGTCTCACTGCGCTCTCGAGCGCTTTGGCGGCAGAAACCTGAAGTGCAGCTTCAGCCGAACAAAACTTTATGAGTTTTTCTACGTATCTGTAGTGTGTCGTGACCATATGTCAATGAATGGAGCTACAGTGAATTTATGAATCGCTTCAATCATTTGTAATAGCACTGTATATTCACGTAAAAGCTTGAAAATTAGCAGCAGTTTCCCCCTACGAAACATACACTATGTGATCAAAAGTATCCGGAAACCTGGCTTAAAATGACTTACAAGTTCGTGGCGCCCTCTATCGGTAATGCTGGAATTCAGTACAGTGTTGGCCCACCTTTAGCCTTGATCACAGCTTCCACTATTGCAGGCATACGTTCAATCAGGTGCTGGAAGGTTTTTTCGGGAATGACAGCCCATTCTTCACGGCGTGCTGCACAGGAGAGGTATTGATGTCGGTCGGTGAGGCCTGGCACGAAGTTGCCGTTCCAAAATATCCCAAAGGTGTTCTGTAGGATTCAGGTCGAGACTCTGTGCAGGGCAATCCTTTAGAGGGATATTATTGTCGTGTAACCACTCCCCCACAGGCCGTGCATTACGAATAGGTGCTCGATCGTGTTGAAAGGTGCAATCGCCACCCCCGACTTGATCTTCAACAGTGGGAGCAAGAAGGTGTTTAAAACATCAATGTAGGCCCGTGCTGTGAAAGTGCAACACAAAACAACAAGGAGTGCAAGCCTCCTCCATGAAAAACACGACCACTCCATAACACCACCACCTCCGAAGATTACTGTTGGCATTACATATGCTAGCAGATGACGTTCACCAGACATTCGCCATACCCGCACCCTGTTCATTGGATCGCCAGATTGTGTACCACGATACGTCACTCAACACAACGTTTTTCCACTGTTCAATGGTCCAATGTTTACTCTCCTTACACCGAACGGGGCGTCGTTTGGCATTTACCGGCGTGATGTGTGGCTTATGAACAGCTGCTCGACCATGAAATCCATGTTTTCTCACCTGCTGCCTGACTTTCATAGTACTTGCAGTGGATCCTGATGCAGTTCTGATTTCCTGTGTGACAGTCAGGATAGATGTCTGCCTACTACACATAACGGTCCTCTCCAATTGACGGCGGTCTCATCGAGTCAACAGACGAGGTCGGTCTGTACGCTTTTGTGCTGTATATGTTACTTCTAGTTTCCACTCCACTATCACATCAGAAACAGTGCACCTAGGTATGTTTAGGAGTGTGAAAATTTCGCATACAGACGTATGACGCAGGTGATACCCAATCACTTGACCATGTTCAAAGTCTGTGAGTTCCGCGGAGCATCCCATTCTGCTCTCTCATGATGTCATTGATATGGAGTACCTGGCAGTAGGTAGCTGCACAATGCAGCACAGAGCTGGTTGATGTGGTGAATGGTATCTGTGGATCTGAATGCCATCATAAAAATTAGAAATCTAGATTCCAGATTAGTATTATTTTGTCAAATAAAGGGCGCTCAGCCCAATCATGTCGATTTGTCATTCCACTCCCAGCATCATTGTACATACATTTATCCATTTGCTGCCATGGATTAAGTAGCTAGAATTGTCTGTGATTGCTGTGTGTTTTCGCACTAAGAAAAGCCCGGCTTTCCGTTCCAATCTATCACGTAGTCTTTTGGCACTCTGCGCAGCACTCAGAATGGGCCTGTATGTGGTTGGTAGAAATCAGACACGTGTTCTTCAGACGATAGTTTCGTTGTTTTGTCTGTCAGTAGCTCAGCAGAGTGGGAGGGGAAAAGCAGAGAGGAGCTTAAACAAGTGTCTAGGCATATGAAGATAAAGTGGGCCTGGTTGTGAGAGTAAGTGGCGTAGCTATTGAAATGGAAGACGGAGCAGCAGCAAGGGAGATCTGCTGGATTGTGTGGGGATGTTGCAGTGGGTGAATTTCTGCAGAACAACGGTCAGGAACCAGATGTCTTCAGCTGTAGGGGGAGGGTGGAGGAAATTGATGGGATGGATGGGCTGGTCAATGTGGTGAATGGGGACAGTGAGCTCAGGATTTGCATTTGGAGGAGTGGGTGGGGTGGAATTCGTAGCAGGTGTTGCAGGAAGGACGAGGCTAAGGTTAGGACATTGTTTAAGGTAGTGGGAGGCACTCCACGAGGTAATGGTGGATGCGGGGCAAGTAGAGGTGTAAATGATGGTGCTAGTGGGTGTGTCCATGATGGAATTCGTTGTCCACTGGCAATAGGAGTCACTGAAATGGGGAAATAGACAAATATGGAGGGTGGCTGTGATGAGGACAGGGGGATGTCGGCGGCGGCGGTGGTGGTGGGGAGCACCGGGCGGCAGCCAGCAGACAGATGGCAAAGGCACCTTGAGAGCAGCCCGGGTGGCATAATCCGCCAATTTGGAAGTGAGGGGATCCAACCCTCGAGATGTTAATTTTTTCCCCTTACTGAATGTCAATCCCCCCTGGCAATAGATGCGTAAAGCCCAAATAAGAAAAGAGAAAAAAAACACATTATGGGAAGATAACAAACGATATAAAAAGGCAATACAACGGTGACTTTGTTAAAAACGGTAAAGTGGTGGAAAAGTTGCAGAAGTTAAAACAGAGAATATATGGGGTTGATGACGCTAATGAAGGCATACAGAAAGTACACAGGCAAAATTTTAGAAACATGGCGAGGGTACGTTTTCTGTTTGCAACAACCATGCGTGTGACCCCGCCGGCGACTGTTTCAACAAACCTATTCGTACTTCTCCTATCAACACCACCAAGAAACAAAGCTTCACAACGCCGCTGTGACGTCACAGCTCTGCGACTGAGTTCAGAAACTAGCACTGAAGTAGCTCAAGGGAATGCACATTCGCTATTTAACTAATGTTAGAAGTAACGAAAACAATGAAGCCTTCAACTAAGAGAGTACTGCATACTGTATCACCTAGTTTGTAAATGATGAATTGTGGCGTAACACGATCGAGTGAAAAAGATTTATATAAATATTGGATCCTGTATCTTCAAAGGCAGTTCATATAGCCACAACTACCTACTTTTTAGAATTTTAAGCACTTATAGCGTCACCTTGCTGCTGATTAGATCTTACAATTAGGTAACCAACGCAATATTTCGACTACCTAAGGAATAATGATTCTCCTTGAATACAAAAAAAAAACATAAATAAATAAAAAAATACACTAGGACCTTCAAAATTCGCCTACAAATAAAATAAATCATTTATCCTATTTTTTCAGTCACCACTACCTACTTTTTATGCGACATAAAATTTTAAGCACTTACAGCATTGCCTTGCTGCATATTCGATTTTATAATTAGGTAACCTTCCACATGATAGTTTAGACTACATAAGTAATAAAGATTTTCATTGATTGTTAATAAAATTACACTAGGACCTTAAAAATTTACCACAAATAATGTAAATCATTTATTAAAAGTTTTTTTCATTTAATAACTCATGAAAAAGGGGCATGTGATACTTAACAAGCTTCACTTTAATAAGTAAATGTCCAGAAAACATTTATTTCACAATTTTTTGTGACAAGGAGTCAGATGTCAAGACTTTTTCATTCTTTTGTAAATACTTACATCTTTTGTCACACACACATCATTTTTTAGTTTTACAAAGTTGTTTAGTAAAATATTTGCACTGCAAGTCAATATACAATGTATGATAGATTCAAGAGTGTGACCTTTTAAACAATGGAAACCAAGAAGTAAGTCTTTTGGCACATTAATGGCTGCTTCTTTCACAAGCACATTTCTTTGATTTACTTATTGCAGGAACAAATTTTTCCTTTTCTTTAAGAATTTTTTGTAGTGTTAAGTATACATAGGAAACACATGTGACTTCATCACTGCTAGGGTATGTTAAACCTCCCCTGTCATTTGCCATTATCAAATCATCTGCTTGTCTTGTTTCTTCCGCTGTTACAAACCCTTCACAATATGGACAATTTATTTTAGATGCACTTGGTGTGAGCAATATAATGGAGTAATGGCCAAGTGTTTTCGTCTATTTCATCAACATCACTATCATCAACTACTACATTTAACAGCTCTGGGTTGTCGATATCTTGAAAGTCTGGTATTCTACAACAAGCAGCATCAACATTATTAGGTCTAACAACATCACCAAACACTTTGGACTTTAATATAAGAGAAGACATACTCTGGGCCCTTAATTTTCCTTCTGTTTCAAATACCTGCCTTAGCGATACATGGTAACTTCCCCCATTAAGCTGGCGGTATTTCCCAAACCTCTCCTTCAAACTGTCTGTGTGTATTTTCCCAAAGAGCAAATATGTTCTCTTCTTCTCACACAGCCAGTATTCACAATAAAGGTTGCAGTAGTATGTTTGAGAGCAAAGTGTGTTTCTCTGGTCAATCTCTTTCCTCCATTGCAATCTTCCCATGAACACAACCACGAGAGAAAGTTTCTCAAAAAGACATGAATATGTTTTGAATTGAGAGTAATCTGTTCTTGGTAAACATTTCTTAGCCTTTTACCCTTCAGCAGCGTTTCAGCATTTAATATCAAACCACTGACTTATTATTTTTACAAATGTGGCAGTACTCTCCCAGTTTTCAATTTCTTTCTTGCACCTAGTTGTTGCATTGCAACAACTGTCATGTTATTAAAAATATGCAATGCTAATTTCACATTTTGCTGTTCAAAAGAATTTGGATATAGTGACTTAAGTGTTAAAGAGCTGCCATACTGCAACAGTTCACCTTTTTCTAGTAAATATAGTTCCTTCAGTGCTGTAACAGAAGCAAGACCTACCTTCAAGCTATCACTAAACGAAGGAAAGCATATAATTTGGTCCTTTTCATTACCCCAGTTGTTCCGTTTACATTTTAAAATGTGTACAGTATCCACAAAATAGTAAAGTTGGCGGTCTGCATAAGTCTGCTCAGGATGAACATATTTTATCTGTACGCTAGGAGGGAGAGGGGGGGGGGAAGAAAAGTACGAAATAGCTTTCTTATTGATAGCATTATTGTCAGCTACTACTCCTATTACCTGAAATCCCACTGCTTCTAGTTTAATTGAATTGTGTGAACTGGAAGAATATGCACCACATCTTTGTACACTGAATCCATACTCTGGATCATAAAAACATAAGCACTAGTTGCACACAAAACCACATCTGTGTTAAAAGCACCACCTACAACATTGCCACCTTTATAGTCAAGTTGTGACTTTAAATAAATCTCATCCATCAACAGCACAGTTTAATCATTCACAGATAAAGCACCAACTTTTTGCGGTATGTAACTGAGAAACTGCTCGCTCTGAAGCTCAATGATTGGGTTAGTTGGAAGTTTACTGCAAAGTTTTGACAAAGTACTGGGACTTGGAATGGAATAATTACTAGCACTCGTCAAAATCCTATATGCATGTGGCCGGATAGAATAAGCTAATGACCATAAAATCATTGAAACACTCCCGTACCTAATCTCTGTTGGACTATTAAATCTTGGAAATGAAACTTGTACCTTCAAAAATTTAATTTTATGCTCACTTTCTGGTAAATTTTCTTACAAGTTTTCCAAAATGTCTTCAATGCAAGACAAACTTGCCTCAAATGGAGCCTCATTTATATGAAACATCACATACAACTCTTTCAAAATATTGCTAACTGTACCAGTATCACTTACTTGGTTTGGTAATTTAATCTTACCAGCACAATTTAGCTCAGCTTCCTTCACAAATGCACTTAACACTAAATCACTATTTATAACGACATGCCACACAACATTTAGATAAGGAGCATCCTTTAACACAAGACACAAATTATTTGATTTGGTTACCGTGACCCAGTCACTGTGCTTTTCACAATCAGTTAATTTTGATTTAAAATCTTCTAAACTAGCAAATGAACTCTTCTCCAACATTTTTTGTGTGATTCCACACTCTGCTCAATGACTTTCTCAAGAGCTTGGTTCTCCAAACGTTCGCGACTCTCTGGATGTTCTCGAGCTAGTGCTTGTTTTGAAGATAAATACGTAGGTCATCCTGGCAACTTTGATGGTACAGCATCTGGAAATAGAGAGAGATAAACATGAGATTCGTATAGCAATGTTTATTGATCTTAGATATTTAACAATATCGTAAGAAAATTAAGGAACCTGTACATTAATCTGTAAACTGATTACAAGTACCCTTTACGATAAATTTTCACGAACGTTTCTTTAAACGTGGACGGTCCTAAGGTGCTGTAAAGAGTTTGCCACTTTTGGGTCGTATGCACTGGTAATTTTCTCAATGTCGTCTGCAGTGAAATGCAGTTCACATATCTGAAAAGAACCATATATTTTACTGTTAACGTAAGAGCAGAATGTAAACTGACAAATGAAATCTAACTGAGGACTGCATAAAGTGAGCTTAAAAGTATAATGCTTCGTTATAGATAGGCTATTGATTTGAATTTTCAGTTCTGTAACATAACAGTATTAAAGAGTAACAATATAGAAATAAAGTTAAATTACAGATACTTACAACGAACTGTTTACTGGGTTTCCAGTCATTCCTATGAACTGCAGCGATCCGTTTCAATCTCAATGCTTCATCAGACAGAAATGAAATGACGCTAACTTTTAAGCCGTTGTCGTAGTTTCCCCTACAATAGGGCATACAGCACTTGCATGGCATTTTGAGCAGATGCTCAATAACAATCCGAATCGCATATGACAGTGAGAACAAGATTTCCGCCACAAATATTACAAAAACAAAGCCATGCTTTCAGTCATTGCTACGAAAACAAACCAATGCTGAATGCAGTGACCACGCTTCCAAACATGAAACACCGATTCTACCACAGATAGCACTGCTCAACTGCAGAACGCTAACGTCACAGCTCCCACAGAATTGTGTGCGTAAGCTTTGTTTTTAGGTGTAGTTGCTCCAATGCGACTCGTTTTCGGCCAGTCACGAATTGCAGACGGAGCTAAAATGATCGCCATATTTTCTGAGGTGGCGTCTCGCAGTGACATCTGTTGGCAGCGCCCAGCAACACTGAAGTATTCAAGCGCTGCTTATTTTACTTTACAAGTTCAGCACGAAAATATTGAAAGTAAGAAACAATTCCTTAGTTATATCAAGTATTTATTTCTATACTGCTAATAAAATAGCAATAACCACCCTCGCCCTTGGTTTGTCTGTCAAGAATATATTTCACACCCACAAAATTTCTTGGTAAGGTATTCTCTAGATATGGTAACTTTCTGGAGTAACCTGTCATACTTTTGTTCTTTCAATTTTTGTAAGGTACGGATTGTATATTCCGTCCCTATATATGATGCGCGAAGTGAGTATCGGTATCTCTTCAGTGCTTTACTATACGTGAAATATATCTTCTGCTTACAACATTGCTCTTCTCAACTGCAATATGGTTTGCTAGTGCGTTATGGGGCTGACGTATTTGTATATATCCCTGTCTCCCCCAGTAATTCCCAACAAGCAACTCCTAAAGCTAAGGGTCAAATCGGGTAGACTGGTAGTATTTCCAAACTTCGACTTTCGAAGAAGTCGGAAACTTAGTTTTAAACCTACATCGAGTTTACAGTAAAGCAACCACCTTTCTTTTATTTTCGTGTTTATCTTCCTTGTCTGCCCAATCTGCAACTTTCATCGATTTAATGGTTGCATGATAGTTTAGTTTTTTTTATGAAATTCCAAGGGTACTTTCGCCTTCCCTCGCTCCAGTATTTAAATTAGAGTAAGCTTTTCTTTCGTCGACGGCACACAGCTTTGGAAATCCAGGCAAGTAGATCCTATTTAGTAATGGGCTTTGTGGTATTGTGAGTTCTAAGGGACGAAAAGCGGAACACAAAATTGTTAGAGAGAAAACAGGAAATGTAATGTACATTCGGATTCTGGGATGCAAACAGGCTGATCGGTTAAAATGATTGTGGCTAGAATATCGTATTTTCCCACAGAATATAAATGTATAGGATCTGTTTAGAGTGTGACGTATGTACTTAAGCTGCACGTGTAGTGTTGTACTCATGAACGTTATAAACGGCAGATTTAGTTGTATGCAACTTACTACTGTTGTAGTGGCATCCGTCATATCCATACCTGAACAAAAAACAACAACTGATTAATTTTACTAAAATTACCACACGATCTACAATAAACAACACTATATTAAGCTTCACACAAAATCGTTAACTCACTGAAACGAATTCCACTACAAACACAGCCGACACTCGAACAATTCTAGATAATGAGCAAAAGCAAACTGAGCCCATTACACCACACAAACGAAAACCCTGAACACACCACAAGAGAGCACAACAAACCACAACACGACGACATCTACAAACTCGCCACACTCACAAGGCAAACTCCGCGCCGTCGTGACGACACACGACAACACCCGTACGTCACGGGTCAAAGCCGACGCGTGGGATCGGACACTTCTGTCGTCCCCTCTCAGATTATATTAGTGAATTATATAAGAAAACTTTTGTGGTTGTTGTTGAACGCTTTTGTGAACCTTTGGCAGACTTAGTGATAAACAATTGTTATGTTTTCTTCTAAATTTTCATTAAAATGACCTCATGGCTGTCAGACAGCTATGGTGGTGCAGGGTCATTCATTATATACAACATTCCACATAGAATGAGCAAGAGCTGCACATGCAATGCAAATAGAGCAAAACATACATTCAGATTACTTTTATTGTTGTCATTGTCAGCAGCAGTGGGAAGTACATCAGTGAGGTGGTGGATAGAGCAACAGTTGGTTCTCACCTTCCTGTGCATCGTATTGCAGCTGAGAAAGCTGTGTGGTGCCTAAAAATCAGTCATTATAGTGGGCACATAGGTGTCAAGAAAAAACAGCAATTGGCTGACTCTTAGTCACTCCCACAATCACAGTTACTTTAATCAAGGCGTAGTGTGGTTGTGAGAAAATCAGTTCATGCTGAAATTTGATCTGCACTATCAATACAAGACAGAAATATAACTTTTGTGTAAACTTTGCATCCTTAACTAAGATTTAACAAAGTTATGTATTATGGTATGAAGATATTTGAGAAGCTCCCATCTAACATACAACAAGAAATTAGTTATCTCAGGAAATTCAAAGGAAAATTTAAAAAATACTTCAGTAGTGACTCCTTCCATTGATTATCTTAGTGGAAGGATTTCATTCCTTCTTTAGATGGATGGCAGGTAGTGTGTTGTAAACTGTCCTATGTAATTACATATGTAGGTTACTGTTTTTTCTAAAAAATACTTGATTAATGAACTAAATATCAAGTTTCTTATAAGGCATCCTGAAGGTAACTAATGTAACTGAAGTAGCAGCAGCTTTCTTTCTTATTCACTAGAACACGTTTAACTGGCATAAAAAGAACTAGCATTAAGCAGTATTGTGATAGTTTCTTGTTAATATAGTGTACAGCTTAAGTAATTTTTGGTTGTCTTTTGTTAATGTTTACCTTCACTTACTCCCTGTAGGTTCACCTCCTTGGCGGTAGAGTAGAAGAAATTTCTATTCTTTTTCACCTTCTTGGTGGGATGTAGAGAATATGATGAATGAATAGAATACATTTCTATTATTTTGAAATTGTGATGGTTTATTTATGTCAAGAAATGTTAGTAAATGTATATAATGTGAAGGTGATATTAGAACACGTACCTATATAATGAGTGTCGGTAAATCCGTAGCATCACTATCTTCAGCTGTCCAGTTGCAGTGTGAATGCAATACATGATCAGATTAGCTGATTAAATGTGCCACCATTTAACAACTTAATATGTAGTTAAATGTGGGAGTTTTTTGAAAATGATTTGAACCTAATTGGCCACAGAGTGGTGTATTCTACATACAAAATTCATATTGCTAATAAGTACATACATAATTCTTTTCTAATTTGACATGTATTGATGTTATTCTAATTTCACATCTAATGATGTTATTCTACTCATGTTTGTTCTTTCCATTACTGCCAGGTTCTATCTTAAAATATGCAATAATTCATTCAATATATCTTTGATGTATTTTCAGAAACACATTGCAAATCCAGTACCACAACACAGTGACTACAGGATTGCACAACCAAACGTTCTCTGCCACCACCCTATATTTTCTGGGATGGTTACTAGGGATAGGCAACAGCCAGTAAACAAGATCATTATTTTTATTTTATCATCTGTGTCAAATTAATATGTCTGGTATCGCCCTCACTCCCACCCTTAAGTACCTTGGCGTCACCCTCGACCGTCAGGTCTCCTGGACTCCCCACCTCCGGAAAATCCAAGCCAAGGCACGCTCCCGACTCAGTCTCCTCAACCTCCTTTCCGGCCGTACGTCGGGTCCGGACCCCTCCACCATCCTCCACACCTATAAATCCCTCATCCGCCCTATCCTTTGTTATGCCCATCTGGCTTGGATCTCCGCCCCCCTCCCTTTTATAAATCCCTCCAAATCCTTGAACGCCATGCTCTCCGCCTCGCCTATCGCATCCGTCTCCCCTCCCCCACGCGGATCCTGTATGATCTAATCCCCTTCCCATACCTTCTCCTTTTCCTTGAAAGGATACGGATCCTGTACACCTCCCGTAAACTCGATCCTCCTCACCCATTCATCTCCCCGCTCCTCACCCATCCCCGCCCGCTGCCGCGCCTGTATTCCCATGTCCCACCCGGTCTCCATCTCTCCACCCTCCTTACCCTCTCCCAAGGTGGCTTCCGCCAGCTCCCCTTCCCTGATGATGTCCTCCTCCGCTGCATCTACCCCTCCTATCAACTTTGATCCTCCCCCCACCTCCTATGTCCTTTCCTTTAGGCACCCTCCCTCCCCCCTTTCCCTTCCCTTCTGTTTTTCCTTTCCCCCCTCCCTCCTCCCCTCTCCCCGGGGCTTCCCCTCCCCCTCCCTCCTTTGCTCATGGCATCTCTGCTCTCCCCTCTCCCATTTCCCCTTCCTTCTCCTCCACCTCCTCTCTTGGCATGTCCCCGGACTCGTACACGCTCAGTGAACATTCGCGCACCGGAGATCGTCGCCATCAGTGTCTAGTGTGTGTGCTTCGTTTTGTGTTTCATGCAGTTTCAACTCAACTGTTCACATGTGCCGTCGCCGTTCTCCGTGTTTTGTGCGCCGTGTCACCAAGTGTTAGTGTTTTTATCGTCCAACGTGAACGGCTTCTTGTTTTTTTTGTTTTTTGTAACTACTTTCTTTGCCCGCAATTTTTTTGTATTGTCTCTGTCACCTCTATCATATTATTGTATCACATAAGGCTGAAGAGCAGCGTATTAAGCTGCTGCCAGCCCGCCTGTATCAGGTGCTGAAAGTTACAATAACGGAAAAAAAAGCTGCTAGTTGGGGATTGCATCCTTCTACCATCCTCCACACCTACAAATCCCTCATCTGTCCTATCCTCTGTTATGCCAGCGTCGCCTGGATCTCCGCCCCCACCCGCTTTTACAAGGCCCTCCAAATCCTTGAACGCCATGCGCTCCGCCTTGCCTTCCGTATCCGCCTTCCTTCCCTCACACGGCTCCTGTATGAACTGATCCCCTTCCCCCACCTCCTCTTGTTCCTTGCCGCGTGTCTATCGCTGTATCCCTCACTCTCTCCATCTCCACACCCTCCATCAGGGCAATTTCCAACGCCTCCCCACCTCCCCCTCCCGGATGACGAACTTCGCCATGACATCTACCCTTCCTTCCACCTATAACCTGGCCTTGTTCCTCCCCCCCTCCCCAGGGCCCCCTTCTCCCCTTTCCTCCTTCTCCCAGAGCGGATATTCCTCCATCCCCTCTCCCCTGAGACCCTGCACCCCATACTTGCCTCTCTCCTTCCCACATCCCTCCCTACCTGGCCCTCTTCCGCGCGCCCCCCATTCCCCTCCCCCATCTCTTCCCCTCCCTCCCTTCTTCAGGTCTCCCTCCCCTCCTAGAACCTCGCAGATCCTCTGAATTGATCATCAGTGTGCCACATCAGTGTTGTGTTTAGTGCTGTTTCTCGTGTGCGTCAAGAGGTGTGATTTTAATTGTGTACTGCCTTGAGGTTCGCCGTCAGTGTTACGTTATGTGCTATGCCATCCGTCAACACCTTTATGCTCCAGTCATACTGTGCCTTCTGTTCTTTTAATCGTCGCAGTGTGAGGCTTTTTGTGTGTGCTACTTTTAAACAATTTTTTATCTCCATTTTACAGTCACCCCGTTTTTTTGTCTATTGCCTTCCATGATGTTCTCCCTTTTTTACATCTATGTTCGCCTTCTTCTCTCCTTTGCTGTTTTTAAATGTCTTCTATTGTTTTGTTCTATGTCTTTCGGCTGAAGTGCAGCGCATATGCTGCTGCCAGCCTGCCCCAATGGGGAATTGAAATACAATAAAGAAAAACAAAAATGCTGCTAGTGGCGCCCCTCCTGTAGTACCTGTAACCTCTCTCATCCCACCTACTCCCAAAAGTGTAAAGCCCGACCCCCTCCAACCACTCCTGAACTCACTCCTCTTGTCAATTCACTTCGTCCCCCCCCCCCACCGCTGAGGACATCATCAGGTTCCTCACAATCGTCCTTCAAAATGTTCATCCCTTTCAGCGCCCCCACACCCTCCAGCAGATCTCCCTCGCCGCCTGTTCCATATTCTAACTCAAGATGTACGCCACCTACTCCAACAACCAGGCCCATTTCACCTTCTCCCGCCTTGGCACCCTCGTCTAAATCCCTGTCTTGGCGCGACAGCACCGTATCCTTTCCAACAACATCCGCTCCCTTAATGCCAACAAGAACCTCTTCCTGCACACCCTAGCCACCCACCACGTGGATGCCTTCTTCCTTAATGAAACCTTCCTCCAACCCCACCACACCATCCACACTTCACCCTACCTCCTCTACCGCTCCGATAATTCCCTCCCAATCGCGCGTGGTGGAGTTGCCATTGGGCACCATCGCCAGATCCCTGTTCGGCTCCCACCTCTCCTCCCCGACCCCACTGAACACCTGATCCTTAGTCTCTTCTTCCCCGGCCTTACCGTTACCTGCGCCACCATCTATGTCCGCCCTAACGCCCCTATTCCCTTCAACGTCCTCTCCCACGTTGACCGTACCTTCTCCTCCTATGTGATCGCCGCCGACCTCAACATCCATAGTCGTTCCGCCGCCCAGTTACGGCGGTGGCTTCGGTTCCTCTCCACCCTTCAAGGCGACGTCATCCCCATCCCCCAGCATACCCGTCCCGAATCCAACTCCACTCCTGATGTTATCCTCTCCTCCCCCAACCTCCTTGGCCACATAACGGTGGATGTCCTGGAGCCTATTGGTAGTGACCATCTACCTGTCCTCCTCACCATTTCAGACGGTCGTCGCCCTCGCCCCAACCCTCGTACTGACCCTCCCCCTAAGTATGTCCATGACTATTCCCGTGCCGACTGGAATGCCTACCGGCATACCCTCTCCACCCAGGACGATAGCCAACCTTTAACCTACCACCACCCTGATGATGTTACTCATGCTGCCTCCTTTCTCCATCAGACCTTGTCTGAGGCCATGGAGGCCCACGTCCCTACTGTCGCCATCCACCCCCACCGTCCTACCTTACCCCAATAGGCCGTCCTCCTCCTCCGTGAATCCCGCCGTCTCTACCGTGTTTTCCTCCACACGCGTGACCCGGACACACTACTACGCCACCGGCAACTCCAACGACACATTCGCAATTTGCTCGCGGCTAAGAAACGCCGGGACTAACGACAGACATGCACCCATTTAAATGCTACCCTACCAATCAACTCGTCCAAGTTCTGGTCAGCCTTCCATCGCCTTACCAGAACTAAACCCTCCCCCTACTATCCTCTCCTCCATGATGATCACCCCTTCCCTGACACCCTTAGTAAGGCCAACCACTTTGCCTCCTACCTCTCCGATGTCTTTTCCATCCCCGATGATCCCCAGTTCGTTTACTCCCTCTTCCCGGATAACGGCAATCGAACTGACACCTCTGTCCCTCCCCTCGCTCCTAGTTTCCAGTACTTGGACAACAACACACGCGGAACTCAATGCCCTTATCACTACACAGGATCTCATTGCTACACTCCGCACGAAACGCAACACCGCTCCTGGTCACGATCGTGTCACCTATCGTCACCTTCGTGAAGCTCCTGTCTCTTTCCTCTCCACCCTGGCCAGGCTCTACAATGTAGTCTTGTCCACCGGTTACTACCCCGACCTGTGGAAAACCTCCCGTATCCTCATGTTCCTTAAACCTGGCAAACCGCCGTCCGCCGTCTCCTCCTACCGTCCCATCAGCCTTACCTCGGTCTTCAGCAAGGTCCTGAAATCTATCCTCACCCGCCGCATCCACCAGCATTTCCGCCAGCACCGCCTCCTTCCCGCACCCAGTGTGGATTTCGGCCGTCCTTCTCTTCCGACGACCTTCTCCTTCACCTCACTCATCTCCTTTCCGAACAGCTTAATTCCCGTCGCTACGCGATTTTCCTCTCCCTGGGCCTCGAACGTGCATATGACTGCGTATGGCACTCCGGTTTCCTCTTCAAGCTCCAAACCTTCGCCCTTCCCATTAACTACGTCCGTCTGATCGGCTCCTTTCTCTCCCGCCGTCCTTCCTATGCCACCATCCATAACACAGGTTCCTACACCTTTTTCCCCTCTGCCGGTGTGCCCCAAGGCTCCGTCCTCTACCCCCTTCTGTACCTTTTGTACACGGCGGACATACCGCCGCCGTCAGCCCCTGTCCACCTTCTCCAGTTTGCCGATGACACCGCCTTCCTTGCCCTTGCCCCCACCCTACAGGGTCCCAACACCTTCTCCAATCCCATCTTGACCAGTTCACCGCTTGATGCAACCAGTGGTCGCTCAAGGTCAATCCCTCCAAAACCCAGGCGATCATTGTAGGCAAAACCACCCCTTCCTCCCGCCTCCTTGATTTCTACATCACCATCTATGGCCATTCTATCGCCCTCACTCCCACCCTTATGTACCTTGGCGTCACCCTCGACCGTCGCCTCTCCTGGACTCCCCACCTCCGGACAATCCAAGCCAAGGCACACTCCCGACTCAGTCTCCTCAAGCTCCTCTCCGGCCGCACGTGGGGTCTGGACCCCTCCACCATCCTCCACACTTATAAATTCCTCATCTGCCCTATGCTTTGTTATGCCCATCCAGCTTGGATCTCCACCCCCCCTTCCTTTTATAAATCCCTCCAAATCCTTGAATGCCATGCTCTCCGCTTCGCCTATCGCATCCGTCTCCCCTCCCCTACGCGGATCCTGTACGATCTCATCCCCTTCCCCCACCACCTCCTTTTCCTTGAAAGGATACAGATGCTGTACACCTCCCGCAAACTCGATACTCCTCACCCGCTCGTCTCCCCAATCCTCTCCCACCCCCGCCCCCTGCCGCGCCTGTATTCCCACGTCCCACCTGGTCTCCATTTCCCCCCTCCTAACCCTCTCCCAAGGTGGCTTCCGCCAGCTCCCCCTCCCTTATGATGTCCTCCTCCCCTCCATCTACCCCTCCTATCAACTTTGACCCTGCCCCACCCCCCACTTCTGGTGTCCTTTCCTTTCGGCACCCTCCCTCCCTCCCTTCTCTTCCCCACCCTTCCCTTCTTTTTCCCCCGTCCCCTCACTCCACCCTTCTTCCCCCGGGCTTCCCCTCCCACTTCCTCCCTCCCCCCTTTCTCCTCTCCCCATGGCATCTCTGCTCTCCCCTCTCCCTCTCCCACTCCCCTTCCTCCTCCTCCTCTCTTGGCAGGTCACCGGACTCGCACACGCATAGTGAACATTCGCGCGCCGGAGATCGTCGCCATCAGTGTCTAGTGTGTGTGTATCGTTTTGTGTTTAGTGCAGTTCCAACTCAACTGTTCACATGTGCCATCGCCGTTCTCTGTGTTTTGTGCGCCGTGTCACCACATGTTAGTGTTTTTATCATCCAACGTGAACAACTTCTTGTTTTTTTGTTTTTTGTAACTCCTTTCTTTGCCCGCCATTTTTTGTATTGTCTGTGTCACCTATATCATATTTTGTACCCCATAAGGCTGAAGAGCAGCGTATTAAGTCGCTGCCAGCCCGCCTGTATCAGGTGATGAAAATTACAGTAAAGGAAAAAAAAAAGAAAAGCTGCTAGTTGGGGATTGCATCCTTCTACCGTCCCCCAAACCTACAAATCCCTCATCCGTCCTATCCTCTGTTATGCCAGCGTCGCCTGGATCTCCACCCCCACCCGCTTTTACAAGGCCCTCCAAATACTTGAACGCCATGCGCTCCGCCTTGCCTTCCGTATCCGCCTTCCTTCCCCCACACGGCTCCTGTATGAACTGATCCCCTTCCCCCACCTCCTCTTGTTCCTTGCCGCGCGTCTATCGCTGTATCCCTCCATCTCTACATCTCCACACCCTCCATCTCCTTCATCAGGGCAATTTCCAACGCCTCCCCACCACCCCGTCCCGGATGACGAACTTCGCCATGACATCTAACCTTCCTTCCACCTATAACCTGGCCTTGTTCCCCCACACCTCCCCAGGGCCCCCTTCTCCCCTTTCCTCTTTCTCCCAGAGCGGATTTTCCTCCATCCCCCCTCCCCTGAGACCCTGCACCCCATACTTGCCTCTCTCCATCCCACATCCCTCCCTACCTGGCCCTCTTCCGCGCGCCCCCCATTCCCCTCCCCCATCTCTTCCCCTAGCTCCCTTCTTCAGGTCTCCCTCCTCTCCTAGAACCTGGCAGATCCTCTGTATTGATCATCAGTGTGCCACATCAGTGTTGTGTTTAGTGCTGTTTCTCGTGTGCGTCAAGAGGTGTGTTTTTAATTGTGTACTGCCTTGAGGTTCGCCGTCAGTGTTACGTTATGTGCTATGCCATCCGTCAACACCTTTATGCTCCAGTCATACTGTGCCTTCTGTTCTTTTAATCGTCGCAGTGTGAGGCTTTTTGTGTGTGCTACTTTTTAAACAGTTTTTTATCTCCATTTTACAGTCACCCCGTTTTTTTGTCTATTGCCTTCCAAGATGTTCTCCCTTTTTTATATCTATGTTCGCCTTCTTCTCTCCTTTGCTGTTTTTAAATGTCTTCTATTGTTTTGTTCTATGTCTTTCGGCTGAAGTGCAGCGCATATGCTGCTGCCAGCCCGCCCCGATGGGAAATTGAAATACAATAACGAAAAAAAGAAAGAATGCTGCTAGTTGCGCCCCTCCTGTAGTACCTGTAACCTCTCTCATCCCACCTACTCCCAAAAGTGTAAAGCCCAACCACCTCCAACCACTCTTGAACTCACCCCTCCTGGCAATTCCCTTCGTCCTCCCCCCCCCACCGCTGAGGACATCAACAGGTTCCTCACAATCGTTCTTCAAAATGTTCATCCCTTTCAGCGCCCCCACACCCTCCAGCAGATCTCCCTCGCCGCCCGTTCCATATTCCAAGATGTACGCCACCTACTCCAACAACCAAGCCCATTTGACGTTCTCCCGCCTTGACACGCTCGTCTAAATCCCTGTCATGGCGCTACAGCACCGTATCCTTTTCAACAACATCTGCTCCCTTACCGCCAACAAGAACCTCTTCCTGCACACCCTTGCCACCCACCGCGTGGATGCCTTCCTCCTTAATGAAACCTTCCTCCAACCCCACCACACCATCCACACTTCGCCCTATCTTCTCCACCGCTCTGATAATCCCCTCCCAGTTGCGCGTGGCGGAATTGCTATTGGTCACCGCCGCCAGATCCCCGTTCGGCTCCAACCACTCCTTCCCGACCCCACCGAACAACTGATCCTTAGTCTCTTCTTCACCGGCCTTACTGTTACCTGCGCCACCATCTATGTCCGCCCCAACGCTCCTCTTCCCTTCGACTTCCTCTCCCACGTCGACCGTACCTTCTCCTCCTACGTGATCGCCGCCGACCTCAACATCCATAGTCGTTCCGCTGCCCAGTTACGGCGGTGGCATCGGTTCCTCTCCACCCTTCAAGGCAATCTCATCCCCATCCCCCAGCACACCCATCCCGAATCTAACTCCACTCCCGATGTTATTCTCTCCTCCCCCAAACTCCTTGGTCGCATAACAGTGGATATCCTGGAGCCTATTGGTAGTGACCATCTCCCTGTCCTCATCACCATTTCAGACGGACGTCGCCCCCGACCCGACCCTCGTACTGACCCTCCCCCTAAGTATGTCCATGACTATTCCCGTGCCGACTGGAATGCCTACCGGGATACCCTCTCCACCCAGGTCGATAGCCACCCCTTCACCTACCGCCAATCTGACGATGTCACCCATGCCGCCTCCTTTCTCCAGCAGACCTTGTCTGAGGCCGTGGAGGCCCACATCCCTACTGTCGCCATCCACCCCCACTGTCCTACCTTACCCCCGCAGGCCGTTCTGCTCCGGCGTGAATCCCGTCGTCTCTACCGTGCCTTCCTCCGCACGCGTGACCCGGACACACTACGACGCCACTGGCAACTCCAGCGACACATCCGTAATTTGCTATCGGCTAAGAAACGCCGGGACTGGCAACAGACATGCATCCGTTTAAATGCTACCCTACCAATCAACTCGTCCAAGTTCTGGCCAGCCTTCTGTCGCCTTACCGGAACTAAACCCTCCCCCTATTATCCTCTTCTCCATGATGATCACCCTTTCCCTGACACCCTTAGTAAGGCCAATCACTTTGCCTCCTACCTCTCCGATGTCTTTTCCATCCCCGATGATCCCCGGTTCGATTACTCCCTTTCCCAGACATCCGCGATCGAACTGACACCTCCGTCCCTCCCCTCGCTCCTGGTTTCCAGTAATTGGGCAACATTGCACACACGGAACTCAAAGCCCCTATCACTACACAGGATCTCATTCCTACACTCCGCACAAAACGCAACACCGCTCCTGGTCACGATCGTGTCACCTACCGTCACCTTCGTGAAGCTCCTGTCTCTTTCCTCTCCACCCTGGCCGGGCTCTAAAATGTAGTCCTGTTCACCGCTTACTACCCCGACCTGTGGAAAACTTCCCGTATCCTCATGTTCCTTAAACCTGGCAAACCGACGTCCGCCGTCTCCTCCTACCGTCCCATCAGCCTTACCTCAGTCTTCAGCAATGTCCTGGAATCTCTCCTCACCCGCCGCATCCACCAGCATCTCCGCCAGCACCGCCTCCTTCCCGTTACCCAGTGCGGCTTTCGGCCGTCCTTCTCTTCCGACGACCTTCTCCTTCACCTCACTCACCTCCTTTCCGAACAGCTTAATTCCCGTCGCTCCGCAATCTTCCTCTCCCTGGACCTCGAACATGCATATGACCGCGTATGACATTCCGGTCTCCTCTTTAAGCTCCAAACCTTCGCCCTTCCCATTAACTACGTCCGTCTGATCGGCTCCTTTCTCTCCCGCCGTCCTACCTATGTCACCATCCATAACACAGATTCCTACACCTTTTTCCCCTCTGCCAGTGTGCCCCAAGGCTCCGTCCTCTCCCCCCTTCTGTACCTTTTGTACACGGCCGACATGCCGCCGCCGTCTGCCCCCGTCCACCTTCTCCAGTTTGCCGATGACACCACCTTCCTTGCCCTTGCCCCCACCCTACAGCGCTCCCAACACCTTCTCCAATCCCATCTTGACCGGTTCACCACTTGGTGTAACCAGTGGTTGCCTAAGGTCAATCCCTCCAAAACCCAGGGGATCATTGTAGGCAAAACCACCCCTTCCTTCCGCCTCCTTGATTTCTGCATCACCATCTATGGCCATCCTATCGCCCGCACTCCCACCCTTAAGTACCTTGGCGTCACCCTCGACCGTCGCCTCTCCTGGACTCCCCACCTCTGGAAAATCCAAGCCAAGGCACGCTCCCGACTCAGTCTCCTCAAGCTCCTCTCCGGCCGTACGTGGGGTCTGGACCCCTCCACCAACCTCCACACCTATAAATCCCTCATCCGCCATATCCTTTGTTATGCCCATCCGGCTTGGATCTCCGCCTCCCCTCCCTTTTATAAATCCCTCCAAATCCTTGAACGCCATGCTCTCCGTCTCGCCTATCGCATCCGTCTCCCCTCCCCCACGCTGATCCTGTATGATCTCATCCCCTTCCCCCACCTCCTCCTTTTCCTTGAAAGGATACGGATCCTGTACACCTCCCGTAAACTCGATCCTCCTCACCCGCTCGTCTCCCCGATTCTCATCCACCCCCGCCCGCTGCCCTGCCTGTATTCCCATGTCCCACCCGGTCTCCATCTCTCCACCCTCCTTACCCTCTCCCAAGGTGGCTTCCGCCAGCTTCCCCTCCCTGATGATGTCCTCCTCCTCTGCATCTACCCCTCCAATCAACTTTGATCCTCCCCCCACCTCCTGTGTCCTTTCCTTTAGGCACCCTCCCTCCCCCCCTTTCCCTTCCCTTCTCTTTCCTTACCCCCCTCCCTCCTTCACTCTCCCCCTGGCTTCCCCTCCCCCTTCATCCCTCCCCCTCCCTCCTGTGCCCATGGCATCTCTGCTCTCCCCTCTCCCATTTCCCCTTCCTCCTCCTATACCTCCTCTCTTGGCAGGTCCCCGGACTCGTACACGCTAAGTGAACATTCGCACGCCGGAGATCATCGCCATCAGTGTTTAGTGTGTGTGCATCGTTTTGTGTTTCGTGCAGTTACAACTCAACTGTTCACATGTGCCATCGCCGTTCTCCGTGTTTTGTGCGCCGTGTATCCAAGTGTTAGTGTTTTTATCGTCCAACGTGAACGGCTTCTTGTTTTTTTTTTCTTTTTTGTATCTCCATTTTTGGCCCGCCGTTTTTTGTATTGTATATATCACCTCTCTGTCATGTTTATTGTTCCACTTAAGGCTGTTGAGCAGCGTACTATGCTGCTGACAGCCCGCCTGTGTAGGTGTTTAAAATTACAATAAAGAAAAAAAAAACCCTCTTCCTTTCGACTTCCTCTCCCACATCGAACATACCTTCTGCTCCTACTCGATCGCCGCAGACCTCAACATCCATAGTCGCTCCGCTGCCCAATTACAGCGGTGGCATCGGTTCCTCTCCTCCCTTCAAGGCGACCTCATCCCCATCCCCCAGCACACCCGTCCCGAATCCAACTCCACTCCCGATGTTATTCTCTCCTACCCCAACCTCCTTGGTCGCATTACGGTGGATGTCCTGGAGCCTATTGGTAGCGACCATCTCCCTGTCCTCCTCACCCTTTCAGACGGTCGTCGCCCCCACCCCGACCCTCGTAATGACCATCCCCCTATGTACATCCATGACTATTCCCGTGCCAACTGGAATGCCTACCGGGATATCCTCCCCACCCAGGTCGATAGCCACCCTCTCACCTACCGCCATCCCGATGATATCACCCATGCCGCCTCCTTTCTCCGGCAGACCTTTTCTGAGGCCGTGGAGGCCCACATCCCTACTGTTGTCATCCACCCCCACCGTCCTACCATACCCCCACAGGCCGTCCTCCTCCTCCGTGAATTCCGTTGTCTCTACTGTGCCTTCCTCCGCACGCGTGACCCGGACACCCTACGACGCCACCTGCAACTCCAGCGACACGTTCGTAATTTGCTCGCGGCTAAGTAACGCCGGACTGGCGACAGACATGCACCCGTTTAAATGCTACCCTGCCAATCAACTCGTCCAAGTTCTGGTCCGCCTTCCGTCGCCTTACCGGAACTAACCCTCCCCCTACTATCCTCTTCTCCATGATGATCACCCCTTCCCTGACGCCCTTAGTAAGGCCAATCACTATGCCTCCTACCTCTCCGATGTCTTTTCCATCCCCGATGATCCCCAGTTTGATTACTCCCTCTTCCCGGATATCTGCGATCGAACTGACACCTCTGTCCCTTCCCTCGCTCCTGGTTTCCAGTACTTGGACAACATTGCACACACGGAACTCAATGCCCCTATCACTGCACTGGATCTCATTGCTTCACTCCGCACAAAACGCAACAGCACTCCTGGTCACGATCGTGTCACCTACCGTCACCTTCGTGAAGCTCCTGTCTCTTTCCTCTCCACCCTGGCCGGGCTCTACAATGTAGTCCTGTCCACCGGTTACTACCCCGACCTGTGGAAAACCTCCCGTATCCTCATGTTCCTTAAACCTGGCAAACCGCTGTCCACCGTCTCCTCCTACCGTCCCATCAGCCTTACCTCTGTCTTCAGCAAGGTCCTGGAATCTATCCTCTCCCAATGCATCCACCCGCATCTCTGCACGCACCGCCACCTCCCCGTTACCCAGTGTGGCTTTCGGCCGTCCTTCTCTTCCGACGACCTTCTCCTTCACCTCACTCATCTCCTTTCCGAACAGCTTAATTCCCGTCGCTACGCGATCTTCCTCTCCCTGGACCTCGAACGTGCATATGACCGCGTATGGCACTCCGGTCTCCTCTTCAAGCTCCAAACCTTCGCACTTCCCATTAACTACGTCCGTCTGATCGGTTCCTTTCGCTCCCGCCGTCCTTTCTATATCACCATCCATAACACAGATTCCTACACCTTTTTCATCTCTGTCGGTGTGCCCCAAGACTCTGTCCTCTCCCCCCTTCTGTACCTGTTGTACACGGCGGACATGCCGCCGCCTTCACCCCCTGTCCACCTTCTCCAGTTTGCCGATGACACCGCCTTCCTTGCCCTTGCCCCCACCCTACAGCGCTCCCAACACCTTCTCTAATCCCATCTTGATCGGTTCACTGCTTGGTGCAACCAGTGGTTGCTCAAGGTCAATCCCTCCAAAACCCAGGCGATCGATGTAGGCGAGACCACCCCTTCCTTCCACGTCCTTGATTTCTATCTCACCATCTATGGCCGTCCTATCGCCCTCACTCCCACCCTTAAGTACCTTGGCGTCACCCTCGACTGTCGCCTCTCCTGGACTCCCCACCTCCGGACAATCCGAGCCAAGGCACGCTCCTGACTCAGTCTCCTCAAGCTCCTCTCCGGCCGTACGTGAGGTCTGGAACCCTCCACCATCCTCCACACCTATAAATCCCTCATCCGCCCTATCCTTTGTTATGCCCATCTGGCTTGGATCTCCACCCCCCTACCTTTTATAAATCCCTCCAAATCATTGAACATCATGCTCTCTGCCTCGCCTATCGCATCCGTCTCCCCTCCCCCACGCGGATCCTGTACGATCTCATACCCTTCCCCCACCTCCTCCTTTTCCTTGAAAGGATACGGATCCTGTACACCTCCCTCAAACTCGATCCTCCTCACCCGCTCGTCTCCTCGATCCTCTCCCACCCCCGCCCGCTGCCACGCCTGTATCCGCACGTCCCACCCGGGCTCCATCTCTCCACCCTCCTAACCCTCTCCCAAGGTGGCTTCCGCCAGCTCCCTCTCCCTGATGATGCCCTCCTCCCCTCCATCTACCCTTCCTACCAACTTTGATCCTCCCGCCCTCCTCCTGTACTTACTCCTCTGGGCACCCTCCCTCCCTTCTCTCCCTTTTCCCTCCCTCCTCCTTTTCTCCCCCCTCCTCCCCCAGGCCTTCCCTCCCCTGTCCCTCTCCTCCTGCCCCCATCTCCTAAGCCATTGGCATCCTTTCTTCCTCCCCTCTCCCCCACCTCACCCCTGTTCACCTCAAGGCCGGGCCCTGGACTCGCACACGCTCAGTGGACATTTGCGCGCCGGAGATCACCGCCATCAGTGTATCGTGTGTGCCGTCATGTTTAGTGTTCAGTTTCGCCGTCACACTCCATTGGTCACCAGTGCCATCGTCTTCTTCAGTGTTTGTGAGTCATGTCAACAGTTCGTAGTGTGGATTGTCATCGAGTGTGAACGGCTCCTTGTGTTTTTATGTTCATGTGTCTACTGTTTTTTTTCGCGCCGTTTTTCTAAGTGATGTCTCTTCTCTGTTTATTTCCTTGTACTCTCTTCGGCTGAAGAGCGGCGTATTGTGCTGCTGCCAGCCTACCTGATTGTTCAGGTGTCAAAATAACAATAAAGTAAAAAAAAAAGCTGCTAGTTGCGCCCCTCCTGTAATACCTGTAACCTCCCTCATCCCACCTACTCCCAAAAGTGTAAAGCCCGACCCCCTCCAACCACTCCTGAACTCACCGCACCTGTCCGTCCTCTGGACGCCCCCACCCCTCCTGGCAATTCCCTTCGTCCCCCCCCCCTCTCCGCTGAGGACATCATCAGGTTCCTCACAATCGTCCACCAGAATGTTCATCCCTTTCAGCGCCCCCACACCCTCCAACAGATCTCCCTCGCTGCCCGTTCCATATTCCACCTTAAAATTTACGCCACCTATTCCAACAACAAGGCCCATTTCACCTTCTCCCGCCTTGGCACCCTCGTCTAAATCCCTGTCATGGAGCGACAGCACCGTATCCTTTTCAACAATATCCGCTCCCTTCCCGCCAACAAGAACCTCTTCCTGCACACCCTTGCTACCCACCGTGTGGATGCCTTCCTCCTCAATGAAACCTTCCTCCAACCCCACCACTCCATCCACACCTCCCCCTATCTCCTACACCGCTCCGATAATCCCCTCCCAGTTGCGCGTGGCGGGGTTGCCATTGGTCACCATCGGCAGATCCCCGTTCGGCTCCAACCTCTCCTTCCCGACCCCACCGAACACCTGATCCCTAGTCTCTTCTTCCCTGGCCTTACCGTTACCTGCGCCACCATATATGACCGCCCCAACGCCCCTCTTCCTTTCGACTTCCTCTCCCACATCGACCGACCCTTCTCCTTCTATGCGATCGCCGCAGACCTCAACATCCATAGTCGCTCCGCTGCCCAGTTACAGCGGTGGCATCGGTTCCTCTCCTCCCTTCAAGGCGACCTCATCCCCATCCCCCAGCACACCCGTCCTGAATCCAACTCCACTCCCGATGTTATTCTCTCCTCCCCCAACCTCCTTGGTCGCATTACGGTGGATGTCCTGGAGCCTATTGGTAGCGACCATCTCCCTGTCCTCCTCACCCTTTCAGACGGTCATCGCTCCCGCCCCGACCCTCATAATGACCCTCCCCCTAAGTTCATCCATGACTATTCCCGTGCCAACTGGAATGCCTACCGGGATACCCTCTCCACCCAGGTCGATAGCCACCCTCTCACCTACCGCCATCCCGATGATGTCACCCATGCCGCCTCCTTTCTCCAGCAGACCTTGTCTGAAGCCGTGGAGGCCCACATCCCTACTGTTGCCATTCACCCCCACCGTCCTACCTTACCCCCACAGGCCATCCTCCTCCTCCGTGAATCCCGTCGTCTCTACTGTGCCTTCCTCCGCACGCGTGATCCGGACACCCTACGACGCCACCGGCAACTCCAGCGACACGTTCGTAATTTGCTCGCAGCTAAGAAACGCCGGGACTGGCGACAGACATACACCCGTTTAAATGCTACCTTCCCTATCAACTCGTCCAAGTTCTGGTCCGGCTTCCGTCGCCTTACCGGAACTAAGCTCTCCCCCTACTATCCTCTTCTCCATGATGATCACCCCTTCCCTGACGCCCTTAGTAAGGCCAATCACTTTGCCTCCTACCTCTCCGATGTCTTTTGCATCCCCGATGATCCCCAGTTTGATTACTCTCTCTTCCCAGATATCCGCGATCGAACTGACACCTCCGTCCCTCCCCTCGCTCCTGGTTTCCAGTACTTGGACAACATTACACACACGGAACTCAATGCCCCTATCACTACACAGGATCTCATTGCTACACTCCGCACAAAACGCAACACCGCTCCTGGTCACGATCGTGTCACCTACCGTCACCTTCGTGAAGCTCCTGTCTCTTTCCTCTCCACCCTGTCCAGGCTCTACAATGTAGTCCTGTCCACCGGTTACTACCTCGACCTGTGGAAAACCTCCCATATCCTCATGTTCCTTAAAGCTGGCAAAACGCCGTCCGCCGTCTCCTCCTACCGTCCCATCAGCCTTACCTCGGTCTTCAGCAAGGTCCTGGAATCAATCCTCACCCGACACATCCACCAGCATCTCCGCCAGCACCGCCTCCTTCCCGTTACCCAGTGTGGCTTTCGGCCGTCCTTCTCTTCCGACGATCTTCTCCTTCACCTCACTCATCTCCTTTCCGAACAGCTCAATTCCCATCGCTCCGCAATCTTCCTCTCTCTTGACCTCGAACGCGCTTATGACCGCATATGGCATTCCGGTCTCCTCTTCAAGCTCCAAACCTTCGCCCCTTCCATTAACTACGTCCGTCTGATCGGTTCCTTTCTCTCCCACCGTCCTTCCTATGTCACCATCCATAACACAGATTCCTACACCTTTTTCCCCTCCGCCAGTGTGACCCAAGGCTCTGTCCTCTCCCCCCTTGTGTACCTGTTGTACACGGCGGACATGCCGCCGCCGTCACCCCCCGTCCACCTTCTCCAGTTTGCCGATGACTCCGCCTTCCTTGCACTTGCCCCCACCCTACAGCGCTCCCAACACCTTCTCCAATCCCATCTTGACCGATTCACCGCTAGGTGCAACCAGTGGTTACTCAAGGTCAATCCTTCCAAAACCCAGGCCATCATTGTAGGCAAAACCACCCCTTCCTTCCGCCTCCTTCATTTCTATCTCACCGTCTATGGCCATCCCATCGCCCTCGCTCCCACCCTTAAGTACCTTGGCGTAACCCTCGACCGTCGCCTCTCCTGGACTCCCCATCTCCAGACAATCCAAGCCAAGGCACGTTCCCGACTCCGTCTCCTCAAGCTCCTTTCCGGCCGTACGTAGGGTCTTTACCCCTCCACAATCCTTCACACCTATACATCCCTCATCCACCCTATCCTTTGTTACGCCCATCCCACCTGGATTTCCGCCCCCCCCCTACCTTTTATAAATCCCTCCAAATCCTTGAACGCCATGCTCTCCGCCTTGCCTATTGCATCTGTCTCCCCTCCCCCACGCGGATCCTGTATGATCTCATCCCCTTCCCCCACCTCCTCCTTTTCCTTGAAAGAATACGGATCCTTTACACCTCCTGTAGACTTGATCCTCCTCACCCGCTCGTATCCCCAATCCTCTCCCACCCCCGCCCACTGCCGCGCCTGTATTCCCATGTCCTGCCCGGTCTCCATCTCTCCACCCTCCTTACCCTCTCCCAAAGTGGGTTCCGCCAGCTCCCTCTCCCTGATGATGTCTTCGTCCCCTCCATCTGCCCCTCCTATCAACTTTGACCCTGCCCCGCCCCCCACTTCTGGTGTCTTTTCCTTTCGGCATTCTCCCTCCCTTCTCTTCTTTTCCCTTCTTTTCCTTTTCCCCATCCCTCCCTCCCCCCTCTTCCCCCGGGCTTCCTCTCCCCCTTCCTCCCCCCCCCTACCTCCCCTGCCCGTGGCATCTCTGCTCTCCCCTCTCGCTCTTCCACTCCCCTTCCTCCTCCTCCTCTCTTGGCAGGTCCCCGGACTTGCACACGCATAGTGAACAATCGCGCGCCAGAGATCATCACCTTCTGTGTCTCGTGTGTGTGACGTCGTTTAGTGTTTTTGGTGTCCGCCGTTCCACTATTACGTTCAATAGTGCCGTCGGATTCATCAGTGTTCTGTGCGCCGTGCCAACGTGTTTTCAGTGTTGTTCTCGTCATGTGTGAACGACTCCGTGTTTTTTTGTGTCTCTGTGACCTCTCTCTTTTGCCCGTCACCTTGTTCATTATACTTCTGCGTTCCTATACTGTTGTAACGCTCTGGCTGAAGAGCGGCGTAGTGTGCCGCTGCCAGCCTACCTGATTTGTACAGGTTTTAAAATAACAATAAAGTAAAAAAAAAGCTGCTAGTTGCTGTAATACTTAACTTTAATCCAATTTTTTAGGTACGGATTGTATATTCCGTCCCTAGATAAGAAGCCCAAATTGTGTATCGGTATTCATCTTCGGCGGTAATTCAGTCGATTACCGCCCTTCGAACTGTGCTCTTCTGGTACCGATCGAAGTGTTAGGTGTTGCAGGTGCCAGCCAGCCAGCCAGCCAGCCAGCCAGCCAGCCCATCGACGCGCAGCAGCCAGCAGCCAGCAGTCAGCAGCGGTCCTCGCCAGCAGCGATCCCTGCCAGCAGCGGTCCCCGCCAGCAGCGGTCCCCGCCAGCAGCGGTCCCCACCAGCAGCCAACGGCGGTCTATGCCAGCAGCGTCCCTGCCAGCAGCACGCAGCGGTCCTCGCCTACGCCGGCCCCAGCCAGCAGACAGCGGCCACCAGGCCGCGGCTACCACCCAGCATCCAGCATCCAGTGGCCAGCATCGGTTCCGCCACCTGCTGTTGCAGCCAGCGGCCAGCGGTGGTCCTAGCTGCCCCCAGCAGCAGCAGCAGCAGAGGCGTCCCCACCAGCCAGCCGGCCGGGTCGCCCCCCTCCCCCCCCAGTGGCAGCATAGTGGGGCTTCGGCCCCAATCTCCTTCTCCATCGTCATTCTCCGTCCCTCTCTCCTCTGTCTCTCTCGTTAGCTCCTTTGTCTAGTACTGTGCTTTTTCCTCCTTATCATCATGTCCACCCCCACCACCTCTTCTACAGCCACCACCACTGCCATTATCTACACCTCCCCCTCCGCTGCTGCCACCACTATCACGTGATGTGCCACTTCACTCCTCCCTCAGTCCATCCCCCCTCTCCACACTCTCTCATCTCCCTCCCTATTTGTCGCCCCGTCCACGGCTCCTCCCTCCGGCGTCTCTTCTGATCCCTTCCCTCCACTCCCACCCTCTGCTCCTTCCGTTTCTGCGGCCCCCATCATCGTCTTTTCCATCGCCTTCGCCATCGCCCTCACCGTAACCGGCGCCGACTCCCGCCACGGGACCTGCCACTACCCGCCACATTCCAGTTGTTCCCAACCCCCATACCTCCTCCACCGCCGTCAAGCGCCCCAGCGGCAAACCTGCCTCCTCTGCTCCCAAAAAGGCTCCGCCTCGTCCCACTTCCCCCACCCCTGATGCCATAGATGTCTCCCCACCCGTCCATGCCCCCTCCTCCTCCTCCTCTACCCCCTACTCCTACCGCTACCTCCTCTCCTGTCCTGATCCCTCCCTCCTTGAAGCCCGGAACCTCACCTTATTCCTTCGCCAGAATTGTCCTGGTGCCCCCATCTCCCTCCTCACTCCTCGCCGTGATTCGGTACTCATCTCCTCCCCCAGCCCTACCCTCCACACAGACCTCCGTTCCCGCATCCCTGTCACCCGCTTTGGCCCTCATGCCTCTCTCACCCCTGCTCCTTCACCACCTTCCCGCCAACCCCAACCTCCGCGTCGCCCGCCAACCCTCACCGCCGTGATCACTCGGCTCAGTCCAGTGATCACGGAGGAGGAGGTGTTGGCGGAGCTTCAGGCCCCTCCCCATCTGGAGGTGCGTGCGGTTCACCACATCCATAATGCTGCCGGCCCCATTACCCTTATGCGGGTTTTTTCTGCGCACGCCCCCTCCATAGACCGTCTCCTGAAGGAGGGTGCCCTCCTTTTTAACCAGCGTTATAAAGTTGACCACTCCCATTTCCCTCCTCAATCCCTCCGCTGCCAAAGGTGCTTGTGATATAATGCGCAAGCAACATCTTAGTGCTGCGAACCCCACACCTGCCCGCACTGTAGGCAAGCCCACTTTTTACGGCAGTGCCCCAATCTCCAGTCCCCCCCCTACTGTAATACCTGTAACATCCCTCATCCCACCTATTCCCAGAAGTGTAAGGCCCGACACCCTGCTACCACTCCTGAACTCACCGTTCCTGTCCGCCCTCTGGACGCCCCCACCCCTCCCGGCAACTCCCTTCGCCCACCCCCTACCGTTGAGAACATCATCAGATTCCTCACCATTGTCCTGCAGAATCTTCATCCTTTTCAGCGCCCACACACCCTCCAACAGATCTCCCTCGTCACCCGTTCCGTTTTCCACCTCAAAATGTACGCCGCCTACTCGAACAACCAGGCCCATTTCACCTTCTTCCATCTTGACACCCTCGTTTAAATGCTTGTCATGGCACGGCAGCACCGCATCCTTTTCAACAACATACGCTCCCTTCCCGCCAACAAGAACCTCTTCCTACACACCCTTGCCACCCACCGCGTGGACGCCTTCCTCCTTAATGAAAGCTTCCTCCAACCCCACCACACTATCCACACTTCGCTCTACCTCCTCCACCGCTCCGATAATCCCCTCCCAATTGCGCGTGTCGGAGTTGCCATTGGGCACCATCACCAGATCCCCTTTCGGCTCCAACCTCTACTTCCCGAACCCACCGAACACCTGATCCTTAGTCTCTTCTTCCCCGGCCTTACCGTTACCTCCGCCACCATTTATGTCCGCCCTAATGACCCTATTCCCTTCGACTTCCTCTCCCACATTGACCGTACCTTCTCATCCTACGTGATCGCCGCCGAACTCAACATCCATAGCCGTTCCGCCGCCCAGTTACGGCGGTGGCGTCTGTTCCTCTCCTCCCTTCAAGGCGACCTCGTCCCCATCCCCCAGCACACCCGTCCCGAATCCAACTCCACTGCTGATGATATCCTCCCCTCCCCCAACCTCCTTGGCCGCGTAATGGTGGATGTCCTGGAGCCTACTGGTAGCGACCATCTCCCTGTCCTCCTCACCATTTCAGACGGTCGCCGCCCTCGCCCCGACCCTCGTAATGACCCTCCCCCTAAGTATGTCCATGACTATTCCCGTGCCGACTGGAATACCTACCGGGATACCCTTTCCACCCGGGTTGAAAGCCACCCCTTCACCTACCACCACCCTGACGATGTCACCCATGCAGCCTCCTTTCTCCAGCAGACCTTGTCTGAGGCCATGGAGGCCCACGTCCCTACTGTCGCCATCCACCCCCACCGTCCTACCTTACCCCCACAGGCAGTCCTCCTCCGTGAATCCCGTCGTCTCTACCGTGCCTTCCTCCGAACGTGTGACCCGGACACATTACGACGCCACCGGCAACTCCAGCGACACATCTGTAATTTGCTCGTGGCTAAGAAACGTCGGGACTGGCGACAGACATGCACCCGTTTAAGTGCTACCCTGCCAATCAACTCGTCCAAGTACTGGTCGGCCTTCCGTCGCCTTATCGGAACTAAAACCTTCCCCTATTATCCTCTTCTCCATGATGATCACCCTTTCCCTGACACCCTTAGTAAGGCCAATCACTTTGCCTCCTACCTCTCTGATGTACTTTCCATCCCCGATGATCCCCGGTTCGATTACTCCCTCTTTTCGGATATCTGCGATCGAACTGACACCTCTGTCCCTCCCCTCGCTCCTGGTTTCCAGTACTTGGACAACATTACACACACAGAACTCAGTGCCCCTATCACTACACAGGATCTCATTGCTACACTCCGCACAAAACGCAACACCGCTCCTGGTCACGATCGTGTCACCTACCGTCACCTTCGTGAAGCTCCTGTCTCTTTCCTCTCCACCCTGGCCGGGCTCTACAATGTAGTCCTGTCCACTGGTTACTGCCCTGACCTGTGGAAAACCGCCCGTATCCTCATGTTCCTTAAACCTGGCAAACCGCCGTCCGCCGTCTCCTCCTACCGTCCCATCAGCCTTATCTCGGTCTTCAGCAAGGTCCTGGAATCTATCCTCACCCGATGCATCCACCAGCATCTCCGCCAGCACCGTCTCCTTCCCGTTACCCTGTGTGGCTTTCGGCCGTCCTTCTCTTCCGACGACCTTCTCCTTCACCTCACTCATCTCCTTTCCGAACAGCTTAATTCCCGTCGCTCCGCAATCTTCCTCTCCCTGGACCTCGAAGGTGCATATGACCATGTATGGCATTCCGGTCTCCTCTTCAAGCTCCAAACCTTCGCCCTTCCCATTAACTACGTCCCTCTGATCGGCTCCTTTCTCTCCCGCCGTCCTTCCTATGTCACCATCCATAACACCGATTCCTACACCTTCTTCCCCTCTGCCAGTGTACCCCAAGGCTCTGCCCTTCCCCCATTCTGTACCTGTTGTACACGGCGGACATGCCGCCGCCGTCACCCCCCGTCCACCTTCTCCAGTTTGCCGATGACACCGCCTTCCTTGCCCTTGCCCCCACCCTGCAGCGCTCCCAACACCTTCTTCAATCCCATCTTGACCGGTTCACTGCTTGGTTTAACCAGAGGTTGCTCAAGGTCAATCCTTCCAAAACCCAGGCGATCATTGTAGGCAAAACCACTCCCTCCTTCCGCCTCCTTGATTTCTACATCACCATCCATGGCCGCCCTATCGCCCTCACTCCCACCCTTAAGTACCTTGGCGTCACCCTTGACCGTCGCCTCTCCTGGACTCCCCACCTCCGGACAATCCAAGCCAAGGCACGCTCCCGTCTCAGTCTCCTCAAGCTCCTCTCCGGCCGTACGTGGGGTCTGGACCCCTCCACCATCCTCCACACCTATATATCTCTCATCCGCCCTATCCTTTGTTATGCCCATCCGGCTTGGATCTCTGCCTCCCCTACCTTTTATAAATCCCTCCAAATCCATGAACGCCATGCTCTCCGCCTCGCCTATCGCATCCGTCTCCCCTCCCCTATGCGGATCCTGTATGATCTCATCCCCTTCCCCCACCTCCTCCTTTTCCTCGAAAGTATACGGATCTTGTACACCTCCCGTAAACTTGATCCTCCTCACCCACTCGTCTCCCTGATCCTCCCCGATCCTCTCCCACCCCCGCCCGCTGTTGCGCCTGTATTCCCATGTCCCTCCCGGTCTCCATCTCTCCACCCTCCTTACCCTCTCCCAAGGTGGCTTCCGCCAGCTCCCCCTCCCTGCTGATGTCCACCTCCCCTCCATCTACCCCTCCCATCAACTTTGACCCTGCCCCCCCATTTCTGATGTCCTTTCCTTTAGGCACCCTCTCTCCCTTCACTTTCCTTTTCCCCCATCCCCTCCCTCCACCCCTCTTCCCCAGGGCTTCCCCTCCCCCTTCCTCCCCCCTTTCTCCCCTGCCTATTGCATCTCTGCTCTCCCCTCTTGCTCTCCCCTTCCTCCTCCTCCTCTCTTGGCAGGTCGCCGGACTCACACACGTATAGTGAACATTCGTGCGCCGGAGATCATCGACATCAGTATCTCGTGTGTATGCTTCGTTTTGTGTTTCGTGCAGTTACAACTCCACTGTTCACATGTTCCGTCTCCGTTCTCCGTGTTTTGTGCGCCGTGTCCACAAGTGTTAGTGTTTTTATCGTCCAACGTGAACGGCTTCATGTTTATTGTTTTCTTTGTATCTCCATTCTTTGCCCGCCGTTTTTTGTATTGTCTGTATCACCTCTATGTCATGTTATTGTTCCACTCAAGGCTGAAGAGCAGCGTAATGTGCTGCTGACAGTCCGCCTGTAGAGGTGATTAAAATTACAATAAAGGAAAAAAAATGTATCGGTATCTCTTCAGTGATTTACTATACGTGAAATATATCTTCTCCTTCCAACATTTCCCTTATCAAATGCAATATGGTTTGCTAGTGCGTTATGGGGCCTGACGTATTTGTATATATCCCTGTCTCCCCCAGTAATTCCCAACAAGCAACTCCTCAAGCTAAGGGTAAAGTCGAGTAGACGTAGTATTTCCAAAATTCGACTTTCGAAGAAGTCGGAAATTTAGTTTTAAACCTATATCGAGTTTACAGTAAAGCACCCGCCTTACTTTTATTTTCGTGTTTATCTTCCTTGTCCGCCCAATCTGTAACTTTCATCGATTTAATGATTGCGTGATAGTTTAGTTTTTTGTATGAAATTCCAAGCGTACTTTCGCCTTCCCTCGCTCCAGTATTGAAATGACAGTAAGCTTTTCTTTCGTCGCCGGCGCTCAGCTTTGGAAATCTAAGCAAGTAGATTCTAGTTAGTAATGGGCTTTGTGGTATTGTGAGTTCTAAGAGACGAAAAGCGGAACACAAAATTGTTGGAGAGAAAACAGGAAATGTGATGTACATTCGGATTCTGGGATGCAAACAGGCTGATCGGTTAAAATAATTGTGGCTAGAATATCGTATTTTCCCATAGAATATAAATGTATAGGATCTATTTGGACTGTATGTACTAAAGCTGCAAGTGTAGTGTTGTACTCGTGAACGTTATAAACGGCAGATTTATTTCATAGCTGTGTTGTATGCAACTTACTACTGTTGTAGTCGCATCCGTCATATCCATTCCTGAACAAAAAACAACAACCGATTAATTTTACTAAAATTACCACACGATCTACAATGAACAACACCAAATTAAGCTTCACACTCACTGAAACGAATTCCACTACAAACACAGCCGACACTCGAACAATTCTGGATAATGAGCAAAAGCAAACTGAGCCCATTACATAACACAAACGAAAATCCTGAACACACCACAAGAGAGCACAACAAACCACAACACGACGACATCTACAAACACGCCACACTCACAAGGCAAACTCCGCGCCGTCATGACGTCACACGACAACACCCGTATGTCACGGGTCAAAGCCGACGCGTGGGATCGGACACTTCTGTCGTCCCCTCTCAGATTATATTAGTGAATTATATAAGAAAACTTTTGTGGTTGTTGTTGATGGCTTTTGTGAACCTTTGGCAGTCTTAGTGATAAACAATTGTTATGTTTTCTTCTAAATTTTCATTAAAATAACCTCATGGCTGGCAGACAGCTATGGTGGTGCAGGGTCATTCATTATATACAACATTCCACATAGAATGAGCAAGAGCTGCACATGCAATGCAAATAGAGCAAAACATACATTCAGATTAGTTTTATTGTTGTCATTGTCAGCAGCAGTGGGAGGTACATCAGTGGAGATGGTGGATGGTGGATAGAGCAACAGTTGGCTCTCGCCTTCCTGTGCATCGTACTGCATCTGAGAAAGCTGTGTGGTGCCTAAAAATCAGTCTTTATAGTGGGCACATAGGTGTCAAGAAAGAACAGCAGTTGGCTGACTCTTATTATGGTATGAAGATATTTGAGAAGCTCCCATCCAACATACAACAAGAAATTAGTTATCTCAGGAAATTCAAAGCAAAATTTAAAAAATACGTCAGTAGTGACTCCTTCCTTGATTATCTTAGTGCAAGGATTTCATTCCTTCTTCTAGGTGGATGGCAGGTAGTGTGTTGTAAACTGTCTTACGTAATTACATATGTAGGTTACTGTTTTTTCTAAAAAATACTTGATTAATGAACTAAATATCAAGTTTCTTATAAGGCATCCTGAAGGTAACTAATGTAACTGAAGTAGCAGCAGCTTTCTTTCTAATTCACTAGAACACATTTAACTGGCATAAAAAGAACTAGCATTAAGCAGTATTGTGATAGTTTCTTGTTAATATAGTGTACAGCTTAAGCAATGTTTGGTTGTCTTTTGTTTATGTTTACCTTCACTTACTCCCTGTAGGTTCACCTCCTTGGTGGTAGAGTAGAAGAAATTTCTATTCTTTTTCACCTTCTTGGTGGGATGTACAGAATATGATGAATGAGTAGAATAAATTTCTATTCTTTTGAAATTGTGATGGTTTATTTATGTCAAGAAATGTTAGTAAATGTATATAATGTGAAGGTGATATTAGAACACGTACCTATATAATGAGTGTCGGTAAATCCGTAGCATCACTAGCTTCAGCTGTCCAGTTGCAGTGTGAATGCAATACATGATCAGACTAGCTGATTAAATGTGCCACCATTTAACAACTTAATATGTAGTTAAATGTGGGAGTTTTTTGAAAATTATTTGCACCTAATTGGCCACAGAGTGGTGTATTCTACATACAAAATGCATATTGCTGATCAGTACATACATAATTCTTTTCTAATTTGACATGTATTGCTGTTATTCTAATTTGACATCTAATGATGTTATTCTACTCATGTTTGTTTTTTCCGTTACTGCCAGGTTCTATCTTAAAATATGCAATAATTCATTCAATACATATTTTATGTATTTTCAGAAACGCATTGCAAATCCAGTACCACAACAGAGTGGCTACAGGATTGCACAACCAAACGTTCTCTGCCAACACCCTATATTTTCTGGGGTGGTTACTAGGGATAGGCAACAGCCAGTACCCAAGATCATTATTTTTATTTTACCATCTGTGTCAAATTAATGTGTCTGGTAATATATTAATAATGTTATATCACTGTCTGTAGTAGTATCATAGATACACTTTAAGAAAATGAAATGGTTTACATTCCACTGTGAAAACCCATGTCATAAAATGTTTATTGACATGGATGACATGTGTATCTCTTGTGTTGGAGTTACTGTTGCAGTGAATGTGATTTTTTGGTATGACATGTTAAAAACATCAGCAGTAAAATAAATTTGTTTATTGCAGAAGGAGTTACCGGTATGTCTTTTAAATATGTTGTATTGTCCCATCTTATACATGTGTTGTTCGCAATCCCTGCTCCCATCCCCACCCACAGAAAGTAATTACAGAATCATGAATCTGTGTTGTGATTGGTTCTGCATGGAATGTTGTTATAATATTCAAAATTTGTTTGCTTACTGTGAACTATTAGACATCATCTGTATTAGGTATATTAGTGACATGTGAACATTTGTGCCGGAGTGCAACTTGAGCCTCATCAAAGATACACTGTGTATATGTTTAAAATAAGGTATAATGAGCTAATTGTAGCACATTCGGCCTGTGATACACAGCTTCTTATTTGGCATGTGTTCAGTTCTTTTTCTTTGATTCATTCCACGCATCACCTCTCCTCTGCCTGTAACTTCAGATTGATCAGTCTGTGAGAGTACATAATGGGCTATGAAAATGAACACTTATTTACAACAGTTCCTTCCAGATATGTTCAGTTTGGTTTGACCTTCTGGATGTGACATGATCTCGAATAAAACAAGTAGAAGTAGTAACAGTTATGACCAGTGCTTCATTCGAATAAAACAAGTAGAAGTAGTAACAGTTATGACCAGTGCTTCATTTATAAAAAAGAAGAGGTACCAGTACTGTGACTTGTCAGAGGTATCAGTATGGCATACCATCACAAATCGAGCACTAGTTATAACAACCAAAGCAGTTGTTTGGTTTAGAATAGTGATGCCAGTAACTGTACCTGGATTGCTTCGTCTTGTCACAGCAATGAAAAATGAAGATATATGTCCGACAGTTTTATGAAAAGGATAGTTGCTACCCACCATATAGTGGAGTTGCTGATTCGCAGATAGGCACAACAAAAAGACTGTCAACCACAGCTTTTGGCTAAACAGGTCTTCATTAGATTTAAACAGCACACAACACAACACACAAACACAACACGCGCAGACTTGGCCACAGTCTCTGGCTGCCAAGGCAAGAGTTTGAGCATCTTGAACTGCTGCTCACATTCTGGCCTTGGCAGCCAGATGCTGAGGTCAGGTATGTGTGTTTGTGTTTACGCACACTGCCATTGCAACTCAAAGAAACTGATAAACAAAATAGGTCTTATGAATTTTTGTGTGGAGGAGGAGGGGAGGGGGATGGGAGGGGTTGGAGACAGAGGGGAAGGTTTGCACTGCCCACATGCAAAATTCTATCTTAGTATGCGTTAATTAGGAAATCCCAACCTAATCATGGATCTGCCACTATAGATTTAGCATTGCGTTAACATACCAGAATTAAACAATAATTTGAAAGTGATGAATGAAATCAGAATATTTTGTGATTGGCTCTGTATGGGATCTGAACCCTGTCACATTCATCTTTTTTTGTTGTAATATATTTGGTTACACTGATGCAAAACTTCAGAAAGAATACACAAGATGAAAACTCCATAAAACAAGATTGATGGAAAAAAGGAACTTAACTGTTTAGTATTTCAAAACTAATGACCATAGCTGTGAATACATTTATGCCCCTGTGAGACAAGATGGTCAATAGCTTCATGGAAAAATGTTTCCGGTGTTCTGCGAACTCTTGGTGTGAACCAAACGAATGACCAATTTCTCTCCATGTGATTTCCATATTTTTAAAGTGCTGAAGAAAGGCATTCATGGCTGTCCCTTTGCTTCAGATAAAGAGGTGTGTGCCTGGCAGCATTTTTTCACAAAGGCATTGACCATTGTAAGGCAATTACAGTGGAATAAATGTGTTAACAACTATGGCAAGTACTTCAGTATTAGTAAGTGGTTTACTTACATTTTTCCACATTTTTCATATTTGACTGCCATTGTATGCCACTCTCTTAAGTTTGCTTTTGTAGTTCTGTGTACTATGTACACAAGTACTCTATTATTATTTTACAGCATTTTTTTAATGCCATGTTCCCTTCATGATCTTGCAGCTGTGTGCTGGATTAAAGCTATCCCAAATTTGGTAGGTTTTCATAATGTAGCTAGATTTATCTGCAGTGCTAAAGCAATCAACAGTAGCTTCAGAAACACTGATTGACATGCATGCACCATTTTGGATTTGAGAACTGTAGACTCACTTTTTTTAAGGTGGGAACAGTAGAATACGTACTTCTATTGTACAGATGACGAACTTGACACTTGGAAAGTTGGAGTAACTGCATTTTGTATAAATCTACTACTTAGATAACTTTCTTATTTCTTTTTTTTATATTCTACTGGTTGTGGATGTACCACATTTGCACAAAGCACCAAAATTCCTATTTAAGTGATGTTTCAGTAAAATTCATTATCTGTCAGTTTAACTGAGTTCTGCTAATGTAAACATTGTATGTGCTCTTTTAAGAGAAATCTGTAATTAGCTTTATTCAGAAGCCATATGCTCAGGAACATATTGTGAGCTAACAATTGTTTATTTCCAGAATGACTTAAATTATTTGAAAGCCCTCATTTCACTCTATCAGTAAACATTTTATTATTTGTGAAAATTAATGAACTAAAATGTCATTCATAATTAAATTCCCACACACTGAAAATAATTATATTATTTGGACCTCTGCAAGCCTTCCTGCACTTCAATGCTGCCTTCCAGCTTCACAGGCTCCATACAGACAAATAGCCTCACATAACTACTGAAGCTCCAGTTACGCAGTATTCCATTCTTTTGCTGTTACATGGAATTTCTATATATTTTTTAGCTTGTTTAATTTAAGCAATATATTTTCCACCTTCATTTGCATTGTAAGGAAATGGTAATCCATCATTCTGGCAGTAACAGCTGTGCCACATATGACAGCTGAGGAAACTCGGGAAAGGAAAGCAGATAAATTGAAATAAATAATAGCCATGAAATCAAACATGAACCATGGATCTTGCTGTTGGTGGGGAGGTTTGTGTGCCTCAGCGATACAGATGGCCATACCGTAGGTGCAACCACAACAGAGGGGTATCTGTTGAGAGGCCAGACAAAGGTGTGGTTCCTGAAGGGGGGCAGCATCGTTTTTAGTAGTTGCAGGGGCAAGACTCTAGATGATTGACTGATTTGGCCTTGTAACACTAACCAAAACGGCCTTGCTGTGCTGGCACTGCGAACAGCTGAAAGCAAGGGGAAACTACAGCCATAATTTTTCCCGAGGACATGCTGCTTTACTGTATGATTAAATGATGATGGCATCCTTTTGGGTAAAATATTCCGGAGGTAAAATAGTCCCCCATTCGGATCTCCAGGCGTGGACTACTCATGAGGACATCATTATGAGGAGAAAGAAAACTGATGTTCTACGGATCGGAGTGTGGAATGTCAGATCCCTTAATCGGGCGGGTAGGTTAGAAAATTTAAAAAGGGAAATGGATAGGTTAAAGTTAGATATAGTGGGAAGTAGTGAAGTTCGGTGGCAGGAGGAACAAGACTTTTGGTCTGGCGAATACAGGATCATAAATACAAAATCAAATAGGGGTAATGCAGGAGTAGCTTCAGTAATGAACAGGAAAATAGGAGTGCAGGTAAGCAACTACAAACAGCATAGTGAACTCATTATTGTGGCCAAGATAGACACGAAGCCCATGCCTACTACAGAAGTACAAGTTTATATGCCAACTAGCTCTGCAGATGATGAAGAAATTGATGAAATGTATGATGAGATAAAACTAATTATTCAGGTAGTGAAGGGAGACGAAAATTGAATAGTCATTGGTGACTGGAATTCGAGAGTAGGAAAAGGTATGGAAGGAAACATAGTAGGTGAATATGGATTGGGGCTAAGAAATGAAAGAGGAGGTCGTCTGGTAGAATTTTGCACAGACCATAACTTAATCATAGCTAACACATGGTTCAAGAATCATGAAAGAAGGTTGTATACATGGAAGAATTGTAGATTAAACCTGAAGAAACTGCAAAAAGGTAGGAATATAAGGAGATGGGACCTGGATAAACTGAAAGAACCAGAGGTTGTACAGAGTTTCAGGGAGAGCATAAGGGAACAATTTACAGGAATGAGGGAAATAAATACAGTAGAAGAAGAATGGTTAGCTCTGAGGGATGAAGTAGTGAAGGCAGCACAGGATCAAGTAGGTAAAAAGATAAGGGCTAGTGGAAATCCTTGGGTAAGAGAAGAAATATTGAATTTAATTGATGAAAGGAGAAAATATAAAAATGCAGTAAATGAAGCAGGCAAAAAGGAATACAAACGTCTCAAAAATGAGATCGACAGGAAGTGCAAAATGGCTAAGCAGGGATGGCTAGAGAACAAATGTAAGGATGCAGAGGCTTATCTCACTAGGGGCACGATAGATAATGCCTACAAGAAAATTAAAGAGACCTTTAGAGAAAAGAGAGCCACTTGAATGAATATCAAGAGCTCAGATGGAATCCCAATTCTAAGCAAAGAAGGGAAATCAGAAAGGTGGAAGGAGTATATGGAGGGTCTATACAAGGGCAATGTACTTGAGGACAATATTCTAAGCAAAGAAGGAAAAGCAGAAAGGTGGAAGGAGTATCTAGAGGGTCTATACAAGGGCAATGTACTGGAGGACGATATCATGGAAATGGAAGAGGACGTAGATGAAGATGAAATGGGTGATACAATATTGTGTAATGAGTTTGACTGAGCACTGAAAGACCTGAGTCGAAACAAGTCCCCGGGAGTAGAAAACATTCCATTAGAGCTACTGATAGCCTTTGGAGAGCCAGTCCTTACAAAACTATACCATCTGGTGAGCAAGATGCATGAGACAGGCGAAATACCCTCAGACTTCAAGAAGAATGTAATAATTCCAATCCCAAAGAAAGCAGGTGTTGACAAATGTGAAAATTACCGAACTATCAGTTTAATAAGCCACAACTGCAAAATACTAACACGAATTCTTTACAGACGAATGGAAAAACTAGTAGAAGCCAACCTCAGGGAAGATAAGTTTGGATTCCGTGGAAATACTGGAACACGAGAGGCAATACTGACCTTACGACTTATCTTAGAAGAAAGATTAAGGAAAGGCAAACCTACATTTCTAGCATTTGTAGACTTAGAGAAAGCTTTTGACAATGTTGACTGGAATACTCTCTTTCAAATTCTAAAGGTGGCAGGGGTAAAATACAGGGAGCGAAAGGATATTTACAATTTGTACAGAAAGCAGATGGCAGTTATAAGAGTCGAGGGACATGAAAGGGAAGCGGTGGTTGGGAAGGGAGTAAGACAGGGTTGTAGCCTCTCCCCGATGTTTTTCAATCTGTATATTGAGCAAGCAGTAATGAAAAGTTTTGGTCCTTTTCATTTCTAATTTGTTTCGACTGTCTCTCTGTAATCTCACTCCATCTTAAATATGTTCCTTCTTACACTACCTGTAAGATGCTCAGATAATCTGCCCTTCTCCCTCCTGTCCAGGTGCAGGCACTAATTAGCTTATTCCTATCTCCCAACTGGAGCAACAGGCACGGCTTGGATGTAAGTCTTTGTTTCAGTCAAAAGCAGTTGTCCTCAGGACTTTGCTTACACCACTGATAACTGCATTAACTTAGTGCAGGTTGTGTTGTAGCAAAACGTCCAAAGACCCCTCACAAATATGTGCTGTTGCTGCTCTTGTTTCATCCAGATAAGGTTTAATATTCTACACCATGTTGATACAACTGTTTAAGTTAAACAAGACTGTGGCTCAATGTGGACTGTTTCTCTCCATGTTCTTTGTCTTTGTTCATAACCTATTTCCAAATTTTGTTATTTGAAGGAATGTTAAATATTTGTTGCAATTTACAGCCGGAAAACATGACTATACAGTTCGCAGTACCAAGGGGCTCAACTGGACTCTTGACTGATGGTGAAAAAAGGAAAGTAAGAGAGGTACAGATACTTTGTTGTAATTCCAAGGTGGTATCATATTGTATCTCAAGTGACCTCTGTCATCCATTGTACAACAGCATATGATACAACTCAAACAGATGATAAAAGAACATTGTTTCATGTAGTTTACACCACACTGAAAATATATTAAACATGAATTCATAATGCTAAAAGGGTAAGAGTAAGTTCGAGTAGTAATGCTGGTCATAATCAAACATTTTTATTTCTAATGAAACCATTTAGTTTTGTATGCCAACTCAAAATATGTTTAGTATAATTAACAAGAAATCACATTCAAGGAAGTCCTATATTCTACAGGAGTAATCGTTTGTTTGAATTGATCAAGTTTTTTAAATTATTTTGTTGGTTCTTGAATATTTTTTACTTTTCAGGATATGGTTTTTCAGCTCTACTCCCTTACAGTTTCACCATTACTATACAATTTAGTTGTGTGGGGAACTAATCTTCTAACTTTGTTTGGCCTTGTGTCGTGTTGGGGACTCTCCAGGTGCCTGTCCAGTCTGTTATGTGACCACTGTTCTATATATGTTAAATGTTGCAGGATTAAAGTTAGCTTCTTACTTCTGTAGAGATAACATAGACAATTGAGGAGTTGCCAGTATGTCAGAAACTGTTTTGATTTCAAGAATATTGATGTTAATAAATTTTGATCAGAGTGGCACTTAGAAGCTTGTGCAACAGAATTAGTGTTTTATAATAAGTCCTTTATAATAGAGGTATGTGCAGATCACCTTCAGGAAATTTTAACCTTCATAAGAATTATGGAAGCTCTGTTGTCCCTTCTCACAGTAAAAAATAAAGGAAATAATAGTTACTGGTGATATTAATATGAGTTTATTGAAAAGCTCTTGTCAGAGAACAATTATGGCACTCAGTAACATTATATTTCAATTTGGTTCCAACTGTGGACTTTGCAGCTAGGATATGTAAATGCTCTGACATTGCCATTCATAATATCTTTGTATACAAATCAAGGGGAAAAAAGGCATATCACAAAACCAATAGTAAATGGGCTATCTGATCATGACATGCAGCATCTTGTGTTATATTTTGAAACTTCTCAGGATAAAAAAATCTATTAAATCTGAGTACAGTAGGATAATACATAAGTAAAAATTTTAGATATTGCTCAAAAACATGAACTGGATATATGCTTACAACACTTCTGACTCAAATGGAAAATACAAAGCATTCACTAATAAAGTTACCTCCACTTTTGAAAATTGTCGTTCCCTAAAGGTAACTCAAATCACACAGAAGTAAAACAATAAACCAAGGATTACACAAGGAATAAAGATATCATGTGGGACAAAAAGGAGACTGTATCTACTATCTAGGAACAACTCTGATGTTAACACTGTAATGTATTACAAAGAATACTGCAAAATATTGAAGCAAGTAATCCAGTTATCGAAGCAGGCTTATTATGAGAAAAAGATAAGTACATCAAACAACAAACCAAAAACTGTATGGGATATAGTGAAGACAGACCAGTGAGGCCAAAAAGGAAGGGGAACAGATAGCTCTAAAAATAAATGAGACTTCAGTAACAAGTGCATGTAGTGTTGCAAACCTCTTAAACAAGTACTTCATTTCTGTTACAGACAGCTTGGTGTCATCAGGTTCGGTGGGCAGTGCAATTGTGTGTCCAAGACAAGTCTTTAAAAATAACTTCACTAAAATAGAAATGGTGCTCAGGTCTCCCAGAGAAGTAGCATCCATCATAAAGTCCTTCAAATGTAAGTATTATAGTGGGTATGATAATATATCAAAAGAAGTTAATCAGGCTGGCCGCGGTGGCCGTGCGGTTCTAGGCGCTGCAGTCCAGAACCATGGGACTGCTACGGTCACAGGTTTGAATCCTGCCTCGGGCATGGATGTGTGTGATGTCCTTAGGTTAGTTAGATTTAAGTAGTTCTAAGTTCTAGGGGCCTGATGGCCTAAGATGTTAAGTCCCATAGTGCTCAAAGACATTTCAACCATTTTTTTGAAGTTAATCAAAGAGTGCTCGTGCGAGTTGAGTTCTATCTTAAGTTGTTTCTGTAATCCTCAAGCACCTGACTGCAAATAATATACTGTCAAAGTCACAGTGTGTGTTACTTAAATGTTCTGATATAGTGAAAGCTATTAGAGGCTACTGGCATTTTCTTTGACCTGTCAAAATCCTTTGACTATGTGAACCACACCATTCTCTTAAGTAAGTTACAATATTATGGTGTCACTGGCAGTGCTGTGAAATTGTTAGTCTCTTATCTAACAGGAAAGAAAGGGTGTTGTTGTGAAAAACCTAAGCAGTCAGCCTTCATCTGATTGGGAATTAATTACATGGGGTGTTAAAGGTTCCATCTTGTGTCCATTGTTTTTTTCTTGTTTACATTAATGACCTCATCTGTTACATTGCCCTACTCAGATTTTCACTGACATTGATAAGTGATAGCGTTGGAGGTGCTGCGCTAGGTCTTCACCTGAAATCGCAGTTCATTAGAAGTTAAGTGATTGGAGATATGTTGTTTCATTTACTTGTTAAATTATACTAGTTTTCTTGGTGAGGTCACCAGCTGCTTTGTTTTGTAACCGTCCCACCATTGTTCTCCGCTTGCCCACCCATGGGAAAATGGCTGTTTATGAATTGGGTGGTCGATTTTCGCTTGTGGAGTGGGGGCAACTTAGAGCAATCTGCAGTTCAGGTTGTTTGGTAATCTCCCCGTCAATCTGCCATACTTTAATAGCTGCCTGTGTCCTGTTTGTCGGATTCAGTGTTAACGGATTTATTGCTTCAGGTGTAAAGGCCGAATTCCTGAAATATGTTTTTATCTTGTCTATCATCTTGCGAGGTGGTATATGTGTAATGTAGAGCATGTTGGTATATTTTATGTAAAATTGCATTTAATGGATTTTATTTAAATGGTCAATTTATCATATAAGGGTTCTTTTAAAACAACTTACACTTTCTGCAGCAAATAATTTTTAATGTGAGTGTTTTGTACCATTTACAACCTCTTACAGGGCGCATAGTTTATGTGTTTGTGTGAGTTGTTAAAAATTTTAATTTAGGGTAATCTGGTGTTTTGCAGATTTGCACCAGTGCAGTCTTTAAGAGGTGTTGTGAGCGGTCTTGTCAACAGCCATGTTAAAAGGGAGCGGCAAGGTTCTCAGCCTGAAAGCTCATACCACAAAAAAAAAATTATTATTTCTGCCTCTGAATAAATTGAAACTTGGTATTTACAGGGTGCTTTCAGATTACAATTTTAAATCTGTTTAAAAAAAGGCTTTTAGGAATAAAATTTCCATTTATTGAAACTAAAATTTTTAATTTGTTTTTTCAGTTACCATTGGCATCTACTTACACGCTCACATAGTCCAATTAAATGTGTTAATGTTCTTCATGAATCGCTAATAAATAAAATAAATTCTTATGGATATTCTTTGAAAATAAATCAGGTTCAATGGAGGAGGGGATACTGTGGGGAGGGTTTAGATCCAGTAAGGTGATGGAAGACTGACCAGTACTTGGATGAGTTTATAGTTAGGGTATCATTTAGGCAGGTGCAGACCTGGCGCCAGTCCCAGCGTTTTTTGGCTGTGAGGAAATTACGGGCATGTCTTTGGAGTTTCCGGTGGCATCGGAGTGTGTTCCGGTCCCATGTGTGAAGAAAGGCATGGTGGAGATGATAGGATTCTCAAAGGAGGATGGCATGTGGGGGTAAAGTGTGGTGGTGTGCGTGAATTGTGGTAGTGGGCCTCAATGGCCTCAGACAGGGCCTGTTGGAGAAAGGAGGCAGCATGGCTGATATCATCCAGATGCTGGATGGTCAGAAGATGGCCACTGACCTGGGTATCTAGGGCTGCCCAGTAGCCATTCCAGTCAGCATGGACGAAATTTGGGCAAGGATTGGTGTGAGGAGTGAGGCATGGGTCTTGTCCATCTGTCACGGTAAGGAGGACACAGAGATGGTCAGGGAAAAAGAAGCTGAGGATAAGGTGTTCACTGGGGTCAGGAAGGAGGGTTTGGAGCCCAACAGAGATCTGGTGAAGGTAGCCGATGGCAACTCCACCATGCGCAATCAGGTGGGGATTATTGGATTGTTGAAGTGGGTGTGGTGATGTGCTGATGATACATGGGGTCTGGAGAAATGTTTCATTGATGAGGGAGGCATCCACACGGTGGGTTGTAAGGATGTGCATGAAGAGTTGCTTGTTGGTAGGTAGAGAACTGATGTTGCTGAACAAGATACGAGGCTGCTGCGCCATGGTGTGGTTTAAACTAGGGTGTCGAGATGGTAGAAGGTAAAATGGGCTTGGTTATGGGAGTAGGTGGCGAAGGTGTTAGGGTGAAATATTGAACGGTAGCTAGGGAGATCTGTTGAAGGGTATGGGGGCGTTGAAAATGGCGGATATTTTGTAGGATGATGGTTACGAATCTAACGATGTCCTCGACTGTGGGGAGAGGGCAAAGGCTGCTTCCAGGAGGGGTGCAATCGTAAATAGGTCGGACGGGGACAGTGAGTTGGGGAGATGTGTGTGGTGGGGGGATCTTGCCTTACATTTTTCAATAGTTTCTTTTTCCTTTATTGTAATTTCCATTCACGATCAGGGGCAGGCTGGCAGCAGCTTAAGCAGGAAGACATGTAAAACAATATAACGAAGGAAACATGGCGGAATATAGAAACAAAAAAGTCGAAACAGAAGAAAAGAAAGCATACAAAGCACTGACATTAAATGAGAGTTAAAAATCTGAAAAAATTATGGTACACAAAAAACACACACTAGATTAAATGGCACCAGGCAAATTATGGAAACCATGGGGTGGGGAGTATCTAGCCTGCAGACAGTGTAAAGGATGCAGAGATGTTGGAGGAAAATAGGAGGTGGGGGAAGGGTATGAGGTCGTACAGGAGGTGTGTGGTGGAAGGAAGGCGGATATGGAAGGTAAGGCACAGCACATGCCATTTGAAGATATGGAGGGTCTTGTAAAAGCTGGTGGGTGCAGAGATCCAGGCAACACTGGCATAACAAAGGATAGGACAGATGAGGGATTTGTAGGTGTGGAGGATGTTGGAAGGATGTAACCCCATGTCCGGTCAGACAGGAGTTTCAGGAGGCGGAGGTGGGAATGGGCTTTCTGCTGGATGGTAAAGAGGTAAGGGGTCCAGGTGATGTGAGGGTTGAGGGTGAGGCCAAGGTATCTCAGGGTGGGGGTGAGCTGGATTAGACGACCATAAAGGGTGAGGTAGAAGTCATGGAAGAAGCAGGTGGTGCGATCTATGATCATTGCCTGGGTTTTGGAGGGGTTGAGATGAAGGGACCACTGGTTACACCAAGCTGTGAACAGGTCAAGGTGGTTTTGGAGGGTGTGTTGAGAAAAATTGAAGGGTAGGATAGAAAGCCAGGAAGGTGGTGTAATCAGCATATTGGAGAAGGTGGACAGGTGGGGAATGATTGGGCATATCAGCAGTGTACAGGAGATAGAGGAGAGGGGAGAGGATGGACCCTGGGGCACACCAGCAATGGGATAAAAGGTTGGTGTTGCGGAGGATGACATAGGAAGGACAGCGTGAGGGGAAGGAAGCGATCAGACGGACAAAATTGATAGGCAGGGTGTAGGTACTTGTAGGTGGAGGAGACCGGGATTCCATACATGGCCATAGGAGTTTTGGAGGTCGAAGGAAACAAATATGGTGGAGCAAACGGAGTTAAGTTAGTGGAGATGAAAGTGAACTACGTTAAGGAGTTGGTTTTCTGCAGAGAAGCGGTGTTGGAAGCCACACTGGGTAAGGGGGAGGAGGTGGTGTTGATTAAGGTGCTGACAGATACGCCGGGAGATGATTGATTCGAAGACCTTACCGAAGATAGAGGTGAGGCAGATGGGACGATAGGAAGAGGCGATGGAAGGTGGTTTGTTGGGTTTGAGGAATAAGAGGATGGGGGAAGTCTTCCACAGGTCAAGGTAGAAGGTGGTAGAGAGGATGACGTTATAGAGATGGGCAAGGACAGTCAAGAAGGAGATGGGGCTTTCTCTAAAGTGGCAGTAGATGACACAGTCATGAGACAGTGGGCTTTGTTGCATTTGGACCAGAGGAGAAGTTTAATGTCTTGTGCTGTGATTGGAGTGTTGATTTTGGAAGGGGACAACTGCCCCAAGTACTGAAGACTAGGGGCAAGTGGAGTGACCGAGGTATTGGCGCATTCCATGACGATGGGGAAAAGAGAATAATCAAAGTGGGGATCATCTGGGATGGAGAAAACCTCAGAAAGGTTAAAAGCAAAGTGGTTGGCTTTACTGAGGTTGTCAGGAAGGGGGCAGTCGTTAAGGAGAAGGGGGTAATTTGGTGCGGAATGGGAACCAGTGAGGCGATGGAAGGCGGACCAGTACTTGGAGGAGTTGATAGGCAGGGTGGAATTCAGTCGTGTACAAGTCTGGCGCCAGTCTTGGCGTTTCTTTTCTGTAATAAGGTTCTGTACGTTTTGCTGTATTTGCCGGTGGTGTTGAAGAGTATCCCTGTCATGAGCGCACAGGAAGGAGCGATAGAGACGACAGGATTCACAGAATAGGAGGACAGCCTGCAGATGGAGTGGGACGGTGGGGGTGGATGGTTTTAGTGGGAACATGGACCTCCAAGGCGTCAATAATTACCTTCTGAAGGAAGGACGAGGCATGAATGATGTTGTCAGGATGGTGATAAGTAAGAGGATGGCTTTCGACCTGGGTGGCGATGGATTCCCAGTAGGCATCCCAGTTGGCACAATGGTAGACATGGATGACCTTGGGAGGGGGTGCAGGGCAAAGAGATGGAGGGGCGTGATGAGCAGACGTGATGGTGAGAGGACGGGGAAGTGGTCGGTACCTGTGGGGTCAAAGATGTCGAAGGTGATACACCCACGAAGGTTGGTGGAGGTAATGACAACATTGTGGGTGGTGTTGCTTTTGGGATGGATGTGTTTTGGAAGAGGAACAAAGTCACCTTGGGTCGTGGAGAGGAACTGATGCCACTACTGAAGGGGGCAGGGGAGCAGCTATGGATGTTCATGTCGATGGCTATTACAAAGGTGCAGAAGGTGTGGTCAACGTGGGAATTGTTGGGATGGATGGGGGCAATAGGACCAACAGGGGCAGTAAGCTCAGAGGTGGTATGAGGGGGTTTAGCTTTACACATGTGGCAGTAGGTGGGATGGGGGTGTTGCAGGTGTTACGGGAAGAAGGGGTGGCTAGGTTGGGGCAGTTTTTAAGAAAGTGGGAGACCTTGCAATGGGGACATTTGGGGAGGCTTTTGCAGTGGGGGGTCAGCTGATCATTGTACATGAGGCAGTGCTGGAAGTGGTAGGATTGGGGAGGGACTTGGAGGATTCAACTGGATGGTGACTGTGGTAAATCTGGGCACCCTGGGAGTGTAGGTGGTCAATGGAGGGGGTGGACTCTGGGAAGACCCTCATGAGATAGGTGGGAACAGCAGCATTGTGGATACGTTGGGCAGAGCGGATTTGCAGGTTAGGGTGTGAGTTCAGTTCCACCAAACACCTCATCCTCTGTGATCACTGGCCTGAGTTTGGTCATCATGGCGGTGTAGGTGGGGGATGATCGGGAGTCTGTGGCTGACGGGGAGAGGAAGAGGAGAGGAAGGGTGTCAGGGATGCGTGGGGGCAAACATAATGCACAGTAGTTTACGGAGGAGGTCTGTGTGAAAGAAGGGGTCTCGATGAGGACTGAGTCCCTGCAAGGAATCGATAAATGGTTCAAATAGCTCTGAGCACTATGGGACTTAACATCTGTGGTCATCAGTCTCCTACAACCGGTGGTTCCAGTCGCCTATGGTGGACTGGATGGCCGAGTGGTGACCTCTCCAGCTGTTAGGATGTTAGGAAATTGCTGTAGAAGCATCAGAAACGCCAAAGAAACATTATTAATCCGTAACACCTTTATTCGTGCCGAGTGCAATGTGACTTGGTGATGTCAACGACCTTCCCCGAGTTCTCGCTGACTCGTAGCGATGACACCAGATCCGGGCCGCACCAGTCTTGCTAGCGCAGCACTGCGTGCAGTGATGTAGCGGCGGAATGTCCTCACTTTGGCCGCGCGTGGCTGCCAGCGCCCCTCTGGTCAGCCCGCTCGCGACAGACAGCTGGCTGCTGAACATAGAGGCTCTGGGTTGGAATCCCCAGCGCTGTCGGCACCAGAAACGTTCTCGTAGTGCGGAGTGTACTCTATCCCACCCCATCTCCTTCCCTGCTCCTCCTGGTGGCTCGTCCGCGGTGGGCGGGCGGAACAGGCTACAGTCCCCCAGCGTTGTCGGCTCACCCGGTTGTGATGGCGGATGCACAGGGCCTAGGCCCCGCATGATATCGACGACGGCTCACTGATGTGGTCAGCATTGGCGGCGAGCGAGTCTGCCGCGATGTCTGCTAATCCTTGGTCGATGATTGTTAGCGGCAGCGGAGAGAACCAGAGCTGGTACTGTCCCCTCACGTCTATTGCTGGATGGGCCGCCCTTACTGCACCAACTCCTTAATAAAGATTAACATGTCGATCACCGACCTGAGCGCTACGCAGCAACCCAGTACACATCTAACTGCAAGTATAACTGCGAGTGCGAGTGCCCTGTTGCTATCAAAGCTGGCGTATTTAAAGGAAGCACGAACGACGTCCTGACGTCATTCTCGTTTGTAATGACCACATTCGTTCCACTTATAGTGCTGACTTATCTGTCGTACTCGCCCCTTAGGTGTTCTTGCGACAGAGTTACGTGTTGTTTCGGCAGACTTACGCGAAGTTGTGAAATGCAGTACAGCTGACGCTATACCTCTGTCTTGCACTCTACGAAAGTCTCCGTCTAACACAAACCCGCGTGCAAAGCAATTCTCTCTCGCCTGTTGTGTGGAACCAGGACATTGCCCCTGCGTGACGACACATTCCATACATGTGCAATCCTCTTACTTTTTGGCCGACCTACTGCTTCTGGCTTTCGGCATAGGCAACGAAACTTGACAATAGTCCACGTCTCCAACTCTTTACCCCTTCTGCGACACTACAGAACTACTTAAACCTAAATAATCTAAGGACATCACACACATCCATGCCCGAGACAGGATTCGAACCCGCGACAGTAACAGTTGCGCGGTTCCAGACTGAATTGCGCAGAATCACTCGACCACAGCGGCCGGCTGCGAGAAATCAGCTTTGAGATGGGAGCACCAGTGTCTGGGGTGGACAGGACAAAGGTTTGGAGGGAGGGGTGTGGGGTACGGTTGTCAGGAGGAGTGGTAGTGTCCATGGAGACAATGGGGGAGGGGGAAGAGGTGGTACCTTTTTGCTGGAGGGGTAGAGTCGGCAATGATGTGTTTGTGGGGTTTTTTGGAGACCGTAGGCTGGGAGGAGGAAAGAGGGATGGGGAGGAGAGGGAGGTGGTGAGCAGCAGATCCTGTAGGCGTGGTGGACGTGCTTGGAGAAGCAGCTGGTTCAGTGGCGGTGATTGTAGCATGGCATAGTGTGGTGAATGCGGTGGATGCAGATGATGAAGTGACAGGGGGGTGAGAGGGAGCAAAGGGAGAAAACCGACAACCTGAGAGGTGGCAGCGGAGGCGGCAGCAGAGGTGTACTTGAGGGTGGGGGCACGAGCTGTTGTGGGTGTGGTGGCCAGGGGAAGAGTGTAGATGTGGGGGGGGTTACATAGCAGAGGAGGAGATGGGCGAATGGGTGAGTGGGGGGAGGGGAGACGAGGTATAAGGAGGGAGGTGAGAAGCAGCACTCCAGGATGGGACAGTGGAAGAGGGGGAGGGGGAGGTGTAGATGACAGTGGAGGGGGGAAGGTTCATGATGGACGGATAGCGACAGACAGACGGACAGCAGGCAGCGGCGACGATGGACAATGGATGGACAAATGGACAGATGGACGGACAGTTGGACAGCAGTTCGCAAAGGCGATGGATGTCGGTGAACGGGCAGGTGGGCAGGCTGTCTGCCTGACATCCAGGGCCACACTGACACCTCTCCCTCTCTTGGGGGCCACACCACCATCCTATCTCAACACCCCCATCGTCACACAAGACATCGTAACCACAATACACACGAATCGTAATATGGCTCCCGGGCACGACCGTATTACATACTGCCAACTCAAAGAAGCCCCCCTCTCCTTCCTTACAGTCCCTACCACTCTCTATAATGTTATCCTCTCCACCGGCTCGTACCCTGACATTTGCAAGTCTTCCCAGATGCTTATGTTTCTCAAACCTGCCAAACTCCATTCCGATACCTCCTCCTAGCGCCCTATGGGTCTCACGTCGGTGTTCAGCAAGGTCCTCCATGAGTATGATTGAACCCACAAATAATTAAAAATACTTCAAGAAAATTCCGCAAGACAGATCGTGGCTACGTCGCGATCAGAACAGCTTGCGCTTGAGCGTTTCCTAGTGCTGTGGCGGCTACCAGCCACCGGCCAGGGGCCCCATTCTGTATCGTTCATACCGACTGGTGTAGTAGGTTTGTCTCGGTAGTGACGTCATTTTGGTTTCTTTACCGAAACATCCTAGTCAGTAAGCTTCTGAGACGTGTTACCGAATGGTCCTCCCAACGATTTCACGACAATTGTAACGAAAGGTTTTGGATTTCGGGTGGCCCTGTTGATCGGTGAGCTGTGGTTTATGTATACGTATAATTTGTTATTTTAAACATATTTATCGGTTTTAGCTTTCGATTTAGTGATTCTGTTACTAAAGAATCACCAAAGGATGCATCCAGTGTGAAAGTGAGTTCTTAATAGACAATTTTCCTTTGTTAGAAATATGGTTAGGTTAGGTTGTTTCTGTTAATGAATACATAAAAAAATGTTTTGTTTCATTATTCTCTCAAAAAACATGTTATTTTTATGAAAATAAGAGTTTGAAGGTCATTAAATATCAAGACATCGCCTCTGCTTACGTATATTACATGAGTGTGAACTGACGTTACTAGTGACTTCTTGTACTTTTTCCCACAAATGGTTTAGTTAGTAATAATCGAAACGTGTTTATAACTTTGAAGTAACAAAGGAAAGCAATTATTTGAAACCTGATACTGGAAACCTTCCAAACTATCATGTATTTATGACTTACGGAGCACCATTTGGCAACAAAGTCAGCCTACGTTACTCTGCACAATAGTACAAGAACTGAGCGCTATGTTTCTGTTGTTTGGCGTGGCCAAGTGGTAGCCGGCACGGTAGCTCAGCGTGTTCGGTCAGAGGGTTAGCTTCCCTCTGTAATAAAAAAACTGAGTTAATGGATCAAAAACAAACTGAAATGGATGTCTTTCTACGTCTGCACCGAGCAGATATAACGAACGAAAACGAACGAAATGAGAGTGTACAAAAAAAAATAGTGGTTGAGCGCATGGGTATGCTGTATACAAACAAGCATCTGGGTTCGCACATGGATGGGTGAAAAAATTTTTTTACGCCTCATGTATCCAGCACGTTGTGAGACATTGTTATTCATGTAAGTTAAGATTTTTGAGCAATATTCGTTATTACTTACATGTAAGAGCGCACTTCCTCAGTAATGATTTCGTGATTTGTGTGTGTTTAAAAAACGAAATACGACATTGCTGGAGATGAAATTGCTGTGAGTGAAACAACCGACAGTGGCCTTTATATTTTTTCTTGTCAGATATAATTTCCCATTTCTTTCCGAATGTATAGCGATTTCCTAGTTTCGGTTAGACAGGAATCTAAGAGCACAACTTAAATTACTGGGAATGTAACTAGCAGCAATCATCTTCAGAAGCTTTCTTGTCACATCTGTTTATCTGCGATCGAATCCTCAACCACAGTAGACAGAGATGAATGGTCTCCATCGTAATATTTTTGGACTGTAGCGCCATATACGAAACGTTTTCATTCATAAGATGCATGTTATAAACTTCGACGAACTGCAGGAGCTCCCCAAATTTTTTTTTTTTTTTCAGTTTTGTTTTTACGCCCAAATCGTTAACCTATCATATAGGGAAGTGGGCTACTTAATCATTTGAATCTCTAGGAGTGAGTTATAACCACATTCTGTTCATCTTCTTATTCTTTGAAACTCTCAGAATCAATTTTTCTGGCCTTTTTAGGTATATTAGTACAATGTGGTACTACACAATATTCCTTAACTCATTTTCCGAAATGTAAACTCCACCATAACCCAATGTCAGTGTCAATGAGAATAAGATGACATAATGCGGCCTTTACGGCAATCTGCAGAATACAGCCAAATACGCTATCGTTATTATGCATGCATGGAAACATGCGGACAGGGAAACTGTAAAAATTTCTATGCATTTCAGCTGAGGAACATGGAAATGGATATAGTGCGCCTGATGCTTTTAAGGAGGAGGTACGACCGATGAAGGCAGGCACATCAACTCGATGGAATGCGGCGTCATGCGTTATGGCAACGTAAGCGCAATTTTCAGTACTTGGAAGAATAGCGCGCCTGTGTCATGTGCTACCAACTTTGTGTCCATGGTGCTGTGTGCGCTGCAGTGTGCATGCGCGGATCTGCGGCTGCTTGCTTTTGATTGGCTTGCGCAACGCGAACCGACAACAGCGTTTCGGTTCTCTAGACCCGAACGTTATCACTACCGAAATGCATACTGAATAATGCAGGGACTCTAATTCGAGTACTAGAGCGTTCGGTGCTCTGGAGTACCGAAACGATCGGCACAATGCCGGAAAGATACAGAATAGGCACCCAGACGCCACCCACTGCATGGAATCCGGCGCCGCCCAGGTGAACAAGGCGCTCCGTCCGCTTCTTGAGGTTATCTGCTAACTGTCTGGCGTAGGTTTTACCTTCCGGCATTTCCTACAGCTTGAGAGGGTTGTGTTAAATTTGTTCATCTTTATTTGCAGTGTGGCTTGTGTGTGTGCGGACACGGGGTGTGTGCATGATGTGGTAGGGAGCTAATTTACTTTGAAGGGCACTGCTGCATTATCTCGCGAGCAGTGCGATCGGCCGTCTGTATCTGTCGTGTGGATCAGCTTCTTCCCCCAAGCCTCTGATGAGGGGGTTAGTGGACATCGTTGCTTTCTCGTAGAAACGTCTCACTATCTCCTGGTGACGCTGGAGCACTTCTGGTTCTTCAGCTGCTTCGTGCAGGTATTTGTGCGGAAATTGCGGGTGAACATGGAATACCCGCCGAAGTATTTTATTCTGAAGGGATTGGAGTCTCTGTAGATGAGTCCTCGCAGCATTACCCCAAACTTCGCACGCGTAGTCGATGAGGGGGCGAATGTACATGCGATAAATTAATAGGCCATTTTCGACGGAAAGATCGGAGCCCTCGTTGATTATAGGATACAGCGCTCCCATGCGCTGTGATACTTTGTTCCGGATGTCGTCTACATGCGGTTTCCATGTTAGTTTCTTATCGAGGATCACCCCGAGGTAGCGCACTGTGTCTTGCCACTCCAGTTCCGTATTGTACAGTCGTAGTCGTCGGGTTGGCATGGTTCTTCGCTTCGTGAAGACGATCGTTTGCGTCTTTGCCGGATTGAATCGGATGCGCCATTTCGTTGCCCAGTCTTCCAACAAGTTGCAGGCACTCTGAAGACGTGGCCTCATCACGTCGCGCCATCGGCTTCGTGTGAACAGCATCGTATCATCCGCGTATATAGCTTTCTCGACCCTCGGCGGTGTGGGGAGATCAGACGTATACAGGGTGTAGAGCACCAGTCCAAGTACCGATCCTTGGGGCACTCCCGCGCAGATCGGCCGTGCCGTGGAGAGGGCGTCGTCCACTCGAACTGCAAAAGTGCGATGGTGAAGGTATGAGGCAACCAGCTTGACGTAGGCTCGTGGAAGGCCGAACGAGTTAAGTTTCCAGATGAGCCCCTGATGCCACACGCTGTCAAAGGCTTTCGTAATGTCCAGGAGAACTGCTCCACAAAACTCCTTCCTGTTGAATGCGGTTGTGATGTCGTTGACGACTCGGATGATTTGGTGACTGGTAGAATGTCCTTTCCGAAATCCAAACTGTTCATTGGGTAAGATGTTGCGGAGAGAGATGATGTGTTGAAGTCGTTGTAGAAGAAGCCGCTCAAACAGTTTACTGACGTGTGGCAGCAGGCTTATCGGGCGATAACTCGTCGGGAGGCGTCGGTTTTTGCCGGGTTTCGGTACAGGTACCACAACAGAGTGCTTCCACGCCGCTGGGTAGGTCGCAGTGGTGAGTATCCAGTTAAAAATAGTGGCTAGCCGCACTATTGCAGTCCAAGGTAACTGTTTTAGGACCCGCCCAGTTATGTCGTCAGATCCTGGAGCCTTGTTCGATGGGAGTGCTCGAATCCCATGTTGCACTTCTTCGGGGGTAACAGGTGGAATGGGGTCGCCACCGTCGTCATCTGCATCTTCTTGCAGCAGCGCTTCCGCCTCTTGATCGATGTTATTGACACGCTGGGGGTCCACTCCCTCATTCAGCGGACGAAAGTTGACTTCAAATTGGTCAGCCAGCAGGTTTGCCTTGTCTGTGGGACGATAGGCAGTTCAATCTGGAGTCTCGAGCGGCGGGATGCGCGTCCGACGGTTGGTGAAGAAACGGATGGCCTGCCAGTTAGCTGGGTCGGGCGTGAACGATCGAAGTTTGGCGGCCCACTGTTGGTTCTTGTGAGCAATGATGGCAGCCTTAATATCGCGGCGTAGCTGATTAATCCGCTTCTTAAGGTCGACATTTCGAGTTAGGCGCCACTCCCTGCAGAGCCTGTTCCGTGTCCTGATGCTGTCTAAGATGTGCTGTGGCAGTCCAGGTGGCGAGAGTTGCAGAGGCTTGGGTGGTGGTGTAGCCAGCTCCAAGGCATCGTTAATAGCGGTGGTGAGCGTCCCCACGGATTCCTCAGATACCTCTTCATCTGCATTGATGACGTCAACGGAGAAGGTAACACACTCTCGAAAATGTTCCCAGTTTGTGTGTTTCAAGTTGAGACGGCCGGCATATTGGTCCGGAGCGACGTGCAAGTCAAACAGTACTGGCAGGTGGTCGGAATTAAGAGCATTTAGGGTTTCCGCATTCATAAATTGCGGGATGCTCTTGGTTATGGCCACGTCAATAACATCAGGTCTGCCGCGAGAGGGATAACATGTAGGCTCGTCAGGGCCGCAAACATAGGCCTGCGCTTCTTCCACAGCCTGGAGAAGAAGACGTCCACTCATATTGGTGACCTGAGAGTTTCAGGCGGCATGTTTACAATTCAGATCGCCCGCTATGAATAGTTTGCCAGGTGTTCGGAGCAGGAGTCGGGCGTCGTCAAGATCCAGGAGTCGGCGTGGGCTGCGGTAGGCTGCTATAAACGTCACTGGTCCGGTTCTGGTTTCCACTACAACCGCAGTCGTTTCGAAAGTCCTAGTAGCAGGTGGCTGAATTTCATGATGTCGGATGGTTCGTCGTATGTATATTGCTGTGCCGCCTCCATGCGTCAGTCGGTCAGTGCGGTAGCAGCAATAATTCGCAATGTTGCTGCGAATTCCTGGCTTGAGGAACGTCTCGGAAAGCATACAGATGTCCACGTTGTTGTCCACAAGAAATTGGTGTAATTCCGGCACATCATGCGTGAGATTGTTGGCGTTGTATGCCACAATGCGTAAGTCTTCGAGGTGAAGTGCTCTACTCATGTCGAGTAGGTGCAGCATCTTTTTGGGCCTGGAAGGCGCGACTGATGGTCGCCTCAACGGCGGCGGCGACGGTGGTTGGAAGTTGCGACATGGCTTTGGAGACTTCAGCAAGAGAGGCAGTAATTTGTGTGAGGAGTGCGAAGACTCCTTGCAGGTCTGGCTGGAGAGGCGGGGAAGCCGCTGGAGGTGCCGGGTCACACCGGCGTTGTGGCGCTGCCGGATGGGCAGGTGCTGCTGGAGTGACATCTTGCTGTAGCGACCGCTTGAGAGCGTCTGCCACCGTGAGATCGGCACGTATCTTGGCCGCCCGGCGATCCATTAGTGTGGGCCAAGCTTGAGCGCGGCTGGGCTGTACAGGCGGCGGCGGCGGCGGTGGCTGTTGGCGGCGTCGTCCCGTAGCAGTGGTCCTCTTCGGTGGAACAGGAGGCAGGCCACGTTGCCGTCGACTCGCCTCCTTGTGTTTGGGGCAGGAGCGAAAGTTGGCGGGATGAGGTCCGCCGCAGAGTCCGCATGTAGGAGGCTGTTCCTTGGCCTTTGTGCACGTTCGACTGTCATGTGGGCCGCCGCATTTTACACAGACCCAGTCCATAGTACACAGGCGTGCGACATGACGAAATCCTTGGCACCTGTAACACTGTACAGGGCCACGCGACTTCCGTAATCTTTCTACGGTGATGGACAAGTCATAAAACCGGTCAAGCTGGAAAATATCTCGATGCGCTGGGATATCAGGTAAGATGATGATACGATGTCCTGTGTGCTGATTCGTACCAGGCATTCTATGATGTTCGACGAGGGAGGCGGCGAAACCGAGGTCGCGTAGCTCTTCCTTGACGTCTTCATGCGTCAAGGACATTGGAATGCCCTTGACAAGCGTCTTGATGGCCGGATGGCGAACCGCCGGGAATGTATACATAGCGATGCCTGATCGTCCGAGTTCATCGACCGTGAGGGTATAGTCATCTGTTGACGACAATTGTAGTTTCAGTGTGTCGTCGCCTGCCTGCTTTACCGTAAATGGCTGCTTGCAGTGCGTCTTCAGCCATGTATGCAGCTTCTTGTAAGATTCCTTGAAGCGGAGGACAATAGGTGGCACCCTCCTATGCGGGGCCGATGTCGGAGCCTGTGAGTGGTCCTGCGATGACGGCTGTTGGTCGTCCATGGGGGGCGGGGCCTCTTCTCCCGCTCGTTGTTGTGCCGCTGCTCGGCGCTGCTGCTGTTCCGCTAGTGACGACGCGGCTTCATGAAGCGTCGCTCCCTCCCCCTGGAGAGGTTGATAGCGGTTTGACACATCAAGTTCTCTGGCAACAACGCGCTGGGGCCGTGCTTGTTTCTTTAACGGCGGCTGCAAGAAGCCGTCGGCGGCTGCTTCACGTCGATGGTGACGCCGTTCAGAAGCGCGATCGCGGCGAGTTCTTCTGCGCTGCGATGTCTGCTCGGCGGGATCGGCGACGGAGGCGGCGCCGGAGTCCGTAGAATAATCCATTTCGTCATCCAGGGGCAGCTCCGCGGCAGGGGTACTAATACTTCCCCCCACCGCGGGTCCAGTCGTCATAGGTGTGCCGGCTGATGGCGGGGCGGCCGACGGGGCAAGCCCCGTCGGACCGCGGCCGGCCGGCACGTGGTCGCTCGCTTCTCGCGCGCGCGTCAACTCCCCGTCCGTACTGTGCGACATCTCAGTCGTCACTTGAACGAGGCGCGATACTGTCGTGTATGTATCAACCGTCATTTTAGAATTTGAAGTTCTAGTTATATCTTGCAGTTAAGCATTGGATTTTGCATACTTGAAAATTATGAACTACAGTTAAGCGTTGTAAAATTGGGTCGCAAGTGGAAAAAGGTATAACATCAGCAACACAATATTTGCTTTTTGTATAATAGAGGGCTGAATGCAGAGGAGGCAACTCGAATAATTTGAACTGTGTCTGGAGCGAGTGCTTTTGGTAAAAATACGCCAGAAAAAGATATTCTTGGTTCAACAAAGATCGTTCTGGCATTAATGATTTTCCACGTTAAGGAAGTCTCGACTACTGTAATAAGTGATGGATTACCATTTAACCGTCATGCGACATTTGCATTCAACAGGCAAGGTTCAGAAGTCTGGTGTAGGAGTACTGGGTGCTTCAGTTTGAAACAACAAAAATCAATGCAATGAGTATTATTACGGTTTGGCTTGAACGTCATCAGGTCGCTCATTGAGCATTCCTATGCAATTCTGTTACTGGTGACGTGTTATGATGCTTTTATCGTTAACTTTCTAAGAAGAAATGAAAGGCTGAGTCCTACCAAAAGACGTAAACTCGAGCAAAGAGTAGTGTGAACATAATATTTTCCATCTGATAGCTCCAACAGTGTGTTTTGCACTACTACTACAGCTGGAATTTGTTGCCAAGAATTGAGACACCATTCGGTCGCAGTGTCTCTCCGTAATTGTTGGTGCATGTGTTGTTCAACAGACAGCAGTCGTCACTCTCACTGCAATCAGTGACTCTCTCTCTCTGTGTGTGTGTGTGTGTGTGTGTGTGTGTGTGTGTGTGTGTGTGTTCGATCTGAATCAATACTATCAACAGAAGAGAGACAAGCAACAATAAATATTGCATCAAATGTAACTGTGAACCACTGTAATGTAGTGGCTAGTTACTAAAAATTGAATTTTTACCCAACCCATGTCCTGCAAATTACGGTAAGCAAGTAAGATGTATAAACTCCATTATATCGTTGCCACAGACAATGTGCTCTTGTTGTCGCGACCGGCGACAAGTGCAACGATTAGCAATGCTCAATGCCGCCACGATTTGTTTATGTTGGCTGAGCGTGGACGCTGCTGCAGACGCTTCTCCATAAACAGAAGGAAATAAACATGGCTCTGACTGCAGTGAGTGGACATCACTGCCTGCATTTTCTTATAGCAGCAAACGTGAGACTCTACTCACAGTTGCATGGAGCAATTAGAACTGGTATCACGTCATTAGTCATCATGTTGTTAACCAGTTATGAAATTTCCACGCTCTTTCAATCCCAAAAGTCGGAAACTTCTCACAAAGTAATGTGAGATGATATCAAAATTTATCCAACACACAAAAATTAACTGCAGAGCTTTCATGCATGCAGTAGTTGCACACAAGGAAATATTATGTCTTGCAAGCGTATAGTTCATTTCCTCCTCTCATATCAACGCCCTTGTTTTAGTATGAAGTGAGGAAATAAACACAAAAAGCGGAAGATTCTGAGAGGCACGTAAGCCATTTCCTCTTCTCATATTATATGTTTTGTTTTCGTATGAAGTAAAAAAATAAACAGTTTAGGGTTCTGAAGTATAATGTGACACCAGATTCTTGTCATACAATCTATCGGAAACGCAAAAAGCATGGAGCTCTCCATTCTTTTGTCCAACAGTTTGTTTCCTTTCATGCATTACTACCGCACGGAGATTCTTATTTAAGGACTTGCAGGCATCAAGTTCTTAAGCAGAATGAGCCTTAAGTTATTTTGCTAATTACGGTACGAAAAAATGCAACAAAGACGAGTTCTCCTAGAGCACTGAAGATATTTGCACATGTCTGTATTCAGAAATGACTGCCAGGATCGCACCTACATGGAACCTGGTACCTGAGCGTTACTACTGTGCAACGAGGGACTACCGAAGCAGCAGGACACCAGGTTAGTGATACTAAAGCAGAGAAGTAAGGCAGAGTTGCTTCCTTCTCACTACAATGCCACTGTCGAAACTTAAGTAATTGTGGTTGCAGGAGTTACAAAGAGTTCTTCCAGAAGTATGTGGAAAAGAACTTGTATTTAGATGATCCCCTGAATGAAACGGATTTAATATCAGTCATTTTGATCAAGTTGCCTCTGAGGGTACAAGGAAAATTGATAGGAATATATAAGTCAGATGTAAACGCAATTGTGCAAGCGCTGGACCAATTGGATTCATTTTCAGGGAACAATCAGAATCTAGAAGGTTGGAGAAGGAATCCCTGGGAAAATAACGGACCTAATGAAGGTAGGATACAAGGAGAACTGACAAACAGACAGATACAATATCCTCAACACACAGATAATGGAATAACTCAGCAGGAGACAATGATAGACAGGACACACACAACTGGTCAAAGGATCAACTGAAAACCTCAGTTGGCTGGGGTGGCCGAGAGGTTCTAGGCGCTACAGTCTGGAACCGAGCGACCGCTTCTGTCGCAGGTTCGAGTCCTGCCTCAGGCATGGATGTGTGTGATGTCCTTAGGTTAGTTAGGTTTAAGCAGTTCTATGTTCTAGGGGACTGATGACCCCAGAAGTTCAGTCCCATAGTGTTCAGAGCCATTTTTTTTTAACCTCAGAGGGCGTTGTGTTCTGTACAACACAAGGTGTTTAACAAACACCTGGCACTCAAGTTATTGACAATTTTATTTCAAAAAAGGTTCAAATGGCTCTGAGCACTATGGGACTTAACATATATGGTCATCAGTCCCTTAGAACTTAGAACTACTTAAACCTAACTAACCTAAGGACATCACACACATCCATGCTCAAGGCAGGATTCGAACCTGCGACTGAAGCGAATATTATTTCAGTTTCCCTTCATATTGTCAATCTTCATCTTCTTTCAGTCAGAACTATTTACTATCATCTTTAATTCATTGCTATCCAACTTCAGAGTGTACAACTGCTTTGCAAGGTAAGGTGCGTGACACACACCAGGTGCTCAGGCATTGCCAAATTATTCCAATTCTAGTCATATTGCCAATATTCCCTTATTTCTGTCAAAACGATGCTCTATCATCAGTCCCTGCTTCATCTTCGAATATAGGAACATGGGAATAGTGAATAACACTGGTAAGTGACAAAAAGAGACGGTACAAAAAAGGAAAAGCTATTTATAAAATTGTGTTATCCTGTTGGAAAATGTTTAGCAAAATCTGAAATTATGTGATTATAACATGTAACAACCCTAAAAGACAGTCAGTACAACAAGGAAAAAGCTATGATTGGAGTAAACAAGGTATACAGAGACAAAGAATATTATCCTGTTGGAAACAAATTTAACAAATTCTAAAAAGACACCATGGAGAAAGTGAACAAACAACTTAGCGAAAACAGGAAAAATAGATATTAGTAGGTATCATTCTGCAATTGTGCTTAGATAAGAGAACAGTAAAGAGATCGAATGGTAACAAAATTCGAAACATATGTTTAGCCAACTGACAAGGTAAATCGTGAACAAAGGATAAAGAGGTAAGTCCAGCAGAATAAGATGAAGAATTGAAGTTATGTAAGTATGGGAACTGGGTCCAAACCCCAAGGAATAAAAGAAAGAAAAGGTATAAGTTAATGAGTGGCCGAGGATGGTGTTACTATACATTATGTAGTATAAAGATGATGAGGGTCATACAAAGGTGTCCCCACATCTAATAATGGGTAATGGTAACCCGAGAGCTACCTTGAGTAAAGATAAGAAGTATTGAAATAAGTTAGAGGGAATGCTTTATAGTTATAAGAGTGAGAAGGACGGTATTCGCTGGTGAAAAAGAAACAAAAAGTAGTGAACCAGTGAGTAATAGGACGGCAATTACTTAGCCGATGATTATGGAACATGTTCTTGTATGTAGTAGAAAATGGGCATTATAAAGTAAGATTAGCCAAATGCGAGTTTTATAAATTTTTGATTAACTTGTTCTGTACTGGATGTAGAGATAATTAATATGTAAATGTTTAGATGAGCTAAAAGGAAGGGGCATACGAGTAGATGTTCCATCTCAGATAAAACAGAAGTGCATCAGAATAAGTATTCAATTTTAATTAAGGTATGTATTATATAGTGTTCATGGTATATTCAGAAATGATTTAAAGCTAAAATGGTGCCACTCTCAAGGCATCAGATAAAGATCGAATCAGATAATGATCAGAAGTAATTTTAAAGATACATACTCACTTCAATGGGACATGTATCTGTATAGCTATATCATGTTAAGGATGGTGTGATAATAAGAACAGTAGTCGACAAGCAATGATTGTAGAGTATATGTAAGATGAAGTAATACCAATGATTAAAGATGTAAACCGAGGGCAAGAGACACCCAACCGACAATATTTCAAAATTAAACAAGGTCTTCGAGCATATTGAATTTTGAAAATAAAAGAAGAGGGGGGGAATGTGTAATGCACGTGTAATCCCTTGACGTGTTTAAGCCAAGTATTACGCACATTTAAGCGATCAGGAATGCTCAGTAGCAGCCAGGCTACATGTTCATTTGACAATTAAGCGTCAACAAGGAGCATTAGTGATGAAACCATAGGAGACAATGTTCTGCAACCTTAGTAGGGACGAGATCTGTCTATTCGGGGTAGGATCTTACAATCTGAGACAGTGTTACGAGACAAACTTCCGTCACAATTCCCGCAAACATGATGTCAGATCCGCCTAGCAACAGCGATCTGAACGCCCATTGGTTGAAAGTTTGGATATATATATATATATATATATATATATATATATATATATATATATATATATATGCGTGTGTGTAGGAAATGAGCGAAGTGTCCTCACTGGCTGAGAGAGAAAGAGAGAAAGGTGGTCCATCGGGAAGAGAGGGCGAGTTAGTAGCGAGGCACCACTGAAAAAGCACGTTCGAGTAACTGGGGGTGGCTCCAAAAGAACGATGACGAAGAAATGTTCCAGTTGTTAAACATGAGATAGTGAAAGTTAGTTATCAGTGAACGCCACGTGTCGTGGGCAGTGTGTATTACGATTATGGGAAGTTAGAAAAGTGTTAATGTGTTGTAAAGGGTTTAATAACGGCGTAGCCAAGAGCCGCCATATTGGAAATTCAGTGAAGTGTGTTTCAAAGCATTTTCTTTATTAAAATGAGTATAGTACAAAGCGTTGTTGACATTTAACTACTGGCATCCAGAAACACTCCACTTCAGCAAGATCGCCCCTTCATTGAACCTAGTGCCTGAGTGCTAATACTTGGGATGAGGGACTACCGAAGCAGCAAGACACCAGGTTAGTGATACATAAACCAGAGAAATAAGGCAGAGTCGCTTCCTTCTCGCTACATTGTCACTGAGGGCATTGTACTGGGTTTCCATCTGAGCTCTTGATATTCAAACAAGTGGTTCTCTTTTCTCCAAAGGTCTCTTTAATTTTACTGTATGCAGTATCTATTTCTTCCCTGGTGATATATGTCTGTACCTCCTTTCTCTTGTCCTCTAGCCACCCCTGCTTAGCCATTTTGTACTTCCTGTGGATCTCATTTTTGGGACGTTTGTATTCCTTTTTGCCTGCTTCATTTACTGCATTTCTAAATTTTCTCCTTTCATCAATTAAATTCAATATTTCTTCTGTTATCCAAGGATTTCTAATAGCCCTCATCTTTTTACCTACTTGATCCTCCGCTGCCTTCACTATTCCATGTATCAAAGCTACTGATTCTTCTTCTACAGCATTTATTTCCCCATTCTTGTCAATCGTTCCCTAATGGTCTCCCTGAAACACTCTACAACCTCTCGTTCTCCCAGTATATCCAGGTACCAAGTTCTTAATTTTCTTACCTTTTTGCAGTTTCTTCAGTTTTGATCTACAGTTCATAACCAATAGATTGTGGTCAGAGTCCATGTGCAGAGCTAGTTGGCACATAAACTTGTTCTATTGTGGCAGGTGTGGGCTTCGTGTCTATCTTTGTTACAATAAGGTGTTAACTATGCTGTTCACTGTAGCTCACCCCCACTCCTATTTTTTAAATTCATTATTATACCTTCTCCTGCATTACTCTATTTGATTTTTTATTTATAACCCTGTATTCGTCTGACCAGAAATCTTGTACCTCCTGCCACTGAACTTGACTAATTACCACTATATGTAACTTTAACCTATCCATTTCCCTTTATAAATTTTCTAACCTGCCTGCCTGATTAAGGGATCTGACATTCCACACTCCCATACATAGAACGCCAATTTTTTTTCTCCTGATTACGACGCCCTCCTCTGTAGTCCCCGCCCAGAGATCCGAATGGCGGCTGCTTTACCTCTGGAATATTTTAACCTAGAGGACACCATCATCATTTTACCACACACTGAAACCACACGCCCTCGGGAAAAATTACGACTGTAGTTTCCCCTTGCTTCCAGCCATTCCCAATACCAGTACTGGTGGTCCCAAAAAATAACGTAACTGATAGAAATAACCAGTTTCTGAGAAGTAACGGTTACTGCTATAACCGTTCCTCTGATACAGGCAGTTATTTCAATAACTGTCTAGTGTCAACAGTGCCTTACGCCATCTGTTGACTAAAGATCATACTATGCTTTCCTGTCAACTCATCAGAGATCAGGCTACGAACGAAAGAGAGGGATACACCATTTGGAAGGCGTTCCATAGGCCATGGGAATAACTGTGAGACTGCGCGCCATCTGTTGACAAGAGCTGTGCACTATTTCGTGTGCCTTCGTTACTTTTAGCACAAACAATTAAATAAAGTTAATGTCCGAGCGGTGGCTGATAGGAGCTGCAGTACAGGCATTAACAAGTACGGTTGTTCTCTTGAGCCACCGCCTTATATGTCAATTTAGCGTGGATGGGTAGTATAAAGAGAGTTACCATAAGGAATTCTCTCCCACCATCCTTCCTACGTCACCATCCATAACACAGATTCCTACACCTTTTTTCCCTCCGCCAGTGTGCTCCAAGGCTCCATCCTCTCCCCCCTTCTGTACCTTTTGTATACGGCGGACATGCCGCCGCCGTCTCCCCCCGTCCACCTTCTCCAGTTTGCCGATGACACCGCCTTCCTTGCCCTTGAACCCAACCTGCAGCGCTCCCAACAACACCTTCTCCAATCCCATCTTGACCGGTTCACCGCTTGGTGCAACCAGTGGTTGTTCAAGGTCAGTCCTCCCTTTTCCTCGAACAGATACGGGTCCTCTACACTTCCCGTAACCTCAATCCTCCTCATCCGCTTGTCTCCCCCATCCTCTCCCGACCCTGCCCGCTGCCGTGCCTGTATTTCCGCTTCCCACAAGCTCTCCATCTCTCCACTCTCCTTACCCTCTCTCAAGGAGGCTTCCACCAGCTCCCCTTCCCTGATGATGCCCTTCTCCCCTCCATCTGCCCCTCCTACCATTATTGATACTCTTCTCCCTCTTCCTGTGTAGGCAAAACCATCCCTTCCTTCCGCCTCCTCGATTTTTATCTAACCATATATCTCTTCTCTCCCCTCTCCCTCTCCCACCTCCCCTCCTCCTCTCTTGGCAGGTCCCCGGACTCGCGCACACAGTGAACATTCGCGCACTGGATATCATCGCCATCAGTGTCTCGTGTGTGTGCCTTCGTTTTATGTTTAGTGTTCTTTCGCCATCATGCCACCACTGTTCACATGTGCCGTCTCAGTCATCCTTGTTATGTGCGCCGTGTCAACTAGTGTTAGTGTTTTTTCTCGTCCAGCGTGACCAGCTCCATGTTTATTATTTTTCGTGTCTACAGTTTTTGCCCACCGTTTTAACTGTATTATCTGTGCCACCTATATGTAATACTTATTGTATGACTCGCGGCTGAAGAGCAGCGTAATATGCTGCTGCCTGCCCGCCTTTGTATAAGGTGATCAAAATAACAATAAAAAATTAAGAAAAATTTCCTCAAGGCTGACTGGAATACCTACCGGGATACACTCTCACCTACCACAACCCTGATGATATTACCTGTGCTGCCTCCTTTCTCCTGCAGACCTTGTCTGAGGCCGTGGAGGCTCACGTAACTTCCGTCGCCATCCACCCCCACCATCCTACTTTACCCCCACAGGCCGTCCTCCTTCTCTGTGAATGCCGCCGTCTCTACTGTGCCTTCCTTCACATGCATGAACCGGACGCAATACGACACCACTTGCAACTATAACGACACATCAGAAACTTGCTCGCGGCTAAGAAACGCCGGGACTGGCGACAGACATGCACCCGTTTTAGTGCTACACTTCCTATCATCTCGTCCAAGTACTGGTCAGCCTTCCGCTGCATTACCGGATCTAAACCCCCTCCCTACTACTCTCTCCTTCATGATGATGAACCTTTCCCTGACAACCTTAGTAAGGCCAATCACTTTGCGTCCTACCACTCCAAAGTCTTTATCATCCCTGACGATCCCCAGTTCGATTACTCCCTCTTCCCAGATGCCCACGATCGAACTCACACCTCTGTCCCTCCCCTAGCCCATGGTTTCCAGTACTTGGACAACATTTCACACACCAAACTCAATGACCGCATCACTACTCAGGATATCATCGCTACACTCCGCAAGGAATGTAACACCGCTCCTGGTCACGATCATGTCACCTATCGCCACCTTCGTGAAGTTCCTGCCTCCTTCCTCTCCAATCTGGCCAGGCTCTACAATGTAGTCCTCTCCACCGGCTAGTACCCCGACCTGTGTAAAACCTCCCGCATCCTGATGTTCCTTAAACCCGACAAACTGCCGTCCACTTTCTCCTCCTACAGTCCCATCAGCCTTACCTCGGTCTTCAGCAAGGTCCTGGAATCCATCCTTACCCGACACATCCACCAGCATCTCCATCAGCACCGCCTCCTTCCCGTTACCCAGTGTGACTTTCAGCTGTCCTTCTCTACCGATGACCTTCTCCTTCACCTCACTCATCTCTTCTCCCAACAGCTCAATTCCTGTTGCTCCACTATCTTCCTCTCCCTTGACCTCGAATGCACCTATGACCATTTGTGGCATTCCAGTATCCGCGTCAAGGTCCAAACCTTCACCCTTCCTATTAACTACGTCCGTCTGATTGGGTCCTTTCTTTACCAAAGTGCATCCTACCTCAGCATCCATAACACGGATTCCTACAACTTTTTCCCCTCTGCCGGTGTGACCCAAGGTTCCGTCCTCTCCCCTCTTCTGTACCTTTTGCATACTGTGTACATGCTGCCACCTTCACCTCCGATCCACCTTCTCCAGTATGCCGATGACACTGCCTTCCTTGCCCCCACCCGCACCCTGCAGCTCTCCCAACACCTTCTCCAATCCCATCTTGACCAGTTCACCACTTGGTGCTACCAGTGGTTGCCTAAGGTCAATCCTTCCAAGACCCAGGCGATCATTGTAGGCAAATCCACCCCTTCCTTCCGCCTCTTCGACTTCTATGTCACCATCTATGGCCGTCCTATCGCCCTCACCCCCACCCTTAAGTATCTTGGCGTCACCCTTGACCATTTCCTCTCCTGGACCCCCATCTCCAGACAATTCAAGCCAAAGCACGCCCATGACTCCAGCTCCTCAAGCTCCTTTATGGTCGCACTTGGGGTCTGGACCCCTCCACCATCCTCCACACCTATAAATCCCTCATCCACCCTATCTACTGCTACGCCCACCCTGCCTGAATCTCCGTCCCTCCTACCGTTTACAAATCCCTTCAAATCCTCGAACGCCATGCTCTCTGCCTCACCTATCGCATCCGTTTCCCCTCCCCCACGTGCATCCTGTACGATATTAATCCATTCCCACACCTCCTCCTTTTCCTCGAATGGATACAGATCCTCTACACCTCCTGTAAACTAGATCCCCCTCACTCACTTGTCTCTCCCATCCTCTCCCACCGCTGTCCGCTGTCGCACCTGTATTCCCACATCCCACCTCCTCTCCATCTCTCCACTCTCCTTACCCTCTCCCAAGATGGCTTCCACCAGGTCCCCTACCCTGATGATGCCCTCCAACCCTCCATCTACCCCTCCTATCAACTTTGATCCTCCTCTTCCACTTCCAGTGTTTTTTCCTCAGGGCACCCTCCCTCCCTTCTGTCCCTCCTCCCTCCCCCAGGCTTCTAATGTTACTTAAAATACGTCTTGATTGCAAATTTTTTATTCATATGACAGGTTTCGGTTCATTCAGAACCATCTTCAGATCTGTAAAAATAATGATACTATTTTACTATTTCACGGAAGCAAATCTTTTTCATCCTATCTAATCAACATCAAATGTACCAGAACGTACCTGATATTTCAGTTACAGGAGTAACCCGTCCAAATCCAGCAACTTTCACATGCTACGTCACATAAAATTGGTTGGCAGAGTGCCCGCCATTTATATTAATCATAACACTATAACCGACAGGTGGCGTCTGGTACATTTGTTACATTCCATTTGCACCTACTGTGTTCAGTAGATCTTTTTTTATATTAAAAATACTTAATTAAAATATGCAGATGTCAAGGTTAAAATCTGTACTTGTCAGAATTCAAAAACAGTAAAATTATCATTTTTATACGATCTAAAAAACATAGGGCGATTTATATATCTATGGTGCTGGTGGGAACTTGTTTTCCTCTACGGTCGGTCTGCTTCTGCGGTTTCCGCTATTTCGGTGTTGTGCCGCGGTCCGCTCAGTCGTCTGATGTCCATCGTCGCGGGCAAGAGGGCTGCACAGGAGGGCCCCGTCAACGACGCCACGCGCTGCACGCGTCTTCCGGATTCTCCACCGCGCACCATCTCTCATCCCTCGGTCTGGATCTCTACACGCAATCTCTTAGTAGGTCGTCATAAGTGCTAAAATAGGCGTTACGATTGAATTCGCTTTGCTCGTTGAGGATTAAATCCGGATCTTTATTTTTGTGGGTGTATATTTCAATTTCTTCCAAAATGTTAAGAAACCGTCCCTTATGAGCTCTATGCAGTATGTCTAACTTGCGTTCAATGTTCGTGACTGAGTGCTTTGTCGCAGCCATAGGTGCCCCAAAAGCTGTTTTGTTTTGAGAGTAGGTGTGCTCCCTGAATCTGGTTTCAAAGTTCCTACCAGTCTGCCCTATATATTGTTTACAGCAGTCATTCCATTTGATCTTATATACCCCTGAATCCTGAAATTTATTCCTACTATTACATATTCTATGCCGGAGCTTCAATTTTAACGTGTTATTTGTTCGGAACCCTATTTAAACGTCGGATTTACGAAAGCATCTTTCAATTTTATCTGTAATTCTTCCATTGTAAGTGAGAGCTACATATTTTTTCTTGTTGTTCCTCTTAACTGCTACTTGACTTCCTTCTATTTGTTCCATTTGCCTCTTCTTTATCTTCCTATAAATATTCATCACCTGCTTACACGAATATCTGTTCGCTACGGTCACTTGTTTTAAAATACTTAACTTTTTTTCTACTTCCTGTTGGCTTTGTGGCAATCTTAGTAGCCTGTATACCATCCAAGTAAAATATGCCCATTTGTATCGCGGTGGGTGACAAGAGTGCTCATTGATAACTAGATCCGTACATGTAGGTTTTCTGAATATGCTAAATTCATGCTTCCCATCTTACTTTATTAGTGTTAAATCTAAGTAATCTATACAGTTGTTTTCTTCAAATTCCATGGTGAATCTAATTTTCGGGTGTTGGGAGCTCATTTTTGTGCTAAGTTTTCGATATCATTTTTATCTCCTTTGTATAATAAAATGGAGTCGTCAATGTATCTCCTGTAATATACAATTTTCTCATCGATACTAGGATTTTCACAAAGAATTTGTTTTCTAAGTGATTTACAAAAATGTCAGCCAGCGTCCCAGCTAAACTATTCCCCATTGCCAGCCCATCTTTGTTGATAAATTTTACCATTGAAAGTAAAGTAATTGAACGACAAGACTTGATCTAACATTTCCACTAGTTCAATCACTTCCCCCAGTGCCAATTTACCATGAGTGAGGAGATTGTTCTTAATGATCACAATCGTTTCTTTTACGGGAATGTTTGTGTACAGATTGGTGATATCCAATGAAGTTAGTGACGCATTCTGAGGTATAAGTACGTCTTTAATTTGCTCGGCAAATTCGTAGCTGTTGCTAATGTTGAAAGTCCGACGATATGTATATGCCGCCTTCGATCTGTTATTGAGCTCTTTATTTAATTTATAACTTGGGCTGCTAGTGTTATTAACTATTGGGTGAATCGATTTTTCAACTTTATGGAGCTTTATTTGTGACCGTAATTCGGGGATTCGTGGATTCGTTACTTTCAGTTTAAACTTTTCCTCCTCTGTGAATAGAAACACACTGTTATCTATTTGTTTCCTTATTTCTGTTTGAAATTTCTTGTTGGATCTTTCTTGACTTCTACTGTTCCGTTTTCCATAAAGAACTTTTCAGTTTTCTCTATATAGTCTGTATCATGTATTAAAACCATAGTGCCGCCCTTATCTGCCTTTGTGATGATAGCCTTACATGATTTTAACTTCTTATTCAAGCCCTTAAGAGTTGGTAGTTCGTTTCTGTTCTTGTAAGCAGAGTGCATTTCATCTATAATCGACTTCTTTACTTTAACTGCCGTGTTGGTCTGTTCGTATCTATTCATATTTGCGATATCACATGCAATTTTCACTTCTGCGACAGTCTTTTTTTATTGTATTTGAATTAATTGCGGGATTTAGGTTATATTGCAGCCCTTTATTTAAAAGGTTCTGCTCATCCTTTGTTAATTCTATCTCACTTAAGTTCACGACCCTCTCACAAAAATTATGCAACTTTTTATACGCCATTTCGTTATCAATATTAAAATCTACACCTAGGTTAAAAAGCTTCTTCTGATGTCTGTTTAGAGTTAGTTCTCGCTCCCTGACAATTCTATTTTCAATCTCTCTGCTTGCGTATGTGAACTGTAATGGAGATAAAATGTCACCTAAAATCAAGTGAAGATTGAAAGCTTCTCTATTTAACTTGTCTTTCATTTTATATGCTTCTCGAATTTGAGTTTTAACCCATAATACTTCACTTTTACGTTTTACTATTTGTGCTATGTTTGACATATTCCTGAATTTTACTTTTGTGTAATTAGGAGTAATCCCTGCGTCTAAGCATGTTTTGTTAAATTTAATTTTCAGGTTTTCTTTCATTATCTTTGTCCTAACACATAAGAACTTCGTAATGTATCCCTAAGCCTGACGTGGCACAAACTTCGCAAAAACAGACATAATGTCTTATGGGATAACAGCAATCAGTGATTTTATAATGTTACTTAAAATCCGTCTTGATTGCAAATTTTTTATTCATATGACTGGTTTCGGTTCATTCAGAACCATCTTCAGATCTGTAAAAATAATGATACTAATTTACTATTTCACGGAAGCAAATCTTTTTCATCCTATCTAATCAACATAAAATGTACCAGAACGTACCTGATATTTCAGTTACAGGAGTAACCCATCCAAATCCAGCAACTTTCACGTGCTACGTCACGTAAAATTGGTTGGCAGAGTGCACGTCATTTGTATTAATTATAACACTACTACCGACAGGTGGCGTCTGGTACATTTGTTACATTCCATTTGCACATACTGTATTCATTACATCTTTTTTTTATATTAAAATACTTAATTAAAATATGTAGATGTCAAGGTTAAAATCTGTACTTGTCATAATTAAAAAACAGTAAAATTATCGTTTCTATACGATCTAAAAAAACATAGGGCGATTTATATATCTATGGTGCTGGTGGGAACTTGTTTTCCTCTACGGTCTGCTTCCGCGGTTTCCGCCATTTCCGTGTTGTGCCGCGGTCCGCTCAGTCGTCTGATGTCCTTCTTTCCTTCCCCGAACTCCTCTGCCACTTGCATCTCTGCCAGCCATCTTCCTCCTCCCCCACCTTTTTCCCCTTTTGGCAGGTCCCTGGACTCGCAATGTTCAGTCAACATTAGTGCGCCAGACATCATCGCCATTGGTTTTGTGTGTGTGCCATCGTGTTTGTGCTTCAGTGTTTTCGCCGTGCACACTCCATCGTTCATGTGCGTCATCTCCATCATCAGTGTTAGTGTACAGTGCAGCAGTTTGTTTGGTTTTCTTCACGTGTGAATGTCTTCATGTTTCTCTTGTAATACCTGTGGCTGAAGAGTGGCGTACTGTGACCGCTGCCAGCCCACCTTGTCTAAGGTGTGAAATGACAATAAAGAAAAAAAAAATAATTTTCTCTGGTGATCGTTTTGGCTCACAGTTCTCGTTCTCTGGCAGTCATCGGGCTACCACTAAAGGTAACCTGGAAGTTGGTAATGGAATAACTGTGTGTCTGTGTTCCTGACACAGTGACTCCAGTCTTGGAACCCACTGATATTTTCAGAAAGGATAGTTACTGGAGCGAAATAATATTTTCGTACTTCTTCGAAAATAGCCACTGGCCATCGCGCATGACAAATAACATGTCAGAAAGTATAAATGGTTCAAATGGCTTTGAGCACTATGGGACTTAACATCTGTGGTCATCAGTCCCCTAGACCTTAGACCTACTTAAACCTAACTAGCCTTAGGACATCACACACATCCATGCCCGAGGCAGGTTTGAACCTGCGACTGTAGCGGTCACGCGGTTCCACACTGAAGCACCTAGAACCGCACGGCCACACCGGCCAGCTCAGAAAGTATAACATAATAGATTTGAATATAATAATTATTATCCTCATCATTTGTCAAAATATGTGAATAATAGCTAATATTTACTGCTTGTGAGTAACTGCTAATAGTTACAGAATTGATACACTGTCAGAATAAAACACAGTTACGCACTTTTAATAAATATATCATACACAGAATACCCGATCTTGACTGTTGCGACCAAGTGCTGTCAAAACTGAAATATAGCAGAATTTTTACTTAAGCTGGTGTGTCTCTGTTAAGAGATCCATCTACAGAGTAGAAGGAGGGGTCAACGGAAGCGTCCGATTCCACCAGTCAGCTTTGACGTAAAGATGTTGTGGTGTGTGAATGTCATTATGACACGGTGTTTATGTGTTGTTTTGTGTGGGGGAGGAGGGGGGGAAGGAGGGGGCTGGCTGATCTAGTTTGCAGTGCCACGATTTGCTGGTGACAATTAATTTTTTTTCTAGTTGTGATGTTTTGTATATTTATGGAGTATTGAAAGTGTTTTAATTCATGTAGGGATGTTTGATTTGTGGATTTTTGAGGTTGTGGTTTTGGTTTTATTTTTCGCAGTTGTAGTTGTTGGTTTTTTGGCATCAGTAGTTGTGGTGGACGTATATAGGTCACTGAAAATGACCGATTCCCATTTTCATAGTTGTATGTGTTGATGTGTTGGTATCGTCATCTGAGGTTGACCTATGTAGGTCAAGGGAAATGTCTGATTCCAATTTTCGTACTTTTAGTTGTGGATATTGGTGTTTTGGTATGGTCACCTATGGTTGACCTATTTTGTTAAAGAGAAGTGTCCGATTCCTGCCGATTTTGTTAGTGTAGCGGAATGCTGTATTTTTTTTTTTCCTTATTTCCTTATGTTCTTCATTTTGTGTTTTTGGATCATGGATTTTTTTTTTTTTTTTTACTAGCTTGTCCTCACCCTAAAACCCCCAACATCCCGCAGTTGTCCCGTTGGTTTGATTTTTTTTTTGTGGGAGATGTTATTGTATTATTTATATGTATCTTAGTGTTTGTTGCCATGTGTATATAGTGACGTCATAGAAACACTTAAAATAGCCATTTCCGGCATATTGATGTCGTCCTGGGGCAAAGCACACGCGTGGAATCGGACATTTCGGTATCAAAAACTCTTTCAAACAGTCTGTAAACCGTACTTTATCTAAAACCAAGTTTTTAATGGTTGCTGACTTGTTGGCAGTTTATTGAAAATGCATGTTCCTGAATATTGGACCCCTTTTGGACCAAGGTAAGTGATTTTAGGTCTTTATGTAGATTGCTGTTCCTATTTCTGGTACTGATATTATGTATTGAGCTATTGGTTGGAAATACTTGTAATACATTTCATTAAGGAATAAATATATTAAGAAGCAGTGGTTAGACTACAAAGTTCCTTGAACAGGTTCCTACATGATGTTCTTGAATTTATACCACAATCGATCTTTATTACACGCTTTTACATGCGAAAAACTTTTGCTCCGTTTGATGAGTTACTACAGAATATGATCCCTTATGAAATAATAGAATGAAAATATGTAAGCTTTCCTATATCTATGTCTCCTACATCTAACATCATTCACACTTTAAATACAGACCTGTTTAGGCGCTTCATCTATTCTGTGGTATGCCCTTTCCAACTGAATTTATTATCGAGTTGTAGTCCCAGAAATGTAACACTGTCAACCTTTTCGATCTGCATGTCTTCATATGTTGTAAAGATGCTGTAGCTGGAGAAATTGAGCAGTTTCCAAATTGCACATAAACCTTGGATTAGCGTACTTACACTTTCCCCAATAGGACTATCTTGTACAGGACAGGAATAAACAAATCTGATACATTATGTATATTTTTTGTTGTATTACAAGGCTGTACACTTATTCTATTAAGTGAGCAGCACAAGAAATTAAGCTTCGAATTTAATCTACACTATTCAGATTACATATTACTTCACACGTTACGCACGTTGTTAACATTTTACTCAAACAGTGCTGTGGCGAAGTTCCGCTTACTTTCTGTTGCAGCTGTGATGCTAATATTTCTAATAGCGACCGATAACCTACATACATATAATATGAAACACTAATAATCGTTCTAACATCAACTAAAATGTACCCAGAGTTAATTAGCTAAGGATATGACACGATTCATACAACATTCCTGCCATTTCACACTACTCGCAGTTATACTGATAACAAAACTCATGGATTCCAACTATGTCGTTATTTAACTGTAGCCCCATCGGAGTATTCGGTATTCGCTAGAGAAATATAACTTGACAGTTATTAATAGCCGTTAAAAATAACGGTTATCAAAGACAAACAGAACTGTGATAAACGTTACTCCAGAATAACCGTTTGACCTACTACTAACCAGCACAATTAGTCCCTTTAAGTTTACATACTCTCAAGCCTCGAACGGGCCCAGACCGCAACATCACAATCAGGGCCGCTCAAAAATTTACTGCTTGAAAAAAGACCAATGAAATAACACTACTACTTTTTTTTTCTTTATTGTATTTCAATTCCCCTTCGGGGCGGGCTGGCAGCAGCATGTGTGCTGCTCTTCAGCCAAAAGACATAGAACAAAACAATAGAAGACATTTAAAAACAGCAAAGGAGAGAAAAGGTGAACTTAGATATAAAAAAAGGGGGAACATCATGAACACCAATAGACAAAAAACGGGGTGACTGTAAAATGGAGATAAAAAACTGTTTAAAAGTAGCACACACAAAAAGCCACACACTGCGACGATTAAAAGAACACAACGCACAGTATGACTGGAGCATGAAGGTATCGATTGATGGCATAGCACATAACGTAACACTGACAGCGAACCTCAAGGCAGTACACAATTAAAATCACACCTCTTGACGTACAGGAGAAATAGCACTAAACACAACACTGATGTGGCACACTGATGCTGATCAATACAGAGGATCTGCCAGGCGCTAGGAGATGAGGGAGACCTGAAGAAGGGAGGGAGGGGAAGAGATGGGGGAGATGAGTGGGGGGCGTGCTGAAGAGGGCCAGGTAGAGAGGGATGTGGGAAGGAAAGAGGCAAGTATGGGGTGCAGGGTCTCAGGGGACGAGGGGATGGAGGAAAATCCGCTCTGGGAGAAATAGGGAAGAGGATAAAGGGGGCCCTGGGGAGGGGGGGGGAACAAGGCCAGGTTATAGTTGGAAGGAAGGGTAGATGTCACGGCGAAGTTCGTCATCTGGGAGGGGGAGGCGTTGCAAATTGCCCTGATGAAGAAGATGGAGGGTGTGGAGGTGGAGAGAGAGAGGGATACAGTGATAGAGGCGAGGCAAACGGGCGGGGGGGTGGAGAGTAAGAAGGAAACCAGAGGGTGGCGGGGATCAAGCCTGCGAACAATGTAAAGGATGCGGAGATGTTGGAGGAACAGGAGGAGATGGGGGAAGGGGATCAGTTCATACAGGAGCCGTGTGGGGGAAGGAAGGCAGATACGGAAGGAAAGGTGGAGCGCATGGCGTTCAAGGATTTGGAGGGCCTTGTAAAAGCGAGTGGGGGCAGAGATCCAGGCAACGTTGGCATAACAGAGGATAGGACGGATGAGAGATTTGTAGGTGTGGAGGGTGGTAGAAGGATGCAATCCCCATGTCCGGCCAGATAGGAGTTTCAGAGGGCGGAGGCGGGAATGGGCGTTCTGCTGGACGGTCTGGAGATGAGGGGTCCAGGTGAGGTGTCAGTCGAGGGTGAGGCCAAGGTATTTCAGGGTGGGGGTGAGTTGGATAGGATGACCATAAAAGGTGTGGTAGAAATCATGGAGGCAAAAGGAGCGAGTGGTGTGGCCTATGATGATTGCCTGGGTTTTGGTGGGGTTGAGACGGAGGAACCACTGGTTACACCAAGTGGTGAACTGGTTAAGGTGGGTTTGGAGGGTACCTTGAGACCGTTGAAGGGTAGGATAGAGCCAGCACTACTACTTTTTTTTTCTTTATTGTAATTTTAAGCACCTCATACAAGGCGGGCTGTCAGCAGCATATTACGCCGCTCTTCAGCCTTAAAGTTCAGAATGGTTCAAATGGCTCTGAGCACTATGGGACTCAACATCTGAGGTCATCAGTCCCCTAGAACGTAGAACTACTTAAACCTAACTAACCTAAGGACATCACACACATCCATGCCCGAGGCAGGATTCGAATCTGCGACCGTAGCGGCCGCTTGGTTCCAGACTGTAGCGCCTAGAACCGCATGACCACGCGGCCGGCTTCAGCTTTAAGGGGTACAATAATATGACATCGAGGTGACACAAACAATACAAGAAAAACGGCGGCAAAAAAATGTAGATACAAAAACAATAAACATGAAGCTGTTCACGCTGGACGAAAAAACATTAACACTTGTTGACACGGAGCACAGAATAAGGACGACTGCGACGGCACACGTGAACAGTGGAGGCGTGACGACGAAAGAACACTAACCGCAGACGAAGGCACACACGCGAGACACTGATGGCGATGACCTCCAGCGTGCGAATGTTCACTGAGCGTGTGCGAGTCCGGGGACCTGCCAAGAGAGGAGGAGGGGGGTGGGAGAGGGAGAGGGGAGAGCAGATGCCATGGCCAGGGGAGATAGGTGGAAGGGAGGAAGAGGGAGGGGAAGCCTGGGGGAAGAGCGGTGGAGGGGAGGTACGGGGGAAAAGGAAAGAGAAGGGAGGGAGGGTGCCTAAAGGAAAGGACACAGGAAGTGGGGTGGAGGATCAAAGTTGATAGGAGGGGTTGATGGAGGGGAGGAGGACATCCTCAGGGAGGGGGAGCTGGCGGAAGCCACCTTGGGAGAGGGGGAGGAGGGTGGAGAGATGGAGACCGGGTGGGACGTGGGAACACAGGCACGGCAGTGGACGGGGGCGAGAGAGGATGGGTGAGACAAGCGGATGAGGAGGATCGAGTTTGCAGGAGGTGTACAGGATCCGTATCCTTTCAAGGAAGAGTAGGAGGTGGGGGAAGGGGATGAGATCACACAGGATCCGCGTGGGGGAGGGGAGACAGATGCGATAGGCAAGGAGGAGAGCTTGGCGTTCAAGGATTTGGAGGGATTTATAAAAGGTAGGGGGGGCGGAGATCCAGGCCGGATGGGCGTAACAAAGGATAGGGGGGATGAGGGATTTATAAGTGTGGAGGATGCTGGAAGGGTCCAGACCCCACGTAGGGCCGCATTGGAGCCTTGCCTTGGCTTGGATTGTCCGGAGATGGGGAGTCCAGGAGAGGTGACGGTCGGGGGGGCGGAAAGGTACTTAAGGGTGGCAGTGAGGGCGATAGGACGGCCATATATGGTGGGATAGAAATCAAGGAGGCGGAAGGAAGGGGTGGTTTTGCCTACAATGATCGCCTGCGTTTTGGAGGGATTGACCTTGAGCAACCACTGTTTGCACCAAGCAGTGAACTGGTCAAGATGGGATTGGAGAAGGTATTGGGAGCGCTGCAGGGTGGGGGCAAGGGCAAGGAAGGCATGTCTGCCGTGTACAAAAGGTACAGAAGGGGGGAGAGGATGGAGCCTTGTGGCACACCGGCGGAGGGGAAAAAGGTGTAGTAATCCGTGTTATGGATGGTGACATAGGAAGGACGGCGAGAGAGAAAGGAGCCGATCAGACAGACGTAGTTAATGGGAAGGGCGAAGGTTTCGAGCTTGAAGAGGAGACCGGAATGCCATACGCTGTCATAAGCACGTCCGAGGTCCAGGGAGAGGAAGATTTCGGAGTGACGGGAAGCTTTTTGGAAAGGAGATGAGTGAGGTGAAGGAGAAGGTCGTCGGAAGAGAAGGACGGCCGAAAGCCACACTGGGTAACGGGGAGGAGGTGGTGCGTGCGGAGATGTGGGTAGATGTGTCGGGTGAGGATAGATTCCAGGACTTTGCTGAAGACCGAGGTAAGGCTGATGGGACGGTAGGAGGAGACGGCGGACGGCGGTTTGCCAGGTTTAAGGAACATGACGATATGGGAGGTTTTCCACAGGTCGGGGTAGTAACCGGTGGACAGGACTACATTGTAGAGCCTGGCCAGGGTGGAGAGGAAAGAGACAGGAGCTTCACGACGGTGACGGTTGGTGACACGATCGTGACCAGGAGCGGTGTTGCATTTTGTGAGGAGTGCAGCAATGAGATCCTGTGCAGTGATAGGGGCATTGAGTTGCGTGTGTGCGATGTTGTCCGAGTACTGGAAACGAGGAACGAGGGGAGGAACAGAGGTGTCAGTTCGATCGCGGATATCAGGGAAGAGGGAGTGATCGAACTGGGGATCATCAGGGATAGAAATGGCATCGGAGAGGTAGGAGGCAGAGTGATTGGCCTTACTAAGGGTGTCAGGGAAAGGGTGATCATCATGGAGAAGAGGATAGTAGGGGGAGGGTTTAGTTCCGGTAAGGCGACGGAAGGCTGACCAGAACTTGGACGAGTTGATAGGTAGGGTATCATTTAAATGGGTGCATGTCTGTCGCCAGCCCCAGCGTTTCTTAGCCACGAGCAAATTACGAATGTGTCGCTGGAGTTGCCGGTGGCGTCGTAGTGTGTCCGGGTCACGCATGTGGAGGAAGACACGTTAGAGATGGCAGGATTCACGGAGGAGGACGGCCTGTGGGGGTAAGGTAGGACGGTGGGGGTGGATGGCGACAGTAGGGACGTGGGCCTCCATGGCCTCAGACAAGATCTGCTGGAGAAAGGAGGCGGCATGGGTGACATCAGCGGGGTGGTGATAGGTGAAAGGGTAGCTATCGACCTAGGTGGAGAGAGTATCCCGGTAGGCATTCCAGTTGGCACGGGAATAGTCATGGACGTACTTAGGGGGAGGGTCATTACGAGGGTCGCAGTGGGGGCGACGACCGTCTGAAACGGTGAGGAGGACAGGCAGATGGTCGCTACCAATAGGCTCCAGGACATCCACTGTTATGCGGCCAAGGAGGTTGGGGGAGGAGAGGATAACATCGGGAGTGGAGTTGGATTCGGGACGGGTGTGCTGTGGGATGTGAATGAGGTCGCCTTGAAGGGAGGAGAGGAACCGATGCCACCGCCGTAACTGGGCAGCGGAATGACAATGGATGTTGAGGTCGGCAGCGATCACGTAGGAGGAGAAGGTACGGTCAATTTGAGAGAGGAAGTCGAAGGGAATAGGGGTGTTGGGGCAGACATAGATGGTGGCGCACCTAACGGTAAGGCTGGGGAAGAAGAGACCAAGGATCAGGTGTTCGGTGGGGTCGGGAAGGAGAGGTTGGAGCCGAACGGGGATCTGGCGGTGGTGCCCAATGGCAACTCCACCACGCACAATCGGGAGGGGATTATCGGAGCGGTGGAGGAGGTAGGGCGAAGTGTGGATGGTGTGGTGGGGTTGCAGGAAGGTTTCATTGAGGAGGAAGGCATCCACGCGGTGGGTGGCAAGGGTGTGCAGGAAGAGGTTTTTGTTGGCGGGAATTGAGTGGATGTTGTTGAAAAGGATATGGTGCTGCCACGCCATGACAGGGATTTAAACGAGTGTGTCAAGACGGGAGAAGGTGAAATGGGCCTGGTTGTTGGAGTAGCTGGCGTAGATTTTGAGTTGGAAAACGGAGCGGGTGGCGAGGGAGATCTGTTGGAGGGTGTGCAGGCGCTGAAAAGGATGAACATTCTGAAGGACAATGGTGAGGAATCTGATGATATCCTCAGCGGTAGGGGGTGGGTGAAGCGAGTTACCAGGAGGGGTGGGGGCGTCCAGAGGGCGGACAGGAACGGTGAGTTCAGGAGTGGTAGGAGGGGGCCGGGCCTTACACTTCTGGGAGTGGGTAGGATGAGGGAGGTTACACGTATTACAGGAGGGGTGGGGGACTGGAGATTGGGGCACTGCCGTAAAAAGTGGGCTTGCCTACAGTGCGGGCAGGTGGGGGCCTCGCAGCACTCAGATGTTGGGAGCGCATTATACCGCAAGCACCTTTGGCAGCGGAGGGATTGAGGAGGGGAACAGGAGGGGTCAACCTTATAACGCTGGTTAAAAAGGAGGGCACCCTCCTTCAAAAGACGGTCTATGGAGGGGGTGTGCTCAGAAAAAACCCGCATAAGGTGGGTGGGACCTACAGCGTTGTGGATATGGCGAACCGCACGCACCTCCAGATGGGGATGGGCCTGAAGCTCCGCCAACACATCCTCCTCCGTGATCACTGGACTGAGCCGAGTGATCACGGCGGTGAGGGTCGACGGGCGACGCGGGGGTTGGTGTTGACGGGAGGGAGGTGGGGAAGGAGCAGGGGTGAGAGAGGCATGAGGGCGAAAGCGGGTGACAGGGATGCGGGAAAGGAGGTCGGTGTGGAGGGTAGGACTGGGGGAGGAGATGAGTACCGAATCACAGCGAGGAGTGAGGAGGGAAATGAGGGCACCTGGACAATTCTGGCGAAGGAAGAGGGTGAGGTTCCAGGCTTCAAGGAGGGAGGGATCAGGACGGGAGATGAGGTAGTGGCAGGAGGAGGGGGTAGGGGAAGAGGAGGAGGGGGCAGGGACGGGTGGAGAGACATCCATGGCATCAGGGGTGGGGGAAGGGGGACGAGGCGGAGCCTTTTTGGGGGCAGAAGAGGCAGGGGTGCCAATGGGGCGCTTGACGGCGGTGGAGGAGGTGAGGGGGATGGGAACAACTGGAATGTGGTGGGTAGTGGCAGGTCCCGGTGCGGGAGTTGGCGCCAGAGATGGTGAGGGCGATGGTGAAGGCGATGGCGAAGACGATGACGAGGACGATGAAGATGAAGGATAAGGGGAGAGCGGAGCATGGGACATAGCCGGCTGGGCGACCACCCTGGCAGGGGCCGCAGAAACAGAAGGAGCAGAGGGAGAGAGTGGAGGGAAGGGATGAGAGGAGGTGCGGGAAGGAGGAGCCGGGGACGGGGCGACAAATAGGGAGGGAGGTGAGAGAGTCAGGAGTGGGGGGATGGACTGAGGGGGGAGTGAAGCGGCACACCACGTGATAGTGGCGGCAGCAGCAGAGGGGGAGGTGTATATAATGGCAGTGGTAGTGGCTGTAGAAGAGGTGGTGGAGGTTGACATTATTATAAGGGGGAAAAAACACAGTACTAGACAAAGGAGCAAACGAGAGATGGGCAGGGCAACGAGAGACACAGAGGAGAAAGGGACGGAGAATGACGAAGGAGACTGGGGCCTAAGCCCCACTCTGCTGCCGCTGGGGGGGGGGGCGACCCAACTGGCTGGCTGGCTGGTGGGGACGCCTCTGCTGCTGCTGCTGCTGCTGGCGGATGGTGGGGGCAGCTAGGACCACCACTGGCCGCTGGCTGCGACCGCTGGTGGCGGGGACTGCTGCTGGTTGCTGGCTGCTGGCTGCGGACGGCGCAGGCGAGGACCGCTGCTGGCTGCTGGCGTAGACCACTGCTGGCTGCCGGTGGGGACCGCTGCTGGCTGCTGGCGGTGACTGCTGCTGGCGAGGTCCGCCGCTGGCAGAGACTGCTGCTGGCTGCTGGCTGCTGGCTGGACTGACGCACGCCGACGGGCTGGCTGACTGGCTGGCTGGCTGGCTGGCTGGCTGGCTGGCTGGCTGGCTTTCACCTGCAACACCTATCACTTCGATCGGTACCAGAATAGCACAAATCGGAGGGTGGTATTCAAACGAATTACAGTGGGAGATGACACTACTACTTTTTCTTCTTTTTTTTTCCTTTATTGTAATTTTCATCACCTCATACAAGGTGGGCTGGCAGCAGCTTAATACGCTGCTCTTCAGCCTTATGGGGTACAATAATATGATATAGGTGACACAGACAATACAAAAAATGACAGGCAAAGAAAGTAGTTACAAAAAACAAAAAACAAGAAGCCGTTCAAGTTGGACGATAAAAACACTAACACTGGTTGACCCGGCGCACAAAACACGGAGAACGGCGACGGCACATGTGAACAGTTGAGTTGTAACTGCACGAAACACAAAACGAAGCACACACACTAGACACTGATGGCGATGATCTCCGCCGCGCGAATGTTCACTATGCGTGTGCGAGTCTGGGGACCTGCCAAGAGAGGAGGAGGAGGAAGGGGAGTGGGAGAGGGAGAGGAGAAAGCAGAGATGCCACGGGCAGGGGAGAAAGGTGGGAGGGAGGAAGGGGGAGGGGAAGCCCGGGGGTAGAGGGGTGGAGGAAGGGGACGGGGGAAAAGGGAAGAGAAGGGGAGGGAAGGGTAGAGAAGGGAGGGAGTGAGGGTGCCTAAAGGAAAGGACACCGGAAGTGGGGGGGCAGGGTCAAAGTTGATAGGAGGGGTAGATGGAGGGGAGGAGGACATCATCAGGGAGGGGGAGCTGGCGGAAGCCACATTGGGAGAGAGTAAGGAGGGTGGAGAGATGGAGACCAGGCGGGACGTGGGAATACGGGGATGGCAGCGGGCGGGGATGGGAGAGAATCGGGGATACGAGCAGGTGAGGAGGATTAAGTTTACGGGAGGTGTACAGGATCCGTATCCTGTCAAGGAAAAGGAGGAGGTGGGGGAAGGGGATGAGATCATACAGGATCCGCGTGGGGGAGGGGTGACGGATGCGATAGGCAAGATGGAGAGCTTGGCGTTCAAGGATTTTGAGGGATTATATAAAAAGTAGGGGGGGGCGGAGATCCAGGCTGGATGGGCATAACAAAGGATAGGACGGATGAGGGATTTATAGGTGTGGAGGATGGTGGAAGGGTCCAGACCCCACGTACGGCTGGAAAGGAGCTTGAGGAGACAGAGTCGGGAACGTGCCTTGGCTTGGATTGTCCGGAGATGGGGAGTCCAGGAGAGACGACGGTCGAGGAAGACGCCAAGGTACTTAAGGGTGGGAGCCAGGGCGATGGGACGGCCATAGACGGTGAGATAGAAATCAAGGAGGCGGAAGGAAGGGGTGGTTGTGCCTACAATGATCGCCTGGGTTTTCCAAGGATTGACCTTGAGCAACCACTGGTTACACCAAGCGGTGAATCGGTCAAGATGGGATTGGAGAAGGCGTTGGGAGCGTTGCAGGGTGGGGGCAAGGGCAAGGAAGGCAGTGTCATCGGCAAACTGGAGAAGGTGGACGGGGGGTGACGGCGGCGGCATGTACGCCGTGTACAAAAGATACAGGAGGGGGGAGAGGACGGAGCCTTGGGGCACACCGGCGGAGGGGAAAAAGGTGTAGGAATCTGTGTTATGGATGGTAACATAGGAAGGACGGCGGGAGAGAAAGGAGCCGATCAGACGGACGTAGTTAATGGGAAGGGCGAAGGTTTCGAGCTTGAAGAGGAGACAAGAATGCCATACGCGGTCATATGCACGTTCGAGGTCCAGGGAGAGGAAGATTGCGGAGCGACGGGAATTAAGCTGTTCAGAAAGGAGATGAGTGAGGTGAAGGACAAGGTCGTCGGAAGAGAAGGACGGCCGAAAGCCACACTGGGTAACGGGAAGGAGACGGTGCTCGCCGAGATGCTGGTGGATGTGTCGGGTGAGGATAGATTCCAGGACTTTGCTGAAGACCGAGGTAAGGCAGATGGGATGGTAGGAGGACGCGGCGGACGGCGGTTTGCCAGGTTTAAGGAACATGAGGATATGGGAGGTTTTCCACAGGTCGGGGTAGTAACCAGTGGACAGGACTACATTGTAGAGCCTGGCCAGGGTGGAGAGGAAAGAGACAGGAGCTTCACGAAGGTGACGGTAGGTGACACGATCGTGACCAGGAGCGGTGTTGCGTTTTGTGCGGAGTGTAGCAATGAGATCCTGTGTAGTGATAGGGGCATTGAGTTGCGTGTGTGCAATGTTGTCCAAGTACTGGAAACCCGGGGCGAGGGGAGGGACGGAGGTGTCAGTTCGATCGCGGACATCCGGGAAGAGGGAGTAATCGAACTGGGGATCATCGGGGATGGAAAATACATCGGAGAGGTAGGAGGCAAAGTGATTGGCCTTACTAAGGGTGTCAGGGAAAGGGTGATCATCATGGAGAAGAGGATAGTAGGGGGAGGGTTTAGTTCCGGTAAGGCGACGGAAGGCCGACCAGAACTTGGACGAGTTGATTGGCAGGGTAGCATTTAAACGGGTGGATGTCTGTCGCCAGTCCCAGGGTGGTGGTAGGGGTAGGGGTGGCTATCGACCTGGGTGGAAAGGGTATCCCGGTAGGCATTCCAGTCGGCATGGGAATAGTCGTGGACAAACTTAAGGGGAGGGTCAGTACGAGGGTCAGGGCGAGGGCGACGACCGTCTGAAACGGTGAGGAGGACAGGGAGATGGTCGCTACCAATAGGCTCCAGGACAACCACCGTTATGCGGCCAAGGAGGTTGGGGGAGGAGAGGATAACATCAGGAGTGGAGTTGGATTCGGGACGGGTATGCTGGGGGATGAGGACGAGGTCGCCTTGAAGGGTGGAGAGGAACCGATGCCACCGCCGTAACTGGGCAGCGGAACGACTATGGATGTTGAGGTCGGCGGCGATCACGTAGGAGGAGAAGGTACGATCGACGTGGGAGAGGAAGTCGAAGGGAATAGGAGCGTTGGGGCGGACATAGATGGTGGCGCAGGTAACGGTAAGGCCGGGGAAGAAGAGACTAAGGATCAGGTGTTCGGTAGGGTCGGGAAGGAGAGGTTGGAGGCGAACGTGGATCTGGCGGTGGTGACCAATGGCAACTCCGCCACGTGCAATTGGGTGTGGATTATCAGAGCGGTGGAGGAGGTAGGGCGAAGTGTGAATGGTGTGGTGGGATTGGAGGAAGGTTTCATTAAGGAGGAAGGCATCCACGCGGTGGGTGGCAAGGGTGTGCAGGAAGAGGTTCCTGTTGGCGGGTAGGGAGCGGATGTTATTGAAAAGGATAGGTTGCTGTCGCGCCATGATAGGGATTTAGACGAGGGTGTCAAGGCGGGAGAAGGGCCTGGTTGTTGGAGTAGGTGGCATACATCTTGAGTTGGAATATGGAACAGGCGGCAAGGGAGATCTGCTGGAGGGTGTGGGGGCGCTGAAAGTGATGAACATTCTGGAGGACGATGGTAAGGAACCTGATGATGTCCTCAGCGGTGGCGGGGGGACGAAGGGAATTGCCAGGAGGGGTGGGGGCGTCCAGGGGACGGACAGGGACGGTGAGTTCAGGAGTGGTTGGAGGGGGTCGGGCTTTACACTTTTGGCAGTAGGTGGGATGGGGGAGATTGCAGGTATTGCAGGAAGGAGGGGATTGGAGGTTAGGGCACTGCCTGAGGAAGTGCGCTTGCCGACAATGCGGGCAGGTGGGGGCCTCGTGGCACTCAGCTGTGGGGTGTGCGTTATAGCGCAGACACCTCTGGCAGCGCAGGGATTGAGGAGGGGAACAGGGGGGGTCAACCTTATAACGCTGGTTAAAAAGGAGGGCACCCTCCTTCAGGAGACAGTCAATGGAGGGGGCGTCCTCAGAGAAAACCCGCATAAGGCGGGTGGGGCCGGCCGAGTTGAAAATGCGGCGGACCGCCCGCACCTCCAGCGTGGGATGGGCCTTGAGCTCCGCCAACACCTCCTCCTCCGTGATCGACGGACTGAGCCGAGTGATCACGGTGGTGAGGGTCGGCAGGCGACGCGGGGGTTGGGTTTGGCGGGTAGGAGATGGAGAAGGAGCAGGGGTAAGGGAGGCATGAGGGCCAAAGCGGGTGACAGGGATGCAGGAAAGGAGGTATGTGTGGAGGGTTGGGCTGGGGGAGGAGGTGAGGACCGAATCATGGCGAGGAGTGAGGAGGGAGATGGGGGCACCAGGACAATGCTGGCGAAGGAAGAGGGTGAGGTTCCGGGCTTCAAGGAGAGAGGGATCAGGATGGGAGAGGATGTAGCGGTAGGAGGAGAGGGTAGAGGAGGAGGATGAGGGGGCAGGGACGGGCGGGGAGACATCCATGGCATCATGGGTGGGGGAAGGAGGACGAGGCGGAGCCTTTTTGGAAGCAGAGGATGCAGGGGTGGCACTGGGGCGCTTGACGGCGGTGGAGGAGGTGTGGGGGATGAGAACAACTGGAATTTGGCGGGGAGGGGCAGGTCCCGGGGCCGGAGTCGGCGCCGGAGACGGTGACGGTGACGGTGAAGGCGAAGGCGACGGTGACGACGGCGGTGGCCGTGGCGGCGGCGATGGCTAAGGCGACGGGGAGAGCTGGGCATGGACAGTGGCCCGACGGGCCACCACCCGAATCGGAGCCGCAGTGACAGGCTGGGGGAGTGGGGGGAAAGGATCAGATCGAGAGGAAGAAGCTGGAGTGGGGGCGACAAAGAGTGAGGGCGAAGGGAGAATGAGAAGAGGAGGGATGGAAGCAGGGGGTTGGGACTGGGCACACCAGGTGATAGTGGTGGAGGCGGCAGAAGGGGAAGTATAAACTATGGCGGTGCTGGTAGCGGTGACAGCGGTGGTGGGGGCGGACATGACGGTAGGGAGAAACAATAACGAACAGAACAAAGAGGAAAGGACAGAAACTGGGGACAGACAAAGACGAAGACGGATGAAGACGGCCGTAGACCAGGGGCAGGACGGCGGCGACGGCGGCGACCAGGCGGCAACGGCGGCGGCGGCGGGCACCGGCTGGCGGCGGCGGGCACCGGCTGGCGGCGGCGGCGGCGGCGGCGGGCACCGGCTGGCGGCGGCGACGAACAGACGGACGGCGGCGAACAGACGGACGGACGGACAGCAGGCGGCGGCGGCGGCGGCGGCGGGCACCGGCCGGCGGCGGCGGCGGCGGCGGCGAATAGACGGACGGACGGACAGCAGACGGCGGCGAACAGGCACATGGACGGACGGACGGACGGACAGCAGGCAGCAGCGGCGGCGGCGGACAGCGAGCAGGCAGGCGGACAGACGGACGAACAGCTACAGCAGGAAACGACGGGCAGGCAGACAGACAGACAGACAGACAGACACAACCGTCGAAGACGGAGATTACAACCTGAAAGTAGCCCAGGCGTTGCAACCAGACGTCGTCGACTGAGGGGATCCAACCCTCTGATGACACTACTACTTGCGATTGGATTTATGAATAGCATTTGCCGTAAATAGTAGAAACGAGTATGAAGCCGTCGTCAGGAACCATTCAGTCTAATTCTCACTCACATGATTACCATTAAAGAATAAATATCTTTTCTTATAAATAGGCTTTCCTTAAACGAATCGTCCACGAATATCCGAACAGGGGCCGTAAACCAGACTTTTACGTTAGGCAGGTATCGAAGAACGGCACCACCCCTGCTGTCATCAACAGATGGCAGCACAGTAGCCACTCTTGCAATTGCTGCAGTGCCGATTCTTTCTCCCTTCAGTTTTGACTCAGTTTAGAAGAAAGAGCGAGTTGAATGTTTTAATTAGGGTCTTAACGTGTTCGCCAGATAAAGATAACAGCCTACCGCCATATGTATTAAGGCAGTTCCCAGCAATTGCGTGTCAAACGCTTTCCGCTGTGATACAGCTGCTTCAGGAAATTGGCGTTGTCACCTGAAAGTGGCAACCTCCTGTATCCTGATGTTCTCCAAACCAAACAAGTCTCCATCTGATTCCTCTTCCTACCGTCCTATCTGTCTCACATCGGTGTTCAGCAAACTCTTGGAATCCATCGTTACCCGGCGCATCCATCACCACCTCCACCAATACCACCTCCTCCCTGACACCCAATGTGGCTTTCGACCTTCCTTCTCCACCGATGACCAACTCCTCCACCTCACTCATTTCCTCTCCCTCCAGCTTAACTCCCATCGCTCCGCCATTTTTGTCTCCCTTGACCTTGAAAAGGCCTACGACCGTGTCTGGCATCCCGGTCTCCTGTTTAAACTCCAAACCTACGCCGTTCCTGTCAACTACATCTGACTGATGGCCTCCTTCCTCTCCCGCCGCCCCTCCTATGTTACTGTCCATAATCCCAATTCCCGCACCTTCTAGCCCTCTGCCGGTGTGCCCCAGGGTTCTGTCCTTTCCCCTCTCCTCTACCTCCTGTACATGGCAGATATGCCCCAACCCCCCTCCAGTACACCTCTTGCAGTATGATGATGACACCACATTCCTCGCCCTCACTCCTACCTACCAACGGTCCCAAAGCCTTCTCCAGAATCACCTTGTCCTTTTTGCCGCATGGTGTAACCAGTGGCTCCTGAAAATCAATCCCTCCGAGACCCAGACAATCATCGTAGGTCATACCACTCACTCCTTCTGGCTCCTGGATTTCTCCCTTACCATCTGCGCCTGGCTTTCCACCTCAACCTCACCCTCGCCCACCTTGGCCTCACCATTGACTGTCACCTCACTTGGATCCCGCATCTCCACTCCATGCAATCCAAGGCCCACAACTGCCACCCACTCATCAAACTCCTCTCTGGCCGGACATGGGGGTTGCACCCCTCTACCATCCTCCACACCTACAAATCCTTAATCCGTCCCATCCTCTGTTATGCCAGTCCCGCCTGGATATCTGCTCCCCCTAAATTCTATAAGTCCCTCAAGATCCTTGAGTGTAATGCAATCCCCCTCGCCTTCTGTATACGCCTCCCATCCCCCATGCGGATCCTCTATGACCTCATTCCTTTCCCCCATCTGCTCCTATTCCTCAAACATATCCGCATACTCTACACTACCCGCCGCCTAGATCCCCCTCACCCCCTGGTTGCTCCTCTCCTCTCCTATCCCCGCCCCCTGCCCCCTCTCCACTGTTGTGTCACCCTACCCTCCATCTCTACACCCTTCATCTCCTTTCCCAAGGTGGCTTCCATCAACTCCCCCCCCTTGATGATGCCCTCTCTCATTTATCCCTCCTATCAGCTCTGATCCTCACCCAGTCCTTACCTCCGTCCTTTTCCAGGGCTCCCCTTCCATCCTTTTTTTTCCCCACCTACCATCTCTCTGCCTCCCTTCTCTCCCCTGAGTCCTCTTGCATTTCCATTCTCTGCCTTTTCCCACTCCCTCTCGCTTCTGCCCTGCCCCTCCCCCCCTTATGAGTCCTCTACCTCCTTTGGTTCCTCCCCCTTTCGTTTTTCCTCCTTGTTTTACCCCCCCCCCATCTGTCCAGCCCCCCCATCTGCCCTCGGCTATGGTGTGTCATCTTTGTGCCGACATTTTAGTGCAATGTTTACAGTGAGTGTTCAGCGTTGTGTGTCTTTTCTGAAGTGTTGCAAACAGACGTCATACTGTCGCTGGGTGTGATTTTTATATCTCTTGCGAACAGAAACCCGACTGTGGCCGTGTTTTTTAATTGTCTGTTTACTATGTTACCTGTCTGCTTCCTGTGTATCTTATTGGCTTTGCCAACCGTTTGCTTTATGTTTTAGCTTTCCACAATTTTCCACCGTTTTACAATTTAAGTCACCGTTTTATCCCCTGTTTTTATTGTTTCTTATCTTCTTCTTACGTTTTAAAAAGTCTGTAGGCTGCAGAGCAGCGTACTAAGCTGCTGCCAGCCCGCCCCCTTAGGGCGGAATCGAAATTCAATAAAGGAAAAAAAAAAAAAAGAAATGGAAGTGGCGCTAGCGGTAGACATGGCGTTATGGATATGGAGTTCATCATAAGAATAAACCTGGTGTAAAAAAACACAATCGCGATGATAGGTCAGAAGCACTAGCAGACGTACACTGGTGTTATTACGTTATTGGAAGTAGGTTCTACTTATGTATTAGCTACATTACATAAAACATTATGATGTTCAAATCTATTAAGAGCCACCAACCTTTTTCTTAATAACGCTTTAGCTACGTATTTTAATTTAATTTCAAAAATGCTCTACAGTCACAGCCTCTTTATTGTTGAGCTCTGATTATCGCGCTGTTAATACGCGGAATGAAAATACCTGAGGCTGCAGACTGTTCCATAGTGAAACAGGGTTAAGAAGAGGGCCGAAAAATAGATTGTTCTTAATGTTTTTCATAACTTTACAGAGGTAATCGGCTTAAAACGTTTCTGAGGGACTGTGTTAGACACAGTGCAGTTACGCATCTAAACTGCAGGTTTCGCTGAATCGATAGCCTGCTGTGGGCGTTTGTTCCCTGGTTACAATTTCCCCATAGTCATTTTTTTTCTCATTCAATTTGAAATAGCTACATCTCGTAATTGTAGAACTCATCATAACTTTTTATGAATAATGTACGAATTCTTGTTTCTAATTACATATTGCATGCGAAATTCTCGTTTTTATTGGGTATATAAATTCTGAATTATCGATTTTTATGAATGACTGTTAACAAAAGTTGCTTAAATTATGAAAACATAAGAATATAAGTTTTAAGAGAAAAATGAAAAACCAAACACTTTTTATTTGAACTATCTTCACCGTTTTATACCACAGATGTAGATAAGCCTCGTAGAAACATGAAAAACGAATCTTTTCACAGCATCGAGCACGGCATACAAATTCTGCATTTCTACATTTGCCACTGTACCATTACAATACGAACTCAGCAGAACTGATCTGCTGCCAAATTAAGGGAATTGGCCCAAGAAATAACAAGACTTGCCAACTGTCAGACGTAGACTACTGGTACAAACGCACGCAGCTTTTTCTTACGTCGCGCCGAACGCTGGCGGGATACAGAACGACTCGTCAAAAAAGGGGAAAATGGGGCGGCTGGTTGGCTTCGTGTATTCTGATGTCGATAGGGTCGTTATCAACGTAGCAGGTGACACTTCCAGAACTGAAATGTATTTCTCCGACTCCGATAACGCAGGAGCTAAGAGATAACCAGATGACTGACTGCAATAAATACATTAGTGGCTTCAGTGTTCAACAGTACAATGAAATCCCTGCAGTATGCTTTTACATTACACACAGCTCGCTATGTTTAAGTTGGAAATTTTCATCACTTTTGTTCGTAATTAGAACACCATGTCAGGTGACAACAATTGCATTTCATGCTTGCCGTCTGGTGACTGAAGAAGTGAGCGGTAGTGGTGGAGTTTCTCCAAATATAGTTTCATTCTGTTTAAAAATTAAATGACATTCGAAGCTATCTTGTTTCTTTCCTCGTCTCGTTTTACATCTGAACTGCAACTGTTCACATCATTGCATGTAAGTTGGACCGCTGGCTGGCCAGTGCTGTCCAAGTTTGATGCTCCGGTATAGCTGTTGTCCCGCATTATCGCTCCCTCTGTGTGCGTGTAACACAGCACAAAACGTATCCTTATGATCGTACTTGACTGTACTGGTCTCAGATTGGTTTCCGCTCCACGTGAAACGAAATCCAATTATATTGAAGCAAACATACAAGAATACATGACGTAATGGTTACATCAGTTTTATTCTTATGATGAACAGATTATAATTACGCTGTGCTGTCTTCCAGCATCGTCATTATATCAAACCGGCGAATGCATTGATAGACGACATTGGAGGCAAACGACCAATCTGAATACTACACGTTTCGCGTTATAACATTGCCCCGATTTTGAGAGAAAAACGTAGATAAAAATAATCTCAGGGACGTATGAATTATAATGAAATTGATTAAAGTATGAATTATAATGTGATTGATTAAACTGCGAATGACCGCTAACAGTGTTCGGCCATGACCCCCAAACAATTCCAGAAACAACTTCTCTCCGATACAGCCCGAAACTGCACTAAGAAATCCATACTAAACTCATGTGTAAAGTGAACAGCAAGGAAAGGGATCTTCAAATGAAACACGGCTACTTAAGATGAAATTGACATAATTATTTCACAAAAGCACACATGTGACACTACACAGCTTATCTCGGTACCGCAGGACAAAAGGGAGAGGGGAAAACAAGTCGCCTTCCACTTTTTTTTATATCGTTAGACAAACGAGCGTACCTACTACATTTTGTTTAAACATTTTAACTCAAAGATACTTCTTTACAAAATAATTCATAAATAACTAGAAATTCAGCATCTCATTAGTACATCGTTTCTTTCAATTATATACAAATTTATTTTTATATGCAAAATTATTTACGATATTTTCAGGCGATAATTAAAACTAGGGCGACTTCTTTATACATTTATAACGTAACATTTCAGCACGCTAGCTGAACGTTCGTGAAGGGATGTGGCGGGACCGCATGTGATGACCAGTTATGAAAGAAAATGTAGCACTATGGATGTTCGGACATACAGCCACCTACATTGTTGAGAACAGCGATGCTACACCCTTCGAATATCTGTCCTACGTTGAAGGGGAATATTTTCGGTTGGCGCGCGATGACAATCATCGGAAAACTTTTGGCAACATGCTGCATATCATGACCATGGAATCCGCGCAAGTACTCTCGATTGCTGCACTTAACCCATAACCGACACGCTATAGAAGAATTCCGTACAATGCTATAGCCTGTTCATGTGGGTGATACAGGTGCGAGAGTAGTTGTAGAAGTGGGCAGCACGGGGGAAACAAGCACATGGACCAAAGGCACTTCATTAAAAATAGAAAAAATCAAACGTGATATATGCTGAAATTCATGCGTCATCCTGACGATGACGATGGGGGCTATCGTCGAAAGCTCGCGATTTTATCCCGAATTGATGCGGCAAGAAAACCGAGAATGTTTTTTTTGTGGCGGTGTTCGTAGCGACAAACACTTGGCTGTAGAAATGGCTTACGAAGTCACCGCCACACTTTTAATAGCGGGCCGACCGGTCCGCTGGAACAGTAAACATAAAGATGAAAACCCAAAGGCCAAACAAGTCAAAACAGTCTAATCCGAAAATATTTACACTGTAGCGCGGAGCACTGTGAATGAAACTGTTTTTGTATTGCCACGGAATGTGGCTGGCACGCTACATACACCTAACACAGGAATTTGTTCTCCACTATAAGTAGCCAAAGAATGTTTCGCCGCTGAAAGTTTAGGGCGGCCGATAGCCGCATACGTAGCACTATTTATGAGAGTCACAGACGCACCAGTGTCTAATTGAAAATTGAAGGTCGTATCCTGGATGCGTAGCTGCACAATAGTTTATTACACTGTCTCTGGATCGGTGCAGTGGAGGCGGAAGACACAAAATCAGCGCGTTTAGCGCGTGATCGCTGCTTACGACAACTCGTGGGTTGGGCGAGTGGAACAACAACTCCCGATTCACTTGCAGTCTGTACATTACTGTTTACAGCGTTTGAATTACGCTTGGGTCGCATAGCAGAGGGCTGGGTGGGTGGCTTATTGCGAACAAGTTTATTACCCACACGAACCGTGGAAGAGTCTTTAAACGCGACCTTCTGGACGGGCTGGCTTTGAAGAACATGAATATCCATGGGCTGGGCAGCACTACAATTGTTCTTGCGTTTACGCAAACAAACAGTCTGGATGTGTCCTTTCCTTTGACAAAAGTGACAAATCGCGTTTCTCAACGGGCAACATTCACGAGGATGATCAAGAACACACTTAGGGCAAGACTTAACTCTATCATGTTGCACACGCGGCTGACGAATGTGTTTAACATGACGCGGCCGGCTAGTGTTTACAGTCTGACTCTGCCGGTGGGGCCGCGGGCGTGACAGAACTTGCTTAGCACAGGCAATTTGAGAAATACATGGCTGATCTAACTCACACTCAGCATAGTCAAAAGTATCTTGGGCTTCAATGATGTTCATCACAGTCTCTAATGACGGGTCAGGCAACTTTAAGATGGCAGCACGAATACGAGAATCTGCAATGTTTTGAGTAATAGCGTCTCGTAGCATGACATCACTGTAGGAAGCTCCACACACACAATTAAATAGGCACTGACGGGTGAGGCCCCGTAAATCTGTTAACCACTGTTTAGTAGATTGATGTGGCAGTTTCTTTAATCTGAAGAACTTGAATCTGGCTGCTGCCACATGAACTCGCGACTCGAAATACTCAGCAAGCTTGTTAACAACAACGTCATAGTCTAAAGCTTCTGGCTGGGATTCTGGGAACAACTTACAAAGTAGTCGATAGATTTCCACGCCTGCAGTGGAAATTAAATAAAGCTGCCGCTCAGTACCTGTGATTTTGTAGACTGACATTTGCGCCTGCAACTGCGCGAAATATTCGCTCCATTCTTCTCTGGAGGAATCAAATGCACGGAACTGTGGTGCTGCCTGTGCTTGTTCCTTTTGTGTTGGAGGATTAGCCGCTTTTTTGGCGATTGCTTCCACCAGACTTTGTATTTGCTGACTCTGTAACAAGATCAACTGTTGTAATTCGGCAGACATAGTGAACACAAATTAAACCAGCCCCCAAAAGTTTATCGCTATAATTAGTATAACAAGAACAAGTTGAACCAGCCCTGCACACGAGTTCGGAAAACCTCGTCGCCAGTTTTGTGGCGGTGTTCGTAGCGACAAACACTTGGCTGTAGAAATGGCTTACGAAGTCACCGCCACACTTTTAATAGCGGGCCGACCGGTCCGCAGGAACAGTAAACATAAAGATGAAAACCCAAACACTCTGATTAAATAAAAGTCGGTACTTATCTTTATTACGAAGATACACAAACGCAGTAGTGAACTCGGTGTCTACAGAAATCTGTCCGAGTCGGAGCGGCTAGGTCAGCGTCGGCTAACGACAAACAACAACTCTGCTGCGATGAACATACAACTGACTCGCAAGTACACAATTCGGAGGCGAGTATACAACTGAGCGGCGAATACAGAACTGTCCTAGCGCTCGCGACTCCAGCGCTTAAGAAGCCAGAAGCCAGCGGTGGCGCGCGCAGACTTGCAGCGATTTCCTGTATCGCTGGCGCTGCTTATGCGGACGGCGTCCGGACTTTGATGCTGCCAACCTTTTGGCAGTGGGCTCGGTTGGCATTACTGGCTAGGACATAACAGTTTTACATATAAATGCTGTTGCGAAAGACTTTTTTCTCATGATGATTAAATTCAGTCCGCTATTTATCTTCAACTAAGGAATTTTGTTACTTACCAAGTCAGGAGAACGACGAAATCCTATCTACACTCCTGGAAATGGAAAAAAGAACACATTGACACCGGTGTGTCAGACCCACCATACTTGCTCCGGACACTGCGAGAGGGCTGTACAAGCAATGATCACACGCACGGCACAGCGGACACACCAGGAACCGCGGTGTTGGCCGTCGAATGGCGCTAGCTGCGCAGCATTTGTGCACCGCCGCCGTCAGTGTCAGCCAGTTTGCCGTGGCATACGGAGCTCCATCGCAGTCTTTAACACTGGCAGCATGCCGCGACAGCGTGGACGTGAACCGTATGTGCAGTTGACGGACTTTGAGCGAGGGCATATAGTGGGCATGCGGGAGGCCGGGTGGACGTACCGCCGAATTGCTCACCACGTGGGGCGTGAGGTCTCCACAGTACATCGATGTTGTCGCCAGTGGTCGGCGGAAGGTGCACGTGCCCGTCGACCTGGGACCGGACCGCAGATACGCACGGATGCACGCCAAGACCGTAGCATCCTACGCAGTGCCGTAGGGGACCGCACCGCCACTTCCCAGCAAATTAGGGACACTGTTGCTCCTGGGGTATCGGCGAGGACCATTCGCAACCGTCTCCATGAAGCTGGGCTATGGTCCCGCACACCGTTAGACCGTCTTCCGCTCACGCCCCAACATCGTGCAGCCCGCCTCCAGTGGTGTCGCGACAGGCGTGAATGGAGAGACGAATGGAGACGTGTCGTCTTCAGCGATGAGAGTCGCTTCTGCCTTGGTGCCAATGATGGTCGTATGCGTGTTTGGCGCCGTGCAGGTGAGCGCCACAATCAGGACTGCATACAACCGAGGCACACAGGGCCAACAGCCGGCATCATGGTGTGGGGAGCGATCTCCTACACTGGCCGTACACCACTGGTGATCGTCGAGGGGACACTGAATAGTGCACGGTACATCCAAACCGTCATCGAACCCATCGTTCTACCATTCCTAGACCGGCAAGGGAACTTGCTGTTCCAACAGGACAATGCACGTCCGCATGTATCCCGTGCCACCCAACGTGCTCTAGAAGGTGTAAGTCAACTACCCTGGCCAGCAAGATCTCCGGATCTGTCCCCCATTGAGCATGTTTGGGACTGGATGAAGCGTCGTCTCACGCGGTCTGCACGTCCAGCTCGAACGCTGGTCCAGCTGAGGCGCCAGGTGGAAATGGCATGGCAAGCCGTTCCACAGGACTACATCCAGCATCTCTACGATCGTCTCCATGGGAGAATAGCAGCCTGCATTGCTGCGAAATGTGGATATACACTGTACTAGTGCCGACATTGTGCATGCTCTGTTGCCTGTGTCTATGTGCCTGTGGTTCTGTCAGTGTGATCATGTGATGTATCTGACCCCAGGAACGTGTCAATAAAGTTTCCCCTTCCTGGGACAATGAATTCACGGTGTTCTTATTTCAATTTCCAGGAGTGTATTTCTTCATTTCCATATCATTATTTTAAAAAATTGGGCAGTTGACAAAAGGCTGCCCAAGCACTTCATTTGTGTACATGGGAGAATTAATCTAATTAGTATTTACTTTATTATACAGCGGGGTGTGAAACATGCAGATATATTTTACACTGTGACAGGGGAAAAAGAAGAAAAAGGTGCACCACAAACAACTTGTGCAGATTAGTCAAAAATTGAAATGAATGCAGATATCGACAGAAAATGCAAATTTGTAAACTTTGGTGGTCGATGAATGAATGTGTGACGCTGCAGAGCAATTTCAACGCGCAACTGGCGAAGTTAGTAAACGAGGGACATGTCGGCAGGAAAAAATACAATCTTTACGAATTTCATTCTGTGTACTCTTCTGGACAGCAACTATGCCTGGCAGACAGGTACGTAGACACTATATACAGCTGTCATCATTTGGCAGACTTGTTGGGCTGAAAGAAGGCAGTTGGAGTAATAGACGAATCGCTCGTCATTTGAGGGGAGTGATGCCACTGTTTTCCGATGTTAGCAGGAATGGGTAAACAGTGGCCAAACATAGCATCAAGAAGGAAGGGCTTGACCTCGGGAGATGACAGAACGTGAGGTCGGAGCAGTGATCAGAGAGACACTCAGAACGCCGGATTTATCATTATTGTCGAGCTGACGTGCAACTGGTACTTCATTTACTGCAGGGACTATTAACAGGCGACTCACAGAAAGGAGCTGTGGCCACGTCGCCCCTGTACAGAATCAAGCTCGTATTCAGTGGTGTCGGGCACATTCGGCCTGGAATCTCATTGAGTTGAGTAGAATTGTCTTCAGTGATTAGTCACACTTCAAACTGAGCCCCGAATACCAACAAACACTTGTCCTGAGATGCTGCAGACAGTGGTGGGATATCAAACAGACAGTCCCGCCATACGGGAACACAATCAGGTGTTATCGTCTGAGGTGCTACTACATTTCCCAGGGTATTTGACAATCTGTCTGTTCAACCAGTTCTCACACATCTGGACTCAATAAAGGGACATAGATGGTTAATTTACAGCCTTTCCCAATCGTACTTCATGATATCTTCTCGCTTGCAAAAGGATGCGCAAAGTACAGGGTTATTACAAATGATTAAAGCGATTTCACAGCTCTACAATAACTTTATTATTTGAGATATTTTCACAATGCTTTGCACACACATACAAAAACTCAAAAAGTTTTTTTAGGCATTCACAAATGTTCGATATGTGCCCCTTTAGTGATTCGGCAGACATCAAGCCGATAATCAAGTTCCACCCCCACGCAGCGCAGCATGTCCCCATCAATGAGTTCGAAAGCATCGTTGATGCGAGCTCGCAGTTCTGGCACGTTTCTTGGTAGAGGAGGTTTAAACACTGAATCTTTCACAATAACCCCACAGAAAGAAATCGCATGGGGTCAAGTCATGAGAGCGTGGAGGCCATGACATGAATTGCTTATCATGATCTCCACCACGACCGATACATCGGTTTTCCAATCTCCTGTTTAAGAAATGCCGAACATCATGATGGAAGTGCGGTGGAGCACCATCCTGTTGAAAGATGAAGTCGGCGCTGTCGGTCTCCAGTTGTGACGTGAGCCAATTTTCCAGCATGTCCAGATACACGTGTCCTGTAACGTTTTTTTCGCAGAAGAAAAAGGGCCCGTAAACTTTAAACCGTGAGATTGCACAAAACACGTTAACTTTTGGTGAATTGCGAATTTGCTGCATGAATGCGTGAGGATTCTCTACCGCCCAGATTCGCGCATTGTGTCTGTTCACTTCACCATTAAGAAAAAATGTTGCTTCATCACTGAAAACGAGTTTCGCACTGAACGCATCCTCTTCCATGAGCAGTTGTAACCGCGCCGAAAATTCAAAGCGTTTGACTTTGTCATCGGGTGTCAGGGCTTGTAGCAATTGTAAACGCTATGGCTTCTGGTTTAGCCTTTTCCATATGACTTTCCAAACTGTCGGCAGTGGTACATTTAGCTCCCTGCTTGCTTTATTCGTTGACTTCCACGGGCTACGCGTGAAACTTGCCCGCACGCGTTCAACCATTTCTTCGCCCACTGCAGGCCGACCCGTTGATTTCCCCTTACAGAAGCATCCAGAAGCTTTAAACTGTGCATACCAACGCCGAATGGAGTTAGCAGTTGGTGGATCTTCGTTGAACTTCGTCCTGAAGTGTCGTTGCACTGTTATGAGTGACTGATGTGAGTGCATTTCAAGCACGACATACGCTTTCTCGGCTCCTGTCGCCATTTTGTCTCACTGCGCTCTCGTGCGCTTTGGCGCCAGAAACCTGAAGTGCGGCTTCAGCCGAACAAAACTTTATGAGTTTTTCTACGTATCTGTAGTGTGTCGTGACCATATGCCAATGAATGGAGCTACAGTGAATTTATGAATCGCTTCAATCATTTGTAATAGCACTGTATATTCATGTAAAAGCTTGAAAATTAGCAGCAGTTTCCCCCTACGAAACATACACTATGTGATCAAAAGTATCCGGAAACCTGGCTGAAAATGACTTACAAGTTCGTGGCGCCCTCCATCGGTAATGTTGGAATTCAGTACAGTGTTGGCCCACCTTTAGCCTTGATCACAGCTTCCACTATTGCAGGCATACGTCCAATCAGGTGCAGGAAGGTTTTTTCGGGAATGACAGCCCATTCCTCACAGCGTGCTGCACTGAGGAGAGGTATTGATGTCGGTCAGTGAGGTCTGGCATGAAGTTGCCGTTCCAAAATATCCCAAAGGTGTTCTGTAGGATTCAGGTCAAGACTCTGTGCAGGCCAGTCCTTTAGAGGGATGTTATTGTCGTGTAACCACTCCCCCACAGGCCGTGCGTTACGAATAGGTGCTCGATCGTTGTTAAAAGGTGCAATCGCCACCCCCGACTTGATCTTCAACAGTGGGAGCAAGAAGGTGTTTAAAACATCAATGTAGGCCCGTGCTGTGATAGTGCAACACAAAACAACACGGGGTGCAAGCCTCCTCCATGAAAAACACGACCACTCCATAACACCACCTCCGAAGATTACTGTTGGCATTACATACGCTAGCAGATGACGTTCACCAGACATTCGCCATACCCGCACCCTGTTCATTGGATCGCCAGATTGTGTACCGCGATACGTCACTCCACACAACGTGTTTCCACTGTTCTATCGTCCAATGTTTATTCTCCTTACACCGCATGGGGCGTCGTTTGGCATTTACCGGCGTGATGTGTGGCTTGTGAACAGCTGCTCGACCACGAAATCCAAGTTTTCTCACCTGCTGCCTGACTTTCATAGTACTTGCAGTGGATCCTGATGCAGTTTTGAATTCCTGTGTAACAGTCAGGATAGATGTCTGCCTACTACACATAATGATCCTCTCCAATTGACGGCGGTCTCTGCGAGTCAACAGACGAGGTCGGTCTGTACGCTTTTGTGCTGTATATGTTACTTCTAGTTTCCACTCCACTATCACATCGGAAACAGTGCACCTAGGTATGTTTAGGAGTGTGAAAATTTCGCAAACAGACGTATGACACAGGTGATACCCAATCACTTGACCATGTTCAAAGTCTGTGAGTTCCGCGGAGCGTCCCATTCTGCTCTCTCATAATGTCATTGATATGGAGTACCTGGCAGTAGGTAGCTGCACAATGCAGCACAGAGCTGGTTGATAGGGTGAATGGTATCTGTGGATCTGAATGCCGTCATAAAAATTAGAAATCTAGATTCCAGATTAGTATTATTTTGTCAAATAAAGGGCGCTCAGCCCAATCTTGTCGATTTGTCATTCCACTCCCAGCATCATTGTACATACATTTCTCCATTTGCTGCCATGGATTAAGTAGCTAGAATTGTCTGTGATTGCTGTGTGTTTTAGCACTAAGAAAAGCCCGGCTTTCCCTTCAAATCTATCACGTAGTCTTTTGGCACTCTGCGCAGCACTCAGAATGGGCCTGTATGTGGTTGGTAGAAATCAGACACGTGTTCTTCAGACGATAGTTTCGTTGTTTTGCCTGTCAGTAGCTAAGCAGAGTGGGAGGAGAAAAGCAGAGAGGAGCTTAAACAAGTGTCTAGGCATATAAATATAAAGAGGGCCTGGTTGTGAGAGTAAGTAGCGTAGCTATTGAAATGGAAGACGGAGCAGCAGCAAGGGAGATATGCTGGATAGTGTGGGAATGTTGCAGTGGGTGGATATTCTGCATTACAATGGTCAGGAACCAGATGTCTTCAGCTGTAGGAGGTGGGTGGAGGAAATTGATGGGATGGATGGGCTGGTCAATGTGGTGAATGGGGACAGTGAGTTCAGGATTTGCATTTGGAGGAAAGGGTGGGGTGGAATTCGTAGCAGGTGTTGCAGGAAGGAGGAGGCCAAGGTTAGGACATTGTTTAAGGTAGTGGGAGGCACTCCACGAGGTAATGGTGGATGCGGGGCAAGTAGAAGTGTAAATGATGGTGCTAGTGGATGTGTCCATGATGGGATTCGTTGTCCACTGGCAATAGGAGTCACTGAAATGGGGAAATAGACAAATATGGAGGGTGGTTGTGATGAGGACAGGGGGATGCCGCCAGCGGCGGTGGTGGTGGGGAGCACCGGGCAGCAGCCAGCAGACAGATGGCAAAGGCACCTTGAGAGCAGTCCGGGTGGCATAATCCTCCGATTTGAAAGTGAGGGGATCCAACCCTCGAGATGTTAATTTTTTCCCCTTACTGAATGTCAATCCCCCCTGGCGATAGATGCATAAAGCCCAAATAAGAAAAGAGAAAAAAAACACATTATGGGAAGATAACAAACGATATAAAAAGGCAATAAAACGGTGACTTTGTTAAAAACGGTAAAGTGGCGGAAAAGTTGCAGAAGTTAAAACAGAGAAAATATGGGGATGATAACGCTAATGAAGACATATAGAAAGTACACAGGCAAAATTTAAAAAACATGGCGACGGTACGTTTTATGTTTGCAACGCGCATGCGTGTGAGCCCGCCGGCGACTGTTTCAACAAACCTATTCGTACTTCTCCTATCAACACCACCAAGAAACAAAGCTTCACAACGCCTGCAGTGACGTCACAGCTCTGCATACTGTATCACCTAGTTTGTAAATGATGAATTGTGGCGTAACACGATCGAGTGAAAAAGATTTATATAAATATTGGATCCTGTATCTTCAAAGGCAGTTCATATAGTCACAACTACCTACTTTTTAGAATTTTAAGCACTTATAGCGTCACCTTGCTGCTGATTAGATCTTACAATAAGGTAACCAACGCAATATTTCGACTACCTAAGGCATAATGATTTTCCTTGAATACAAAAAAAAAAAAACATAAATAAATAAAAATTAATAAAAAAAATACACTAGGACCTTCCAAATTCGCCTACAAATAAAATAAATCATTTATCCTATTTTTTCAGTCACCACTACCTACTTTTTATGCAACGTAAAATTTTAAGCGCTTACAGCATTGCCTTGCTGCATATTCAATTTTATAATAAGTAATAATGATTTTCCTTGATTGTTAATAAAATTACACAAGGACCTTAAAAATTCACCGCAAATATGTAAATCATTTATTAAAAGTTTTTTCATTTAATAACTTACGAAAAAGGGGCATGTGATACTTAACAAGCTTCACTTTAATAAGTAAATGTCCAGAAAACATTTATTTCACAATTTTTTGTGACAAGGAGTCAGATGTCAAGACTTTTTCATTCTTTTGTAAATACTTACATCTTTTGTCACACACACATCATTTTTTAGTTTTACAAAGTTGTTTAGTAAAATATTTGCACTGCAAGTCAATATACAATGTGTGATAGATTCAAGAGTGTGACCTTTTAAACAATGGAAACCAAGAAGTAAGTCTTTTGGCACATTAATGGCTGCTTCTTTCACAAGCACATTTCTTTGATTTACTTAGTGCAGGAACAAATTTTTCCTTTTCTTTAAGAATTTTTTGTAGTGTTATGTATACATAGGAAACACATGTGACTACATCACTGCTAGGGTATGTTAAACCTCCCCTGTCATTTGCCATTATCAAATCATCTGCTTGTCTTGTTTCTTCGGATGTTACAAACCCTTCACAATATGGACAATTTATTTTAGATGCACTTGGTGTGAGCAATATAATGGAGTAATGGCCAAGTGTTTTCGTCTACTCTACTTCATCAACATCACTATCATCAACTACTACATTTAACAGCTCTGGGTTGTCGATATCTTGAAAGCCTGGGATTCTACAACAAGCAGCATCGACATTATTAGGTCTAACAACAACATCACCAAACACTTTGGACTTTAATACAAGAGAAAACATACTCTGGGCCCTTAATTTTCCTTGTGTTTCAAATACCTGCCTTAGCGATACATGGTAACTTCCCCCATTAAGCTGGCAGTATTTCCCAAACCTGTCCTTCAAACTGTCTGTCTGTATTTTCCCAAAGAGCAAATATGTCCTCTTCTTCTCACACAGCCAGCATTCACTAAAATCAATAAAGGTTGCAGTAGTATGTTTGAGAGCAAAGTGTGTTTCTCTGGTCAATTTCTTTCCTCCATTGCAATCTTCCCATGGCCACAACCACGAGAGAAAGTTTCTCAAAAAGACATGAATATGTTTTGAATTGAGAGTAATCTGTTCTTGGTAAACATTTCTTAGCCATTTATCCTTCAGCAGCGTTTCAACATTTAATATCAAACCACTGACTTATTATTTTTACAAATGTGGCAGTACTCTGCCAGTTTTCAATTTCTTTGTTGCACCTAGTTGTTGCATTGCAACAACTGTCATGTTATTAAAAATATGCAATGCTAATTTCACATTTTGCCATTCAAAAGAATTTGGATATAGTGACTTAAGTGTTAAAGTGCTGCCATACTGCAACAGTTCTCATTTTTCTAGTAAATATAGTTCCTTCAGTGCTGTAACAGAAGCAAGACCTACCTTCAAGCTATCACTAAAAGAAGGAAAGCATATAATTTGGTCCTTTTCATTACCCCAGTTGTTCCGTTCACATTTTAAAATGTGTACAGTATCCACAAAGTAGTAAAGTGGGCGGTCTGCAGAAGTCTGCTCAGGATGAACATATTTTATCTGTACACTAGGAGGGAGAGGGGGGGGGGGGGAAGAAAAGTACGAAATAGCTTTCTTATTAGTAGCATTATTGTCAGCTACTACTCCTATTACCTGAAATCCCACTGCTTCTAGTTTAATTGAATTGTGTGAACTGGGAGAATATGCACCACATCTTTGTACACTGAATCCATACTCTGGATCATAAAAACGTAAGCACTAGTTGCACACAAAACCACATCTGTATTAAAAGCACCACCTACGACATTGCCACCTTTATAGTCAAGTTGTGACTTTAAATAAATCTCATCCATCAACAGGACAGTTTTATCATTCACAGATAAAGCACCAACTTTTTGTGGTATGTAACTGAGAAACTGATCACTCTGATGCTCAATGATTGGGTTAGTTGGAAGTTTACTGCAAAGTTTTGACAAAGTACTGGGACTTGGAATGGAATAATTACGAGCACTCATCAAAATCCTATATGCATGTGGCCTGATAGAATAAGCTAATGACCATAAAATCATTGAAACACTCCCGTACCTAATCTCTGTTGGACTATTAAATCTTGGAAATGAAACTTGTTCCTTCAAAAATTTAATTTTATGCTCACTTTCTGGTAAATTTTCCAAAATGTCTTCAATGCAAGACAAACTTGCGTCAAATGGAGCCTCATTTATATGAAACATCACATACAACTCTTTCAAAATATTGCTAACTGTACCAGTATCACTTACTTGGTTTGGTAATTTAATCGTACCAGCACAATTTAGCTCAGCTTCCTTCACAAATGCACTTAACACTAAATCACTATTTATAACGACATGCCACACAACATTTAGATAAGGAGCATCCTTTAACACAAGACACAAATTATTTGATTTAGTTACCGTGACCCAGTCACTGTGCTTTTCACAATCAGATAATTTTGATTTAAAATCTTCTAAACTAGCAAATGAACTCTTTTCCATCATTTTTTGTGTGATCCCACACTCTGCTCAATGACTTTCTCAAGTGCTTGGTTCTCCAAACGTTCGCGACTCTCTGGATCTTCTCGAGCTGGTGCTTGTTTTGAAGATAAATACGTAGTTCATCCTTGCAACTTTGAAGGTACGGCATCTGCAAATAGAGAGAGATAAACATGAGATCCGTATAGCAATGTTTCATGATCTTAGATATTTAACAATATCGTAAGAAAATTAAGGAACCTGAACATTAATCTGAAAACTGATTACAAGTACCCTTTACGATAAATTTTCACGAACGTTTCTTTAAACGTGGACGGTCCAAAGGTGCTGTAAAGAGTTTGCCAGTTTTGGGTCGTAAGCACTGGTAATTTTCTCAATGTCGTCTGCAGTGAAATCAGTTCACATATCTGAAAAGAACCATATATTTTACTGTTAACGTAAAGACAGAATGTAAACCGACAAATGAAATCTAACTGAGGACTGCATAAAGTGAGCTTAAAAGTATAATGCTTCGTTATAGATAGGCTATTGATTTGAATTTTCAGTTCTGTAACATAACAGTATTAAAGAGTAACAATATAGAAATAAAGTTAAATTACAGATACTTACAACGAACTGTTTACTGGGTTCCCAGTCATTCCTATGAACTGCAGCGATCCGTTTCAGTCTTAATGCTTCATCAGACGGGAATGAAAAGATGCTAACTGTTAAACCGTTGTCGTAGTTTCCCCTACAATAGGGCATACAGCACTTGTGTGACATTTTGAGCAGATTCTCATTAACAATCCGAATCGCATATGGCAGTGAGAACAAGATTTCCGCCACAAATGTTACGAAAATAAAGCCATGCTTTCAGTCACTGCTACGAAAACCGACCCACAGGCGTCTAAAGCTAGCGAAATGAGGGATGCTCAACTACCGGACCTACCGATAGATGGCTCTACCATTTGATTACTGTCGTCCGTATTGCCCGCCATATTTGAATTTGCCAAGAAGTTTCTCTCGGTCTGTACGGTGTATAAGGAATTAAGGATTATCGAAATGGTGATTTCTTGTTCCGCTTTCAAGTGTACGAAGCGATGGAGTAAGGAAAGTGACTTACCATTTCACAGGTAATAGGACTACCGGTACAATACTACAACAATACAGACTTAGTGCGTTTGCGAATTCGATGTTTTTGAACAGGTTTCCTCTAAAGCACCCAGAGCTGCTAAAGAAGTGGATTACTTCCGTGAAGCGGAAAGATTTCAAACCTACATCTTGCAGTTTTCTTTGCGGAAACCTTTTCCGGCAAGATGATTACGTAGTGAGCCCTGGAACGTGGAAGAAACGTCTCAGACCCGAAGCAGTGCCATCAATTGTTGACTTTCCGACACATTTGATGCCACCAAATAAACAGTCACGACGACATGTTAGCATTTTGAGTGACAACGATGCTTCTCCATTTGAGGCAGCTAATTAATTTCTTTGCTATGTGTGTGGTTTTGACCTTTGTGAATTTATTTCGTACGGACACTAATGGGCTACATAGGTCTACGCAATGTTGTAATACAGTTCCATATTTTTGTTTTCAGCGTTTTGTCCTGGAATCCGTGCTTGATTTGCCCTCTGCAGAAGCTACTGATTGCGTGGACAATGTTGTCAATGAGAATTCTTCCGTGGAAAGCATGTCCCATTTATCCAATGCAGAAGCTGCGAATTGTATCGAAATCGTTAGTATAAGGATGTTTTCACACCCCCAAAGTTTTCTTATAATATTTTTTCATCAAGCCTTGAGTTATTTCAATCATATATAACGAAATTATTTCTTTATTTCAGAGTGCAGTTGGTTCTCAAGTAATTGATTGTGGTATACAGTCGAAAGTAGAAATGGAAGACAAGGCGACCAGAACTTGCAATTTTTTCTCAGACATTGTGCACGAATTAAAACGTAAACTGAAGTGTGTACGTGAAAAACTTCGAAGAAGAGAGAAGAAAGTGTTTTCGATGGATGACATCATAAGTTCATTGAAGGAGAAGGGGCATCTTCCTGAGAAGTTACATAACTTCCTCAATCATCAGAAAGGAACACAAGTGGAATTAGTGTGCAATTTAGTGGACAACTCTCTCTCGTCAAAGGGTAATAGATACACAACAAATGTGAAAATGTTTGCGATGACTGTGTACTTTTATTCACCAGCAGCATATGAATACCTGCAAAAATTAAAGCCTCTGACCCATAAATCATTGATTTCGAAACGGGTGGCAAGTGTCGACTGTGAAACTGGCTTCTTAAAAGATGTTTTTAAGTACGTTGATTCGAACCCAATCGTAAGGGACCAGTTCAGCGATTCATGTCTAATTGTAGACAGTGTGGCACTTAGGAAGCAAGTAGTTTGGGACCAAGGAACTAAGCAATACACAGATTTTTTAGAGTTTGGTGGGGAAATGCCTCAGTCAAAAGAAGTAATAGAGGCATCTGAGGCTCTGGTTTTCATGCTTGTCTCTATTAAAGCCAAATTTATATGCCCGATTGCATATTTCTTTATCAACGGTGTACAGGCAAATAATCAGGCCACACTGATGAAATCCGCTTTAGAGAGGCTGCATAGCTCTGGCATTAGGGTTTAATGTGTTACATGTGATGGCTGCAAGGTAAATATAAGCACTTTACGTACACTTGGCTGTACTTTAAATTTTTCCAAGGGTGATTTTAAGAGCTACAATGTTTATTGTATGTTGGACATGTCATATGATGAAGTTTGCCAGGAATGCTCTAGCAGAAGTATCTGCTATTGAGTCCCCAACTGGCATTATTAGATGACATTTCATTGAGCAATTGAACAAGGTACAACAAGAAGAAGGTATGACATTTGCCAACAAACTATCAGGACAACATATAATTTATGTAAATAGAAAAATGAATGTTTCATTAGCTCCACAGACTTTGAGTTCTAGAGTGGCAGATAGTATAGAGTTTTTGAGGAGGGTTGGTGATCCAAATATTAAAGGAAGTGAAGCAACAGTAGAATTTTTGTATAATATTGATAGGATTTTTGATATTCTGAACTCCAGAAATCCATTAGGTAAAGGGTATAAGAGCCCCCTGAGACTTGACAACAAATCTTATTGGCTTGGTATTTAAAAAACAAAAAATTAAAAAAAATGGTTCAAATGGCTCTGAGCACTATGGAACTTAGCATCTATGATCATCAGTCCCCTAGAACTTAGAACTACTTAAACCTAACTAACCTAAGGACATCAAACAACACCCAGTCAACACATTGGTATTTTCAGACACACTGAAAATTATATCAAAAGCTTAAAAATCATTGGTGTTCCATTGCTGCTCCATGCAAGAAATACTTTTGCTTTTGGGATAATTTTCAATATGCAATCAGTAAGGCACATAGCTCTGACAAGTATGCTTCGTGTTGAATCTCCTTTGAAGTATTTGCTAACATATAAACTGTCACAAGACCACATAGACCTTTTTTCCCCCTGCATTCGGTCCAGATGTGGTTGGAACAACAATCCAAATGCATACCAGTTCAAATGTGCCATGAGAAAGTTGCTCTTGGGTAACAGTGTCACTGCAATGAATGGGAATTGCTCAAATTTTAATGTGTGTTGTTTGCCACCTGTTTATGATTTTCATGCAAGAAAGCATGTAGTAGAAAGTGATGAAAGTGCTGCAGAAAATGAAGTAGAGGAGTGGTGTGCACTTCTTGATGATAAGATTAAGTTCTCATTTCACAAGTAAAACATACTCTATTATATTGCAGGGTATGTGTCATTGCACCTTTCAAGGCAGATCACATGCAAAGACTGTCTTCACATACTGAAGCCACCAGTAGTTAAATCTGCATTAGAATGTGATTCTCTCTATGCTTTTCCCAATATGGCCAATAAAAATGCATTTGTAAATTTTGTTAACTGGGGAAAACTGGTTAAAACAAGTGACTGCGTGTACTCTGTTGTAGAATACTCAGAAACTGTTTTAGATGTTTGTGACTGCTGGGGATATGTGACAGAAATATATATACAGGCCAAGATTTTGCATTGTGTTAAAAATAAATTTGTAGATTACCCATTTCCTGCTCTTGGTCATGATTACCATTATGAAATTAGGATAGAGGACTTACGTCAGACTCAACTTGTTTGTAAGATTGCATTCCTATACTCCTGCATACGCTTAAAAACATGTGGAAAAAAAGCCTGCTGAGAAAATTTTAAACAACAAATCAAGTATAGGGCAGAAGCTAAATAAACTCATATTGTTTAATCATGTATAGTGCTCAAATTGGAAAAATTATGTAATGGGACATTCCATGCAGATGGGTGTGACATTTTGACAGATTTTTTAAAACTATTTTGTCCATAGATTTGTTGTTGTGTAATGATGAACTTCAAAAGATGAATCACATTGAAGTAAAATAAGTCTTTACATCCTGTGTAGATATTGTAACAAAATTATAATTGTTTATTATATAAGCTTATTTTAAGATGTTTGAAGTTACAAAATATGCACTTGCATTAAAAACAGGTGATTTGTGTGAAATTAATGAAAAAAAAATGTTCTGAGACTTATTTGACAGATGGCTTTCAGTGTGAGAAAATTTGTCCCTCAATAACTATGTTAACTTGAATTTTTCACTTTAAGAAAACAGTTTAATCTCAGGATGGGTGTGATCTAATGAAGTATGCAGTGGCCCTATGTTTCAAACAGGACAGGTATACAGTCTCACACACACACATATCCATCCACACATACAGACACAAGCAGACCTGTCCTTTTTCCCCCCTAAGATAAGTCTTTCCGCTCCCGGGATTGGAATGACTCCTTACCCTCTCCCTTAAAACCCACATCCTTTCGTCTTTCCCTCTCCTTCCCTCTTCCTGATGAGGCAACCGTTGGTTGCGAAAGCTAGAATTTTGTGTGTATGTTTGTGTGTCTATCGACCTGCCAGCGCTTTCGTTCAGTAAGTCACCTCATCTTTGTTTTTATATATATTTTTTCCCGCGTGGAATGTTTCCCTCTATTATATTGATACAGTGAATACAGGTACACGTGGAAATCTAGGAAATTTCAGTATTCATGTTACATGCCTAATTTTCATTAACATTTACCTTAATTATATGGTTACACTTTTTGCTGATTTGAACTGTGTACTACATGTTAAAAAGATTTTGTTTGGTCATAGTAATAAAAGCATTTCATTTTGTTAGTTCATATGTCCCACACGGAACTGAAATTATCGAGTTATGATGACAAAGGAAGGAAATAACATTAAGGAATCTTACTTCACAGAAATTATGTAACAATGGTTACACTTTTTGCTAGTTAACTTTAACATAAACCATTTAGTTTTCCATTAAGAGTGAAAGCAGTTGCATGAGTCACGTAAAGAACAAAGTTTCTCATAGGGAACTAAAGTATTTTACGTTTGAGTTATTGCAGACCCAAAGTATTGTGATCTTCATATTTCTATTTAAAAAAGTTTGTAACTCAAATTCACAGACATTTTGGAATCTGTACATACATGTGTGTAGCAAGGTACTTTTCATGTGCCATGTGGAACCTTTAATTTTCTGGTTTAAATATAATTTGTTTCATGAATTACCTTTAATACCAGCACTGTCTGAATGCATTATTTACCATTTAGAAGAAGAAATATTAGTGTACAGAATAACAAACCTCATGAAAAATGCGAGAAATTGTTGTGTACAGAACTTGGAATGGCTCTTTATCAATAGCAGGTAAAAAAGAAGTCTTCTATTAAATGTTCAAAGAAACCAGTCAGTACCTCTTAATTCGCCATAGAGGTGATACAGTAATAAAACAATTTACTTTTTTCAGAATTTCTGCTAAGTATTAAAAGTGTGAAGACGTATTCAATTAGTATTTGCTTTACCAATAACCTGAAGTACAAGCACACGTATAAGCAGATAATTATGGGAGGCAAGAGTTATGTTAAAATTAAAGATACTGACTGTTATTACTTGCTCACAAAGCATTGTAGTTGCTGCACACTTTATGCTGTATGTGGTGTACCCAATGTGATTCCTGGAGGACATAATATTGTTATCCCATGGGAGTGCACTGGTACCACACCTTTTGAAAGTACGTTTTGTTGTGGAATAGTTGTATCAGATGTCTGTACCCGAAAACAAATCTCCACTGTGACACCCTTATGTTCTTGGTATGCTATTAGCCATTATTACAGGAATACTCTTCACATGGAGGAGGAAGCATAGTGAGATTTTCTTTTTCATCATTTCCAACATTGTACACAACTTTCTTGCACTTTTATGTTATCACATTTTTTCCCTTGATAATCGAAGAGAGAGAGAGAGAGAGAGAGAGAGGGGGGGGGGGAGAGGGGGATTTAAGCGAGCTTTCATAACTGAAAACTCTACTTGCGTCATTTGTTATTTTCAAAATGTTACTCTCTTTCCAAATACTGTCCTATTTCTTCAAACCAATTTTGAATTTCTCAGGTTATTACATATTATTTACTGTACGTTGTCCACCAATATTTCTGTTATTACCAGATAGTTTGTAATGTGGCACTACCTTTGTGCCACTGGTATTGGCTAGTGTACTTTTGCGGATAAGAAAATCGACTGGACTAGATTGTCCTGTCAGTATAGGACAAATTCAGACAATATGCAGCTTTTTACACTAAATTTGCAATATAATGTCACCCTTGTCTCACACATATTGTAGCAGCCATTGAGGTGCCTGTCTGGCCAGCTTCTGCAGCTTTCACTTTCAGGTTTGTTTTTTGCTTGGGCCGTATACTGACAACCAGTCATTCCAGTGATTGACACCATGTCAAAGACTGGAACCAAGATTCACAGAAATAGAATTCTATGGTTGTAATTCAAAGTGTAATTAATTTTGCTCACTGACATGTTTTGAATTCAATTTTAAAATTGTTTTGGTGTCACATGACTGGAAAATTACAGTTTTAAGACACCCCAACCTTAAAATTAGCAGCTGTGATCGAGGTTATTTCCAACAAGTTCCTTCACTTCCTACATCATCATGGATCAGTCTAATATATTATTATTGCTAGACTTAACTTCCAAATGATACAAGTCAAGCAGTTAAGAGGAGCCTTAACGTTGGGCTTTGTGCTTATCTCATTTAAATGTATTTCTTGTCTCGTATCAAAGACTGTAGCACTGTTAAAAACTGGTGCTTCTACCATATCACTCAGTTTAAATACACGGTGTCATGTACAGGCGTTAATAAAATCATGGCATTTAAATTACTGATCAAAGAGTGTTTCAAATTCGTAAGTGCATGTTGCAATTACAGAGTCAGCATATATGCAGATCGGTAATGCGTCACTTCAGATAAAGAAAAAATAACGATTTTTTCTGTTTATACGTAAGTAATACTTTAATAGTTCAGTTGTAATTTCTGTTGTCAGTAAAGATACCCCTAAGCACACGATGTCAAATTTTTTTCAAGAGACGTCTTCACTGTTGTCCACACTTGATTTTCCGAATTATACCAGTAGTTAAAACTTCGGCAAGTAAGGTAATTTGTTGACCTCCATTGAATCTTAAATAGTGTTTTAAAATGGACAAATAAGTAAAGCACTCATAAATAGTAAACAATTTATAGGTCAGCTTGTCAACCTTTCAAAACACACCGAATTTAGGAATTTCATAGCAGAACTGTCACTGTTTTTTCTCGCTAGATTAGAAACACTTAATTATGTTGATGTGTAGATATCTAGAACATCCAATTTAAAATACTTATGAGGGCGCAGAACGAAAAACATTTTCATCCGTGTTTTGACACATCGTTTTTTTGCCAAATTCAGATATGACGGACACTCAATGATATAATCTCTTGCCGGCACACGCTAGACCCATCTATCGGTAGGTCCGGTGGTTGAGCATCCCTCGTTTCGCTAGCTTTAGACGCCTGTAAACCGACCCATGCAGTGACCACGCTTCCAAACATGAAACACCGCTTCTACCACAGATAGCACTGCTCAACCGCAGAACCCCAACGTCACAGCTCCCACAGAATTGTGTGCGTAAGCTTTGTTTTTAGGTGTAGTTGCTCCAATTCGACTCGTTTTCGGCCAGTCACGAATTGCAGACGGAGCTAAAATGATCGCCATATTTTCTGAGGTAGCGTCTCGCATCTAGAGGGTTGGATCCCCTCCTTCGAAAGCGTCAGATTGCAAAGCCTGCTGGCTGTCCTTCGCCGTCGTCGTAACCGCTGCCGCCGCCGCCGCCGCCGCCGCCGCCGCCTGCTGTTTGTCCGTCTGTTCGCCGCCGACGCCGACGCCGCCTGCTGTTCGTCCGTCTGTTCGCCGCTGCCCATCGCCGACGCCGACGCCACCTGCTGCACGTCCGTCTGTCTGTCGCCGTTCGTCTGCAATGAGTACTCCCACCTCCACCGTCATCTACACCTCCCCCTCCCCCTCTCCCACAGTCACTTCCTGGAGTGCCGCCTCTGGCCTCCCTCCTTCCACCTCCCCTTCCCTTCCCCCACTTACCCACCCCCCTATCTCCTCCCCTGCTGTCTACCCACACCTCTACACCCTTCCTCGAGCCTCCACACCCTCAACAGCTCCCACTACTACCCCCGCCCTCACGTACGCCTCTGTTGCCGCCTCTGCTGCCACCCCTCAGGTGGTTGGCTTCCCCTCTCTCACTGACCCCGTCACTTCATCTTCTGCATCTCCCGCACTCATGACGTCGCGCCGAGCCACCATCGCCACCACTGAACCAGCTGCTTCTCCCGGTGCCTCCACTATGCCACAGGGATCTGCCACCCGCCACCTCCCTCTCCTCCCCGTCCCTCTCCCCTCCATCCAGCCTCCAGTCTCCAAAAAACCCCAAAAGCGCGTCCTTACCGACTCTGCTCCCGCCACTTCCCACAAAAAATCAACACCACCTCCCCCTCCCCCTGCCGTCACCATGGACACCACCCCTCCTCCTGCCACCCCTACCTTGGCCCCCACCCTCCACACCTTTGTCCTGTCAACTCCCGATCCTAAGTTCCTCGACGCTTGTACCCTCACCAAGGAAATACGAAAGTACTTACCTGGTGCTCCCATCTCCCAACTCATTCCCCGCAGGGACTCAGTCCTTATCAAGTCCCCGTCCCCATCCTTTCACACAGACCTCCTGCGAAAATTCCCACGAGTTATGTTTGGCCCCCACGCCTCTCTGACACCCTTCCTTTCTGCTTCCACTCCTCGTCAGCCCCAGCCTCCCCGTCGCCCCCCCAACCTACACCGCTGTGATCACCAAGCTCAGCCCGGTGATCACAGAGGATGAAGTGTTGGTAGAACTGAACTCCCACCCGGACTTGGAAATCCGCTCTGCCCGCCGTATCCACAATGCCTCTGGTCCCACCTACCTCATGCGGGTATTCTCAGAGTCCGCCCCATCCATAGACCATCTCCTCACCCAGGGTGCCCTGATATACCACCGTCGCCACCCTGTTGAATCCTCCAAATCCCCTCCCCAATCCTACCGTTGCCAGCGGTGCCTGATGTACAATGACCACCTGACTCCCAACTGCAAAAACCCCCCACCTGTCCCCATTGCAAGGCCTCCCACTTTCTCAAGAACTGCCCCAACCTCGCTGCTCCTCCTTCCTGTAATACCTGCAATGGCCCCCATCCCACATACTCCCACAAGTGTAAAGCTAAACCCCCTCCAGCCACCCCTGAACTTACAGTCCCAGTTCGTCCCGTCGATCCTCCTGTCCATCCTAACAATTCCCTCCGTCCACCCCACACAGCCGAGGACATCATCCGGTTCATTACCGTTGTACTCCAAAACATTCACCCTTTTCAGCGCCCGCACACCTTCCAACAAATATCCCTTGCTGCTCGCTCTGTTTTCCACCTGAACACCTCCACCACTTACTCCCACAACCACGCCCACTTCACCTTCACCCGCCTCGACACCTTAGTTTAAGTCTCTTCCCTTCCCTCTCTCCCCCCCTCCTTCCAGTCATGGCGCGGCACGAGTCTCGCATCCTCTTCCAGAACATTCGCTCCTTCCGCTCCAACAAATACCTCCTCATGCACACCCTCTCCCACCACCAGGTCGACACCTTCCTCTTGAACGAAACCTTTCTCCAGCTCCACCACTCTATCCGCACCTCCCCCTATATCCTCCACCGCACTGATCCTCCTGGTCCTCGTGCACAGGGTGGAGTCGCGATTGGCCACCTTAAGCATATCCCCGTCCGGCCACAACCTCTCCTCAATGACCCCACTGAACACCTTATCCTTAGCGTCTTCTTCCCCTCCCTCACCATTACCTGTGCCACCATCTATGTCAGCTCCACTGCTCTTCTTCCTTATGACTTCATCTCACACATTGACCACACCTTCTCCACCTATGTGATTGCCACCGACCTCAACATCCATAGCCGCACTCCTGCTGCCCTTTGGCGGTGGCATCAGTTCCTCTCCACAATCCAGGGTGACCTTGTTCCCATTCCCCAGCACACCCGACCCGAAAGTAACACCACCCCCGATGTTGTCATTGCCTCCGCCAACCTCCTTGGGTGTATCACTGTCGCCGTCCTTGACCCCACAGGTAGTGATCACCACCCTGTCCTTCTCACCATAACGTCTGCAAACCGCCCCCCTCCGGCTCTGCAACCTGTACCCCCTCCCAAGGTCGTCCATGACTATCGCCGTGCCAACTGGGATGCCTACCGGGACTCCATCTCCACCCAGGTCGAAAGCCACCCTCTTACCTATCGCCATCCTGACGACATCATCCGCGCCTCGTCCTTCCTTCAGACGGTAATTACTGACGCTGTGGAGGCCCATGTTCCTACTAAAACCATCCACCCACACCGTCCCACTCTCCCTCCGCGGGCTGTCCTCCTCCTCTGTGAATCCCGCCGCCTCTATCGCTCCTTCCTTCGCACTCGTGACAGGGATACACTCCAACGCCACCGGCAAATACAGCGACACGTACGGAACCTTATTACAGCAATGAAACGCTGGGACTGGCGCCGGACCTGCACACGACTCAATGCCACCCTCCCTATCAACTCCTCCAAGTACTGGTCCGCCTTCCATCGTCTTACTGGTTCCCTTTCCGCTCCCCACTACCCCCTTCTCCATAACGATCGCCCCCTTCCAGACAACCTCAGTAAGGCCAACCACTTCGCTTCCCACCTTTCCGAGGTCTTCTCCATCCCCGATGATCCCCACTTTGATTATTCTCTTTTCCCCACCGTCATGGAACGTGCTGATACCTCAGTCGCTCCACTTGCTCCTAGTCTCCAGTACTTGGGGCAGTTGCCCCCCTCCGACGTCAACACTCCCATCACAGCACAAGACATTAAACTTCTCCTCCAGTCCAAACGCAACACGGCCCCTGGTCACGACTGTGTCACCTACCGTCACCTTCGAGAAAGCCCCTATTCCTTCCTAACTGTCCTCGCCCATCTCTATAATGTCATCCTCTCTACTGGCTTCTACCCTGACCTGTGGAAGACCTCCCGCGTCCTCTTATTCCTCAAACCCAACAAACCCCCATCTGCCGCCTATTCCTATCGTCCCATCTGCCTCACCTCCGTCTTCAGTAAGGTCTTTGAATCCATCCTCTCCCACCGTATCCATCGGCACCTTGCTCAACACCACCTCCTCCCCCTTACCCAGTGTGGCGTCCGACCCTCCTTCTCTGCTGACGACCAACTCCTCAACCTTGTTCACCTTCTGTCCCTCCAGCTCAACTCCCGTCGCTCTGCCATTTTTGTTTCCCTTGACCTCCAAAATGTCTATGACCGTGTATGGCATCCCGGTCTCCTCTTTAAACTCCAAACCTACGCCCTGCCTATCAATTTTGTCCATCTGGTCGCTTCCTTCCTCTCACACCGTCCTTCCTATGTCACCTTCCACAACACCAACTCCCGTATCTTTTATCCCACGGCTGGCGTCCCCCAGGGTTCTGTCCTCTCCCCTCTCCTTTATCTCTTGTATACAGCTGATATGCCCAAGCCACCCCCACCAGTCCACCTTCTCCAATATGCTGATGACACCGCCTTCCTGGCTCTCTATCCTACCCTTCAACGGTCTCAACGTACCCTCCAAACCAACCTTAATCAGTTCACCACTTGGTGTAACCAGTGGCTCCTCCGTCTCAATCCCTCCAAAACCCAGGCAATCATCATAGGCCGCACCACTCGCTCCTTTCGCCTCCATGATTTCTACCTCACCCTTTATGATCGTCCTATCCAACTCACCCCCACCCTGAAATACCTTGGCCTCACCCTTGACCGACACCTCACCTGGACCCCTCATCTCCTGACCATCCAGCAGAAAGCCCATTCCCGCCTCTGCCTGCTGAAACTCCTGTCCGGCCGGACATGGGGATTGCATCCTTCTACCATCCTCCACACCTACAAATCCCTCATCCGTCCTATCCTCTGTTATGCCAGCGTCGCCTGGATCTCTGCCCCCACCCGCTTTTACAAGGACCTCCAAATCCTTGAACGCCATGCGCTCCGCCTTGCCTTCCGTATCCGCCTTCCTTCCCCCACACGGCTCCTGTATGAACTGATCCCCTTCCCCCACCTCCTCTTGTTCCTCCAACATCTCTGCATCCTTTACATTGTTCGCAGGGTTGATCCCCCCCGCCCTCTGGTTTCCTCCTTCCTCTCCACCCCCCCCCTGTTGCCGCGCCTCTATCGCTGTATCCCTCCCTCTCTCCACCTCCACACCCTCTATCTCCTTCATCAGGGCAATTTCCAACGCCTCCCCCTCCCGGATGACGAACTTCGCCGTGACATATACCCTTCCTTCCAACTATAACCCGACCTTGTCCCCCCCCCCCTCCCCAGGGCCCCCTTCTCCTCTTTCCTCCTTCTCCCAGAGCGGATTTTCCTCCATCCCCCCCCCCCTGAGATCCTACACCCCATACTTGCCTCTCTCCTTCCCACATCCCTCCCTACCTGGCCCTCTTCCGCACGCCCCCCATTCCCCTCCCCCATCTCTTCCCCTCCCTCCCTTCTTCAGGTCTCTCTCATCTCCTTGAACCTGGCAGATCCTCTGTATTGATCATCATCAGTGTGCCACATCAGTGTTGTGTTTAGTGCTGTTTCTCGTGTGTGTCAAGAGGTGTGATTTTAATTGTGTACTGCCTTGAGGTTCGCCGTCAGTGTTACGTTGTGTGCTATGCCATCCGTCAACACCTTTATGCTCCAGTCATACTCTGCCTTGTGTTCTTTTAATCGTCGCAGTGTGTGGCTTTTTGTGTGTGCTACTTTTAAACAGTTTTTTATCTCCATTTTACAGTCACACCGTTTTTTTTGTTTTTTTTTTTTTTGTCTATTGCCTTCCATGATGTTCTTCCTTTTTATATCTATGTTCGCCTTCTTCTCTCCTTTGCTGTTTTTAAATGTCTTCTATTGTTTTGTTCTATGTCTTTCGGCTGAAGAGCAGCGCATATGCTGCTGCCAGCCCGCCCCGATGGGGAATTGAAATACAATAAAGAAAAAAAAAAAAGTATCTCGCACTGACATCTGTTGGCAGCGCCCAGCAACACTGAAGTATTCAAGCGCTGCTTATTTTACTTTACAAGTACAGCAGGAAAAATATCGAGTAAGAAACAATTTCGTAGTTATATGAAGTATTTATTTCTATGCTGCTAATAAAATAGCAATAACCACTCTCGCCCTCGGTTTGTCTGTGAAGAATATATTTCATACCCACAAAATTTCTTGGTAAGGTATTATTTAGATATGGTAACTTTCAGCTGTAATCTGCATCTCCGGCGGTACACCGCAAGGTTACCGCCCTTCGATAGTGCCATTTTCGCGCTAATCGAAGTGCTAGGGGTTCCAGGTGCCAGCCAGCCAGCCAGCCAGCCAGCCAGCCAGCCAGCCAGCAGTTCCCGGTCCAGGCCTGCAGCAGTGGTCCCGCAGCCAGCCAGCCAGCCAGCCAGCCAGCCAGCCAGCCAGCCAGCCAGCCCTCCGGTGGCAGCAGCAGTCCAGCCAGCAGCAGTCCAGCCAGCAGCAGCAGCAGCAGCAGCAGCCGCCGCCGCCGCCGCCGCCGCCGCCGCCCCGGCCCCGTCCGCGGCGTCCCTGCCTCTCGCCGTCGCCGTCGCCGTCGCCGTCGCCGTCGCCGTCGCCGTCGCCGTCGCCCAGTGTGTGTCCTGTCCTTTTAGTGCTGTGTTTTTCTTTCTTCTTCTTGTCGTCATGTCCGCCCCCACCACCACCGTCACTACTACCACCACCGCCATCGTGTATACGTCCCCTTCCGCCGCCTCCACCACTATCACTTGGTGTGCCCAGTCCCACCCCCCTCCTTCCATCCCTCCCCTCCTCTCCATCCCTTCGCCCTCGCTCTTTGTCTCCCCATCTCCCGCCTCTTCCTCTCGTTCTGATCCTTTCCCACCACTCCCCCAGCCTGTCACTGCAGCTCCGGCTAGGGTGGTGGCCCGTCGGGCCACTGCCCACGCCCAGCTCTCCCCGTCGCCATCGCCATCGCCATCACCGCCACCACCGTCATCATCGTCACCATCACCATCACTGCCACATTCGCCTGCACCGTCACAGTCACTATCTCCGGCGCCGACTGCTGCGTCCGTGCCGGGACCTGTCCCTTCCCACCACCTCCCCATCATTCCCGTCCCTCCTGTCACCACCCGCCCATCTGCCGCTGTCACACGCCCTAGTGGCGCCTCCACTTCCTCTGCTCCTAAAAAGGCTCCACCCTGCCCGCCATCCCCACCCCAAAATGCCATGGACGTCTCCCCACCAGGCCCCGCTCCCTCCTCCTCCTCCTCCTCCTCCTCCCCACCCGGTCTCTACAAATATCTCCTGTCCCGTCCCGATCCTTCCTTCCTCGAGGCCCGGAATCTCTCCCTCCTCCTCCGCCAACATTTCCCTGGCGTCCCCATCTCTCTCCTTACTCCCAGACGGGATTCTGTTCTTATCTCCTCCCCCAGCCCAACCCTCCATACTGACATCCTCTCCCGCCTCCCCATCACCCGTTTTGGTCCTCACGCCTCCCTCACCCCTGCTCCCTCCCCATCTCCTACCCGCCAACCCCAACCCCCGCGTCGCCCGCCGACCCTCACCGCCGTGATCACTCGGCTTAGCCCGTCGATCACGGAGGAGGAGGTGCTGGCGGAGCTGAAGGCCCATCCCACCCTGGAGGTGCGGGCGGTCTGCCGCATTTTCAACGCGACCGGCCCCACCCGCCTTATGCGGGTTTTCTCTGAGGACGCCCCCTCCATTGACCGTCTCCTGAAGGAGGGTGCCCTCCTCTTCAATCAGCGGTACAAGGTCGACCCCTCCCGTTCCCCCCCTCAATCCCTGCGCTGCCAGAGATGTCTGCGCTACAATGCACATCCAACAGCAGAGTGCCGCGAGGCCCCCACCTGCCCGCATTGTCGGCAAGCGCACTTCCTCCGGCAGTGCCCCAACCTCCAATCCCCTCCCTCCTGTAATACCTGCAGCCTCCCCCACCCCACCTACTCCCAAAACTGCAAAGCCCGACCCCCTCCCACCACTCCTGAACTCACCGTACCTGTCCGTCCCCTGGACGCCCCCACCCCTCCTGGCAATTCCCTTCGTCCCCCCCCCACTGCTGAGGACATCATCAGGTTCCTCACCATTGTCCTTCAAAACGTCCATCCCTTTCAGCGCCCCCACACCTTACAACAGATCTCCCTCGCCGCCCGTTCCATATTCCACCTTAAAATGTACGCCACCTTTTCCAATAACCAGGCCCATTTCACCTTCTCCCGCCTTGACACCCTCGTCTAAGTCCTTATCATGGCGCGACAGCATCGTATCCTTTTCAACAATATCCGCTCCCTTCCCGCCAACAAGAACCTCTTCCTGCACACCCTTGCTACCCACCGTGTGGATGCCTTCCTCCTCAATGAAACCTTCCTCCAACCCCACCACTCCATCCACACCTCCCCCTATCTCCTCCACCGCTCCGATAATCCCCTCCCAGTTGCGCGTGGCGGAGTTGCCATTGGCCACCACCGCCAGATCCCCGTTCGGCTCCAGCCTCTCCTTCCCGACCCCACCGAACACCTGATCCTTAGTCTCTTCTTCCCCGGCCTTACCATTACCTGTGCCACCATCTATGTCCGCCCCAACGCCCCTCTTCCTTTCGACTTCCTCTCCCACATCGACCGTACCTTCTCCTCCTATGTGATCGCCGCCGACCTCAACATCCATAGTCGCTCCGCTGCCCAGTTACGGCAGTGGCATCGGTTCCTCTCCTCCCTTCAAGGCGACCTCATCCCCATCCCCCAGCACACTCGTCCCGAATCCAACTCCACTCCCGATGTTATCCTCTCCTCCCCCAACCTCCTTGGTCGCATTACGGTGGATGTCCTGGAGCCTATTGGTAGCGACCATCTCCCTGTCCTCCTCACCGTTTCAGACGGCCGTCGCCCCCGCCCCGACCCTCGTCTTGACCCTCCCCCTAAGTACATCCATGACTATTCCCGTGCCAACTGGAATGCCTACCGGGATACCCTCTCCACTCAGGTCGATAGCCACCCTCTCGCCTACCGCCGTCCCGATGATGTCACCCATGCCGCCTCCTTTCTCCAGCAGACCTTGTCTGAGGCCGTGGAGGCCCACGTCCCTACTGTTGCCATCCACCCCCACCGTCCTACCCTACCACCACAGGCCGTCCTCCTCCTCCGTGAATCCCGTCGTCTCTACCGTGCCTTCCTCCGCACGCGTGACCCGGACACCCTACGACGCCACCGGCAACTACAGCGACACATTCGAAATTTGCTCGCGGCCAAGAAACGCCGGGACTGGCGACAGACATGCACCCGTTTAACTGCTACCCTCCCTGTAAACTCGTCCAAGTTCTGGACCGCTTTCCGTCGCCTTACCGGAACTAAACCCTCCCCCTACTATCCTCTTCTCCACGATGATCACCCCTTCCCTGACGCCCTTAGTAAGGCCAATCACTTTGCCTCCTACCTGTCCGATGTGTTTTCCATCCCTGATGATCCCCAGTTCGATTACTCCCTCTTCCCAGATATCCGCGATCGAACTGACACCTCTATCCCTCCCCTCGCTCCTGGTTTCCAGTACTTGGACAACATTCCACACACGGACCTTAATGCCCCCATCACCACACAGGATCTCATCAATACACTCCGCACCAAACGCAACACCGCTCCGGGTCACGATCGTGTCACCTACCGTCACCTTCGTGAAGCTCCTGTCTCTTTTCTCTCCACCCTGGCCAGGCTCTACAATGTAGTCCTGTCCACCGGTTACTACCCCGACCTGTGGAAAGCCTCCCGTATCCTCATGTTCCTCAAACCTGGCAAACCGCCGTCCGCCGTCTCCTCCTACCGTCCCATCAGCCTTACCTCGGTCTTCAGCAAGGTCCTGGAATCTATCCTCACCCGCCGCATCCACCAGCATCTCCGCCAGCACCGCCTCCTCCCCGTTACCCAGTGTGGCTTTCGGCCGTCCTTCTCTTCCGACGATCTTCTCCTTCACCTCACTCATCTCCTTTCCGAACAGCTCAATTCCCGTCGCTCCGCAATCTTCCTCTCTCTTGACCTTGAACGCGCATATGACCGCGTATGGCATTCCGGTCTCCTCTTCAAGCTCCAAACCTTCGCCCTTCCCATTAACTACGTTCGTCTGATCGGTTCCTTTCTCTCCCGCCGTCCTTCCTATGTCACCATCCATAACACCGATTCCTACACCTTTTTCCCCTCCGCCGGTGTGCCCCAAGGCTCCGTCCTCTCCCCCCTTCTGTACTTGTTGTACACGGCGGACATGCCGCCGCCGTCACCCCCCGTCCACCTTCTCCAGTTTGCCGATGACACCGCCTTCCTCGCCCTTGCCCCCACCCTGCGACGCTCCCAACACCTTCTCCAATCCCATCTTGACCGGTTCACCGCTTGGTGCAACCAGTGGTTGCTCAAGGTCAATCCTTCCAAAACCCAGGCGATCATTGTAGGCAACACCACTCCCTCCTTCCGCCTCCTTGATTTCTATCTCACCGTTTATGGCCGTCCCATCGCTCTCACCCCCACCCTTAAGTACCTTGGCGTCACCCTCGACCGTCGCCTCTCCTGGACTCCCCATCTCCAGACAATCCAAGCCAAGGCACGTTCCCGACTCCGTCTCCTCAAGCTCCTTTCCGGCCGAACGTGGGGTCTGGACCCCTCCACCATCCTCCACACCTATAAGTCCCTCATCCGCCCTATCCTCTGTTACGCCCATCCCGCCTGGATCTCCGCCCCCCCTTCCTTTTATAAATCCCTCCAAATCCTTGAACGCCATGCTCTCCGCCTTGCCTATCGCATCCGTCTCCCTTCCCCCACGCGGATCCTGTATGACCTTATCCCCTTCCCCCACCTCCTCCTCTTCCTCGAAAGGATACGAATCCTATACACCTCCCGTAAACTCGATCCTCCTCACCCGCTCGTCTCCCCGATCCTCTCCCACCCCCGCCCACTGCCGCGCCTGTACTCCCACGTCCCACCTAGTCTCCATCTCTCCACCCTCCTTACCCTCTCCCAAGGTGGTTTCCGCCAGCTCCCTCTCCCTGATGATGTCCTCGTCCCCTCCATCTACCCCTCCTATCAACTTTGACCCTGCCCCCCCTCCCTCCTGGTGTCCTTTCCCTTCGGCACCCTCCCTCCTTTCTCTTCCCTTCCCTTCTCTTTCCTTTTCCCCCATCCCCTCCCTCCCCCCTCTTCTTCCGGGCTTCCCCTCCCCCTTCCTCTCTCCCCCCTCTTTCCCCTGCCCGTGGCGTCCCTGCTCTCCCCTCTCGCTTTCCCACTCCCCCTCCTCCTCCTCCTCCTCCTCCTCTCTTGGCAGGTCCCCGGACTCGCACACGCCTCGTGAACTTTCGCGCGCCGGAGATCATCGCCCTCGTTTTAGTGTCTGTGCCGTCGTGTCTGTGCCTCAGTGTTTTTCACCGTCCACGCTCCTTCGTTCACGTGTGTCATCTACATCGTCAGTGTTTGTGCCCAGTGCCGACGGTTTTTCTTGTTTGTTTCATCAAGTGTGAACGGCTTCATGTTTTTTAACTATTGTATCTCCTGTTTTTTAAACCGCCATTCTGTTACTTGTCTGTCTCCCTTTCTTTTAATTTGTACTGCTTATGGCTGAAGAGCGGAGTACACTGTTCCGCTGCCAGCCCACCTTGTATGGGGTGTCCAAATTACAATAAAGAAAAAAAAAAAAAAGCTGTAATCTGTTATACTTCACGTTTATTCTTTCAATTTTTGTAAGGTACGGATTGTATATTAGAAGTCCAAATTGTGTAGCGGTATCTCTTCAGTGCTTTACTATACGTGGAATATATCTTCTCCTTTGAACATTAATCTTATCAACTGCAATATGGTTTGCTAGTGCGTTATGGGGCCTGACGTATTTGTATATATCCCTGTCTCCCCCAGTAATTCCCAACAAGCAACTCCTCAAGCGAAGGGTCAAATCGAGTAGACTGGTAGTATTTCCAATCTTCGACTTTCGAAGAAGTTGGAAACTTAGTTTTAAACCTATATCGAGTTTACAGTAAAGCACCCACCTTACTTTTATTTTCGTGTTTATCTTCCTTGTCCGCCCAATCTGTAACTTTCATCGATTTAATGATTGCATGATAGTTTAGTTTTTTGTATGAAATTCCAAGCGTACTTTCGCCTTCCCTCGCTCCAGTATTGAAATGACAGTAAGCTTTTCTTTCGTCGCCGGCGCTCAGCTTTGGAAATCTAGGCAAGTAGATTCTAGATAGTAATGGGCTTTGTGGTATTGTGAGTTCTAAGAGACGAAAAGCAGAACACAAAATTGTTGGAGAGGAAACAGGAAATGTAATGTACATTCGGATTCTGGGATGCAAACAGGCTGATCGGTTAAAATGATTGTGGCTAGAATATCGTATTTTCCCATAGAATATAAATGTATAGGATCTATTTGAACTGTATGTACTAAAGCTGCACGTGTAGTGTTGTACTCGTGAACGTTATAAACGGCAAATTTATTTCATAGCTGTGTTGTATGCAACTTACTACAGTTGTAGTCGCATCCGTCATATCCATTCCTGAACAAAAAACAACAACCGATTAATTTTACTAAAATTACCACACGATCTACAATGAACAACACCAAATTAAGCTTCACACTCACTGAAACGAATTCCACTACAAACACAGCCGACACTCGCACAATTCTGGATAATGAGCAAAACCAAACTGAACCCATTACACCACACAAACGAAAACCCTGAACACACCACAAGAGAGCACAACAAACCACAACACGACGACATCTACAAACACGCCACACTCACAAGGCAAACTCCACGCCGTCATGACGTCACACGACAACACCCGTACGTCACGGGTCAAAGCCGACACGTGGGATCGGACGCTTCTGTCGTCCCCTCTCAGATTATATTAGTGAATTATACAAGAAAACTTTTGTGGTTGTTGTTGATGGCTTTTGTGAACCTTTGGCAGACTTAGTGATAAACAATTGTTATGTTTTCTTCTAAATTTTCATTAAAATAACCTCATGGCTGGCAGACAGCTATGGTGGTGCAGGGTCATTCATTATATACAACATTCCACATAGAATGAGCAAGAGCTGCACATGCAATGCAAATAGAGCAAAACATACATTCAGATTACTTTTATTGTTGTCAAGTACATCAGTGGGGATGGTGGATAGAGCAACAGTTGGCTCTCGCCTTCCTGTGTATCGTACTGCAGCTGAGAAAGCTGTGTGGTGCCTAAAAATCAGTCATTATAGTGGGCACATAAGTGTCAAGAAAGAACAGCAGTTGGCTGACTCTTAGTCACTCCCACAATCACAGTTACTTTAATCAGGGCGTAGTGTGGTTGTGAAAAAATCATTTCATGCTGAAATTTGATCTGCACTATCAATACAAGACAGAAATATAACTTTTGTGTAAACTTTGCATCCTTAACTAAGATTTAACAAAGTTATGTATTATGGTATGAAGATATTTGAGAAGCTCCCATCTAACATACAACAAGAAATTAGTGTGCTGTAAACTGTCCTATGTAATTACATATGTAGGTTACTGTTTTTTCTAAAAAATACTTGATTAATGAACCAAATATCAAGTTTCTTATGACATCCTGAAGGTACCTAATGTAACTGAAGTAGCAGCAGCTTTCTTTCTAATTCACTAGAACACATTTAACTGGCATAAAAAGAACTAGCATTAAGCAGTATTGTGATATTTTCTTATTAATATAGTGTACAGCTTAAGCAATGTTTGGTTGTCTTTTGTTAATGTTTACCTTCACTTACTCCCTGTAGGTTCACCTCCTTGGCGGTAGAGTAGAAGAAATTTCTATTCTTTTTCACCTTCTTGGTGGGATGTACAGAATATGATGAATGAGCAGAATAAATTTCTATTCTTTTGAAATTGTGATGGTTTATTTATGTCAAGAAATGTTAGTAAATGTATATAATGTGAAGGTGATACTAGAATGCTTAATGCCTTGAACACGTACCTATATAATGAGTGTCGGTAAATCTGTAGCATCACAATCTTCAGCTGTCCAGTTGCAGTGTGAATGCAATACATGATCAGATTAGCTGATTAAATGTACCACCATTTAACAACTTAATATGAAGTTAAATGTGGGAGTTTTTTGAAAATGATTTGCACCTAACTGGCCACAGAGTGGTGTATTCTACATACAAAATTCATATTGCTGATCAGTACATACATAATTCTTTTCTTATTTGACATGTATTGATGTTATTCTAGTTTGACATCTAATGATGTTATTCTACTCATGTTTGTTCTTTCCGTTACTGCCAGGTTCTATCTTAAAATATGCAATAATTCATTCAATATATCTTTTATGTATTTTCAGAAACGCATTGCAAATCCAGTACCACAACAGAGTGACTACAGGATTGCACAACCAAACGTTCTCTGCCACCACCCTATATTTTCTGGGATGGTTACTAGGAATAGGCAACAGCCAGTACCCAAGATCATTATTTTTATTTTACCATCTGTGTCAAATTAATGTGTCTGGTAATATATTAATAATGTTATGTCACTGTCTGTAGTAGTATCATAGATACACTTTAAGAAAATGAAATGGTTTACATTGCACTGTGAAAACCCATGTCATAAAATGTTTATTGACGTGGATGACACGTTTATCTCTTGTGTTGGAGTTATTGTTGCAGTGAATGTGATTTTTTAGTATGACATGTTAAAAACATCAGCAGTAAAATAAATTTGTTTATTGCAGAAGGAGTTACCGGTATGTCTTTTAAATATGTTGTATTGTCCCATCTTATACATGTGTTGTTCACAATCCCTGCTCCCATCCCCACCCACAGAAAGTAATTACAGAATCAAGAATCTGTGTTGTGATTGGTTCTGCATGGAATGTTGTTATAATATTCAAAATTTGTTTGCTTACTGTGAACTATTAGACATCAGCTGTATTAGGTATATTAGTGACATGTGAAGATTTGTGCCGGAGTGCAACGTGAGCCTCATCAAAGATTCACTGTGTATATGTTTAAAATAAGGTATAATGAGCTAATTGTAGCACATTCGGCCAGTGATACACAGCTTCTTATTTGGCATGTGTTCAGTTCTTTTTTTTTATTCATTCCACGCGTCACCTCTCCTCTGCTTGTAACTTCAGATTGATCAGTCTGTGAGAGTACATAATGGGCTATGAAAATGAACACTTATTTACAACAGTTCCTTCTAGATATGTTCAGTTTGGTTTGACCTTCTGGATGCGACATGATCTCGAATAAAACAAGTAGAAGTAGTAACAGTTATGACCAGTGCTTGATTTATAAAAAAGAACAGGTACCAGTACTGTGACTTGTCAGAGGTATCAGTATGGCATACCATCACTAATCGAGCACTGGTTATAACAACCAAAGCAGTTGTTTGGTTTAGAATAGTGATGCCAGTAACTGTACCTGGATTGCTTCGTCTTGTCACAGCAATGAAAAATGAAGATATATGTTCGACAGTTTTATGAAATGGATAGTTGCTACCCACCATATAGTGGAGTCGCTGATTCGCAGATAGGCACAACAAAAAGACTGTCAAACACAGCTTTTGGCTAAACAGGTCTTCATTAGATTTAAACAGCACACAGCACAACACACAAACACAACATGCACAGACTTGGACACCGTCTCTGGCTGCCAAGGAAAGAGTTTGAGCATCTTGCACTGCTGCTCACATTCTGTCCTTGGCAGCCAGATGCTGAGGTCAGGTATGTGTGTTTGTGTTTACGCACACTGCCATTGCCACTCAAAGAAACTGATAAACAAAATAGGTCTTATGAATTTTTGTGTGGAGGAGGAGGGGAGGGGGATGGGAGGGGTTGGAGACAGAGGGGAAGGTTTGCACTGCCCACATGCAAAATTCTATCTTAGTATGCGTTAATTAGGAAATCCCAACCTAATCATGGATCTGCCACTATAGATTTAGCATTGCGTTAATATACCAGAATTAAACAATAATTTGAAAGTGATGAATGAAATCAGAATATTTTGTGATTGGCTCTGTATGGGATCTGAACCCTGTCACATTCATCTTTTTTTGTTGTAATATATTTGGTTACACTGATGCAAAACTTCAGAAAGAATACACAAGATGAAAACTCCATAAAACAAGATTGATGGAAAGAAGGAAGTTAACTGTTTAGTATTTCAAAACTAATCACCATAGCTGTGAATACATTTATGACCCTGTGAGACAATATGGTCAACAGCTTAATGGAAAAATGTTTGCGGTGTTCTACGAATGCTTGGTGTGAACCAAACGAAAGACCAATCTCTCTCCAAGTGATTTTCATATTTTTAAAGTGCTGAAGAAAGGCATTCATGGCTGTCCCTTTGCTTCAGATAAAGAGGTGTGTGCCTGGCAAAATTTTTTCACAAAGGCGTTGACCATTGTAAGGCAATTACAGTGGAATAAATGTGTTAACAACTATGGCAAGTACTTCAGTATTAATAAGTAGTTTACTTACATTTTTCCACATTTTTCATATTTGACTGCCCTTGTATGCCACTCTCTTAAGTTTGCTTTTGTAGCTCTGTGTACTACGTACACAAGTACTCTATTATTATTTTACAGCATTTTTTTAATGCCATGTTCCCTTCATGATCTTGCAGCTGTGTGCTGGGTTAAAGCTATCCCAAATTTGGTAGGTTTTCCCTAGAGGGAGCTGTAGAGGGCAAAAACTGTAGAGGAAGACAGAGATTGGAATACGTCAAGCAAATAATTGGGGACTGGGGATGTGGGTTGCAAGTGCTACTCTGAGATGAAGAGGTTAGCACAGGAAAGCAATTTGTGGTGGGCCGCATCAATCCAGTCAGTAGACTGATGACCAAAAAAAAAAAAAAAAATGTAATGAACACTCTTAGCTGCTTACAGGCATTGACATACGTCAATGGGGACAGATGAAAATGTGTGCCCTGACCGGGACTCGAACCCGGGATCTCCTGCTTACTTGGCAGACGCTCTATCCATCTGAGCCACTGAGGACACAGAGGATAGTGCGACTATAGGGATTTATCTCTGGCCTCCCGCGAAACCCACGTTCTCAACGTATTGTCCCGCACTACATTCGTAGTGCCCCCACCCATTATACTCATTTCTCGCAGTACGTTGCCGATTCCCGTAAGAGTTCGGGCACTGTTTGTGCTGGTGCACCTTAACTTCTTCTGTGCGAATGCACAAACAGTTCCCGAACTCTTACAGGAATCACCAACGCGCCGCGAGTAATGAGTATAATGGGCGGGGGCACTACAAATGTAGTGCGGGACAATATGTTGAGAATGTGGGTTTCGTGGGAGGCGTGCCACTGATGAATCCCTGTAGTCGCACTATCCTCTGTGTCCTCGGTGGCTCAGATGGATAGAGTGTCTGTCATGTAAGCAGGAGATCCCGGGTTTGAGTCCCAGTCGGGCACACATTTTCATCTGTCCCCGTTGACGTATGTCAATGCCTGTAAGCAGCTAAGGGTATTCATTTCATTGTAATTTCAAGACATCTATCACATTGGCAGGAAAGATCATCAATTCACGTTTCACAGAACACAGTGGGCCGCTGACATATCCACAACCTCACCCTCTTGCACTTCCTAGTCTGACTGAAACTGATGTCCACACGTATTTCTTCAGGTCATCAAAGATGTGAAAATCACAGAGTCAATTCAGAGAACCATAGCCTTCATCTGATTGGAGGTGTGGGGGTGGGTGTTATCGTGCAATAGGATGATTCGATCAGACAGCATTCCTTGATATTTTGATGTGATAGCACGTCACAGTTTTGGCAGAGTGTCTTCCTGGCATTGCACATTGATTGTGGTTCCACACTTGAGGAACTCAACAAGCAGAGGACCCAAGGAGTTGAAGGAGGAGGTTATCATGACCTTACTGGAAATTGTGTGAACAGCTTTGGATTTCTTAGGCAGGGGAGACGTGGGATCTTTCCACTGTCTGTTTTACAATTTGCCCTCTGGCTGGAATCAGCTTTTGCACAATAATGCCTGCCACCACACCACCAATTGAACCAAAGCTGTGCCTCAACAATTTGGTTGGGAAATACTGCAACATCCTGAATACAGTCTGAATCATTCGTAAGATTTTTACATCTTTGGTAACGCCTTAACAAGTTTGGTGATTACTTTTGAATGGAACCATGCCACGTGTTCAGTTTTCGGATCCCTTATATATTTAAGTCATCATATATTTGAGTACTAACAACTAAAATTAATGAACTACAGTACTTATCTGCCTTGGTGAATAACAGTCATCAAATCCATCTGACATAATTTACCTCTATGAACATTACGTGCCCACTGATACATAAGTGTTAAGTGTAACAGGATTTAGATTAGTCTCTTGCTTCTGTAGAGCAGAAATGGAAACAGAAGGAGCTGCTGCATTCATCAGGAATTGTCATCTGCCTAAAGCAGCTTGTGGAAGCATGCAGGACAGAATTAGAATTTCATATTAAATCATTTATAATGGTAAGGGTGTATTGAACGCCACTGGGTAATTTTAATCTGTTCATAGATTACATTGATGTTCTATAGGCCTATGTAACAGCAATAAAAAAAGATAAACAGTGATTCTGATAACTTTAATGTAGATTATCTTAAAGACTTGTCCAGTAAGGATTTATCAGTTAGTAACACTATCATTCACGTAATCCATACTGTCAACTTCCAAAATAGGGTAGCTAATTGCTCAAACACAGCTATTGATAACAATGCACTATTAATATTATCTGCAGGGTCATTTATATACAACAGGAACAGCAAGGTCCCAACACAATTTCCGCACATCTGAAGATGCTTCTACATCTGACAATAAAATTCTATGACTTCTCTACCAAAAGGTCCTCAATCCAGTCACAAATTTCACTCAACACCCCATAAGATCGTAGTTTTGATAATAAGCATAGGTGAGTTACTGAGTCAAATGCTTTTCAGAAATGAAGCAACACAGCATCTTCCTGACACCCTTGATCCAAAGCTTTCAGTAGGTCGTGGGAGTAAAGAGTGAGTTGGGTTTCACATGAGTCATGTTTTCGGAATACATGGTGCTTGGCAGTGAGGAGATCATTCTGTTAAAGATGCCTCATTATGTTAGCATTCAGACTATGTTCTAATATTCTACAACAGATCAGTGTGTGGGATATAGGACAGTAGTTTTGTGGTACACTTCTACAACCCTTCCTGTATACATGTGTGACCTGTGCTTTTTTCCAAGAACTGAGCGAGGATTTTTGGTCAAGGAATCTGCGATATATGAAAGTTAGACAAGTGGCCAACTCGGATGTGAGTGCAATCAGACCTGCACCGAGGAAGAGAGGAGACAAGGATGAAGGGAGAGATGCCAGAGAGAGTAGCTCAGGGATAAAGTGCACTGCCAGCTTCAGTGCAGAAATGACACTGGCACAGTTAAAAGTAAAGATAGATTAGAAGGAAGAGGAATGAATAGTACAATTAGGAACTATGACAGTATAAGGGGTGGACGGAAAGAGGGCAGGTAGTTAAGAGAGTGAAGGTGGACAACAAAAGGAGAGAAAAGCTTAATGAAAAAAATGAGGAGGAGGGATGTGTTAATGAAGATTAAGATCAGGATGGGATGGTGTCGAAATGTGAGGATGTCACAGATGGGCAGCTCCAGACTATGGAGTCCAGGAAAACAGTACCAGGTGGGGACTGGAGGGGGGAATGGGGGGGAGGGGGGGAGGAGGGAGATCCAAATGACCTGTGTTGTGTAGCACCCTTGAATCATGTGGTGGAGTATATTGAGCAACTGGGTACCAGATGTCCCAAAGGCATAAAGTTCTTCCATGCACATTTGTATGCTCCACCAGTTTAGTGATGGTAAGGTATGTATATAACACAGTGCAGTGGACACAAGTTAATTGATAAACAACATGCACAGTTTTGCAAGTTGATCTGCCTTTGATATTGTAGGATTTACTAATGGTGGAACTGGAGTAGGTGGTGGTCGGTTGGTGCACGGAGAAGGATTTACACTATGACAATCCCAATGGCAGGAACTCTGGAGTGTGGGTAATGGTTTGGGAATGTCATATAGTCTGACTAGGATGGTACGGAGATTAGGAGGGTGTTAGAAGGTGACACTGGTTGGTGCAAGAAAGATATAAGTGAGAGATGATCCCATTTCAGGGCTCAACTTGAAAAATCTGTAGCTGTGGCCTCATAAAGTAATACCCGATATTTGAGGCTGACTGCTGAATAAATCCACTGCTCCCAAAGTACATTTTCCACAAGGTCCATGATGATAAGATGTGAGATATTAGGGCTTGTATTGACATTTTTAGGCAGTTGTTTTTTCCTCACTCTATTTGCGAGTGGATTAGTACAGGAAATTATTAGTATGGTAAAAGTTACCCTCTGTCATGCTCTGTGCAGTGATTTGAGCAGTGTGTATGTAGATGTAGGAAGTATAGAAGCAGTTGAGGCCCGGGTGGACCTGGGCACGAAGAGGGGTCCGTCGTCACTCTTTTGTAATTGAGAACTGCATTAACGAGAGGGAGAGAGTATTAAATTGCCCAGAAGATTTGTTTGTGAATAAAATCTGTGAGGTAGCTGTAGTTGAGGACAGTCTGAGAGAGACTGTCAGTGTCAGTGTATGTGTTGAGGGATTCTGTGGTGTTGTTGTGGTCTTCAGTCTTGAGACTGGTTTGATGCAGCTCTCCATGCTACTCTATCTTGTGCAAGCTTCTTCATCTCCCAGTACCTACTGCAGCCTACATCCTTCTGAATCTGCTTAGTATATTCATCTCTTGGTCTCCCTCTAGGTATTTACCCTCCACACTGTTCTCCAGTACTAAATTGGTGATCCCTCGATGTTTGAGAACATGTCCTACCAACCGATCCCTTCTTCTACTCAAGTTGTGCCACAAGCTCCTCATCTCCCCAATTCTATTCGATACCTCCTCATTAGTTATGTGATCTACCCATCTAATCTTCAGCATTCTTCTGTAGCACCACATTTCGAAAGCTTCTATTCTCTTCTTGTCCATACTATTTATCGTCCATGTTTCACTTCCATACATGGCTACACTCCATACGAATACTTTCAGAAATGACTTCCTGACACTTAAATCAATACTGGATGTTAACAAATTTCTCTTCTTCAGAAACGCTTTCCTTGCCATTGCCAGCCTACATTTTATATCCTCTCTACTTCGACCATCATCAGTTATTTTGCTCCCCAAATAGCAAAACTCCTTTACTACTTTAAGTGCCTCATTTCCTAATCTAATTCCCTCAGCATCACCCGACTTAATTAGACTACATTCCATTATCCTTGTTTTGCTTTTGTTGATGTTCATCTTATGTCCTCCTTTCAAGACACTGTCCATTCCATTCAACTGCTCTTCCAAGTCCTTTGCTGTCTCTGACAGAATTACAATGTCATCGGCCAACCTCAAAGTTTTTATTTCTTCTCCATGAATTTTAATACCTACTCCTAATTTTTCTTTTGTTTCCTTTACTGCTTGCTCAATATACAGATTGAACAACATCGGGGAGAGGCTACAACCCTGTCTTACTCCCTTCCCAACCACAGCTTCCCTTTCATGTCCCTCGACTCTTATAACTGCCATCTGGTTTCTGTACAAATTGTAAATAGCCTTTCGCTCCCTGTATTTTACCCCTGCCACCTTTAGAATTTGAAAGAGAGTATTCCAGACAACATTGTCAAAAGCTTTCTCTAAGTTTACAAATGCTAGAAACGTAGGTTTGCCTTTCCTTATCTTTCTTCTAAGATAAGTCGTAAGGTCAGAATTGCCTCACGTGTTCCAGTGTTTCTACGGAATCCAAACTGATCTTCCCCGAGGTTGGCTTCTACTAGTTTTTCCATTCGTCTGTAAAGAATTCGTGTTAGTATTTTGCAGCTGTGACTTATTAAGCTGATAGTTCGGTAATTTTCACATCTGTCAACACCTGCTTTCTTTGGGATTGGAATTATTATATTCTTTAAGATAAGTTGTAGGGTCAGTATCGCCTCATGTGTTCAAACATTTCTACAGAATCCAATTTTGTGGTGGAGCAGATATTTTTGCTGCAGATGTGAATGTTTATCAGAGATGAGAGTATTGTCATGAGTGCCTCAGGGAAGTGTAATCAGACTGCTGTTGTTTTCTATATACTCGTACATAAATGATTTGGCGGACAGGAGAAGCATCAATCTGCTGTTGTCTGCTGATGATGCTGCAGTGTATAGTAAAGTGTAAAAGCTGAATGACTGCATGAAGATTCAAGATGACTTAGACGAAATTTCTATTTGGTGTGATGAATGGCAGTTAGCTCTAAATGTGGAAAAATGTAAGTTAATGAGGATGAGTAGGAAGAACAAACCTGTGATGTTCAGATACAGTATTACTAGTGACCTGCTTGATACACTCCAGTCAGTTAAATATCTGGTCATAATGTTGCAAAGCAATATGAAATGGAATGAGCATATAAGGTTTGTGGTAGGGAAGGCGAATGGTCAACTTCAGTTTATTGGGAAAATTTTAGGAAAGAGTGATTCACCTGTGAAGGAAATCACATACAGGATGCTGGTGTGACCTATTCTTGAGTACTAGTCAAGTGCTTGGGACCTGTACCAGATCAGATTGAAGGAAGACATTGAAGAAATTCAGAGATGGTCTTCTGGATATGTTACTGGTAGGTTGGAACAACACGTAAGTGCTACGGTGATGCTTTGGGAACTCAAATGGGAATCCCTGGAGGGAAGGCAGCATTCTTTTCGAGAAATACTATTGCGAAAATTTAGAGAACTTGCATTTGAGACTGAGTACTGAATGGTTCTACTGCCACAGCAACATACATTGCGTGTAAGGACCAAAGAGATAAGATATGAGAAATTAGGGCTCATACAAAGGCATACAGACAGTCGTTTTTCCCTTGCTCTATTTGTGAGTGAAACAGGAAACAAAATGATTAGCAGTGGTACAGTGTACCCTCCACCACGCACCATACGGTGGCTTGTGGAGTATCTCTCTAGATGTAGATGCAGATGCCTGGGTTGTAGGGAAGGGAGCATTTGATGTAGACAGGGTGGCAGCTTTCATAAAGTGTAGGTATTGTTGGTTTTGATATGGACTGAGGTTTGGATGTGAGTTTCAGTGAGGCAGAAGTCAGCATGAAAGGAATTTGCTTTGGGTCTGAAAAAAGACCAGGTGAATTTGATTTGGGAAAATTAGTTAAGTTTTTGCAGGAAGAGGAGAAGAAATTGTTCTTCACCACGAGTCCCGACCACAAAGATGTTGTCAGTGAATCTGTATCAAACCAGGGTGGGGTGGGGTGGGGGGGGGGAGCTTATAGGTCTTGGGGAAGGCCTCTTTCATGCACCCATGAAAAGGTTGTCATAGGAATGGGGTGCCCTGGTCCCCATGGCTTTGCCTCTGATTTGTTTGCAGGTCTGGTCCTCAAATGTGAAGTAGTTATGGGTAGGGCCGGAGCCAGCTTGTGTGACAATAAAGGAAGTTTTAGAAAGACTTTCAGGCTACTGTTGGAAGAGGTGGCATTCTAGGACAGAGAGACCATGTGTATGTGGGTATTAGTGTAAAGCAAAGCTGTGTTGGTGGTACATAACAAGGATAGCACCCTGTGGGAGAGCATTGGAAATAAATTGGACACATTCCAGGTGGTGATTGGTGTAGGAGTTGGACACAACTATTGAGGTATTTGAGCAATTGGCTACACAGATTCTTAAGATGGTGAGAGGTTTTGTTCAATTTTATGGCTGGCTTCAAGGAGAACCACACTGATTGTGTTAGCACATTAAGGGGCTGAAAGGTAGGATTTTCAAGAGAGAATGCATCTGTCGGGAATGGCAGTTTGGGAGGCAGTTTATTTGTCAAGGGCAAGGTGGGTAAGTAGTACAGATTTTTCAGTCTGGAATTTAAGGAGGGAATGGTAGAATAAAGGGTCACATCCAAAGATGGGTCTTGGCCTTTTGGAACAGAAACAAAGGTTAAGCATGTTGGGAATGTGCATCTCGCGGGGAGCATGCAAGGGGTAAGTGCCTGCAGGTGCACTATTCTCTGTGCCCTCGGTGGCTCAGATGGATAGAGCATCTGCCATGTAAGTAGGAGATCCCGGGTTCGAGTCCCAGTTGGGGCACACATTTTCAACATGTCCCCAATGAAGTATATCAACGCCTGGTTACAGCTAGGGTGTACATTTAATTATCATTTCATTCTAGCAAAGCTGCATGGTCATATATGGTAACTGTTCTTTTGGGAACAGATACTAATGTCATATATAGTTAAAAAATATGGCTTCCCGACCATCGACCTTCTTGTGTGAATGCACACACTATGCCCAAACTTGTAAGGGACTTGGTAGATTAATCTGCCACGAGTAATGAGAATGATGGGCAAACATCTATTAGGCGCACTACGAATGTAGTGGTGTGGACATGTTGGGAATGTGCATCTCACAGGGAGCATGCAAGGGATAAGTGCCTGCAGGTGCACTATTCTCTGTGCCCTCGGTGGCTCAGATGGATAGGGCGTCTGCCATGTAAGGAGGAGGTCCCGGGTTTGAGTCCCAGTCAAGGCACACATTTTCAACATGTCCCCAATGAAGTATGTCAGTGCCTGGTTGCAGCTATGGTTTCCATTTAATTATCACTTGATTGTGGAATTAATCAGGCCATAAAAAGGAGTAATTTTGCTGTAGTGTTTCTAGAACAGTTTTGACATCTTGTGCTGAGTTTGATAGCATTATCTTTATGAAAAATCAGTAAATCACACAGAGTATATTTCCTGATGGACTTCAATATGCTGTCACACCAATCTAGAAACTGGACAATCACAGAAAATCACTTTTAATTACAGAACTATATCAATCCTTCCAGGCTTTTCAAAAATGATTGAGAAAGTGGCATGTGATAGAATACGGACTCAATTAACTGAAGAGAACTTGTTAACCGCCTCCCAGTTTGGCGTTTATAAAGGATTATCCACACACAAAGCAATACAAGGCCTCCGAAATAAAGTCTTAGCTAGTGGAGCTAAACAAGAAAAAAATCTTATTGTCATATTCTGTGACCCAACCAAACCCTTTGATTGTGTGGAACACAAAGTTATACTTTGCAAAATAAAGCATTACAGCATTAATGGTGTCTCTCTTGCATGGATGGGACCTTACCTCCATGACAGGAACAGACTGTACCTCAGGCTTGAAAATAACTTCAGAATGGAGAAACATAACACATGGAGTGCCACAATGATTGGTACTAGGCCTGCTCTTGTTTCTAACCTACAGACACTGATCAGCCAAACCATTATGACCACCTGCCGAATGGCTGATTGGTACCACATCTGCACACACGTCACCTGGGGTGATGAGCTCTGATGCCAGTTCTACATCTACATCTACATCCATACTCCACAAGCCACCTGATGGTGTGTGGCGGAGGGTACCCTGAGTACCTCTATCGGTTCTCCCTTCTATTCCAGTCTCATATTGTTCGTGGAAAGAAGGATTGTCGGTATGCTTCTGTGTGGGCTCTAATCTCTCTGATTTTATCCTCATGGTCTCTTCGCGAGATATACGTAGGAGGGAGCAATATACTGCTTGACACTTCGGTGAAGGTATGTTCTCGAAACTTTAACAAAATCCCGTACCGAGCTACTGAGCATCTCTCCTGCAGAGTCTTCCACTGGAGTTTATCTATCATCTCCGTAATGCTTTCGCGATTATTAAATGATCCTGTAATGAAGCGCGCTGCTCTCCGTTGGATCTTCTCTATCTCTTCTATCAATCCTATCTGGTACGGATCCCACACTGTTGAGCAGTATTCAAGCAGTGGGCGAACAAGCGTACTGTAACCTACTTCCTTTGTTTTCGGATTGCATTTCCTTAGGATTCTTCCAATGAATCTCAGTCTGGCATCCGCTTTACCGACGATCAACTTTATATGATCATTCCATTTTAAATCACTCCTAATGCCTACTCCCAGATAATTTATGGAATTAACTGCTTCCAGTTGCTGACCTGCTATTTTTTAGTTAAATGATAAGGGAACTATCTTTCTATGTATTCGCAGCACATTACACTTGTCTACTTGAGACTCAATTGCAACTCCCTGCACCATGCGTCTATTTGCTGCAGATCCTCCTGCATTTCAGTACAATTTTCCATTGTTACAACCTCTCGATACACCACAGCATCATCTGCAAAAAGCCTCAGTGAACTTCCGATGTCATCCACAAGGTCATTTATGTATATTGTGAATAGCAACGGTCCTATGACACTCCCCTGCGGCACACCTGAAATCACTCTTACTTTGGAAGACTCTCTCCATTGAGAATGACATGCTGCGTTCTGTCATCTAGGAACTCTTCAATCCAATCACATAATTGGTCTGATAGTCCATATGCTCTTACTTTGTTCATTAAACGACTGTGGGGAACTGTATCGAACACCTTGCGGAAGTCAAGAAACACGGCATCTACCTGTGAACCCGTGTCTATGGCTCTCCGAGTCTCGTGGACGGATAGCCCGAGCTGGGTTTCACACGACCGTCTTTTTCGAAACCCATGCTGATTCCTACAGAGTAGATTTCTAGTCTCCAGAAAAGTCTGTTTCAGTCACATCGCAGATGGTTTTGATCGTGTTCACATCTCGAGGGTTGGGGGGCCAGCACATCAATTGCGACTTGCCACTGTATTCCTTGAAACACTCGATCACACTCTTTTCATTGTGACATGGTGCATTATCTTGCTGAAAAATGCCACTGCCATCAGGAAACATGAACATCATGAACTATGTGGTCTGCAACGAGTGTACAATACTCCTTGGCCCTCATGGTGCCTTCCACAAGCTCCGCTGGACCCATGGATGTTTACATGAAAGTTCCCCAGAGCACAATGTAGTTGCCACCAGATTGTATCCATCCTGAAGTATGGGTGTCAAGGAGCTGTTCCCTGAAAGACTGGGATTCATCACACTGTGCAATGCTCTTCCACTACCCCAACGTCCAGTGCCGATGGTCACGAGTCCATTTCAGTCGTAGTTACCGACATTATAATGTTAACATTGGCACTTGCCAGGGTCGTCAGCATCAGAGGCCCTTCGTTAGGAGTGTTCCGTCTTCTGTGTGTTCAGACACACTTGTACTCTACTCAGATTAACGTCCGATGGCACAGGTTGCTACCTGTCCTGTTTTACGAGTCTACTCAGCCTACAATGTCCAACATCTGTAATGAGGGGTGGCCACCCAACCCTCTGACATCTGGACTTGGTTCCACCTCGGTTTCGCCACATGTTGAAGACACTAATCACAGCACTCCTTGAACACCTGACAAGTTGTGCTGTTTCCGAAATGCTTGTGCCAAGCCTCCGGGCCGTTACAGTCTGCCCTCGCCCAATCTCAAATAGATCACGTACCTTCCACATTGTACACACAGACGGCATGCTCACCGATACAACATATACCGTGCATTTGCTGGACTACGTTATTCCTTGGCTATCGCCTGGACGGATTTATGTTTATAGTAGGTCGATAATTTAGTTCTGTATCATTTTTTTATGGTACAATCTACATCGCACAAAATATTGTTCAACCTTTTAGTAAGGATTCGAAGCTTTCTTAATAAGCCAATAGTCCAAAATACTTTGAGCTGCTTTCATGCTATGCCTCCAACCCATGTTAACTAAGTGACAGACTTCTTTTAGTCAATAACGATTTACCGTTGTAACTTACATGAAAGCCATGGCCGGTATGCAAGGAATTATCTAACATGATTACGTCTTTCAAGTTCACCTATATTAGTTTTCTGTGCACTTCATTCATCTCACTGTTCACTTTTTTCTATGAATTTATTTTCGCATGACCGAGTGGACAGACAAACAGAAAAAGTGGATTGCTGGTGACACCGCGATCGACGCAACTTGAACTAAACATTTCGCCTTCTGAAAATGATGTTTCTACTGCAAGCAATTCTGGCACAGAAGAATTACTTTGACGCTCCTGATCAAACAGTCGCGCATCGGACATAACTCATGAGTGTTTAGAGCACACAGTGACCAGTGTTGAATTAATTCTCTGCACTGCAGTCTGCAAACCACTGTGAACGTGTGAAATGCATGACTCACTCTATACACACAGCAAGTTACAGTGACATGCGTAACCGAAACAGATTTTCGGGAGTCTAGCAATGACTGATGCAGCAAATGGGCGATCGAAAGAATTTGAAAATGCAGTCTCGATATAAAAAAAATTCTCACTTCCATGTCAGTGAGAGAGTGATTTTCGATGAACTAAAATGAAGATACAACAGGTTCACGTAATTTAAACGCCTTTAGAAATAGAATTAATGTTTGAAACAACTTAAAAAAAGAAATTTGTGATATTGAGGAGGGTGTAGTGATACTTTCGCGATTTTGATCTGCCTTCAGCTGTTGGGTAAGCTACGATTCGGTTTTTGTCGCCAAAGCTACGTACTACGTTGGTAGCTTTGGTCTCTGTTCATTTGTTTTAGAGTTATTCCGTAAATCCGTAATAGTATGTGGAGCGATATGTTTGTTGTTGGTTACAAACAAAAACAAATTAATAATAGTGTGGTAACGGGATTACTGTGTTCAGTCATGCACGATTTGAATTCAAAAAACGTTACCGAAGATCTGCAGTTTTTGTACATTTTAATACATGGCTGTAAGTGGTTGTACATCACTAGTGTACCACTTTTGCTGTTAATCAAAGCCTGTGAACAAATAGTACAGTAACTTGAAGAATGAGCATGTAATGCGATGCAGGTATTTATCATCCTTATTATTCGTTTATTTTTGAAACTATGTTAGGTACGTCACGTTACATTGAAAAATGCATAAGCGTTGGCAGACAGGCAGATGCTTTCAGTTTTGCCGTAATTTAAGCTCAAAATATACATTTGAACTTCATCTCACTCATACCACTACTCTAACGCTTCTTCCACTGCCTTAATTTTGTACCCAGCGTAGATAATACTAGATCAGACAAATTTGATTAAGTTTTGGACCTTGATGTCTCAGTTGTGTCAGATTTTTTGAACATCTGACCATACCCAGGTAGTTAACAAACACCGCGAATTCCAACAGCGTTTCTCTATGCTAGACTTTTTTCTTCGAAATCGTGAGAAACTGCGTGATTTTCCAAACCTTTTGAGAAATATTTCTGCATTTAGCTCTTTAACTATTGAAGCTAGATAGTTAACTCTTGTCAGTTGAAAGCACCTGAACTATGCGTTAATTACTGTGAGATTAAATTTTACTTTCAAAAATTGAAGAAAAAATCCATTTGAAAGTCTCAAAAACACACTTTTTATTTTTCTAAGAAAAATATATTGCTGCCGTATTTCTGTTTGCCATTGATAAAATTTGAAGGTGAGGAGAGGATGAGTAGAAAGGGGAATTGATTTTTAAATGTACAAGTCTACTGCACTACATTGATTTTTCTTAAGTTACAAGGGATCATCAATAATGAAGAGTGGAAGTTTTGGTGTAGCTTCTATTCTAATTTTAGATTAAAGTTACGCTGTTATGTTATTGGAGAGATTTTTTGGAAATTTGTGGTAAGATCTTATGAGACCAAACTGCTGAGGTCATGGGTCCTTAATGTTATTAAGGGGCAATCAGTTTTCTTATGATACAAGATGACTCAAAAGTTCTCATAACCTATAATTTTGCTGAAAATTACTCATTTGTGCTTCGATGTATGAAATTCGGTCTTACCGGTGGACCGTCTGCCAATCCACAATGCATCCTTCGGTTGTATACTGCAATGAGGATAATACTGAACTCGGAGACATTTTAGAATGCGTAAAATGCAACACAGTGATATTTAATGTTTTCCATTCAACAGCCTATCTTAAAATGGCAGCATTCACAAGACTTCAACAATAATGAAGCAGCATTCACTGTCTTCTCATAACAAATTGTAAAAGTGCTTATAGCATATTTATGGGCCAGTGACAACAGACTTTCTGCTAATGCGGTGTTGATTTGAAAATGAAATTATGACACACAAACAGCTGTGCAATAATAGCTCAAGAAACCATTGTCGGAATCTGATTTGAACAAAGGAATACCGTCAGAACCAAGTGATTCAGAAATCATCCCAGGGACTTCCCTCTCTCATTCCAATGTGTTAATTTTAGGTTGCATTTAAGCCATATGCTGTGAATGATAAATCAGGTGCACAGACCATAGACCATTCCTAAACAGAAGACTTCTACAGAAAATGTGTCATTGAACCTCGATTCGTTGCATCTGCTTGAACCGAGAGTAGCTTAACATTTTTCAAAGTTGATAGTATGTTGCTTGCCAACATTCAAAGAAATTAAAAGTTAGTGTTCTGTGCCCAAAAGGATCAACAGCTTCATTGTTTTTTCCTTATCTATATCTTGAAATATCTTACACATCTTAACTGGTTGTATTCTAGGGTAAGCTGAGCCCAGTATGGCCACTGGGAGAGTCTGTACTTTGATTTTTGATAAAATATCATAATAACCACTTTGTTTGTTCTTGTTTACAATTTGTTGTAAAATCCAAACGAAAGGCATCTTGGCATCTTACAAATGAGACTTCAGGTAACATAGCTCAAGTGACTGCTTTGTGTAATCTTATTTTATTCATTTTTATTCTCTTGTGGGAGAAAAGGATTGCTTAAACCTTTCCAAACAAAATGCAAATGATGTTCATTAAAGTCATTGTTAGCCTCTGTTTCTACGGTGGGTAACTTTTATTACTTAAATATATCATCATATTCATACTATATATAGGATTGATAAAGATGTAGTTCAGTTCTTAGTAAGACTAATACCATAGCTTTGCTTCTGGAAGAAAGTTGTTGGTTGGTCGATTTGGGAGAGGGGACCAAACAGTGAGGTTATCAGTCCTGAAGAAAAGTCATCATTTCACGGCTTGTTACTTAAACAACTTAAAATGTACATAATAGATTGGTCTTAACATTGTATCTCAAATACCCTTGCTTTCTTTATCTTGAAATTTAACCCATTGTATGTAAACAAAAGGACTGTTTTTGACACTTACCAAACTTTAAAAAAAAAAAAAAAAAAAATTGAGCATCACTTTAGATTTCTAATCAAAGCTCAAACCTAGACATTTACATTATTTACGTTGATGGTGATTGACAACTGTTTGAAATTAATTCGCTAAATAGGAATAACTTGGTGCCATTGTATTAGGTACAGATGTTGTACCTTCTGGTGTTATATGAAAATATGTGCCAGACTGGGACTCGAACCCGGATTTCCCGCTTATCGCAAGGAGTCCTCTTACCATTAGGCTATCTGTTCATACCTTCTGGACCGATCCAAACACTGCGTTGCTATACTGTAGTCTTACTTTCATCACTGAATGCCTGCAGCTTAATTCTGTATGCCTGCATTAGTGAGAATAAGACTGTATAGAATAGAGACCTATTCTTTATAATCTAGGGCCTGCACCAATATGGAGTATTACATTAATAATGATTAACAGCCGCTTGAATTCAGATCAAAATAAATTAACTGAATGTGAATTACTTGGTGTCAGCTATTTTAGGTACTAATGTTTTACCTGTTGGTGACATTTGAAAATTTGCACCGGACTGGTACTCGAACCCAAATACCTTGCTTATCGTGAGCGGTTGCCTTAGAATGAAGCTATCTGTGCACACCTCTTGGATCGACACAAACTTCTATACGTTACGTTGTCTTCATCCCGACACCATAGGTGCTAGTCGGTCTGGGAGGCAAGTACAGAGAGCCTAATCCTGAGGCGAGCACATGTGATGAGTGGGAAAACTGGGTTCGAGTCTCCGTCCAGCACAAATTATCACGTGACCATCTGGTAGGACATCCGTATTGTAACAACTGATGTCAAGTTGCTTGGATTCGGTGAATTTATTTCGATCTAAGTCATTTATGTTAACATCAGTTTCAGATTTCTAGCAACAGTAGTTTTGAAGTTTCATGGCAATCTCAAAAAATACTTCTCTTGTTAATTGAAAAACAAATAACCTGTGCTTCAACAGAATATTAAATTTATTAGGCCTACTTTTTGTTTACTCTGTGGGTATATACTGTAAATAAAAAATATGAAATACCTGACACTTTGATGTCAAAATCTTTTGGGGATTTGATATAAACTAGCCCACAGGTACCAGAAGCACAGGTGATAATTTCCACATTGTCCATATTGGTATCATATATCACGTTTAATAATGATGACGATAAGATATGTAATAATAGTCCTAAGCCTCGATAGTACTAAGAAGAGGATTTGACATTTTGTATTAAATAGTCACAAGGGGACAAGATCACAATAAAGTAATGGACAGCACTAGATCTGCTGTTCCAAAAAGCTGACAAAACAGAATGGGGAAAAATAGCACTGTATTGCACCACATGATCAAATAGTGTTCACTCAGTGACAAACCCCATTGCAGTGTCCTTGCTAATCAGTGAAATTACATTTTCACCTGTCAGCCCCAAACACACACACACACACACACACACACACACACACACACACACACACACACACATTGATTACATTTTGTGTAATGTAGAATGGAGTATATGGGAAGCGGTCTGTTATTTTCAGTAATCACAAAGTTTTTCATGCCCAAATTGTAAACATTCTTAGTGTGCTATCCACATTTTTAGTGTCTCCCAACTTATCTTCAACCACGTTGTTGCCATTTGACCTGAATTATATCCCTAGCCGTATTGCTTAGCAATCTCCCACCACAATCAAGATTTCAGGTGAGAAAGAGTGCCTTAGTGTTGGCAGTAATAACTCGCATTTAGAGGGGTGCATAAACATTTTCAGGAAGCTGTTTCTAGGAGTTCTATGTGACACGGTGGGGGTGGGACTAGTGAATACAAAAGGGGGGGGGGTCCCAAAATCACTGGAATTTCTTTGTAGAAAGCATTTACTTTATTGTTTTTCAAACACAACCTTGACCTTCTCCTAAGTACACTCCATTAGCATTAATGCACTTGTCCAAATGTTTATTCCAGTGTGGGCAATACCTTCTAAATTCGTCCTCTTTGTGAAGTGCTAATACCTTCGTGACACTGCGTCTTACATCTTTGATATCGGCAGAAAACTTTCCTTTCAAGTCTCTTTTTATCCTCAGGAACAGGAAGAAGTCAGAGGCTGGTAAATCTGGCGAATAAGGCAGGGGGTCAAGGTAGTCAACTTTGCTGAGGACAAAAACTGGTGAACACTGAGAGCTGTGTGTGTGTGTGTGTGTGTTAGTGTTGACAAGATGCAGGGACCAATTGCTGGAATCCCATAAAGTTGGACGTTTTCACTCCAAACTCCTGTGCAGACTTTTCATAACTTCCATATAGAATTGGTGTTTACTGTATGGTCTTGAGGGACAAATTGTGAGTGTGCAATCAGTTTGATGTGAAAAAAAAAAAAATTGACAGTGTCTTCACATTCGATTTCACTTGCTGAGCTTTTTCTGGACAATGTGGGCCAGTTAACTTCCATAGAATTGACTATTGCGTACTATCTGGATCATACCGATAGCACTGTTGCTCATCACCTGTGATGATTTTGTTGAAAAAGTTTAGATCATCTTTGAATGTATCCTTCAGTTTGTGACAGGCTCAAACGTGATGATCCTTTTGATCTGTGGTGATAATTTTCAGCACAAACTTTGCTGCTTCTTTACACCTCCCCAAATCAACAGTCAAAATGCACTGAATTGAGCTCCAGGACAACCCTGGCATGTCGTCAAATTGGTCAGTGACCTGCATAGATCTTTGTTAATCACATCACGCATTTTGCTGACATTGTCCTCGCTTCGAGCAGTCGAAGGGCGATTGGAATGAGGCAGATCTTCAGTGGCCATTTCTCTGATTTTGAACTGAGAAAATTGTTTGTACACTTGAGTTTTACTGAGAGCATGTTGTTTGTGCTATGTTTTAATCATCACATCTGTTTCCGTTACTTGTCAAGAACGTAGCAGAAACAGCTATGATGATGCAAACAGCTCACAAACAACACGCTCTCCGTAAGACTCAAGTGGTTATGTGAATTTTGAAAATAAAATGAAAATGATAGTAATGATGAGGAAAATAATAAGAAATGATAATAGCAAGAAAAAAATGCATATGTTTACCTTATATAACAGGAACGTGTGCCTTTTAAAAAGCAGACATAATTAACATGAAAGTTTAAGTAAAAGGAATTGAAGAAAATATGTTTAAGGTCAAAACTGATTATTTTCCTTGACTTCAGTAAGTGTGGTAAAACTGTAATAAGCCTGATCATAAACTATTTGTACTGACATTGTTTCACTACTTCTGTGGACTACACTGCAAAGAGAACCAATTAGCTGTTAGCATGTCTTGCTTAATCATTAATCTTTTAGTTAAACCAGATTAAGCAATTAATGTAACTACATGAAGTAGTTAAATTAACCTCCCCTGAAAATCCATACCAATTAATATTACTGCCACCCAGAATAAAACAGTATAAACCCAGTTTTGTCACGTAATATACAAAACCCATTTTAACTTATACAACATAAGAACTTCGTATGTAATTTGTTGTTGGAGAGACCTAATCATTTATTCACATAATAACCTTAATCTACACTTGTTAAGGCACCAACATCAGTAAATTATAACTTACCTCTCATAGAAGACTTAGAGGATGTTCCTTTTCTTCAAGCATTTTGATTACTGTTAGCATTACCATTTCTGGAGGACTCTCCCTTCTGAGCAATTCCAGCCAAAAACTAGCCAGTGTCTGTAGCAGGGGAAAAAAAGGAAAAGAATTGTGTCTCTGCAGAGAAAAAAGGGTTTAATTACTATTAGATACGTCGGTAAGTCAATTGTTATCCACAATTTAGTTATATTTTTGTTTATTTTGGTAGTACTGTCATTTTACGTTGATGACGCATACTTTGTTCATTGGCTGCTCCGCTGTCTATTTGCACCAAAGAAGAGCAACGTTCAGTGATACATTTTTTGTGGTCAGAAGGCGTATCGGGCTGAAATTCATCGAAGACTTTCAGTACAGCACGGGAATAGTGTTTTGCCACAATGGAGTGTCTAGGAATGGATTGAAAAAATTCTGAAATGGTCGCACAAGTGTTACACACGATGAAGGAGCCGAACAACCGTTTACCGCCACAAATGAAGAAACCACTGAGCATTCATGTGAAATGATTCTCTTAGATAGACGATTAACTATTGATGACGTGGCACATCGTCTGCAAATTAGTCACAGTTCTGCCTATGTAATCATCCACAACAGACTTGCGTTTCATAAAGTTTGTGCAAGATGGGTCCCAAATTAACTCACACAGTTGCATAAATGAATGTGGTTGGACACCTGCAGAAAATATTTGGATTGCTATGGTAATGAAGGGAACAACTTCTTAGACAAGATCATTATTGGTGACGAAACATGGATCCATCATTACAAGCTGGAAAGTAAACAGCAGAGTATGGAATGGAAACAACCAAATTCGCCATGCAAGAAAAAGTTCAAGAGACAACCATCCGCAGGAAAACTGATGCCTACTGTTTTTTCGACGCACAAGGCCCAATACTGGAACATTATGGGGAAAGGGGCACAACAATAAACAATGTATGTTATAGAGAGATGTTTACTACCAGGCTAAAGCCTACAGTTCGAAGCAAATGCCCAAATGCTGAGTATTGCTGTCAAAAGGTGTTGTGTTGTTGCACGACAAAACCCTTCTGAATACTGCTGCCCACACTGCTGAAACACCCCAGAAACTCAAATTTGAAGTACTGGATCATCCTCCATATAATACTGATCTTGCCTGTTCTGACTATCACTTGTTTGATCCAATCTAACAGGCATTAAAGGGCCGTCGATTTGCCTTGGATGAAGCAGTGAAAGAAGCGGTGCATTCCCGGTTCACAGTTCAACTGAGAACCTTCTTTTATGAGGGAATCAGGAGGCTTATACAACGATGGACCAAGTTTGTTGAAACGCAAGGAGGCTATGTCGAAAAATGATGTTCTTGTTAAGTTTCCTGTTTGATAACAATAAAATTTTATAACTACTTTGTGTATAATAATTGACTTAACCTCGTAGGTTCTTCCTTGTAGCAAGGGGAGAAAGATTTCGCGCTACGTTAATCTACACCATGTAGGTGCTCACCCCCTCCCTCTTTTTTTAATGAAAAGAAGGAAGAAGAAACATTACTTGACCTCAATACTAATGTTAAGATTCGTCATGAATTTTTACATCATTTGGTTCATCATAATAGACCCTAACAGATGGTACCTTCTAATCAGGGCACAAAGTCCTTAGGCCACCATCCAGTCACACTTATAGAGGGTGTAAATGATAGAAGCTGCCATAATTATACAGCAGGTACATGTCATTGTGCTTGACAAAAAAAAATCTATTGAGATATCACTGTATCACATTCTTTATTTTTGTATTCCGAAAAGGCAGATATTTGTGGGTTTGATAGTTGATGCACTTCTGTTTACATTGTCATCTGATGGCGTACAGCGTTTCTTGTCTATTAAAGACATTGACACAGTGGTCAGAGAAAGTTAATGGATGAAGCAGAGCAATGTAAGCATTGGACGTGTACAAGAATGCTGCGTGGTGTCTAGGTATTAAAATACTACCGAAACAAGCAGTTTAAACAGTCACTGGCTGGTTGACAACATATAATCCATTTTACATAATCAATGAACTAAGTACAACCAGATGTTTTCTCTGTTGCAACATTACCATAAAGGAGGTCATGGTAGTAAAGAAAAGCTACATAAAATAAAATGTGTTTCCCGTAGTACAAAATGAATCAATTATAATTTGTTGTGCATTAATACAATCAACTGTTTTCTCTTTTTACAATAAAACTGCAATGAAAATTAAATTCAGGTTGTTTCCCCTTGCTACAATAGTACTGTAATGAAACCCACATTACTTTGTTTAGTGTTACACCAGTGTTCAAAATGCCCGCCATTCATTTCAACACGTGCTTCATGACGGCGAACCCAGTCTTGTCGCACTCATTCACGCGTGTGCTCATTTGCCTTCACGGTATTGGCAGCATCGAAAATCCTCTGTGTAAGTTCATCCACACTAATTACTTTCTGGACATAAGTAATTCCCTTCATAGGGCCCGAAAAGTAAAAAAAATCCAGTGAATTTAAATCAGGACTGCATGCTGGCCATCAATATGCACAAAAACATCATATCCATTGTCCTAGAAATCGTCCATTCAAAACCTCCATACTGTGTGACCAGTGTGGGGTGGAGCACCACCATGGAGGAACCATGTGTTGCGACATATGGCTAATGGAACATTTTCCAATGAAGTTGTTAGCAATGTCTCCTCTAGATAGTTTCGGTAATTGTTAGGAATCCATCATGCAGGTAAAACGTAAGGGCCAATAATTAAATCATCGATTATACCTGCCCGTACATTTACAGAAAAGTGGTACTGAAAATGTGTTGCTACTACTTGGCATGGATTGTGTTCATTCCTTGTGTGCACGTTATGAAAATTAGTTATTCTGTCGTGAGTCAAACACGGTTCAATCTGTGATGAGTATTTTGTTTACCATGCGATCTGTTGTTGTCTACTTGTTTCTGATTCACTCTCGCTATATCTTTATGCGCAGGGGCAGGGGTGATCCTAGAAGTCAGTCAAGGGGGGTTTTTGGGGGAATGGAATATCGCTTAACTAAACGAGAGTTGGGGGTCCTCCACTGACAAATTGTTAAAATTTGGTGTTGCTTAAAGTAGTTTTTGGTAACATGTCTACAGAATGTGTGTGCTCATGAAAATAATACAATTTGTCCCAGATGTCCGGCAATTTCGAAGTTTTTTGTGTGGGGTCAGCAGTTTGTGTTGGTAGGCATACGCAGCATAGGCCTATTTAGCTTCCTTGATTATTGTAGGTGGTATTCGTACATTAATAATCATCCAGTGTATATTATTAAATAATAAGATGCCCTTTTTAAGTTAAATGCTATTTATTGGTTTAGCTACATTGCAACCTGTATTGCTATATTATCATAAAAGTGGTTGAATCTGTTGAAGTTATGTAGTTGCTGATTTCTGAAGTCATTTTATCCAGTGTAACATGATACTCCATTGGGGGGTAGGGGGGTTGGGGCTATAGCCCCATAGCTAACCCCTTGCCACCGCCCCTGCGCAGCACTAAATAATGCGAACCGATCGCTTACATAAGCGTACCTGTGTAGGAGGATGTGTGGGACAGGCGCCCTTAGTTTTTGATTCTCTTTAATGGATTCTTCCAGTCTACTATGCATAATGTTTCCACAAGTCACATCTAATCTTTGTGCGCTGTCCAGTGTCAACTTTTCCAAAAACATTGTCCCGAGTCGAACACTTTTTTTTTTTTTTTTCCTGGAACATTTGTAGGAAATGGACAAACATTTTACTAGATGTTTTAAATCATTTGGTTGTGATTTACTAACATGATCTTTTTTTGGCAGCTTATACCAATTACATCTTGTATGTCGGTTCGTATATGCCTAAAATACTTCTCCTTAACTTTCTGCCAGTTACTCATCTTGTTCCCATTGTGATAATCTAACTACTTCTCATCTTGTAGCAGACTCTTAGAGTTAATGAGACAAATGTATTATCATCTATGAAACTTCCAAAATAAATATAATCTTAAATCATTACAGTGCCAGATGTTTTATCTGCCAAGTGCCTGAACCTAGTCTGAAGAGCCAGTAGTTACTCAGATACCCTGAATTTTGAAACTACGTGTTGGTCAGTTGATAAGACTGTCAGGTTTTCCATGATAATAGCTTACCCTTGCTCTTTGTAGGAAGGTGCTCCCACAAACAGTGATGTTATTTTATTCCTTATTTGTCTTCCACATGTACACTACTGGCCATTAAAATTGCTACACCAAGAAGAAATGAAGATGATAAATGGGTATTCATTGGACAAATACATTATACTAGAACTGTCATGTGATTACATTTTCATGCAATTTGGGTGCATAGATCCTGAGAAATCAGTACCCCGAACAACCACCTCTGGCCGTAATAACGGCCTTTATACACCTGGGCATTGAGTCAAACAGAGCTTGGATGGCTTGTACAAGTACAGCTGCCCGTGCAGCTTCAACACGATACCACAATTCATTAAGAGTAGTGACTGGCGCATTGTGACGAGCCAGTTGCTAGGCCAACATTGACCAGAAGTTTTCAGTTGGTGAGAGATCTGGAGAATGTGCTGGCCAGGGCAGCAGTCGAACATTTTCTGTATCCAGAAAGGCCCGTACAGGACCTGCAACATGTGGTCGTGCATTATTCCGGCTGAAATGTAGCGTTTCGCAGGGATCGAATGAAGGGTAGAGCCACGGGTCGTGAAACATCTGAAATGTAACGTCCACTGTTCAAAGTGCCGTCAGTGTGAACAAGAGGTGACAGAGACTTGTAACCAATGGCACCCTATACCATCACGCCGGGTGATACGCCAGTATGGCGATGACGAATACACGCTTCCAATGTGTGTTGACTGCGATGTCGCCAAACACGGATGCGACCATCATGATGCTGTAAACAGAACCTGGATGCATCCGAAAAAATGACATTTTGCCATTCGTGCACCCAGGTTCGTCATTGAGTACACCATCGCAGATGGTCCTGCTTGTGATGCAGCATCAAGGGTAACCAGAGCCGTGGTCTCCGAGCTGATAGTCCATGCTGCTGCGTCGAACTGTTTGTGCAGATGGTTGTTGTCATGCAAACATCACCATCTGTTGACTCGGGGATCGAGATGTGGCTGCACGACCCGCTACAGCCATGCGGATAAGATGCCTGTCATGTCGACTGCTAGTGATACGAGGCCGTTGGGATCCAGCACGGCGTTCCGTATTACCCTCCTGAACCAACCAATTCCATATTCTGCTAACAGTCATTGGATCTCGACCAACGCGAGCAGCAGTGTCGCGATACGATAAACCGCAATCGTGATAGGCTACAATCCGACCTTTATCAAAGTCGGAAACGTGATGGTACGCATTTCTCCTCCTTACACGAGGCATCACGACAATGTTTTACCAGACAACGCCGGTCAACTGCTGTTTGTGTATGAGAAATCGGTTGGCAACTTCCCTCATGTCAGCACGTTGTAGGTGTCGCCACCGTCGTCAACCTTATGTGAATGCTCTGAATAGCTAATCATTTGCGTATCACAGCATCTTCTTCCGGTCGATTAAATTTTGCGCCTATAGCACGTCATCTTCATAATGTAGCAATTTTAATGACCAGTAGTGTAATAAAATAATCTTCAGTCTTGATAAATTTGCTACATGATCAAAGTCCAAACAGAAAAGGGTAATAAATTCCTGTAGTAATTTCTTGATGTAAATACTTAGCCTCCTCATGTTAAGTTTGAGTACAGTCCAGATATCTAACTCCAAGGCATGAGATGACAAAAATATAGTAAATTTTGATTACAAATATGTGTAGCAAGTTGTTAGTAATTATTTTCTATTTTAACTGTCAAACCAAATTTCTTCCATTCCAGATTCATGTTACACTCCAGGACTGCCATGTGAGAGAGTCTGCTGTATGTAAAATCCATTAAAATTTTGTTACTCTTAAAGTATTTTCCTTATCACTATATTCTTTACTATTATTTATCATTATTATTTACTCCTTCATACTGGGAAATAGTTATCGACAGAATTAGATAACAGAGTACCTTGTTATATGCTACCTCTGTATATACATCAGAGCAATTTTTAGTACTCACTGTCAGCTTTTCTGTACAAGTTTTTACAGAAGCATTTTTGCATGTAGCTTTCATTGACAGTGTTAGATATCTCTTACTCTGAGGTGCTCCTTAAGACATCCATGTAGAGTTGGAAGCTCTGTCGTGTACTTGGTGTGACATAAAGGCATTTTCTGACAAATTTCTAATGCCACACATCGCCCAAGGAATATCTCAAATAAACAATAATACAACACAAACAAAATATGTGTACTAATATGTAACAATACATGCAAAATGTGGGCCTATGTGCCTTACATTATTAATAAACTGCACAATTCCTCATTTTTAGAGTTCCGTATCTCAGCTGATAAAAATGGAACCCATACAGGATCACTATGTTATCCGTCCGTCTGTCTGCCTACCCGTGCGGCCATTTTTATTTTATTTATTTACGCGTCAAGTTCTGTAAAACCAAATTGAGGAGCAAATCTCCAAGGTCCTGGAATGTGTCAGTACATGACATTACAACATAAAAGTAATAACAGATAAAAATAAAATGTGTATGAGCCTGAAAAATGTCAAGCCATAAGTTTCAGTAAACCCAGTCAGCAATATAACGTAAGAATCAGCTTGATTTTTAAGGAACTCCTCAACAGAATAGGAGGAGTGACCCATGAGGAAACTCTTTAGTTTATATTTGAAAGTGCATGGATTACTGCTAGATTTTTGAATTCTAGTGGTAACTTCTTGAAAATGGTTGCAGCAGTATACTGCACACCTTTCTGCACAAGAGTTAAGGGAGTCCAATCCAAATGCGGGATTGATTTCTGCCGAGTATTAATTGAGTGAAAGCTGCTTATTCTTGGAAATAAGCTAATATTATTGACAAGAAATGACAGTAAGGAATATATATATTGAGGCCAATGTCGAAATACCCAGACCTGTGAACAGGGGTCTACAAGAGGTTCGTTAACTTACGCGACTTATTGCTCGAACCACCTGTTACTGGGCCAAAACTATCCTTTTAGAATGGGAATAGTTACCCAAAAAACATAATACCATATGACATAAGTGAATGAAAATAAGCAGAGTAGACTAATTTTCATGTTGGGCGATCACTCAGTTCAGATTGCATTCGAATCGTAAAAATGGCAGCATTAAGTCTTTGAACAAGATCCTGAGCGTGTGCTTTCTACGACAGTTTACTATCTATCTGAACACCTAGAAATCTGAACTGTTCAGTTTCACTAATCATATGCCCATTCTGTGAAATTAAAATGTCAGGTTTTGTGGAATTGTGTTAGAAACTGTTAAAACTGAGTCTTGCTGTGATTTAGCGTTAGTTTATTTTCTACAGGCCATGAACTTAATGTCGTGAACTGCACTATTTGAAACCGAGTCAATGTTGCGCGCAACATCCTTTACTACCAAGCTAGTGTTATCAGGAACAGACATATTTTAGAGTTATCCATAATTATTTATTTATTTACATAGTTTATGCCCACATTGGAGCACTAAAATCAAACATAATACAACAGTCTACAATGATTAAATTTAGGTCTTAGCAGTCAGCAATTTCGTCGTTTTCCAAAACTTCTTCATTCGCAGTGATCTGGCTGCTCGTTCTTCTGCAGATATGAAATATTTCCTCCATTCTGATGGTTAGAATCTCAGCCGTGTGTATTTGTTCTCCAGAAGCAGTTTCTCTTCACTTTGTTGAATTTGGTGCGTGGTGATGTTCAGTTCATCCAGATCACTTTGTACTTCTTTAAACCAGATGTTTTTGGTTTTACTGTTCCAGAAGTAGTCAAAAAGTTGCTTCAGGATTCTAGTATTTGGAAGGTGAGATATGTGGCTGAAAAATGCAATCCTTGTTTTCTGCATTTTATCAAAAATGGATTCACTTTGTTTATACACTACTGAATTTGGCAAAAGTCTCCTCTGCCCATTAACTTGATGTTTCTTACTGATAATTGTTAGGAGTATTCTTATCTCAACTTTCTGCAATTTGTCAGTTGTTGCTTGAGTATTTAGTCGGAATAGTGTTTCACTTGCATATGTTGCTTCAAGTTTAACGATGGAGGAGTAATGTCGAAATTTAGCATTTATTGAGAGAGATTGTTTTTAGTAGGTGGCCACATTGTTCTCTGCGCTCACAGAAGTTCTAATGTTCTACTATCTACTGATGCTCTTTCATTAACATTCCAGGTAATAATGTCACCAAGATATTTAAACTTTATTTTAATTATTTGATCATTATGGAGTATGATACGGGATGTGTCAACCGAGAAAGCTGGGCATCATTTCTGTTTTCCCAAACGAAATTTGCAATCCGATCTTTGCCGCTAGTCGTTCTGTTTGTTCTGTCTGAACCTTTGCTTCATTAATATTGTTTGCTAACAGCACCAAATCATCTGCAAATGCAAGGCAGTTAAGTTGAATCTTTCATCCAGTCTTAACAGGTGGTGAGCATATCTTGTTCCATTTGCACATGATTTTGTCCAACACCCAATAGAACAATAATGGAGACAATCAATTGCTTTGTCATAGGCCAGTATGGATCTCAAAAGGTTTAGAGAATTCATTTCTGAACCTTACTCTAGCTTTAGTATATTGAAGGGTGACTGCAACGAGGTTGACACGTTTCTGACGTAAACCAAATTCTTTAAGAATTGACAGTAGAGATTCACGATGGATACTATCGTAGGCCTTTTTAAAATCAACAAACGTGATCACTAGTTTCTTGTCCCTGACCCTTCGATGTTTCATTATCCATATGAGACTAATAATTTGATCAGGACAGCTTCGTCCTGGACAAAAGCCTCCTTGATATTCGCCTAGTTCACCATCAAGCTGTTCATGAATTCTGAAATACAGAACCTTGGAAGAAATTTTATAAGTAATATCCAGTCGGGATATACCCCTATAATTATTTGGATCCAATCTATCTCCTTTTTTGTGTAGTGGATGGATTATCGCAACATTCCATTCCTCTGGCAACTTTTCAGTATTCCAAATGTCAGTAAGATGTTTAAGTTCAGGATAATTTGTACATTTGCATATTTCTAAAGTTCTGCCACTAGTTGGTTCTCACCTGCTGCTTTATAATTCCGAAGTGAGTTAATCGCTGCTTGTACTTCATCTGGAAGTGGTGGTATAAGTCTTTCTAAATGTGTTTTGTTTCTTGGATAGGGGTCAGATTCAGAATGATGTTCAGGTTCCACACTATTTAGTAACTATTTGAAATATTTAGCCAATATCATTGAATTGTCATAATTGTTGTGTGCTGCCTTTCCGTTTGTATCCTTCATCATAAGAGTAGGTGGAGTGTATTTCGACTGGTACTGTTTGAATGTCTGTTAGTAATGTCTGGTTTTGTGGTGATTGAAAGCATCCTCCATAGATTTTTACCGATTCCTTATGAAATTGCCTTTTGACCCAACTGATTTCTTTGGCAGTTGATCATCTAGCATTTATTAATTCCTCCCTGGAGCTTTCAGTTCTCTTTTGTCAGTAATTTAACCAGGTCTTACGTTTGCATTGAATCACTACATCACATTCCTCATTCCACCAAGCATGTTTCTCGCGTTTCCATACAAGAGCTACTTCTTCAGCTAAGGCTTTTAATCAATTGACAGTGGCTTCTAGATTGTCACTTAAAGGTATTCTTTAGCTCTCTTAATATATTTGATTATTAATATTATAAGTAGGATCATATGTTCTCTTTGTATCTAACTTTTGAGGTTTGCATTTTCTTTTAGGTTTCAGTTAGATTTTAATTTTAGAAATGTGGTGGTCTGAATAAACATCAACGCCACACAGCACTTATAATAGACTTCCTTATGGTATTTCTGATCCATGGCCACATCTATCTGGAACTCTAGTAGCTTGATGTTAGGACATTTCCATGTCATTTACTTATGTGATCTTCTCTTAAACCTTGTTGTCTTCAACACCAATCCATTTGTAGAATGAAATTCAATTAACCATTCCGCATTCCTGTTAATAAGTTTATGAACTGGCCATCGCCCCACCACACCTCGAAATTTCTTCTCTCGTCTTGTCTTCGCATTACAGTCTCCAAGCAGAATTTTAATGTTAGTTTCTAGTATGGTCCTTACTAGTTGATCAAGTTCATCCCAGAATTTTTCTGTTCCATCCTTGTCAGTTCTATTTTTAACATTAGTTGGAGCATCAATATTTATCAGTGTATATCTTTTGTTTTCCACCTTAATTGTCAACAATGCCATTCTTGAGGAATTGGACGAAAGATCGTCAATGGAATCAAGTATTCTATTGTGTACCAGGAAACCCACACCAAATTGGGGAAGATTTTCTATTATCCTTTCTCCTGGTGGTCCCTTATAAATTCGATATCCCCCTGATTCGATAGTGTCCCGGTTAACTCTTGAAGGGCTGTGATAACTATGTTCTGTTGATCTAAGACATCTGTTAAATGTTTCAATTTACCAACTTTCCTTAAAGAATTAATTTTAGCATCTTCTTATGTGGAATATGTTGCTTGTTTGTTCATTCAGTGCATCGCTAGGTGCTCAGACTCGCCTTTGTACTCTACGTGACACCCCACCATATCCGAATGGTGTCTTCGCCTGGATAATCTCTACGTGACTGTCCAAACCGGTGGATTCTTTTAATAGAAGACTCCTCATATTTGTTTGATTATCTGATCAATGATTAAGTGTCTGACCAAGGTCAGGGTTTACGATTCCAGTTACCCGTAATACTAGAGGGCATATCATTTATATAAATAAGGAACAGGAGTGGCCCCAACATTGATCCATCTGTTGAGACTCCTTTTTTCCAGGAATGGGTACAGGTATCAAGTGTACCAAGTTAAAATTTTTTGTCAGCTACTATGGTTCCTTGGCAGTGTAAAATATTTAAGCTTCTCCAAGTCAGTGCAGTATGGCCACTTATTTCACATATTTGACACCCACAAACCCACTCGTCAAATCCTATAGCGTGCTTTACATTGACTTACAATAGTAAAATTTGGCAAGAAGCACGGTTTCACAGTACGAATCTCAGTTGAATAATGGCTTTTTCAGTCTTCATTTTAAAATAGCCTTCACCTCCCAACAATGTGAGAAGTCTCCAGAAAGCCCCATATCTAACTACAGTCGGGAATAAATCCGAGATTCATCAGTGGGACTGGATTGTGTACATAGCATACACTTACGACACCACCTCCAGCTGGTTCATACCAACTTGTGTCAAAAATATACACAAAGACAAAAATCGTGAACAGTTTAGAGTCAGAAAGGAAAAAGTTGCACAAAAATACCACACTCAGTTTCCATGAAAGCAGTTGGAATTTATGGATCTGCTATGTGATATAAGGCATGCGCATATGTAGTGTATGTGTGTTCGCAAAATGACTGGACAGAATTCACACCCACACTCAGAAATACACCTCCTATTGTTGTAGTCTTTCCAGGATTGGAAGGTAACTGTTGATGGTGAATACTTTGGAACACCAGCTCCACCCCAGACAGCACTAGCCTCCTCCTGCAAACCCTACAAATGCTATCGGTCGACTCCTCGATTTCAAGAATTCCAAACTGCTTTCACCCGATCGACTTAAGCAACAGAATTCAGGCATTTCCATTGCCTGTTATTGACACCCACTAACAACACGTACTGCTCAGTAATTCGTGGGAAGTATATCGAAGAGACATTGATAAGAATATTTTCTCTATTGAGTTTTAATTAGAGTGTGATGGTGAAGTTGTCTGGTCCTATATAAGGACAGTTTTAGAGTCATTCGAAAATAATTTGACCACTGCACGGACCCTCATATGGAAGATACAATAACAGATACACTACTGCTAATTAATTTCAGTACACCCAATAAATGACATCTAGATTCTGTAGATAAGGTCTAATACCATGGGTACGGTTGACGAAGCAAAGGAATAGTACAACAGTTGTACAGATGTCATGATTTTTGTTTGTGGTCATAGAGATACAACAGTATCCAACAAACAGTGTTGTATACATAAATATTATGTACCTATCTGATATGTTTGTTTACCTATTTGGCGACAGACGCCGCATTTAGTGGACCTGCATTTTCCCTGTAGTGATGTGATGTCCGCAGCGAATGACAAGCGTTGCTAAGATACATAACGTGTGGTTCCTGCATTTCAGTTCCTTCGTGACATTGAAGCAGAAGGGTGTGGTCTTTGCTTCGGAGACTTGGAGGTGGAGGTAAAAATCTGCGAATGACCAGCGCTATGTCCCCAAATACAGTTGCGGTTCACATCAGGAAGACGTCCAGGGCCCCAAAGGAACGAGCCCATACTATAAAAATTAAAAAGGAGCTTAAAGAGCTAAAATCGACAGCAGAGAACAATACATCGTATTCCCAACCCTTTTCAGTTGAAGAGTTAAATATGGCCCTGAACGATATAAAACCAAGAAAGGCCCCAGGGTTTGATGGGATTCGCCCAGAATTTCTGCTCCACTGTGGTAAATTTGCAAGATTACGGCTTGCGCGATTCTTCTCTAACGTGTTGCAAACTGGACAAATTCTGCACACTCTCAAAAAGGCTAAAATTGTTGCCATATTAAAACCGGGCAAACTGAGTGACCAACCTCAGAGCTACCACCCAATCGCCTTACTCAGCATGATCTATAAATTACTGGAGAGACTTATGTACAACAGAATGAGCGAAGTCATCCTGGAGGCTGTACCGGTAGAACAGGCGGGCTTCCGGCCGAAAAGAAGCTGCACGGATTGGGTCCTCGCTCTAACAACCTACATCGAGGCGGGCTTCCAAAGACAGCAAAAAACATCAGTGGTATTTGTTGACCTGACGGCGGCGTTCGACACTGTCTGGAGACAGGGCCTGATTTATAAGCTCCTCCGCATCGTGCCATGTCTAAAAACGGCTAACCTTATCAACGAAATGCTCTGCAATAGACCATTCCAGGTTGTCATTGGTAACAACAGAAGTAAATTCATGAAAATAATGGCCTGCCCCAAGACTCAGTACTGGCTCCACTGCTTTTCAGCATGTATATAGCCGATATGCCTAGGACGAGATCCAAAATGTTCGGATATGCGGACGACTGGGCCTTGGCCACACAACACCGAGTGATGGAGGGAACTGAGATCACACTATCCAGCGATTTGACCACTCTAGGAAAATACTTCCGTGACTGGAGGCTCCAACCCAGCCCATCCAAAACAGAGGCCACTTGTTTCCACCTGAATAACAAATTAGCAAACAAAGAGCTCAAGATCTGCTTTGATGGCGGCATTCTTCCATATAATAGAACACCAAAGTATCTGGGCGTGACACTCGATAGAACATTGAGCTATAAACAACACCTTGTAAACACTGCTGAAAAAGTCAGAACTAGAAACAACATTGTCCAATAGCTTTGTGGCACTAGTTGGGGGTCCACTGCCTCCGTTCTGCGTAGCTCTGCACTAGGACTTGTCTATTCTGCAACAGAGTACTGTTCCCCAATATGGTTAAATAGTGCTCACATCAAGAAGGTGGATGCAGTCTTGAACCAAATGATGAGGGTTATCTCTGGAACGATCAGGTCAACTCCTGTCCAATGGCTGCCTGTATTGAGCCATATCCCGCCGCCACATTTGCGCAGAGAACACGCACTTGTCAGGGAGTGTCGAAAAATCCAAAATAGCCCAGATCTTCGTATCCACACCCTGAGTAATGGAATTGAGCAAAATAGATTGAAATCCAGACACCCCCCTCTCGCAAGTGCCAAAGATCTGGTAAAGAACGCTTTTATTCTTGAGGACCGCTGGAGAGAAGAATGGGAGGAAAAGACGCCGCCTCAGGTTAACACCTTATTGGGAACATCTAACAGACCTCGGGGCTTTGATTTGCCCTGCAAAATCTGGTCTACCCTTAACAGGAGCAGGACGAGCCACGGCCGTTGTGCGGACTCCTTGTACAAATGGAGCATAGTGCCATCACCACAGTGCGACTGCGGCGCTGACAGGCAGACAATTCACCATATCGTGGTAGAATGCCCTCTGAGGGCCTACCCTGGGCCAACAAGGGACTTCATGGATGCGACTAACAGTGCAATCGATTATATTTCTAACCTAGATGTTTGTTTGTGATATTGTAACTGTTTTGTGTGTTATGTACTTTTAGATTTTTCATACGTGATTTGTACTTGCCATACGCTAAATAAATAATTGAAGTGTGCACACTGATAGTATGGCTTCACGAGTGGAGATGTCCGTAGAAAAACTGGCTGGTATTGTAGCACATAGCCAAGCAGGTTTCTCTATTCGCCAAATTGTGAAACAGTGTAGTGTGTCTGTAGGGGGAGTGCAATACACCTTTCACTGCCAGGAGACAATAGGTAGCAATAAGGACATACCATGACCAGGACGAACTCGTAAAACAACCAAAAGTGAGATAAATATATCAGAATTACCAGTAAGAGAAACAGATTCAAAACAGCGCCTCAAATTCATGCTGAATTGGTAGAAGTGAACACGACAACAACATCTGTTGCAATAGTAAAAAGGAGGCTGACTGAAATCGGGTTGAAAGGATATGTCACAGTAAGGAAACCCCTTCTAAGGAGATTTGAATGGGCTAGAAAACACCGTAGTTGGACACTGGAAGAGTGGATGAAGGTGTTATTCACCGATGAATCGGAGTTACAGATTTTTGGAACCAGAAGGATAACATTTGTTCTCCGATTTGTAGGGCAAACGGTAGCCGAGAAGTGTGTTCTACCTACAGTTAAACACGGTGGAGGTTCTATTATGGTTTGGGTATGTTTTGCTGTGGATAGAGTTGGTGACGTAGTGTAAATAGAGGGGTGTATGGATCAGAAGCAGTACCACCACATACTTCAATATCGGGCAATATGAAGTGGATTGCACTTAATAGGGAAGGGGTTCACCTTAAAACAGGTTAATGACTCAAAACATTGGTCAGCATACTGTTGAACTACATTGCATCAAAGGAAGAACAGAAAGTACTGAATGATATGGTATGGCCGTCTCAAAGCCCTGATTGTAATCCCATTGAAATAGTCTGGGATGAAGTGTACAGATATATCATGGAAGTTAATATATCCAGCAAGGAATATCTCTGGAGTATAGTTAAGGATGTGTGGAATCATATAGATCCACAATACCTACAAAAACTGATTGACTGCATGCTTCGACTTTGTGAGACATTCATTAAATCCAAAGGAGGGTACTTTAATGAAAGTAAAATATAATGATTGCGATAGTATTATATATGTGGAAGTTAATATAATAATATTTTGTGAGAAATAATGTTCGATTTGTGTTGTAAATATGAAATAGCAGGGTGTATCGAAAATAATGAGCGGTAGTGTACCTCTGGCATAGAGAAACAAGGGAAACAGCTGAAAACAAGTGTCACCAGGTTGGTTTCAAAGAGTACTCTATGGCATTGGTCCTGTACTTAGCTTGCATTTATCATGAATCTCCTGCCCAACTCAAACTCCAAAGTGAGTGGAAAAAAGCGTAAGTGGCTCCTGTATGTAAGAAAGGTTGAATAACCGATTCACAAAATTACAGACTAATATCTTTAACATTGATTTGCTACAGAGTTCCTGAATGTATTTTCAATTCAAATGTAATAAATTTCCTGAATACTGAAATGCTTCTGTCCTTCAGTCAGCACAGTTTTAGAAAGCATCACTCATGTGTCATGTGAAACTTGGCTTTTCCTTTTCCCATATGATATCCTTTGAACTGTGAATGAAGGGCAGGATGTAGATTCCATATTCCTAGATTTCTAAAAAAACATTTGACACAGTGCCTCACTACAGACTGTTAACGGAGATACGAGCGTATGGAATAGGTTCTCAAATATATGAGTGGCTCATAAGTAACAGAACACAGTATGTTGTTCTCGATGGTGAGCGTGTCATCAGGAGTGACCCAGGGAAGTGTAATAGGAGCTATGTTATTTTCTGTATACAAAAATGATCTGGCAGATAGGGTGAGCAGCAATCTGCGGCTGTTAGCAGATGATGCTGTAGTGTATGGGATAGTATCATCACTGAGTGACTGTAGGAGGATACAGTATGACTTAGACTATATTTCTAGTTGGTGTGATGAAAGGCAGCTACCTCTAAAAGTAGAAATATATGAGTTAATGTAAATGAGCAAGAAAATATTTGTAATGTTTGATTATAGCATTAGTAGTGCATTGTCTGTAATGTTTGATTATAGCATTAGTAGTGCATTGCTTGACAGTCATGTTGTTTAAATATCGAGATGTAACATTGCAAAGTGATCTGAAATAGAATGAGCATGTAAGGATTGTAGTAGGAAAGGCAAATGCTTGACTCGAGTTTATAGAGAGAATTTTGGGAAAGTGTGGTTCATCTGTAAAGTAACCTATTCTAGAGTGCCAGGGATGCGCACAAGGGAGAATTAAATGAATACATTGGAGCAATGCAGATGTGGGCTGCTAGATTTGTTACTAGTAGGTTCGATCAGCCTGCAAGTATTATGGAGATGTTTCGGGAACTCTAACTCAAATGGGAATCCCTGGAGGGAAGGTGACACGCTTTTCGAGGAAGACTGTTGAGAATATTTAGAGGACCGGCATCTGAAGCTGACTGCAGATTGATCCTACTGCCACAAATGTACATTTCATGTAAGGACCATGAAGATAAGAGAAATTAGGACCCTTAAGGAGGCATGTGGACAGTCATTTTTCCCTCACTCTGCTTGTACATGTAGAAGGGTTATGGATATCTCAGCCCTCTCCCTGGGGAACTGTAGCCCCCGTCGCCAGAATACCAGAAACCTAGTGTAGCACCCACAATGGCGAACACGACAAGGACACGTATGTGGCCAGGAAATGATATGCAACGAGGCTTTTTGCTACTGTGTGTTTCTTAACTATGAAAAGGTTTTTGAAATACTGCTACCAGTCACAAAATTTGTTGACGACTGAAATTATTTAATTAGCAACATACTTTGAGGTTAGGCATCATCATTGAGCTGCAGTGGCAGTAGAAAAATATTTAGCGCAAGGGTGCGTAGATGTTAAAGTTTATGTGTGTAGTCTTGGCAGCTGCTGTGGGCATCCTGCAGGGAAACAGAAGGATAGCTTAATAAGAGGCGATGCCTCTTTGTTTGTTGGTCTGCTGTTCACACAGAAAAATTTTAAATAACAACTCACTTTGTTCATCTGAAGTGGCTGTCTTCTTACGATGTGTTCAGCAACCTCCATTTCTATGAACATTTCTATGAATTTGTTAGCCATCGGTGGCAAATTCCCGAAGGTAACTCGAAACACGATATCGCAAAAGAACTTGACTGGAGCAAAGCAACACGGCAGTCAGAACAGACTGTGTTTTGATCTACCTATCAGTATGTCTACCCGGCTGTTGGCAGTCACTTGCGATGCATTCTACATATTATACTGTCACGTCACTGATATTGCCCGACAACATATATTACAGAATGGGAGACTGTGACAATTTTATTTTAGAAATGATACTATAAAATTTTATTTTAAAGAATTTCAAAGATGTTGCTGGGACCTAGGTTTGTATATGATCTTAATGTGTATATGTGTTCTATTGAATTGAAGTTGGTCAAGAAATGTGGGTTGTTAAACTCCACTGTTTCATTTACGATCTTGTTTTTCAACTTTTAACGTGGATGACTCATCCGTTTCCTCCGAGATGGCCATTTTCCAGCTCTTTTTGAAATTATGCTGTTGCAACACTGTGGCCTGTTTTGTCCATGTGTTTTGCTGTGGCTGACTTCTTAGGTTCATCAAGTCTCAAACGGTCAACAAGTTCTTTAAAATGGGTTTTAAAATTTCTGCCCATTTGATCACTGTAGTATTACAGTAGTTGCAATGACTGCATATAGCTCTGTAAGTTTGTAATTTGCTCAGTTCTTCTGTTGTTTGTGAGATGTCATGAACCAGTTAAGTTGTTGTTGGCAGAAGTGATCCTGATACCTTTGGTTTCCAACAGGTTGGCTGTTTTGTATAAAATGGCTCTGAATTGCGGTATAGTTAAACAGTTGGGTTTTTGTATGTTGGCTGATGGCCCTGTCAGTTTGTTTGCTTTTGTTTTCTGGTATGTGTTGTGATAGCGCACCTAGTTCATATTCATCATAGCCATTGTTTTGTGAAATCTATTTGATTGTGTGTGTTTGTGGGTCATTGTCGCCAGCATGAAGTGGGAATTTCTGTATTCTGTTTAAGAAAGCAGTGAATGCAGATTGTTTTGCATGTGTTGGTGTGTGTGTGTGTGTGTGTGTGTGTGTGTGTGTGTGTGTGTGTGTGGTGGGGGATTTGCAGTGACAGTGACTGTTTGTGTTGGTTTCTGTGCACATTGATGTTCAGGGTCTGCTTTGTATTTGTTATTGTCATGTGAAAGAAGTTTATATTGTTATCTTTCTGGTGTTCTCTCTGTGTGAAATGGCTGTTCTTATGAAAGCTGTTGAATCTACATAACATCATTTCTATTTGCTCTTCAATTTGATTATATGTTACGAATGTGACATCTACATATCTGCTGATTTTGTTACTGTTAAGTCAGGTATATGTACAGTACTGAAGTTGCAACATAAGCAGTAGCAGCATGCACTAATAAGTACCCCATGTGCATACCAAAGGAACCAACTTTACTTCCCCACCAAAGGGGTGACTGAACAACCTAATGAGTAGCAGACAGTTCATCTATTGCAGTTACGTCCTTAAGTGCACATTTTAATTTTAAACAAGTAGCCAATGAAATACAGTCAGTGAATTTTTAAAAAATACATTGTGTGATATATTTACACAGCTGGAATCAGGGCAATTCTGATCAATGTAAACAAGACCTTTGAAACACTTGATTTATTCACGATATTTCAGATTTCGAGCTCTAACACCTAGACACAGGATTCGTTGACACCAAATATAAAATGAAAGATGAGATCTTATGATATCGAGATGCTGGAACCTGTTCAATATTATAACAAGAACAAATGAAATAGGCCAAATGACTTACAGTCTTTGGATAAACTATATATGTGAATCTAAAAAAAACTTAAGTCGTGCACAAAAGGATGCCATCTACTGATATCTCAGAACCACTGAACGAAACACTGATATGTTTCAGTTTGAACATTAAAACATTAACTTCCAAAATTCTTTACTCAACACTCATGTACGAGTACCATTTTGCTGCCTAAACAACATTACCAGATTGGCATCCACTGACAAGAGACCCCAAAACACTTCACATGCTCTCGGCTCAGCAAGTCACCTGAGCAAACTGCCCTAGTCAGAAGTCCACTGTGGTCAACCACATTTGGTTGCAAAAAGTCATTTATGCTTAGCATTTAAATTATAGACTATTGAAAATTATTAATTACAAATATTGAAACATCCTTTCATTTCATGCATAATTGTTATAAAACTCTCTTATTTTTTTATATCATTACATCACTGGAATACACACAGTAGACAAAACTCTTACTTTAATAATGAATTAAAAACAGTTTCAACCGCAATAAAACATTTGTTTACAATGTTTATCAGTTTCGGTTGCAATGTGACCATCTTCAAAAGATTTATACCACGATGCTAGGTAGTGGCAGTGAATGGAGCTGTTGTTATTACTCCATGAATGTCAAAAACTCACTTTGTGGAGTCATAATACCTGTCCCATTCAGCACTGCGCCACCGCCTACCATCGTCGTATAAATGGTCTGAAGATGGTCACAATCTGACTGAAACCGGTAACACTTTTAAATAAATGTTTTATTGTGGTTGAGACAGTTTTTTATCCATTCTTGAAGTACCGTTAGCCAGTCTGATGTTTCTCCATGAGAATTGTTCTCAAAAATTTCTAGAAGTCTTTACTATGTTTACTCCTACCATTTCCAAACTGTGGTATTCAAATATTTCCAGTTTCTTGGTGGATGACTTGTCTCGGCACTTGAATTTCGAAATCAGTTTCCTCTTCTCTTCTCTTCTCGGAAAATTCTCAGTAAAATTCACGCACATTACACAGGGTCAATGGACAGCAGTGCCACAACTATGATAGCTTTGCTATTTTGTTACACTTACAGAGTCACTTTCTAAAAACAGCTATTGAATTAAATTAAAACTTAGTTTCTGTAGGGAGTTATTCAACTCTTAGAAAATGGCTTTCCATGACTGCTACACGAATTACAGCTCTGTGGTGCTGACAATGGGGAGATCGAGTCACTAATTAAATTGCCAAAGACTAAGGATTCCCGTGGATTATAATGGGATGTGTAGCAGAATTTGTAAATGCTGTGGCACATATGTTAGCCCAGTAATTAGCCACATTTGTAATTTTTGCTTTGCGAATGGCCAGTTGTGTGAACTGCTCTATGAGAAAAGGATAATGTAGGGAATTTTAGACCCATTCCTATGCTATCTGTGTTCTCTGAAGTTTTTAGAAAGGACGTGACAAACAGCACTCGCTTTTCAGTGAGCTTTAAGAGCACGGAGGGAACTCACAGGCTGTGAGTTTGTGAATGGGTGTAGAGGCTACTATGACCATCACAAGGAGGATATGGGGGGCTGGGTAAACATCATTGAAAAATTCAATATTATCAGGGTTGACACAGATTATGGAAATCAGGGAATATCAGGGAATTTCAAACACATGAGGGAAATATGAAAAAAAACACTGGAAATATTTGGATTTTGTCTCAGAAAATGAAATGGTTTGTTTACTGAGGTGTTATGCATCATCGCGGCTGGGTGCAGCCGAGTAGTGTGCGCCGCTTCCTTACTTCCCCATTCCCACTGCTTCTTCCCTTCCTACCACTCCCCTCAGCTTGCAGTCAGTGCTGCCACCACTTCTTGCCCCTAGCCTAGCAGCTGCCAAAGAGAGCCAAGGAGGCAAGAGTAGTAGTTTATTTGGATCTGATTCTCAGAAACTGCAGATGCAGTGGCCGGAGACAGAGGTTATGTGTGGCTGAGTTGTGTCTGAGTGGAGAGAGAGAGAGAGAGAGAGAGTGAGTGAGTGAGTGAGTGAGTGAGTGTGTGTGTGTGTGTGTGTGTGTGTGTGTGTGCGCGCGTGCGCGCGCGCTCTCTCATTTTGTGACAAATACTTAGGATGAACATTTAGTTGTGAGAGTGTGATTGTTTTTTCTACATGTCTGTCTGAGCCTCAGCAATCATCTTTATGGTGAGTTACCATACTACCTATCCTCATTATTATTGATTCTCAGAGTATTTGAGCAAGTTACCTGTTGCATAGATTGATCACCATGGTCTCATTTCTTCAACTAGCTGTCTGTTGTTCGTGCTGGCTGTGCGCGGGATTTCCGAGGTGGGCCAAAAGTGCAGGCTGCTCCTGTGGGTATCTGTAACGGATCGGGCCTGCCGACCTAAAGCCATTTGGTTCCCACTGAGGTGCAGGCCCTGCCTGTCGGATCTAGTCTCACCGACCTGCCCGCAGGCTGGGTCTGTTTGTGTGTGACGTAATGCAGCAGATTTTCACGGTTTATCCGTGGGCCCAGGACTGTGGTGTTCCCCGGCAGGCCAGAGGCCGTGGGCGATGGACTTCAGGAATTACAACTGTCTCGTCATAAGTATGTTGTACAGTGTGGCATTTTATAGACATTTTATTTGTTATAGTTCATTTTGGCACTTAAAAGTACTGTATATGTTAGAAAGTGTGGAAAATAAGAAGAAAAAGATTATGCCAGTTGCTGGCGGTTTGTGCTTATATATTTCTCGAAAGAAAAATCCCTGAATACCTGTAAAATAATAGATATAGCACAGTGGGTAATAACCGACAATAAAGAACATTGTAGAATCGATATTTCATTGGGGGTCTCCTGCAGTGTTGCTTTACACAATTCTTTCCCACCTTATACACTTCTTTCAAAAGGCCAGCTTTCTCCTGAGGTTATTTCTGAAATCAGTGAAGGTATTTTAAATCTGTCTTGCAACTCCAAGGAAATATGCATTTTTATCACAATATATGTTTTGTTTTATTGAAGTAAAATAATATCAGTGGGCCGAATGAAACACACATACTATTTGGATTGGTTTCCCCATCTAAAAACAGTTCATTACAAAAGAGTTTGATGTTAGTACTTAAGATTTTTGCTCACATCAGGAAACCCCATCTGATTGCTAGATTTCTAAAATATTTCCTCATTTGCTCTATTGTACCATAGCTGCAAAGACAGATTGTCAACTTACGTCTTAACGTACCTTTGAGATCTCAAAATTTGTCATGGAAAAGTGCTAAAACTTGTCTGGAAATCAGGGAAATATCTTGGAAATTTGTGGCAACCCTGATTATTGTCTTTTAGTATTTGGGGCTGATGTATTGCACTTTTAGTTACAGTTATGGAGAATGTTCTAGAAGTGTTGAAATGTAGAAGCTTATCTCTATCTTTCTTTTTTTGTGTTGTGGTATTTTCTGAGAAATTGTTCATCTTCCTAAACACAAAGAGGCACAGGCAAACCTACATTTATACTGCATCTAGTTGATACAGGGTCTGTGTTAAACAAGAAACTATAGTCAAGTGAGGAAGCTGGTTTATTTGAAAAACTATATGGTGTGTCCTCAGATGGAAAACCAGTCCTAAGCAAAGAAGGGAAAGCTGAAAGGTGGAGGAGTATGTATAAGGTCTCTACAAGAGAGGTGAACTTGATTGAAGGCAATATTACAGAAATAGAAAATGACGTAGATCAGATGAGATGGGAGATACCATACTATGAGAAGAATTCGACAGAGCACTGAAAGACCTAATTCGAAACAAAGTCCTGGGAGTAGATGAGATCCAACTACTGGTAGCCTTGGGGGAGCCACACCTGACAAAACTCTATCTGGAGTGCAAGATGTATGCAACAGGCGAAATAACCTCAGACTCCAAGTAGAATGCAATAATTGCAGTTCCAAAGAATGTAGCTACTGACAGGAGCGAAAATTATCAAAATTTCATTTAATAAGTAATAGTTGTAAAATACTAACAGGAATTATTTGCAGTAGAATGGGGAAACTGGTAGAAACCAACGTTGGGGAGGATCAGTTTGGATTTCGGAGAAATGTAGGCACACACGAGGCAATACTGACCCTATAACTTATCTTAGAAGATAGGTTAAGGAAAGTCAGACATACATTTATAGTATTTGTAGACTTAGACAGTGTTGACTGGAATATTCCCTTTGAAATTCTGAAGGTAGTGGTGATAAAATACAGGGAGCAAAGGGCTATTTACAACTTATACAGAAAAACAGAGAGCAATTATAAAAGTCAAGAGGCATCAAAGGGAAGGAGTAGTTGGGAAGGGAATGGGACAATGTTTTAGCCTACCCTTGATGTTATTTAGTCCGTACATTGAACAAGCAGTAAAGAAAACCATAGAAAAATTGGGAGTAGGAATTAAAGTCCAAGGAGAAGAAGTAAAGACTTTGAACTTTGTCAATGAGATTGCAATTCTGTCAGAAACAGGAAAGTACTTGGAAGAGGAGCTTACGAAATGAGTGGAATATACAATGAACAGCAACAAAAGCAAAACAAGGATAGTGGAATATGATCAAATTAAATCAGGCAATTGTGAGGAAATTAAATGTAGTCAAATTAAATCAGGTGATGGTAAGAAAATTAGATTAGGAAACAGGACACTGAAAGTAGTAGATAAGTTTTGCTATTTGGACAGAAAAATGACTGAAGACTGTCATAGTAGAAGGGATATAAAATGTTGGCTGGCAATGGCAAGAAAAGCTTTTCTGAAGAAGATTATGAAAAGGAAAGTTGCTACTCACCACATAGTAGAGATGCTGAGTCACAAATAGGCACAAAAAAAGACTGTCACAAGTAAATAAAGCATATCTAATATATGGTGAGTAGCAACTTTGCTTTTCATAATATTGTTACATCCCATCCTGTATTTTCCATTGTTGAATTTTCTGAAAAAGAGAAATTTGTTGACATCGGATACAGATTTAAGAGTTAGGAAATCTTTTCTGAAAATATTTGCCTCGAGTGTAGCCATGTAGGGCAGTGAAAAATGAACTGTTAACAGTTTAGACAAGAATAGAAGTTTTTGAAATGTGGTGCTACACATGAATGCTTAAGATTAGATGTGTAAATGATGTAACTAATGATGAGGTACTGGACAGAGTTGGGGAGAAAAGAAGTTTGTGGTACAACTTGACTGAAAGGCACAATTTGACTGAAAGAAGGGATCAGTTGAGGGGATTTATTCTGAGACATCAAGGGATCACTAAAGTGTGGTGGGTAACAATCGTAGAGGGAGACCAAGAGAGGAATACAGTAAGCAGGTTCAGAAAGATGTGGGCTGCAGTAGTTAGTATGAGATGAAGAGGCTTGCACAGGATAAAGTAGCATGGAGATGTCCATCAGACCAATGTCGAGATTGATGACCCCGACAGCAACATGTTGCTTCTGTAAATTTAAATTTGCCCAAAAATTTATGTATTCTTCTCCCAGAGAGTAAGCTAAAAATATTGTTTATAGTCAAGTTTCATGTTACAGTGCATTGAGCATGTAAAATATGTTGCTTTATAATTGGTAGACAGTACTGGCACTTTTCAAAATTTGTTTAATAGAGGACTTGCATAAATAAATAACTGTGCAGTGTTCCATCATCTTTCGGGCGTGCACTCGGGACAGTGACAATTCTTCTTGCGATATTTCGGCTAGAAACCTCCCAGCCATCTTCAAGGCGAGTCGGAGACTCAGTTCATAGCGTTTTCGCGTTCCTATTTACACGGAGAGTCACGTGATGCAAAGCTGCTGAGGATTGAAAGCGCATGCGTCAAAGATATCAAAGTCGCCACTACTGCGCTAGTTATAGATAAGATGTATATAGCAAAGATACACATACAAGCGCAGAGTGCAAACAAAATAGTGCTGCTACAAATCCACAGTGCTTGTAAATAAATGATTAATCTTTAAAAGTGGTAACATCTGTCGGAAGTGAAGAAGCAGAAATTCTTTCCGAACGAAGGTGTGAAATAAGCGGTTTCCAAGCATGCGCTTTCAATCCTCAGCAGCTTTGTATCACGTAACTCTCCGTATAAATAGGCACGCGCAAACACTATGAACTCAGCCTCCTACTCGCCTTGAAGATGGCTGGGAGGTTTCTAGCCGAAATATCGCAAGAAGAATTGTCGCTGTCCCGAGTGCATGCCCGAAAGATGATGGAACATTATGTCCGCCGGGAAAACTTCAAGAATCACATAACTGTGCAGTGGTGAGTAATCAGCTGGCTTGTTATGAGAATGATATGCCTTGCCTTATGTATGCCAGTGCCTTTATCAGAGCAACTAAAATATTCAGTCCTGTAAGTTCAGGTTTTTTAGTGTTAAATGAGATGGAAGAAACCTATGCAATATAAGAAGAATATTTCAACAGTTAAATGCTGCCAATCAGACTACTGGGTGTCATACTTGTCATCAACATCTACACTCTGCATTCCACTGTGAGGTGCATGACAGAGGGCATGTTCCATTGTATCAGTTATTAGGGTTTCTTCCTGTTCCATTCACATAAGTAGCATGGGAAGAATGGCTGTTTGAATGCCTCTGTGCATGCAGTAATTATTGTAATCTTATCCCCACGATCCCTGTGTGAGCAATACATAGCGGGTTGTAGTATATCCCTAGAGTTATCATTTAAAGCTGGTTCTTGAAGCATTCTTAATAGATTTTCTTGGGATAGTTTATGTATATCCTCAAGAGTCTGCCATTTCAGTTCCTTGTGTATCTCTGTAACACACTCCCGTGGATTAAACAAATCTGTGACCATTTGTGCTGCCCTTCTCTGTACACATTCATTATCCCTCGTTAGTCCTTTCTGGTATAGACCCCACACACTTGATCAATATTCTAGAACCAGTTGCACGAGTGATTTGCAAGCAATCTCCTTTGTAGACTGATTAACTTCCCTAGGATCCTGCCATCTGCTTTACCCGTGACTGAACCTTTGTGACCGTTCCATTTTATATCCGTACAAAGTGTTGCACCCAGGTATTTGTATGAGCTGGCTGATTCACAACAGTGACTCACTGATGTTATAGTCGTAGGATTCTACATTCTTTTCATTTTGTGAAGTGCAAAATTTTACACTTCTCAACCTTTAAAGCAAGTTTCCAATCTTTGCACCTCTTTGAAATCTCGTCAAGATCTCACTGAATATTTATGCAGCTTCTTTCAGACAGTACGCCAACATAGGTACCTGCAGCATCTGCAAAAAGTCTGATGTTACTATAAATATTGCCTACTCACCAAGCGGCAGCAGGGGAACGCACACACACAAGGCTTTGACTTTTGCAAGCTTTCAGAGCCGGTGGCATTACATTGTATTATCAATAATTGATTATTTCCATTGTTATATTAATATTGTGTAAAAGGTCATTAATGTACATCACATATAGCAAGGGTCCCTACAAACTTCCCTGGGGCATACCCGAAGTTACTTTACATCTGACGATGACTCTCCATCCGAGATCATACGCTATTCTCCCTACCAAAAAGTCCTCAATCCAGTCTCAAGTTTCACTTTATACACCATATGATCATACTTTCGACAATAACAACAGTCATTCTTATCCACTGTACCCACTGAACACTGTGTATGAGAATTTGTAACTTCATATCTAAATGCCCTTATAATATTGTGTAATGTTGATTTTTTTTAAGAAAGGGGAAAAAAAGAACAACAAAACCGTTTGTAAGATGGCTGTACGAATAAAACCAATTTAAAGAAAAAAAAGAGGAAATAAAGAAAAGAGGACAGATAATTGAGTGACCTTTTTTTTCTGCTTTCAGATACCTGGCCAATGAGATGAAGTTGTATCACTTCCATCAGTCCAGACATTTGTCAAAGAAGTGCAGTTTGTAAGTATTCTGAAACATTGATTGTCGAGTATGCGCTGCAGTAATGTGAATATTGACTGAATTCTGTCATGTTGACACAGTCTGTGTTTCGTGAGGGGGAAAAAGCTTTCATTAGCAAAGATCACAGAAGTTAGTCTGTATTGTTGACAGTGGGTTTCAACAGTTGGAACTGTCGTTTTCTGGTCTTAAAAAATTTCTGTGATGAAACATGTGCCATTGTGAATTTGTAGCTTATGGATAAAACCCAGCACATAGGTTTTTCAAAAACACAACCATTTATAGTTAAAAAAAGCAGCTTGTGCACACGAGCATGTTCACATACATAGCACTCACAGAGGCTCGTTAAGTCTTAAAATGTACAGTATACATTAAACTGTAGTTGCACCATATACTTCGGCTGAGGTGCGGATCCACAATGTGTGGAACATTTCTGCAAACATAAACAGATGTGCATTTTGCTGTATATCATGTGCTTCAAGAATTAACAAGCCTCTGCGAGCACTACTTATGCAAACGTGCTCATATGTACGAGGTGCTTTTTAACTGTAAATGGTTTTATTTTTGGACAATATTATGTATAATATCCTGCATTTTAAGCAGTGTGGCATAAGGTACAAGCTCACAGTGGAACATGTTTCATAACAAACTTTTTTTGAAGACCAGAGGATGACAGAACTGTCAAAACCGGTTGTCCACAATAAAGACTAATTTATGGAATATTGGGTATTGAAAGTTTTGCTCAAGGAATAAATATTACTTCTGTTCCTTATAGCTATCGCAGAGAAGCTGTATGGATGCAGTTTCATATCATATCTGCTACAGTGAAAGACTGAAGTTGAAACAAGGCTGCTGGATAGACACAGGGTGTATATACCCCAGGCTAACTGGGAAATCTGGGGAGAACACAGGAATCTTTAAGATTTCTGATAATTTTTCATTGTTTTAGTTTCCAGTTAAATTTTTGTAATTTTGACGAGTAAGAACTGATATTCGTAACAAAAATTTTACTTTGGCCCACTACAGCAGGATAATATTGCAGAAAGAAAACATAAATGAGAGAATAACGCTAAAATAAAATTTAGTTGCAAAGAAAGTGCGCTATTTACTACAAAACAAACTGCACACACAAGTGTCTGCCAACAGCAAAATGTGTTGAAGGCTTTAGGATGAAGACTGTGTTATATTTTGTAACAACAAACTGCTTTCAATTAGTATGATGTCACAACAGTTTACTTTTATAACAGGTCATGGGAAAATATTGAGGATGGTGGTTTGAGAAGCATTATTTACGAAGTAAATTTCCTATTATGCAAGATGACTTACATCGCATGTGAGAATCTGTGATTAATTTCTTAAATCACAGAGCGTTTGACTGTCACTCAAAACTTAACACTTTGAGGGACAGCTGTCTAGAAAAATTTTGAATCTAGAAGACCAGCCATTTATGCCATTATTTAAATATTTCCAGAATATTAGACCGAGTAACACCTTACAGTAGTTAGCACACTGGTCTCCCATTCTGCAGGACGACAGTTCAGGCCTGCGTCTGGCCATTCTGATTTAGGTTTTCCATAAAAAAAACCTCTCCGAACAGGCCTCGGAAGGCTCAATGGTACCGAACGGCCGCCGTGCCATCCTCAGCCCACAGGCGTCACTGGATGCGGATATGGAGGGGCACGTGGTCAGCACACCGCTCTCCTGGCCGTATATCAGTTTACGAGATGGAAGCCAGTACTTCTCAATCAAGTAGCTCCTCAGTTTGCCTCACAAGGGCTGAGTGCACCTCGCTTGCTCACAGGGCTTGGCAGACCAGATGGTCACCCATCTGAGTACTAGCCAATCCCGAAAGCACTTAACTTCGGTGACCTGACAGGAACCGGTGTTACTACTGCAGCAAGGCCATTGGCTAGGTTTCCCATGATTTCCCTAAATTGCTTCAGGCAGATGCTGGGATGGTTCCTTATAAAAGGGCATGGCCGACTTCCCCATCCTTCACCTATCAGATGGGACTGATGATCTCGCTGTTTGGTCCCTTCCCCATAATCAACCAACCAGCCAACCAACCAACCAATCTGCGTATTTGTGTTTGATATATCTTGAAAGGTAACACACTAAAAAAGGACAAGCTTAGTTTTTCATATCTGTTTTATTTCTGTCATAGATTACGAATTATACAATAACAGTGGCAAAGAGTAAAATTATCCTTCAAAAGTAGTTAGAGGTGAAATCTTGAGCAATTTTGCATGTAATAGGCTTTTCTATGGAAAAGTTGGAGTGCTTGTCAAAGGATCCATCGTATCCTAAAAAAAAAAAAAAAAATGACAAAAAGCTTCCGATGACTGGTATATTGTACATGATAGCTTATCTTTTCATGTAGCTATACTGAATGTATATTAATTTAAACCATTAACTTTTCCTATTTGCATATTCGCTCTACTTAACAGTGATGTGGCTATTGGCCGACTACAACACAAGTCCTGTGCTCTGAATATCTGCTGTCATTGGCTGGGGAGTACTGTAACTTGAGCTATGATTGGTTGCAATGGCTCATCGCAATCTCGTTTTCGGTGCTTCGAAAGATACCGTGCTTTAATTGGTGGAATTTGTATTTATACTTTTGTAATTTGAAAATATGTGCTGTACATGATGGCTGCGCATCAAATATTTTATATTTTATATACAAGTTATTTTTTGCTGAAGTATCGGGAAGTTCTACACTTGTATACAATACCTTTACAATTCAAAGGATTTGTCAGTAGTTCGGCAGCGCCAAGGAAAAAGTGTGTTGTCACTTAACAAAGGGAAAGTTTATTTTTAACTGGGAAATTTGGGAAAAAATCCGTTCCCCCCTCCCCCCCCCCCCTCCCCTCTCCCATTCTTGCCAGTGTATATACCCTGAGACAACATTGGTCCAGTATTACTGATATGTTTGAGAGCGCCAACCATTATATAATTATTGCATGTGCTGTGCAAGATATATGAGACAGACAAACTATCAGTTTAATAACTCATGAAACTTCCTGGCAGATCAAAACTGTGCACTGGACCAGGGCTCAAACCAGAGATCTTTGCCATTCTCAGAGCTTTACCTTTGCCAGTATATCTCCTACCTTCCAAACTTCTCATTCAAAACCTGTGGGACTAACACTTCTGCAAGAAAGGGTGTTGCAGAGACATTGCTTAGCCTGTGGCTCAGGAAGTTTCCTAATGGCATACACTCCGCTACAGAGTGAAAATTTGTTCTGGTTAATAATTCATGATATTGTCACAAATAATTTACAGAAGAATGGAAAAATTGCTAGAAACCGATCCCAGGGAAGGTAAGTGCAGGTTGTGGAGAAATGTAGCGGTATGTGAGGAAAAAATGACCCTGTGATTTATATTAGAAGATTAGTTAAAGAAAGGGAAACCTGGATTTATAGCATTTGCAGATTCGGGGAATGCTTTTGACAATGTTGACTGGAATGTACTCTTAGAAATTCTGTAGATAACAGGGATAAATTATAGTGACCAAACAGGTAACTGCAACTATTACAGAAATCAGACGGCAGTCACAAAGAGTTGAACGACGTGAGAGGGAGATAGTGGTTGGTAATGGAGTGAGGCAGGGTTGTAGCCTATCCTCGATGTGTTTCAATATGTACGTAGAGCATGCAGTAAAGGTAACCAAGGAGGAATTCTTAAATGAAATTAAAGTTCAGGAAGAAGAAATAAAAACTGAGGTTTGCCGAAGACACTGTAATTTCTTCAGAGTCGACAAATTAGTTGGAAGAGCAGTGTGGCGTGGGATGTGTAATGTCTTCAACAGAGGCTGTAAGATGAACACCATCGAAGGTAAAACAAGGTCAGTGGAAGGTAGATGAATCGTGATGTTGAGGAAGTTAGATTAGGAAATGAAATGTGTTTTTCTATCTGTGCAACAAAAAGCTGATGATGGTCAGTGAAGGAGAATATAAAATGCAGACTGTTAGTAGCAAGAAAAGTGTTTTGAGAAAAGAGAAATTTGTTAACATCAAACCAAAAGTATAAGTGTTTGGAAGTAATTTCTGAGGATATTTGTCTCGTGTGTAGACCGGTACTGAAATAAAACATGGTTGATAAACAATTCAGACAAGAAGAGAATAGAAACGTTTGAAATGTGGTGCTGTGGAATGATGCTGTAGATCAGGTGGGTAGATAGAGTAACTAATCAGATTCGCCAAAAAAGTGTTTTGTGGCTCAGTTTCACTAAAAGAAGGGTATGGTTAATAATATTCATACTGAGCAATCACCAGTTTGGTAACAGGAAAGTAACTGGGGGGGGGGGTTAATAATTAGAGATAATGACCAAGGTTTGGCTACTGCGAGCAGGTTCTAATGGGTGTAGGTTGCAGTATCATGCATAGATGAAGAGGCTTGCTCAGCATGGACTAGCATGGAGATTTGCATCAAACCAACCTTTAGACTGAAGGCTACATCATCAACAACAACACACTTAATATTGAGGAAATTTAGAAACCACACATTATAATAACGGCAGAGTCTTCTTTTTATTTTTGTTTCACCCGACTTTGCGATATGTTAAATTAATCACTTTTTAATGTTTTGTGCCTTTCTGTTAGCAGCTCAGTATTGTTTCATTCTTTTGACCTTGCTTTCCTATCTTCTTCAGAGATGTGGATGTTCGTTAGGATTTGATTTTGGAACCTACCCCCCCCCCCCCTCTCCTTCCCTCCCTCCCCTCCCATTGTGTTCTTTTCCTCCTCTCTCTTTTTCTCCGATTTATTTTTGAACATAGCTCTTGTGATTTGGAGTTATCTGAAGTCCTTTTCCATTTCAGTAATCCATTTTTTTCCTGCAGAAGTAGTCATAATTTATTCAGTTGATCTAGTTTGGTTCAGAATGAAGATGTATCCATAAAAATGAATTCTTTTTGTCCTAATTGTGTCTGAGAGTTTTTCGGTAGTTGGGTAAAGGGTTTCATTTTTGGTGCGGATTAATTGTTGTGAAATCTGGGGTCAAGAAACGTTTCTAATACCTTTGTTTCTTCTACTCCAGTCTTTCAACTAGGCCATGGTTGGTGATGGTGTTTCAGCTGCATACAGGGCTTCTGGTTTGACTACTACACTGTTACAATGCTTATTTTTGCATTCTGTGGGAGGGACCTTTTGTTGTATGTGTTTTTTTGCGAGATAGAAGACAAGATCAACTTTACTTCTAATTTCCATTGCCTTTTTCTCGAGCCCATTCCAGCTGATGGATTCTGCAAGGTATTTGAGTTCTTTGATTATCTCTACTTTTTGTTGTCCCACTTTAAAATGTTGTGGTGGTTTTTTTGTGTTTGTTGTTACATTGGTCTTTTTGAGGGTTTTGAGACCTTGAGACCTGCTTTTTCTGTTCAAGGGTCTGTTCTTTGGCTATTTCCCAGGTCTCAGCTAGTAGGGTTATATCATCTGCAAAGGATAGATAGTTGGCTTTGATGCCTTTTGTTTTGTGCTCGTAGGCAGATTCCACTATCTCTGTGTTCCAGTCTCTCCAACAAGTTTTTCTTGGGAGCACTTAACTAGCAGTGGGGAATTCCATCTCCTTAGCTTATACCAGTTTTTATTTCAAAAGGGTTAGTGTTTTCCCATGAATTTGGCTTTGGAATATGTGGTGATAAGGGTCTCTCTGATTGGATTTATATTTTTTGTTATCTAGGGCTAATTCTTTTAGTATATATAAGGGATTCCTGGTGTATTGAGTTTCATGATTTTAGAAACTCAATGACAGTCATAACATATCATTTTGCTCTTCATTTTTGGTATGTCATGAAGTTTTTGAGGTTTAGTGTTTGTTTTGGGCAGGCTCTTCCTTTCCTGAAGCCAATTTCATATACTTCAAGTTAATTGTCTAACAGGGATTTTGCTCTGTTTAGTAAGACTGTGGAGAGTATTTTGTATGTTATATCTAGGGGGAGATTCCCCCATAGTTGTGATCTGCTTGGGACACTTTCTTATGGAGTGGGTGGACGAGGGCCGTCTTCCATTCATCAGGGGTTTTTCATGTATTCATATTTCTTCAAAAAAGTTGTGATGAGCGTCTGTGACATTTTTTCCTCAAAGTTCAGCTCGATTTGGTCTCTCTGAGACCTTGTGGTTTTTGAGATTTGAAATGACTGTAATTCCTCAGTGATGGATGGTTCAGAGTTAGGGCTGGTTGTCGAGCTCTTCGAGACCACTTTTCTGTGTTCTTTGTAGTTGAGATGGTTTTGGAAATATTGGAAATTGTTTGCACGTATTTCCATTTCTGTCTTCATTTTCCAAGTTCAGTGGGCTGTATTTGGTTATTTTTCGTTTAAAATTTGTATAAAAGTTCCTTGTGTTGTTTTTTTTATTAAAATCATTGACTAATTTGTTTTCCACTTGCAGATAAATGACCAAGTGGATGAAGCAGCCACACTCTCACCGGTCCAGATATTCCTCAAAGAAGAGGAAGGTGTAAGTATTCATGAAATACTGACTGTCAGTTACACACTGAAGTAATAAGATAACTCTTAATTGTATTTCATTTACCAGTAGTAGAAAATGCATATACATAAAATTTCTTATATACTATAGTTGAAAGTCAAACTGGAGAATATGCATTATAATAAGCCACAATTGTACTGTGTATACACACACAGATTAGGTAGATATTTCTAAGGGACTCTTTGCAAATGATACAGTTGTGTACAGTGATTTCACATAACTAGAAAATTATTGTTAAATGCTGGAGGACTTGATGATGATGTGCATGTGGTTCAGGGACAGGCAAGTCAAGTACTGTAGATGTGTAAACAGATGAAAAGACTGTCGTTGCTCAGTTACTGGAAAAGGACACAACCAGCAATAGCAGCAGTTTCAGGAGAAATCAGATGGCAGAAAATTCGTGCTGGACTGGAACTCAAACCCGGATCTCTGGGACTCAAACCCAGATCTCCCGGTTTATGTGTTAGGTCGCCATAACCACTTTGGCTATCCGTACAGGAGTCATGACAAGAAACACTTCCATATGTCGTCATCTGTGCGCCACAACCTGCACTCTTGCACTTAATTTATAGGGATTGGAAAAATTTACGTTTCCGCTTCAAAATGCAAAATTACGTTTTAGATGCTATTTTGTAGTAAATTGTATCCAGATGAACTATTTTATCAGAGATAATTTGAAATAGCTTGATTCCTGCATAAAAATATTGAAAATGTAACCAGTTTTTGATTAATGGTATTGTGCATCTTCTGGTGAAGGCCAATTTGTAAAGGTAATGTGTATAAGAACCTTTCTGCAAAATGAAAGTGTACAAATGCAACGACATATCAGTGCACTAAATGATCTGATGCCAGGCCAGTTGTGGGCGGTTGAATGGTCTATTTAAGATACGTGCTGTGTAATACAATGTAGTACTCAGCTGTGGGACCAAGTATTTTATAACAAAGAAATGTGTACATTTGTTTGTTAAAAAAGCCCAAAATATGGTTTAATGTGGACATTTCTAAAGTGTCAAATTAGGTGGAGTATGTTTTGAGCAGTGGTTGTGTCGAATACTGCTAGATATTAGGCCTGCACTGAGTCGTTAACAATAGTCCGCCAACATCAGCGAGCAGTTGAGCTGTAGCTTTCCCCCAAATATTTTGTGTCACGTGTTGCTTATCATTTTCTGATTTTGAAATAAGTGAAGCTACTAATCCTGATCCGTTACGGATTTCGATTACGAACCTTACAACGTTAGAAGAGATGGGTGATCCCTTTGACAATACTGTTGGCTGTTGCCATGTGAAAGGGAGGCGGGGTATGTTTCTGCACACCACTCTTCTTCCCTCTGGCAGTCAAAATTCTAGTTTGTTTATGCTTGTTGTCATCTGCCACTGAAGCCTGTAGTGTCTGCACTATGTGCCAAAATTCTTCTCGTAATGTTAACATAGCGTTATGATATGTTCAGTTCTGCTTCTATGCTAACTGCCTTGTCTGTTCTGTTTGTAGCATTGTAAAGCATGGGTTGCACACGTACGAATGCCCACAAAAGATAGAAATTAATAGTTTGTAGATTTTGTTATCATCGAATTGTGTAGAAAAGAGTGATAACGTCCAGAAACACCTTAAATTAGAGACGCATTCAGCTCACTGTCAGGAAAAAGCTGTGGCTTTTCAACAGAACAATCATTTTTAAATTCTTAAATATAGCCAAATGAAGAAAACAAAGGCTAGTTTGGAAGAAAAAGGTTTTGGAAGTTTTTGCAAAAGCAAACATTACTGTCACAAAGTTCCCAATCAGCACCTTTCTGTAGCAGTCAGTTTCAAAGAAATAAGGCTTTGTGTATTTTCACTCACGTGACAACATTTGAGGTAGGTGCATCTAATCATTAAAAGAAATATGAAATCAACAAAAACAGATGCAAATTATGCCAAAAAGAGAGAGAGAGAGAGAGAGAGAGAGAGAGAGAGAGAGAGAAATTTCAGTACGTGGGGTACATATAGAAGTTTGGGCCTGGCCAAGAGTTGTGCACAGATAGCCAAAACAGTTAAGGTGACCGCTTGTGTAAAGCAGGAAACCTAGGTTCGAGTTCCAGTATGGCACAAATTTTAGTTGTTTTCATTCCATTATACAGCTGATGGTTGTCCGTATTTGAAACTCCTAATACGTTTTGTGTATTCCATGTGGGCTGTGGTCAGCACAGTGCTTGTTCTTTTGGGCATGCATGTATGTCCAAAGGAACATTGCATCATACTTTTAACAACACAGGCACTGAAATATCATAAAATGTCTGTGTTTATACAGTGTCTGCATCGTCACAATATAATGCTCTTCAGACACGCATGCCTAAAAGCTGTGGATGAACATTATGAAATAAATCTACTTATTTCATATCTGCATCGATGTCAGCATTTTGTTACACACGAACGTTTGTGCTGGACCGAGACTCGAACTCAAATTTTCCACTCATTACGAGCGTTCACCTTAACTGCTTCAGCGATCTGAATGTTCCCCTGTGACTGATCCACACTTCTATACATTGTGTAGTCACATCCCGTATGCCCACACAATTTGCGATCTTCGTGCAGGGAGAGAAGAGTGTTATATTGTCATTTTAGCCTCTCGTTGGTGCATATTTGTAATATGTGAACTTTTTCACAACATTATATTATTGTATATAAATTAGTTGTCAGTTGACAGCTCCCACCAGCAATACATGAATGGGACCTGTGCTGGTTTTGCAGGCTCCAACCCTGTTGGCAGTTCCACTGTGCAAATCATTGTTCTTGCTGGTACTCAAGTAGCAAATGTATTTTAATGCGAAAATGTGTCTAAATGAAGAAAAAATGTAACCCTGGCCCTAAAGACAATTAACAGCACTACGGAGGTCTAGATCGTAGTCAACTTAGAGAATTTTTATGTACTTTTTGTAGGAAGTACAGACATCAAACTTAAAACTTGTTACGAGTTAAATGTTGACTAAATTTCAAAACGATGTCTTCCTCGAGCATTATGCACGAGTCTCTATAGACCGTATGCTGAAGCTGTGGCGCGATCCCAACCGAGGGATGTTTGGTGAAGACTAGGGACCGTATTATACGCATTTGCATGCTGCATATGCATTTGCATATTTCGCTCCTTTTCACCAGTTATTGCATATTTTAATAAAAACTGGTGACGGTACATATTTCACTCTGTTTATAATATTTTAAAAATTGAGATGGGTAGTCTCTAGCTCTATCTAGTTTCTATGTCTCACACATTCACCGCACCTAAAACTGCATGTAATAGCTAATTGAAAGCCCACTGCATGGCGAAATCATTACAGAATAGGAACAGGAAGAGGCGTACAGAGTCAGTGCTCCTGCGCCTGTGCCCCCCCAGGTTAATCCCCCCCGCTCTCCCGCCGTATGCGTTCACAACAAATACATTAAATTACGCGAGCTTTTCAGTTTAGCTTTCTGCTTACTTGTACACAGTTGAACGTGTTAATGATGTGCAGTGTATAACGTGTCGTGTGCCATACCACCCGAAAAAAGAATGGTCGTTTCGTGGATAGCTGACCGTCCCGGAACATTTACATATGACGGAATTATTTTATGTTGTCAAGTCTGTGAAAAATATGTTTTGTGCAAAAAAAGAAGTTTCAAGTAGATCAGCATGCCGAGACAAATCTTCTTATCACAGGAATGCAGAAGAAAGGTGATGACAAAAATTTCTGATAACAGCAAGTTGCAGCAGCAGGGACTTGTCCAGAGGTAACCAAAAAAGTCTGTTTAACATGGATCTGTGCAGAGCATTCATTGCAAGCAATATTCCTCCTCACAAACTTATAAACTCTATCCTCTAAGGCTTCCTACAGAAATATTGCTTAAATCAAAATATACCAGATGAATCGACATTGTGTAAAAATTACATACCAACAATGTGCGTAAATGTTCTGGAAGAAATACGCAATGAACTCGAGGGCAACATGATCTGGATTTCAGTTGACGAAACTGCAGACAGTTGTGGCCTGTACTTTGCAAATTTAATTGTTGGTGATTTAAATGAAGAGCCTTCTTCTTCCTATTTAGTGGTCTCCAAAGAACTTGAAAAAGTAAATCATTCTACGATCACTAGATTTGTGATTGAGGGTATTAGAAAAATATGTCCAGAATCTTCTGCAGATGCAAGTGTGTTTGTGTTTATTTGAGATGCTGCTCCCTATATGATCAAAGCAGGAAAAACCCTCAGAGTATTTTATCGTAATTTGATTCGTGTGATGTGCTTTGTTAACTGAGCACATCGCCTTGCTGAATGTAAGTAAACTGATTTCAGCCACAGAGAAAGTGTTTCTAAAGGCTCCTGCTCGCATCAAGACCTACAAAGAAAAATTACCAAATGTGCAATGATTATAAAGAGTCCGCCTCGATTGCAAATAGAAACCGGATGTTCGCCTAGGTTTCGGTGCAGATAACCACGCCTTCTTCGGAACACACTAAAACTACAAAGTGCGTAAATAGGCATCGCCCAGCATTAATACAGTTTGTAGTTTTAGTGTGTTCCGAAGAAGGCATGGCTATCCGCACCGATACCTAGGTCAACATCCGGTTTCTATTTGCAATTGAGGCGGATTCTTTACAATCATTAAATTATTCCAGTCGTAACTCATTGGGGTACGTAGGTTGAAGCTGTGTCATTTTACAATGAATATTTCAAGGTCAGTAGAGGGGTAGTAAATGACTTTAATAGTGCAGAGGCTTTGGCAGTTTGCCAATCCAAGGAAGCTTTTAATGAGTCCGGTATTAAAAAAGACATTGCTGTGATTAGCACTACTTTTCCCATATGCCTGCAAGTATTAAAAAGCTTGAAACTCAAGGTTTGGCATTGAATGAATCTATTCAGTTAATGAATGAAATTATTCTAGTGAACTGCTCATTGCCGGAGGTATTCCTGAGAAAACTTACAGAAAAGTTTGAAAACATTTTATACAATAGCCCAGGCTTTGAACCCTTGTACCATATTGATAGTTTTATTAATGGGACGGGTGAACTTTTACCAGAAACGGTAAGTGCCAACATAGCACCCAAATTCAAATACTGCCCAGTCACCTCAGTTGATGTAGAACGGTCCTTTTCTACTTATAAAAATGTTTTGAGTGATCGAAGACACAATCTTACCACCAAACTTTTGAAACAGTACTTGTTTGTATCTATTTACAATGGTAGAAAAATGTAAAATAAATTGTAAATGATGCTTTGGTCCAATAGTATTAATTAAAAGTTAATGATGTCAAAAAATTCATGATTATGTGTTGTTTTTTAAATAAAATATTACTGGGTTTTTGAGTGTGCCCCCCCTGCGTGCAGGATATCTCGAAGTTGGTCCTGTACGTATCGATTGTTTTGCCGTGACTCAACTCACATCGCGTCTGTTTGTTACCGACAACAATAGTGAAGAAGGAACAACTCTTGAAATACAGTACGAGCCCCCATTTTGCAAATTTTTAGAAAATAATCCCAGAAAGCCTCCGCCACCCCCCCCCCCCTCCCTTCTAACCTCTACCAGAAATTATTCAGAAAGTGATATCAACATTCTAAATGTACCGATGTTTGGCATGGCTGGCACTCTTCCTCGTAATTGATATGCACAGGTTCGACTTTGAGATGTAATGCATGCAGTAACTCCTATTTTTTTTATTATTTGATCTTGCAGATTTCTGCACTTTTTGTGCATTTTTAAGCGTTTTTCATGCATATTTTAAGATTTTTATGATGCATATAATCCAGTGATGACACACCCACAAGAATAGCATTTTAGAGCAGTGTTGAAAAAAATTGTAAGCTTTCATCAACCTGAAGGTGGTTTTGAGCAGCACAGTGCTCTACTAGGGACAGTCCTACTCAAGGCCATACACCATGGCCCTCCTCTGACCTTTGAACTCATTCATCTACAGTTTGTCAACTCCAAACTGTGGTGGAACTTGCCGTTTTTCACAATAACAGATCCATCAGGAGGTTAAGGAAGTGATTAACGACAAATAAAAACGTGTAGCTACCTCAGCTCTTATACCACTCTTCACCTGTCTGTCAGCGATGTCGCGAATGACCGACGGTGGAAAGATAGTGTGCTCCAGCAGTCAGTACCTCGCTACATGCCATGGCGCGAGCATCAGTGTGAGTGCAGATAATGGATGTGTGTTACTTAAAGTAGCAAGCGGGATTATGATATTACGTGTGTTATCAGTTGCTTGTCTTATTACTGTGCTGACTAATAAAACATTATTATCTCAAAGTGTAGTGTTTGATTAGCTGCAAAGGTGTTACTCATACTGGCACGCTGCCAGCTTCATACTGTATTTACTTGAGTGTAAGACACCCCTGAATATAAAATGGCCAATTTTTTAAATTTTTTTATTTATTCATTTTTTTAATGACAGGCTCCTTGAGAGAAATTTATTTTTAAGAGATTCTGATTAACTATAATTACAAACTGTTTTATTGACATAAAGTACCTGCCAAAAAGGTAACCTTATTATTATTCTAAACTTTTGCCATTTATTGATTGTCTAAATTTTGATAACACTTGGAGAAATAAAATAAACAACAAGAAATTGTTCACATTAATTTTTGGACTGTTTTCTTTTCTGCCTTTTATGCTTACAATCCCTGTAGTGTGTCTACCACTATCTTGGGTCATCACCATCATCAACCTAGTGACACAACCGTGAAATTTACACCTTCATTGTCACAAACATATGGCTGTTTCTTCAGAATATGTGGCTATTTCTGAGGTGGTTGTTATGTTGGAATTTGAGAACACAGCTATTTTTTCCTGTATACATACCAGATTTCGCCTCTATCCTGAAATGAGTATGTTATAATCTGACTTCCAAACATGTCACCTCCCCCCACTCTGTGTAGAACACCTGATATACCCTCTTTCATTCTTGTCATACGTCACGGAGAGTGTTGACAACATTGCAGCAAGAAACACAGAAGTACATCACTTGCCTAGATCTAGGCTTTTATAGTCTTGTGCAGAAATGAATACTATTGTTGAGTATTTGTCCAATTTTAAAGTCAGTTCAATTCCGACTACAAATGCATTTGGGCAAACTGCAGTTTAAACACAGTAGATGTTAATACACTGAAGTGCTGAAGAAACTGGTATAAGCATGTTTATTACAACACAGAGATTTGTAAACAGGCAGAATACGGCGCTGCGGTCGGCATTGCCTTTACAAGGCAACAAATGTCTGGGCAGTTCTTAGATCAGTTGCTGCTGCTACAATGGTAGGTTCCCAAGATTTAAATGAGTTTGAACGTGGTGTTACAGCCAGTGCATGAGTGATGGGACACAGCATCCCTGAACTAGCAATGAAATGCAGATTTTCCTGTACGACCATTTCATGAGTGTACTGTGACTATCGGGGATCTGGTAAAACAGCAAATCTCAGACATCACAATGGCTGGAAAACAGTCCTGCGAGAACAGGACCGACGACAACTGAAGACAATTGTTCAATGTGACAGAACTGCAACACTTATGCAAATTGCTGCAGATTTCAATACTTGGTTATCAACAAGTGTCAGTGTGTGAACCATTCAACCAAACATCATCGATACGGTATTTCAGAACCGAAAACCCACTCGTGTACCCTTGATGACAGCATGACACAAAGCTATAGGCTTTGCCTGGGCCCGGTCAACACCAACATTGGACTTATGATCACTGTAAACATGTTGCCTGGTCGGACGAGTTTTGTTTCAAATTATATACAGTTATGGAGACAACCTCATGAATCCATGGACCCTGCATGCCATCAGTTAACTGTTCAAGCTGGTGGAGGCTCTTAATGGTGTGGGGCATGTGCAGTTTGAGTGATATGGGACCCCTGATAAGTCTAGATATGACTCTGACTGGTGACACATACGTAAGCATGCTGTCTGATCACCTGCATCCATTCATGTTCATTGTGAATTCCGACAGACTTGGGCAATTCCAGTGGGACAATACGGGGCAATTACAGCAGGACAATGCAACACCCCACACACCCAGAATTGCTACAGAGTTGCTCCAGGAACACTATTCTGAGTTTAAACACTATTCTGAGTTTAAACACTATTCTGAGTTTAAACACTATTCTGAGTTTAAACACTATTCTGAGTTTAAACACTATTCTGAGTTTAAACACTATTCTGAGTTTAAACACTATTCTGAGTTTAAACACTATTCTGAGTTTAAACACTTTTGCTCGCCATTAAACTCCCGATCATTATTGAACATATCTGGGATACCTTGCAACGTGCTATTCTCAAGAGTTCCATCTCCTCACACTCTTAGGGATTTGTGGACAGGCCTTCAGGATTCCTGTTGTCAGTTCCCTCCAGCATTACTTCAGGCATTAGTAGAGTCCATGCCACGTCGTGTTGCGGCACTTCTGCGTGCTCGCAGGGGCCCTACGTAATATTCGGCAGGTGTACCAGTTTCTTTGGCTCTTGAGTGTAGAAAGCAAAAGTACTAGGTATAGATTACCACGCATAACAACATGATGAAATTTGCTGTGGGCTCAGTGCTTCCCTCCATGCAATCATCATAGCTCTCAGCCAAGCTGGTGTCACTGTTCTCCTTCCAAGCTTGAGTAACTGTCAAAAACAGACTGCAATATCTGCTAGTATGCAGGTCATATGTAACAACACCAACTAATATGTAAATAAAAGATTGCATTTAAGATTGCGTTCCACTCTCCAAGTTTTGCTCATCCCGCGATCTACTGATGTCTGTCGGTACTATCTCTGCAACGGGTCTTGCGACTGTAATTTATTTTTGCTTTGACAATTACAGTCTGTTTAATATGATCTACTTCCTTTGTTAGCCACGTCATTCTATATTAATTTTCCTTCTTGTTTCAACTGAATTTCACCAACGTGGTATACAGCTGAGTAAAATCAGGTAATGTTTTTACATGGTATTGTAATACATGAACAGTGGTCAAATTTCTCATTTGCAATCTACGTAGTAAATCATTACAGTGTCTCATAACCAAATAAAATTTTGATCTGGTTTCTGAATCAACTAATGTTCTTTGAAGGACAGAAATTTCTATATTTGAATGTTACCTTTACTTAAAAAATTGCATTAGTATTTGTATAGAATATTTATACATGTATGAGAATGTTTATTGGAAACCTGTTAAAATACAACAAAAGCTTGTAAGTTGATAGACTTAAATTCTATTTCCTCCTGTGTTTCACCAAACTGTCAAATGTCAATCAGAGCAATAGACTGTTGTGGCTAGTTCATTATTTCTTGTGTATCTCTTGCACTAGTCAGTGTCACGTGATCGTTCGAGTAACGTCGATACTGTACCGAGCACTTCGGTGTATCGGGAACTCTCGAGCTTGTCGGATCGTATCATTTGCCGAGCCCTGCCCTTCAGAATTATTTAAAATAAAATTGCACAAAGCTTCATCTTTATGATGACCACTGTAAATGTAATACTACTACTGTGCACATTACTAAACAATGTGATAATGGTGACCTCAGAAAAGTAGTTCAATCAGCCAATTTAAGACAACCCTGTAGCTTTTGAATGACACATTTGGAAAGAAACCTCGTCTTATAATTATGTAAATACTCTAGATGATGCAGGGTTTTCAATATGTTACCTGCTGATACATATTTCACCATGAGTGATCTGAAGATGATTGTGTGGTCAACTGAAATTAGTATACACATTTTAATGTTTTACAGTGCACGGGATCTAGACAGCAAAAAAGTTTTTACCGACTTGAGCTATTAATACCTGCTGGGTCGAAATGGAAACACAGTTTCCTTCTGTAATGTGTTTCTGTTGTTTTAGGGGAGGAGACCCGACAGCGAGGTCATCGGTCTCATCGGATTAGGGAAGGACGGGGAAGGAAGTCGGCCATGCCCTTTCAGAGGAACCATCGTGGCATTTGCCTGGAACGATTTAGAGAAATCACGGAAAACCTAAACCGGGACGGCCGAACATGGGATTGAACCGTCGTCCTCCCGAATGCCACTCCAGTGTCCTAACCACTGCGCCACCTCACTCGGTGTGTGTGTTTCTGTCGTGGCAAGATTGACGGTGGGTCAAGTGGTGTCGCTAAATGACTGCCGCATCTGGGAGTGTGGTGGCTCATCTGTTTGCACAAGGGCCACACTGTTTAGGAAGACTTGCAGTGTTGAGGGCTGCAATGTGGCGGGAGCTCTGTGTCTAGTGGTAGCCTGCATTGAGGTAGGCTGGCTTGCACCAGGACGTGGACAGTGCTGTGTCTACCCCTTTAATGTGGAGAGTGAGTGTGCTAGTGTTGTGTCCTGTGAATGTATTTGAGCCTCAGAAGGGCGGTTCTAGTGCTCCACACAGCGGACCGTGTCGGAGGAAAATGTGGTACGTCATTGCCAGCTCTCTGAGAACAGAAGTAGTCCGTTTTCAGTGCCGTGTTGTTCCACTAGGTAAGTAAGTGTGGAGGGTAAGAATTGTAGAGGGAAACCTAGGTGAAACTACGGGAAGCAGGTCCAAAAAGATATAGATTGTGGTAGTTGCACATGAAGAAGAGGTCTGATCGGGATACACCGATGTGGGAAGCTGCTTATCTGTTGCAAAGCCATTGTACAGCAGGCATGTGAATCGGTACTGAGGATGTTATGCCACCAGTTGTCAGATGTGTGATACTTTTACCGCAACATGTTTGGGACTATGTTACCTCATTATTGAGTGCTATAAAATATGGAAACCAGTTAAGAAATCACAATACTACACATACTGACCCATACAAAAATATTTATATCTCCCTTTAATGTAACATACCATAAAGCTTCTGTGCCATTAGGCATCATCAGCAGTAAAATCCAGCAGCAAATGTGCATTGTCATACATAAAACTCTTCTCAGAACATCTCATATTGGCACGTTACACTCTCGAGGCACAGTTTGCGTGTTAAATTGGACGACATTAGTGTCACTTTAGCAATATCTCCTCAGGGAACAGCAACAGATTTATTCGAATTAGTGGCATCAGGTTTAATGTTTTCAGTTGTCTTCCATATGGATGCACACAATGAAACACAGGTGTAGTAACTGTTTTTAGAATTTTTAGAACTTTTGATTTTCATAAATTTTACAGTAGAAAATAACATTGTTGAGGGCTCTGACATATGCTTTGCAGTCGAGTGCAATTTTTGGTAGGTGACAGCAGCAGCTTTAGTTTAACAACTGTGCCTTGAGAGCATAACATACTAACATGAGATGTTAGAGGAAGAGTTTTATGTTTGACAGTGCATGTTTGCTGTTGCCTTTTGCTATTGATGATGACGCCTAATGGCACAAGAGCTTTGAGGTACATTACACTGTGGGCCGACATAAATATTTCGGTATAGGTCAGCAGGTAGAGTGTTGTAATTTATTGGTGGGTTTCCTTGTTTTATAGCACTTGATAAATGCGTTGTGGTAAAAATACCAGACATTTGACCACTCATGGTGTAACATACTCAGTAACATTGGGGTGCAGCGTAAAACAAAAGTCTTTTGAATGAAGACCACAGCAACATGCAGTTGATATTGATGAAGTTATAATAAGTGACAGATTATTATTATTCACGTATGGACCCAGTAGGACCACGCGAGGTACAATCCATCAATGTCACGTTTGATGGTCGGCCTTTCTTTGTGCCCAAATTTGTTTCATCCTTTCAGAATGAAGTCTCTTTCTTTCATCAGACCACGGTGTTCCAATCTGTTTTCTAATCAGTGGCAGATTATTGACTGATTTCTCCCCCCCCCCCCCCTGTTGACTTTCATCTACACTCTGAACTAATGAGATACCTATTAATTGAATGTCCTTTAGTTGTAGCAGAGAAGGCCTGTGGATGCAATTTCTTATCTACTACAGTTGATAGTGAGTGAATTGGAAAATACACATTGTATCAAGTCAAAATTCTACTGTGCAACAACCGAGCGAGGTGGTGCAGTGGTTAGACACTGGACTCGCATTCTGGAGGACGACAGTTCAATCCCGCGTCCGGCCATCCTGATTTACGTTTTCCGTGATTTCCCTAAATCACTCCAGGATAATGCCGGGATGGTTCCTTTCAAAGGGCACAGCCAGCTTCCTTCCCCGTCCTTCCCTAATCTGATGAGACCGATGACCTCACTGTCTGGTCTCCTTCCCCAAAACAACCAACCAACCTACTGTGCATAAGTGTACAGGTAGGCTAGCTTGCAAGTTCTGTGAAGCTCTTTGGAAATGTTGCCATTATGTACAGGGATTTCATATTGTTAGGAAATTATTGTTAAATGTAGTGAGTCTTGCAGATGATTTGCACGTTGTTCAAGGACTGACAAATGAAGTATTGTAAATTGCTCAATTACTATAATCGAACACAACTGTCAATAGGTGCAGTTAAGTGTGTGAGTAGTGAGTTTGTGTGTGTGTGTGTGTGTGTGTGTGTGTGTGTGTGTGTGTGTGTGTGTGTGTGTGTGAGAGAGAGAGAGAGAGAGAGAGAGAGAGAGAGAGAGAGAGAGAGTAATTGGGAGGGACGGGGGGCGGGGGGGGGGGGGAGTTCGGTTCACCCTTAGTTATGTGGGATTTGAAGAAGGGAAGAGAGAGATATAGAACTAAAAGTACTGTCTAGTTGAACTTTCCCAAAAATTTTGTAATGCAGGCTATATTCAATATTTGCTTTTTACCAGGATAATGTCATACTTATAGGTACAGCCCGTATTTGCGTGCAGCCTATTGTGGATAATGAGGTCATAAATATTGTTTGATATCACATACAGTTTTACTGTTGCCCATAAGCATTGCCATCATACCAACTCAAATGCTTTTTGAAAGTTTAGAAATAATCTGTTCAGCTGTTTGGCCCAATCTGTGGCTCTCGCAATGTCATGGGATAAGAATGAAAGTTGGGTTCTGCACTGCTGATCCTTCTGGAATCAGAGCTGGTTGACACAGAGAAAGTAATTCTGTTAGAGACAGCCATTGTAATGCTACAAGACATAATGTAGGGTAAGTTCATATGAGTCTGTTGTGGACTTGGACTGGTTGCCAAACCACAAATGGGGTCTGCTTAGCAGCACGGCCACGCACTCTCCTGTCAAAATTGTGTACAGTTAGTACCAATTGTTCGTTGGTAGGACTGAGGGTGTTGCTCAATGTGTAGTTGCGTATGTTGCCTAACTTTGCATTTTTTATTTTAGTTGTGATTGAGCTCCCTTTTGTTTGGATTAAAGTTAATGTTAACTAGTCATTTTTAATATCTAGTGTACAGAGATACAGGTTTAATTCTTTTTTCAGGCGTATTGTAAGGCAGAAGAGCCTGTGCTGGTCTCACTTGTCCCAGTGCTTCTCAAAGAAGAACATGTGGTAAGTTTTGTTATTAAGACGTTTGCATTTAGTAATGAATTGGCTTAAGTGGAGACAATAATGACCCATGATGTATCTTAGAAGATAGATTGAAGCATACATTTTAGATTGGTGTGTTAAATCTCTGACACTGTGGACTGGAATACACTATTCAATATATCAAAAAAATTAATCAATTTTTGAAAATATGATGTAATTGAATAGGTAAAAAATCTGCTCACCAAGTGGCGGCAGGAGGAAACACGTACAAAGATATTGAAATCTGCAAGCTTTCAGACCCAGCGGCTCATTCTTCTGACAGAAGAGTTGAGGGGGATTGAAAGAGGGGTGAAGGAAAAGGTCTGGTGAGCTTTAGGCACCAGAGAGGAGAAGACACTGATTCCAAAAGCCTGCGGATTTTAATACGTTTACATTTTTCTCCTGCTGCCAGTGCTCGGAATGCACTATTTGGAATTCTTAAGTTGTCACGCATAAAATACAGGGAGCGAAAAGAAATGTCTTGTACAGAAACAAGACTGCAGCTGTAAGAGTCAAATTGCTGCAGTGCACCTATCACGGACTGCTGGCAGCCCAGTGTCTGTCAGCTGCACAAACCACGACAGGGCCGAGAAGTCGGCAAGTAGATTGTGTTAAGAGGGCATTGCCAGTGGACCGCACCAAAACAACACTTGCTGCACGCTGTTAGCAGTGGCGTTAGGCGATTGAGGCTGTGTTCCGCTTCTGTGACACGGCCGAGCAGCCAGTCGAAAAGCTGTAGTATTCTGCACACTGAGGATTTAAGTTCGTGCTATGGTAGCAGAAGGCAATGACATTGCCAGTCCGGAACTGTCGAATTCACCACAGCCGCTGCCGTCCAGTTTGCCGTCCACTGCCACTCGCAACTGAGATGTCGCACGCCCCAGGAATGGTCTCCGCCAGCTTGGCGTATCAAATGCGTTGCCACAGTTGCGAGCAAATTGTTTCTCAAAAACAAAAATTTTTAATATAGAATATTAATTTAAATCTTTGGGAGTCTTTTGTGAACGTCTTTATATGAAGTTTAGCCTTGTATGGAAGAGAAATTTGGACGGTCATCATTTCAGGCAAGAGGAGAAGAGCTTTTGAAATGTCATACTACATAAGGCTGCTGAAGATAAGTGGAAGTGGATAATTAGTGAAGTAGTTCTGGATCAAATTAGAAAGAAAAGAAATTTATGTCACATCTTGGCTAAAAGAGGATGTTTGCTGGGGCATCAAGGGATTGTCAGTTTGGTGATGGAGGGGATAGGGTTAAAATTGTAGAGGAAGAACAAGGTTTGAATACACTAAGCAAACTGAAGTGGATGTAGGTTGTTGTATCTATACTGTGATCAGGAAAGAGGCTTGCCAAAGATAGACTTCACGGAGAGCTGCCTCAAACCAGTCTTTGTGCTGAAGACCACAACAGTGTTGAAACCCTAATTTTGTATGAAAGGTCAAATTGAGTGAGTTCGCCATAAAGTTCCAAGTATAGTGTAATTAGTGGCTGCTTAGAATGTGTGAACTGTTTCAAGAAGTGTTTAGGCCATACGGTATATAGTGCCGCACTTAATGCTGGAAATGGGTACTGCACTCAAACATGGTGGCAACAGAAGTACACATTAATGGTCACACAGTAAAGGTAACACTGGTTGTAGCATCTTCCACTGTGTAAATGTAAAACAAACTGTTGGCTTGTTTTATGAAAATGGAAGTTTCTACTCACCATATAGTGGAGATGCTGAGTCGCAGATAGGCACAACAAAAAGACTGTCACAAATAAGCTTTTGACCTACAAGACCTTTGTCAGAAACACACACACACACACACACACACAGACTGCGGACTTTGGCAGCTGAAGCCACACTTATTCGTAATATATCATTCTTTCTGAATTTTACATTTTTTGATGTTTGCTTACCCCCTCCCCCCCCCTCCCGCCATAGTGTTCATAAGGAGTTGTCCTCTGGGATAAAGCACATAAAATAAATAGCTATGGGCACCCATATGGGGTCATTCTATGCCAAACTATTCGTGGGCCATCTAGAGCAATATTTTCTAACTGCCCAGAATCCAACCCCTCACCATTTCAGATTCATTGGTGACACCCTCATGAGCTGGACTGAGGGTTCCCTCAAAACCTCAACACCTTCCTCAATGCTGACTCCACCTCAAGGATAGCTTCATCAGTACCTCCGTCCATACCAAACCTTCCAAACACCGACAGTACCTCCACTATGACAGCTGCCACCCATTTCGTACCGAGAAACTGCTCGCGTACAGACTAACCACCCGTGGTCATCCCATCTGCAGGGACGAGCAGCGCCAGAGCAAATATACCGAGTATCCTACCGAGACCCTCACAGAACTAAATTACCCTCCCAACCTTTTACAGAAGCAGATCTCGCACACCTTGTCTCTCCAGCCATCTACCACCTCCTACTTACTCACCATCTGGCTACAGAGCAGCATTCATCCGTGCCTCGGCACCACGTACGACTGGAGCAACGGTTTTGACTACCTCTCACTGTGCCCTGAAATAGACCTAGAGGTAAGACCTATCTCATACATTCTCCCAACCACATACTCCAGTCATAACCGCATCAGAGGTAGGACTACCTGTGGAAGCAGTTTTTCTGAACTGTGCAGGTGGGAACTCTGCGTGCAATATATCCTATATTACCGTAACCCCCCTGGCCTCAGCCTTCATTATTCCCTGTCCTCCACTTACCTATCCCCTTCCCTGCTCTCACTCCAGCAATACACGGTCTTCTATTCCACTAACACACCCATTAGTCACTAGTCTTTTTCCCCATCTCTTCTTCTCTCCTCCTTTCCCAATCGCCTCCGCTCCCATCCTCCCCCCCCCCCCCACTCCCCACACATACAAATCTCCCAACTGCACCTAAATGCCCTACCCTATCCCCACTGCGCCCTTGCAAGCTCCCACAAGCAGCACACCTTCCCCCACTCCACTCTGCACCCCATGCCGCCTCCTTACCATAACAACTGGATAGCGGCTCCTGTCGGGCGCATATATGACTGACTCAGCTCAGCCACAGTGGCCACAGGTGCCAGAGAGAGAGAGAGAGAGGGAGAGGGAGAGGGAGAGGGAGAGGGAGAGGGAGAGGGAGAGGGAGAGGGAGAGGGAGAGGGAGAGAGAGAGAGAGTTCATCCGTCCGTCCATTCCGTCCGTCCGTCCTCTAGTCCTCTGTATGGCTTTTCACAATATTGTTAAAATAAATAATGTTTTTATTCAGGAGAAATGAGCAGCAAGAATATTGTGTAAAGTAGATAGATGGTGGTGCCCCTTGCAGAGGCTGCTTTAAGGATCTCGAAATTCTTACACTCACTTCCTGGTGCATTTATGTCACAACAATTTTTGTTGCTTATAATAAAAATTTCCTTCAACTGAAAAGTGATTTGCACAGGTTCCTTTGGGTCTAGTATTCGGAGTTAAGTTACGTACTCTGGTGCAAAGGATTTCAACATATACTACAAACATAAAGCAAAGATATTTGGGCAGGAACATTTGGCAGTTGATAAGAAAATGGAAAACATTCCTTGTTGGCCATTCCTTCTAAAATTATCTGAATCTGTAGATTTAAGAATTGAAAATTCATATTAGCTACATGACAAATAACAATGTTCTTAGGAATCTACATCTACATCCAGATTCCGCAAGCCACTGTATGGTGCATGGTGGAAGGCATGCTCTACTACTGTCATTTCCTTTCCTGTTCTAGCTACAAATAGAGCGAGGGAAAAACAACTGTCTATATGCCTCCATGTGGCCCCTAATCTCTCTGAGCTTATCTTCATAGTCCTTACGAGAACTGTACATTGGCGGCAGTAGAATCGCTCTGCAGTCAGCCACAAATGGTGGCACTCTAAATTTTCTGGATAGTGCTCCTCGAAAAGAATGCTGTCTTCCCTCCGGTGATTCCATTTGAGTTCTTGATGCATCTCCATAATGCTTGATTATTGTTGAAACATTACGCCTAGATATTTAACTGACATGAGTGTGTCAAGCATCTCATTATTTGTAAACTGTGGGTTTGCTTTTCCTACTCATCTGCATTAACTTACATTTTTCTACATTTAGAGGTAGTAGCCATTCACCACACCAACTAGAAATTTTGTCTGAGTCATCAACTATCCTCCTACAGTCACTCAACGATGGCACCTTACTGTACACCACAGCAACATTAGCTAACAACCGCAGACTACTGTCCACCAAATCATTTACATATGTAGGAAAACAACAACTTTCCTGTCACACTTTCCCGGGGCACTCCTGTCTCTGATTAATACACACCATCAGGCACAATGTACTGGGTTCTGTTACTCAAGAAGTCTTGGAACCACTTGCAAAATCTGGGGACCTATTCCGTATGCTCGTACCTTCATTAACAGTCGGCAGTGTGGTGCCGTGCCGGCCGGTGTGGCTGTGCGGTTAAAGGCACTTCAGTCTGGAACCGCGTGACCGCTCCAGTCGCAGGTTCGAATCCTGCCTCGGGCATGGATGTGTGTGATGTCCTTAAGTTAGTTAGGTTTAAGTAGTTCTAAGTTCTAGGGGACTGATGACCACAGCAAGCCATTTTGTGGTGCTGTGTCAGATGCTTTACAGAAATCTAGGAGTATGGAATGCTGCATGACAAACAATTTTGTGTTTTAAACAGCACTGTTGTGACCTCTCTGGTTATCTCAGGGTGACTGATCAAAGGTGTACACTCTGGTGTTTTGCTGAGTTGTCATTTCCATCTCGTGCACAATATTTCAACAACTGGACGAGCCTTCTTCTTTAGGTGCTGTGAGTTTTACTGTTTTGTGAACTTGCTGGGTGGACTCCACTCCACACAGTCTGGTTGAAGTCTGGGTAGTGAGTAACAGCAAAACTCGTAGCATCCGTGGAAGACGGCTGCGTGAGGTGTCGAAATATTGTGCATAAAATGTAACTGACAACTTGGCAGAATGGCTGGTAGCACACAGTTACAGATTTTGTTCTTAGGATCTGCAGCTGTTTTCTTTTAAAACTGACAGTGTAATCAACTAAATGCTCTCACAGAAACAGCAAGTGTCATATCGTGAAGCACCAGTCTAATACTTGTCAACCTTCACGGTGATGTTTATCGTGTAGCAGTTATTTCGTGATTAAAATTTCATTCCATTTTGAACTTAGTCATCAATAAAAACTTATCTGGTTTTGATGGTGTTCCAGTAGAGTACTAAAGATTTATTCTCATAAAATAAGCCTGTTATTATTGGAAATACGTAATGCATCAACTGAGTCAAGACATTTTTCCAGAGAAACTGAAATACACCATTGTTAAGTCAATAACTGCTGACCTGTTTCATTGTTGACATCATTTTCCAAAATGCAGTTGAATACCAGCAGCTGCCAGTCTTCTGATGGCTTTTGTTACCACTGGAAAGTTGGCATTGGTGACGCCAAGTTTCCAGACAAGGTGTGTGTGTAAAGACCTCTTTCACAGTTTTGGTAGCACTTGATTCATAGCTATTGAGCTCACAAAATATTACCTTTCTTTTAGTGTGGATCATCCAGTCATATTCAGCAGCATTAAGCCACGAATCCAATCATCTAAGCACAAGGTGGGGGAAGGAGGGGCAGTGAAGGTGCTCGTTCCTTGGATTTCTGCACCTGTAGCGGGACGTTCACATTAATTGTCATGCCACAAGTAATTAATTTTCCTACATCAGAGCAATTTGATCACACCTCTTCTGCAACTCTGCATAACGCATGCACGAGTCAAATGACATAAACCATACTGCGGTAGAGAATTTGAAGCCCTCGGCTGCTTTAGCCGTGTATGAAGCACCATCTGTTGCCAGAAGCAAAACATTTTCTCTGCTCACAACATCTTGTCACAGTAGCTTCACAGAATTGTGAAATGAAATGGCAACTGTTGAATTTTGTACTCTCTCTCGAGAACTTCACACATTAGGAGGAACATTTTTCCAGGCCTGTCAACTTTCAGAACACCCCATAACATCTGCAACATAATGTCCACCCACATTGGTACCTTTGTATAGGGACGTTGATCTTTAGTTCATCAACACTAATTCATTTTTTTTTTTTTTGAGCTACTCTTCATAGCACACTGATAAATAGTTCTTTCTCAATATAGATTAACCTGGAACAGGATGTTTTGTGTACTTCTCAAGAACTGTCTGAAATGTGGATTCTTCAGCTTCTCAGATGGGATGTTGCAAGACACCATCATTTCACCTGTCTGTAAATGTTTGTACAATTGAAGATGAACCTGTCTGCTCAACTAACAGCATTTGTCTCCTGCCACTTTCACCACTTCTCTTCACACATCTGCTGTATTTGGTGGTATTACAGTGCTGTTGCACATTATTTCTGCACTAACTTCGACTGCACTTAGTTAAGAAAATAACATTTCCCCACCAGTGCTGAAGAACTTATAATCAAACTCACGAACGAAACCTTGCAACTCCATGCTGATGGACCGCTTTTGTTGAACCACTTGAGCTTATATTCTGACTGAATAGTGTGACCACGTGTGCGATGTTCATCATGTCGGGAGGTGCCTTTGTTAGTTTTGAGAATGTTTTGTTGACCCCACCCAACACTGTCTTACACCAGCAAACTGACTAGTGTGTAATGCTACTTGTCTACTGTTGTTGTGGTCTTCGATACAGAGACTGGTTTGATGCAGCCCTCCATGCCACTCTATCCTGCGCAAGCTTCTTCATCTCCAAGTAACTACTGCAACCTACATCCTTCTGAATCTGCTTAGTGTATTCATCTCTTGGTCTCCCTCTACGATTTTTACCCTCCACACTGCCCTCCATTATTAAATTGGTGATCCGTTGATGCCTCGGAACATGTCCTACCAACCGATCCCTTCTTCTTGTCAAGTTGTACTTACATGATTTACCCATCTGATCTTCAGCATTCTTCTGTAGCTCCACATTTCAAAAGCTTCTATTCTCTTCTTGTCTAAACTAATTATCGTACTTGTTTCACTTCCACATGTGGCTACACTCCATACAAATACTTTCAGAAAAGACTTTCTGACTCTTAAATTTATATTCAATGTTAACAAAGTTCTCTGCTTCAGAAACACTTTCCTTGCCATTGCCAGTCTACATTTTATAGCCCTGACCATCATCAGTTATTTTTATCCCCAAATAGCTAAACTCCTTTACTACTTTAAATGTCTCATTTCCTAATCTAATTCCCTCAGCATCACCTGATTTAATTCGACTGCATTCCATTATCCTCTTGTTTTGCTTTTGTTGATGTTCATCTTACATCCCCCTTTCAAGACACTGTTTATTCAATTCAACTTCTCTTCCAGGTCCTTTGCTGTCTCTAACAGAACTAGTATGTCATCGGTAAACCTCAAAGTTTTTATTTCTTCTCCGTGGATTTTAATTCCTTCTCCAAATTTTTCTTTTGTTTCCGTTACTGCTTGCTCAGTATACAGACTGAATAACATTTAGGATAGGCTACAACCCTGTCTCACTCACTTTCCAACCAATGCTTCTCTTTCATGTTCCTTGACTCGTATAACTGCCGTCTGGTTTCTGTAAAAATTGTAAATAGCCATTTGGCCCCTGCCACCTTCAGAATATGAAAGAGACTATTCCAGTCAACATTGTCAGAAGCCTTCTCTTAGTCTACAGATGCTATAATTTCAACATAAATTGGACTATGCGCATAGCTGTCTCTAATGGCTTTGCTGCTTTTCACAGGTAAAATATGATTATTCACTAGTCCTTCAGTTTGCATATTTCTTAAGCAAATGTGGCAAAAGAAATCACTGACTCAAAGCATAATTTGCTTGGTACACATAATTAGAAATTGCTTATTTAGTTGTAATTTTACATTTTTAGATTATAGTATTCTCTGAGAGTTTAACTTGCTGCCTTTCTTGGGTGTGGTTTTTCTGTATTTAACAAGTTTACTGATATGGTTAATGACAGATGTTTCATCACCAGGTAAGGTATACAGCATTAAGCGTGCTGTGCTGTTGTCGCTGGTGGCAGCAGCATGGTAGTCAATGTGTTAAGGGGGCACTTAGGAACCTTGAGAGTAAAGTATATGCATCTATAATAGTCTTGGCTAGAATGCTAATTACTGTTTGAGCAATTATCCTTTAGACAGTTAATATCTTATGCTAAATATGCATCTAAAACTGAATTCGTAAACAACTTTCTTGTCATTTAATCGTTTGGCTTTGTAGAAATTGAAATAAAAATACTGCAGAGCCCAAAATCGCCTGGAAATGGTAAGGAATATCAGATACAAGTAAGTATTTTCGATCAGTAAGAATAAAGTGTAAAAATGCTGCTATCTGGTTATTACCATGAGACCACTGCACACAAAACAGGGCAGTGTAAGACTTTATTCCCTAGTTCTCATTGGCTGAAGCAACTAAAATTAAATTTCTGAGAAATGCGGAAACTTTGTTATCCTTATATCCCCAGCATGATTTAAAATTTTTGCAGTGGAATGGCACTGATAGTGCATAACATATTTTGCAACTGAGACTAAGTACTTAAAAATTGATGTGGGGTATGTATTTCAAGACACACTTTAGAACCAAACCTGACATTTGTATTGACACACAAGCAAACACATCTGAAAGGCACACTGGGTTACATAAGCATTAGCTGTAGGTATGGAATGGGTAATTTACTCAGAAAACTTGCTGTATGAATTTTATTGTAAAGCACACTAAAGTTAAGGGAAAGATGCAGTGCACAGATGAGATACACTTGGATGGGTATGAATTGGTTTTGCTTAGATATATGGAAAATTAACTGTAGTATTATATTGACATATTTGGTGCAGTTTCCTGTGATAGCAAAATGTGTGAGGTGCAAATTTGTGGACAGGAGAGATTACATTGAACCTGCTGTGCATGGTGCACTTTTAGATGCAGTGCAAGGATGATGACATCCAGCTTTGAAAATTAGGGGCCTAGAAATGAAACTCTCATCAGTTTTAATATTTAAAAATAAACATGCATGAAAATGGAAGCTTAATTTGGACTTTCAAATAAATTGCAAAAATTTTCTTGTTTTGCACATTAAGTGCAGCTGACACTTACAAGCACAGGGTTAGTGGCTTATGTTGACATTTATAAGTGTCAGCCACAGCTAACATATTCAAGATTTTAAAGTAATAAAGTAGTTGTTGACATTCTGATATTAATGGATAACAGTAAGAACCACAGCAATAAAATAATGTAAATTACTTAAACCAGGAGTTAAACAAATGTACATAGTCATCACACCCACTTCTTAGTCACTGCATATTTGTGTGCTATAGCTAAGACAGTAACCTTTTGTTTTCTCGTCTGATCTGGGACACATGTCAGACCTTACTTGTTTTGCTAGATCAACTCCAGGTTTACAAGTTTCACATTTCAGAATTTTGGTAATTTGTAGTCCTACCTCCTGTGGAAAGTGGGGTTGATAGCTGTCTTTTCAGATATGGTCTCATCAATTGCCATTTAAGGAACTTTAAGCAAAAATGTGATTATTCAATTTTCTGTCAGTGTAGAATATACCACTAATGTATTTACCAGAGAAATATTCATGATGGCACAGAAGAGTGAGAGTCCATCTTCTGGAGCACCTGCTGTGTGGAGTAAATTGTGCACTTCACATCCAGTGGTGCATCAATTTCTTCTTAGGTAGTATCACAGTACTCTAATATCTCAGGCTGTTTATTGTGATGCTCGGTGGAGCAGCATTATGCCTTGAAGATACTAAACTAACAGCCTTCTTAAGCTTTTGGATGTAATATATCCAAAAACAAATGACTTTTACATTTAGCTGTCAGGAACTCCTTTGGAATCTTTCTTTTTATTATTATTGTGTGTGGCCTTTTTGTGTCCTCTTCCCAGTTTGACATGTGCACCTGATTACCTTAATGAGGATGTTTATGGCTACAAACAAAAAATAGAAAATTAAAAAATGTGGTGACTATGCAAATTTAGATAACACACAAGTTGGAATTAAATCTGCAGATATGATCCACCAATCCAAATACAGTTTCAAGATTATCCTCCAAAACTTTACAAGCTGAGGAAGTAAGCACAAAGATTTGGACATCATAGCATGTGTTAATAAGCCAGATGTTTCAGGTATTACAGAGCACAGGTATACCAAAAAAGAACCTTATTATGCACCCATTAACAAAGCATTTCTGCTCATCATTTAGCAGGGAGATCAAGCCTTAAGGTGATGTTGCAAAAGTGGCAAAAATTAGGGCCCCAAAGACGTAAGTTCTTTAAGTGTTGAAGGTGACACTGAACTTTCTGCAATTAACTGTAGTTGTGAAAGGACACACAATTTTGGATATAGACAGACCTCCATCTGCAAGTACAGATATTGTTTTAGCTAATCTCCATCAGTTGCTTATAGAGAGAGATAGTAAACACTCAGGGAAAATTGCTGGGTAATTATGCTGATAATTGTTCAGTCTTGTTGTTGTTGTTGTTGTTGTTGTGGTCTTCAGTCTTGAGACTTGTTTGATGCAGCTCTCCATGCTACTCTATCCTGTGCTGTCTTCATCACCTCCCAGTACCTACTACAACCTTCATCCTTCTGAATCTGTTTAGTGCATTCATCTCTTGGTCTCCCTCTATGATTTTTACCCTCCATGCTGCCCTCCAATACTAAATTGATGATCCCTTGATGCCTCAAAATATGCCCCACCAACTGATCCCTTCTCCTAGTCAAGTTGTGCCACAAATTTCTCTTCTCTCCAATTCTATTCGATACCTCCTCATTAGTTATGTGATCTACCCATCTAATCTTCAGCATTTATCTGTAGTAACACATTTCGAAAGCTTCTATCTCTTCTTGTCCAAACTATTTACTGTCCATGTTTCACTTCCATACATGGCTACACTCCATACAAATACTTTCAGAAACGACTTCCTGACATTTAAATCTATACTGGATGTTAACAAATTTCTCTTCTTCAGAAACGGTTTCCTTGCCATTGCCAGTCTACATCTTATATCTTCTTTTTAGTCTTAGAAAATCTGATCTCACAAAAATCAGTTTTCACTCTTAAGAATGATGAGTGGCACACACAGATCTGTGTGCACTGATATGTAACACAGGGTACCCTCGGCTTTGCAGTTTGCTGCCTTCGTTCGTTGATTTTTTTATGTAAATGACAAAATACTGCTCCCCAAATTCAAAACTAGTTCTGTATACTGATGCTACATCCATTGTGTACAGGCATAAAGATCACTATGAAACTATATTACAAATTATATAGTTCAGTATTTAAATGAAAGTACTCTCATTGTCAACACAAGATAACAGCAGTAATGGATTTTAATCCCACAAGACATATTTTGAAATTCAGCTGTGCTGTGGAACTGATATTGCCATCAAAGCAATATATATCAAAATCATGGGAGTAACAACACTGGGATTCATATGTTCACTCACTGGGAAGTAAACTGGCTTAAAATGTATTTGCAATAAATATGTAGAGCAAATATCGAAACAATACCCATGTATTGCCTGCTTATCATATGTCAATGTATTCTAGTATAAAGTATCGATTAGAAGTATGGGATGCCAAACACGAGCAAATCTTCATAAGCTTTTAAAGTTGGAGTAGAAGGCTGTAAGAATAATTTGTGGTGCAGAACTAAGAGACTCGTGCCGTGTTCAATACCCTAAAGCTGGGATATTAACTGTTATAAATTTGTACACCGATCAGCCAGAACGTTATAGCCACCTACCTAATACCCTGTAGGATAAGCTCGGGCACGGATAACAGCAGTGCGGCATTGGTAGGTCTATGAAGGGAGCTGACAACCCATATGGACACACAGGTTACCTAATTCCTGTAAATTCTGGGGAGAAGTGCAATGAGCTCTGATGCCACTTCCAATCACTTTCCAGATGTGTTCAATCGAGTTCAGGTTTGGCTATTTAGGGAGCCAGCATACCAATTGGAACTCGCCACTGTGTTCCTTGAACCACGCCATCACACTCCTGGTGTTGTAACATGGCACATTATCTTGTTGCAATATGGCTCTTCTAACAACCCTACCACAACAAAGGTCAAAATTTAATAATGATTGTGGTGTTGCTCACGCTGCTAAATACTGTATTTTCGGGCAACAACAAAGTTATTATGTGGCAGGTGTCATTGGAGCACAGTTAATAAAGTCATTTCATGTAATAATGAATAAACTAGGCACTTATCTTTTCGTATTTCCCACGCTGGTCTCATTGTAAAATCGTGGCTCAATTGTCGAAAGTCTAGGTGGTGGTGATTCCAAGCTCGGATGCAAAGAGGCCTAGGTTTTATTCTGCTATATTCAAAAGTTTTATAGATGTGTTTCACAAACCATTCTTTGAAGATTAAACCTTTGAAAGTTAGCACAATGATGATGTAAAAAATAATCAGCACTCTGAATTTAAGTTACACTTCCTTTTTATTGCTTTTGTTGCAATATCTCTAACACACAAAACGTCACTTCACAATACAAAACATACTTGAAAACATCTTCCTCACTGTTCACATTTTATAAGCTGACAACAATATACGTCTTTTCAACATGATGTCCAAGATTTGACTTTCTCAAGGTCCGACTCTCTAACTAACTGATAATCGCTTACGCGCCCAAAAATCAAGACTTACAAGTACGTCAAAGATCATAGTGACAAAAGAAAGAATACACATAAGAATAATATCATTGCAACATAAACATATCAATGTATCAAAGTACCTCTACATTAGTGAAATCGAATCTGAATGTTGTCTCAGAAATATGTTAACTACTTTACAGAAACACAGTAGAATAATGCTGGTATCGAGAGGTTCAGGTGATCTACCGTAATGGTTACATAATTCAAGTACCATTACACTCTGCACAATTGTCCTGAAGGAGTGTACATGTGCAACCAGTGTACGACACTCCTCGGCCATCGTGGTGCCTCGCACGAGCTCCACTGGACCTGTGGATGCCCATAGCATAATGGAGGTGCAGCCAACTTGTTGGATCCTGCGGTACAGGTATCTAGGAGCTGTTCCCCTGGAGGACAACAGATTCGTGCCCATTGCAGTCACACTTGCCAATGTCGTGGTGTCAAGATTGGCATATGCCCGGATTGTCAGCTGCTGCATCCCATCATTAGAAGTGTTCTGTGCACTGTGTGTTCACACACACACACACACACACACACACACACACACACACACACACACACAGCCCAGCATTAGATCCGATGTTCATTCTGCCACAGTCTGCCCAGCCTACACTGTCCGACATCTCTACTGAGGGGTGGTCATCCAACCCCATGATGCCTGTAGTTAGTTTCACCACCTGTTGAAGACACTCATCACAGCACTGCTTAAGCACCCAACAAGTGGTGCCGTTTCTGAAATGCTTATGTTGAGCCCGCAGGCCATCACAATCTGCCCTTGGTGAAATTCAGAAAGGTCATGGGTCTTCCCCATTCTATACACGGACAGCATATTCACTGATACTACAATGCACCATGCGTGTGTCTGACCAGCAGTCATTCCTCACCAGGTGACGCTGCTATTGCCTGGATGGGTTTATATTGATAGTAGGTTCATGATCATAATATTCTTGCTGGTCAGTATATACTTTTAAACCGATTATGTTGCCCCAAGCTCTTAGTCTAAATGTAAACACTGACCTGAACAAGCATAACACCAGAAACATACATCAGTTTCATCTTATAAGCCACCAAACTGCACTTTATCAGAGAAGCCTACTATATGCAGGATTGATGCTTGTCAACTCAGTCAGATCACTCTCCACTGCAAAATTTAAAGCCAAACTAGAAAGAATATTTATTGCTAACCCACATTAGCCACTGGATGAGTATCTCGGTTTCACACTGAATAAAGGCATTTTCGTATAGGGCTCATTATGTACTTTTAGCATCATTTAATAGAAACGCTTTATTATCCAGTATTAAAGTTATTTCTTAAATAAGTAATGTAATAAATTAGATCTCAGTTGAAATCAAACAGAGGAAACTTCAGGCTGGAATAACAACAATATGAGGAAAAGGTAGATCGCTGCTCACCATAAAGAAGACATGTTGAGTTGTCAACAGGCACAACAAAAGGACGTGAAGCATTACCTTTCTGCCAAAGCCTTATTCAGAAAATGAAACACACATACACAGTCATTCATTCACTGTGTGTGTGTGTGTGGGGGGGGAGGGGGTGTTTTTGTCTTCCTTTTTTAAAACAAAGAAGGCTTTGGTTTAAAGTGTCTTTTTATTATGTCTGTCCTGTCTGTAACTCAATGTGTTGTATTTTTAGTGACTAGTAATCTATATTTTCCTTATATTGTTGATACACATCTTAGCCGTTAAGGTGAATGGCTCTCTTCCTTCAAATGAAGGCTCACCTACAAGTAAATTACTTTTAGACCTGTGCCTTATTGTATCAAAGTTTGGTGTAAAAAGTGTCCATATGTGTAGCCCTTTGTTATGAACTCATGAATTAAGCTAAATTATCCTTTTATCATAAGATGATGAATAAAGTTCTTGTCATTATAATTACTATTATTATTATTATTTCTTTTCTTTCTCAGACATGTCTAGTTAAAAATGGAAGGTGACACGGATCTTGATCAAGCGTGACTTCCTTTTAACTGTACAGTATATGTTACATTGCATTTAGGAACTTCCGGGTAATTGAACAGGTATCAATAATTACAGATTTCTGTAGTTGTATATATAAGTTTGGATGCAGCTGTATTGCGTTGATGTACTGGTGGATATTGTGTGGTATGACTCCTGTAGTTGATAGTATAATCAGTATAATGTCAACTTTATCCTGATTCCACATGTCCTTGACTTCCTCAGCCAGTTGGATGTATTTTTCAATTTTTTCTCCTGTATATTTGTTGTATTGGGTATGGATATTTCGATTAGTTGTGTTAATTTCTTCTTTTTGTTTGTGAGTATCATGTGAGGTTTGTTATGTGGTGTTGTTTTATCTGTTATAATGGTTCTGTTCAAGTATAATTTGTATTCATCATTCTCCAGTACATTTTGTGGTGCATACTTGTATGTGGGAACGTGTTGTTTTATTAGTTTATGTTGTATGGCAAGTTGTTGATGTATTATTTTTGCTACATTGTCATGTCTTCTGGGGTATTCTGTATTTACTAGTATTGTACATCCGCTTGTGATGTGACCTACTGTTTCTATTTGTCGTTTGCAAAGACTGCATTTATCTGTTGTGGTATTGGGATCTTTAATAATATGCTTGCTGTAATATATGGTGTTTATTGTTTGATCCTGTATTGCAATCATGAATCCTTCTGTCTCACTGTATATATTGCCTTTTCTTAGCCATGTGTTGGATGCGTCTTGATCTATGTGTGGCTGTGTTAGATGATACGGGTGCTTGCCATGTAGTGTTTTCTTTTTCCAATTTACTTTCTTCGTATCTATTGATGTTATCTGATCTAAAGGGTTGTAGAGGTGGTTATAAAATTGTAGTGGTGTAGCCGATGTATTTATATGAGTGATTGCTTTGTGTATTTTGCTAGTTTCTGCTCGTTGTATAAAGAATTTTCTTAAACTGTCTACCTGTCCATAATGTAGTTTTTTATGTCTATAAATCCCCTTCCTCCTTCCTTTCTGCTTAATGTGAATCTTTCTGTTGCTGAATGTATGTGATGTATTCTATATTTGTGGCATTGTGATCGCGTAAGTGTATTGAGTGCTTCTAGGTCTGTGTTACTCCATTTCACTACTCCAAATGAGTAGGTCAATATTGGTATTGCATAGGTATTTATAGCTTTTGTCTTGTTTCTTGCTGTCAATTCTGTTTTCAGTATTTTTGTTAGTCTTTGTCTATATTTTTATTTTAGTTCTTCTTTAATATTTGTATTATCTATTCCTATTTTTTGTCTGTATCCTAGATATTTATAGGCATCTGTTTTTTCCATCGCTTCTATACAGTCGCTGTGGTTATCCAATATGTAATCTTCTTGTTTAGTGTGTTTTCCCTTGACTATGCTATTTTTCTTACATTTGTCTGTTCCAAAAGCCATATTTATATCATTGCTGAATACTTCTGTTATCTTTAGTAATTGGTTGAGTTGTTTATTGGTTGCTGCCAGTAGTTTTAGATCATCCATGTATAGCAAATGTGTGATTATGTGTTGGTATGTTCCAGTAATATTGTATCCATAATTTGTATTATTTAGCATGTTGGATAGTGGGTTCAGAGCAAGGCCGAACCAGAAAGGACTTAATGAGTCTCCTTGGTATATTCCACACTTGATCTGAATTGGCTGTGATGTGATATTATTTGAATTTGTTTGGATATTAAGTGTGGTTTTCCAATTTTTCATTACTATGTTTAGGAACTGTATCAATTTAGGATCTACTTTGTATATTTCCAATACTTGTAGTAACCATGAGTGGGGTACACTATCAAAAGCTTTTCGCTAATCAATGTAGGCGTAGTGTAGCGACCTTTGTTTAGTTTCAGCTTGATATGTCACCTCTGCATCTATTATCAGTTGCTCTTTACATCCTCGTGCTCCTTTGCAACAGCCTTTTTGTTCTTCATTTACAATTTTGTTCTGTGGTGTATGTGTCATTAACTTCTGTGTAATGACTGATGTTAATATTTTGTATATTGTTGGTAGGCATGTTATGGGGCGATATTTAGCTAGGTTTGCTGTGTCTGCTTGATCTTTAGGTTTCAGATAAGTTATTCCATGTGTAAGTGTATCAGGGAATGTGTATGGGTCTGCAGTGTAACTGTTAAATAATTTAGTTAGATGTGAATGTGTTGAGGTGAACTTCTTTAGCCGGAAATTTGCTATTTTATCTTTTCCAGGGGCTTTCCAATTGTGAGTAGAATTAATTGCTTGGGTGACTTAATGTTCCAAAATTATCACTTCAGGCATTTGTGGTATCATCTTGTATGAGTCTGTTTCTGCTTGTATCCACCGTGCATGCCTGTTATGCTGTACTGGGGTTGACCACATGTTGCTCCAGAAGTGTCCCATGTTTGTTATGTTTGGTGGATTGTCTATTTTAATGTGTGTGTTATCTATTGTCTGGTAAAATTTCTTTTGGTTTGTGTTGAATGTTTGGTTTTGTTTCCTTCTATTTTCACTTTTTTTGTATCTTCTAAGTCGTTTGGCCAATGCTTGTAATTTCTGCTTCTTTTCATCTAATTGCTCTATCGCTTCTTGTTGTGAGATTTTGCCTAACCTTTTTGGTTTTTGTCTGATATTTCATTTCTTATAAATTGTGTTAGCTGTCCGATGTCTTTTCTCAGTTTTCTCTATTCTGATCTGTAGCCTGTGTTGCCATGCTGGTTTTGTGGGTTTCTTCTGTGTGTTGGTTTGTTCTGATCTCTGCCTAGTGTGTATATTTAGTGTAGTGAGTGCTACTATATAAACCAGTAGTTGTAACTCTTCCATAGTTGTATTTTCATTTATTTTGTTGTGTATGATTGGGTTGATAGTTGTTATTGTTGTTTTGACTTGTGGGTTATTTGGTGGTCTATGCAAGAATGGTCTAATGTCTGTATTTCTGTCTTTGTATTCTATATATGTCAGCTGAAATTTTTCTTCTATATCTAACATGTGCGTCAATTCGTGTTCTATTTGCGCTTATTCTGGTGGCTGTCTTAAGATTTCGTTTTGCTCTGATTGTTTAATTGATGCATGTTGTTCTTTGTTTGTTTGCTCTGGGATGTTTGAGTCCATTACTGTATTTTCTTCTTCTTCTTCTGATTGCGCTTTATTTTGTTCCAGTATTTGTTTGATGTTTTCTAATTCTGACTGGGGTATCCTGTTATTTTTGATTATTACACGGATCTGATCAGCTAGTTGTTGTTCTGTTAAAAATTTTAATTCTGGGTGTCTGGTAATAAATTTTGTGTATACTTGTGATCTGTATCCAGTTGTGCTGGTTCCTAAGTTTGTTGCTTGGTAATAACAGAACGTGAGGTGTCGGTTAACTTCATCTGACCATCTCATCCTCTGTCTTTGTTTTCCTTCTAGGGTGGTTGCAGGAAGCATATCCTGCAAAACACCTCTATTTGGATTTAAATCATTTTCCGTGTGGCTAGCAGTGTCGTTACCATTGTGGACGGGCATAGGGTTCAAGCACCGTCCCCGACCATGGCAGGCTTCATTAGTTCTGTCCTGAACCAACTAATCACACTAAAAGAGGGGTTAGCTCTATTAGTGGTTTGTTCATTTTGTCGCCTTTTACGACTGGCAGAACATACTGGAGGCCTATCCTTTTCCCGGGCCTCTACGGGGGTTATTATTATTATTATTATTATTATTATTATTATTATTATTATCTGTCACAATTATTATTATTATTATTATTATTGTCTGTCACATTTCTAAACGATGAAACCATTTCGAGAAACCACTGTGTTATTGTGCAAGATGCCTTCATTGCATTACTGGCCAATTTTGGTCTTTGGCCAGTTCCAAATGTTGGTGATGTGTGTGTCACAATCTGTATCCGGTTTCATGCTATGTGGACACAAGTATACAACAGCTTTTGTACATAGAAACACAACCAACAGCAAGCTTCCTGGTCCTCATAAATTCATGTTACACCTCAACATTAACATATCTTTTCACTTACTTTCATTTCATTATGAGAACGTAACACCACTTCTGTCTGGGAGAGCAATCTTTCAAGCAGTAGGATGGTGTCAGTCTCACCACACTAAAACAAAAAATGGTGTAGTCACAAACTTGCTTGCTGTAAACATGGCCACTCTGGTGGTACTAGTTACAGGTTAAATATGTTAGGTCTGATGAGTTGGCAGGCATTTGTCAAAACAATAAAATACAAGGAAGTGAATTAATGCAGTGAAATAAAAGAACCAAGTGAAAGTAAAGTGTACGGATAATTGAATTCAGATGCACTTTAAAAGCAAATACAGGAAGTAAATTTTGTCTAATAATTGGAATATATTTTCAAATCTCGTGTATTCTAAAAACCACTGAACTTTCACGTTAAGTCAATAATATATTTGCCTAAATAAACACTGGCATCTCACCAAATACAGTGGTAAACTGCAACATGAGACTTTAAATGATTGTTTAGAGAGTTCTCTGTAAAGTGATCTTAACCACAGTATTACTCATTCTATAGAATTTCTGGGAGTGCTGTGATTAAACTCATCTTGGTATTTCAGTAGCTTGTATGAATCACCTGCTATATATTTTTAAATACACTAAAGATAGCAAAAAATTGTAAAATGATTGAATTTAAAAAAGGTAGAAACAAACAATGGCAGGATTATGAAATAGAACAAATAAAGCTGGGTTTTCTAACAATGAAGTACTATTATTTCTAAGTTGTGAGTATTTTCAATTATTTCCTTTTTTTAATAAATGCACGAGGAAATTAGGTGGAATGTAAAATTTTAATCACCAGATAGTTGACTAAATGTTAAACAAGCAATAACAGGTAAGTGACAGCTATATATTGTAGCTGGAACACAGAAGCTGTTTTGAGATGCAAATATGTAATTGTAGTGATAATTTATTGCAGTTTTCAGTTAAATTTTCAAACTGAAGTCACTCAAGAGGCCCATGACAATTATATGAGTAACTGAGCATGTATCTATTACCGTTTTTAGTCACTAACAAGAATAGCCCAATTGTAATTTAAATTTTCTTATTAATGCATTTTAGGCAGTGCCCATCTTTAGACTGTCAAAAAACATCACAGCTGCCATACGTGCACAAATTCTGTATGACTCATTAAGAACAAACATATGGGTTCACCAACAAACTAGTTAACATACCACAGAAAAATCTAATTTTAGAATAACATGTCAAGAATTGAAACTTCCATGGCATATTAAAACTGTGTGCCGGACCGAGGCTCTAACTCGGGACCTTTGCCTTTCGCGGGCAAGTGCTCTACCAGCTGAGCTACCCAAGCATGACTCACGCCCCGTTCTCACAGCTTTCCTTTTGTCAGTACCTCATCTCCTAGTGGAAGAAAAGCTGTGAGGACGGAGCGTGAGTCATGCACAGGTAGCTCAGTCGGTAGAGCACTTGCCCACAAAAGGCAAAGGTCCCATGTTCGAGTCTCGGTCCGGCACACAAATTTGCCAGGAAGTTTCATATCACCGCACACTCCACTGCAGAGTGAAAATCTCATTATGTCAAGTATTATCTATTGTAACATTGGTGCTCAACTGACAGTGCTATGCCATTACAAAATTAGCAATCATAACATATAACTAGGTAGCATGATTGTAGGGGTGCTAGGATCTAGTGTCAAATTTTGATGGACAGTTAACAAACTCAACTGTAACACCATAAAATAAATGTAAAGGGTTTATTCCTTCATGATAACTAAGAATCATAAAGGCACAAAAGATCACATCCCAACAAAAGTTCATCATTAATACGTGTGGTATGAGTAAGGGAGGATGGTTTGGAAAGTGAAGGGAAGGCAGAAGGACAAGACAACACAGTGGGAGGAGTACAAAATAATCTCAGCTTATACATCGTGTACAACTTTGCTTACACAGTTTCCCGATAGGTGGCGACAACATTAAGTAGCTATACTGTAGATGGGCAGGGAAGGGGGGAAGGTTGTTACATATGCCTCGTGATGACAGTGTGCAGGTGGTCGAGTGGACGGGAGTTGAGAGTGGGCATCCAGGGCTGCTGTTAAATGACAGCACAGGAAAGATATAATATTTCAGCGTATGGCATACAAGGGGTGCGCCTACGGTCAGAAGTTAGCAGGTTTATGGCTGGTCTAGGAGGTCAAACATTTAATTGATACGGGCAACGGAAGGGGAAGCAGTTCATGTTAACTTACATTGGTGGCTGGTCATGAAAAGCAGAGCCAGAGGCTCTGCCTTCCAAAAAGATGTCTGTTCTGCTCGAGGTCTGGATTGCAACAGAGTGAGGCAACTGTGTTCCACACCGCAGAACACTCTAGCATCCAGACACGTGACCTGTATCCCACACACACTATTGGCTAAAACCAATGGCGTGAATACATTTCAGCAGAGGTCACAGGGTGTCTCTTATCAGCAGCTTTAACTTGACAGAACTGCCTCAGTTTTGAAAGACAGGTGACTTGTGTCACGTAGGCACAGCATAAGTTAATCTAGGAGTAAACTTCTAAAGATTTGACTGCGCCTTTGAAATACATTTTTTAAACCAATTTCCTTGACTGGCTGCCACCATGAACATAGCGGTCGAAAGAAACAGATCGCAGATGTCAGGCAGTTAGCTTGGACCTCGGTCAGCGTAACCTCATTCAATCATTACTCTATTTGTGTATGCATCATAAAGTTGTTCTTGATTCAAAATATCAGTTATGAGCCTTATTCTCGTCATTTGTGGGAGGTGTTACTGTTTTGCTCGAACAGTACACCCGTGGACTGTTCAAGCAAGGAATACACCAGGTGACACTGAAGAATCACATGTTACTGTTTTGTTTCAATATGAAGAAAACAGCGGCTGAGTCTCTTCAAATGCTCTCAAGTACGTATGGTAAGGATGCTATTAGTGAAAAAATGTGTTGCGAGTGGTTTCAATGCTTCAAGAACGGTGATTTTAACGTCGCAGACCGGCATAGTGGTGAAAGAGAGAATGGTTTTGAACATGCAGAATTGGAGACATTGCTGAGTGAAGACTTGCTTCAAACTCAAGAAGAATTGGCACGATTAGTGGGAGTGACACAGCAAACCATTTCAAAATGTCTCAAGGCTATGGGCATGGTTCAAAAAGAAGGAACTTGGGTCCCCTGTGAGCTGAAACCGAGAGACGGTGAACAGCATTTGTGTGTTTGTGAACAGTTGCATCAGAGGCAAAAATGGAAGGGATTTCTGCATCACATTGTAACCGGGGACAAAAATGGGTTCATTATGATAACACTAAACAGTGGGGATATCCCGGCCATGCTTCCATGTCGACGGCCAAGCCGAACATTCACGGCTCCAAGATCATGCTCTGTATTTAGTGGGACCAGTTCAGCGTCTTGTACTATGAGGTGTTCAAACCAAGTGAAACAATGACGGGCGCATTGAAAGACAAACGGCCGCAATACAGTGAGAGGCACAATAAAGAGATTTTGCAGCATGACCCCACATTGCAAAAGAGGTCAAAATGTACTTCTAAACATTAAAATGGGAAGCCCTACCTGACTCCCATGTTCTCCAGACATTGCTCCCTCTGACTATCATCTGTTTAGATCAATGGCACATGGCCTGGCTGACCAACACTTCCGATCTCATGAAGAAGCTACAAATTGGATCAGTTCGTGGATTGCTTCAAAAGATGAACAATTTTTTCGATGCGGGATTCGTACATTGCCCAAAAGATGGGAGAAAGTAGTGGCCAGCGATGGAAAATACAGTGAATGATACATGTGTAACCAATTTGTTTCATTAAAGCCTCAATATTGGGGAAAAATGGCAGAAGCAAAGTTTCACACCTTGTATAAATGACAGCTAGCAATCTGTAGCATTGCCAAACTTAAAATACGGGAGGGAGACCTACTGTAAGTCTATCAGGTGTTGCAAAAACACATAATAAGGCGATAGTGAAATTTCATAGTGCATTAACATGTTATTAAATTATCGCAACTGTATATAGGTATGTATTACACATAATATTATTTACAATCGATGAGTGAGTCGGGATAGGAAGAAGCATGGATAAATATGCACCGGAATAGGTAGGAGGACTGTGGAGAAGCATTGGGCCCTTGGCAAATTTATCTTTATTGACTTATAATGCCACTGCACTATAGAAGTCACATTACAATAAAGTGTCTTAAAACTTACAAACACCAAAAATGCAATGAAGAGAAGCAATAGTTTAAGAGATTATGTACTCCAACATTATATATAAGAAAATGATATGCATTTGAATACACAATGAATAGCATTAAAATTACAGTACTGTTTTTCATATCTGATAAGATGTCATCTATTCTATCTGTTAAACACAAATCACTCATCCTGGTTAAAAGAAACACATCAATTTATTTTTACAATGATTACTGGTGGGATGCGCAAGTGAAGCTAGGGGAGCAAGGAAAAAAGGTGGAGTCGATTGTGGGTGATTAAATGGAAAATGATCATGCATGATCAAAGGAAGACGTAAAGAGAAAGTTCTTGGTACTGGTGTCTGCATATGCCAGCACTAACAGGTAAAGGTAGAGGTCATCTTATAATGACTGGTATTGACAGACATTAGGTGCTGTGTGCAGTTATACTGTCTTTGTGAAACTGGTCTGGCCTGTGGTTTTGCAGACAGGTGAAGGCTTTTTTTCTTCTCCCCGTGTTTGGATATTGTCTACTGTTTTCTATTTTTAATGACTTTTTTTTATCTTCATGAGTAGTATTGAAATAATGTTTGTGTTTGTGTATTCATCCAAGCATGAGATTGTTCGCATTTGTTGAGATATTGTGTAATATAGGTATTGGCAATCTAACAAATTATGTGATGAAAGTGGGGCTGCTATTAATTCGTATAGTACAGTGCTATAAAAATTTCAGTTATGCATTAGGATGTGCATTCCACAGTCTTATCTTAATGTTGTGATATAATCTCTTATGGCTTTGAACATCTCATCACCTCAAGCCCTCACCCTCACCCTTTTATTTCCTATTTAGCTTAGTTCGTCCCTTGCCCATGCCTGTTCACCTTTCCATTACTCATGCAAAATCTAACCCACCTCCACCACCGCAGTGCATATTCTGCCTGTGTAATTAGGTCAAATCTGTCAAAGAAAACAAGGCTTGATACCATTCAACCGAGCCATGTGGTCCAGCATGTAGAATGCTTCCCATTCTGTGGTGCAACAACAAGTAAGATAAGTAGAGTCTAAACTGGCCACAGAATCAGATCGATCTTTTGACCAACCAGGAAAATTAGAGAGACACGATCTGTCAAAAATACTCTTAGCCTCAGAGTACTGAGGATTTACAAAATTACTTGTAATTGCGGTATCTGTTATGAAGGGCACTCTATACAGACTGTTGCTAATTGTTGTGTTGAACATTTCCACCTTAAGTACAGGAACACTAAAAGCAGCAGTTTCCAAGAACAGCCTAATGAATAAACAGGCTGTTTGTACAGATGAGGATTCAGGCCCATGACTCCAACTGTGTCTGTGATTAGGGAAGCAGTAGAAATTAGACTGTATGGTCACAGCTTCAAGAGATACTGGTTACACACCTAGCTATTTATTTATTTGTTTACTTGCTCTTGGTTTTAGTTTTAGCTAGATACAAGAACAGATCAAATCTCACACACAAGTTAATATATCTGAATATAAAACTTAATATTATAAAACAGTTTCAAATTAGCTAGTATAACTAAATCAATACATGGAAACATGCACTTGAGAAAGAAAAATTGCAGAGGAGAACTTTACATAGTTTTACATCTACACACATACTCTGCAAGCCACCATGTGGAGTGTGACAGAGGGTATCTTGTACCACTACTGGTCATTTTCTTGCCTCGGAGTTTTCAAATTGACGTGGCTTGGAAACCGATGATATTTTATTCATTTCCTGTCCTGTTCCACTCACAAATAGAGAGGGGGGTATATGACTGTCTACATGCCTCTGTAAGAGCCCCAATTTCTCTCATCTGATCTTAGTGGTGAAATGTACATTAGTGGCAGTAAAATCTTTCTGCAGTCAGCTTCAAGTGTCGGTTCTCCAAATTTTCTCAAAACTATTCCTCAAAAACAACATTGCTTTCGCTCCACGGATTTCCATTTGTATTCCCAAAGCATTTCCATAATACTTGCATATTGTTCATAACAAATCTGCAGCCCACCTTTCCTTTAATCCTGGTGGGGATCCCAGAAACTCCAGCAGTACTCAAGTACATGTCGCACTGGTGCCCTATGCGCAGAGACCGTTACAGATGAACTACACTTTTCCAAAAATCGCCTAATAAACCAAAGTCTACCATTAATACCTTACCCTAACATGCCTGTTCCATTTCATATCACTTTGCTACATTATGCTGAATTATTTAAAAAACTTAACTTTAATGCAGTATTTCGGACATTACACAACAGTTTCTCCTACTCATCTGCGTTATATACGTTTTTCTACATTAGAGCTAGCTGCCATTCATCACACCAACTGGAAACTTTGTCTAAGTTATCTTGTATCCTCCTAAGGTCACTCAATGAAGACATCTTCACATGTACCACAACATCATCAACAAACAACTGCAGATTGCTGCACACCCTGTCTGCCAAATCACTTACATATACAGAAAATAATAGCAGTCCTATCACACTTCCCTGTGGCACTCCTGATGGAACTCCTGTCTCATCGTTGACAATTTACTGGATTCTATTACATAAGAAGTCTTCAAACCACTCGTATATCTGGGTACCTATACTGTATGATAGTCATAATCCGATATGAGTGATGGCACTGCAAGCCATGCTGGACAGCAACACTAATATAGCCTATGAATGCAGAGATTGTCATCTTAGCATATGCCATCTCCATGTTGTCATCATGATGTAATTTAGCCAATCATGGGCCATCCACTGGGCGTAAAACCGTGAACCTCACCACTTTTATGACAGTCACACTTAGTCCATGATGATGGTGATTGAGGCTATCTGAAAATCTTGGGATTTTATACAAATTTGATGTGGAAGTTTAACGTAACTTTTTAGCCACATGAGTCAAATTAATGTGTAAAACTGATAGCTCAGCACCTTACAAAACTCTCTTCAGTGTCCTTGGGAGTCTCACCTACATGTTAATATATTTACTCACTAATAGTATTTGTTGTTAATAACAGGGGTAGTTTTGCTATGTTCAGTGAAATGAACTTGCAAAATGCTGGAAGTAAAAATATTGTTCATGTAGACTACACATCCCTGTCTATGATTCAGGATAGAATTTTATATTCTAATACAACAGTCAAACAGGTTGCTGCTAGGTACCAGGCAGAAAACAGGAAATTCTAAGATATTAAAAAAATACAAAGTGAAAAACCACTTTATTAGCCTCTCCTTCTATAATTCATTATAATTAAAAATAATGCTTGGACTCAAGGATGCATATGCTGTTTAACCCTACGGTTCATGTTAAACAGGATTTTAATGTTACTGCTATATGTGAGGCTGACAATACTCATTGTAAAATTATGAAATGCTTTGTGTGAAGTATGAGATAAGAACAGCACTAGAATAAAATAGCATTTCTAATTTTCAGGTCCATTAGTTCCTTCCTCTGGGAAGATGGATATGTTTTGCAAGATTGGGAATGAGGGGAAGACCACCCATGTAGAGCACTTGTGTGACCCATTCATGAGTACTTACCTAATGTTTGGATATCCACCAGGACAGATTAAAGCAACACATTGAAGTGACTCGAAGGTGGGCTTCTAGATAGGTTACCAATATTCTTCTTGATGCAATAATTTACCAACAGCCGTATGCATTGTAGAAATTTATTTTATTTTATGAATTTCTATGTGCTACTCACTTTCGGCATTACATTGATGCCATCTTCAGGCCCCACTCACCATAATCGTGAAATCTGTATACACAGAAGGAGACATATAATAGGATCCGTGAATCAATCGTCCTGCAACAGCTCTTGGTGGCTAGGTGACACAGACTCAGGTGTTAAGCTGTTGTAGGACGATTGATTCACGGATCAAGTTATATGGCTCCTTCCGTGTATACCAATTTTACGAGTATGACGAATGGGGCCTGAAGATGGCATCAATGTAATGCCGAAACTGGGTAGCACATGTTGTTGTTGTTGTGGTCTTCAGTCCTGAGACTGGTTTGATGCAGCTCTCTACAGTAAATCTGCATGCCCTCGGAAAAAATTACGGCTGTAGTTTCCCTTTGCTTTCAGCCGTTCACAGTACCAGAACAGCAAGGCCATTTTGGTTAGTGTTACAAGGCCAGATCAGTCAATCATCCATACTGTTGCCCCTGCAACTACTGAAAAGGCTTCTGCCCCTCTTCGGGAACCACACGTTTATCTGGCCTCTCAACAGATACCCCTCCATTGTGGTTGCACCTACGGTACGGCTATCTGTATTGTTGAGGCACGCAAGCCTCCCCACCAACGGCAAGGTCCATGGTTCATGGGGGAGGGGGGGGTAGCACATAGAAGTTCATAAAATAAAATAAATTTCTACAATACATACAGCTGTTGGTAAATTTCCATTATGGATCGACGAAGGTTACCGATAGGTTCAAATAATGTGCGAGTATTATAAAGATGCTTGACAAACTAACATGAAAATGGAGGGAAGACAGAGTTCTTTTTCTACAACACTACTGAGAAAATTTAGAATATATGAGAAATCAGGGCTCGTATGGAAGCATATAGATAGCCTTTCTTCCCTCACTCTACTTGTAAGTGGAACAGGAAAGAAAATGATTTGTAGTGGTACAAGGTACCCTATACCATGTATCATTTGGTTGTTTGTGTAGTATGTATATACAGGGTGGTCCCGAATTCATGGTACAAACTTTAATGGTAGGTGCAGGACATTGTAACAAGGATATATTGTATAGGAATGTATAGTCCCAGGTGACGCGGTGAGGCGTAAACAGGGGAAATAACGGCCGAAAGGAAAACGAAAGATTTTATTGAAATCGTTGTTGACAAGTGTCATGTTTACAGTAAGTGTTCAAAATTGCGTCCACCATGAGCGATACATGCTTGACAGCGTCGGTGCAGCGATTGGCGTACACGTTCAAAGATGCCTGGTATTTCACGCACACCTGCAGCAGCTACAGATATGCGAGCAACGAGATCCTCATCTGAGTCAACTGGAGTCTCATAAACAAGACTCTTAAGATGTCCCCATAAAAAGTAATCGAGGCAAGAGAAATCAGGAGATCGGGGTGGCCAAGGGACTGGTCCACCACGCCCAATCCATCTAGCACCAAACGTGGCATTCAGGTAATTCCGTACAGCAGTGCTGAAGTGTGCTGGCGCTCCATCGTGCTGAAACCACATGCGGTTACGAATGGCGAGCGGAACATCTTGCAGCAGTTCTGGTAACACTTCTTGCAGAAAAATAAGATAGCTTTCGCCACAGAGTCGCGTGGGTAGTAAGTATGGCCCAATCAAAAAGTCGTTCACAATACCAGCCCACACATTAATACCGAAACGTTGTTGATACGCATGTGGACGCGTTGCATGTGGATTATCTGTTGCCCACACATGGGAATTGTGCGCATTAAAGACACCCTCGCGTGAAAATGTCGCTTCATCTGTAAATAGCACATGACCTACGAAATCTGGCTGCAACGCACATTGCTGCAACAACCACTGGCAGAAGTTCACGCGAAGAGGGTAATCTGCCGGATTCAATGCTTGTACTTTTTGAAAATGGAAGGGGTGTAAGCGATTTTCATTTAACACTCTGCATACAGTCTGATGACTCACATGTACGTCACGCGCAACAGTTCTTGTGCTTGACTCGGGTCTATCAGCCACTATGTTCAAGATGCGTTCTTCCAGTCTTGGAGTGCGTACAGCTCTTAATCGACCAGCGTCATGTCTGTTGACGTCGAACGTACCTGTTTCACAAAGTTGACGATGTAACCGTTGAAAAATTCTATGATCCGGCATTCGTCGATTAGGATACTCCGCGCGATACATTCGTAACGCAGCTCTGGCGTTACCATTTGCACGGCCGTACATGTAATGCATGTCTGCTTTTTCTGCATACGTAAAGTCACCCATCGTCTACGGCAGCACAATTGTGAATGGCGCTTGTCCCTACTGCGATACATCATGTTCATCTACTGCCCTCTACCGGCAGTGACACCAACCGATCACTCCATTTCTCTTTCCCCTGTTTACGCCTCACCGCGTCACCTGCGACTATACATTCCTATACAATAAATCCTTGTTACAATGTCCTGTACCTACCATTAAAGTTTGTACCATGAATTCGGGACCACCCTGTATATCGAAATACGGAAGAAAATTGTGACTGTCTACTACATAAAAAATATTAGTTGAAACTGACCGAAAGCTTCATGATTTATTTAAAATGTTTTGTTTCACATTTATCTCTACCTGATACACTCTGACAATCAGTGACTTGCAACTATAACAATCATACAATTTGGAGATCTCAGTATTGCTTAGATACTATTAAAAATCCCTCAATCTCTTTCTGTCAAAAGATCACATAAAAATAAACTGGGTTTGAGGAAAACATGATTGACATATAGCTGTTTGTTTACAGATCAACAACGATCTAAATTTAAGCGTATTGGTAACACAGATTGGGTAAGAACACATATCTGAGCTAGAGTACTATATTGGATTTCATGCCCCCCTGACCCCTTCTTTCTTGAATGCTTGGCTGGGAATAACAAGTTTAATTGTAGTATAGCCTGAGGCCTACATTAGGTTGAAAAGTGATAACTAGAATTGTGGAACTCAGTTGATGAGAAATAAAGGTTGTGATAACAGACAGATATCTGTGTTTGCCTAATACTTTGTTTGCGCCATATTTAAATGCACTTTCCCATAACTAACACATTTTCGTAATAAAAAATAAAGCTACTAGGTCAAGCCCAAAAACATATACTAGAAAATAAGCAAGCATCCGACGTGTGTTTTGATGCATATTAAGTACAGATATCATACACAAACTGGAAAAATGTAAGAGGCATTACACTACATATCCCTTACATTTCATCCATTTTCCCACATTTGCTACTGCTTGTACGAGTGCAAAGACAAATTCTTACTGTAAATGTCTGAGTGGTAGTTACATTAGTAAGCTGCACTTAATAAATTAAACATGTCCTGAATGCATAATATTTGTTATACTATAAAACTCTCTGCCATTCAACCAATAATTCATAATCATTTGGCTTCAATCAATCACGTAAGACTATTATGTAACTCCAACGATATTGCAGATTAGTATGTCACCTTAATCGAGATTATTAACATTCAAAGATTGTTTCTACATTTAATTCTTTTTATGGAAGCCTCGTTCAAACAATCTGGAGTGGCTTGACATTCCAAAACGACAACTGAAACAAGTCTGTATAAAGGCTGTGGCCAACAGGTGATGATGTCAGTTGTGTCAACATAGCTGCTTACAGGTCTAGATACCAGGCAACACTGTCACGCTTTCTGACGACACCACAAAGCGATTCCTGCAGGCTCGTGAGACGCAATTCTTACACGTTTGTGCTTTACTGGATGTCTCACGATATACAGCATATGCTTCAGTGTCCCCTGCCAAATGCCTACTATCAACATACAGTGTCCTTTTGTCTGACTACCTGTGCACTTCCACAGCATCCCTAATGTCATATTAAAAACCATCACATCCTCCATTGCCTCGTCTGAGAAGCAACAAATTACTGCGAACACTGCCAGGTCATACGGAGCAGAAGGCACTGTCAACCCAGACTTACTTTCGGCTGATTCCAACTGTGCTGAACCTGACACTTCCCCAGTGTCTACTCACGATTAAGTTCGAACTTTCTCTGCCTCTCATTCTCAAATTCATGTTTTAACACGAGTAGTCACTGTATTACAGCAGCAACTGCATCCACACTAGTAGTAGCTAGTGTTTCCACCATTTGCATACTCTTACTTCTACCGCAATTCAATTACCAACTGCTATGAAAAGAAAACTTTCCATTTAACCCTTCTCCACACACACTAAAGTCTAACCACTAATTAATTCTTCTGGTGAATCAGTGCTCATCCAGAATCTAGACTGAGTACAGCTACTAGCCAGATGTTCAGTTTGCTTACACACAGAACAAGTAGCTACTACAGGTCTGCCACACAGGAAATTGTGCCCGTACAAATTACAAAATGTACAGCTCACTGGCACAGGGCATGCAGAGGTATACAGACAAGTTTGGCATCAATTTACATTCTGCTGAAGAATACACAGTGCCTCTGTCAATCCCTACGATGGTGGTGCAGTACGTGTACATGTGCCGGCACAAACACCAGTGCTGGATCTGCTGCTACAGCACATGGCTACTCCATCCTTGTCAAGAAATGATTACTGTCCTGGACTGGGTGGCACGACCAGCAGCACGTGTTGGCCGAGTCGAAATCCCCAGGCTGCTCTCTGGAGCTCGGCTGGTTATTCCCTCGAGCATTCCTTGCGTTCACCGCATATAGCACCGAAGTATAACAGCCGGCATCCGTCACTGTAGTAAAGCCTCAGCAGCTCCAGTCGCCCATTCGGGGCAGCTCTTTCAGTGACAGGACAGCCTCAAATCGGGGAGGCCACGATATCACATCCCAGCTCCGCTGTGCAAACAGTGGCTCGCAGTCTGTCGGACGATATCGCCCAGAGAGCAAAGGACGGCTGCCCCCTACTGCCCACACCTCTGCAGTACGAAGTTTGGGACCTGCCTCGCCACGACTGTGGCACATCTCTATAGCAGAGCTGACGGTTCATTCAGTAGGACAGTTGCTGAAATTCATCCAGACGGTTGTTGCGGTTGGCCTGCAACAATCGTTACTCTCTCTGGTTCCAGACACAAAGTTTTGTGACATGACTGCTTGCTTTGAGCCTCTGGGCTCCCTTATTTATACTCCTTTCCTTACACCTCTGGCATAGTCTCTCTGGAGGGCACGAGTGGTACGTTCCTTAATAATTATGCAGTTGTAACTGCAACATATGGGTTTTTCATGCCATGTCAATGCCCTTTATTCCACCTTATCACTCCACATCTGTATCCAAATTTGTTCAGAGTGCCTGTCAGGCTATGCATCCTCACCTGTGAGCAGTGTTGTAATCATGCCTTGCAGAACTGCTTTTTTAGTAACAACATCGCTAGTGTTTGCTACCGGACGTGTCCATCAGTATGTTAACTTCTACTTTCTGGCCACAGTTGTGTAAAATTTTCAAGTATTTCCCAGATCAATGCCTATACTTCTTTTTTTTTAAGCAGCAATTCTTTCTTCTGCCGATTATGGTTTCCAAGAAAATAAAACAGCTACTGATACAAAATTTTAATTTCTTGATACTGCTCTACATATTTTTGATGAAAAATTCCCAGCTGTAGGTGTCTTTCTTGACCTCACAGTGGCCTTTCATGCAGTAAACCACAACATACTCTTACAAAATTTGGATTTGCATGGGTAAGGGGCTCTGCCCATGGCTGTCTCAGCAGTTATATTGAAGACTGAATACAATACGTCCACATAAATAAAATCAATCACGACTCCTAGAAGCAGTCACTTTGAGACAAGTCATTAAACATGATGTGCCATGAGGATCAGTTTTTAGTACCTCATTACCTCTACTTGCCCCCACATACCCACTAGTAAAGCGTTTCCACTTGCTGACTATACTGATGTCCTTACATCAAATACAGATGAATCTATCCAGTCAGCAGTAAAAAGACTCATGGCTTGAAGCGAATGGACTGGACTTCAGTGGAAAACAGACAGTATGCCTAACCTTCCACACCATTCAGAATAGAACTCTCCAGGCCCCAAAAGTAACACTAAGTGACAGTAACGTCGAATTCTTGAATTCACCACACCAAATTCTTAGGGATCCACATGACTGACACACACACACACACACACACACACACACACACACACACACACACACACACACGGAAAAACAACATCAACGCAGTGTGCGTTTTGTGCTTTTACCAGAGGGGGGGATGCCTTAGGGGGTTAGTATAATTACATATGTTACTAGCTTGGACTGTGGCGTTACCCATGGTTAAACAGTTATTTATAAATAGATGTTAGTGCCGAAACTCACTATTCACGCGCATGCGTTATCGGAAAAGCCATCCGTTGTTATATCTTTAAAAGTACATTATAGGTAAAAGTTACTTACAAAATTCTTCTACATACAGGTATACGACAGGAATTCAAAAAGTAAAGCTGTGAACACTGAGCGTGAGTCGTGCTTTGGTAGCTCAGATGGTAGAGCACTTGCCCGCGAAAGGCAAAGGTCCCGAGTTCGAGTCTCGGTCAGGCACACAGTTTTAATCTGCCAGGAAGTTTCAGTTCTTGACATGATATTCTGAAATTAGGTTTTTCTGTGGTATGTTAACTAGTTTGTTGATGAACCCACATGTTTGCTCTTAATGTCTCATACAGAATTTGTGCTCTCCACTGCAGAGTGAAAATCTCATTCTGGAAACATCCCCCAGGCTGTGGCTAAGCCATGTCTCCGCAATATCTTTTCTTTCAGGAGTGCTAGTTCTGCAAGGTTCGCAGGAGAGCTTCTGTAAAGTTTGGAAGGTAGGAGACGAGATACTGGCAGAAGTAAAGCTGTGAGGACTGGGCATGAGTCGTGCTTCGGTAGCTCAGATGGTAGAGCACTTGCCCGCGAAAGGCAAAGGTTCCGAGTTCGAGTCTCGGTCAGGCACACAATTTTAATCTGCCAGGAAGTTTCATACCTCGAATCTCGACTCCTTTATTGCGTCGGCTGTCCGTTTCGCAGAATGTGGGCGAGCGTTATGTTGCTGCAGGATGACACCTCTTCACAGTTCTCCACGACGTTTGAATCTGATTGTAGGTTATAGTCTCGTACGCAACACCTCATATCCATCATATAATACAGACCTGGCTCTAAAGCCTCGTTTACGCTGGGGCGACGTCTTGTAGCATGCTACAACAGGCAACATCTTGCGGCGTATGTTGCATGCGGCAGGTTATTTTATACCAAAGCAACAGAATTTGTGCCACACGTGTGTCGGTCTTGCAGTATAAAGGATTATAAAGTATCGCAGCGTCGGCCTACTTGGTGCTTGCACATGCAGCTAACAACGGAAATGAAAACCAAAGAAAAAGAAAACGATGGTGGAAGAGAAGAGTACTTACGGAAGATCCACGAAATAGTATCCCAGGAACTAGATGCAGACGATGGTGCGGTATTTAGTAATGTGTTCTCTCGTCCCAGGCGCGTTAGTCCGCGCCATACCGTTGCCAAAAGGTGGCCTAACGGTAAATGTTCGCACAGGTACCGGGACGGTCACCACCCTGTGTTAGGGCCCGGGGTGGGACTTTCAGCCCCCAGCTCACCCAACTCTGCGGTACGACTGCTGCGGTATGACTGCCACACTACTTCCGCCGCAAGCTCGCAAGTAAACGGATGACGCACCTTAGACGAAAGCAACAATGACGACATGGGAAAGATGATTTAGTTCTAAATGTTTTGAAATGGTTAACTACTACGTAACACTTTTTCAAAATTAATAAGGAAACACATTAATAGTATTAATAGTAAGACTGTATTAAAAACTTTCAGTGTACAGCTCCACAAATTTAAATTACATGTAAAGTTTTACTCCAGTGCGTGGGAAATGAACATCCCAGATTGGGATGCATAAATTAAAGCCAGAGGAGGGGATGGTCTGATACAGAGGGGGTGAAATCCCCCCAATCCCCCCCCTGCAAATCGCACACTGCCTCCTGGAATGCAAATGAACACATTTGAGTGATTGGCTAGAACAGAGTGTGTTTGACAGTTGGTTTCAGACTCACTTCCTCCTGTTTGCCTCAGAGAAAGGACGACGGAGAGTAATTATTAGAGATAATCCCTCTTCTCACATTTTAATGAAAACTACGGGGATGTGTGAGGAAAACAACAAAAATTTCATTTGCATTCCACCGAACTGTACTAGTCTTATGCAGTCTTTAGATGCGGCTTATTTTTCTTCTCTGAAGAATGACTGGAGAGAGATTCTTTGTCAATGGAGGTAGACTGCAAATGGAAAAAAAACATCGTTTTCCAAAGGGTGTATTTAGTGGCCCACTGTGGAAGATTTTTAGATGAACAGACAGCTTCTACAAATTTAGTGAAAGGATTGAGAAATGTCAAATGCACTGGAAGTGTGATAATGCCAGAAATAAGCCTTGTGTTATGAGAAGTGTCGAAACTGAATTCCAGAAACATTTGGAGAAGGCGAGAAAGACAGTCAGAATTCAATGTGAGGTTTCTTTTTTTTCTTTTTTTTCTTTATTGTAATTTTAAGCACCTCATACAAGGCGGGCTGGCTGCAGCATAATACGCTGTTCTTCAGCCTTAAGGGGTACAATAATACGATATATAGGTGACACAGACAATACAAAAAATGGCGGGCAAAGAATGTAGATACAAAAACAAGAAACATGAAGCCGTTCACGCTGGACGAAAAAACACTAACACTTGTTGACACGGCGCACAGAAGACGGACGACAGCGACGGCACACGTGACGACGAAAGAACACTAAACGCAGACGAAGGCACACACACGAGACACTGATGGCGATGATCTTCGGCGCGCGAATCAATGTAAGGATCGTCAAAACGTATTTGTGCCGCATAGAGCCAGAGATGATATGGACTTTGTTTCTGCGTATGGTACGCATTAAAAGAACAATCATCTGTCATAGCCATCTGTTTTTAAGTAATTCAAAATACGTTTTAATTAGCTTGAACTTTGACAGAAGAGCTTTTTATTTACCGTCGGCGTGCCTCTTATTGGCCAACCAAAGTATTACCAAAGAGGTAGACATTCTTGCATACAGGTGTTAATACTACTACTACTACTACTACTACTACTACACGTACTGCTGCGAGCCAAGGACCGGCTACCGCTCTGCCATCTCTTGGCGACGCCCCGCAACAGCTGTGTGGCCCGCCGTCCCTGACCAGTAGCAACAGACAGCTGGCAATCTCATTTATTTCCAATTTTGACGTCTTGTCAGATAGTATCTGAAGTAACGCTAATCTCAACAACTGTATATACTTTGTTCTGTAATGAAGTTGATGTAAGTGAATGAAGATTTACAATACTTCTTCGAAGAATGTTTAATACTCGTTGTCACGGTTTGTGGCAAATGCTATATAGTGTTCAGTAAATTCCTATAGCAGCGGCACACAGAGGGTTGGATTCAGTCATTCGAAGGCGCCAGTTTCCAAGCCCTGGGCTACTCCCTGGTTGGAATCTTCGCTTTCGCTTACTGTTGTAGCTGTTCGTCCGTCCGTCCGCCTGCCTGCTCGCTGTCCGTCTCCGCTGCTGCCTGCTGTCCGTCCGTCCGTTCGTCTGTCTGTTTGCCGCCGCCGCCGGCGCTCGCCGCCGCCGCCGTCGCCGCCAGCCGGTGCTTGCCACCGCCGCCGCTGACGCCGTCGCCGCCAGCCGGTGCTCGCCGCCGCCGCCGCCGTCGCCGTCGCCGTCCGCCCTGGTCGTCCGTCCCTGGTCTTCGTCCGTCTGCGTCTTCGCCTGTTCCCAGTTTGTGTCTTTTCCTTTTAGTGCTGTGCGTTTTTTCTTCCTGTCGTCATGTCCGCCCCCACCACCACCGCCACCACTACCACCACCGCCATCGTCTATACCCCACCTTCCGCCGCTTCCACTACTATCACTTGGTCTGCCCAATCCCACCCCCCTCCTTCCATCCCACCTCTCCTCACTCTCCCTTCGCCCTCGCTGTTTGTCGCCCCCTCTCCCCCTTCTTCATCTCGTTCTGATCCTTTCCCCCCACTCCCCCAGCCTGTCACTGCAGCTCCGGCTAGGGTGGTGGCCCATCGGGCCACTGTCCACGCCCAGATCTCCCCGTCGCCTTCGCCATCACCGCCATCATCGTCGCAGTCACCGTCGCCTTCACCGTCACCGTCAACATCTCCGGCCCCGACTGCTGCGTCCACGCCGGGACCTGTCCCTTCCCGCCACCTCCCAATCGCTCCCGTCCCTCATGTCACCACCCGCCCTTCTGCCGCCGTCAAACGCACTAGTGGCACCCCCACCTCCTCCGCTCCAAAAAAGGCCCCGCCCGACCTCCTTCCCCCCCCAGGGTGCCATGGATGTCTCCCCACCTGGCCCTGCTCCCACCTCCTCCTCCTCCTCCTCCCCCCGGTCTATACAGGTATCTCTTGTCCCGTCCCGATCCTTCCTTTCTCGAGGCCCGGAACCTCTCCCTCCTCCTCCGCCAACATTTCCCTGGTGCCCCCATCTCTCTCCTTACTCCCAGACGGGATTCTGTTCTCATCTCCTCCCCCAGCCCAACCCTCCATACTGACATCCACTCCCGTCTCCCCATCTCCCGTTTTGGTCCCAACGCCTCCCTTATGCCTGCTCCTTCTCCATCTCCTACCCGCCAACCCCAACCCCCGTGTCGCCCGCCAACTCTCACCGCCGTGATCACTCGGCTTAGTCCAGTGATCACGGAGGAGGAGGTGTTGGCGGAGCTCAAGGCGCATCCCCATTTGGAGGTGCGTGCGGTTCGCCGCATACATAACGCTGCCAGCCCCACCCGCCTTACGCGGGTTTTTTCTGATCACGCCCCCTCCATTGACCATCTCCTGAAGGAGGGTGCCCTCCTTTTTAACCAGCGGTACAAGGTCGACCCCTCCCGTTCCCCTCCTCAATCCCTGCGCTGCCAGAGGTGTCTGTGCTATAACGCGCACCCCACAGCTGAGTGCCGCGAGACCCCCACCTGCTCGCATTGTCGGCAAGCGCACTTCCTCAGGCAGTGCCCTAACCTCCAATCCCCTCCTTCCTGCAATACCTGCAATCTCCCCCATCCCACCTACTCCAAAAAGTGTAAAGCCCGACCCCCTCCAACCACTCCTGAACTCACCGTCCCTGTCCGTCCCCTGGACGCCCCCACCCCTCCTGGCAATTCCCTTCGTCCCCCCCTCCCCACCGCTGAGGACATCATCAGGTTCCTTACCATCGTCCCCCAGAATGTTCATCCCTTTCAGCGCCCACACACCCTCCAACAGCTCTCCCTCGCCGCCAGTTCCATATTCCAACTCAAGATGTACGCCACCTACTCCAACAACCAGGCCCATTTCACCTTCTCCCGCCTCAACACCCTCGTCTAAATCCCTATCATGGCGCGACAGCAACGTATCCTTTTCAACAACATCCGCTCCCTACCCGCCAACAGGAACCTCTTCCTGCGCACCCTTGCCACCCACCGCGTGGATGCCTTCCTCCTTAATGAAACCTTCCTCCAACCCCACCACACCATTCACACTTCGCCCTACCTCCTCCACCGCTCCAATAATCCCCTCCCAATTGCGCGTGGCGGAGTTGCCATTGGTCACCACCGCCAGATCCCCATTTGGCTCCAACCTCTCCTTCCAGACCCCACCGAACACCTGATCCTTAGTCTCTTCTTCCCCGGCCTTACCGTTACCTGTGCCACCATCTATGTCCGCCCCCAACGCTCCTATTCCCTTCGACTTCCTCTCCCATGTCGATCGTACCTTTTCATCCTACGTGATCGCCGCCGACCTCAACATCCATAGTCGTTCCGCTGCCCAGTTACGGCGATGGCATCGGTTCCTCTCCACCCTTCAAGGCGACCTCGTCCCCATCCCCCAGCATACCCGTCCCGAATCCAACGCCAGTCCTGATGTTATCCTCTCCTCCCCCAACCTCCTTGGCCGCATAACGGTGGATGTCCTGGAGCCTATTGGTAGCGACCATCTCCCTGTCCTCCTCACCGTTTCAGACGGTCGTCGCCCTCGCCCCGACTCTCGTACTGACCCTCCCCCTAAGTATGTCCACGACTATTCCCAAGCCGACTGGAATGCCTACCGGGATACCCTTTCCACCCAGGTCGATAGCCACCCTCTCACCTACCACCACCCTGACGATGTCACCCATGCCGCCTCCTTTCTCCAGCAGACCTTGTCTGAGACCGTGGCGGCCCACGTTCCTACTGTCGCCATCCACCCCCCCCCGTCCTACCTTACCCCCACAGGCTGTTCTCCTCCTCCGTGAATACCGTCGTCTCTACCGTGCCTTCCTCCGCACGCGTGACCCGGACACACTACGACGCCACCGGCAACTCCAGCGACACGTTCGTAATTTGCTCGCGGCTAAGAAACGCCGGGACTGGCGACGGACATGCACCCGTTTAAATGCTACCCTGCCAATCAACTCGTCCAAGTTCTGGTCGGCCTTCCGTCGCCTTACCGGAACTAAACCCTCCCCCTACTATCCTCTTCTCCACGATGATCACCCCTTCCCTGACACCCTTAGTAAGGCCAATCACTTTGCCTCCTACCTCTCCGATGTCTTCTCCATCCCCGACGATCCCCAGTTCGATTACTCCCTCTTCCCGGATATCCGCGATCGAACTGACACCTCTGTCCCTCCCCTCGCTCCTGGTTTCCAGTACTTGGACAGAATTACACACACGGAACTCAATGCCCCTATCACTACACAGGATCTCATTCATACACTCCGCACAAAACGCAACACCGCTCCTGGTCACGATTGTGCCACCTACCGTCACCTTCATGAAGCTCCTGTCTCTTTCCTCTCCACCCTGGCCAGGCTCTACAATGTAGTCCTGTCCACCGGTTACTACCCCGACCTGTGGAAAACCTCCCGTATCATGTTCCTTAAACCTGGCAAATTGCCGTCCGCCGTCTCCTCCTACCATCCCATCAGCCTTACCTCGGTCTTCAGCAAGGTCCTGGAATCTATCCTCACCCGCAGCATGTACCAGCATCTCCGCCAGCACCGCCTCCTTCCCGTCACCCAGTGTGGCTTTCGGCCATCCTTCTCTTCCGACGATCTTCTCCTTCACCTCACTCATCTCCGTTCCGAACAGCTTAATCCACGTCGCTCCGCAATCTTCCTCTCCCTTGACCTCGAACGCGCTTATGACTGCGTCTGGCATTCCGGTCTCCTCTTCAAGCTCCAAACCTTTTCCCTTCCCATTAACTACGTCCGTCTGATCGGTTGCTTTCTCTCCCGCCGTCCTTCCTGTGTCACCATCCATAACACAGATTCCTACACCTTTTTCCCCTCCGCCGGTGTGCCCCAAGGCTCCGTCCTCTCCCCCCTTCTGTACCTTTTGTACACGGCGGACATGCCGCCGCCGTCGCCCCCCGTCCACCTCCTCCAATTTGCCAATGACACCGCCTTCCTCGCCCTTGCCCCCACCCTGCAACGCTCCCAACGCCTTCTCCAATCCCATCTTGACCGATTCACCGCTTGGTGTAACCAGTGGTTGCTCAAGGTCAATCCTTCGAAAACCCAGGCGATCATTGTAGGCAAAACCACCCCTTCCTTCCGCCTCCTTGATTTCTATCTCACTGTCTATGGCCGTCCCATCGCCCTCATTCCCACCCTTAAGTACCTTGGCGTCACCCTCGACCGTCGCCTCTCCTGGACTCCCCATCTCCATACAATCCAAGGCAAGGCACGTTCCCGACTCCGTCTCCTCAAGCTCCTTTCCGGCCGTACGTGGGGTCTGGACCCTTACACAATCCTCCACACCTATAAATCCCTCATCCGCCCTATCCTTTGTTATACCCATCAAGCCTGGATCTCCGCCCCCCCTACCTTTTATAAATCCCTCCAAATCCTGGAACGCCATGCTCTCCGCCTCGCCTATCGCATCCGTCTCCCCTCCCCCATGCGGATCCTGTATGATCTCATCCCCTTCCCCCACCTCCTCCTTTTCCTTGAAAGGATACGGATCCTGTACACCTCCCGTAAACTTGATCCTCCTCACCCGCTCGTCTCCCTGATCCTCCCCCATCCCCGCCCGCTGCCGCGCCTGTATTCCTACGTCCCGCCCTGTCTCCATCTCTCCACCCTCCTTACTCTCTCCCAAGGTGGATTCCGCCAGCTCCCCCTCCCTGATGATGTCCTCCTCCCCTCCATCTACCCCTCCTATCAACTTTGACCCTGCCCCACCACCCACTTCCGGTGTCCTTTCCTTTAGGCACCCTCCCTCCCTCCCTTCTCTTCCCTTCCCTCCCCTTCTCTTTCCTTTTCCCCCATCGCTTCCCTCCACCACTTTCCCCAGGCTTCCCCTCCCCCTTCCTCCCTCCCCCCTTTCTCCCCTGCCCATGGCATCTCTGCTCTCCCCTCTCCCTCTCCCACTCCCCTTCCTCCTCCTCCTCTCTTGGCAGGTCCCCGGACTCGCACACGCATGGTGAACATTAGCGCGCCGGAGATCATCGCCATCAGTGTTTGGTGTGTGCCGTCGTGTTTATTGTTCAGTGTTCCCCGTCACACCCCCTCGTTCACCAGTGCCATTGTCATCTTCAGTGTTAGTGCGTCGTCTCATCAGTTAGCAGTGTGGATTATCGACGAGTGTGAACGGCTCCGTGTTTGTCTCTATGTGTCTCCTGTTTTATTGCCCACATTCTGTAACTTATGTGTCTTCTCCTGTTTCTTTTTTTCTGCTTGTATATTCTATGGCTGAAGAGCAGCGTAGTGTGCTGCTGACAGCCTGCCTGTTGTACAGGCTTTAAAATAACAATAAAGTAAAAAAAAACCTATAGCAGCCATCAGAGGGTTGGATCCCCTCAGTCGACGACGTCAGATTGCAACGCCTGGGCTACTCTCAGGTTGTAATCTCCGTCTTCGGCGGTTGTGTCTGTCTGTCTGTCTGTCTGCCTGCCTGCCCGTCGCTTCCTGCTGTCGCTGTTCGTCCGTCTGTCCGCCTGCCTGCTCGCTGTCCACCGCCGCCGCTGCTGCCTGCTGTCCGTCCGTCCGTCCGTCTGCCTGTTCGCTGCCGTCTGCTGTCCGTCCGTCCGTCTGTTCGTCGTCGCCGCCGCCGCCGCCGCCGCCGCCGCCATCCGGTGCCGCCTGGTCGCCGCCGCCGCCGTCCTGACCCTGGCGTACGGCCGTCTTCGTCTTCATCCGTCTTCGTCTTTGTCTGTCCCCAGTTTCTGTCCTTTCCTCTTCGTTCTGTTCGTTATTGTTTCTGTCTACCGTCATGCCTGCCCCCACCACAGCTGCCACCGCTACCACCACCGCCATAGTTTATACTTCCCCTTCCGCCGCCTCCACCACTATAACTTGGTGTGCCCAGTCCCACCCCCCTCTTTCCATCCCACCTCTCCTCACTCTCCCTTCACCATCTATCTTTGTCGCCCCCTCTCCCGCTTCTTCCTCTCGCCCCTCTCGTTCTGATCCTTTCACCCCACTCCCCCAGCCTGTCACTGCAGCTCCGGCTCGGTTGGTGGCCCGTCGGGCCACTGTCCACGCCCAGCTCTCCCCGTCACCTTCGCCATCACCGCCGCCACTGCCACCGTCATCGTCATCGTCGCCTTCACCTTCAGCTTCACCGTCACCATCTCCGGCGCCGACTCCGGCCCCGGGACCTGCCCCTCCCCGCCACATTCCCGTTGCTCCCGTCCCCCACACCTCCTCCACCGCCGTCAAGCGCCCCAGTGGCACCCCTGCTTCCTCTGCTTCCAAAAAGGCTCCGCCTCGTCCTCCTTCCCCCACCCATGATGCCATGGATGTCTCCCCGCCTGTCCCTGCCCCCTCCTCCTCCTCCTCCTCTACCCCCTCCTCCTACCGCTACCTCCTCTCCCGTCCTGATCCCTCTCTCCTTGAAGCCCGGAACCTCACCCTCTTCCTTCACCAGTATTGTCCTGGTGCCCCCATCTCCCTCCTCACTCCTCGCCGTGATTCGGTCCTCATCTCCTCCCCCAGCCCAACCCTCCACACATACCTCCTTTCCCGCATCCCTGTCACCCGCTTTGGCCCTCATGCCTCTCTCACACCTGGTCCTTCACCACCTCCCTCCCGCCAACCCCAACCTCCGCGTCGCCCGCCAACTCTCACCGCCGTGATCACTCGGCTTAGTCCAGTGATCACGGAGGAGGAGGTGTTGGCGGAGCTCAAGGTGCATCCCCATTTGGAGGTGCGTGCAGTTCGCCGCATACATAACGCTGCTGGCCCCACCCACCTTATGTGGGTTTTTTCTGAGCACGCCCCCTCCATAGACCGTCTCCTGAACGAGGGTGCCCTCCTTTTTAACCAGCGGTACAAGTTCGACCCCTCCCATTCCCCTCCTCAATCCCTGCGCTGCCAGAGGTGTCTGCACTATAACGCGCACCCCACAGCTGAGTGCCGCGAGGCCCCCACCTGCCCGCATTGTCGGCAAGCGCACTTCCTCAGGCAGTGCCCTAACCTCCAATCCCCTCCTTCCTGCAATACCTGCAATCTCCCCCATCCCACCTACTCCCAAAAGTGTAAAGCCCGACCCCCTCCAACCACTCCTGAACTCACCGTCCCTGTCTGTCCCCTGGACGCCCCCACCCCTCCTGGCAATTCCCTTCGTCCCCCCCCCACCACTGAGGACATCATCAGGTTCCTTACCATCATCCTCCAGAATGTTCATCCCTTTCAGCGCCCCCACACCCTCCAGCAGATCTCCCTTGCCGCCCGTTCCATATTCCAACTCAAGATGTACGCCACCTACTCCAACAACCAGGCCCATTTCACCTTCTCCCGCCTCGACACCCTCGTCTAAATCCCGATCATGGCGCGACAGCAACGTATCCTTTTCAACAACATCCGCTCCCTACCCGCCAACAGGAACCTCTTCCTGCACACCCTTGCCACCCACCGCGTGGATGCCTTCCTCCTTAATGAAACCTTCCTCCAACCCCACCACACCATTCACACTTCGCCCTACCTCCTCCACCGCTCCGATAATCCCCTCCCAATTGCGCGTGGCGGAGTTGCCATTGGTCACCACCGCCAGATCCCCGTTCGGCTCCAACCTCTCCTTCCCGACCCCACTGAACACCTGATCCTTAGTCTCTTCTTCCCCGGCCTTACCGTTACCTGCGCCACCATCTATGTCCACCCCAACGCTCCTATTCCCTTCGACTTCCTCTCCCACATCGATCGTACCTTTTCCTCCTACGTGATCGCCGCCGACCTCAACATCCATAGTTGTTCCGCCGCCCAGTTACGGCGGTGGCATCAGTTCCTCTCCACCCTTCAAGGCGACCTCATTCCCATCCCCCAGCACACCCGTCCCGAATCCAACTCCACTCCTGATGTTATCCTATCCTCCCCCAACCTCCTTGGCCGCATAACGGTGGATGTCCTGGAGCCTATTGGTAGCGACCATCTCCCTGTCCTCCTCACCATTTCAGACGGTCGTCGCCCTCGCCCCGACCCTCGTACGAATCCTCCCCCTAAGTATGTCCACGACTATTCCCGAGCCGACTGGAATGCCTACCGGGATACCCTTTCCACCCAGGTCGATAGCCACCCTCTCACCTACCACCACCCTGACGATGTCACTCATGCCGCCTCCTTTCTCCAGCAGACCTTGTCTGAGGCCATGGCGGCCCACGTTCTTACTGTCGCCATCCACCCCCACCGTCCTACCTTACCCCCACAGGTCGTTCTCCTCCTCCGTGAATACCGTCGTCTCTACCGTGCCTTCCTCCGCACGCGTGGCCCGGACACACTACGACGCCACCGGCAACTCCAGCGACACGTTCGTAATTTGCTCGCGGCTACGAAACGCCGGGACTGGCAACCCTACCAATCAACTCGTCCAAGTTCTGGTCGGCCTTCCGTCGCCTTACCGGAACTAAACCCTCCCCCTATTATCCTCTTCTCCACGATGATCACCCCTTCCCTGACACCCTTAGTAAGGCCAATCACTTTGCCTCCTACCTCTCCGATGTTTTCTCCATCCCCGACGATCCCCAGTTCGATTACTCCCTCTTCCCGGATATCTGCGATCGAACTGACACCTCTGTACCTCCCTTCACTCCTGGTTTCCAGTACTTGGGCAACATTGCACACACGGAACTCAATGCCCCTATCATTACACAGGATCTCATTGTTATACTCCGCACCAAGCGCAACACCACTCCTGGTCATGATCGTGTCACCTACCGTCACCTTTGTGAAGCTCCTGTCTCTTTCCTCTCCATCCTGGCTGGGCTCTACATTGTAGTCCTGTCCACCGGTTACTACCCCGACCCGTGGAAAACCTCCCGTATTCTCATGTTCCTTAAACCTGGCAAACCGCCGTCCGCCGTCTCCTCTTACCGTCCCATCAGCCTTACCTCGGTCTTCAGCATGGTCCTGGAATCTATCCTCACCCGCCGCATCCACCAGCATCTCCGCCAGCACCGCCTCCTTCCCAGTGTGGCTTTTGGCCGTCCTTCTCTTCCGACGACCTTCTCCTTCACCTCACTCATCTCCTTTCCGAACAGCTTAATTCCCGTCGCTCTGCAATCTTCCTCTCCCTGGACCTCGAACGTGCATATGACCGCGTATGGCATTCTGGTCTCCTCTTCAAGCTCCAAACCTTTGCCCTTCCCATTAACTACGTCCGTCTGATCGGCTCCTTTCTCTCCCGCCGTCCTTCCTATGTCACCGTCCATAACACCGATTCTTACACCTTTTTCCTCTCCGCCGGTGTGCCCCAAGGCTCCGTCCTCTCCCCCCTTCTGTACCTGTTGTACACGGCGGACATGCCGCCGCCGTCACCCCCCGTCCACCTTCTCCAGTTTGCCGATGACACCGCCTTCCTTGCCCTTGCCCCCACCCTGCAACGCTCCCAACGCCTTCTCCAATCCCATCTTGACCGGTTCACCGCTTGGTGCAACCAGTAGTTGCTCAAGGTCAATCCTTCCAAAACCCAGGCGATCATTGTAGGCAAAACCACCCCTTCCTTCCGCCTCCTTGATTTCTATCTCGCCGTCTATGGCCGTCCCATCGCCCTCACTCCCACCCTTAAGTACCTTGGCGTCACCCTGGACCGTCGCCTCTCCTGGACTACCCATCTCCAGACAATCCAAGCCAAGGCACGTTCCCGCCTCTGTGTCCTCAAGCTCCTTTCCGGCCGCACGTGGGGTCTGGACCCCTCCACCATCCTCCACACCTATAAATCCCTCATCCACCCTATCCTTTGTTATGCCCATCCAGCATGGATCTCCGCTCCCCCTACCTTTTATAAATCCCTCCAAATCCTGGAACGCCATGCTCTCCGCCTCACCTATCGCATCCGTCTCCCCTCCCCCACACGAATCCTGTACGATCTTATCCCCTTCCCCCACCTCCTCCTTTTCCTTGAAAGGATACGGATCCTGTACACCTCCCGTAAACTTGATCCTCCTCACCCGCCCGCATCCCCGCTCCCCCCCCCCCCCCCGCGCCCGCTGCCGCGCTTGTATTCCCACGTCCCGCCCTGTCTCCATCTCTCCACCCTCCTTACCCTCTCCCAAGGTGGCTTCCGCCAGCTCCCTCTCCCTGATGATGTCCTCGTCCCCTCTATCTACCCCTCCTATCAACTTTGACTCAGCCCCAACCCCCCACTTCCAGTGTCCTTTCCTTTCGGCACCCTCCCTCCCTTCTCTTCTCTTCCCTTCTTTTTTCCTTTTCCCAGTCCCCTTCCTCCCCCCTCTTCCCCCGGGCTTCCTCTCCCCCTTCCTCCCTCCCCCCTATCTCCCCTGCCCGTGTCATCTCTACTCTCTCCTCTTGCTCTCCCACTCCCCTTCCTCCTCCTCCTCTCTTGGCAGGTCCCCGGACTCGCACACGGAAAGTGAACATTTGCGCGCCGGAGATCATCGCCTTCTGTGTCTCGTGTGTGTGACGTCATTTAGTGTTTTTGGTGTCCGCCGTCCCACTACTACATTCACTTGTGCCTTCGGATTCGTCAGTGTTCTGTGCGCCGTGCCAACGTGTTTTCAGTGTTGTTATCGTCACGTGTGAACGACTCCGTGTTTCTTGTGTCTCTGTGACCTCTCTCTTTTGCCTGTCACTTTGTATCATTATCATGCTCCGTTTCTTCTACTATTGTAAACGCTATGGCTGAAGAGCGGCGTAGTGTGCTGCTGCCAGCCTACCTGATTTTGTACAGGCTTTAAACTAACAATAAAGTAAAAAAAACCCTATAGCATCTGGTCATCCTTACTAACGTATTTAGATTAATTTTTGGCAGGCACAGACCGCGTTGGAGTCTGTGCACTCCAATGTATGTGAGTGATGGTCTCCGTAATCTAATAGTAGACACTTTCCTTGAAATCCAGGATTTTGACCTAATGTGATACAAAGTAGCAGCTAGATTTCAAACAGCCGGGCTTGCAGAAGACAACCCACACCCTCTGATATCCAGGCCTCACGACCCAACTGTGAGGTCATCGCCGCTAGGTTGCTGATGCAAACCAGCGTTAGCGCAAGAGCGTTTAATTCTTCCCCGAAAGTGTAACGGTGTGTCATTTACGAAGAAGTGGTGCCGCTCTTTATCATTTACAAGGAAACTGTGTCGTTGCCGTATGCTAAGGTGCAAAATGCATGTTAAGCTAGTTACAATACACTGTGACTTCCTTCTGTTCTGCTGGAGGTCGTATGCAAAGTTTTACTACGTGTGAAGAAAAACGTGGCGACAGAAACAGACACCATAGCCTGTAAATTACACTAACAGAGTTACTGTGGCAGTGATATCTACACTAAAATTTAGTAGATAAGATGTCATAATTATTCTGGTGATCGTAAGTTTAATTACTTCGACAAAAATTAGATTCACTGAGACATAAATGACTCATTCACACAGAGAAAGTAAAATTACGTACTACTGTTATTTTTTAAAAAAGCTTCAAATATATACCGAAAATTGTGAAAAAGAATATAATAGACATACAAATAATACTAAATAAAATATAATAACATAAAATAAATAATAGAAATTCAATAGGAGAAAAGAATATGAAATAAAAATATCGGCACTCGATATAGGCGCTTCGATATAAATATGTCGATATGTCGGCGTTGAATTTCTCGTCGTTGAAAATCGATATATTTTGGAAAGGATATCGATATTTTAGGAACAGCTCTAGATTTTATGGCCGCACTCCCTTACCGTTCGATAGCTAGAGCGGTACTAGCGCCCCGAGGGGTGAGAAAACAGTCACATGCGTCTTAAGGATAGTGTTTTGTTTTTAGTTATTTTCTACTTAATTCAGGAAACAGGTGTTACATTTTGCATTCCATGTATTAGGAAGTTATCGAGAGACGTGAAGTATCATCAAATACATGTGAAAACAGCCCAACCACACTGGTTCAATGATGTAAGTTATAACTAATTCATTAAGAAATTCTTTCGAATACGTGTATTTGCAGCGTACTGCGCTGAAAGAAAGAGAATGTAAACGCATATGTCATGCACGAGTAGCACATATTTCTGTTGTTATTGCCGTGGGCACTTTCCGAACCACTTAAAAAAATTTTATGGTGTCTCGTGATTTGCCCCTTTCTAACACATCACTCGACTTCCTAATACACAAGTATTTTTGTAATTGTAATTACTTTTGCTTCAAAAGTGCACGTGTTGAAGATTCTTGTCGTTCGCAGCCCAGTTTTAGCAAATAATTCTTGAAATGAATTTTTCCGTGTCGAGAAACAGTTTTATTACTTCTGACGTTTTCCCATAAGCTACAGTTGTGGGGGCTCATTTTTTACGTTAAATAATGTAGGTATTACATTACATATACGTCTCCTACGTTCCACATTTCCTGATGTGGCTGAAAACGTAGGGAATAAAACTTTGCTTTGTTGGGTGGATATAAGACATATCTCTGCAGAAGGTCATGTCTTCAGGAGTTTACTAGGACTTTCTTGTTACAGGAGAATCGTAAATAAACTGCCCTGTAATGTAGCGCTTCATACCGCCGAGGGTGCTTACAACAGAAACCCCCAATGACAGCCCCATCAGATTTGGTGGCTCGGTGGATAGCCCGTTTAAAAATGGACACAGATCAAGCATGGAAACAGGAAGAAAGTGTTCTGACCTGTGAAAAAAAAAAGAAAAATACGAACAGTGAACGGAGAAGTGATTGACCTGTGTCGCCACGGTGTTATGGTTAAGTGGTCATGGTGTTGGACTATCAAGTAAACAGGTCATGTTCAAATCTCTCTCATGCCATTTACTTTTTTTTCTTTTTTTCAAAACATTATGAACTGTCTGTCCCGTCATGTTTCTTCTCTTTCTGTTGGCTAAGCAGTTGTCATACTATACGATGGTTATAGAATATGAGTCATGTGGTAAGAATACATTACTGTCGCTAGTAAACGTGAATAGTGAAAGCAGTTGAGATACCACACACACGCCTCACAGAAATGAAAACAACAAATAAACGGGTGTGAACTTGAAATGTCACCTTTGAACAATTATTACAAGACTGTGCTTAAACTGACACACAATATTTTTAGCGCAACGCAATCTGACTTTCAAAAATCCCTACAAAAGAATGGCCCTGGCTAACATTAACCTATACCTTTCACAGATCACTTACCTCACAAAAATCTTCGTTACTCTAGCTACAGCAATACAGCGAGCGCCACTACTCCCAGCTAAATAAAAGATTCAAACTACTGAAGGCACTAACTACTGATATGCATAGTTAGCAAATGAAAGATTTTGACAGAGAACAAACAATGTATTACCTTGCTAGTGTTCAAAGGTCATAGTATATACAGCAGTTCATGACAACCAGTGTTACAAATTTCAGAACTCCACCATCTCTCTCCCCACATCCACCACTGCTGGCGGCTACGCGCTGTTAACATCCAGCTGCCCAACACTACAATGGCAGACAACAATGCAAACTAGCCACAGACTGCACACAGCACAGCCAGTGATTTTCATACAGAGCGCTACGTAACGTTGCCAATAAGAAAACATAAACAGCCTACTTACATAGCCCTCATGCTCCCCACAAAAAATTTTACAAATTGTTTTGAGCACTGGCCAATACATATTTGTTGAAATTTTTTCCCAATTACAATAACAAAGAAATCATATGCACACACTTATTGATACAATGTTGGTCAAAAGCTAAAATTTTCTCACAGTCCATAAAGCTAGTCCTGATCGTTCATCACAGTAAAATTGCAGTGTTTTTCTCAAAGTCTCAGCAGTAAAAGAAAATGCACAAGGAAGTAGTGGACTTCCATGCAATCTTGAAGAAATAGTGTTGTCCTTTCAACGGAAAGACAGTGCTGACTCTTGACATGCAGACAGGTAATGGTCCACAACAGAGCAAACCCACCGCAGAGTCAGTCAAAGTTTTGAAGAATATTGGTAGGTAGGTCATCACAGTCCTGGTAGAGATTACGGTACTGGTGGGCCACCAGAGGTGCAGACCCACTGCAGTCCTTGTAGAAATAATGGTACTGGTGAGTCAGCAAAGGTGTAGACCCACTGTAACCTTGTAGAAATAATGGTCTTGGTGGATCATCAAAGGTGCAGACCCACTTCAGTCCTTGTAGAGACGACCAGCAGCCATCTGTTGCAACTGTGCAGGTGCACAATGACCATCGAAGAGTCTTGCGGACAATATAGCAAGTCCATAAACCACCACTTGTGCACTCACAAAGTTTTTTTCTAATTGTACTTAGAACCAGCAATGTTGTTAACAAGTCCCTTGCTGAATTATTAACACACGTGCAAAGACTGTCAGTCCCTACTTCTCACATATTGTCCATATACTATGACCAACAGAAATGTGTGCAGTGAAATGTAACTTACAAGTTACTTAATTTGATGAACTGGTGTCAATTACAATTTTAAAACATAAGAATACATTAACAAAGTTACAAAATATATCATTAAAGAACATAACAATACAGATGACATTTGTAGTAACATGGGCTTTACAAAAGAATAGAAATAACATATACATCAGTGTCACAGGAATTATGACATAAGTACATACATAAAAGATCAGAATAACTTTTGAAACATCAACTTCGCACATGAGAAACAAAACAGAATAGATAAATGATGTCTAAACATCTTTACAAAGTAAATAACATATTATTAATGCCAATTATATTTGTTGAGAACAGTATTCCTCATCATAGTGAATGTAGATTAGTATTAGAAGAGAAAAAAATTCTGTGAAACAGTACACAGAGACAGGAAGAAAACAAATACACAAAGGTACACAAACACATAGGGGGATAACACAGTGGAAAGGACAGGGTTCGTTTGCAGTGTAACATTTTGTACTGCAGTATTTTGCGAACAAAACCTTTTTTGTTCTTGGAGATCTCCCTTCGTTCATCATTATTCCCAAAATGTTCTAACCACATTTCTTTCAAAATAATTATGGCTCATTGTACAATACTCATTTTGGCCCAAATCGTTTTCAAATAACTTCTCAATGCATTTCTTCCAATTCATCGCAACTCATTCACTTATATAGTCTACCCGCTCTTAAGCTAACTTAAATCTACTGAGCTCAGATGCTAAACTAAGGGACGAGGCAATGCAACAGCATAAAACAATTAATAGAAACAGCAATGAGAAAAAAAATGGAAATTGTCAAAGCAAGCAGCAATATTACAACTAATATAAGGCAATGCACAGCAAACAAGAAAAATAAATCCGCAGTAAAACTGGCTTAACAGAGTAATACAAAGTCAAATTCAGTAACATTATGCCTGGCAAACAGCAGCAGCAAATGCTATAACTAATTCCTAAGCATGGCAAAGATCAAGCAGAAAAAATATTACACTAAAGACAACAATGCTGATAAGGGAAATGTCTATTCACATCTTAATATCTATGTCATTAAAGTGGTGCACCACAACTTATTCTACAAAATAAATTACCAGGTACTTGAAAAGAAAATTATGAATGCAGTTCCTGCGAAGGTAAATGTCTTTTTTGTGCTCCCTCATTTTTTTAAAAAAAATTATTATTTACTTGATCTGTAGACAGAAAATATTTATATTAGTACATCTATAAAATTTTATTTTAACCAATGCTGCAGTGCAGCTAGAAACTAGATATTAAACAAAATAGGCAAAGCAAGGCGTGAAATGTCATTCACTAGCCATATGGCATTTCATAATGCAGTAAATAATCTTTCAACTAGCAAGACAATAGATGTGAAAGGTTTCTCATCATTTCATTTCAGTAAATATCATAAATTAAGAACCCTACAGTGTAATCATGTTTTCAAGTTTGAGGGTGTCGTATTTACGATGCTTTCTACAAAGGAATGTCAACAGCGAGGATAATGGCCTCCTTTTTTTTTCCTCCACCCGTGCCTCTGAAAGGCACACACTAATGGCTTTTTTCCGGGAGTCAGTCGCACAGCTGGGTGCCCACGACGCATTACGTGAAGGTGGTCACTTAGCTTTCTTACCGAAATATTTACGACAGCAGTTTCTGCTACAGTGACAGTCTCATATAAAAATTTTTCACAGGTCAAGAATTTGCGTTACAAATCCGTAGAAACAAAATCCTATTGATATAACAGTGTCCAAAAAATTTTCGTCGGCATTGTAATACATTCACACATTTACATACATTTCATAACTCTTAAAGTACGATTCTTGGTTTCCAACAACCTTTTTCACAAACCAGAGTCCCGAACGACTACTCATTATTCCTTACCTTATTCGTCGACACTTCTTCAATATTTCATCATAACAGATACGTATCATAATCAAATAACTCATATAGCATCATCTTATTGATCATAAACATACCGCAACAGCATAATACACATAGTCATTGTAATAATAACATCATAACACCTCAGTCAACTCTCAAAATCGTCGTAGCTTCCTCCAATAATTTCAAAACCTAAAAAAAATTCTATGCTCATTTCAATAGTGTCATCTACCTCAGATGTACTTTAAAATCATGATCCCATATCAAATACATTATTCAACGCTCTCATAGTATCACAATGGTTCCAAAAAAATATGAACAGTTCACGAAGTACAGACAAAATACAATTTCATAAGTGTGAAATTATCCAACTGTGTAACTGCGTAAACATCTGTCATTGATGTAGTAAAATAAATGTTTGTCTCTCTCAGTTAAATGATCAGATAGCTGTGTAATTTGTGTGTTAGAGAAATATGGTACCGATGTGTAAAGTTGTATAAGCAAATACCATATTAGCTATGGCTCCTTGTGCTTGCCAAACACATGGTACAGAAAGTAGGCGTGTACCCCCCTGAGGATTAATGTAATTATACCCTCAGGTGTTACAGATTATTGCAATGGAATGAAATGCATCAGGGAAAACTTTTTTTGTAATTCAAAAATCTTGAAAAATAAATGGTTTAAGTACAAAATTAACCACTCAAATGCGTGTCCTGTAGCGCTAAATGTGCGTCTTGCTGTAAGATAATTCTGTGTAACTGTTGTAGTTATCGTCCTGTGTAAGGAAAGTTCTGCTGAAGTCAATGTACTTACCTCATCATAAACGAAAGTGAAATGCTTCGCGTATAGATATCGTAGTTATTACGTACCTTACCGTGATCAAGAAAGTACTATAATGTAATGTATTGTTGTGCTACAGAGAAGGCTGTCTCATTGTAGCTATAACACAAAAGTTACTACTAAAACATGTTTTACTTTCCAGAACAATACAGAAAAACTGTGCAGATATAAAACAGAAACACTGAAAAAGCAACATTGTAAATTGTCACTCATTAGTAGCGTCGTGATAAAATCGTGTAGCTGTCACATAAACTAACCACTGTGTCATCTGGTACCTCACTGAAAGTACTTTAAATCCAGAACGTATTTTCAAGTAAACCAAAATGTTGCATTAAAATCTCATTAGCAGTACTGGTAAATGTTCTAAGTATGTGAGCCTTATAGTCGCTACGTAATCATGCAACTAACAAGCAAGAATGTACAAATAACAACACTGTGTCGTCTGTTCACTATAACAATGCATTCGTAATTTCTGTTGAAATAAATTCTCTTGGTTCTTGACTGGATATTTAACTTCAAACATTGTTGCCTATTAACAGTTTCTCAGAGTGACAAATTGTACTAGTAGCGTGGAGTGAAAAGTTTTATGGCAAAGACTAAGTTAAAAAGCAGATTATCTCTCAGTAAATGGTTTTACATATGAAATGTGGTGTAACCCTTTGCTCTTCCTAGTATGCAGAGTTTCAACTTTAACGCAATTATCATGTGGTATACGTCGGTAAAGAATACTGGAATTTTTCTCAAGGTTAGCGTCTATGTTATTTTTCCCTGAGCCAGCGGGCGCACGTGGCTGCCTGCAGTGCGAGTCATTGTCTGTTTCTTTGTTGGCGCGCGTTGTTACTGCGATTAGGAGACCTAACTTCTACAAATTCACCTTGTCAAGAGGGCCCAGCCGTGTTAGAATCCCGCCAGTTCTGATGAAATTGACGTATGTCGTTATGATTATACCGTCTGTCGTCATGTCGATAGTTCCTGTAGTTTCTTTCTTCTCAGTTAAGTGGTGGAGAATTTCTCCCTGAATTATCACTGCATGGTGGACCGTTGCATCTGAAGTTATTCTGTCTCCCGTGATAATAATAGTTCTGGTTGCCAAATTGTCTCTTTCTATGATTGTCTCTGTCATATTCATTACTACGGAAATGTGATCTTTCTCTGTAACTATTACTCTGCCAGTGGTTGTCATACAGGTGGTGTCTGTTTTGGTCACGATTTACGTTATAAGAATGGCCTTGTCGTGTCCAGTAATTATTTCTTTCATCGCGGAATCGTGACGGATGTGACCTGTAATTGTTCTGTTCCTGTTTTCGCGTCCCGCGATTGTCAGTGTCAATTTCCAATTCTTGTAACAGTCCCTGAAACGATTCAATGTCATCTTTACAACGTCCTGCCAAAATAATATGTCGTAAGTGTTCAGATAGTTTGATTAAGCAAATTCGGATGAGTTCTGAGGGGCTGTATGGGTTTGACAGGTACTGATTCTTCTGCAACATGTCTTCAAAATATTTGACAAGACTGGAAAATTGACATTGTTCGAAATGTTTCATCATCATGATGCTATGTTTTACTCGGTCTTGTGTAGCTTGAGACCAATATGCTGAGAGGAACGCATGGTAAAATTCTCCTTCACTGTGACAATCGTGAATGACCAATCGCATTCTTTCAGCTGGTTCATTCTCTAAGTACCCACACATAAATTCTAATCTGTGCTCTAACGACCAGTTGGGAGGAAAACAATGAGAGAATTGATGGAGCCATGCTTGTGGATGAATGTCGTTGCCCGAATTCTTAAATGTTTTGAATTTACGTGTCGTAATGAACAGCTTATAGTCAAAATCATCATGTCGGCGAGTCACATGTCGGTCATTGTTACGTCGTTTCGGTGGTTCCATCTCCAAATTCGGTGTGCCTTGCCAATTTCTTTCATAATTTCCGAAGTGTCCTGTGTTATTATTTTGTGGTTGTTCCGTATTTCTAAATCCCTCTTCCCGTGTTGGAGCGCGAGTCTCCTCTGAAATATGTAATTTTTGTATTACTTGTGCCAACTGATCTTGTACTTCCCGGATTTCTCTTTTGTGTTGCGTATTAATTTGATTCTGATTTTGTTTGAATTTCTTAATTTGTTCATACTCTTCTGTGTCAGTGATGGCTACAGGTCTTGTGTCATTCAGATCATCATCTACCTTTGTAGATAAGTTAGTGAACTGATCTGAAAGTTCGGCTACTTTATCCGTTAGTGAAATTATTTCCTCTGTGTGTTTTTCTGAACCAAGTTTCAGAGTGTCCATTTGTGTTGAAATCGTATCTACTGTGTCCTTTAAGTTTTCCTGAATTTTTGCAATTTACATAACCGAATCGGTAGATGCAACTGAGTCAATTTTAGCTTGCAGGGTGTCGTGATTTTCATGAACAATAGTTTGCAGTTCTTTTATGGATGCTTCGTGTTTCTGTAATGCATTTTCATGACGCGAAAAAATAGGTTGGAAATGCTTACAAATTTGTGTTTTTACATCGTTACAGACTTTTTGACATTTCGATTCGATTTCATGTAACTCAGTAGTTAAATCTTCACGTGTTTGTTCAAGTGTGGTGTCTAACTTTTGAACATTTTGTTCCATTGCGTCTAACTGTTGCTGTGTTTGTCTCTGGTGTTGTTCCATTGTGTCTAACTTTTGAAGATTTTGTATCATTGTGTCTAACTTTTGAAGATTTTGCTGTGTTTGTCTGTGGTGTTGTTCCATTGTGTCTAACTTTTGAAGCTTTTGCTGTGTTTGTCTCTGATTTTGTTCCATTTGTTGCATTAGCTATAATAACAATGCATTAGTGTCTGGAATCTGTTCCTCTATGCTTTTCGGCAGTGCATTTACACCGGCAACATTCACATTTTGACAAGCAGAAAATGTGTCTTGACTTATTTGAGAAAACGGTGAGGACGCAAAACCTGAATGTACAGTATTTGCAAAATTGTGTCCTGTCATTTCGGATTCCTGAGGCGAGCTGTTGCCGAGTGATCGATCGATAATGCTTCTCTGTTCACTAATTGTTTCACTACCTACGCCATTGTTTGCCGCCCGCTCCATTTCCCTATGCACAATTACCATGTTACTATGTTGAACATTAGTTAATTCATTACACGGTGGCGCTAACACACTGCTTTCGTCTTCACTGTCATTTCTCAGTTTACTTTGGAGCCTATTGTTACGTTTTTCACACGCCATTATTGTCACAATATTTCATATGACAACACAGAAAAACACAATTTGAAGAGCAAAAATAAGAGATCACATTAATATAGCACTGAAAATAATATCTAGTTAATTGCAAGGGCAGCTGCGAAATACTTGCTGCAAATCTACATGCATGCCACAACTGTTTTACTGTACAACAATGAAAAACTACAACTACAAAGGAAATTCTCTCTATAATTACGCGCTAGCAATAAACAAAAGCTACACTAATTACACAAACTACAAGAATAATTCAGAAGATTTCAGTGAGGTATCCTCGGCTAAGGGTCGACTTATGAAACGTCCCCTTTGAACAATTATTACAAGACTGTGCTTAAACTGACACACAATATTTTTAGCGCAACGCAATCTGACTTTCAAAAATCCCTACAAAAGAATGGCCCTGACTAACATTAACCTATACCTTTCACAAATCACTTGTTGTTGTTGTGGTCTTCAGTCCTGAGACTGGTTTGATGCAGCTCTCCATGCTACTCTATCCTGTGCAAGCTTTTTCATCTCCCAGTACCTACTGCAACCTACATCCTTCTGAACCTGCTTAGCGTATTCATCTCTTGGTCTCCCTCTACGATTTTTACCCTCCACGCTGCACTCCAATACTAAATTGGTGATCCCTTGATGCCTCAGAACATGTCCTACCAACCGATCCCTTCTTCTGGTCAAGTTGTGCCACAAACTTCTCTTCTCCTCAATCCTATTCAATACCTCCTCATTAGTTATGTGATCTACCCATCTAATCTTCAGCATTCTTCTGTAGCACCACATTTCGAAAGCTTCTATTCTCTTCTTGTCCAAACCATTTATCGTCCATGTTTCACTTCCATACATGGCTACACTCCATACAAATACTTTCAGAAAGGACTTCCTGACACTTAAATCTATACTCGATGTTAACAAATTTCTTTTCTTCAGAAACGCTTTCCTTGCCATTGCCAGTCTACATTTTATATCCTCTCTACTTCGACCATCATCAGTTATTTTACTCCCCAAATAGCAAAACTCCTTTACTACTTTAAGTGTCTCATTTCCTAATCTAATTCCCTCAGCATCACCCGACTTAACTCGACTACATTCCATTATCCTCGTTTTGCTTTTGTTGATGTTCATCTTATATCCTCCTTTCAAGACACTGTCCATTCCATTCAACTGCTCTTCCAAGTCCTTTGCTGTCTCTGACAGAATTACAATGTCATCGGCGAACCTCAAAGTTTTTATTTCTTCTCCATGAATTTTAATACCTACTCCGAATTTTTCTTTTGTTTCCTTTACTGCTTGCTCAATATACAGATTGAACAACATCGGGGAGAGGCTACAACCCTGTCTTACTCCCTTCCCAACCACTGCTTCCCTTTCATGTCCCCCGACTCTTATAACTGCCATCTGGTTTCTGTACAAATTGTAAATAGCCTTTCGCTCCCTGTATTTTACCCCTGCCACCTTTAGAATTTGAAAGAGAGTATTCCAGTCAACATTGTCAAAAGCTTTCTCTAAGTCTACAAATGCTAGAAACGTAGGTTTGCCTTTCCTTAATCTTTCTTCTAAGATAAGTCGTAAGGTCAGTATTGCCTCACGTGTTCCAGTGTTTCTACGGAATCCAAACTGATCTTCCCCGAGGTTGGCTTCTACTAGTTTTTCCATTCGTCTGTAAAGAATTCGTGTTAGTATTTTGCAGCTGTGACTTATTAAACTGATAGTTCGGTAATTTTCACATCTGTCAACACCTGCTTTCTTTGGGATTGGAATTATTATATTCTTCTTGAAGTCTGAGGGTATTTCGCCTGTTTCATACATCTTGCTCACCAGATGGTAGAGTTTTGTCAGGACTGGCTCTCCCACGGCCGTCAGTAGTTCTAATGGAATGTTGTCTACTCCGGGGGCCTTGTTTCGACTCAGGTCTTTCAGTGCTCTGTCAAACTCTTCACGCAGTATCATATCTCCCATTTCATCTTCATCTACATCCTCTTCCATAATATTGTCCTCAAGTACATCGCCCTTGTATAGACCCTCTATATACTCCTTCCACCTCTCTGCTTTCCCTTCATTGCTTAGAACCGGGTTTCCATCTGAGCTCTTGATATTCATACAAGTCGTTCTCTTATCTCCAAAGGTCTCTTTAATTTTCCTGTAGGCGGTATCTATCTTACCTCTAGTGAGATAGGCCTCTACATCCTTACATTTGTCCTCTAGCCATCCCTGCTTAGCCATTTTGCACTTCCTGTCGATCTCATTTTTGAGACGTTTGTATTCCTTTTTGCCTGTTTCACTTACTGCATTTTTATATTTTCTCCTTTCATCAATTAAATTCAATATTTCTTCTGTTACCCAAGGATTTCTATTAGCCCTCGTCTTTTTACCTACTTTATCCTCTGCTGCCTTCACTACTTCATCCCTCAAAGCTACCCATTCTTCTTCTACTGTATTTATTTCCCCCATTCCTGTCAATTGCTCCCTTATGCTCTCCCTGAATCTCTGTACAACCTCTGGTTCTTTTAGTTTGTCCAGGTCCCATCTCCTTAAATTCCCACCTTTTTGCAGTTTCTTCAGTTTTAATCTACAGGTCATAACCAATAGATTGTGGTCAGAGTCCACATCTGCCCCTGGAAATGTCTTACAATTTAAAACCTGGTTCCTAAATCTCTGTCTTACCATTATATAATCTATCTGATACCTTTTAGTATCTCCAGGGTTCTTCCATGTATACAACCTTCTTTCATGATTCTTAAACCAAGTGTTAGTTATGATTATGTTGTTCTCTGTGCAAAATTCTACCAGGCGGCTTCCTCTTTCATTTCTGTCCCCCAATCCATATTCACCTACTATGTTTCCTTCTCTCCCTTTTCCTACACTCGAATTCCAGTCACCCATGACTATTAAATTTTCGTCTCCCTTCACAATCTGAATAATTTCTTTTATTTCATCATACATTTCTTCAATTTCTTCGTCATCTGCAGAGCTAGTTGGCATATAAACTTGTACTACTGTAGTAGGTGTGGGCTTCGTATCCATCTTGGCCACAATAATGCGTTCACTATGCTGTTTGTAGTAGCTTACCCGCATTCCTATTTTCCTATTCATTATTAAACCTACTCCTGCATTACCCCTATTTGATTTTGTGTTTATAACCCTGTATTCACCTGACCAGAAGTCTTGTTCCTCCTGCCACCGAACTTCACTAATTCCCACTATATCTAACTTCAACCTATCCATTTCCCTTTTTAAATTTTCTAACCTACCTGCCCGATTAAGGGATCTGACATTCCACGCTCCGATCCGTAGAACGCCAGTTTTCTTTCTCCTGATAACGACATCCTCTTGAGTAGTCCTCGCCCGGAGATCCGAATGGGGGACTATTTTACCTCCGGAATATTTTACCCAAGAGGACGCCTTCATCATGTAATCATACAGTAAAGCTGCATGCCCTCGGGAAAAATTACGGCTGTAGTTTCCCCTTGCTTTCAGCCGTTCGCAGTACCAGCACAGCAAGGCCGTTTTGGTTATTGTTACAAGGCCAGATCAGTCAATCATCCAGACTGTTGCCCTTGCAACTACTGAAAAGGCTGCTGCCCCTCTTCAGGAACCACACGTTTGTCTGGCCTCTCAACAGACACCCCTCCGTTGTGGTTGCACCTACGGTATGGCTATCTGTATCGCTGAGGCACGCAAGCCTCCCCACCAACGGCAAGGTCCATGGTTCACCTCACAAAAATCTTCGTTACTCTAGCTACTGCAATACAGCGAGCGCCACTACTGCCAGCTAAATAAAAGATTCAAACTACCGAAGGCACTAACTATGCATATACTATATGCATAGTTAATGGCTCTGAGCACTATGGGACTCAGCTGCTGTGGTCATCAGCCCCCTAGAACTTAGAACTAATTAAACCTAACTAACCTAAGGACATCACACACATCCATGCCCGAGGCAGGATTCGAACCTGCGACCGTAGCAGCAGCGCGGCTCCGGACTGGAGCGCCTAGAACCGCACGACCACCGCGGCCGGCATGCATAGTTAGCAAATGAAAGATTTTGATAGAGTACAAACAATGTATTTACCTTACTAGTGTTCAAAGGTCATAATATATACAGCAGTTCATGACAACCAGTGTTACAAATTTCAGAACTCCGCCATCTCTCTCCCCACATCCATCACTGCTGGCGGCTCACCTCCAACTGCGCAACGCTACGCGCTGTTAACATCCAGCTGCCCAACACTACAATGGCAGACAACAATGCAAACTAGCCACAGACTGCACACAGCACAGCCAGTGATTTTCATACAGAGCGCTACGTAACGTTGCCAATAAGAAAACATAAACAGCCTACTTACAAACTGTATTTCGACAAAGGAGTGAAAACTTCCAACATGGAACGCAACTTAAAAAGACGTTGAAACGTATGTTCTGACAGAGCACAGAGAATCTGTGTGACTGTGAAGCTGCTGCGTTCATTTGTTGCAGCTTATGTGACAAATTATTATCAGCGTTTCCTTGGAAGTGACGACATTCATACGAACACCTATACCGGGCAAGGAGGCGTATCTCACTCACTCATCAGGCATACAAATTAGGTGCGTCGGTAAGAGGTTCTTACCACGTGACACACGTACTGTCACTAATGCCGTGCATGACACACGAGACGTGTTTTCTGATGGAGGATTCGGTTGACCTGTCGCCTTGTCCTCAAACGTTTGCGGCTCCCATTTGAAAGACAATTCCTTTCCGCTTCTAATAGAGTAGCTGTGCGGAATCAACTGTGAATATAGGTCCAGGTCTTACACACTGTTGTTGCAAATGGATGTTACGCCACGACACGAATTTGAATATAGCGAACAAAGAAAAAACAAGTTGGCACGAGGTGGGTTTGAACACCACTCTCCCGCGTGGCGCCGCATCACAGTGATGCTGCTATTTGTTTTACGTTGTTGTTCACTGCATTTTTTCGGAGCGGATGTCCCATGACACCCGTTCAGTTTTATCACAGATGGTACTTAACCCTCTCCCCAAACACGTTGAGCTACCATGCCAGCCAGCTATTGACCACAACGTCATGGCTGCACTACAAGCACTAAAGAAACTGGTATAGGCATGAGTATTCAAATACAGGGATACGTAAACAGGCAAAATACGGCAATACGGTTGGCAACGCATATGTAAGACAAGCGTCTGGCGCTGTTATTGGATCGGTTACTGCTGCTGCAATGGCAGTGGGAAGATTTAAGTGAGTTTGAACGTGGTGTTGCAGTCGGCGCACGAGCGATGGGACACAGCATCTCCGAGCTAGCGATGACGTGGAGATTTTCCCGTACGACCATTTCACAAGTGTACCGTGAACGTCAGGAATCCGGTAAAATATCAAATCTCCGACGTCGCTGTGGCCGGAAAAAGATCCTGCGAGAAAGGGACCTACGACGACTGAAGAGAATCGTTCAACATGACAAAAGTGCAACCCTTCCGCAAATTGCTGCAGATTTCAGTGCTGGGCCATAAACAAGGTTCAGCGTGTGAACCATTCAACGACACATCACTGATATGCGCTTTCGGAGACGAAGGTCCGCTTGCGTATCCCTGATGACGGCACAACACGAAGTTTTTTTCCTCGCCTGGGACCGTCAACACCGACACTGGACTGTTGATGACTGGAAACAGGTCGCTGGTTGGGATGAGACTCGTTTCAAATTGTATCGAGCGGATGGACGTGTGTCGGTATGGAGACAACCTCATGAATCCATGGACCCTGCGTGTCAGCAGGGGACTGCTCAAGCTGGTGGAGGCTCTGGAATGGTATGTGGCATGTGCAGTTGGAGTGATATGGGATCTAGATACGACTCTGACAGGTGACACGTACGTAAGCATCCTGACTGATCGCCTAAATCCATTCATTCCCGATGTGCATTCCTACGGACTTGGGCATTTCCAGCAGGACACTGCGACACCCCAGACAGTGAGGGTTCAGGAACACTCTTCTGAGTTTAAACACTACCGCTGCCCACCAAACTCCCCAGTTGTCAACATTATTTCGATATTTGGGATGCCTTGTAACATGCTGTTGACAAGAGTTCTCCAGCCCCTTGTGCTCTTCAGGTTTTATGGACAGCCCTGCAGGATTCATGGTGTCAGTTCCCTCCAGCACTACTTCAGACATTAATCGAGTCCATGCCACGTCGTGTTGCGGCACTTCTTCTGCGTGGTCGCGGGGGCCCTACACGATATTAGACAGGTGTACCAGTTTCTTTGGCTCTTCAGTGTAGTTACAAGTAGTTCGAGCTTTCATTGTCCATAGATTATTGGTTCAATTACTAAAGAAATCAATAAAAATGTACCGACTTTTATGTGAATGTCAAATGTACTCTAAATGTAAATATACTGTAAATAATCGGGATTTCAGTTTTGAAAGAAAAAAAAACGTGTTTTAACAAGTTGAAGATGATGAAAAGAGCGTACACGAAATCCATTTCGCCAAAGATAACGCTGTAGCTTGCAGTGAGCTTCGTAGTATTGATATCACTGGTAGCTTGTCACTGTCATTCGTCTGTCTCGATTCTCGTTGGGAAGGAATAGAAGTTCTAATGATATCAGCAAATGTTTTGCATGCCTGGTCTGCGTCTAAATCTGGGAGGAATCTTGTAGACGTGAACGTAATGCTCTCGCCATGTAAAGTCCACCTACTCTGCGTGTGGGTTCTTCTGCTTTGTCACAATGCGTGGCATGTTGCGAGTCTTAAGGGAGGAAAGGAGGTGGTAAGTACATTGCGCTTTCTCAAAGTTCGATTGTCAACGTAACTGTTTCGTCTTACGTATCCAAACACCTGAAACGTACATGCGTAAACGTGAAATTCATGTTTAAGATCGTGGAACTGTGACGAATATATAGTGCAATACTGAGTCTGCCATTTCGCACGGAATTAATCAACATCTACAAATTATAATAAGGAATCAAGTCGTTTCTCAATGGAGTAACTGATTATGTCGACATCATCGAGACTTCGCGTAGTTTGACGATTTGTATTAGAGAATAAGCTTTTTCTTTTATCCGTACCGTTTGTCGTGGTGTAATTACATCCACAGTCTAATACAATTGCGACAATCATTACTGTGGATATTTTTACCGTCTTGAGAGCTGGTGTGACACTAGCGCCCCAAGAGACGAGAAAGCGACCGCAAAAGTAAAGTTGCTTTTTAACTGTTTTTCTAGTTGATTAGCGAAATAATTGTTACGTTTTTGCGTTCGAAGCATTAGTAAGTTGTCTAGAGACATGAATGACCGTGAAACACATGTAGGAACAACCGAATTTTCCTGGTTCAATGCCGGCCGGAGTGGCCGAGCGGTTCTAGCCACTTCAGTCTGGAACCGCGCGACCGCTACGGTCGCAGGTTCGAATCCTGCCTCAGGAATGGATGTGTGTGATGTCCTTAGGTTAGTTAGGTTTAAGTAGTTCTAAGTTCTAGGGGACTGGTGAGCTCAGAAGTTAAGTCCCCTAATGTTCAGAGCCATTTGAACCTGGTTCAATGACATAAGCTACAACCGAATTATGAAGAAATACTTTGGAATATGCGTATAATTGTAGCTTACTCTGCTGAAAACAAGAGAATATAAACGTATATTTCATGCATGAGAAGAATATATTTGTTTTGTTGTCTGTTCTAATTATGACAGACGCTTTCCTTGACGCGTAACAACTTCATAAGCAGCCTCATCTTTCGCATAGTCTTACACGTCACTTGTCTTTCTAATCCAAAAATATTTTTGTAAATCTAAGTACTTTTGCTTCAGAATCGAATGTTTGGAGATTCTAACTGTTTGTGAATCAGACGCAGCAATAATTACAGAGTTGGTTTCATCTGTATTGGGAAACAGTTTTATTGCTTCTATTCTTTTATTGTGACTCCAGTCGTGTCTTTCCTTGAACTACAGTTGCGGTAGTTTATCTGCTACTTAAAATAACGTAGGTATTGCATTCCTTACACGTTTCCTATATTCCACATGTACTGATTTGACTGGAAGTGCAGTGAAGAAAACTTTAGGTTTTTGAGTAGATATATATCTACATCTACACAGTGGCGGATACAGAAAAATCTCAAGGATGGGGCGCTATAAATACCTTGAGCTACCCTCTACTTCTACTGTAATAAAAATGCGCTTTTAGGCATTTTCTCGAAAATCGCTATTACCGTAGATTACGAGTTAGGTAAGGGAAACTATTGTTACGTTATTGGTAAAAATGTTGTTACGAGTCTCACAACAATATTTTTACTGAGAAAATACTACGAATTACTATTATTAATACTCCACAATCAATTGGTCACTCTCACTCTTGACTAGCTTTCACACTTGCACTTGCTACAACTGGGACTTTTTACTTATTCATTCTTCAGTATTCATATTTCTGCTTCTGAATGTAAACTAGCTTCCTATTCGGCGAATAGTCCGTATTTATAACGCTACGTATCGAAGGTTCTCTGTACAAGGAAACAGTAGAATATTCGCTGCTTTCTTGAACAAATGCCAAACAGGATAACGAATCGAGGTTACTAGAATGGTCGCGACTTTACTCGTAGGTGTGTGTTAGCTATTTATGTGCCAGGCCTAAATGTATAAAATATGATCACGCGTGCCACATAGGGAAGTACAACTAAAACTGGGTTATTTTGGAAATCAGCCTTATGCAAGCACAATTATTTTATTTTTAGTACAACTACTTCATATCTCGATTCAGTCGAGTCGACTGCCGAGAGAAACGAACGAATCGGCCCCGCAAGGGGGGGGGGGGGGGGCGTTCGACCCCGTATGTATCCGCCACTGCATCTATATGGATCCTCTGCAAATCAGACTTAAGTGCCTGGCAGAGGGTTCGTCCAACCACCTTCACAATAATTCTCTATTATTTCAATCTCCGAACAGTGCGCGGAAAAACGAATACATATATCTTTCCGTGCGAGCTCTGATTTCTCTTATCTTATTATAATGATCGTTTCATTCTATGTAGGTGGGCGTCAGCAAAATGTTTTCGCATTTGGAGCAGAAAACTAGTGATTGAAATTTCCTGAGAAGATTCTGCCTCAACCGAAAATGCCTCTCTGCAACCTGTCACGTCTCCTTCTGTTTACTAGCGATGTTTTTGTTCTTAAAGAACACGACATTCTCTAGGAAATATTTGTAGGTTACAAGAAAATTGTAAATGAACTGTTCCATAATGTAGCAGTTCACATCTGCTAGGTATGCTAGGAAACTAAAAAAAGAAAAATGTGGTGTCTTCTTGTTGTTGTTGTTCCAATGTGCAGCGCTACATACGCTTCCATTTGTGAAAACCATTCTAAAGACCAATATAAACAATTACGCGACGCTTTCGCTTTTAAAAGATCTCACCGAACTCAACAGTGTAACTTCCTGGCCGCTTGGTGCGCTGCAACCGCTGTGGGTAACAAGAAAGAAATGGAGCGCCGTGACTGTTATGATTAGATTAGATTAGATTAATACCAGTTCCATGGATCATGAATACGATATTTCGTAATGATGTGGAACAAGTCAAATTTTCCAATACATGACGTAATTAAGTTAATTTAACAACATACTTAAGTTAATATAGCAACCATTTTTTTCCTTAATTTATATCTTAAAAATTCCTCTATGGAGTAGAAGGAGTTGTCATTCAGAAATTCTTTTAATTTCTTCTTAAATACTTGTTGGTTATCTGTCAGACTTTTGATACTATTTGGTAAGTGACCAAAGACTTTAGTGCCAGTGTAATGCACCCCTTTCTGTGCCAAAATTAGATTTAATCTTGAATAGTGAAGATCATCTTTTCTCCTAGTATTGTAGTTATGCACACTGCTACTACTTTTGAATTGGGTTTGGTTGTTAATAACAAATTTCATAAGAGAGTATATATACTGAGAAGCTACTGTGAATATCCCTAGATCCTTAAATATATGTCTCTAGGATGATCTTGGGTGGACTCCAGCTATTATTCTGATTACACGCTTTTGTGCAATATATACTTTATTCCTCAGTGATGAATTACCCCAAAATATGATGCCATATGAAAGCAATGAGTGAAAATAGTCGTAGTAAGCTAATTTACTAAGATGTTTATCATCATGTTAAGACTGTGCCGCAGCTGTAATCTTTCCTTGTTTTGCGGTACTTGGTTCGTTCCCATTTCGATAAATACACTCCTGGAAATTGAAATAAGAACACCGTGAATTCATTGTCCCAGGAAGGGGAAACTTTATTGACACATTCCTGGGGTCAGATACATCACATGATCACACTGACAGAACCACAGCCACATAGACACAGGCAACAGAGCATGCACAATGTCGGCACTAGTACAGTGTATATCCACCTTTCGCAGCAATGCAGGCTGCTATTCTCCCATGGAGACGATCGTAGAGATGCTGGATGTAGTCCTGTGGAACGGCTTGCCATGCCATTTCCACCTGGCGCCTCAGTTGGACCAGCGTTCGTGCTGGACGTGCAGACCGCGTGAGACGACGCTTCATCCAGTCCCAAACATGCTCAATGGGGGACAGATCCGGAGATCCCGCTGGCCAGGGTAGTTGACTTACACCTTCTAGAGCACGTTGGGTGGCACGGGATACATGCGGACGTGCATTGTCCTGTTGGAACAGCAAGTTCCCTTGCCGGTCTAGGAATGGTAGAACGATGGGTTCGATGACGGTTTGGATGTACCGTGCACTATTCAGTGTCCCCTCGACCATCACCAGTGGTGTACGGCCAGTGTAGGAGATCGCTCCCCACACCATGATGCCGGGTGTTGGCCCTGTGTGCCTCGGTCGTATGCAGTCCTGATTGTGGCGCTCACCTGCACGACGCCAAACACGCATACGACCATCATTGGCACCAAGGCAGAAGCGACTCTCATCGCTGAAGACGACACGTCTCCATTCGTCCCTCCATTCACGCCTGTCGCGACACCACTGGAGGCGGGCTGCACGATGTTGGGGCGTGAGCGGAAGACGGCCTAACGGTGTGCGAGACAGTAGCCCAGCTTCATGGAGACGGTTGCGAATGGTCCTCGCCGATACCCCAGGAGCAACAGTGTCCCTAATTTGCTGGGAAGTGGCGGTGCGGTCCCCTACGGCACTGCGTAGGATCCTACGGTCTTGGCGTGCATCCGTGCGTCGCTGCGGTCCGGTCCCAGGTCGACAGGCACGTGCACCTTCCGCCGACCACTGGCGACAACATCGATGTACTGTGGAGACCTCACGCCCCACGTGTTGAGCAATTCAGCGGTACGTCCACCCAGCCTCCCGCATGCCCACTATACGCCCTCGCTCAAAGTCCGTCAACTGCACATACGGTTCACGTCCACGCTGTCGCGGCATGCTACCAGTGTTAAAGACTGCGATGGAGCTCCGTATGCCACGGCAAACTGGCTGACACTGACGGCGGCGGTGCACAAATGCTGCGCAGCTAGCGCCATTCGACGGCCAACACCGCGGTTCCTGGTGTGTCCGCTGTGCCGTGCGTGTGATCATTGCTTGTACAGCCCTCTCGCAGTGTCCGGAGCAAGTATGGCGGGTCTGACACACCGGTGTCAATGTGTTCTTTTTTCCATTTCCAGGAGTGTAGTTGAAGTTCTTTTGTGATAACCGTTTTGATTTGCTACTGCTACATACGGGGAATCCCAGGAGCAACAGCCAATAGTCGGTAATATTACAGGAATGATCAATAGAAGCAAAAATGTCTAGGAAACATGAGCTCTAACATACATACCTTAACAGCTATGAGCACTTCGTCATCTTAGATGCTAGAAACAAATCTCTTCTACTGCAGCTCTTTGCTATCCATATTTTGGGAGGTGGTAAGCGTCAAATGAAAAATGATATAAAACTCGTCGGCTTTGACCAATGACGTCATATTTTAGTCATCGATATTTATTTAGTTTCGAATCATAGGTAATAAATCGGTGACGTTCTGTGGCGAAACGTAGTAATTGTAACTAGAAATAAATGAATGTGATATTAAGAAGTCAGCCGATGTGGCCGAGCTGTTCTACTCGCTTCAGTCCGGATCAACGCTGCTGCTACGGTCGCAGGTTCGAATCCTGCCTTGGGCGTGGTCCATTGATAGTGACTGGGCCAAATATCTCGCGAAATAAGCATCAAACGAAAAAACTACAAAGAACGAAACTCGTCTAGCTTGAAGGGGGAAACCAAATGACGCAATGGTTGGCCCACTAGATGGCGCTGTCATAGGTCAAACGGATATCAACTGCGTTTTTTATTACATATCCGTGTAGTACGTAAGGAAATATGAATGTTTTAGTTGGACTACTTTTTTCGCTTTGTGACAGATGGCGCTGTAATAGTCACAAACGTATAAGTACGTGGTATCATGTAACACTCTGCCGGTATTTGCTTCGTCAAACATTACCCGTGTTAAAATGGACCATTTACCAATTGCAGAAAAGGTCGATATCGTGTTGATGTATGGCTATTGTGATGAAAATGCCCAACGGGCGTGCGCTATGTATGCTGCTCGGTATCCTGGACGACATCATCCAAGTGTCCGGACCGTTCGCCGGATAGTTACGTTATTTAAGGAAACTGGAAGTGTTTAGCCACATGTGAAACGTCAACCACGACCTGCAACAAATGGTGATGCCCAAGTAGGTGTTTTAGCTGCTGTAGTGGCTAATCCGTACATCAGTAGCAGACAAATTGCGCGAGAATCGGGAATCTCAAAAACGTCGGTGCTGAGAATGCTACTTCAACATCGATTGCACCCGTACCATATTTCTATGCACCAGGAAATGCATGGCGACGACTTTGAACGTCGTGTACAGTTCTGCCACTGGGCACAAGAGAAATTACAGGACGATGACAAATTTTTTGCACGCGTTCTATTTAGTGACAAAGCGTCATTCACCATCAGCGGTAACGTAAACCGGCATAATATGCGCTATTGAACAACGGAAAATCCACGATGGTTGCGACAAGTGGAATATCAGCGACGTTGGCGGGTTAATGTGTGGTGTGGCATTATGGGAGGAATGATAATGGGCCCCCATTTTATCGATGGCAATCTAAATGGTGCAAAGTATGCTGATTTCCTATGTAATGTTCTACCGATGTAAACTACAAGATGTTTCACTGCACGGCAGAATGGTGATGTACTTCCAACATGATGGATGTCCGGCACATAACTTGCGTGCGGTTGAAGCGGTACTGAATAGCATATTTCATGACAGGTGGATTGGTCATTGAAGCACCATACAGTGGCCCGCACGTTCACCGGACCTGACGTCCCCGGATTTCTTTCTGTGGGGAAAGTTGAAGGATATTTGCTATAGTGATCCGCCGACAACGCCTGACAACATGCGTCAGCGCATTGTCAATGCATGTGCGAACATTACGGAAGGCGAACTACCCACTGTTGAGAGGAATTTTGTTACACGTATTGCCAAATGGATTGAGGTTGACGGACATCATTTTGAGCATTTATTGCATTAATGTGGTGTTTACAGGTAATCGCGCTGTAACAGCATGCGTTCTCAGAAATAATAAGTTCACAAAGGTACATGTATCACATTGGAACAACCGAAATAAAATGTTCAAACGTACCTACGTTCTGCATTTTAATTTAAAAAACTTACCTGTTACCAAATGTTCGTTTAAAATTGTGAGCCATACGTTTGTGACTATTACAGCGCCATCTATCAGAAAGTGAAACAAGTGCTACAACTAAAACATTCATGTATCTTTACTTACTACACGAATATGCAATAAAAAATGTGGGTTCCTATTTTAAAAAAACACAGTTGATATCCGTTTGACCTATGGCAACGCCATCTAGCAGGCCAACCATAGTGCCATCTGGTTTCCCCCTTCAAGATAGACAAGTCTTGTTCTTTGTAGTTTTTTCGTTTGACGCTTATTTCGTGAGATATTTGGCCCAGTCACGATCAATGGACCACCCTGTATATATGAGTGGGATGCTAGTACTTCCTCCCCCCTCTCTTCACCTCCACACCCTCCATCTCCTTCTTCAGGGCAGTTTCCAGCGCCTCCTCCTCCCAGATGATGAACTTCGCCGTGACATCTACCCTTCCTTCCTACTATAGCCTGGTCTTGTTCCCCTCCTCCCCAGGGCCCTCTTTTCACTCCCAGAGCGTATTTTCCTCCTCTCCCCCCCCCCCCCCCACTGAGACCCTGCACCCCATCCTCGCCTCTCTCCCTCCCACATCCCTCCCTCCCTTCCTGGCGCTCTTCGGCGCGCACCCTGCTCTCATCCCTCCCCTCTCTTTCCCTCCCTACCTCCCTCCCTCATCTCCTTGCGCCTGGCAGATCCTCCATTTTGATCATCATCAGTGTGCCACGTCAGTGTTGTGTTTAGTGCTGCTCTCCTGTGCTTCGAGAGGTGTGATTTTAATTGTGTGCTGGCCTTGTACTTAGTGTTACTGTCAGTGATTGTTATGTGCTACGCCATCCATCTATACTTTTATACTCCAGTCATGCTGCCCCTTGTGTTCTTTTAATTGTACCAGTATATGGTTTTTTGTGTGTTCTATCTTTTTACAGTTTTTAGCTCCATTTTACAGTCGCCCCTTTCTTTCCTATTGTCTTCCATGATGTTTCCCCTTTTTAACATCTATGTACACCATGTTTTCTCGTTTATGTTATTTTTAAATGTCTGCTACTGTTTGTTCTATGTCTTTGGGCTGAAGAACAGCGCATACGCTGCTGCCAGCCCACCCCGATGGGGAATTGAAATACAATAAAGGAAAAAAAAATAATAGCACTTCATCGCCTTCGCTAGTACTAGTATCGTATTCTTCTATATAAATTGAAGAATACAATACTAGTACTAGCGAAGGCGATGAAGTACATATGTGCTGCTGCTACGGTCGCAGGATCGAATGCTTTCTCAGACATGGATGATATATAATATATATAAATTGAAGAGTACGATACTAGTACTAGCAAAGGCGATGAAGTACTATCATATATATATATATATATATCATCCATGCCCGAGAAAGCATTCGAACCTGCGACTGTAGCAGCAGCGCATACGTACATGTGTGTGTGTGTGTGTGTATATATATATATATATATATATATATATATATATATATATATATATAGGATGCTAGTAGCTCATCGGCTTCACAAGTACTAGTATCATATTCTTCAATTGTATATATATATTATTTCGCTAATTAACTATAAAGGCAATTAAAAACCTACTTTATTTTTACGACTCCTTTCTCGTCGCTTGGGGCGCTAGTGTCGCATCAACTGACAAGACAGTGAAAATTTTCACACTAATGAATGTCGCGATTCTAGTAGACTGTGGTTGTAGTGACATCACACAAACGATAGGAATAAAAAAACAAACTTATTCTTTAATACAAATCGCTCAACTAAGCTAAATTGCGATAGATGTCCACATAATCATTTACTCCATCGAGAAACGACTTGATTTCTTAATATTATAATTTGTAGACCTTGAGAAATTCCGTGCGAAATGGCAGACTCACTATTGCACTACATATTCGTCACATTTCCACGATCATAAACGTGAATTTCACGTTTATACATGTACGTTTCATGTGTTTGGATACGCAAGACTAAACTGTTACGTTGACAATCGAACTTCAAGAACGCGCAATGTAGTTACCACCTCCTCTCCTCCCTTAAGACTCGCAACATGCCACGCACTGTGACGAAGCAGAAGAACCCACACCTAAGAGTAGGTGGACTTTACATGGCGAGAGCATTACGTTCACGTCTAGAAGAGTAATCCCAGATGTAGACTCAGACCAGGCATGCAAAACATTGCTGATAGAATTAGAACTTCTATTCCTTCCAGCGACAATTGAGACAGATGAATGACAGTGACAAGCTACCAGTTAACTCAATACTACGAAGCTCACTGCAAGCTACAGGGCTATCCTTGGCGAAATGGATTTCATGTGCATTCTTTTCATCGTCTTCAACTTGCCAAACCTGTTTTTTTTTTCCTTTCAAAACTGAAATCCCGATAATTTACAGTATAATTACATCCAAAATAGATCTGACATCTGCATAAAAGTCGGTACATTTTTATTGATCTCTTTAGTAAATGAGCCAGTAATGCATGCTCAAACTTCTTGTAACTACAGTTAAGAGCCAAAGAAACTGGTACACCTGCCTTATATAGTGTAGGACCCCCGCGTGCACGCAGAAGTGCCGCAATATGAAGTAACATGGACTCGACTAATATCTGAAGTAGTGCTGTAGGGAACTGACACCATGAATCCGTCAGGGCTGTCCATAAATCCGTAAGAGCACGAGGGGCTGGAGAACTCTTCTGAACAGCACGTTGTAAGGCATCCCAGAAATGCTCAATAATGTTTACGTCTGGGGAGTTTGCTGGCCAGCGCAAGTGTTTAAACTCAGAAGAGTGTTCCTGGACCCACTTTGCAGCAATTCTGGACGTGTGGGACGTCGCATTGTGCTGCTGGAATTGCCGAAATCCGTCGGAATGCAGAATGGAAATGGATGGATGCAGGTGATCAGACAGGATGCCTAGGTATGTGTCACCTGTCAGAGTCGTATCTAGAAGTATCAGGGATCCTATCTGCTGGACACGTCCCACACCATTACAGAGCCCCCACCATCTTGAAGGCTCCACTGCTGACATGGAGGGTCCATGGTTTGATGAGGTTGTCTCCATACACGTCCATCCGCTAGATACAAATTGAAATGAGACTCGTCCGACCAGGCAACATGTGTCCAGTCATCAACAGTCCAATGTCCGTATTGATGGGCCCAGACGAGGCGTAAAGCTTTCTGTAGCGCAGTCATCGAGGGTACACAAGTTGGCCATCGTCTCCGAAAGAACATATCGTTGATGATTTGTCGAATGGTTCACACGCTGACCCTTGCTGATGGCCCAGCATTGAAATCTGCAGCAATTTGCGAAAGGGTTGCACTTCAATCAGGTTGAACGATTCTCTTCAGTCGTCGTTGGTCCCCTTCACGCAGGATCTTTTTCCTACCGCAGCGATGTCGGAGATTTGATATTTTACTGGATTCCTCATATTCACGGTACACTCGTGAAATGGTCGTATGGGAAAATCCCCACTTCTTCGATACCTCAGAGAAGCTGTGTCTCAAACTCACATAAATCTTGATAACCTGTCTTTGTAGCAGCAGTAACCGATCTGACAACTGCGCCAGACGCTTGTCTTACATAGGCGTTGCCAACAGCAGCGCCGTATTCTGCCTGTTTACATACCTCTGTATTTGAATACGAATGCCTATACTAGTTTCTTTGGCGCTTGCAGTGTAGTAACGGAGTTGATGAACTTGAATGGGTGTCATGGGACATCCACCCCGAAAAAATGCAATGAACAACAACGGAAAAAAGTAGTAGGGTCACGCTAGGCACAAGTTCATGAGACACGTATAGCGCGTGTGGCAGGGCGCAGCGCATCGCGCGTGTTTGTAACTTCACAGGTTCAAATGGGGCCGCGCAGATTGGGAACCGACGCGACACAACCCTGCGCCAGCTGTTTCTCGCCTCGCGAGTCCTGCAGGAGGGGGGAGGCGGGGAGCGGGGGAGGGGGGGGGCAGTGTGTGCTCGCTTGGGCACGGCGCATATGGGCAGTGGAAAAATACGGCCTTACTGTGTACTCAATTTCATTTTCACTGAGTAGTGTTTCTATTTTCGACGTTTAAGTGCTCCATCTCTTTTCGTTAGTACGTAATAGTTTTCACTTACACATATCTGTGCAGTTCTTTTCTTTTATTTACTCTTATCGCAAGAACAATGCACAGTTCACTAAGTGGTGAGCCATTAGCCACTGGGATTATATCTTCTGCCTCCACAATGCTTTCAGATGGTAAGAAGGGACAGACGATTTACTGTAAGGGTAGTTAATTAGGAAGTAAGGAGCATTATAAAATCATGTCATCTGGAAGCAAGGCAGGAAAGTAAAACAAGGTTATGTACTTGTCGCCTGTGCTGACGTATCACTACGACCTGTTACAAAAAGTGATCCCTTTGTGCTCCTGGCGAAAATCGTCCGAGATTGACGTAAGTTCCACTATCATTATCTGGATACGGCTGTAATAAGAGACATTATACTACTTGCATGTGGACGTTACGTTTCCACTGCAAGCTAGAAACAGTCGACAAGTCCTCACGAATAACGACGTTTTAATCGGCTCGTCGTGACGAGAAAAAGCATTTCAGTGGTTGTATACACACTATCAGCATAAGTAAGTTATACAACAGGCTACACATATTAATTAGTGATCCGTATTATTCCGAAAGTACGAGTATCCTGAAAGTGTGTGGTGATTTGATACATTTAATTTGTCGAAATATATCGCTGACAAAGGCAGATCTACTTACACGAATGACGTGAACCCTTCCTCTCACAAAGCACACTTGGCTAACGTCCGCATTCTGTCGCACGCGCTATTCTTGGCTGCTGAACAATACAAGGACCATTGTGTTGTACCACGTAGCAAAATGGCTCTGAGCACTATCTTCTCCTGCCACAAAGCAATTGTTTACCTTTCTACTACTGTATTTGCGAATCACACATTGTCAGTTTAGCAGGGCATAGGTGAGTCACCAGCATCTGGCATGTGCCTATCATTCTGCCTGAAGGATAAGCTCGTCATTATTTTAATACTGCTGAGATGAAGAAAACGAATAAAATCCTTTCGTAAGTTTCCGCTCTAGTCGTTCAGGGTTAAAAATACGATTGGTTACGGGGATTCAACCAAAATTGCAGCCGAATTGGCAGTTTATTTTTGTGTTAATTGTTAACCTTTTCTCATTCGAAGAAGCATCAGCATTTATGGGTAATGGTCACATATCTCTTATTGACAGGTTTAACTGTACTGCCTTTGGCAAAACACAGTGTAATTTGCACAAACTCATCTCACAGCAGCTATTGCGACTGAATTCTGAAACAGAGTGATTCATTAAACAAGTAACCAGCAATCAGAGAGCTCAACAGCTTACGAAAAACTTCATAGCGTCGGTTTGCAGTAAGATAAGAGATTTCATGTTTATTTTCATACACGGAAACTCATGTTTCAGTATCTGTCGATAACTCTTAAAAAATTTCACTGGAGTGAAAAAAAATAAGAAAGGGAGTGTAACTATTGATATCTCGCCACATGTAAGAATGTTCCGTGTGTTTACTAACTGGCGAGACACACTCCTGTTCGTGTGCCGTCATTCGCAAAACTCTCGTTTCGATGTCTCGAGCGTTTAGGAGATATCAGGGATGTTTTGAATATGTAATTCTGCAGGCGTGAGTGCGCTATACAGAATGCATTTTCTCGGGATCGGAAGCAGATAGGGACCTCCTCCCAAGTCTAACGAAAAATTCAGCATGTTAGCTAAATTTCATATGCAGCAACATATGGTGTAATACGCACAGAACGCAAAATCATAGCGACCTCTAATTTTCATTGCAAGCTTTTAGAATTTTGCGTAGCCTCTTACTAAAATTAGTATACCACAAGTATGAACGTTAGCGAGATGATGTGCACTTCGCCACGAAGCTGACAAATAACACTACGAATAGTTTCTGTAAAATCGTTCGTGGAACAATACAGTGTGCGCGCGCTTCGTTTCTGTCAGCGCAGAGCGTCGCCAACCGGCGCGTGCAAAGTATTTAAACGCGTCTCAGTATGCGTAGGATCCGCGCGACACATGCGGAACGTGCGCGTGGCGCTGTAGTGTTGTGTGACGTCACACGTGCTGTACGAGTCTCAGTTTGCGCTCATTCTTAACGGTGATGGACAGCCACATGGCCGAGTTGTGTTCAGACCTATGTCGGGATAAAGTTCTTTTTTTTCCCGCTGTTCGCTATATTCAAATTTGTGTCCGTGTCATGGTGTAACGTCCGTTCGCAAAAACAGGGTATAAGAAAGGGACAGTTGTTTCCGCACAAGTACTCTATTAGAAGTGGATAGGAATTGGCTTTCGAATGAGAGCCGCAAACGTTTGAGGACAAGGCGACAAGGCAACCGAATCTTCCATCGGAAAACACGTCTGGTGTGTCATACACGACATTAGTGACAACACGTGTGTCATGTGGCAAGAACCTCTTACCAACGCACCTGATTTGTATGCCTGATGAGTGAGTGAGATATGCCTCCGTGCCCAGTATAGGTGTCCGTATGAATCTGATCACTTCCAAGGAAATGCTGAAAATATAATAATTTGTCACACAAGCTGCAACAAATGAATGCAACGGCTTCACAGTTTCTCTGTGCTCTGTCAAAACATACATTTTAACGTCTTTTTAAGTTGCGTTCCATGTTGGAAGTTTTGACTCTTGAATTCCTTTGTTGTAATATAGTTCACACCCTTTTATTTGTTGTTTTCATTTCTGTGAGACGTGTGTGTGGTATCTCAATTGCTCTCACTATTCATCACGTTTACTTGCGACGGTAACGTATTCGTACCACATGACTCATATTCTACAACCATCGTATAGCATGACAACTGCTTAGCCAACAGAAAATGAAGAAACATTGACGGAACAGACAGTTCATAATGTTGTGAAAAAAGAAAACAAAAGTAAATGGCACGAGGGAGTTTCGAACATGACCCGTCTACCCGATGGTCCAACACCATGACTACTTAACCACGATACCATGGCTAAACAAGTTAATATTGCACTTGTCCGTTCACTGTTTGTATTTTTTCTTTTTTTTACAATTCAGAACACTTTTGTCCTGTTTCCATTCTTGACCTGTGTTCATTTTTAGATGGGATATACACTGTGCCACCAAATCTGATGGGGGTGCCATTGGGAGTTTCTGTTGTAAGCACCCTCGGCGGTATGAAGCGCTGCATTACAGGGCAGTTTATTTACGATTCTCCTGTACCAAGAAAGTAAACTCCGGATGAGCTGACCTTCCGCAGAGAAACGTCTTATATCTACTCAACAAACCAGAGTTTTATCCGCTAAGTTTTTAGCCACAACAGTAAATATGGAACGTAGGAGACCTATATGGAATGTAATAACTACATTATTTAACGTAGCACGAGGGAGTGTAGCTTAAGGGAAGACCACGCAGACGTAATAGTAAATCGTCAAAAGAAACAAAACTGTTTCTCGACGCAGAAAAATTCAAGAATTATTTGCTAAACCTGGGCCACGAACGGCAAGAATCTTCAACACGTGCACTTTTTAAGCGAAAGTAATTTCATTTACAAAAGTACTTGTGTATTAGGAAGTCGAGTGACGTGTTAGAAAGAGCGAATCACTAGACCCCATAAAATTTTAAGTGTCTTGGAAAGTGACTACGGCAATAACAACAGAAATATATGCTACTCATGCATGACATATGTGTTTACATTCTCTTTCTTTCAGCGGAGTACGCTGCAAATACGCTTATTCGAAAGAATTTCTTAATGAGTTAGTTATAGCTTATATCATTGAATCAGTGTGGTTCAGCTGTTTTCACATGTATTTAATGACACTTCGCGTCTCTTGATAACTTCCTAATGCCTGAAATTCAAAAATGTAACAACTGTTTCCTGAATTAAGTAGAGAATAAGTAAAAACAAACATTATCCTTAACACGCAAGTGATTGCTTTCTTACCCCTCCGGGCGCTAGTATCGCTCTAGCTGTCAAATGGCAAGGCAGTGCGGCCATAAAATCTAGAGCCATGAAACTGAACGCCGATATATCATATTTATATCAAAACGGCAATATCGAGTGCTGATATTTTTACTTTATATTCTTTTTTTCTATTATATTTCCATTATTTATTTTTATTGTTTTCTTTTAATTTTTTTATGTCTATTATAATCTCTTTTTGCAATTTTTGGTAAATATTTGAAGCTGTTTTTTAGAACATAATTTAACTTTCTCTGTGCGAATGAGTCATTTATGTCCCAGTGAATCACATTTTTGTCGAAGCAATTAAACTTACGACATCTAATCCACTAAATTTTAGTGTAGATATCACGGTCACAGTAACTCTGTTAGTGTAATTTACATACTAAGGTGTCTGTTTCTGTCGCAACGTTTTTCTTAGCAAGTAGTAAAAGTTTGCATATGACCTTCAGCAGAATAGAAGGAAATCACAGTGTACTGTAACTAGCTTAACATGCATTTTGCACCTTAGCATACAGCAACGGCACAGTTTCTTTTTAAATGATAAAGAGCGGCACCATTTCTTCGTAAATGGCACACAGATTGATAGTCGAGAACAAAGTCGTTACACTTTCGGGAAAGAAGCAAACGCTCTTGCACTGATGCCGGTTTGCAGCGGTGGCCTAGCGGCAATGACCTCACTGTCTCGCCGTGAATCCTGAGTATCAGTGGGTGTGGCTTGAGCCCCCTGCTGTCTTCTGCGGGCGTCGCTGTCCAGAGTTGAAGGCGACGTTGGGCTGCCTGGTTGTGTCTTTCCAGCATCGCCCTCAAATGAACATTATTTTAATGGGCCGAAGTTCTTCGTTCATCAAGTTAAATTCCAATACCGAACTTTCTCTGCTGCAGCTTTAATCAAGAATATCTTGTAACTTATTTTATAAAATCACAGTTTCCGAGGGAAGTAACAACCTGTCGAATATTGAAATCATCATTCACATGCATTGCGAGGCACAAATTATTACTCGATCTGTGCCTGCCAAAAATTTGTACTAGTTTAGAGATTTCCGTGGGCAGTTGTTCTTAAGGGAATGTCTTTTTTTTTCCTTTATTGAGTTTCGATTTCCCCTAAAGGGGGCGGGCTGGCAGCTGCTTATTACGCCACTCTTCAGCCTACAGAATTTGTTTTAAAAGGATGAAGATAATAAAAAAATAATAACAGTTGGCGATAAAATCGGTCACTTAAAGGTAAAATGGTAGAAAATTCTGGCGCTTAAAACATAAAACACAGGGTGGATGATGCTAATAAAATACACAGGAAGCAGAAAAATAATAGACAGACAATTAAAAAACACGGCGACAGTCTGGGTTCTGTTCGCAAGAGATATAAAAAGCACACCCAGCGACAGCATGATTTCTGTTTGCAACACTATGGAAAGATGCACAACACTGAACACTCACTTAAACACTGCACTAAAAAATTGGCACAAATATGACATACCACATCCGAGAGCAGGTGGGGGAAACTGGTCAGATGATGGGAAAAAGGGGGGGGAAGGAGAGGAAAAGTGAAGGGGGAGAGGGGAAAGGAGCCAATGGAAGATGAGGATACATAAGGGGGGGGGTGCCGAGCAGACGTGCCTGGGAGTGGGGAAGGTAGAGGAGGGGAGTACAAAAGAACTCGGGGGGGGGGAGAAAGGGGATAGGGAGAGGGTAGGCAGGGAAAAAATACAGGATGGAAGGGGGGGAGGAAGAGGGAGCCTAGGGAAAGGACAGAGGAAAGGAGGGGGTGCAGATCAGAGTTGATAGGAAGGATAAATGGAGGATGGAAGCCACTTTGGGAAAGGAGATGTAGGGTGTACAGATGGAGGGTAGGGGGGGGACACAACGATGAAGACGTGGCAGGGGGTGGGGATCTGAGAGGAGAGGAGCAACCAGGGGGTGAGGGGGTTCAAGACGGCGGGAGGTGTAGAGGATGCGGATATGTTCGAGGAATAGGAGCAGATCGGGGAAAGGAATGAGATCATAGAGGATGCGCGTGGGGGATGGGAGGCGTATATGGAAGGCGAGGCGGAGTGCATGACGCTCAAGGATCTGGAGGGACTTATAGATTTGGGGGGGGGGGGCAGATATCCAGGCAGGACTGGCATAACAGATAATGGGACGGATTAAGGATTTATAGGTGTGGAAGATGGTAGAGGGGTGCAACCCCCATGTCCGGCCAGAGAGGAGTTTGAGGAGTCAGAGGCGGTTGTGAGCTTTGGATTGGATGGAGCGGAGATGAGGGATCCAGGTGAGGTGACGGTCAATGGTGAGGCCAAGGTAGGTGAGGGTGGGGGTGAGGCAGACAGGACGGGTGCAGACAGTAAGGGAGAAATCCAGGAGCAGGAAGGAGCGACTGGTACGACCTACGATGATGGCCTGGGTCTTGGAAGGGTTGAGTTTCAGGAGTCACTGGTTACACCATGTAGCAAAAAGGTCAAGGTGATTCTGGAGAAGGCGTTGGGACTGGTGGAGGGTAGGAGTGAGGGCGAGGAATGCGGTGTCATCAGCATATTGCAAGAGGTGTACTGGAGGGGGGGGTTGGGGCATATCTGCCGTGTACAGGAGGTAGAGGAGAGGGGAAAGGACAGAGCCCTGGGGCACACCTGCAGAGGGGTAGAAGGTGTGGGAATTGGCATTATGGATGGTAACATAGGAGGGGCGGTGGGAGAGGAAGGAGGCCACCAGATGGATGTAGTTGATAGGAAGGGTGTAGGTTTGGAGTTTAAACAGGAGACCAGGATGCCAGACACGGTCGTAGGCCTTTGCGAGGTCAAGGGAGACAAAAATGGCAGAGCGACGGGAGTTAAGCTGGAGGGAGAGGAGATGAGTGAGGCGGAGGAGTTGGTCATCAGCAGAGAAGGAAGGCCGAAAGCCACATTGGGTGTTTGGGAGGAGGTAGTTTTGGTGGAGGTTGTGATGGATGTGCTGGGAAAGGATGGATTCCAAGAGCTTGCTGAACACCGATGTGAGACAGATAGGACGATAGGAAGAGGCATCAGATGGAGGCTTGTTGGGTTTGGAGAATATCAGGATACGGGAGGTTTTCCACAGGTTGGAATTGAAGCCAGTGGCAAGAATGACACTGTAGAGGGTGGCAAGGATTGAAAGGAAGGAAGGATGGCAGTGTTTGAGGTGGCGGTAGGTAACGCAGTTGTGGCCGGGAGCAGTGTTGCGTTTAGTGCGGAGTGTGAGGCTGATGTCCTGTGTAGTGATGGGAGTGTTAAGTGCAGATGGTGGAGTGTGGCCCAAGTACTGGAAGCTAGGCGCAAGGGGAGGAACAGGGGTATTCGTACAGTCCATGACATCAGGGAAGAGGGAATAATCAAAGTGGGGATCATCTGGCATGGAAAAAACATCAGAGAGGTGGGAGGCAAAGTGGTTGGCCTTACTGAGGTTGTCAGGAAAGGGACGGTCATTAAGGAGGAGAGGGTACTGGGGGGTGGGGCGGTTCCCAGTAAGGCGGTGGAAAGCAGACCAATACTTGGAAGAGTTTATGGGGAGCGTGGTGTTGAGTCGTGTACATGTCTGGCGCCAGGCACGGCGTTTCTTCGCAGTAAGCAGGTTGCGGATGTGTCGTTGTAATTGCCGGTGGCGGGTAAGGGTATCCCGATCACAACTGCGGAGAAAAGAGCAGTAGAGGTGGCGGGACTCTCGAAGGAGAAGGACGACCTGTGGAGGCAGAGCGGGGCGGTGAGGGTAGATGGCTTTGGTGGGGATATGGGTGGCGATGGCGTCAGACAAGGTCTGGTGCAGGAAGGCAGCAGTGCGAGAGATGTCATCAGTAGGTTGGAGGGTAAGGTCGTGGCCATCAACCTGGGTGCGAATGGAATCCCGATAGGCATCCCAGTTGGCACGGGAGTAATCATGGACAAGTTTAGGAGGGACGTCAGGGCGAGGAGCGTTGCGGGGATGGCGACCATTAGAGATAGTGAGGAGAACAGGAGCATGGTCACTGCCAATGAGGTCAAGGACATCTGCGGTGATGTGCCCAAGGAGGTTGGAAGAAGCAAGTACCACGTCAGGAGTGGTGTTGCATTCGGATCCGGTGTGCTGAGGCAAGGGAACCAGGTCTCCCTGGAGAGTGGTGAGAAACTGATGCCACCGCTGAAGGTCGGCAGGATCACGGCTGTGGATATTGAGGTCGACGGCAATCACGTCGGTGGAGAAGGTGCGAGAGGGAATGTCGAGGGCAGTTGTAGTTCATAGCATTTACCACAAACCATGAGAACGAGTATTAAACGTTCTTGGAAGAAGCATTGTAAATCTTCGTTCATTAACATCAATGTCATTACAGAACAAAGTATATACAGTTGTTGAGATTAGTATTACTTCAGATACTATCTGACAAGACGTCAAAATTGGAAATAAATGTGATTGCCAGCTGTCTGTTGCTACTGGTCGGCGGACGGCGCCCCACACAGCTGTTGTGGGGCGTCGCCAAGAGATGGCAGAACGGTAGCCGGTCCTTTGCTCACAGCAGCACGTGTTGGTTACCTAAGTAGTACTAACACCTTCTAACAATACCATCACTTGCAAAGTAGGTTAGAAATCAGATTAATAATGTTGCTCACGCAGCATATGTTTGCTTTATCAAGCAACAACAAAGTTATTGACTGTGGATGGTATCATCATAATGGAAATAATGAAGTCACTGTAAAAAAGTCATCAATTTTGGCACTTATCTTGAATGGATTCCCACGTACATTTCGTCGAAGTTGTTATGGCTCATCTTGTTGATTCTAGGGTGATTCCACTTTGACTGCTAGAAGGTCCAGATCTGTATTTTAGCAATATCTGAAGACCTAACAAATGAGTTTTTCAGGAAATTCCTAATGATCAAATAATCCCAGATCAGAATAATGGTATGGTAGAAATAATTTTTGACTTGGTGTTCACGATCCACATTTCTAATAGACTTCTTGTAAATTCACATATACTTCTTCTTAATTGTCACATCATCAAGAAAACAGTTTTGTATCAATCTTCATATTTTTAATTTCCACTTTAACCAAACACAAGACTTGACTGCTCTTTTACAAAGCGAAATAACACCTTAACTTCTGCAAAATGAAACAAAGACTGCTCTGTGTGCAAGTAAGTCAAAGATTATGACAGTCTCACAGAAATGAATACACACAAGAACCATATCACTGTAATACACCGATACATCGGAGTACCTATACATTAATAAAACCAAATGTGAATATTGTCACAAAAATATGTCTGTTACTTCGCGGAAAAGTAGTATGATATTACTGGTATCGAGAACTGAGGTTGGAATGCCGTAATGGTCGCGTAAATAATGAACCATTACAACCTGTATGCAAGAATGTCGACCTCTTTGCTGATACCATGGTTGCCCAGTAAGGGGCACTCCGATGGCACATAAACCACTGTTCTTTCAAAGTTCAAGCTGGTTAAAACGTATTTTAAATTACATAAAAACAGATGGCTATGAAAGATGATTGTTCTTTTAATGCATACCCTACCCTGAAACATCGTCTGTATCATCCCTGGCTGTTTGTGGAACATATACGTTCTGACGATGTTCACATTGAAGTTTGACAGTCTTTCTCACCTTCTCCAAATGTTTCTGGAATTCAGTTTCCACACTTCTCATAACACAAGACTTATTTCTAGCATTATCACACTTACAGCGCATTTGACATTTCTCAATCCTTTCACTAAATTTGTAGAAGCTCTCTGTTCATCTAAAAATCTTCGACTGTGGGCCACTAAGTACACCCTTCGGAAAACGATGTTTCTTCTTTCCATCTGCAATCTGCATCCATTGACAAAGAATCTCTCTACAGTTATTCTTCAGAGAAGAAAAATAAGCCACATCTAAAGACTGCGTAAGATTAGTACCTTTCGGGGGAATGCAAATGAAATTTATGTTGTTTCCCTCACACAGCCCCATTGTTTTTATTAAGATGTGAGAAGAAGGATTATCTCTAATAATTACTCTCTGTCCTCCTTTCTCTGAGGCAAACAGGAGGAAGTTAGTATGAAACCAACTGTCAAACACACTCTGTTCTAGCATCTCACTCTAATGTGTTCATTTTCATTCCAGGAGGTGAACTGTGAATACAGTCAGTCCATTTTGGCTTACCCTTATCAATAAGATAAGGGGGAAGGAATTCTTTTGCTGCGTTCCCAAACAACATGAGAGTGTGGCACGGTTATGAGGTGTCCTCAGTTTTCTCAGTGCGTCGACATGTCCGACGAAACAAGGGCTTTATTTCGCAGGTATGTCACGAAACCCAGTTTCATCAAAACTGAAAACATTTCAAAAGGAACGCCTTCAACCTCGGCTTTGTATTTTTCTAAAAAGACATTGATTACATTCTCATTTACATCAGCAGCCTTCCTTGAAATATTGACTGTAAGTTTGTGAGACAGTTCAGAATTATGTCCCTAGAAACTACCTTTCCCCAGTCTCCTCCAAGCATATTATCAGCAAGGCAGTATACTTTCCTCCTACAGGTATCAAGATATGATTGAACTATGCAACTCAAGTCAAAGACTGGTATTGGAAGACCCACGTCACTGACACTGATACAGTGATCAACAAACCATCTTTCTCCAATTTCGGTAAGAATGGTTGGCCTTCCAGCCTTGCAGTTGCTCTTCCTTCTGAATTTGTTCGCAAATGGTCTGTCTTGGAATGTCATGTCTCGTTGCTTCCCTGTGTCCTATTTGTCCAGTCGTAATTTTCTCTACTATCTTTTTCAGAATTTTCATTCGAGTAACGGGTTTCCTGTCATATCGCCAAGTACCCGGGTTTGAACTTTTTTGCCATCCCGTGGCCTTTAGAAGAAAAACATAGTAAGCCTACAGTACTATTTAAATTCGTAGCTAACTAGAGTCTTAGAATGAATATTTCGGTTTATTAACTATTGAACCTACAGCAATTTTTCAATAATTTGCAAGAGTGTAGAACGATCCCGCTTCGTTCTGCATAAGGCTCTAGCGGTTTTCTCGGTAACTGCGCTGCCTCCAGAACTAGCTGAAAGATGTTAGTTCCACTAATAGTGTACAGCGACATTGTGGTCGACATTGGACGTAGATTTAAAACCCTTTAATTACACTCTCACTGAAAATTATTCACCGACATGGCCAGATTTTTCTCTCAAAAGCAAAGCAGAGTGCTACCTACTGCACTGGCTCATAGACTGCTAAAGTGTCCTGGTGTTAGTAATAACACAGCACGGTCCAGTGGTTGAAACAGATCAAAAATGGTTCAAATGACTCTAAGCACTATGGGACTTAACATCTGAGGTCGTCAGTCACCTGGACTTAGAACTACTTACTGTCACGAATTGAGCCCATGAGTGTCGACAACGCACTGCACACAATATATGTTAATATTTCAAAATGTTAGTAATCGGATTACAGCACAGAGCTCACGACAAGAGACACAGGTGTTGCTCCATTTACCCTCAGCTGCAGACTTGCTGACCTCAGCTGTGCTAGCTCCATATGTAGCTTCGACTGTGAGCAATATGTTCTACACCACTCATTATTGATGGCAGCCATCTTGCTTAAAATGTTTTATAATCCTCAAAATACCGAGCTTTCTTATTAGGTAGTTGATTAACAAATACTGCACGTCAAGTAGAACATTCGGAGTAGGTATTAAAATTCATGGAGAAGAAATAAAAACTTTGAGGTTTGCCGATGACATTGTAATTCTGTCAGAGACAGCAAAGGGCTTGGAAGAGCAGTTGAACGGAATGGACAGTGTCTTGAAAGGAGGATATAAGATGAACATTAACAAAAGCAAAACGAGGATAATGGAATGTAGTCAAATTAAATCGGGTGATGCTGAGGGGATTAGATTAGGAAATGAGACACTTAAAGTAGTAAAGGAGTTTTGACATTTAGGGAGTAAAATAACTGATGATGGTCGAAGTAGAGAGGATATAAAATGTAGACTGGCCATGGCAAGGAAATCGTTTCTGAAGAAGAGAAATTTGTTAACATCGAGTATCGATTTAAGTGTCAGGAAGTCGTTTCTGAAAGTATTTGTATGGAGTGTAGCCATGTATGGAAGTGAAACATGGACGATAACCAGTTTGGACAAGAAGAGAATAGAAGCTTTCGAAATGTGGTGCTACAGAAGAATGCTGAAGATAAGGTGGGTAGATCACGTAAGTAATGAGGAGGTATTGAATAGGATTGGGGAGAAGAGAAGTTTGTGGCACAACTTGACTAGAAGAAGGGATCGGTTGGTAGGACATATTTTGAGGCATCAAGGGATCACAAATTTAGCATTAGAGGGCAGCGTGGAGGGTAAAAATCGTAGAGGGAGACCAAGAGATCAAGACACTAAGCAGATTCAGAAGGATGTAGGTTGCAGTAGGTATTGGGAGATGAAGAAGCTTGCACAGGATAGAGTAGCATGGAGAGCTGCATCAAACCAGTCTCAGGACTGAAGACCACAACAACAGCAAAGTAGAACATAAAAAATTGTTAACAAACTTATAATGGGCAAGTTCAGGATCCAACAGTAATATGCCAGGAAGTTTCATATCAGCGCACACTCCGCTGCAGAGTGAAAATCTCATTCCGGAAACATCCCTCTGGCTGTGGCTAAGCCATGTCTCCGCAGTATCCTTTCTTTCAGGAGTGCTAGTTCTGCAAGGTTCGCAGGAGAGCTTCTGTAAAGTTTGGAAGGTAGGAGACGAGATACTGGCAGAAGTAAAGCTGTGAGTACCAGCCATGAGTCGTGTTTTGTTAGCTTAGTTGGGAGAGCACTTGCCCGCGAAAGGCAAAGGTCCCGAGTTCGAGTCTCGGTCGGGCACACAGTTTTATCTTGCCAAGAACTTTAAATTTCGACATAATTTGTAATTGTAGATAGCAGTGGTCTAAAACTGTAAAGATAATTAATTCTGAAGATAATTAGTTTCGAACAGGTTTAGATACCTTTCGGAAACGTTGGAGGTACGGACTTATAAACGATAGTCGTTAACATTTTGAAATACACTGGTGTCCCAAATTAAAGCAACAAACAGCCGGCAGTTTGTAGAGATCGAAACTATATCCCGAAGGCCAGAGCATGGCCGACCGTGTGTGACATCAGAGAGAGAGAGAGAGAGAGAGAGAGAGAGAGAGAGAGAGAGAGAGTGAAAGAGAGAGGACCGTAACTTGACTGTGAAGGCACAACGGTTCCGCCGTAGTTCTGCAAGGCAACTGGGATCTGACCTCGCACCATTGAAAGGTCTCTGTGTACTGCATCGCTATACAAGTACTTAAATTACCTAATTGTTCACATGCAAGCCCTCAATTAGATTTACACTGAATATATTTTATGTTCCTAGAGTTTCAAACTTCTCATTACTGCCCGTGTGAAAGTGCATGTGTACGTATTTTTCGTGTTTCCATTGGTAGCCAGTAGTATGGAACTTGCTGTATGCTGTGGTATGTCGTGTTTTTCGACCGTGGGTAGGTTGGTACCGGAAGCAACCCCTTTGGTCTGTTCTGGCTACCTGCGGAGATTCGTTGTTCTCGGGGGTGCTTAAGCACTTGACGCTGGGCAGTCGGTGAGTGTGGTCGGTAGCTTAAGACTGAGCTTAGAGTGAGATGTGTAAGTCTTGAGGCTAGCTGAAGTAGTATTACAGCGATAGGTGCGTTATATGATCCACAGTTTACACAGAATAGGCCACGGTGCAATTTACCAGTTATAATAAGTGTCTTCTGGCACTTTCTTTCTGCTACCAGAACTTATATTGTGCAAAGGCTTCCCATCTAGTAATGCTGACATTACTTTGCAAAAGATTTTCTTAAGTGTGTAGGTGTGCATGGTTACATTCTCGTGTGAATGGTTCATTCATTACTGCAGTTTGAATGCTTTCGGTTTCACCTGTGATTTGATAAATTTACCCTTATGCTTCGCACCACATGGCGCGAACTCGCATCCCGTGTTTGTCAGTGATAATCAGTCATGTTGCCTTGAGTGAATTTAGGTTTTGTTGAATTCTCTGTGTAATTAATGGATTTTAGAGAAACAAATTTCTTGCAGTTAAATTTATCTCCTTGTGCGTTGCGCAAGTAATTTAACCGTTTTGCGAAAATATTGAGGCACCTGGTAAATGTGACCCTTTTTTAAAATCTAGTTTTAAGCAACTGCATTTTTTTCGAAAGATCGCTACTTCGGAAGGAACGAATCTCTTACCCTGACTCTCTGGTGAGGGCGTGTTCTTTAGTATGGATCTTGCGTAAGTATGTGCATTTATTCTTTCCTCTTCCCAGAATTTTCACATACCTTCCCCTTCACGTGGTTCGTCACCATTTAACCATATGAAACAGTATTAATTTGAATTCATGCAACAGCAGCCGTTATTGCAATCTGTTTATTGTATAGTGTTTGACTTGTGTTCTTGCTTAAAATACACTGTGTTTGTACTTAATGTGTGTCCATCAACGCAACCACCCCTTCCGAAATCGAACTCTGTACACCCAACCTGTCGTTGCCAAAACGCAGTAGTCTAGCAGGCCCAATCTCTGAATTTTAATTATATTCCAAAGAATTATGTTTCAATTTAACTAACTGCTTCCATTCAGTTTGATCACGCTTTTGAGTAAATTGATTTCAGAGTTAATTTGATGAGAGTACTGACATCTTAATGATTTCTACACAACAAGTTAAAAATTTCTTTAATTAATTGTAATTAATTTATTCCCAACTTCGTTGTGTAGCAACCCTAAATAATTTACTATAAAAGAAAATAACAGAGTGCTTATTTGCATTAGCATTCGGTGGTCCAGTAAGTTTAAAAAGCCGTGAATCGCGTTTCAGTATAACCCATTTATATGGCAGACCGCTGCCACAGGGAAGGCAGTAATGAGAAGCAGTCAGTAGTTAGGATGTACTAACCGCACACTTCTTGTTCTCGAACAACTTCCACGTTTTTCAGAGACGAAATTTCTGTTCAATTCACAGCGTTGTTTGGCGATCTGTGTTGCTTTGTTTTGTATTTTGTGCCTTATTTTTGTGAATTTTTGGGGGTTCTTTTCATGTTATTGCTGTACGGTGATGTATTGTGTGTGACTGTATGTGCTAGGTTGCGTGTGAAATTTTGAGTAAGACATTGTCTTATACTTTGGAGATTCAGGGTTTGTTAGTGTTATAGCAATCCTTTTGCGGAAGTAGGATTGTTTACGGAGATGCGTAGCAGGTCTAAGAGCGTTAGTGGTCGTAATAATTTGAATAACATGCTTCTGTAGTGTCGGACTCCAGTAATGCACTCTTCAAACTTCGACAGTGAGCGGACAACATCCCCAGTTTTGCCGGACAGTCCTCGGAAAAATTTACGATGAAGTATTGAAAGCGCGGTTGAAACCAGGTTCAGCCCCACGGTTAGCACCCCTTTCGATATGGCATAACTAATGAGAACTGCAGCAGATATGCACAGATACAAAGAAAATATCCGAGGAAAATCAGAATGTTATAAGAAACCTAAAATATATGTTATCTGAGGAAAATCAAAACCTAGCAAAAAAGTCATCTGATCAAAAACTCAAAAGCATTAAAAATCTGGCCGAACAGAATGAGAATCATGCAAAAAAGTTACCCAAGGATATGGATCAACAGTTTAATAGTTTTGCAGTGAAAATTAGAGAGGATGTAGTTACCGAATTTAAAGATCATATTCAAATAGTCGATCGGCGACTTAGTGCACCGGAAGCGGGGCAGGTTCGAGTCGACGAGCAACGTAGCCTGCAGGAAGAACGGCATCTTGATGATTTCCAAGCACTATGTGAGTCGTGCAGCCAGCAGCACAAGGAACTGCAAACAAGAGTCGAAAGGGTAGAGGCGCAGGTATTGGAGGCCATTAAGGTCCAGGTGACTAGAACGCACAGGCGTTCCATGTGCTGGAGGCCGAAATGCCAAAGATAGTAGTGAAGATAGGAAACTTGTTTATCACTGACACGAGTGACAAGACTGGACCGTGTGGGGAGGGCAAGACGTCAGAAGTGCGATCTCTAACGAATCTGCAACGAGGTCAGTATGAGATAAATGGGCAGCGTAAGGAAGTTGCACACAACCTTTGTGAACGCGTAAAGCATTTAGAGGAACGGCCCAAGTGTGACACTGAAGCATGGGAGCGTGTAGCCAACTGATCCCAACCCTCCCCGTCCCTGTCGCGAATGGCGAATGTTAAAAATGATTGTCAGTAGCGTTAGCTCTAATTTCTCCAATTTTTTCGTTGTTGTCATTTCGCGAAATGTTTGAGGGAGGAAGTAATGTGGCGTCCGACTCATCCCTTCTCGAAATTTCAGCAGCAAAACTCTCCGTGGTACACAACGCCTCTCTTGTAGCGTGTGCCACTGGAGTTTGTTGGGCACCCCTGCGACGCTCTCGCGCCGACCAAACGATGACGAGACGAAACGCGCCGCTATTCGTTGGATCTCCTCTGTCTCTCCTACCAGCCCTACCCGGTAAACGACCCAGACTGCTGAACAATACCCAAGAATCAACTGTACAATCATCTTGTAAGCCACGTGTTTTGTGTATGTGTTACATTTCTTAGTTCTTCTCCTTATGAGACTACTCATTGGTTTACATGGTCATTCCACATAGAGTCACTCTGGATAGTTACTCCTAAATACTGCTGCCATCAATTTGTAATCAATAGTGTAGTTGTGCAGTAGTGGATTTCTTTTCCTATCTATGTGCAATATGTTACATTCATTGGCGTTCAGGGTCAACTCACAGAGGCTGCAGCATTCATCAGTCCTCTGCAGGTCATTAAGCAAATCGATATTGTCTTCTGGCGTCGCCACTCTCTTATAGACCGCCGTATCGTCCGCAAACAGTGTCGTAAAGCTTCCAACAATAACACTACCACAAGAGGGCTACAAAAGCTCTTGTTCATTATATAGTTTGCCACTTTAGTCACACATCCACACACAGGGATGCAAAGCGTAACTCTATCACAACAGAGCGGAATAAATGGTTGAAATATCGTCTGCCACAATACGTAGACGGGGGTGCACAGTGCCCCTATTTGTGATTCACGTATCGAAGACCAGTGCGTCCTCCCCACGCTTCTGGTAAGTAATTTGTAGTCGACTTTCTTACCTCGCGTCTCGTAAGAGTTGCCCCAGTAGGTTTCTCCTCCACCGGTCGCGAGCTCTAACGTTTGGGCTGTAAATAGTGCATATAATGTGACGGTTTCGTAGTTTGAATGCTAAGCATAATAAGAATCTTGAAATGTTCGGATTCGAACTAAATTTCCAACTTTATTTGACCTACCGTAATACTAGTAATACAATTTCTAACGCTACTCTATGGTCAGTCTCCATGACCAGATTCCCAGTCATTAATCGTTAGTTCCCGAGCACCACTAACGCTTCAAAAATGCTTCAACGATCCAAGAATCAACATGAGAACCCACGGACAAATCTAACAATTGAATCTGTCTTTTTGTGGAGGTGCACACACTGGTTCACATGTTGCTGTTTCGGAAGTATCTACATCGCGACGTATTTACGAGCACCGAATATTCACCGTCACATCTACATCTACATCCCCGTACGTACACCGCAAGCCACAGTGAAGTGCATGGCATTGGCTACTTGGCACGGTAGCAAATCTTGAATTTTTTTCCCGTTCCGGTCATGAACGCAGTGCGTTAAGGGCGAGTGCTGAGACGTCTCCGTGCTGTGGCCGGCCTGCCTCTGCCTTCAGCCTCCTTACGGCAGCGACGCGTAGTGGCTGGAGAGCGCCTCTGGACTCCTCGCTTAGCAGTCGTCTGCGACATTTCTTAAGCGGCCTCTCGTGGGACAGCTTGCGTCTCTCATCATTGAGTTGTTTCAACAATTGCGCGACACTCTCCTGTGGGTCAAACAGACCTTTCACGATTTCTGCTGCCCTTCTCTGTAGACGTTCATTAGCCGCTGTCGGTTGTGTGTGGTGTGGGTCCCACACAGGTGAGTATCGTGCTATGACGGGACCCACAGATGTTTCGTAACCGATATCGGAGGTCCGAAGTGATCGTCACTATATTTCAGACCAGCTCACCAGTTCTCACTCCGTAAGGATCAGATAAAGGAACAACTAAGATGACATGTAACAAAAAAAAGTGCCCCCAAAACAGCTCTAGGTCGAAAATTTTGTTACAATCTGAAACGGAATTTCGGACGTTCACCGTATTCCTGTCGCGTCAAATTTGAACAAAAATGCAAGATTACGATCGGCTTTTGCACAACAACTGATTGGAATCCTGCTAGGACTCTGTTTCTGCACAACGAGATGTAAATAATTCTGTAAATTCCTGTCTAGTCTCTTAACAGTAAGACAATACCCGCCGTGACAGTTAAAGTTATTGTTCAGTTTCATACCCTGACGGCCTCCGTTGACGGAAATGTAAAATATGAGCGCCGACAGTTGGATTTGAAGTAATGTGAATAATTGTGGCTAAAACTTAACAGCGCATGTTTACAATCATTACTATTCTTTCTCATAACTTGAGCTACACATATCGAGGTAACGCCATGTTTCCACTACTTTCACACATGCTCCTGAGTGTCGGTGAGCAATTGCACCATAAGTAGCGACGAAAACTCATCGCCATCTGAAAGGCATATGCTGACGTCAAACACATCTGCGACTCTATAATTGCTGTACCGTTCAGTAAATGCCTAGGCTTAACGTAGCCTAGCGTTATGAAGTAAAATCGTGATAAAACAAAAAACTAACCTTATAGAAAAAAATGTTAGACAGTACATATTGATATTAGCAACAAAAACCACTGATTTAACTTAAATCAGAGGACCTCATTTATGGTAAATACAATGTAGATATCGTGTGAAAATTTCGACCATCGATTATCTACTTTATAATAAAATATTATAACAGAAAATGAAAAAGCGGCGTCATATATCACTAACAGAGTATATTTAAGTCACAATTCTATTTTTGCGAGGAGTATTTATTATTTTCATCAAAAACTTGATATCAAAGGTGGGAATATTGCAGGTGGTGCGTTCAACAGTGACAATTTTTTGTGTGCAACCAGTGTTTATGTTTTTAGGATATAAAGATTAGATTCACCTTACAAGGATGTGGTGTAGTTTGTCCCACTTAAAACAATTCACGCTAATGTAGTTTTCTTATAAATAAAAGAAGTAATTCTTAAATTAGAAGCAGCTTGATGTGAGGTGGTTGGGTTAGTGGGAGACAATAACTGAATTTATAGAAAGCAATATCTAACTATAGTACTCCACCAGAAGTAAAGCTAAAGTACTGTCAACTCCACAGACTTCTGCAGATCGCCCACTGTACTATTTTGGGGATGCAGTTCATCTTTTAAAGTGTATTTGTAACAACTGATTCAATGAAAAGGAGTAGATCCTGTGTTTTCCTGATTTCAGTGAGAGCATGGAGGGAGGTTTTGCATCGGTCACAGCACTAAAAGAGCTACATGTGATTGAAAAAGATGATTTATTACAATACAGGAACTCTCTAGCTTTAAAATCTCTGTTTCCAAATTCAATTGAAAGGCAAGATGCTAAACAAGTGCTTTGTATCATTAATAATATGGCATTTGTTGCTTTGCAGAGACTAGGCTCGAAGAAAGGAATTCAAAATTTTTAAAGTGCTGTGACATTTATAAGAATAATAAAACTTCGGTAGTGTACTGTGAATGCGAAAACATTACTTAAGGGTCAGAGGCTAAGAAATGTTTTGCAGGAAACTATAACTTCTAATTCCTATCACATATTTGATTTTTTAAATAGCTTTGTGTCTTGGTTAGGTTTATGGCATGGGTTGTATGATAACAGGAAACTTTCTAAAGAGACACACTTTGCTTTATGACATACAACAGCTGCTTTGACTGATTTCAGTAGCTACTGGCTGTCTGACAAAAACAGGACCTATTGTCTCCTTGAAAGAGTATAGATTGACTGTTTGGAATTAAGTGGGAGAAAATACCATATTTCTCTTAGACAGGCTTTTGAAACTGAGCAAAAACCTAGTGCTGAGAGCACAGTCTATAGTAGTTGGAGATGTGGTTATTTAGGTGTCATATATTTTTGAAACAACTTTTGAAATCCAGGAGTTAAATGATATTCCAGTACCAGATTTATTAAGTATGATGGTAGATAAGAATGATGTTGAAGGGATAGTGGAGGACAAATGGCCGTTATTTCACTACATATCAGGATACTGCTCACACCAAGTGCGGAAAAAAAACCTCACTGTGAGTATTGCACTGTGAGTATTTCTCATTTCAGATGAAGCAAAGCAAGATGATCATTTGATAACGGCAAAGGATCGAGGAGGCTTGGCGTATCCCAAAGAAGATGTGTCATGTGTAACGTATGTTTATTTAACTTTTCAAAAAATTGTAAAAGAACATCAAATTTTGTTTCTCCAATAGGGAAATCAAAGGTGTGTGCTTCTGAAGGTAGCATCCTGTAATATTCCCAGTGATTTGTTTGGTGGATTTCAATGTAAAAACGAACGTAGCCTTGAATCTATCGTGTGTTCCATACTGCTCTGTTGTGTAAATATCATATTAAATAATCATATTAAGATAAGAAATTATGCAGCTATGAAGAAAAATGTAAAAGTTTTTTAAAAGAAGGAATAACATAATTAAAGTGTACTTCAATTTTTTTATTGACATGTAGGAGAGTGTATTGGAAATCATATAATGAGGTGAAATAAAAAGTCACTTTTATATTTTTAAATAATTATTCCATTTCTTTCCACCCCTCGCTTTCTGTGTGTGTGGTTTTTTTTCTGCCTGTGTGTGTAACAGAATCTCTCTATTATTTTTAAGGGTCATGAGTGTGTGTTTCCTTACTCGTTGATGACATTACATGAATCAACAGATTCCAAAATATTTACATTAATTTGTGTGCTGCTCTTTAGAAGTTTATTTGTACAAAAGAAAATTTTGGTGCATAGGTTTCAGCTAATCCGGTAATTTTCCATTAATAGAAAATGAACATTGTGTGCTGCCTCTATATTTTGCAATTAGTGATTCACATCTGCACATTTTTCCCATTAAGACGTGTTAATGTTTTATTCAGATCAAACACATACGTTTTAACATAAAAATGCGAATACCTGGCCCGCTAATTGTAGCACAAAATGGTGCAAATTACAATTTATGTTTTGTCAATCTACGAGCCTATGTTAAAATTACAAAGCTGCACTTAAAAAAGTCGAAATATTGCAAACATGAGATTTGCAGTGATAATAAGCATCAGTGAAGGAAATTATGACCATATTTATTTTACGTTGTTTTAAATGATAATTTACGTTTATGCAAGACGCAGGAAGTAATGATACATTCACTTAATTGGACAATCCATGTTGCAGGGCATCCCAAACTGCAGATATTGTTTGACTCCTGTTGTGATGTCACAACGCATGCTGTGAGGCTTTGTTTCCAGGTGGCAAGCTATACGCTAAAAACTGCACGTCGAGTAACGATCGTTCAGGACAAACATGAGGCTACTTACCGTGCTGCCATCTTGTTGTGCCGACTTGCAACAGGGTGTAGTTACGTGGCGTACCGCTCGATGGCAGGACCAGCCGTGGCTGATTTCATTCCGTTTTCTTGCGTTTTGCAGGAACATGTCTTCACCAATTGAAGTTTTCACAGTTGCATGCATTTCTTACTTTGATTTATTTACACTGTTCATATATGCGACAGTTAAATGCAATGATTCGAAATGGTGTAGAAATATTGCGTACCTTGTTGCAGACGCAATTATGAAAATGAGCCACGAGTAGCGCTGTTTTTTTCTCCTAAAAGGGCAGAGCTCCAGCAGAACTGGATAGCTGACTGCAATACATCGTGAAAATTTCCAGGTTACACAGAATTCAAAGGTAAGCTCAGCGTCTTTACAAGTCACTTAGATTGTGTCATGGTATGAGTGCTTTAATACAGAGAGCAAGAACAACTTGTCGTGTGTTCGTGTTAGCATGATGTTCAGTTGTTTAGGAACAACGTGATTTCAGTTGACCTGATGCCAACCTATAGCAGAGCTATTTCACTGTATATAGTACAGAATCACTAGTGGACTGTGATTTATTTATGCAGCTTTATAACTCAAAATACCGAGTCATTACTGATCAATTTGTTCTGAAAGTAACCGACATTAATAGCATCTGTGCGTTAGTGGCAACCTTGCTCTTGGGCATTATCACTTGTAGCTAATAAAATGTTTTTGTAAAATTTCAAGGTCTGCAAACTCCATTTCGCTGATGACCTCATTAAGAGACGTGGTGAATATTTCTACACATCCACAGGAAAGAAATATTCTGTGCCTCTTCTGAAACCTCACCTTAGACCAGCAACTGTACCATGGATTCTACCTAACTCTCTGGAGTACCTTTCGTCACCTCCTTTTTCATTGGAAGAGCCTGGAAAACAGACACTAAGTACTAGCTATTGTAGCCAATGTAACAACTTATGCCCAGTATGAACAGGAAAGACATTTCATAGACTTGTATGTTTTTCTTCAGTGCTTGGAGGGGATCAGGCTGCTCAAAGAGTGGCATACTATAAAGTCAGATAGTGTCATTAGTTTTGCTCTAATAGAAACAACAGTTATTCTTACACTTTAATGCTCTGTTGTGGTGAATACTGGCCCAAGTATTCAGTTACATCTTGGTAATGTGTAACCACAAAACCTGGTACAAGGAAGTTCCCATTAACAATAAACCATTTGAACCTGGTATGCATACCCTTAGTCCAACAGGCCAGCAGACAGTAGTAACTTTCAATTACAATATCAAAGACTTAAAATTGTGCTCTCTTGCAGTATTCAGTAACACATTAAATGTACCATTAGAAATCCGTGTCATTAGTTTTAAGTGTTATGTACATTGTCATCTTTATACCACATATTTATACAACTGGGTCTGAGGAAAGTTATGGTTTATGTTGCAGCGTTATCAAATTAGACTGGGTTGTAATCGATTACGTTTTGTTGAAATTCAGGGAATACATTGTTGGTACACCTACACGTTGTTTTCATTGCAGGAAATATATTTTTACAGCTCGAAACAGATGGTGTACTCCTGTGTGGTGTAATAGAGCGAAATACTGTAGTGGATTATTACGAGTATTATATTGTGGGAGTCTGCTGCACAGCAGTGGTGTGTTTGATATTCGATAGGAACTCGGAAAAAGGTAAGTGTCATTTGTAACACTAAACAATAAAATGAACAACAGTTACAGTCCTACAGTCGACAGAAGAAGAGAGGTTATTTCTTCACATTATTTCAGATATAATGTCAGAATCTACAGCTATAAATAGGACCAGGAAAGGAGATAGCATACGCTTATCAAGCCCAAATTTTGAATCAGTTGTTAGTCAGTGGGGAGCTGAAGATGATGATTTCCTTTCAGATGAAAACCGTGAAATTGTTCCTTAGGCAGCGGCATGCAGCTCTCTGAGAGAAGCACAAAGTAGTGGTGGTGGTGATGATGATGATAATGATGACAATGACATAGCTAATAAGGACTCAGGACAAATAAGCAGTGAAAATGCTACCATATATATTGCTCCAAATGGTATGCAGTGGGGTTAGTGCCCCCCAGTGCCAAATAAAATGCATGCACACAATTTGGTGAATAAATACTCCAAGACCAGCAAGGGGCGTAATCGCTTTCACTCCCAATGATGCTTGGGATTTATTTACTCCTCTAGCCATTGCGGATCAAATCGTGAGATGCACAAAACCTAGAAGCAAGAAGACTTTGTATACCAAAAAAGTAAACTGGAATGATGAAGCTACAGACGAAATGTTCGCCTTCTGTGTAATGTTACTTCACAATGGTGTAGATAAGGTTTGGGATGTTCCAATAAGGGAATTTTTTCATGCAAATTTTCCAATCTGTTATACAGTGCTATAATGTCTGTGAATCGGTTTGAGGCAATAAGAAGATTCATTAGATTTGATGACAAAAGAAGAAAGAGGCTAGGTTACAAACCGATAAGCTTGCTGCTATATACAATGTATGGAAAATATTTACCAGACAGTGCAAGAAAACAATGATACCTAAAAGCGATGTAGCTGTGGATGCACACCCAGTTGCATTTAGGAGCCATTGTTAATTTGTGCAGTATATGCCAAACAAGACTGGAAAGTATGGAATGAAAATATTCTGGATGTGCGAAGCTGAGCTGGTTATGCCATTGACAAGACTGTGTACACAGGAAGAGAACCAGGCGAGTCATCCCAGAAAAATTTGGGCCTTACCACAGTGAAGATGCTTGCAGGCAATATTGCTGGTACAGCCAGAAATGTTACTGTAGATGATTATTTTACAAGTTCAAAATTGGCCGAATATCTGTTGTGACAAAACCTTATTGTTGTGGGAACAATGAGGATGAATAAAACAGAAATTCCAAAAGAGATTAAGCCTACTTGGAGTAGAGCAGAAAATTCAAGTCTATTTGCATTTACAAAGGAAATGACAATGGCTCGATTTTCATGAAAGAAAAACAAGTGTGTAGTCCTATGACCATGCATCATGATAAATCTATAGATAAACAGTATCCAAACCTGACCCCTGACATTGTGAAATTTTATAACCGAACTAAGGATGGTGTGGATATTATGGATCAACTAGTGCGTGATTATACATGCAAAAGAGGAACTAAACGGTGGCCAATGGCTCTCTGGTGCTACATAAGGGATGTACACACAAAGCGACTTTACGCAGACTTTTCATCAAAGACCTTTCAGTGGAGTTGATCCAACTGTTTATCGTCTAACCCCCTTCAATAGAAATCCATATACCTGGAAATGGAGAAGTTTATTACTATTCCTAAAACACAAAACAGCAGTAGTAACAATAGCAGCACTGTCAGTCATCAGAAGAGTCGCTGTTTATTGTGTCCTGCTCCAAAGGACAGTGTTCTGTAAATGCACAAAACGTGTGGCAAGACCATAGCAGTGTGGTGCGAAACAATTGTAAAAATTATTATCCTTGTTTCCTTATTGATTTGTTCTTCGTGAATACTATAGCCACCGATCCCAGAACAGTCTGTGATAATACTGGTGGCTTGTTTTTCAGTATAATGACAGTGGCATGTAAAGTGCCCTCCGCCACACACCATTGGGTGGCTTGCGGAGTATCAATGTAGATGTAGATGTAGATGTAGATGTAGATAAGTGTTAAAAACAATCGCAGCTGTCTTCTATTATACTGATAAGCTTTAAAACAAAATATTTCTGCATGTTAATGTCCACAGAATACATTTCTATTTAAATTCTCGATTTATACATTATGGGTCCATTGGAACCAGGGTATGTAAATGTGCAGAAAATATAGGTCATGCAAAGTAGGATTAAATGACTTAATTGACGTTATAGATAACTTGGAAAACCATCAGAGAGAACAAAGATACTTCAGAAACGGACTACTTACTATTCATAACCAATTATTTGAAAAAAAGTTAAATTTTTTTGATAAAACTGAAAGTAGGAATATTAATTTTTTTGTTAGCAAGTGAAATGAATGGGTGTCCAAAAGAAGGGTTAAGATACTCCCCAGATTACATTATGTCTTGTAGCATTTTATTTTCAATATCACCACACACTTACGAGTTTATAAGGAGCGCAAATTGTCTTGCGCTACCCGATCCTAATATACAGCATAAGATTTGTCTGCATTTGCAAACACATTCAGCAGTTGAGCAGCTAGGGGGCAATTAACTGTTGTATTCAAAACACAAGCTCCTATTTATTTGTGAATTAGTTCTTGTTGTTCACTGATTAGTCTGTGATGTTAGTGACAAAAGTTCAATTAACACATGGGCCACGTCATTCTTTGCTTCCCCTTCTCAACTGTCAATTGTTTACAATCTTCTTTGTAATGACGCACAACCCCTTTTTTAGTTTAACATTTCGTTTACATATTAAAATGCGTCACATACCACTGGATCGATAAAGAAGATCCAGATCAGATAATAAAGTGCCCACAGTTAAAAACTGTTTCACAAATTACAGAACTCCTTATGGCGAAATTCTCTGCATGACGTGGAGTACAAACAGATAACAAATTTTTACCAAAAAAATTAAAGTATCTGTATAAAAACAACCTGGAGTGAGAAAATTTCAAAGTTGTGCTTGATATTTTCAATGAGAGGACTGTTCAAGGTTTGGTAGCCTTGGGGGAACATCATCTTACTGAAAGTTTTGAGAGCGCTGCTAAATTCATCAAAATTAATTTGTGCATGGTGGAACATTTTTAATATTGAAACTTCCTTGCAGATTAAAGCTGTGTGCCGGGCCGAGATTTGAACTCGGGACCTTTACCTTTCGCTGGCAAGTGCTCTACCAACTGAGTTACCCAAGCACGACTCACGGCCCCACCACCAAACTTTGTCAGTATAATCGATTTCAGAGAGGATCAAATTCAGTCTGTTCAGAAATATTTGCCTTTTCTTACACATACTTGTCAGGGCACTGTGCAAATGGTGTTCTTAAGAATCTGAGACACGACACATGTAAAACATATTTAGAGAGAGATTATATATTATCAGCATTAGAAAACAATGCAGGGTAATGAGGTTATTAATGTTGTTATTTCTGCTTATTTGGTTGGTAAAAGCTTGGTCTCCCGAGAACTTCAACACAGCTTCATTAGATGTCCTTTTTAATTATAGATCCTGATGAAATAAAAAAAGAAGACTTTTTCCGAAGGGAGTTTTCTTATAGTCAGGTAGATCACATAGACGACAGAATTCTTCAGTGGGTGGTAAAAGTATCGTGTAATATGTTTCTCAATAATTAGCAGTAGCGGAATAACAGCAAAAAGGGAAAATTTTCAGATGTAAAGTAGCTTGAAATAAATTTTGTATCAGGTTAACAATCATTTACATTTGTCATTTTCCTCTCATTCCTAATTTTCTCTTCTCAATACGTGTAATTGAGTTGTTAAACTGAAAGTGCATAATACTAAGCCTACATTTTACTTATAAGCATTTCATTTCATTAACGGCAGTATGCTGGTACATATTTGACAGTTCTCGTGACACAGACAGAAGGACGTATCAGATTTATGAAATCTTTCTTTTTGCTTTTTTGACTAAATCTTGGTTACATGAGGCTCTAGAATTAATCTGATCCTGACGACAACATCGATACGATCTTTGGTGAGTCATTTATGTCTCAGTGAATTATATTTTTGTCGAAGTAATTAAGCTTATGGTCACCAGAATAATTACTCCATCCTATCTGATAAGTTTTACTAAAACTATCTCCATCACGTAGAATAATTTACAGGCTGTGGCATATGGCGGTTTCACTCCCAACGTTTTTGTTAACAACCGGTAAAATTCTGCAAATGATCTCAAACACAATAGAAGAAAATCACAGAGCATTGCAACCAGCGTAACATGCATTTTGCACAACAGCATACAGGAGAGGCATTGTGTCTTTTTAAACGATAAAAGAGCGACACAGTTTCATTGTAAGTGGCATTGATAGTCGAGAACTAAGTCTCGTGATTTTTTTGCAATTTCACGAAAGAACTGCAGGCTTTTGCGGCAATCAGCGACGGTCTATCGGCAATGACGTCACAGTTGACCGTGAGGCCTGTGTATCAGAAGCTGTGGGCTCAACCCCCTGCAGTCTTCTGCACGCCTGGCTATCGAGAGTTGAATGAGCCGTCGGACTGCCTGGTTATGTCGTTCGTCTCGCCTTCAATCGAACATTTTTAATTCATCGAATTCTATTCCAGTATCGAAAGTGTTCTGATGCAACAGAAAGAAGTTGAAGCACGTTTTATTATGTTACACGTTACAAGGGAAATGATCACTTTTGTGGCGGTGTTCGTAGCGACAAACACTTGGCTGTAGAAATGGCTTACGAAGTCACTGCCACACTTTTAATAGCGGGCCGACCGGTCCGCTGGAACAGTAAACAGAAAGATGAAACCCCAAACACTCTGATTAAATAAGTCGGTACTTATCTTTATTCATGAAGATACAGAAACATAGTAGTGAACTTGGTGTCTACAGAAATCTGTCTAGTTCGAGTCGGAGCGGCTAGGTCAGCGTCGGCTGACGACAAACAACAACTCTGCTGCGATGAACACACAACTGACTAGTAAGTACACAAATCGGTGGCGAGTATACAACTGAGCGGCGAATACAGAACTGTCCTAGCGCTCGCGACTCCAGCGCTTAAGAAGCCAGAAGCCAGCGGTGGCGCGCGCAGACTTGCGGCGATTTGCTGTCTCGCTGGCGCTGCTTATACGGACGGCGTCCGTACTTTGATGCTGCCAACCTTTTGGAAGCGGGCTCGGTTGGCATTACTGGCTATGATACAACACTCCTCCCCCCCAAATCGCCGCACCGTCGTTGAATAATGACGTGGCGAGCGTCGACGGCGGGGGAGGGGTCTGGCCGCAGGCGTAGCAGAAGAGACCAGGGCGGAGACTGTTGTCGGTGGCAGTCCCCGGTCCGCACCCCAGCATTGGCTGTGCGGGGCCTCGGGAAACACCGACTGAAAACCGAGGTCAGGGTGCATGCCTGTGACCACGGGCGCAGCTTCTGGTACTGGACGCGACGGGGCGTCGGGACCCACGAAGAGAGGCAGCGTCTCCTGACGCTGCGTCGACGGCTGCTGAGTGGGCGCCGGACAAGGCGCTGCGGTGTCAGACTCCTTGGGGGTGCCCAAGGAAAGCGGCTGCAGGACAGGCTGCACAGCCACCGCTTGGGGAGGCGGCCCGGCTGAGGGGTCGACGTCCATCAGCTCCGAAGGCGGTGGCGACTGAAGAGGGACCGCAGGCGCCGGAGCGACCACCTGGGGCGCTCCCGAATGAAGCTGCGTGGGAGGCATCAACGGGACGGGCTGTCGGCGTGGTAGCGGCGACGGCTGCTGCTGCTGCCCTGGGGGCGGCAGCGAAGTCGGAAGGCGCTGCTGGAACCCGCCGCGGACCAAATCTGTGGACAAGGAGCGAGCGGCAGAATCCGGGCGGCCAGCGCGGCGCAACTGGTTCTGATGCCTCCTGTGCACCCCAGTAGCACCTTGAACAGTATAAAAACCGCGACCCTGGACACTTATCACGGTACCACGTTCCCAACGACGGCGACCGTGATAAACTCTGAAAAAAACGGCGTCGTTGCGCTGAAAACACGTGCGATGCTCAGAAGCGGCGGGTCGATCCGGGGGGTGCAACAACCGTAGTAGGGTGCGATGACGACGGCCGTGGAGAAGCTCCGCAGGCGAAGGGCCGTCGCGTGGCGTGGTCCGGTACGACGACAGGAACGTGATGAGGGCCTGCTGACGAGAGTGCGTAGCACAAAGGCGGTCCATATGATCCTTGAATGTGCGTACAAAACGTTCCGCTGCACCATTCGATGCCATTGGCAGAACAAAAACTTTCAAATTCAGCAGAGGTAAATTGTGGACCATTGTCAGACACTAAAACTTCTGGAAGACCCTCAATACAAAAAATTGAAGTCAACGCCTGTATAGTTTGTGCAGACGTTGTAGACTGCATGGGCACAACAAACGGAAAATTACTAAATGCATCTATCACGATGAGCCAACGAGAATTCCAATATGGACCAGCGAAATCAATATGTACTCGCTGCCAGGGACCGGCAGGGCGTGCCCACTCAAAATAGCGTTGAGGCGGAGCAGCTTGGTGTTCGGCACACGTCGAACAATCTGTAGACATCTGCGTAATCTGCTTATCAATGCCGATCCATGTACAATGACGGTGGGCAAGCTGCTTGGTGCGGACCACTCCCCAATGACCTTGATGCAACAAGTCGAGGACCTTTGATTGGAGCACTTGGGGAACCACTACACGAAGCTGGTCATTCTCGGTGCGTAACAGCAAAACTCCGTGCGAAACAGACAACAGATGACGTTGCGGATAATAGCGACGAACCACAGGATCCGATATGTCCTTTGCCTTGGACGGCCAACCACGTTGAACAAAACGTAATAGTAAACTCAGATGAGGATCCGTAGCTGTCTCACGTGCCACCTGACGATAATCAATCGGAAAATCCCGGAGGGATTGATGCTCATCGGCGTCAATCTGATGGCAAGAGTCTTCGGAGGAATCGAAGACATCATCCGCAGCAATCGGCAATCTAGAAAGCGCGTCAGCGTTTGCGTGCTGAGCTGTAGGGCGATACAGTATCTCATACTGGTATTGTGATAACAAAAGAGCCCAACGTTGTAGTCTTTGAGCTGTCCGCTGAGGAACTGGTTTAGACGGATGAAACAGAGACGTCAGGAGCTTGTGATCTGTTACCAAATAGAATGGTCTACCATAGAGGTAGTGATGGAATTTCGTGACACCGAACACAATAGCCAACGCTTCCTTGTCCAATTGGCTATAACTACACTGAGCTTTGGTTAGCAATTTAGATGTGAACGCAATAGGACGTTCGGTGTTACCGACGCGGTGAGACAACACAGCACCGAGGCCGTAAGAAGAGGCATCACAAGCTAATACCAGAGGCTTGTTAGGGTCGTAATGGACCAGACAACGATCATTCAATAAAGCCTCTTTAAGCTGCTGAAAGGCTGATTGGCAATCAGCTGACCACACAAACGGAACATTCTTACGGCGGAGACGATGCAACGGTGCAGCAATCTGTGATGCATTAGGTATAAACCTAATATAATATGTCAATGTGCCAAGAACTGCTTGCAATTCCTGCAGATTGTGAGGGGCGGGCAAATCACGAATAGCTGCTAAATGTGACTGGGAGGGATGAATGCCTTGAGCATTAATAACATGTCCCAGATACTCCATCTCCGTAAGGAAAAATGAACATTTATCGAAGTTGCAACGTAGGCCTGCCTGAGACAACACTTTAAACAAACACTCCAAATTACGGAAATGTTCAGCAGGCGTCCGACCGGACACAACAATATCGTCTAAATAGTTGCAACACGATGGCACATTAGCCAGAAGTTGTGACAAAAAACGCTGAAAAACAGCTGGAGCTGACGCACAACCAAAAGGCAAACGCAGAAAATGGAACAACCCCAACGACGTGTTTATGACAAAATATTGTTGTGATTGCTCGTCGAGGGGCAATTGCAAATATGCTTCACGGAGATCAATTTTGGAAAAGAAACGAGCTTCCCCTAACTTATCCATCAGCTCGTCCGGTCTAGGCAAAGGAAAAGAATCAATGACAGTCTGAGGATTAACTGTCGACTTAAAATCAGCACACAAACGTAACTTGCCAGACGGTTTCTTTATAATAACTAAGGGAGAAGCCCACTGGCTCGCTGAAACGGGTTGAATAACACCGTTGTTTTGCCAACGACGAAGTTCATCTTCTACAGGTGCCCGGAGGGCGTGAGGCACTGGACGAGCACGACAAAATCGAGGCTGAGCATTATCTTTTAACGTAATATGAGCGACAAAGTTCGCAGCACAACCTAGTTCGTCTTTAAATATGTCATTGTATCGTTTACACAAATTGGTTATGCTGTCTTGAGGAACAACAACCGAATTAATTTGCAACACATTGTCTTGGATAGACAGGCCAAACAAGTCAAAACAGTCCAATCCGAAAATGTTTACACTGTCTGTAGCGCGGAGCACTGTGAATGAAACTGTTTTTGTATTGCCACGGAATGTGGCTGGCACGCTACATACACCTAACACAGGAATTTGTTCGCCACTATAAGTAGCCAAAGAATGTTTTGCCGCTGAAAGTTTAGGGCGGCCGATAGCCGCATACGTAGCACTATTTATGAGAGTCACAGACGCACCAGTGTCTAATTGAAAATTGAAGGTCTTATCCTGGATGCGTAGCTTCACAAATAGTTTATTACACTGTCTCTGGATCGGTGCAGTGGAGGCGGAAGACACAAAATCAGCGCGTTTAGCGCGTGTCCGCTGCTTACGACAACTCGTGGGGCGGGCGGGTGGAACAACAACCCCCGCGTCACTTGCAGTCTGTACATCACTTTTTACAGCGTTTGAATTACGCTTGGGTCGCATAGCAGAGGGCTGGGTGGGTGGCTTATTCCGAACAAGTTTATTACCCACATGAACCGTGGAAGAGTCTTTAAACGCGACCTTCTGGGCGGGCTGGCTTTGAAGAACATGAATATCCATGGGCTGGGCAGCACTAGAATTGTTCATGCGTTTACGCAAACAAACAGTCTGAATGTGTCCTTTCCTTTGACAAAAGTGACAAACCGCGTTTCTTAACGGGCAACGTTCACGAGGATGAGCAAGAACACACTTAGGGCAAGACTTAACTCTATCATGTTGCACACGCGGCTGACGAATGTGTTTAACATGACGCGGCCGGCCAGTGTTTACAGTCTGACTCTGCCGGTGGGGCCGCGGGCGTGACATAACTTGCTTAGCACAGGCAATTTGAGAAATACATGGCTGATCTAACTCACACTCAGCATAGTCAAAAGTATCTTGGGCTTCAATGATGTTCGTCACAGTCTCTAAGGACGGGTCAGGCAACTTTAAGATAGCAGCACGAATACGAGAATCTGCAATGTTTTGAGTAATAGCGTCTCGTAACATGACATCACTGTAGGAAGCTCCACACACACAATTAAATCGGCACTGACGGGTGAGGCCCCGTAAATCTGTTAACCACTGTTTATTAGATTGATGTGGCAGTTTCTTTAATCTGAAGAACTTGAATCTGGCTGCTGCCACATGAACTCGCGACTCGAAATACTCAGCAAGCTTGTTAACAACAACGTCACAGTCTAAAGCTTCTGGCTGAAATCCCGGGAACAACTTACAAAGTAGTCGATAGATTTCCACGCCTGCAGTGGAAATTAAATAAAGCTGCCGCTCAGTACCTGTGATTTTGTAGACTGTCATGTGCGCCTGCAACTGCGCGAAATATTCTCGCCATTCTTCTCTGGATTCATCAAAAGCCCGGAACTGTGGTGCTGCCTGTGCTTGTTCCTTTTGTGTTGGAGGATTAGCCGTTTGTTTGGCGATTGCTTCCACCAGACTTTGTATTTGCTGACTCTGTAACAAGATCAACTGTTGTAATTCGGCAGACATAGTGAACACAAATTAAACCAGCCCCCAAAAGTTTATCGCTATAATTAGTATAACAAGAACAAGTTGAACCAGCCCTGCACACGAGTTCGGAAGACCTCGTCGCCAGTTTTGTGGCGGTGTTCGTAGCGACAAACACTTGGCTGTAGAAATGGCTTACGAAGTCACCGCCACACTTTTAATAGCGGGCCGACCTGTCCGCTGGAACAGTAAACAGAAAGATGAAACCCCAAACACTCTGATTAAATAAGTCGGTACTTATCTTTATTCATGAAGATACAGAAACACAGTAGTGAACTCGGTGTCTACAGAAATCTGTCTAGTTCGAGTCGGAGCGGCTAGGTCAGCGTCGGCTGACGACAAACAACAACTCTGCTGCGATGAACACACAACTGACTAGTAAGTACACAAATCGGTGGCGAGTATACAACTGAGCGGCGAATACAGAACTGCCCTAGCGCTCGCGACTCCAGCGCTTAAGAAGCCAGAAGCCAGCGGTGGCGCGCGCAGACTTGCGGCGATTTGCTGTCTCGCTGGCGCTGCTTATACGGACGGCGTCCGTACTTTGATGCTGCCAACCTTTTGGCAGCGGGCTCGGTTGGCATTACTGGCTAGGATACAACAATCACCATTGTAGAACATTTTATAGCGCTTTTCTTTTTTTCTTGCAGAGTAATTCTGTCTTGCTCGTTCGAAACGCGTCAGTTATAGTGCTTCTCGATTGTGAACGGATTAACATATTGATATTTCAATGAAACTCTGTATGCTGAACACGATTACCTAATTTTAAATAATGTTCACAACATGGCATTCATATTCTCGTGTCCTCATTCATCCGACATAGTATGAACCAACTCATAAGCAAGACAGCCTACTCCGTAGCTCTAGGTTATCAATATCACACATGCATTGCAAATGCTTGATCCACGTTACGAGGTACACACCACAATAAGACGCACCTCTTCAAAAATTAAAAGTTAATGAAGTAGTATTGCGCACATAAACAATAATTTCAGCATTCACGCGCCATAGCTGCGAACTATATAGCATTTGCCACGAACTACCATAACGAGTATTAAATATTTTTGTGATAAGTACTGCAAATATTCGAGCCCTTACATCAAAGTCTTTAAAGAACAAGAGATATATCATTGTGGAGTTGAACTCTACTTCAAATACTATCTGACAAGACGTCAAAATGCGAAATAAATGTGACTTCCAGCTGTCGGCTGCTACTGGTCGGTGAAAGGCGGGCCACACAACTGTTGCCTGGCGTTGCCAACAGATGGCAGGGCGGTAGTTAGTCTTTTGCTCACGGCACTACATGTTGGTTAACTATGTACTATTAACACCTGTATGCAAGAACATCGACTTCTTTACTGATACATTAGTTCCCCACAAAGGGTCAGACTGATGAAATATAAACCACTCTTCAAAGTTTAGGCGAATTAAACAGCATTTCAAACTAAATAAGAACATGGCTATGAAATATGTTTTTTTCTTTTTCATGCACATCCTCTCCCGAAACAATGTCCATATCATCCCTGGTTCTATGGGGAACATATACGTTTTGGCGATCCTCACATTAGAGTCTGACTGTCTTTCTCGCCGTCCCCGAACGTTTCTGGAATTCAGTTCCCACATGTATCATAACACAAAACTTCTTTCTAGCGCAACAGGGAGATACTCTAAGTTTCCCATCGCATTTAACATCCACATTTCTCAATCCTTTCACTAAATTTGTAGTAGTTGTCTGTTCACCTAAACGCAAAATATTCGCCAATGCGCCGCTAAATGTACCCTTCAGAAAACGCTGTAACAAAGAATCTCTTCAGAGGAGAAAAATGAACAAGATCTGAAGATCGCAGAAGACTAGTAGCGTTCGGTGGAATGCAAATGAACTATATGTTCTTTTTCTCACAAAGCTCTGAAGATTTCATTGAGATTTGAGAAGAGAGAATATTTCAAATATTAATCTCCTTCACTCCTTATTTGAGGCAAACATGAGGAAGTGAGTTTGAATTCAATTGTCAATCAACTCTGTTCTAGCCACCCACTCTGCTGTGTTTATTTGCGTTCCAGGAGGTGGCTGTATATCCAGTCAGTCCATTTTCGTTTACGTTTATCAGTAAGATAAGGCGGAAGGAATTCTCCTGCTGCATTCCCCAACAACATAAGAGTGAAGCACGGTCTTGAGGTGTCCTCAGTTTTCTCAGGACGTCGACATGTCCAACGAAATAAGAGCTTTCTTTTGCTGGTATGTCATGAAACACATTTTCATCAAAACTGTAAACTTTTCAGCAGGACCGCCTTTAACCTCAGCTTGGTATTTCTCTAAAACAGATATTGATTACATTCTCATTTACAGCAGCACCCTTCGTTTAAATATTGACTGTAAATTTGTGAGACAGTTCAGAACTATGTCTCTCTAAAAATGCCTTTCCCCAGGCCAATTCAAGCATATTATCAGCAAGGCAGTCTACTGTTCTTTTTCAGGTGACATGATTTAACCATGCACTTGAAGTCAGATATTGATATTGGAAGAACCGTATCACTGACACTGATACAGTCTTTTACAAAACGTCTCTCTTCAATCTGGGTAAGAACAGTGGGCATTGCAGCTTTTCCGTCATTCTTGTTTCTCAAATTGTTCACAATGGTTTGTCTTGGAATGTAATACTTCCTTGCAGCTTTCCTGTGTCCATTTAGTCGAGAAGTAATTTCTTCTAATATCTTCTTGATTTTCATTCGAATGACCGGTTTCGTGCCATATTCCTGAGAACCTGGTTTTGGACGTTTCTGTCATTCTGCAGTCTGTAAAAGAAAAACATAGTAAGCCTACAGTACTGTTTTAATTCGTGGCTAATTGGAGGCTTAGAATGAATATTTATGCTTATTTATAATTGCACCTACAGTACTTTTCGAATAATTTGGAAGAGTGTAGAACAATTGTACTTCCTTCTGCATAATCCTCTATTGTTCTTCTCGATAGCTGAACTGACTCCAAAATTTCCTGAAAGATGTTACTTCTACTAATAGTCGATAGCGATATTGTGGTCGACACTAGAGGTAGACTTAAAACACTTTAATCTTTAATTACACTCTCAGCGTAAAGTGTTCACCGATATGGCCAGATTTGTGTCTCACATATAGTTCGAATCAAAGGAATGCAGAGTACTACCTGCTACACAGGTTCATAGATTGTCACATTGTCCTAGCGTTAGTAAGGACACGACACAGTCCAGTAGCTGAAAAAAGTTTACCTGTGACAAACATTTAACCTATTAGTTCACCATATCACTGCCCTCATACACAGTTAGAGAACTCGAAACACTTAAGATAGTGCACAAAAATAATCAAGTCCGTCAACACTGCTCTGCTAAGCGGTCATTGTTCATGAGAGTCAATAATCACGGATGTTCCTCTAATAAGTTTTCACTCAGAGTTAATTATTGATTACTGTCAAAAAAGTCACAAATGAAGCCCAGAGTTGAAGAAAACGAACCGTACACAAATAGCGCGAATATTTCAGAATGTTTGTTATTGTACTACGGCACACAGCTTACGACATGAGACACAGATGTTGCTCCACTTACCCTCAGCCACAGACTGCCTGACCTCAGCTGTGCTAGGTCCGTACGTACATTCGCCTAGGAACACTATTATTGATAGCAATCATTTGGCATGAAATATTTTATTTCCTCAAAACACTAGCTTCCGAATTAGCTACTTAATTAACAAATGCTGCAAATCAAGGGGAACAAAAAAAATCATTAACGTAATTATAATGCCCCAATTCAGAATAATCAATGTACTAGAACAGTGGTAATTTTTTGCTGGCGCAATGTTACTCTAAAATGACATGAACTTGCAATTAGATGTGTCACAGTGTTTATTTCGACACAGTAACTAATCGCTTGAAATAACATTTCATCACTGTAAACAGAAGGAATTATTTGACTGTTTGAAAATGAAACATTATGAAGGAGGTCATGGTATTGAAATCTCTGCCTGTATTTCTTTTTTCACAACAAATGAGGTAACACTCGTTTCACTTTACTTCTTGCACACGTGACGTAATTTTGACGTCATACGCAAAAATCGAACACGGCTATCGAATTTCGTTTGCGTTCAATATGGGCCTCTCACAGGACTTTATCTTCGCGTACGGGATGTTTACAGAAAACGTCGTTCTTGGAATGATTTATTATAATCGTTGCTAAATAAAAGTCACATAATGATTTATCGACGGTTAATGTCTTCTTATAAGAGTGTTCTTAGGAATGAGTTGTTATCGTCAATAATTGACAATTTAAACATGAAACAGCTTATTTTATAATCCGCAGTATGCCGTTTCATGGTTACGAGGCGCTGATAACTTATCGCAGAGACGTTAGCATCTTTAAAGTCAGTTAATAACGTATCAACCGTTGAACCCTTCAACAGAGAATATGATAACGAAGACACAAGAAACAAATCACAACTGTGACGTCACCGCCACTAGGCTGTCGCTGCAAACCAGCATCAGTGCAAGAACGTGTACTTCTTCCATGAGAGCGTAACAGACTTAGTTCTCGACTGTCAGTCTGTGTGCCATTCCTGTAGGCTATTGTGCCAAATGCATGACACGCTGGCTGCAACTCTCTGTGATTTCCTTCTATTGGGTATGAGATCAAATACAAAATTTTACTGCTTCTTAAGAAAAACATTGCTAGTGTAACCGACATACACCATAGCCTTTAAAGTATGCTATAGCAGTTAGTGAGATATAGTTTTAGTAAAAGCAGACAGGATGCAGTAATTATTCTGGTGATCACGATTTTAATCACTTTGACAAAATTGTAATTCACGGAGACATAAATGACTCACAAGAGAAAGTTCGATATTGTCGCTCAGATAGTTTAGTCCCTCATGTAACCAAGTTTTAATCAACAAAGCCAAAAGAGAGATTTCATAAATCTGATACGTCCTTATGTCCCTGTCATATGTACCAGAATACTGCTGTTAATGAAACGAAATCTTTGTAAGTAAAATATAGGCTTAGTATGATTATGCACATTCAGTGTTAAAAATGCAATTACGCATATTGGTAAGAGAAAATTTGGATAGAGGGGAAAATGACAAATATAATGTTGGTTTACATGTCACAAACTTTATTCCAAACTACTTTACAGTTGACAATCTTCTCTCTTAGCTGTTTCTACAGTTATGGCAACGTTAATTTTCTTAACATAATTATTGAGAAACATATTACACCCAATTTCACTACACACTGAAGAAAGCTATGATCTGTGTGATCTACCTTGAAAGGTGGCTACACTGAGCCACAGCGCTAGAGATTGCGCCAAAGAGTTTTATTCGGCCGCCTCCACTGGCAGTGCTTGTCGAGATGTGGCAGTAGTCAGTGCTTGTGGAGTGGTGGTAGCGAGTCGGTGTTGAGATGTTGTAGTAGGGAGTGCTTGTTCCATGTTTTATTCAGTTTGTTTGATGGGCTAGACAGCAGATGTTGTTCGAATGGAGACATTGTAATGATCAGAGTGCTTTTAGTCAATATATATGAAGGTAAAAAAATTCCCTTTTCTTTTATTATTTCAGTGTCTTAAATAATGCGTCATTACAGGTTCAGTCAACAAAGCATCTGGCTTGTGTTCTTGTATTAGAGTGTAATTCTGGTTTCCTTACGCAATTACAGTATTTCTGTTTATTTTTTTTAATTACTTCAGTGTAAATGGTATTTAAAATATCTGGTCTTATTGAGGAAGAACCGTGCCAGATGTGTACGTTGAATCACACTTCCACACACAGAACAGGTACACTTGTGCCTTGTTGTTTCGTAGCTTTCATAGTTGCTGGGGACTTAATTAATTAATTGTGTTAACGGAAATTTCATTTCATTCTTTGTTGTTGTTCTATGCAGCCAGATTGCGTACAAATACTAGTCAGGACCAACGGTTACGAGACAGCGGACAGACAGCGACTGAAAATTAAAATTGTTTGCATTCTTTTTAATAATTCAGCCCCCATGCACGAAGAAATTTAGAATCACAGATAGCAGAAGGGTTTGAAGAAAGTAATTTGTTTCATTTACGGGATGCAACAAGAGAGTGCCAGGCGCGCGAACTTGACAATAATCGCCACTGTAACTGGGACAGATGCGGTAGGTCTTTGTCGCCACGAGGCGAAAACTTTGACTATAAACACTTTTTGACTGTTCGGAAATTTAAGATCTTTCGCAATTCCAAGAATGACATACATCCATGTTCATGGTTAGATCAATTTATGTACGCACTTCCACCAAATTGGTCACTAAGTCACAAACTGGAATTTATGTGTGGATATTTAGAAAACGAATCGGCGACGCGCATGCGCGCACTTATTAGAGATTGTAATAATTTAAATGATTTTTATCATGCATTTCTATCGGCATATTGGTCCGAAAACACACAAGACAGAGTCAAACATAGTCTTATTATGCAGCGTAATTTTAAACAGTCTGAGTTCCGCACGCCAGCAGAATAATTTGAAGACATGATTCGAAAGAATCAGTTCCTTTCCAGCCCTTATAGCCCGACTGAATTAATTCGCATTTGTTTAACTAAGCTGCCACAATCCATAAGACAAATTGCTTTAGCTGGAAGATGTAAAAACGACATTGAGACTTTTAAGACTTTGCTACAAGAACTCGAGTATGACAACGACGACCTGACTTCCTGTAATTTTTTCAGTAACAGTAATTACAATAGATTTTCAGAGAAAAGGGATAGTGATCGGAATGGGCGTTATATGGGTAATTTTGAGAATGACAGACGTAACAGACAGGACAATAGATACCAGCCTTATGACAATAACAGACGTTCTAACAGAAATTACACAGACAATTATAATAACGGTAATTCGTACCGGAATGATCAATCATACGGAAACAGTAATCGGTATCATCAAGACAGAAATTATTCATACAGTAATAGAAATTCTTACTACAGAAATAACCAGGGTAGTAGGTCTAACAGTAATTTCTGAAGTGATAGTCGAAATTACACAAGAAGTAGTCATGCAGACAGACAGGAAAATAGAAATTTTAATAACAGACACAACCAAGAATTTGTATCTAACAGACAGAAGGGACGTAATTGGCATCCCCCACGTGACAGAACTTCAGAGAGAAAAGTGCAAATCGTAGAAATTGATCCAGGAAATGACGCGAATAATCAAAGACGTGACGTAAGCAATGGACAATGACATGTAGCTTCGGCTTCTGGCAGCAATATAGAGGGTTCAGAAAGTAATGACACTACGACTTTACGCTACGCCTGGAAGACATGAGAGAAATTTTGCTAGACGAAAAGGAAAATAATGTAGACGCATTTTTACATCTTGTTGTTGAAGTATGTGTGGGTAAGAATAAGTTCACTGCGGTTTTAGATTCTGGGAGCCCATTCAATGTCATTAGTGAATCAGTTTTTCGTATATGTGTAAGAACCATTGCTTGTCCTGTGTTACCTGTTTCTAAAACTACAATTCGAGGCGCTATTTCTGGAAAAAGTGTGGAAGTTAAACAACAGACCAACCTAAAATTTATTTGTCAAGGATACGAATTTTCTGCTAATTTTATTATTGTTCCATTACTCAGTACACAAATTATATTAGGTATGGAGTTTCTTAACACACATAAGGCAATTTTGAACTTTAAAGAAGGAAGTGTGAATTTGACTGTTGCCGGAATGCCGAAATGTTTGAAATTTTTCGAGTGTTTAGCAAGATCTGAATCAGATACAAAATGTTTAAGGTTTCTTGCTTCTGATGTTTTCGTTGAGCATTATGACGACAATGTGTTCATTCATGACAACGGCAATAGATACAGAGACGCGATGGATGATATAATTAATAGCGAAAAATTAATTAATGAAAAGGTTAATAAAGCTGAATTGCCAGATGACATTGCAAGAGAAGAACTGCACCAAATTTTGACTTCAGATGCTACAGTATTTAGTCATGACACAGGAACTTTACAAGGCTTACAATATTTATTTAAAGTAAAAGAACACACACCATTTCGGGGGAAAACGTATGCTATTCCTTTGGCTTACAGAGATAGGGTTAAGAGTGAACTTCAATACATGTTAGATCAAGGCATTATTGAGCCAGCAGTTAGTCCTTATACCAGCCCATTACATGTCGTTCTTAAAAAGGATGGGTCAATTTGTTTGGTTCTGGATTCCAGACAGATAAATGATATCATCATTCCTGAAACTGACCGTCCACAAAATTTAGATGAACTTCTTCAACATTTCCATGGAATTAAAGTTTTATCAACGTTTGATATGCGCGCAAGTTTTTGGCAAATAGAACCCCACACTGATTGTAGAAAATACACTGCCTTTTTAGCTTTTGGTAACTGTTACCAGTTTCGGAAATTACCGTTTGGACTTACTGTATCTTCAGCAGCATTCATTCGTAGTTTAAACGAAATTTTACCTGTTTATCTTCGTGACAATATTACTTCATATGTTGATGATATTCTTATTGCTAAACATTCTTGGAGTGAGCATAACAAAATTTTGAATTCATTATTACGTATCTTTGCAAGAGTTGGCATTACAGTGAACTTGGAAAATTCTGAATTTGGTCGTTCTCAGGTGAAATTTCTTGGTCACATTATTTCTACAGAAGGTATTCTTCCTGATCCAGAAAAACTAGACGCTGCTCATAATTATGCTGTTCCTACCACAAAACGTGATGTTCGTAGTTTCCTTGGTGTCTGTAATTTTCTTAGACGCTTTGTTAGATTGGACAATTTGGCCACACCTCGTTTATGTGAACTATCTGGAAAGAATTCTAATTGGTGTTGGGATGAGGAAGCTCACTCAGAATTTGAACAACTTCGTGATGCTTTAGTTGCTGCTCCACTTCTTTCACATCCGGATTTATCTAAAGATTTTTGTTTGGCGACGGACTCATCATACAAAGGCCAAGGTGCACATTTATTTCAAGAGATAGAAGAAAACGGCGTTGTAGTACAGAAGACTATTGCATTTGGAAGTCGTGTTCTCTCTAAATCCGAAAAGAATTATTCGATTATGGAACTTGAAGCTTTGGCTGTTGTTTGGGCTTTTACAAGATTTCAGACATTTTTGTTTGGCAGATATACTAAGGTTTACACCGATCATCGAGCTCTGGAATTTCTTATGTCAACAAAATTAACTCATGGAAGATTGTCACAATGGGCGCTGTACCTACAGGAATTTGATTTTAGTATTGTTTACATACAGGGATCTTCAAATATTGTTGCTGATGCTTTATCACGTGCACCTATGGGTTTGAAACAAAGTGCTGAAGAGGACTGCAAGGAAAACAATTATTGTTTGATGTATATTCAAGGTGTTGCGTTTGAGAATTTTATTTTGTCTTCGCTCCAGGACATCGCTAAGGAGCAAAATAAGGATCCAATCTGGAAGGACATTAAGGAGAAGTGGAGGAGAAAGGAAAGCGTAGCGATCAGACAGTATTATTTAGTTCGTAATGACATTCTTTTTAAACGAAAATCGGTCGACAACTCTGTTTGGTTAGTTTGTATTCCTGATGAGTGGGTTAATAAACTGATTTGGTACACACATTTCAGTTATGCACACTTTGGTCCCAGAAAATGCTTTCATAAATTAAGAGAAAATTGCTACTTCAGTAATATGGAAAAACGTATTCGATCTGTTGTTGCCAAATGGAAATTATGTCAAAAGGCTAAGCCGCCAACTATTTCTCATAGAGCACCGTTGTTTCCTATCATTTCAGCGAAATTAAAGGACATAGCTGCAGTCGATTTGTTTGGTCCAGTGGTTCGTTCTACTAATGGTTTTGCGTACATTTTCGTAGCAGTGGAATTGACATCAAAATATGTGTGTTTTACACCTTTACGCAAAGCAACAGCTCGTTCAGTATCTAACGCTTTCATCAACCATTTTCTTAAAGAAGTGGGTCATGTTGATAAGGTTATATCAAATAATGGATCACAGTTTCGCTCTAAAATTTGGCTTCGTACTCTACGGCGTCGTAAGATTAAACCAATTTTCATTTCACTTTTTCACCCTCAATCTAACGCTTCAGAGAGATGGATGAAGGAAATCAATAAATTGTGTCGACTGTATTGTCATCAGAATCACAGAACGTGGGATCAGTATCTTCATATTTTTCAAAACATTCTGAATGAACTCCCTAATGATTCAACTTCTTTACCGCCTATATTGATATTAAAAAATAAAGCACCGACAAATCGCATTTCTGAAATCGTTCCTTTTCCGCCTACACGGAAACTGCGGCATTCTGAAGTTGTCAACCTGGCTCTACAAAATATTGCGTCTGTGGCTGATAGAAGAGAGAAATCAGCTAAACGTCCTGGTCGTTTAAAAAATCTTGTCAGTTGGTCAAAAGGTGTTAATTAAGTCTCATCGTTTGTCTCACAAAGGAAAAGGCTTGTGTCGCAAATTTTTTCTGCTTTATAACGGTCCATATAGAGTTCGCAAAATTATTCATGATAACACTGTTGAAGTAGAAACTCTTAAATCTCGACGCTCTAAGGGAGTACATCATATATCGAACATTAAAATTTTTTTGGAATGACATTCTTTCTAGAAACTAACAGTTATACGTAAACACATGGAGAGTACAAGGATACCGCGCCGTGTTCCGGCGGCGGCACATACTCAAAGCAACAATGAAGTCTGCGCGCCGCACAAGGCAGTCGTTGACCGCAAACAATTACTTCCTTCGTCACGCGCCTACAGCTGATCGAGCGCTCAGTGCGAATACACTGACAGCCGTAAACAAATACACAGTCTAATTTCTCCGATTAAATTCAGTATAAAGCTATAGTGACTTGATAAATTATGTTATTAACGTTCAGTATTTTTCAGGATACGCTTGAATAAAATATTTAAGACCTTCAGGTAAATTCTGTGTGCGTCCGACGTTAAGAGGACTTGCTATCGAGAAAATTTCAGGAAGAATGTAATTTCGAAGATGAAACTAATAAACTAAAAAGGTAACGATTAATTGAGTTTATTTTTCAGGTAACATATTTCCACTTAGGTAAGTATTTTAGACGTAATTTGCTGCTTGCGATTACGTGACTCATACTTTGTGCTAAATTTCATGTTCTATGAATTTACTTGTGAAGCGACGTGCTTGCGTACATTAACTTATTTTGACAATGATTGATTAATGAACAGGGTTGTTACTTATGTATATTATGCATCGCTTGGCTAATATGCTTTTTCACTGATGTCACATTTTTTTCTATTATGTGCCTGCTGTGCTTATTTATTTGAATTATAATTGTCACCTGATTAATTGTGCTGATATGGTTATGTATGTAAGTTATACTTTGTGATTTATCTGCTTGCGCCATCATGTTTACTTATTAAGATTATGTATGAACATTTATTTGCTTATGCTGATATGATGATAATGAACTGTTTATTATGTAAGATAACATATTTGCTGCTTTGCGTATGGATTGCATATTTATACATTTCTGTTTGTTGTCATAACTACTCTTTAATTTGGTATATAGAAATGCCGATATGAGGTGTACGAACATAGAGTTTAGGTCACACTATGGTATTAATTACAGATTGTTCGCTTGGCAGAGCCTCATTGTAGGAATTGTGCTGCATCCACTTGTTGAGATTCTGTTCTCTACTGGTATATTTACTCGCTATTGCATGTTTTGCTTACGCTCAGTGCCTTATAAGATAAGAAAATGAACTGCTATAATGCTACGAACGACATTAGTACAAGAAACTTCATGGAAGTCACATGAGCTGGAGGTTTTATGGAAGCTGCATAAATTTATGCTAATAGGAAGGAAGCTAACGACATGACATACCAACACTAGGTTTAGACCATTGACAGTTATTACACTGCATTCTTCATGAGCAATTGAAATAGCAAGTGATACTTGACACAAGAAATACTCCACATGTTTGCTTCTGTTTGCCATAATTCTTGAAGTGGTGTACACACTGAAATATCAAGATTATTCACACTTCGTAATCGTACTTACTTACTGAAAGTTCTTCGAACTAAAGGCTGTTAGAGGTCATGTATGCATTTCTTTTGTTTAATGATGGACAAGGTAACCAAAATGTATCTTATAATTCATAATGAGCTGAAGATTTGGATCGCATGGATTACACAGAGGTTGTGTGTGGACATTGTGTCTTCGGATTGTATGGGATGATGAACTGAAGTTTGCACTAGGATTTTATCTGTACTTGTTCAAGGAGACTGACTAGAGGAAAGAGTTGTTATGGAAGTGAAATGATATTATGTTAAGGTTTATATGTGTCGATGTATTGAAGAGGTATTATTGAGGTACTGAGATTATGTGAAGTTGATGATTATTGGAGTTTTGGTGGACAAGAGGTAAGGTAAATGGTATTGATGATAAGGTTTATATGTATCGATGTAAGAGGTATTATTGAAGTATTAAGTTTATGTGATGATGATTATTGGAGTTTTGGTGGATAAGAGGTAAAGAAAGTGAGGAGAATATTTTTTTTTGTTGGTTTATATGGAACAAGGAGGATGAAGATGGCAGACTAGAACACTCAAGTAGAAGGTAGATTGTCTACATACACACTTTGTTAAATCACTAAGAAGTATATACTTTTTTTGGAGAGAGGAAGTATTTGCATATCTTGGCACACTGACAGTTGTTCAGCAACCGTATATTGATTTGGCTTGGCAAACATTGGTCTTGACATGATGACTATGACGTTGACTAACTATTATTGTCTGTTATACACCGTGCCACTACTACTTGATACACAAGTTGAACATCAAATTTCGACAGAATTGCATTTACACAGTTAATACTATTCAACTACACAGTAGCACTTAATGTGGATGAAAGATGAGTGAGTGTGTTTTGTGTGTTTTCCTTTCCTAATCCCAAATAATTGGCGCCGACCTATCTCCTAAATATTATTTTACTTGTTTGTTGTGGCTTGCACTGACACCTATAAATATTATAGGTTTACTGGTATTTGTGTACTTGTAATAGTTAATATGACAAATATCTGATATCATTTGTGTGTTTATTATAATTTTTATGTTTAGAGTAAGAGCATTGATGATAGTTTTGTAAAAGCAATTGTGTGTGCATTCAAACTGTTGTTCTTGCCTGCACCTGTTCAACATAATGGGTGCCACATAGGAATGTTTAATTTCTGCTGATGACTGCTGATGAACTGTCTGATTAGTGATAGTGAGTATTATGGACTATTACCTGCACTTATTCAACATGGTGGATGCCACCTGGAAATATTTAATTACTGCTGATGAACTGTCTAATTATTGATAGTGAATATTATGGACTGTTACTTGCACTTTTTCTACATGATTGGTGCCACTAGGACATGTTTAATATTTGCTGATGACTGCTGATGAACTGTCTAATTAGTGATAGTGAATATCATGGACTGTTACTTGCACCTGCTCAACATTACTGGGTGCCATTGATGGAACTGTTTCTGCTGAATGATGTCACTTGTTGGTGTCTGCACCTGTTCAACATTGCTGGGTGCCACTGATGGAATTGCTTCTACTGAACTGATGTCACTTGTTGCTGTCTGCACCTGTTCAACATTGGTGGGTGCCACTGATGGAACTGCTTCTACTGAAAAGATGTCACATGTTGGTGTCTGCACCTGCTCAACATTGCTGGGTGCCACTAATGGAACTGTTTTTACTGAAATGATGTCACTTGTTGCTGTCTGCACCTGCTCAACATTGCTGAGTGCCACTGATGGAACTGCTTCTACTGAAAATGTCACTTGTTGCTGTCTGCACCTGTCAACATTGCTGGGTGCCACTGGTGGAACTGCTTCTACTGAAGAAGTCACTTGTTGGTGTCTGCACCTGTTCAACATTGCTGGGTGCAACTGATGGAACTGCTTCTATTGAAATGATGTCACTTGTTGGTGTCTGCACCTGTTCAACATTGCTGGGTGCCACTGAAACTGCTTCTACTGAATTGAAGTCACTTGTTGCTGTCTGCACCTGTTCAACATTGCTGGGTGCCACTGATGGAACTGCTTCTATTGATATGATGTCACTTGTTGGTGTCTGCACCTGTTCAACATTGCTGGGTGCCACTGATGGAACTGCTTCTACTGACATAACGTCACTTGTTGGTGTCTGCACCTGTTCAACATTGTTGGGTGCCACTAATGGAACTGCTTCTGCTGACTGATGTCACTTGTTGGTGTCTGCACCTGTTCAACATTGCTGGGTGCCACTGATGGAACTGCTTCTACTGACATAATGTCACTTGTTGCTGTCTGCACCTGTCAACATTGCTGGGTGCCACTGGTAGAACTGTTTCTACTGAAGAAGTCACTTGTTGGTGTCTGCACCTGTTCAACATTGCTGGATGCCACTGAAACTGCTTCTACTGAAATGAAGTCACTTGTTGCTGTCTGCACCTGTTCAACATTGCTGGGTGCCACTGATGTAACTGCTTCTATTGAAATGATGTCACTTGTTGGTGTCTGCACCTGTTCAACATTGCTGGGTGCCACTGATGGAACTGCTTCTACTGACATAATGTCACTTGTTGGTGTATGCACCTGTTCAACATTGTTGGGTGCCACTAATGGAACTGCTTCTGCTGAATGATGTCGCTTGTTGGTGTCTGCACCTGTTCAGCATTGTTGGGTGCCACTAATGGAACTGCTTCTACTGACATAATGTCACTTGTTGATGTCTGCACCTGCTCAACATTGCTGGGTGCTATTGATGGAACTGCTTCTACTGAGAAGATGTCACTTGTTGGTGTCTGCACCGGCTCAACATTGCTGGGTGCCACTGACTGAACTGCTTCTATGGAAATGATGTCACTTGTTGCTGTCTGCTGTAGTGTTACCTTTTATTATCTTCTCCTCATTAGCTATTGAAACAACATCGCTTTGTTATGTAATTTTAATTTTCACCAAAAGCACATTCAACACATCACGGAAAAAATACACGTCTTTCGTATCAAGACAAGAGAGAGAGAGAGACATCTATTAGTTCTTAAAAAAACAAAAAAACTACGCAAAAGTAAAAAAAAATTACAAAATTATTTACAAATCGGTCGCTGGCGCAGCGCTCTTCTGCGTGCACGATCGTAAATTGTAACTTTGCGGAAGTCAAAGTACCATTACAATGCCTCCTCTACTGACACGCTCCGGAAGCGAGCGTGGCAGTATAGAAAATTTACATAGATACATACATATATGAGAAAATAAGAAATTTACATATTACAAAAAATATTTCTGAGCATAGTCAGGGATATCAGTCTTTGTATACAGTCTTTCTGGTGTGTATCTTCTTTAGGAGTCGTAACATCAATGTCTTTGAATTGCAGCGTATTATCGTTGCTTAGCACAGCGTTTGAATTCAGTTCACATGATTCGTGTTAACAATGGAATTAATTCGAACAATAAATGTTTCTATTATATTGCTCCAATGTCTTTAAACGTAGTATCGGTTTCTGAGTGTGTGTGTGTACTGCCTGGATCTCGTGCGTGTGACTTGAAGAAAATCCGAAGTTTGTTCAATGTGTCAACACGAAATTGTGATCTCCAGCAGTCGAATTTTGGTGGCGTCTACCGGGGTATAAATGATCAATGAGGACACAGGAAACACCTCACTGCCTACGACAGGTGATGAGCTTGTCTTTTACACCAACCTGAAGACCTGCCGGTTTCCACAACACCATACACTTCAAAGCATATTGACACTACGTAAATATTGCTTGACCAGTGTTCCATCACGTTGGTTTCATCTTTGCATTTTCAGTTGCATTTATATGAATCATGTGCTACATGCACAAGTCCTTTGCAGCTCGTTAACATCTCCTTAAAATACATTTCTTGATATAGTAAGTACGTAAATTAACAAATATTTACAATTAATCATTATATGAGATATTTACATTGTTGTCATATACTACATATACAGAATTAAATGAAAAATATAGTACATTTTTTACGTTACATTTAATATCATTGTGCTGACATGTGAATTAAATTACATTCAGATTGAAATATACATTCTATTTATTTTATTTGTTAGCTCTCTCTCTCTCTTTTTTTCATTTATTTATTTATTTCCCCATTACACTTGCAACATTTGAAGATAATTGTGGAAACTCGCTAGAATATTCAACTTAAAATTCATCTTACACCCTGGAATAAAATTTACACATATTTCAAGCTTCAAGACAGCCCTCTGTAGGAGGATAGGTTCATGGGATGGTTGCTAACTACTTCATAAATACTAGTAAAGTCATCCCCTACAGTGGACTACACAAAATAAAATATGATAAATAAAATACATGTTAACTTAATATAACGTAAAAGTTCCTATACTTAATACCATTTCTAAGTGTGGTGTCCCCACTATTGCTGTTTCTAAGAGTGGTACCCCTCTATTACCGTTTCTAGGAGTGGTGCCCCTCTAAATATCTTAGGATCCTACAAGTATGTACATCAGTGTGGTAAGTATATATATATAGTTCAAGTCAATCATGTTCCTATAAAGTTTGTATAGTTTATCTCCTTTTCATGAGTATCAAGCAATATAAATAAATGTTTTACTTAATATATAAATAAATAAATAAATCTTCTTAGATAACTGCTGCTGCGTTCCATGCTGTATATCCATTCTGTATTTACCTTGTGGTACCTGTAAAATTCTATTCATAAATAAATATGTGTGTATGTCTCTCCATACTGTCAGATAATCATGAATTATATGATGTCAAATACTTCATCAACATGTATAAATTTTTTTAAGGAAGGGATGAGAGTATGAACCGCAACAGAGGACTGACGTTTTGTTTTCTCCTTATTCTCCTTTCTATTTAATGGTGCATTAGTTCAGTACAGTAGATGAGCTTTAATTATGTCATTAGATGACTGCTAAATATGTTCTCTTAAATAATTCTTCCAATCTGAAGTGTCAAGCTTACATAACTCCAAAAATTTCATTAAAAGTTCCCATTAGATTAGTGTTAAAGTGTTATAGATTTAAATCTTCTGGTATATTTCCAACAGTGGCTGCTGTAAATAATCCTTTCCACATAAATCTATACTTTCACCTTTAGTTATAAGAATATATGATACCACATAAGTTATTATCTCAGGCATACCAATCTTTCAATAAATAATATTCTTTCCACTACTTTAATTCTGTATTCCATGAGTACATGTGATATAGCGTTCAAATCTAGTTCTCTCCTCTCAACATATTCTCAGTTACTCATAACATTCTCACCTATCCATTATTCATTCTTCACAAAATAACATATACTTATTCCTCAGCATTATATATATATTTTCCTCTTATTCATCACCACTTACTTTTTACTTCAACAACAACAACAATAATAATAATAATATTAATACCATTTTCTCATCTTATATACCATTTACCTCTCTCCGTATTACTATTTGTCCTCTTATTAAACTAAAATTACATTCACTCATCTCATTCAGTCACTCACATCACTCATATCAACATTACTATTATCACATGCCTCCTAAAGAAAATAATTCTGTTTAGTTCTCTGCCTCCTCTAATGTGTATATGCCTCCTCTAATGTGTATATGCCTCAACAGCAACTCCTCTTATAACCAAATATCTTATTAGCTATTGGATGGTTCACATTGCTTAGTAGACTTACCTGCATTCATTAGATTGTAAGTATCTGTATAACTTAAATGTAGGCTCATCATAACTGTATATCATATTAATTATCTTCTCCTCAGTAGCTAACATTTTACTGTATGTATTTTTTCAAATGTCTGTGTGGATGTAGACCTCTGGGTTTATGTGTTAATTGATATTCTAAAGAATAACAGCCAGGGTGTGGAATATTTGCAACTCGGTATGGTCCAGAGTATAAGATCTGCCATTTCCTGTTTAAATGTTTCAGTTTTGTGGGTTTAGGATGTGTTCTTAGCAAAACTAACTCATCAACTTGAAATGTTTGGGCTTTCCTGACACCTCTGTCATATTTCTGCTTTCTTTCCTTAGCTTTGTCACATAATGTTGTGTAAGCTTGTCTTACCTTTTCTTCTAAACTAACATGATTTGTTGTTGCTGTAAATTTAGGTAGAGGGTCTGTCCATTCATTTCTTTCTGTTTTATCCACAATTAATTCAGTTGGTGTGTATCCAGTAGAAATGTGAGTTAAATTTATGAAACGTCCCCTTTGAACATTTTTACATGACTGTGCTTAAACTGACACACAATATTTTGTTAGCGCAACGCAATCTGACTTTCAAAATTCCCTACAAAAGAATGGCCCTGACTAACATTAAACTATACCTTTCACAAATCACTTACCTCACAAAAATCTTCGCTGCTCAAGCTACTGCAATACAGGAGCGCCACTACTGCCAGCTAAATAAAAGATTCAAACTACGGAAGGCACTAACTACTGATAGGGATAGTTAGCAAATGAAAGATATTAATAGAGAACAAACAATGTATTTACCTTGATATCATCATATATAAATATAGCAGTTCATGACAAATTTCAAAACTCTCTCTCCCCACATCCACCACTGCTGGCAGCTCACCTCCAACTGCTCAACGCTACGCGCTGTTCACATCCAGCTGCCCCTCTACAATGGCAGACAACAATGCAAACTAGCCACAGGCTGCACACAGCACAGCCAGTGATTTTCATATTCATACAGAGGTGGCGTTACCAATAAGAAAACATAAACAGCCTACTTACATAGAGAAAACATAAACAGCCTGCTTACATAGCCCCCATGCTCCCCACAAAAAATTTTTACAAATGGTGTTGGGCACTGGCCAATACAGATTTGACAAAAATTTTTCACAATTACACTAACAAAGATATAAAATGCACGCACTTATTGATACAACGTTGGTCAAAAGCTAAAATTTTCTCACAGTCCACAAAGACAGTCCTGATCATTCATCATAATAGTAATTACAGTTTCTCATTAGTAAAAGAAATTGCACACAGAAGTAGTGGATTCCCATACAGTCTTGAAGAAGTAGTGCTGTCCTTCCAACGGAAAGACAGTGCTGACTCTTGACATGCTGACAGGTAATGGGCCACAACAGAGCAAACCCACAGCAGAGTCATTCGAAGATGATGAATATAGGTAGGTAGGTCATCACAGAGCAGACCCACTGCAGTCCTGGTAGAAATTGTGGACAGGCCCACAGTAGTCCTGGTAGAGAGTATGGTATTGGTGGGCCACCAGAGGTGCAGACCCACTGTAGTCCTTGTAGAGATGGCCAGCAGCCATCTGTTGTGACTGTGCAGGTGCACAATCACCATCAAAGAGTCTTCTGGATAATAGAGCAAGTCCATAACCACCACTTGTGCACTCACAAAGTTTTTGGAATAGTCCTTAGAACCAGCAATGCCGTTATCCAGTCCCTTGCTGAATTATCAACACATGTGCAAACACTAACAGTCCCTACTTCTCACATATTGTCCATATACTATGACCAACAGAAACGTGTGCAGTGAAATGGAACTGACAAGTTACTTAATTTGATGAACTGGTGTCAATTACAATATTATTGTGGTGTCACCGCCAGACACCACACTTGCTAGGTGGTAGCTTAAATCGGCCGCGGTCCATTTAGTACATGTCAGACCCGCGTGTCGCCACTGTGTAATCGCAGACCTAGCGCCACCACCAAGGCAGGTCTCGTGATACGAGAGAGCACTCGCCCCAGTTGTACGAGAACCTAGCTACCGCCCAGTTGTACGAGAACCTAGCTACCGCCCAGTTGTACGAGAACCTAGCTACCGCCCAGTTGTACGAGAACCTAGCTACCGCCCAGTTGTACGAAGCCTTTCTCTCTCATTAGCCGAGAGAGACAGAATAGCCATCAGCTAAGTTAATGGCTACGAACTAGCAAGGCGCCATTAGCCATACAGTGATTGTACTTAAAGTCTCCTGTGTATCGTCAAGATCAGTGTACCACAAGGATTAATTAAAGTTAAGTATTAAACCTGCTCCGTACTTTTCTTCCTAACATTAATTACGTATCCTGTTCCAGTACTTCACGTCCGTCTGCGTTAGTCTCGCGTGCATTTTCAGCCACCGCAGCTTCACGGTGTCGGCCCGGCGGCCGATACAACAATTATAACATAAGAATACAATTACAAAGGTACACAATACATCATTAAAGAACATAGCAATATAGATAACATTTGTAGTACAGGCTTTACAAAAGAATCGAACTAACATATACATCAGTGGAATTATGACATGAGTACATACATAAAAGATCGGAATAACTTTCGAAACATCAACTTCACACATGAGCATTAACACAAAACAGAATAAATAATGTCTAACATCTTTACAAAGTAAATAACATATTATTAATGCCAATTATATTTGAGGATAACAGTATTCCTCATCATAGTGAATGTAGCTTAATATTAAAAGAAGAAAAAATTCTATGAAACTACACAGAGACAGGAAGAAAACAAATACACAAGGGTACACAAACATACAGTGGGATAACACAATGGAAAGGACAGGGTTCGTTTTCAGTGTAACTTTTGGTACTGCAGTATTTTGCGAGCAAAACCTTTTTTGTTCTTGGAGATCTCCCTTCGTTCATCATTATTCCCAAAAAGTCCTATCTGTACCTCTTTTCTGTATTCTAACCATATTTCTTTCAAAAGAAATATGGCTCATTATACAATACTCATTTAGGCCCAAATCGTTTTCATTTAACTTTCAAAGCATTCTTTCCCTATTCTCCATAGTTAGGTTCTTATATAGTCTACCCCCTCTTAAGCTAACTTAAATCTACTGAGCTCAGATGCTAAACTAAGGGACCAGGCAATGCAGCATCACATAAAACAATTAATATAAACAGCAATGAAAAAAAACGCAGATTTGCGAAGCAAGCAGTATTAAGAAATTAGCAAAGCAATGGTAATATTACAACTAATCTAAGGCAATGTGCAGCAAACAATGAAAATAAGTCATTAGTAAAACTGGCTTAACAGAATAATGTAAAGTCAAATTCAATAACACTATGCCTGGCAAACAGCAGCAACTTATACCTAAACATGACATAGCTCAAGCAGAAAAAATATTACAGTAAAAACAACAATGCAGATAAGGGAAATGTATAATCACATCTTAATGTCTAAGTAATTAGAGTGGTGCACCACAACAACTTATTGTAAAAGAAATATTACCATGTACTTGAAAAGAATATTATGTATGCAGTTACTGTTACTAGTCCCTTCTTATTGTTCTTTCCTTTCCAAGTGCTCCTTTTTTTATAAAGAATGTGGATTACAAAATTATCATTTAATAGATCTGTTGACAGAAAGTGTTCACATTAGCAAATGCATCTAAGTTTATTTTATAAAACTAATGCTGTAACACAGCTGGAAAACAGGTACCAAATGAAATAAGCAATTACGCAAACCAAAGCATGCAAATATCATGCAATAGTCATGTGACATTTCATAAGTTAGTAGAAAAATTTCTCAACTAGAGAGACACTAGTCATAATCAGGTGTATAGACATAAAAATATTTCTCGTCATTTCATTAGGCATCCAGTGTAATCATATGTTTTCAAGTTCGACCGTGTCGTTTTTGCGATGCTTTCTACAAAGGAATGTCAGAAGCGAGGTTAATGGCGTCTTTTTTTTATTTTTTTTTCTACCTGTGCCACTGAAAGGCTAATGGCTTTTTTTTTCGGGCGGCTGTCGCCCAGGTGGGTGCCCGCGACGCATTACGTGCAGGTGGTCACTTAACTTTCTTACGGAAATATTTACGACACCAGTTTCCGCTACAGTGACAGTCTCACATAAAAATATTTCACAGGTCAAGAATTAGCGTTGCAAATCTGTAGAAAGAAAATCCTATAAATATAAGTGTCCAAATAAAATATTCGTCAGCATTGTGATACAGTCACGCATTTACGCACATTTAATAACTCTTAAAGTACGAATCTTGGTTTCCAACAACCTTTTTCACAAACCAGAGTCCCTAAAAACTTCTCATTATTCCTTCCCACATTCGTCGACACTTCTTCAATATTTCATCATAACAGCCACGTGGCTTAATCAAATAACTCATATAGCATCAGCCTATTAATCATAAACATACCTCAGCAGCATAATACACATCGTCGTCGTGAAAATAACATCATAACACCTCAGTCAAATCTCAAAATCGTCGTAGCTTCCTCCAATAATTAAAAAAAATTCTCTGCTCATGTCAAAAGTGTCATCTGCCTCAAACGTACTTTAAAAATCATGAATCCATACCAAATACATCATTCAAAGCTCTCATAGTATCACAATGGTTCCAAAAACATATGAACAGTTTACAAAGTACAGACAAAATACAATTTCATAAGTGTGAAGTTATCCAAGTGTGTAATTGCGTAAACATCTGTCACTGATGTAGCAAAAAAAATGTTTATCTCTCAGTTAAATGATCAGATAGCTGTGTAATTTGTGTGTTAGAGAAATATGGTACCGATGTGTAAAGTTGTATAAGCAAATACCATATTAGCTAGGGTTCCTTGTGGTTGCCAAACACATGGTACACAAAGTAAGTGTGTAACCCCCTGAGGATTAATGTAATTATACCCTCAGGTGTTACAGATTAGAACAATGGAATGAAATGTATCACTGAAAACCTTTGTATCAATGTACTTCAAATATCTTTAAAAAATAAATGTTTTAAGTACAAAATTAATCACTCAAATGCGTGTCCTGCAGCGCTAAATGTGCGTCTCGCTGTAAGATAATTCTGTGGAAGTGTCGTACTTATCGTCCTCCGAAAGCTAAGTTCTGCAGAAGTCAATGTACTTACCTCATGATAAACAAAAGTGAAATGCTTTGCGTATAAATGTCTTAGTTATTACGCTTATTGCCGTGATGAAGAAAGTACTGTACTGTAACGTATTGTTGTGCTACAGAAAAGGCAGTCTCATTGTAGCTATACTACAAAAGTTACTACTAAAACCTGTTTTACTTTCCAGAATAAAACAGAAAACTGTGCAGATATAAAACAGAAACACCGCAAAAGCAACATTGTAAATTTTCACTCATTAGTAGCGTCGTGATAAAACCGTGTAGTTGTCACATAAACTAACCACTGTGTCGTCTGGTATCTCACAGTAAGTACTTTAAACCCAGAATGTATTTTCAGGTAAACCAAAATGTTGCATTAATTGTAATAACAATGCACTGGTGTCTGAAACATGTTCCTCAGTGCTTTTCGGCAGTGAAGTTGTACCGGCAACACTCACATTTTGACAAGCGGAAAATGTGTCTTGACTCATTTGAGAAAACGGTGAGAACCCAAAACCTGAGTCTACAGTATTTGCAATATTGTGTTCTGTCATTCCTGATTCCTGAGGCGAGCTGTTGCCGACCAATCGATCGATAACGCTTCCCTGTTCACTACCTGTTTCACTGTCTACACCATTGTTTGCCGCCCGCTCCATTTCCCTATGCGCAGTTACCAAATTACTACTTTGAACATTAGTTAATTCATTACTCTGCGGCGCTAACACACTGCTTTCGTCTTCACTGTCATTTCTCAGTTTACTTTGGAGCCTAGTATTACGTTTTTCACACGCCATAATTGTAACAATATTTCACACGACAACACAGAAAAACACAATTTGAAGATCAAAAATAAGAGAACACATTAGCATAGCACTGAAAATAATATCTAGTTAATTGCAGCTGCGAAATACTTGGTGCAAATCTGCATGCATACCACAACTGTTTTACTGTACAACAATGAAAGACTGCAACTACAAAGGAGATTTTCTCTACAATTACGCGCTAGCAATAAACAAAATCTACGCTAATTACACAAACTACAACAAAAAAATCAGAAGATTCCAGTGAGGTATCCTCGGCTAAGGGTCGACATATGAAACGTCCCCTTTGAACATTTTTACATGACTGTGCTTAAACTGACACACAATATTTTGTTAGCGCAACGCAATCTGACTTTCAAAATTCCCTACAAAAGAATGGCCCTGACTAACATTAAACTATACCTTTCACAAATCACTTACCTCACAAAAATCTTCGCTGCTCAAGCTACTGCAATACAGGAGCGCCACTACTGCCAGCTAAATAAAAGATTCAAACTACGGAAGGCACTAACTACTGATAGGGATAGTTAGCAAATGAAAGATATTAATAGAGAACAAACAATGTATTTACCTTGATATCATCATATATAAATATAGCAGTTCATGACAAATTTCAAAACTCCGCCATCTCTCTCCCCACATCCACCACTGCTGGCGGCTCACCTCCAACTGCTCAACGCTACGCGCTGTTCACATCCAGCTGCCCCTCTACAATGGCAGACAACAATGCAAACTAGCCACAGGCTGCACACAGCACAGCCAGTGATTTTCATATTCATACAGAGGTGGCGTTACCAATAAGAAAACATAAACAGCCTACTTACATAGAGAAAACATAAACAGCCTACTTACAAATTGTTCACTATTTGTTCAAATGGTGCTAGGTATTCTACCCATTTTGTGTGTTTCTCTGGTGTGTGTGTTCTCATAAACTGTCCAAATTCTCGAAATGTTCTTTCTACTGGGTTTCCTGCTGCGTGAAATCTTGAAATTAAAATATGTTTAACATTCTGTTCTTCAATAAATGTCTTCCATTTCAAACTGGTAAAATATGCTGCATTATCTGTGATCATAACTTCAGGTTTTCCTATTCTTACAAAATAATCTGTTAATAGACGTCTGGTAATAGCAGTGGTAGAAACTGAACGTAAAGCATATAATTTTAAATACTTTGTGAAAACATCTAACACAGCAAGGATGTATTTCATTCCTCCACGTGCTTGTGGATAGGGTCCTGCAATATCTAAAGAAATTAGCTGTAATGGCCTCTTAGGTATGATTGGGTGCAATTCATTCATGCTTGTGCGATTAGAATATTTGGCTTTCTGACATATGATGCATTTCCTAATATTACTCAATACTCTTCGCCTTAAATTTGGAAAATAGCAATATTGTATAATCTTATCTGTAGATTTGGTTACACCATAGTGTCCCCACGTTCTGTGTGTAAATAAAATAAAATCATCAACATGAGCTTCAGGTAAGCAAACACACCAATGCTGTGATTCACGATTTCGTCGGCGAAATAATACTTCTTTGTATAACGTGTAATATTTTTCAAGATGTGGGTCTGTTCCTGCACGTAATTTATTCTTTATCTGGATCCACCTGGGATCATTGTCCTGCAATATGGCTAACTTCCTGCACATGTTTTTGTAGTAAGGTGCAAATGTACCGTCATACATGAGTAAAATTTTAAAATCTGATGTTTGTTCTGTCACATCTGAAAATTCTTGTAGGCCTTGTGGCAAACGAGATAGAGCATTGGCTATAATGTTGGATTCTCCTTTTATATATATAATATCAAAATCATATTCTTGTAGTGATGCACACCAGCGTGCAAGACGTGGATGTAATAACTTGCATGATAGCAGGAAAGAAAGAGCTTGATGATCAGTATAAAGCTTAGTACATTTTCCCCATAGAAAGTAGCGAAATTTGCGAAACTCCCATACTATGGCAAGTGTTTCGCGCTTGGTCACTGAATATGACATTTCGAATTCAGTGAGCGTGCGGCTAGCAGAACTTATAGGTTTGATGACTGTTTGTTCATCTACATGAATTTGGAATAAAAATGCTCCAAGCCCATAGGAACTTGCATCTGTTACTAGGCAAAAGTCTGACGTCATGTCAGGATGACATAACAACGGTGCATTAACTAAAGCATTCTTAATCGCTTCAAAATCTGACAGAACTCTGTCCATTTCCAAATATTATTTCTTTTGAGTAAAGATAGAAGATGTGGACTGTTAAGAAGGTGGTAGGGTACAAATTTCCTGAAGAATGAAGATAGACCAAGAAAGGCTTTGAGTTGTTTACGATTCTGTGGGGATGGAAAATTCTTTATTGCATCAATTTTTCTTGAGTCTGGATAAATGCCTTCAGTTGATATGATGTGACCAAGGAATTTGATTTCTCTCCTCCCTAATTTCGTCTTTGATAAATTGATAGTGACACCTGCATCACAAAATTTAGTCAAAAGTTGCTTCAAAAGATTTACGTGTTCTTCCCAAGTAGTGGTTGCAATGACAATGTCATCAACATAAACTGTGATTTGCGATAACAATTGTGGTCCAAGAACAGCATCTAAGGCTTCAATAAATACTCCAGCACTCACACGTAGACCAAAGGGTAGAACACAAAATTGATAACTGCGTCCCTCACATAGAAATGCAGTGTATTTACGACTGTTTTTATGGAGGTTCACCTGCCAAAATGATGAGCGGAAGTCGATATTGGTTAAATACTGTACATTATGAAATTTTAAAAGTTGTTCTTCCAAATTAATAGGTCGTGTGTTGATTGGAATTATAACTTTGTTAATTTCTCGTGCGTCCAGCACTAACCTTACACTACCATCCTCTTTATTAACTGCTAGTATCAGACTGCAATATGGTGAATGTGACCTTTCAATGATATCCCAAGCTTGCATTTTTTCAATCTCTTTCAAAACTGCGGGTTTCTTTGACCAAGGAATATTATAATATGTTCTACAGTATGTTTTGTGTGGTTTAAAATCCATCTCATAAGTATAGCCTCTAATAATTCCAGGTTTTTCCACAAATACCTCAGCAAATTGCTGCAAAACTTCAAGTAATTCAAGTTGTTCCTTCGTCAGATATTCAGATTCTGTGCATTTCTCATATAAATCATTAGGTTTAATTCCCTGAGATACAGCTTCATTAAAAGTTAAATCACATATGTTTATTGCTGGTGGATACACAAAATGTAACTGTTCAAATTTACCTTGTTTACTGTTTAAGTTTTTATCCTGTGTTAACTCTATTGTCAGTTGTTGTTGGTTTATGGTTAAATGACATTTCCCTTTTCCTAAATCTATGATTGCTTGACATTCATTCAAAAAGTCAATTCCTAATATGCAATGCATAACTAATTTGTCTACTACCAGAAAACTGTAATTGAGTGGTATATTTGAAAATGTGAAGTTAATTAGCACTTGAAATTTCACATTCTTTTATTTGTTACCGGTGGCACTTATAATGTGACAATTCTGTACTGGCAATGTTTGTATGTTCATTATTTGTTTGAGTTCATTATATAAGGACATTGAAATGACACTTGCTGCTGCTCCTGTATCTAACATTACTTCCACTTCATAACTACCAATCATAACTCGTGTTATAGCCTGAATAATCTTCTTTGTTTTACTGGTACTATTAAAATCTACATCCTGATATAATTCCTATTCTATTTTCTTACTGTCATCATATCGGAGAAAACAAATCGTCGGTTCCGTTGCGCTCTGCTCCCTATTGACCGTAACTCGGGCGCCTAGCTCGGTCGTCGTTCGTTTTCCGGCAAATTCGGTTGTTGCTGCGGGTTGGATTCATTGCCCAACTCAATAATATTTACATTTCTGTCGCGCGTCACCCAAGTATCAGCTGTTTGGTTGTTGACATTACCCCACGTCGCATCGGGAGTTCCGTTAGATTCAAATTGAGGGTTGCTGTATTGCATGTGTCGTGGCGGTTGTCCATTGTGATTTCCCCATACATTATTTCGCCCATGACTGTAACTGGTATTGTCATTACTGTTATTCCTGCAATACATGGTTGGATGTTGTTTCTCTGAAAATATCCTGGATGGTACCTGTTATCCTCTCTTCTTTGATCTCTATAATTTCGGTTCCTTCTACTGTTGTTATTTTGAATATAAATGTTCTGATTGTAATTACTGTTCAGATAACCATTATAGTACTAATTACTGTTTCCTTGCCAATGCTGCAAGTTGTTTCTCCTAATATTGAATGGATTTGTCCCACTGTAGTGTGAATTGTTTCTTTGAGTGTTTTGTTGTGGTGTCGGAGGCGGATTCCAATAGCCTCTGTCATTTCTGTTGTGCGTACGCGAATTGCTTGGATGGATTGGATACAATTGATTGAAATTCCTGATCTCATCTCTGTAAACAACATCTATCTCATCAACATAACTGAAAAAATTCTTTATATTGTCCTCGGACACTCCTATTAATTTATCATGGTAAGGAAATGGTAAGTGGCTTTTAAGTGTTCTAATTACATCTGGTAAATCTGCTGGTTTTGTCCAATATAATGTTTTGTCTAGATAGCGTTCAAAGTATTGTCGTAAAGTCTCTTTCTTTGGGTTGTAAATTTCTGGATTGTATACTTCTCGTTTTAAACTTTGCTGTTCTGTGATCGACCAGATTTCCTCAAGAAATGCTTGTTCAAACTGTTCAAATGTTAAACATCGTCTTTTAATTGCTGCTCCCCACTTAGCTGCTCTTCCATGTAACAAATTTGTAACGTATCGAATTTTATCGGCTTCTAACCAATGTCTTGGGAAAATACCATCAAAAGAGCGGATGAAAACAATCGGATGCACTTTGTCTTTCTCATCACATGAAAATGTCTGAAAGTATCCATGTCGTACTAATGTTTCATCAGCTACTCCCGATGGTATTATGGGTCCTGTATTTTGTGTCAAACTGTGCATAGTATGTGGTGATGTCTGATAGTAATTTTGATCTTGTGGTAGCATTGAAAATGGTTCATTGGGATTTGTGTCACTCATTGGTAATTCTATTTTCGGCTGTGTGCTGGGTCTAGCATTATTATGATTCTCATTTATGTTTTGGTTGTCTGTTATGGGTTTTGGTATCACTGACGAACTTGGTATTACATTCTCTTTAAGGTTACGTACCTCTTTCTGAATATTATCTGTTTCTCCCTTTACTTGTTCCTTTGTCTTATCTAAAATGATCTGTGTCATTGTCTCAAACTTCTCATCTAAATAATCATCACATAATTTGCATTCATGTACAAGTTTTTCTGCTAGAGTTGTGTCATTCTTTAAAGATGCTACATCTGCTCTGTCTTCAAGCTTTTCTAACTTTTCCTGTAAGGATTTCTGCTCCAATGTTACATCATTTAATCTGTCTGAAAGGTCTGTAATCGTCAGGTCTAAGTGTTCTTGGTTTGTTTTTACGGAATTGTGTGACTGTCGTAATTCGTCGACTTGGGTACTGGTTTTCTGTTGTTCAAAAACTACTGTTAACAATTTCTCATTACATCGTTGTAAGTCAGTTTTTGTCTCGTCACTGAATTCCACAAATACCTTTTCTTGTCTCGTAACCTTGTCTGATAAGTCAGTAAATTTCCTTTCAAGACTACTGGTGGTTTCTGTCAAGTCGGCAATTTGTCTCTATTGTTTTTCAAAATTTTGTTTTATGTCCCATGTCAGTTCATCAAATTTAGTGTCAAATTTCCCAATGTCACGTTTTAAATTTTCATTTTTCTCGTCTAAAGCGTCAAATCTTTTGTCAAATTTTCTGTTTTGGTCACCAAGTAACTTCAGAATCTGGTTGAGCATGTCAGAGTCCTGTGTCTTAGTTTTTTCGTGTCTGATTGATGTCTGGTTCTGAAGTTGACGTTGTCAATGTCACGTTTTGTCACATAGTACTCACTCTCCATTCGCCTGTATATCTGTTTAAATACAGGGGTTGTTGTCTTAATCGATCCGGTAAAATTATGTCTTGAACATCCTCCCTATTAAGTTCAATATTCATTTGACTGTCGGACATGTTTTGCAACGTGTCACTTTCACTAAGCTCGTCCGCGGAAACAATTTCTACGCGTCTAGCGTCCATCTTGCGATTTTCATAATTAATTGCAAATAAAATTTTCCAATGGTAAAAATTTTTTTTTAAAAATATGATATGTTGAAATCTGAAATTTCTCTTATGGAAATGGATATTTCTATATGATTTCTAATTAGAAATTGAATTATTAAACTGGTACTGAAATTTCCCTCTCACAAATAAATGACTGAATATGCTCTTCACTTACCATTTCCAATAATAGCAGTAAATCAATTTTAACTACAATTTGAAAAAATAATTTCGAAATAAATGGATCGGAATAAAGGAAATACAGATGGCTGTCTGAAACTGGAAAAAAATGTAAATTTCTGTACTCACCAATTTTTTCAGTCTTATGTTGCAAATGTAGCGTCAAATATATAGTTTTCAATCCAAAATTTTTCTTTCGCGTCCGTGCAAATTATTTTATGGAACGTTATCCTTTTCCCTGTTTTTACCAAATTAATTTCCTCAGGATGAAAATGAAAATTAACACAAATTAATAACAGGGAAAACAATATTGTTGTAAATTTCATGCACGTAACATTACAATTGAAATGAATGAGACTTAGTCCAAATTCATTTTCTGATGCTATTAAGTGGTTAAAATTAGATAAAATGTCCAAAATTTATAATAACTGCACTTGTATCAATCCAAACTGTACTTGTATCAAATCCGAACTGCACTTGTATCAAATCCGAAGATTGCAAGTCCTGTCACGGTCGCCAATTGTAGTGTTACCTTTTATTATCTTCTCATTAGCTATTTAAACAACATCGCATTGTTATGTAATTTTAATGTTCACCAAAAGCACATTCAACACATCACGGAAAAAATACACGTCTTTCGTATCAAGACAAGAGAGAGAGACATCCATTAGTTCTTAAAAAACTACGCAAAAGTAAAAAAGAACAAAATTATTTATAAAATCGGTCGCTGGCGCAGCGCTCTTCTGCGTGCGCGATCGTAAATTATAACTTTGCGGAAGTCAAAGTACCATTACACTGCAGCTGCTCAACATTGCTGGGTGCCACTGTTGGAGGTGTTTAATTACTGCTGATGAAATATTATGAGACTGCTATTTGCACCTGTTGACCATTGCTGGGTGCTACTGCTGGAACTGTCAACTGCTTGTTTATTGAATGATGGAAAGCATATACATGAATATTTGTATAAACTGATTTTTTGTGTATTTACTGTTTATGAAAGTTATGAGACTCTTACCTGCACATATTCGTCATTGCTGACGGTATTGATTGAATTGTTTAACCACATAATACTTGTGTAAACTATTATATAAAATCACATGTATGAAAGATTTTGTATTCCTTACTGTATTTTATATATTAGGTTATTGAAAGGTCAGTGCAAAGCCAAAATTTATTTAATTACGTGATATTTACTTATTAATATTATCTTTTATTTTTGTCTATTTTTTTTTTACGAATTTGGTGGTATTTTCACCACCAATGCTGGCAAAAATACCATCAAATTGTGGCCCGTGGAGGAAGGGCATATGAAAGGTGGCTACACTGAGCCACAACGCCAGAGATTGCGCCAAAGAGTTTTATTCGGCCACCTCCACTGGTAGTGCTTGTCGAGATGTGGCAGTAGTCAGTGCTTGTGGAGTGGTGGTAGCAAGTCGGTGTCGAGATGATGTAGTACGCAGTGCTTGTTCCATGTTTTATGCAGTTTGTTTGATGGGCTAGACAGCAGATGTTCGAATGGAGATATTGTAATGATCAGAGTGTTTTTAGTCAATATATATGAAGGTTAAAAAATTCCCTTTTCTTTTATTATTTCAGTGTCTTAAATAATGCGTCATTACAGGTTCAGTCAACAAAGCATCTGACTTGTGTTCTTGTATTAGAGTGTAATTCTGGTTTCCTTACGCAATTACAGCATTTCTGTTCATTTTTAATTACTTCAGTATAAATGGTGTTTAAAATATCTGGTCTTATTGAGGAAGAACCATGCCAGATGTGTACACTGAATCACACTTCCACACAGAACAGCTACACTTGTGCCTTGTTGTTTCGCCACGAGCATGGGGGCTTAATTATAAAAAAGAATGCAAATAATTTTAATTTTCAGTCGCTGTCTGTCCGGTTACGAAGTCTCGTATCCGGTTGGCCCTGACTAGTATTTGTATGCAATCTGACTGCATAGAACAACAAAGAATGAAATGAAATTTCCATTAACACAATTAATTAATTAAGTCCCCAGCAACTATGAAAGCTACACATATCTGTGCAGTTCTTTTATTTTGTTTATTCTTTTCGCTAGAACAATGCACAGTTCACTCAGTGGTGAGCCATCAGCCACTGGGATTATATCTTCTGCCTCCACAATGTTTTCAGATGGTGAGAAGGGACCGATTCATTGTGAGAGTAGTTAATTACGAAGTAAGGAGCATCATAAATTATTGTGATCTGGAAGCAAGGCAGGAAAGTAAAACAAGGTTATGTACTTGTTGCCTGTGCTGACGTATCTCCACGACCTGTTACAAAAAAGTCGCAGAGGCGCAATTTCCACAGATATCATCCCTTTGTGCTCCTGGCGACAATCGTCCGAGATTGACTAAGTTCCACTATCATTATCTGGATACGGCTGTAGTAAGAGACATACTATTTGCATGTGGACGTAACGTTTACACTGCAAGCTAGAAACAGCCGAGAAATGCTCACGAATAACAACGTTTTAATCCGTTCGTCGTGACGAGAAAAAGCATTTCAGTGGTTGTATACACACTATCAGCATAAATAAATTATACAACAGGCTATACAAATGGAGTAGTGATCCGTATTATTCCGGAAGTATGAGTATCCTGAAAGTGTGTGGTGATTTGATACATTTAATTTGTCGAAATGTATCCCTGACAAAGGCAGATATACTTACACGAACGACGTGAACCCTTCCTCTCACAAAGCACACTTGGCCAACTTCCGCATTCTGTCGCGCGCGCTATTCTCGGCTGCTGAACGATACACGGACCATTGTGTTGTGCCACGTAGCAAAATGGCTCTGAGCACTATGGGACTTCTCATGTCATCAGTCTCCTGCCACATAGCAATTGTTTACCTTTCTACTACCGTATTCGCGAATCACACATTGTCAGTTCAGCAAGGCATAGGTGAGTAACCAGCATCTGGCACGTGCCTATCATTCCGCCTGAAGGATAAGTTCCTCAGTATTTTAATACTGCTCAGATGAACAAAATGAATAAAATCCTTTCGTAAGTTTCCATTCAGGGTTAAAAATACGATTGGTTATGGGGATTCAACCAAAATTGCAGCAGAATGGACAGTTTATTTTTGTGCCAATTGTTAACGTTTTCTCATTCGAAGAAGCATCAGCATTTATGAGTAATGGTCACATTTCTCTTATTGACAGGTTTAACTGTACTCCCTTTGCCAAAATACAGCGTAATTTGCACAAACTCATCCCAAAGCAGCTATTGCGACAGAATTCTGAAACAGAGTGACTCATTATACAAGTAACTAGCAATCAGAGAGCTCAACAGCTAACAACAAACTTCGTAGCGTCGGTTTGCAGTAACATTAGAGATTTCATGTTTATTTTCATACACGGAAACTCATGTTTCAGTATCTGTCGATAACTCTTAAAAAATTTCACTGGAGTGAAAAAAAATAAGAAAGGGAGTGTAACTACTGATATATCACCACATACAAGAATGTTCCGTGTGTTTTCTAACTGGCGAGACACTCTCCCGTTCGTGTGCCATCATTCGCAAAACTCTCGTTTCGATGTCTCGAGCGTTTAGGAGATAACAGGGATGTTTCGAATATTTCATTCTCGCGGGCGTGAGTGCGCTATACAGAATGCATTTTCTCGAGATCGGAGGCAGATAGAGACCTTCTCCCAAGTCTAAGGAAAAATTCAGCATGTTAGCTAAATTTCATACGCAGCAACATATGGTGTACTACGCACCGAACGCAAAATCCTAGCGACCCGTAATTTTCATTGCAAGCTTTTCGAATTTTGCGTAGCCTCTTACTATAATGTGTATACCACAATAAATGTGAACATTAGCGAGATGATGTGCACTTCGCCACGAAGCTGACAAATAACACTACGAATAGTTTCTGTAAAATCGTTCGTGGAACAATACAGTGTGCGCGCGCTTCGTTTCTGTCAGCGCAGAGCGTCGCCAACCGGCGCGTGCAAAGTATTTAAACGCGTCTCAGTATGCGTAGGATCCGCGTGACACACGCGGAACGTGCGCGTCGCGCTGTAGTGTCGTGTGACGTCACACGTGCTGTACGGGTCAGTTTGTGCTCACCGTCACGGCGGGCGAGTCGTGTTCAAACCTACCTCGGGATACTTATAATTTTTTTTCCGCTGTTCGCTACATTCAAATTTGAGTCCGTGTTATGGTGTAACGACCGTTTGCAACAACAGGGTGCAAGAAAGGGACAGTTGATTCCGCACAAGTACTCTATTAGAGGCAGAAAGGAATTGGCTTTCGAATGGGAACTGGTAACGTTTGAGGACAAGGCGACAAGTCAACCGAATCCTCCATAGGAAAACACGTCTGGTGTGTCACCCACGGCGTTAGTGACAGTACGTGTGTGTGGTAAGTACCTCTTACCGACGCACCTAATTTGTATGCCTGATGAGTGACAGATATGCCTCCTTGCGCGGTATAGGTGTTCATATGAATGTAATCACTTCCAAGGAAATGCTGAAAATACAATAATTTGTCACATAAACTGCAACAAATGAACGCAACAGTTGTTACACAGTTTCACTGTGCTCTGTCAAAACATACGTTTTCAACGGTTTTTTAAGTTGCGTTTCATGTTGGAAGTTTTGACTCTTGAATTCCCAAGTTGTAATATAGTTCACACCCGTTTATTTGTTGTTTTCATTTCTGTGAGACGTGTGTGTGGTATCTCAACTGCTCTCACTATTCATCATGTTTACTCGCAACGGTAACGTATTCTTACCACAGGACTCATATTCTATAACCAACGTATAGTATGACAACTGCTTTTTTTTGTGGTTTTAGGGCGCACAACTTCAATGGTCATTAGCGCCCTGACTACTCTAAGAATGCACCGCGAGGCACAAGTTGACCACAACAACTAAAAGGGAAAACACGATAAAAGACAGACTGACAGGCATAGGATTAAAAAACAGCATCATCAAATGTCCTTAGCGAGGTTTGTCAAATTGATAAAACGAAGAACACGAGCAGCTGCTCGTGGGTCATACGCTAAAATGGCATCGAAAGTATTTGGCAGGTTAAGATCGAGGCGCAGTGTGTTAAGATCTGGACAGGACATTAAAATGTGTCTAACCGTCAGCAAGTGCCCACTTGGGCAGAACGGCGCCGGCGCAGCCGTCAGCAGATGGCGATGGCTGAACCGGCAGTGTCCAATTCTTAACCGGGCTAAAACGACCTCCTCCCGCCGAGAAGGGCGTGAGGAGGACGTCCAAGCCACGGGAAGAGGTTGTAAGGCCCGAAGCTTGTTGTCGGTAAGTGCAGCCCAATCAGCATGCCACAGCGATAAGATGCGCCGACAAATGACCCTGCTAAAATCGGACGAAGGGACACAACAAGAAGCTGTCCGAGGCTGGAGGACCGCAGCCTTGGCCGCGGCATCTGCAGCTTCGTTCCCAGGGATACCGACATGGCCAGGAACCCACATAAAGCTAACTGGAGAACCGACGTCCACAAGCTGCTGAAGAGAGCGTTGGATCCGGTGTACGAAAGGGTGAACCGGGTACGGATCACTGAGGCTCTGGATGGCGCTCAGGGAATCTGAGCAGATGACATAAGCAGAATGTCGGTGGCGGCAGATGTAAAGAACAGCCTGGTAGAGGGCAAAGAGCTTAGCTGTGAAGACCGAACAATGGCCATGGAGCCGGTACTTGAAACTTTGTGCCTCGACAATAAAGGAACACCCGACCCCGTCATTGGTCTTAGAGCCATCTGTATAAATGAAAGTCATGTTGATGAACTTTGAACGAAGTTCCAAAAAACGGGAGTGGTAGACCGAACCGGTTGTGACCTCTTTTGGGAGCGAGCTGAGGTCAAGGTGAACGCGGACCTGAGCCTGGAGCCAAGGTGGCGTGCGGCTCTCGCCCACTCGAAAGGTTGCAGGGAGTGAAAAATTAAGGCGTTGAAGGAGGCGACGAAAGCGAACTCCAGGGGGTAGCAGGGCAGAGACATACAACCTGTATTGACGGTCAAGGGAGTCGTCAAAAAAGGAACGATAAGATGGATGGTCGGGCATTGACAGTAGCCGACAGGCATACCGACAAAGCAGTATATCGCGCCGGTAGGTGAGTGGCAATTCGCCAGCGTCAGCATGAAGACTCTCTACGGGACTGGTATAAAATGCTCCGATCGCAAGTCGTAAACCCCGATGTTGTATGGAGTTGAGGCGGCGTAAGATGGATGGCCGTGCAGAGGAGTATACGAAGCTCCCATAATCCAGCTTGGAGCGGACGATCGACCGATATAGACGAAGTAGGACGGTTCGATCCGCTCCCCACGACATACCACTGAGAACATGGAGGACATTTAAAGAACGGGTACAACGGGCGGCCAAATATGACACATGTGGAGACCAGCTAAGTTTCCTGTCAAATGTAAGGCCTAAAAATTTGGTTGTCTCCACGATTGGGAGAGCAACGGGACCGAGTCGTAAGGACGGTGGGAGAAACTCGTTGTAGCGCCAGACGTTAATACAGACTGTCTTCTCGGCAGAAAAACGGAAGCCATTGGCGACACTCCAGGAGTAAAGACGGTCAAGAGAACGCTGAAGACAGCGCTCCAGGACACGTGTACACTGCGCGCTGCAATAGATGGTAAAATCGATCACGAAAAGGGAGCCTGATACATCAGCTGGGAGGCAATCCATTATTGGATTGATCGCGATGGCGAAGAGCGACGCTCAAAACTGAGCCCTGTGGCACCCCATTCTCCTGGCGAAAGGTGTCGGACAGGACAGAACCCACACGTACCCTGAACTGTCGATCCATTAAAAAGGAAGGAATAAAAAGAGGGAGGCGACCGCGAAGGCCCCATGTATGCATGGCGCGGAGAATGCCCGCCCTCCAACAGGTGTCGTAAGCCTTCTCCAAATCAAAGAACACAGCCGCGGTCGGGAGCTTCCGCAAGAAGTTATTCATAATGAAGGTCGACAAGGTAACCAGATGGTTAACAGCAGAGCGGCGCCTACGAAATCCACATTGTACATTGGTAAGTAGGCGTCGAGACTCGAGCAGCCAAACCAATCGAGAGTTAACCATTCGCTCCATCACTTTACAGACACAGCTGGTAAGCGAGATAGGTCGATAACTAGAAGGCAAGTGTTTGTCCTTCCCTGGCTTAGGAATCGGGACAACAATAGACTCGCGCCAGCATGCGGGAACATGTCCCTCAATCCAGATGCGATTGTATGTACGAAGAAGAAAACCTTTACCCGCAGGAGAAAGGTTCTTCAGCATCTGAATATGAATAGAATCTGGCCCTGGAGCGGAGGACCGTGATCAGCCAAGTGCGTTTTCGAGTTCCCGCATGGTGAATGGGGATTATAACTTTCACAATTCGAGGAGCGGAAGTTAGGTGGCCTAGCCTCCTCTGCCTGTTTGCGGGGGAGGAAGGCAGGGTGGTAATGAGCGGAGCTCGAAACCTCTGCGAAAAAGCGGCCGAAGGCATTGGAGACAGCCTCAGGGGCCACAAGGACGTCATTCGCGACCTTCAAGCCAGAAACTGGTGAGTGGACCTTAGTGCCAGATAGCCGGCGCAGGCTACCCCAGACAACAGAAGAAGGAGTAAAACTGTTGAAGGTGCTTGTGAAAGCAGCCCAGCTGGCTTTCTTGCTTTCTTTGATAATACGACGACACTGAGCACGTAATCGTTTATAATTGATACAATTCGCCACTGTAGGGTGGCGTTTAAATGTGCGTAAAGCACGTCGACGAGCACGTAAAGCGTCTCTACATGCTGCAGTCCACCAGGGGACCGGTACGCGACGTGGAGAAGAAGGAGGGTGAGGGATGGAATATTCAGCAGCAGCGAGAATGACTTCCGTGAGGTGTGCGACCTGACGATCGCAGCTTGTAAAGGTTTGATCCTGAAAGGTCGCCCTGGAAGAGAAGAGCCCCCAGTCTGCCTTTGAGATGGTCCAGTTAGAGAAGCACGGAGAGGGGGTATGCTGCAGGAGATGGATAACACACGGGAAGTGGTCGCTCGAATATGTATCAGAAAGTGCATACCACTCAAACCGGCGTGCAAGTTGGGGAGTACATATAGAGAGGTCTAAATGGGAATAGGTGTGAGATGTGTCCGAAAGAAAAGTAGGGGCGCCAGTATTGAGGCAGACAAGATCGAGCTGGTTGAAAAGGTCTGCTAACAAGGAGCCCCTCGGGCAGGATGCTGGAGAGCCCCAAAGGGGATGGTGGGCATTGAAGTCTCCAGTTAACAAAAATGGTGCAGGTAGCTGAGCAATAAGTTGCATCACGTCTGCCCTGGTAATGGCAGATGATGGAGTGTAAACGGTACAAAAGGAAACGTAAAAGTGGGGAGAGTAATGCGGATGGCAACTGCCTGCAGGCCGGTGTGCAACGTGATGGGATCGTAGTAAATATCATCCCGGACCAGCAACATAACCCCTCCATGAGCTGGGATACCTACCACAGGGGGTAGGTCAAAACGCACAGAGGTGTAGTGTGCCAAGGCAATTTGATCGCATGGGCGTAGCTTCGTTTCCTGGAGGGCTACGACGAGCGGACGGTGCAAGCGGAGCAGCAACTTCAAGTCCTCTCGGTTGGAGCGAATTCCAGTGAATAAGTGCCATCGTAAGAAAAGGAAGATGAGAGAAGTGGTCACCTCGAAGGCCGCTTAGGGCCTGGCTTCGAGCGAGCACTGCCGCCGCTATCAGTAGGCGGACAGTCATCGTCCATTGGGTCTATAGGGTCATCGGCCATCTCGGGAGGATGGCCGGGAGGGGGAGCTCCTCCGCCGGTGAACGGCCAGATGTACAGCTACCAGCAGTGCGGCCAGGCGAAACGGATGACGGCCTGGGGCGGCAACCGCTGGGTGGCGCAGGAGAAGAAATGCGCCATGGCGGAGAAGGAGAACTGTGCTTCCTATGCGCCTTTTTGGGAGGACGTTGAGTGGAGGTACCGGTCGAAGGCTGGGAGGTCGAGGTACGGAGGAAGTCTGCACGGGATGGTTCCTTCTTGAAGGCCCGTGCATCTGACTTCGATGTCTTCGTCTTAGCAGAAGCTGAGGAAGAGGCTGGTGTCTGTGGGGTGCTGGGAGGAAGAGGAGACGTCGACCGCGCGATCTTAGCACTGGCCGAACGGACGACCGTGGTGCTGAAGGTCAGATCGCATGTCTGGGTTGCTACCTCCCGGGTAGTCCGAGGAGAGGCGAGGACAGTACTGTATTTCCCCGCTGGGAGCAGCGTGGGCTTCCTACTAGCCAATAGCTTGCGAGCAGCCGAGGTGGACACTTTCTCTTTGACCCGAATTTCTTGGATACAGCGTTCTTCCTTATAGACAGGACAGTCGCGGGAGGATGCGGCATGGTCACCCTGACAGTTCACACAACGAGGAGACGGAGGTGGACAGTCACCCTCATGGGCATCCCTGCCACAAGTGACACATTTAGCCGCATTGGAACAAGACTGTCTAGTGTGATTGAAACGCTGACACTGGTAGCAGCGCGTAGGTGTCGGGACATAGGGGCGAACAGAAATAACCTCGTAGCCCGCCTTGATGCGCGATGGCAGCTTAACACTATCGAAGGTCAAGAAAAGTGTCCGGGTCGGTACAAGGTCATTGTTGACCTTTTTCATGACCCTATGGACAGCCGTCACGCCCTGCTCAGCGAGGAAAGATTGAAGCTCCTCGTCAGTCAATCCGTCGAGGGAGCTAGTATAGACTACACCACGAGACGAATTCAAAGTTCGGTGGGCCTCCACCCGGACAGGGAACATGTACAGGAGGGTGGCCCGAAGCAGTTTTTGTGCCTGAAAGGCACTCTCAGTTTCTAGTAATAAGGTGCCGTTACGCAACCTGGTACAAGATTTGACAGATCCGGCTATGGCATCTACACCCTTCTGAATAACGAAAGGGTTGACAGAGGAAAAATCCTTTCCGTCCTCAGATCGAGAAACTACGAGGAACTGTGGGGCAGGCGGTAGTACTTTTGTCACTGTTGGCTGGTCACGTTTCCGTTTTTGGGTCGAAGTCGAGAGAGATGGAGTAGAATCCATTGCGGAGGAATCCCCCACGATTGCCAGCGTCTCCGATGGCGCGCTCCTTCCTTGTGGGGACCCTCTCAGAGGGCACTCCCGCCTTAGGTGAATGTTTACACCTCAGGTCACACCTCCCGAGAAACAGACAGAGGGACCAATCGGCATGGTCAGAAGGTATCAGCTCAGGCAATCACCCCTCCCCGGGCCTGGCCTTTGCCAGGGGGTACGCGCGTGCCTTACATGTCTACCCAGGGCGGGGACTTACGCGTTACCCCGTCACCGGCTACGCGTGCGAACGCGTGGGTCGGCCTTCAGGCACGCACAGGGAGGAAGGAAGAAGAGGAGAAAGAAGAGAGAGAGGGAGAAAGAGGACAGACTGTCTCAAACGCCGAGGCGGAGACCAGAGAAGGCAAGGAGAAGAAGGCAATGAGAAGGCAAGGAGAAAAAGGCAATGAGAAGGCAAGGAGAAAAAGGCAATGAGAAGGCAAGGAGAAAAAGGCAATGAGAAGGCAAGGAGAAAAAGGCAATGAGAAGGCAAGGAGAAAAAGGCAATGAGAAGGCAAGGAGAAAAAGGCAATGAGAAGGCAAGGAGAAAAAGGCAATGAGAAGGCAAGGAGAAAAAGGCAATGAGAAGGCAAGGAGAAAAAGGCAATGAGAAGGCAAGGAGAAAAAGGCAATGAGAAGGCAAGGAGAAAAAGGCAATGAGAAGGCAAGGAGAGGTCAAGGGAAAGAGTAAGGAAGGCAATGAGAAGGCAAGGAGAGGTCAAGGGAAAGAGTAAGGAAGACAGTGAGGTGGAGAAGAGCAAAGAAAGGAACCAACAAAAGGAAGGAAGAAACGAGAAGTGAAAAACCAAAAAGACCACGATTATAGGTCGTGGAACCGTCCGTCTCCGGACGCAGGTGCTAACTACCCCCGTGAGAGGGATGGACTCCTTTTAGTCGCCTCTTACGACAGGCAGGAATACCGCGGGCCTATTCTAATCCCCGGACCCGCAGGGGGGATGACAACTGCTTAGCAAACAGAAAGAGGAGAAAAATTGACGGGACGTACAGTTCATAATGTGAAACAAAGAAAACTAAAGTAAATGGCACGAGGTAGTTTTCAACGTGACCCATTTACTTGATAGTCCAACACCATGACCACTTAACCACGACACCGTGGCTATTCAGATCAATATTGCACTTGTCCGTTCACTGTTTGTATTTTTTATTTATTTTTTTTTTTTACAGTTCAGAACACTTTCTTACTGTTCCCATGCTTGATCTGTGTTCATTTTTAGATGGGATATCCACTGTGCCACCAAATCTAATGGGGGTGCTTTTTTCTTTTGAATTTCTGTAATTTATTTTTACTATTTTATTTTATATTCCTTTATTTCATTTATTATTATTTAAAATGTCTATTATATTCTTTTTTCGAAATTGTCGGTAAATATTTGAAGCTGTTTTCTTTTTAAATTGTACTACAACATAATTTTACTCTCACCGAGTGAATGAGTCATTTATGTCCCAGTCAGTCACATTTTTGACGAAGTAATTAAACTTACGATGATCAGAATAATTACGACATTATCTACTAAATTTTAGTGTAGATACCACTGTCACAGTAAATCTGTTAGTGTAATTTACAGGCTATGGTGTCTGTTTCTGTCGCAACGTTTTTCTTAGCAAGTAGTAAAAGTTTGCATATGACCCCCCAGCAGAACAGAAGAAAATCACAGTGTATTGTAACTAGCTTACTGCATTTTTGCAACGTAGCATACGGCAACGGTACAGTTTCTTTGTAAATGATAAACATCGGCTCCATTTCTTCATAAATGACGCACCGATTGACAGTCGAGAACAAAGTCGTTATACTTTCGGGAAAGAAGTGAGCGCTCTTGCGCTGCTGCTTGTTTGCAGCAGTGACCTAGCGGCAATGACCTCACAGTTGCGCCGTGAGTCCTGTGTATCAGAGGGTGTGGGTTGAGCCCCCTGCTGTCTTCTGCAGGCCTGGCTGTCCAGAATTGAAGGCGACATCGGGCTGCCTGGTTTGGTGGTTCCAGCATCGCCCTGAAATGAACATTATGTTAATGGGCCGAAGTTCTTCATTCATCAAATTATATTCCAATACCGAACATTCTCTGCCTCAGATACATTCAAGAAACAAAAAAATTCTGAATCTCATTTTGTAAATTCACAGTTTTTGATGGACGTGACCTTCTGCCGAATTTAAATACCATCTACCTCATACATTGCGCGGCACAGAATTTTGCTCTATCTGTGTCGTTCAAAAATTAGTGGTGTTTAGGGGTTAAGCAATTATGACTCACATTGTTTTTTTTTTGTTTTTTTACTTTATTGTTATTTTAAAACCTGTACAACAGGCAGGCTGTCAGCAGCACACTACGCTGCTCTTCAGCCATAGAAGACACAAGCAGCAAAAACAGTGAGAAGACACATAAGTCACAGAGCGGTGGGCAATAAAACAGGAGACACATAGAGACAATCACGGAGCCGTTCACACTCGTCGATAATCCACACTGCTAGCTGATGAGACGACGCACAACCACTGAAGATGATGATGGCACTGGTGAACGATGGAGGGGACGGTGAACACTAAACACTAAACACTAAACACACAAAACACTGATGGCGGCGACCTCCGGCGCGCGAATGTCCACGTAACGTGTGCGAGTCCGGGGACCTGCCAAGAGGGGTAGAAGGGGGAGGTGGGGGAGAAGGGAGAAAAAGGATGCCAATGGCTGAGGAGTCGGGGGCAGGAGGAGAGGAACAGGGGAGGGGAGGCCCGAGGGAGGAGGGGGGGAGAAAAGGAGGAGGGAGGGAAAAGGGAGAGGAGGGAGGGAGGGTGCCCAGAGGAGTAAGTACAGGAGGAGGGCGGGAGGATCAAAGTTGGTAGGAGGGGAAGATGGAAGGGAGGAGGGCATCATCAGGGAGGGGGAGCTGGCGGAAGCCACCTTGGGAGAGGGAAAGGAGGGTGGAGAGGTGGAGACCGTGGGACGTGCGAATACAGGCGCGGCAGCGGGCAGGGGTGGGAGAGGATCGGGGAGACGAGCGGGTAAGGAGGATCGAGTTTGCAGGAGGTGTACAGGATCCGTATCCTTTCAAGGAAAAGGAGGAGGTGGGGGAAGGGGATGAGATCGTAGAGGATCTGCGTGGGGGAGGGGAGATGGATGCGATAGGCGAGGCGGAGAGCATGGCGTTCAAGGATTTGGAGGGATTTATAAAAGGTAGGGGGAGCGGAGATCCATGCTGGATGGGCATAACAAAGGATAGGGCGGATGAGGGATTTATAGGTGTGGAGGATGGTGGAGGGGTCCAGACCCCACGTACAGCCGGGAAGGAGCTTGAGGAGACGGAGGCGGGAATGTGCCTTGGCTTGGATTGTCTGGAGATGGGGAGTCCAGGAGAGGCGACGATCGAGGGTGACGCCAAGGTACTTAAGGGTGGGAGTGAGGGCGATGGGACGGCCATAGACGGTGAGATAGAAATCAAGGAGGCGGAAGGAAGGGGTGGTTTTGCCTACAATGATGGCCTGGGTTTTGGAAGGATTGACCTTGAGCAACCACTGGTTGCACCAAGTGGTGAACCGGTCAAGATGGTATTGGAGAAGGCGTTGGGAGCGCTGTAGGGTGGGGGCAAGGGCAAGGAAGGCGGTGTCATCGGCAAACTGGAGAAGGTGGACGGGGGGTGACGGCGGCGGCATGTCCGCCATGTACAACAGGTACAGAAGGGGGGAGAGGACGGAGCCTTGGGGCACACCGGCGGAGGGGAAAAAGGTGTAGGAAACGGTGTTATGGATGGTGACATAGGAAGGACGGCGGGAGAGAAAGGAGCCGATCAGACGGACGTAGTTAATGGGAAGGGCGAGGGTTTGGAGCTTGAAGAGCAGACCGGAATGCCATACGCGGACATATGCACGTTCGAGGTCCAGGGAGAGGAAGATTGCGGAGCGGCGGGAATTAAGCTGTTCGGAAAGGAGATGAGTGAGGTGAAGGAGAAGGTCATCAGAAGAGAAGGACGGCCGAAAGCCACACTGGGTGACGGGAAGGAGGCGGTGCTGGCGGAGATGCTGGTGGATGCGACGGGTGAGGATAGATTCCAGACTTCCATGGCATCATGGGTGGGGGAAGGAGGACGAAGCGCAGCCTTTTTGGAAGCAGAGGAAGCAGGAGTGCCACAGGGGCGCTTGATGGCGGAGGAGGAGGTGTGGGGGACGGGAACAACGGGAATGTGGCGGGGAGGGGCAGGTCCCGGGGCCGGAGTCGGCGCCGGAGATGGTGACGGTGACGGTGAAGGCGAAGGCGACGGCGGCGATGACGATGATGGTGGCAGTGGTGGCGGTGATGGCGAAGGTGACGGGGAAAGCTGGGCGTGGGCAGTGGCCCGACGGGCCACCACCCGAGCCGGAGCTGCAGTGACAGGCTGGGGGAGTGGGGGGAAGGGATCAGAACGAGAGGAGCGGGAGGAAGAAGCGGGAGAGGGGGCGACAAAGATAGAGGGTGAAGGGAGAGTGAGGAGAGGCGGAATGGAAGGAGGGGGGTGGGACTGGGCACACCAAGTTATAGTGGTGGAGGCGGTGGAAGGGGAGGTATAGACAATGGCGGTGGTGGTAGTAGTGACAGTGGTGGTGGGGGCGGACATGACGGGAGAGAGAAACAAGAACGAACAGAACGAAGAGGAAAGGACAGAAACTGGGGACAGACAAAGACGAAGACGGATGAAGACGAAGACGGCCGTAGACCAAGGTCAGGACGGAGGCGATGGCGGCGACCAGGCGGCACCGGCTGGCGGCGGCGAGCCCCGGCAGGCGGCGACGGCGGCGGCGGCGGCGGCGGCGGCGGCGAGCACCGGCAGGCGGCGACCAGGCGGGGCGGCGAGCCCCGGCAGGCGGCGACGAGGACCGGAAGGCGGCGACCAAGCGGCGGAGGCGGCGGCGAGCACCGGCAGGTAGTATGGACGGCAAGCAGACGACACGGCAGGGAAACGGCGGGGATCTTCCACGTCGAAGGTGCACCCTGAGAGTAGCCCACGCAGTGAAACTCTTCGATGAAGAAGAGAGGGAATCCAACCCTCGAATCGCTGCATGGACTCACATTGTCTTTTTTTTTTTTTTTTTTTTCCTTTATTGAATTTCAATTCCCCCCGAAGGAGGCGGGCTGGCAGCAGCTTAGGACGCCGCTCTGCAGCCTACAGGTTTTCTGACAAAGAGCAGGAGAATAAATAATAATAAAAAACAGGCGATAAAATCGGGGACCCATTGAGTAACAAGGTGAAAAGAAAATGGGGAAATGAAAACAAACAACAGAGGGATGATGAAGCGAATAAAAATACATACGGAGCAGACAGGGGAAACAATAGACAATTAAAAAAACACGGCGACAGTCTGGATTCTGTTCGCAAAGTATATAAAACGCACACCCAGCGACAGCATGGTTTCTGTTCGCAACACAACACTGAATAGTCACTAGAACACAGCACGAAAAAGTCGGCAAAGGTGACACCACAGTCGAGAGCAGGTGGGGGGAAACTGAACAGGAGATGGGAAAACAAAAAGGGGGGGAAAGGAGAGTAAAAGCGAAGGGGGGGGGAACCGGGAAAGGAGCTGATGGAGGATGAGGACCCATAAGAGGGGTGGGGGGGCAGACGCGACAGGGAGGGGGGTAGGCAGAGGAGGGGAATACAAAAGGACTGGGGGGGAGAAGGGAGGTAGGGAGAGGTGTAGTGGGGAGGAAACAGGACGGAAGGGGGGGGAAGAGGGAGCCCAGGGAAAGGACAGAGGAAAGGAGGGGGAGGGAGGATCAGAGTTGATAGGAAGAATAAATGGAGGGAGAGAGGGCATCATCCGGGAGGGGGAGTTGACGGAAGCCACCTTGGGAAAGGAGATGGAGGGTGTAGGGATGGAGGGTAGGGGGGACACAACGGTGAAGACGAGGCAGGGGGCGAGGATGGGAGAGGAGAGGAGCAACCAGGGGGTGAGGGGGTTCAAGACGGCGGGAGGTGTAGAGGATGCGGATATGTTCGAGGAAGAGGAGCAGATGGGGGAAAGGAATGAGATCATAGAGGAGCCGCGTGGGGGACGGGAGGCGGATACGGAAGGCGAGGCGGAGTGCATGACGCTCAAGGATCTGGAGGGACTGATAGAATTTGGGGGGGGGGGGCAGATATCCAGGCAGGACTGGCATAACAGAGGATGGGGCGGATTAAGGATTTGTAGGTGTGGAGGATGGTAGAGGGGTGCAACCCCCATGTCCGGCCAGAGAGGAGTTTGAGGAGGCGGAGGCGGTTGTGGGCTTTGGATTGGATGGATCGGAGATGAGGGATCCAGGTGAGGTGACGGTCAATGGTGAGGCCAAGGTAGGTGAGGGTGGGGGTGAGACGGACAGGACGCGCGCAGACAGTAAGGGAGAAATCCAGGAGCCGGAAGGAGCGAGTGGTACGACCTACGATGATTGCCTGGGTCTTGGAAGGATTGAGTTTCAGGAGCCATTGGTTACACCATGCAGCAAAAAGGTCAAGGTGATTCTGGAGAAGGCGTTGGGACCGTTGGAGGGTAGGAGCGAGGGCGAGGAATGCGGTGTCATCAGCATATTGCAAGAGGTGCACTGGAGGGGGGGGTTGGGGCATATCCGCTGTGTACAGGAGGTAGAGGAGAGGGGAGAGGACAGAGCCCTGGGGCACACCGGCAGAGGGGTAGAAGGTGCGGGAATTGGCATGATGGATTGTAATGTAGGAGGGGCGGCGGGAGAGGAAGGAGGCCACCAGACGGATGTAGTTGATAGGAAGGGCGTAGGTTTGGAGTTTAAACAGGAGACCGGGATGCCAGACACGGTCATAGGCCTTTTCAAGGTCAAGTGAGACAAAAATGGCGGAGCGACGGGAGTTAAGCTGGAGGGAGAGGAGATGAGTGAGGCAGAGGAGTTGGTCATCAGCAGAGAAGGAAGGTCGAAAGGCACATTGGGTGTTTGGGAGGAGGTGGTTTTGGTGGAGGTGGAGATGGATGCGCCGGGAAAGGATGGATTCCAAGAGCTTGCTGAACACCGACGTGAGACAGATAGGACGATAGGAAGAGGCATCAGATGAAGGCTTATTGGGTTTGGAGAACATCAGGATACGGGAGGTTTTCCACAGGTCGGGATAGAAGCCAGTGGCAAGGATGACATTGTAGAGGGCGGCAAGGAGGGAAAGGAAGGAGGGAGGGCAGTGTTTGAGGTGGCGGTAGGTAACGCAGTCGTGGCCGGGAGCAGTGTTGCGTTTAGTGCGGAGTGTGAGGCTGATGTCCTGTGTAGTGATGGGAGTGTTAAGTGCAGATGGTGGGGTGTGGCCCAAGTACTGGAAGCTAGGAGCAAGGGGAGGAACAGAGGTATTCGTACGGTCCATGACATCAGGGAAGAGGGAATAATCAAAGTGGGGATCATCTGGGATGGAAAAAACATCAGAGAGGTGGGAGGCAAAGTGGTTGGCCTTACTGAGGTTGTCAGGAAAGGGACGGTCATTAAGGAGGAGAGGGTACTGGGGGGTGGGGCGGTTCCCAGTAAGGCGGTGGAAAGCAGACCAATACTTGGAAGAGTTGATGGGGAGCGTGGTGTTGAGGTGGGTACATGTCTGGCGCCAGGCTCGGCGTTTCTTCGCAACAAGCAGGTTGCGGATGTGTCGCTGTAATTGCCGGTGACAGGTAAGTGTATCCTGGTCATGAGTGCGGAGAAAAGAGCGGTAGAGGCGGCGGGACTCCCGAAGGAGAAGGACGGCCTGTGGAGGCAGGGCGGGGCGGTGAGGGTGGACGGCTTTGGTGGGGATATGGGTGGCGACGGCGTCAGACAAGGTCTGGTGCAGGAAGGCAGCAGTGCGAGAGATGTCATCAGGAGACTGGAGGGTAAGGTCGTGGCTGTCAACCTGGGTGTGAATGGAATCCCGGTAGGCATCCCAGTTGGCACGGGAGTAATCATGGACAAGTTTAGGAGGGACGTCAGGGCGAGGAGCGTGGCGGGGATGGCGACCGTTAGAGACAGTGAGGAGGACAGGAGCATGGTCACTGCCAATGAGATCAAGGACATCCGCGGTGATGCGCCCAAGGAGGTTGGGAGAGGCAAGGACTACATCAGGAGTGGTGTTGGATTCGGGCCGGGTGTGCTGGGGCAGGGGAACCAGGTCTCCCTGGAGAGTGGTGAGAAACTGATGCCACCGCCAGAGGTCGGCAGGATCGCGGCTGTGGATATTGAGGTCGGCGGCAATCACGTAGGTGGAGAAGGTGCGGTCAGTGTGGGCCAGGAAATCATACGGGATGGGGGTGCGAGGGCGGACATAAATGGTGGCACAGGTGATGGTAAGGGCGGGGAAGAAGAGGCTGAGGGTGAGATGCTCGGCAGGATGGTTAAGGAGAGGTTGGGGCCGGACAGGGAGGTGCTTGAGGTGGCCTATAGCAACTCCGCCACGTGCCAGAGGGTACGGGTTATCGGTACGATGTAGGGTGTAAGGGGCAGTAGAGATGGAGATACGGGGTTGAAGGAAAGTTTCATTGAGGACGAAGGCATCCACGCGGTGCTGACGTAGGGTGTGGAGGAAGAGGAGTTAGTGGGTGGGCAGGGAACGAATGTTGTGGTACAGGATACGGTACGATTGTTGTACCATGGGAGTGGAGAGTTAGACGAGGGTGGTGAGGGGGGTGAAGGTGAAGTGGGCCTGGTTGTGGGAGTAAGTGGCATAGGTGGTAAGATGGAAGATGGAACGGGCAGCGAGGGCGATTTGGGAAAGAGTGTGGGAGCGCTGGAAGGGGTGGATGTTTTGGAGCACAATGGTGGTGAAACGGATGATGTCCTCAGCAGTAGGGGGAGGGCGGAGCGAGTTGTTGGGGTGGATGGGGTCATCAACAGGACGGACAGGGACGGTGAGCTCAGGGGTTACTGGTGGAGGTTTCGCTTTACACTTCGAGGAGTAGGTAGGATGTGGTTCATTACAAGTGTTGCAGGAGGGGGGAGAGGTGAGGTTGGGGCAATGCTTGAGGAAGTGGGAGGCTTTGCAGTGGGGACAAGTAGGGGGGTTCTTGCAGGCAGAGGTAACGTGGTCATTGTAGGTGAGACAGCGTTGGCAGCGGTAGGATTGGACAGGGGAACGGGAGGGGTCCACCTTATGGCGCTGATTGTAGATGAGGGCTCCCTTGGTGAGGAGGCGGTCAATGGAGGAGGAGGTTTCAGTGAATATCCGCATGAGAAAAGTCGGCCCGGCATCATTGAAGATGCGACGGGCCGAGCGGTTTTCGATGTCGGGCCGGGAGTTGAGTTCCGCCAGCACCTCAGCCTCCGTGATCACGGGGCTAAGCTTCGTGATCACAGCGGTGAAGGTCGGCGGACGTCGGGGAGGTTGAGGCTGACGGGGAGAGGATGGGGTGTGGTAGGGGGTGAGGGTTGCATGTTGGCCAAATTGGATACGAGGGATGCGGGAGAGGAGGTCGGTGTGGAAGGAAGCATTGGGGGATTTTATGAGGACCGAGTCCTTGCGAGGAATCAGTTGGGAGATGGGAGCATTGGGGCAGTATTTCCGGATGGCGAGAGTGAGGGAGCGGGCATCAAGGAATTGAGGGTCAGGATTGGAGAGGACAAAGGTGTGGGTGGCAGGCGTGGCGGGGGTGGGGGTCGGGGCCGCGTCCATGGGAGTGGGTGGGTCACGGGGAATGGGGGTTTTTTTGGAGGAGACTTCGGGGGAAGGGTCAGCATTCGGGCGCTTGGAAAGTTTCGTGGACACCACTGGGTGGGGAGGGGGCAGGGGGACGGGTTGCAGGGGGAGATGGCGGGGGGCAGGACCACCCTGAGCAGCGGAAGAAGCAGATGGTGGGGGCGTGGGTGTCACTGAGACTGTGGAACGTCGAGCAGAGATCCGTGCTGGCTTGGAGCCTGTCGGAGGCGGTTCGGGGAGCGGCGGAAAGTCAGTAGCTGTCGATGGGGCGACAGTGATAGGGGAAGAGGAGTTGGGGGTGGGTACAGCCGAAAGTGGCGCAGGGGTGGGGTGGACAGGGAGAGAAGGAAGGACGGGAAGTGGGGTGGAGGATGAGCTCCATGTGATGGTGGTTGGAGCAGCGGAGGGAGAGGTGAAAATGATAGTGGTAGTGGTGGTGGGTTGGGACATGGTGGCGGCGACCAGGCGGCGGCGGCGGCGACCAGGCGGCGGCGGCGGCGGCGGCGGCGACCAGGCGGCGACCAGGCGGCGAGCACCGGCAGGCGGCGACCAGGCGGCGGCGGCGGTGAGGACCGGCAGGCGGCAACCAAACGGCGGCGGCGGCGGCGAGCACCGGCAGGCGGCGGCGGCGAGCACCGGCAGGCGGCGACCAGGCGGCGGCGGCGGCGGCGAGCAGTACTGACGACGAGCAGACGGCAAGACAAGGGTGGGGATCTTCCACGTCGAGGGTGCACCCTGAGAGTAGCCCAGGCAGTGAAACTCTTCGACGAAGAAGTGAGGGAATCCAACCCTCGAATGGGACTCACATTGAAGTTACTGTAAACTGTATAGCATTTGCCACAGACTAGAAGAACGAGTATTAAACATTCTTGGAAGAAGTGTTGTAAACCTTCGTTCACTTACATCAACGTCATTACAGAACAAAGTATATACAGTTGTTGAGATTGGCGTTACTTCAAATGCTATTCGACAAGACGTCAAAATTCGAAGTAAATGCGATTGCCATCTGTCTGTTGCTACTGGTCGGCGGACTGCGCCCCACACAGCTGTTGCCGGGCGTTGCCAAGAGATGGCAGAGCGGTAGCCGGTCCTTTGCTCACAGCAGTACGTGTTGATATCCGACCATAAAAACGGTAGACTGGCCCTGACGTCATTTTCGTGCCTCCAACATCCCTGGGCTGAAGTCACGTGAATGTTGGCAAAACAGTTGTTTCGTGTTGCGCTTGTGTCTGTACTCAGCGTTTTGTCGGGGGAAATGGCATTACATGTCAGGTGTATCAGGTGTAAGTGTTTCTAGGATAGTGCAGATCCGTTTATTGAAATCTGCTGAAGTGACTTTTATATGGTTTTTACACTTGAAATAGAGTATCACGTAAATTAAAGTGTAGAAAGTGATGCCTGTAGAGTCAGACTCATATTACATTTTGGAAAGTATCCGTGATAATTCGGTTACAGAAGTAAGGTAACTGTTTCTCGTTCCTACTCATAGGTTCGCTAAGGATGAAAACCGAAGGCGGCTTTGGATACAGGCCCTGAAACGGAAAAAACTAAGCCGTCTGCACATACGTTCCTTTGGTCGAAGCACGTCGAGGAGAAGTGTTTTGATAGGTTAGTTATTATTTACAATGTATATTTATAATTTATATTTACAGTGTGTCATTTTTAAACCTGATGTTTTTATCGGACTAAAACTGGCGGGAACTGGCTAAGTAGTGATGCTATCCCTTTTTGATTTTCCGGAGCATATGAAATCGAAGAGGCCTAAGCACCGTGAATCACACACTAGAAGGCGTTCGTCAGATGATGCCTGGTCTTCTGAAATCTGTGCTTCTAATGCCTGTACGTCTGAATGTTGTTAGAATGTCTGTGATAACTGGGAGTTACTAAAATATTGTATTAGAATAGAACTGTAACATGTTACATTATGTGTCACTTCGGACATGGTTCCCCTACAAATTATACCTCAAAACATGCATTTTTCTTTTGTTTACAGTGACGTTATGCGATATGGAAACGAAGCCGCGAAAAACAAAAGTTCCAGGTATATTGGGGACTTTTCGAATAGCGATTTGTGTACTCCTGGCATAGCAGAAAATGTGGTAGGTGTGGCAACACGGCAGATTAGCATCAAAGCCAGAAAGTTAAAGAACTTGCAGCGGTCATCTCGTGGGATGAAGAAGGAAGTCTTGTCTTTGAAATATTTGATAAATAATCTTGAAAATAATCGTGTTATAAATGAATCCCTGGCTAATTTACTAAAGGCAAGTATATTTAGAATGCCTGTCGTTATTAAAATGTATGACTGATTGCAGGTTGGAATACTTATGCTTAAATGATTGTGGCTTTTCGCTATCAGATGCTGCCACCTGGTACTTCAGAGTTGCTCCAACGTGCCAGTAAAGGTAAAGAAGCAAATAAGTATTCAGCAGCTCTTCGGACATTTGCTCTAACACAAAATTTTCACAGTAGCAAGGCATATAGCTATGTAAGGAAAAATTTTAAAACATCACTGCCTGTCCACGAACTTTAAGAAAGTGGTACAGTGTTGTTGATGGGGGTCCTGGTTTCAGTACAGAAGCAGCAATAGCGCTTAGAATAAAGAGTCAGGAACTCATTAGTAAAGTACCCTGTCATTTGATGAGATTGCCATAAGGAAGCATGTTGAAATTCGTGGAAATAAGTTTATTGGTTACATAGATTATGGTACAGATCTTGACAATGACAATCTGCCTGTTGCAAATGAGGCATTAACGTTCATTTTCACTGCTGTTAATGGTTCATGGAACATTTCAATTGTATATACTTTAGTCAATGGCCTATGTGCTGTTGAAAAATCGAACCTACTTAAGGAGGCATTGAAATTTACATATGATGCTGGAGTAGAAGTAATTTCTGTTACTTTTGATGGTGCTCACGTAAACACTGCAATCGTAGACAAGCTAGGGACCAGTCTTTCAACGTGTAGAATGAAATCTTTTTTAAACACCCTCTATGTAAGGATGATGTTTGCATATTCCTTTACCCATGTCACATGTTCAAGTTAATACGCAATACATTAGCTGGTAAAGGTGTCATTTTTTATGTAAATAGAAATACAATGAAATGGGATTATGTATTAAAATTACATGAGCTGCAAAAAATGGAGAAACTTCTGACTGCTACAAAAGTAAGAACAAAACACGTTCAGTGGTATCGTCATAAAACGAATGTAAGGTTTGCTGTGCAAACATTTAGTGGTAGTGTAGTTAATTCCCTAGAATCCCTTGACAAAGATTTGCAGCTAGCTGACTTTAAAGGCTGTTAACATACAGTTAAATTTATAAGGACAGTGAACACCATTTCTGATTGTTTCAGTAGTAGGAATCTCCTGTCCAACAGGTATAAATCACCTCTGTCAATGCAGACAGCTCGCCATATTTTACCATTTCTTGATGAAGTGGAAAAATATATTCAGGAGCTGAGACTCGAGGCTAATGGGCTATCTATTTTGTATACTAACAGAAAGACTGGTTTCCTTGGCTTTCTTGTATGTATACAGAGCCTAAGAAAATAATATTTTTCTGTCATAAACAGCTCAACCAAAACTAAGTTTCTTGCTTACATATCAATTGCTACAGGACCACATAGACACATTTTTCAGCTCAGTCAGAAGATTGTGATGGTAACAACAACCCGACAGCAGCTCAATTCAAAGCAGCCTACAAACTATTGCTTATCCATCAGCAGGTAAGAGGGTCAGAATTTGGATCTACTTTGGATACTGCAGATTGTCCCATTCTCAGTGCATCTTCCGGACTGGATGTGACGCAATCTAACCCATTTACATCAGTTATCAATTGTAATTCAGAAAAGTTAGGCCTAGATGTTGCATCAGTCTCTCATGGTCACTCATACAGCATTCCTGCTGTCTCATTTGAACAGCTGTCAAATTATGTACGGAATGTTGTTGCATACATAGAAGGATTCATTGTGCGTAAATTGACTAAGTCAGTACATTGTGTAGAATGTGCAAATTCCTTATGTGGGGCAGTGGACAGTGACATTGGAGTAATCAGAAGAAAGAATGTGGGAGGTTTGGCTACGACTTCTGCTGACGTTATTAAAAATTGTAAAGCAGCAGAGCAAGCTCATCGGTTGCAACGGGCGAAGGGAATGTTGCAAAAGAAAAATGTTATGCTTGTTCTTGTTTCATGTGCTATGGAAGATGTTGATTGTAGCGTTTTTCAATCCATCGACGAACATATTATGGCCTTTGAGTCCACAGAAAATCACAGAAATGCTGTAATAAATCAATTTTATTTGAGTGTTTTAAAATTAGAAATCACCATTTTGGAAAGACTGACAAACATTCCAGAAAGGTTGTGTGAGGAGTTTATACACAAAAACTGTGTTGTTTAAGGGACATTAAATATTCTATGCCTGATCCCTATTACATTAGAGTTAATAATTGCGAAGGTGGTGATTATTATTATTAATGTTTGAACCTTGATGTCTACACAAAGTACAGACAGAAGTACCTGGAGTTCTTAGCCTTTCTAAGTGCCCATATTGCATCCACAAAGCCTTTTTCAGTATATGTTTGGAGTTCTGTTTTCATAACAATTGGATTCATTTCTTTTACGTAAACCTAGATATACTTTTCCTCTTAACAGAATATATATTTATGTACTTTTTATTTTTTGTTTCTTCTAGATCTGTATGTTGTGTTAATTTGTTTGAGCCCTTATATTTTTACTAGATTTACTCTCTTGTCAGTGTCTTCTATATCTTTTTATCTTGTCTATTATAATTATACGGGCTGTTATGCCGTGGTCGGTTGATGAATTCTGTGGTGATTCCAAACGTTTCGTCTCCGACTGCGGGAGACATCTTCAAGGGGGTCCGTAGCTCAATGGAAGGTCCAACACACCCACTGGCTCGCTACTGACTGCCGCTAAATTCCGTGTCCGCGCGCTCCCACGCCGAGGCGTGACGTCACGTGTTTTGAAAACGTCAGTGCAATTGGCCGCTGTCCGTCGCCGTCTATCGCCGTTGCCATCACCCAGTAGTGGGCGGGTGGTACACATCATCTTTAACACCGGCATCCGTATGCCGTTTAATTTCACACCCTCCTCCTTACGGTTGAAATTATTTGGGTGTTTAGCGATTTCGATTGCCTCCCTGTAGAGCCTTTCGTAATATCCGCTTGTGGCCGCTAGTACTTGCGTCTCCTCGAAACGAATATTGTGGTTCCCTGGCTGGAAAGCATGCTCCGCAACAGCTGATCGTTCCGTTTCTCCTCTTCTGCAGTTTCCCTTATGATCTTCCAAACGTTTAGAAACAGTTCTTTTAGTGGTAGCCACATAAACATCACCACAGCTGCATGGGATCCTATACACTCCAGCTTTTGCCAGTGGTTTGCGAGCGTCCTTGGCAGGCTTAAGGTATTCCTGTGTCTTCCTGGTGGGCTTGTAAATTACGGTGACATTCCGCTTCGTCAAGATCCTCCCTATTATTTCCGTTACATTTGTAACAAACGGCAGGAAACCCTTAGATTTTGCAGTAGCCTGTACGTCAGTATGATTTCTGCGTGGCTGCCTCAACGCACGTTTTATTTCGGCGGACGAATATCCGTTCTTCATTAGTGCATTGTGGAGATGTTCCATCTCAACGTCGAGCAACCCAGGTTCACAAATATTTCTAGCTCTGTCCGCTAACGTCTTGATAACACACCGCTTCTGTTGTGGGTGGTGGTTCGAATCCCGGTGCAAATAACAGTCCGTGTGCGTGGGTTTGCGGTATACTGAGTGGCCCAAACTACCATTTTCGTTTCTGAGAACAAGCAACTTGCCGTCTACCTCCTCCTCCACTGTAAACTGAATTCTCGAGTTTATACTGTTCAGATGTTCGTGGAACCGGCTTAGTTCCTCCCTACCATGTCTCCACAGCACAGACCTGTCATCCACGTATCGGAACCATACATTTGGTTTTTTGCTGGCAGTACCGAAGACCTGTTCTTCGAATTTCTCCATAAAGAAGTTTGCAATTACGGGACTTAGGGGGCTTCCCATAGCCACGCCATCCGTTTGCACATAAAACTGTTCATTCCGCTTGAAGTATGTGGTCGTCAAACAACACTTAAACAGTTCTGAAATATCAGTAGGAAAAATTCGATCCAGCTGTTCCAATACACCATTAAGTGGAACCATGGTAAACAGCGATACCACATCGAAGCTGACCAATATGTCCTCCAGCTGGACCACTATGCCATTCAATCTGCTAATGAAATGTGTCGAATTCTTATATAAGAGTCCGAACGGCCCACATGTGGTTTCAGCAGCGTAGTCAAAAACTTGGCTAACGAGTAGGTGGGCGAACCAATGGCACTTAGTATCGGTCTTAACGGCACATTTTTTTTATGAATTTTGGGCAATCCATAAAGCCTCGGTGGTAGCGCAACCGAATTGCAGAGACCTTTCTGTACACTCTTCAATGGACGACGTTTTTATTAACCGCGACACAGTTCTGAGAACGCTGTTAGTGCGGTCCTCATTCAGCTTCCTATATGCTTGCGGATCCAGTAGATCAGTAATTTTACTCCGATAGTCGGCCACATCCATAATCACCGTTGCGCTTCCTTTGTCAGCTGGGAGAACCAAAATACTATCGTCGTCATTCAGGAGATTTAAAGCTCTTCTCTCACTTACAGTTATATTACTTTTCGGCGGTTTTGCATTGGCTAATATTCTCACTGTTTCTATAGGGATTTCTTCAGCTGTTACAGAATCTACACTGCGAATTCCTGCTTCTACATTGGCATCAATTTCTTCCGTGGGCACAAAACGCGGACTAACAGCAAAATTTCCTCCCTTGGCAAGCACAGATGTCTCATCGTCAGATAACGAACGTTTGGACAAATTGATAACGGTCCGCGAAACGTCTAAATGCCGAACAGTCTGATTAGGTAGCAAATTATCGAACTACTTTTTCTGTCAACTAGACGTTGTCAACATACGCTTCTCCATGGTATCATGCAGTAGTCTATCTATTTTATCCCAGTCACCGTTGCACAGTTTATTACTGATCGTAATATGGAGAGACATTGACTTACAGTTTGTGCTTGCCAAGTCCCGTCGGGTCTGCTGAATGCGCTCTCGTAGTAAGGCCGCCTCAGTCCGTTTGAAAATGCGTTGTGCCTTTCCCGAATAGAACAGTCGCTTTATCTTCAGAAACTTCGGTATAACGCCGACGGCTCTGCAACGAGCAGGAATGTGAGGGAACACAAAAGATGCACTCTCTTCTGGAGTCCTTCCAGGCGTCGCACTTCTCTTGACATCTCCTCCGCAACGGCGATCGACGGCGACGGACAGCGGCCAATTGCACTGACGTTTTCAAAACACGTGACGTCACGCCGCGGCGTGGGAGTGCGATGACACGGAATTTAGCGGCAGTCAGCACCGAGCCAGTGGGTGTGTTGGACCATCCATAGAGCTACGGACCACCTTGAAGATGTCTCCCTCAGTCGGAGACAAAACGTTTGGAATCACCACAGAATTCATCAACCGACCACGGCATAACAGCCCGTATAATTATAATGGACATGATATTTCCGGCCGCGAAAGTCTACATTTTAGTATCTTTTTATCTGTTAAACATTGTTCTGCCCTCTTAGAATATGGGCTTAAGAAATAAATCTGTTGGAAAATATTGTGTTGTAAGAACGAAAATGTGAAATAAAATTTTGTAAGAAATTGAAATAATGTTGTGAAGTAAAGTATTGAGTTAATTGTTTCTGCATATCTATTTTTTCCCAAGAGATGTTAGTTTTCTTTGAATACTTGCAGCAACTGAGAAAAAAGTGCAATAAATTTAAAATGAGAAAAGCACTTGGAAGAATCAACATGTACTTTTCTTGTTATCCATAGAAATTCAAACCGCCAATAGTTGTTTCACTTAAAAGTTTAAACCAGTTTCTTGATTCTTAGGCAACTGTAGTTGGTGCAATGGATAGTGTTCACTTCGATAAAATGTGTCTGCTATAGATACGTAATAGCCACCAGGTAGTAAGGATTTGACAGATGAGATTGTAATACAAAATTCAGTAGGCTCTGAGTGAAGCATGTAGAGGTACATGTATTTCATTCATATGCAACAGCTTTCAAAATTTGCTATGGAACTTAGTGAAAACATGGCATTGTGCATGGTGTTGGCAGTGCGTGCTTGTAAATATCATTGGAGTGTCAAGCACAAAAGTATTTCTATTATCTCAGTTGTCACTGCAATGGATAGTGTTCACCTCTGGCAAAATACGTCCACTACAGACACCAGGTATTAAGGATTTCTCGCATGAGCTTGCAATAAAAAATTCAGAATGGTGTTTGAGTGAAGCAAGTACAGGTCTGTGTATTTCATTCATATGCAACAGTTTCCAAAATTTGGTACTAAACTTCATGAAAATGTGAAATTGTGCATGGCATTGGCAGTTTATGAAATCTGCATAAAACAGCCTTTTCGGTGTAAGAACAACTTTTCCTATCTTTTAAGGTTACTCCTAAGGTAAGCCTAAAATTTCTGTTAAAAAATAAGTTTTTAAGCTCTAGGTTGACTAATTGTCTTCTACTGGATTTGTAGTAAGCTATTCAAACTGTTCACAAACTGCAATGATAAATATTAATATGTAATTAAAGGGGAGTTTTATTTAGTTTATGCTCACATGATTATTATGCAGAGGCAAGGAAAAATGTTCTCATGATCCCACACAGTGTCAGAACAAAATCAGATCACTATACAGGCATTTTTCTAAAATAAGAGCCCCTATTCTTATTGTACTGAGAGACTGTCAAATGTAAGCAGACCGTTTTTGTTTCGGCAGATGAGCTCTAACGTGTTTGTGCCCTGGAAAATAGCTCTTAATCTGGATGAGCGTCAGTACAGTTTTGCAATATTCGGAGTGGAAAGTATCCCTTAGATAGTTTTCTTCTAAAATTATATACTGTTACAGTTCATTGTGGGAATTATTTTGCAGTTTGTTTCCTCACAGAATGACTATCTTAAGACAGAAATTGACAAAAGTGTTTTAACCTTGAAAAGAGCTTTTCTTGAGATTGTTCTCATCAACTGTGAAGAAATACCTGTAAAAAATTAAAATCATTGCATAGTCTCTTGGAACTTTTAATTTATGGCCTGCCCTGGTTAAATTGAGAGCTGTAACGACTGTTGCAGTTGAAAGTTTATAGGTGTTTCTCGAGTCATAATTGACAGCTTTTACTACGGTGCACAATTTTCACTTTGGTATATTCATTATTCGTTTTGGGGCACTTAATATCCCACAGATACCAAGGATTTGTATATACAAGAGAGGTTATAATAAGGAAAGAGCACCTATAGCCGACACATGAAGAGAATTTTTTTCTACCTTCTAATACTATTAAATAAATGTAGGCTCCAAAACTATTTTCTGAAACTTCAAAGTCTCACCTTTCATCTAAAATATAATTTTTTAAGCTGATAGTTTAAACTTTTGTAAAAATAGTGGGAACTAAACCTTTGAAGTCCACCTAAAAATGATACTCTAAAATGGACCTGCTCCTAAAGTCGACAATTTTGCCACCTATAGTTGCCATAATTCCTATATCCCATTTTCTTTTATAAGTAACTAGAGCTCAAAATGCGGAGAATCCAATGTTTAAAGTTTGGACATCAGCCCCTTCTTACTGTTTAAAAGAATTTTAATGACGTTTTACTTTAACTGATAGTTTATAGTAGTTTCGTCCCACTGCCCGCCAGAGAAGCGTTCGATGAATTTGTTAGATTTTATAAATGGTACTGTGAACAAATCCAGGTCAAATATAGATCTGGCACAATTTTGCGCAAATAAAAATATAATTTTTGTTGGAAGCGTGTGGCAGTAAATTGAGAAATGTGGAGAAAATATGATACAAACATAGGAAGGGAGACCGCTGTTCTGAAATCCCGCCACGTTTTGCCAACAGTCATGTGGTTTATGTTGGAGCCACACCTTCCATATAGCTTCTGCACAGCAAGGCCAGTCTGCTGTGATCGAAATACACAGGTGTCCCAAATTAAAGCAACAAACAGCAGGCAGTTTGTAGACACCAAAACTGTATCCCGAAGGCCAGAGCAGGGCCGACAGTGTGCGACATCAGAGAGGGGGCGTGGGATAGTCAGAGAGGGGGACAGGTGTCAGAGAGGGCGTGAGAGGACCGTCAGAGAGGGGGTGAGAGGACCGTCAGAGAGGGGGTGAGAGGACCGTCAGAGAGGGGGTGAGAGGACCGTCAGAGAGGGGGTGAGAGGACCGTCAGAGAGGGGGTGAGAGGACCGTCAGAGAGGGGGTGAGAGGACCGTCAGAGAGGGGGTGAGAGGACCGTCAGAGAGGGGGTGAGAGGACCGTCAGAGAGGGGGTGAGAGGACCGTCAGAGAGGGGGTGAGAGGACCGTCAGAGAGGGGGTGAGAGGACCGTCAGAGAAGGGGTGAGAGGACCGTCAGAGAAGGGGTGAGAGGACCGTCAGAGAGGGGGTGAGAGGACCGTCAGAGAGGGGGTGAGAGGACTGTCAGAGAGGGGGTGAGAGGACCGTCAGAGAGAGGGTGAGAGGACCGTCAGAGAGGGGGTGAGAGGACCGTCAGAGAGGGGGTGAGAGGACCGTCAGAGAGGGGGTGAGAGGACCGTCAGAGAGGGGGTGAGAGGACCGTCAGAGAGGGGGTGAGAGGACCGTCAGAGAGGGGGTGAGAGGACCGTCAGAGAGGGGGTGAGAGGACCGTCAGAGAGGGGGTGAGAGGACCGTCAGAGAGGGGGTGAGAGGACCGTCAGAGAGGGGGTGAGAGGACCGTCAGAGAGGGGGTGAGAGGACCGTCAGAGAGAGAGAACTCTAAGCGTCAGTTAACTACGAAGGCCTTACGAAAATCGGGGACAGGAAGAACAGGTGAGTTCATCAGAGCAGCCTTGATTGCCTCAAATGCTGACTGCTGGGACTCACCCCACTGAAATGCTCGATTTTTCTTGCGCAGGAGATACAATGGCGCAGCCAACTGAGCGAATTTGGGTACAAACTTCCTAAAGAAGTTCGCCATTCCAATAAAGCGAGCAATTGCCCGTCTATCCTTTGGAGGAGGAAGTTTTTGAAGATCCTTAGTCCTGTTCTGATCAATACGGACTCCACCGGCAAACACCAAGTGCCCAAGGAATGAAATCTCCTTGGATGCTAACTTAATCTTAGATAGTTTGACGGTAAGGCCAGCACTACACCATGGAAGGACCTGTTCGAGGTGTCGAAGATGCTCCTCAAAACTAAATATTACCATGCTGTCAAGATAATTGTAAACAAATTTATACTGAACATCGCCTAAGACATTATCCAACAACCTAGGAAGGACGGCAGCACCGGTAGACAAACCAAAAGGGGCTCTATTGAACTCGAATAATATCCAGTCAGTGCCAAAAGCAGTGACTGGTTTAGACTGCTCAGCAAGAGGAATCTGGTAGTATGCCTGGTTCAAGTCGAGTACAGTGAAGATCGTAGCCCCCACAAACCAAGTAAAGCAGTGATGTAGGTCTGGCAATGGCACCGATCCCGAAACTACCTTCTGATTAAGCTGCCTATAATCAACAACTGGCCTGTGGCCTGTGGCCTGAATCCCCCTTGGGGACCAGGAACATGGGCGACGGATAGGCAGAAGTGGATGGTCTAATTTCCCCATTCTAACATTTTATCTATAATACGGCGCAAAGCATCCATCTAAGGAGGTGACAGACGATAAGGTGGCAGCCTAACAGGAACATCAATTAATTGTATCTTGTAACATACGGTCAGTCAAACCTAACTCATCAGTTAACACATCAGGGAACTGGCACAAGAGCCCCAAAATGCTTTCTCGCTCCCCATTCTCCAGATGACCGACACCAAAGCCGGAATCAGTCACCAAAACCTTATTAACACCCAATATCCTCTGGCAAGAGCACAACGAAAACTCCCTATTAGGACAAAAATTAAAGAAAAACTTCTTAGCACTGTAATTCAAAATCATGCCGGTACGCTGGATCCAATCACATCCGAGCAACAGACGAACAGCAACAATTCGACAGGCCAGGAAAAATCACCTACAGACACACTCCCCCTACAGCAGCCTACTAGAGGTAACATCTGTCCATTGACAGCATGACATCCCTGTAGGGCAAATGGCAAGGACGGTAAGCGACACTTCTCTTTATTATCCAGATACCACTGGTAATCCATCAAAGAAACACTACTTCCTGAATCCAACAAGGCGCAGACTGGTTCGTGGTTAAGGGAGGTACAGATCAACGGCAAGGACTGACCGAACACGGCCCTTATCCGTTTGCAAGACCTCAAAGGTGGCTTATCGTGTCCAGTACCTCCCAAAACTTGGCGTCAGCTGCTCTGCTTGGACGCGGCTTCCTCTGCTCAGGACATTCACGCACCAAATGATTCAAAGCACCACAACAGAAACAAGCGCCTTTTGTACCTGCCATCCCCGATCCCCCACCTCTGTTAAGCTAACGGTTACATAAATTGGCCACGTGGTTCCCGGAACTTACATTTCGACTCCCGACATATTCCCCTACACAGGTCTGTGCCCCTGCATGACTTGCCCCACGACGCCTACTGTCAGCATAACGTAATCCTTCAATGGCCAACACGAGGCTATCTAGATCCCGCAAGGACGTGGGCTTATTGGCAAACATTATTCGTGACCTATCCTTGAGCCTAATACCTTCCAAAATAATGTCTATCTCTCCTTCAACAACATCTAGATTCAGAGCTCGAATGGCAACCTTAACATCCTCAATATACTGCTGGAGTGTGTCAGTCGACCTCTGAACCCGGCGGTAGTACTGGTTAACTAAATCTGCTCTCATGCGTTCGGTCAAGCGACTATCAATAATCCTCCTACGCAAGTCCGACGAGCCCTCTCCATGCTCCAAGACTTGACCAATGATAGAACTCAACACTCCTTCATACAAGGGATAAAGAAACTGCAAAATAGTACGATGTGTCACCTCTAATATATCAGCTTTAATTTCCAAACCTACTAATAACCATAGAACTTCGTCAACTCCAGGCAGCTCATCCAAGGTCAGTTTATTTATTCCGTGCACTAATACGAGCATAGGGTTAGGTAGCTTAGCAAAGGGCTCAGGGGGACAAGGACTAGTCCTAACGCCACCACGTGCTAGATCAATCATCCCCCTGCGGTAAACTAACTGTTCAACATGCCCTACGCCCTCTTCAAGGCAACCTACCGCATTGAGTTGAGCCTGCAACTGCATTACCTTCCTGACTAACTGTCCAACAGTAGTACTTTGCTGCGGAGTAACAGGCACTCGTTCTAAATCCTGCAGTCTACCCGCCCAGTGATTGAGATGGGCTTGAATACGACCGTTTGCGAGGATTACTACCACCCATAAACTCCAAATTGTCTTGCCCACTTGAAAGGGACGTGCTACACAACGCAAGCGCGGCACCTACCTCACCGACGCGCATACCGGCTGGTCCAAGACGCCCCGAAACCGCGCGCTCAACTCGGCCACGGTACCATCGGAAGGAGCCCCACGAACCTCCAACTCATAGGGTAGCTGCTCTCTGCGCAAATAATCGATACCAGGGCTACTCCTCAGCTGCGAGTGGCTCGTCTGCTCAGGCTGAAACATTTTTACGAGAGAAAGTATGCACTCCAAACAAATTTCAAACTTAATGCTACCTAAGCTCGTAATTGTGAATAGTGCTGCTAGCACACGTACCCCCAAACAACCACACTCTGCTACCATTTGTACTGGTAGATAGGACAGCTTGGCTGTGAAAGTGGAAGGGTAGCCCACAACAAACAGTATTCACAATTACAAGCACCCAAGCTTTAATGATCTTCCAGCAATAAAGGCTCTTAACAAATCTCAATTAAGTAAGGACATAAACTTGGTTACAAACGTATGTTAACCTTCAACCAGTGAATAACCCCAATAAAGAATTACCAATCAATAAAACGTAGATAAAGGACTGCTTTACAAGAATTAAGTAAAATCATGAAAGCTAAGTTACAAATTTTATGTTAAGCTTCAACAGGTGAATAACCCCAATAAAGAATTCTCATTTAAATAAAACATAGATAGGAAAATGCCTTACCAAATGGCTTAAATTGTGTAAAATCATGAAAAGCTGAGTTACAACTTTTCTCACAAACTACTTAGGAATTTACAGCAAATAAACAAGTTTAATCTATAACCAGAAGGTAACTGCCAAGTCCAAGCGACCGAAGGCAATCATAGCGGACGACCGCCAAAACGCTGGTCATCAACCGTCATCGTCACGGCCCAGTGGCCACCGCGCTAAAACAGACTAACGTTTCGGTAAGCGACCGACAGCAACACAGGAGTAACAGTGACAAAGTCGGCGTACGCCTTACGAAACACGGCACACCCTGATGCGGGAGCGGGCACAGCTGACTAGCGGCCATACAACCGCGAGCAAACAAATCTCACGCCACCCGTACTAACGCAGGAAATGATAGCGAGCGACAAGACGCCACGCGCAAAGCAACAACCGTGCCTACCCCTCGACCACAGAATGTGCCCTGTCTCCTTGTCTATGGTAATAGAATTTACAGCACACAAGAAACGATTTAATAATGGCATTAGTTCAACGCAAGATTAGTTAAGTTAGGTCCAGTAAAGATTTACCAACGGATTTACCTTCAAACCAACTTCCAGACCACCGATAAACAAGGAAGCAAATTAAACAGTTGCCAAAAATACAGTCACGATACGCAGGCCCTACAAGACCTTGCTATCTTACAGTTATTATTAACGGCGAAACATACACAAATCAATGACAAGAAATTCACCATTGAAAGCAAAAAACACCACAAAGGTTAAATTAATTAATTTGCAGACGAGCCAGTCACTGAAAGCTCAGTTCCACAAGATTAGGACTAACCTCACTCTGCAGCAATACATTTGTGTGCGTGATAACTAGGTTGCCCAAACAGGACTCCAAAAACCAAAACAACAGGTCACACGTTAGCTGTCTTGTTCTCAGGTACTAGGGACCACCGGGCTGAGGCAATCGCGACGAAAAGAAATCTCTGAAGTTACAGCTGCCTGCAGCAAAACAAATGAGTCAGGGTGTATGAACGTAAAGCACAAGCCACTGTTCCAGCCGGAGTGTAACCTTTTCAATGCACATACGGACAGAACAACACACGTGGGCATAAAGGGAGCAGCAGATGCGTACCGAGCAAACTATACTGCGCCAAAATACGACCCACGTCACACCCACAAACCGGAGCACTGCTCCCGGAGCTGGTGTCTGCTCACTGCACTGCCGCAACTCTCTGTCCGCTGGAAAGCGATGCGGACTGCCGCCTTGCTCAACGTTCCCTTCTCGGCTGTGCACAACTCTTCTCTTGCCGCCTCAGAGTGCGGCCGCCATGTCCGTCCTCCCCTGCTGTCCGCCCCAGACTCTCGTTACTCGTACTCACTCCCCGTCAGGCCCCACTCGTGCTCGAGATCGCACACAGTGCCAACCTCAACCAGAGGAGTCATCGATAGCGTCTTGCGCCAGAGAGCCGCGCCACGGCGAATTAAGTCTACCGCACTATTTAAATTCCTGACTAATTGGAGGCTTAGAATGAATATTTCAGCTTATTTATAATTGAACATACAGTGCTTTTCGAATAATTTGGATGAGTATAGATTGTGTGAAACGTTTTTGTTGTAAACTACCAGTATCTAAACCAATTATCCTCAGTACTTCAATTCTGCCATTATTTCCGTTATTGCAACCTAAAACTCCATCATAGACACCTATTTTAGGTACTTCACGTCCACAGAATGTTCTTTTTGAGTATCCAATCTTAATTAAATTATTGATGCTTTCATTTGCATTTTGTGTCTTTCGATGAAGACATTTCCTCAATAAATGAGGGTTTGCACGAAAGATGAATGTGGGCTTAATTGCATTCATAACAGGTTCTGGTAATGAGTGTTTATGTGAATATGTCTCGTTTCTGTTGTGGAACTTACATCAATCGTCTTTCAGACCCAGATTGTGCATTCCTGTTTGGTCAGTGGAAAGTTTTGGGGGGTGGGGGAACTGCCCACACAGCACGCCTCATTGCTTCTAATTTTTGTGTGTCTTTCCTGAAAGCTCTCCCATAAAATAACTGAAGAGAATCAATTTCTTTCAGAGTAAGCCTGCCTTTTCCTCCTAGTGGTTTTCCATCCTTAATTACTTTATCTTTTCTTTCTTTCAGCAAGCGACGAACTCTACCACCAAGCCTCTTTTGGATGTGTTCATCGCATTCCAACTTTTCTATTGCTGTATTTTTGGAGATTTTTATCTGTTACAGCCTTGAACGAAGAGGAGTCCCCATCAGCAATGTATTTAGTATATCTAACACCATACTGGTCCTCAGATCTGGAGGACATCCTCACAACTGCAGCAGCCTCCATACCCCCACTTGAGCCACTATAATTTGTAGAGCATGCTACTGCATGCTTGTCATGGCACGGCTTCTCACTTTCATATTTGGGCATTTTCTTTGTAGTACACTGGTGGCAGTATTTAGACATAATTTCTACATCTAAAACTTTACCTGAGTCAATAGCAAGAACAGATGCAACTGCATAGGAGATATGTGCATCCAGGTTCCATCTACAAACACAAACTGGTCATTATATTTGAAGGAGATTCACTGTCATGATTATCTACTACAGGATCCCTTTGGGTTATTTCCACCAGTGCCTGCATTGCTCTCTTTATAGAAACTGTATCAGTATCGCATACAGCATCAGACATTCCTTTATTTATTTTTTCACACCTTGCACAAGGCGGAGGCACGTTCAGAAAACAGTACAATAAATTTCCTCCTTCCCTCCACTGTCTTACGCATCTTAGAGCACATGCTAACCTGAAATTGCTTTCATAGGTACCAGTGTCAGGTTTTTTGGAGGAGGAAATTGAGAATCATTGCCACACGAATTACAAATTAATTTAAAATCACAAGCTATTCCCACTCTTCTTTCTTCAACAACAATCATGCACTTCGCATTTTTACAGCAAACACACGAACATGAAAACCTTATAGCCTGTCATGGAAGCTCTAAATCAGTAAGTCCGAATCCAGTGGAATCCATATCAACATCCTTCACGCACCTGTACAATTCTCCTGTCCTTGAAGCTACGTTCTTCATTTCGAGCTGCTTCCTCTTTTTTGTTGGTAAACCAATTTCCATTAAATCTCCGTCACCCAAACACAGTTTTTCCACCACCGTTATGCATAAATCTTGACTTCCACGCAAGGATTGGCGAATTCAATGTTCCACCTACTGATGTGTGTTGGTATTTCAAAACTTATATAAGCCACATGCAAGAATGTTTTCAGGCAAAGATTTCGATGTCAGCCACAGATATAAATGTCTACCAAAAATAACGAAAGAAAACAGCCTTCACATTGACAAGAATTTCATTGAAGTAAGTAGTTTCTCAAATGTCAGGAAAGGTGGGAGTGGTTGCCAGTGTAGAATTAATCAGTTTAACAATTTAAAGGCATTTTTAAAGCTGCTAGCGTGATAAAATTCACACACAACATAGATTAAACTGCATATATATCAAGAAAATAATATTTTTCAAAAATCGATTATTTGACCCAAAGTCCGTTACATTTCCCTGAAGCGAGGAGTCCAGGGGCGCTCTCCAGCCACTACCCGTCACTGCCGTAAGGAGGCTGAAGGCAGAGTCAGGCCGGCCACAGCACGGAGACGTCTCAGCAGTCGCCCTTCACGCACTCCGTACGCGAACGGAACGGGGAAAAAAATTCGAAACTTGTTGCTCTTCCAAGTACTCTCTGCCATGCACTTCACAGTGGTTTGCAATGTAGTCCGCGGATGTAAATGTGACAGTCAAGTTGGTGCTTGTAAATACGTAGCGTAAGTGGACGATTTAATGGCAAAATTGTGTACAATCGCGTGAGAAATGCAGCCATCAACGGAAATATATGGCACTTTTCCAAAGTACAATTTTACGTCACCGTGTGCGTTTTAGAATCTGGAACGACGGTGATGTATTCTCGCCACCGGGAGTGATGTAATCGCTTGCCGATTCATGGAGAAAATGTGAATATTAAGAAACTGAACATACAAAATATTTTTCGCTGGGGTCTGCCTTCAACAAAACACTATTTTGTTTCACAACCTAAACATGTTTCACTACAGTTGCAACATCAGTGGGCTTTATTTTCTGGCTGTTAAACATAAAGAATGCTCTTTGCTCTATGTACACACGTAAATATTATTTTTTGAAATCGCAATTACAAATTTTTGTAGAACTCGTCGTTATGTATTCATACCTTTTTATATTTTTATAGTACTTGTTTTCTTTCACAGTTTGTCATCGGCAGCCATATAGAACTTAATGTAGACAAGTTGTTTAGCAAAAAGTACTATTTGGAAACTGCTATGGCTATGCCTGAAACTATTTAATTGTATGTGGAAGGTTGTGTGTGTGTGTGTGTGTGTGTGTGTGTGTGTGTGTGTGTGTGTGTGAAGGGTAATGGAGGGGGGAAGGGGGTTCTGTACGTTGGTGTTATCTAACAATTCTTTGAGGGCAGAGAACATAGTTCCAAGTCAGTATTGATATCTGTTGGGCTATTTTTCTTGTCCATAAAGTGTTCAGTACCTGCCATTTTTAGCGCTCTTCTGTGTTCTGTGTATCTGGTATTAAAGTTTCTGCTTGTCTGTCGAATGTAAATTGAACTGCAATGCTGACATGTTAGTTGGTAAATATGAGATGTGTTATGATTGTCTGTCTTATGTTGGTTGTTCCTGGCTTTCTCTATGTTGAGTTATCTGTCCTGTAGGCTATTTTTAACCCTTGTTTTTGAGTATGTTGCCTATTCTATGGGCTGCGTTGTTGTTGCAAGTGAGAGTGAACCAGTTGTTTATTGTTGTGGGTGTTTCTTGTTCATCTGTGCTCAATGTGTGTTCTGTTTGTTTGTAAGTTGGTGAGAAGACTTTTGCTTTTATGTGTTGGGTGTCCTTTTTGATTGTGTTTTAATTTTGTGATTCAATTTACTTATAGTATTTGTATAGTATCCACTCTGTACAGCGATTTGTCTGTTTATCTGTAATTCATTGTTATAGCTGTTTTCAGTGAGTGGGGTTTTGTTCAGGCTGTGCATAATATATTGGAAACTGGCTAGTTTGTGCGCAATGGGTTTATTAGAACGTTTGTGAATGGCTGTGCTGGTTGTGGTCACATTCCTGAAAATGTAGAATTGGTGTTGGTTGATGCGTCTATATATTATGCAGTCAAGGAAACTTAGCGTTTTGTCGTTTTCTGTTTCTATGGTGAATGTCTCTCATTTCATCTTCGTGGTCTTTTGGCGAGATGCACGTAGGGGGCGGCAGTGTATTGATTGACTCTTCTAGCAATGTACGCTCTCGGAACATTAACACTAGACCGTGACGTGACCCAGAACGCCTCTCTTGCAGCACCTACTACAGGAGTTGGTTGAGGATCTCCGAGACGCTTTCGCGCTCACTAAACGATCCTGTGACGAAACGTGCTGCTCTTCTCTGGATAATCTGTTTCCTCTATCAGCCCTATGTGGTACCGATTCCATATTGATCAGCAGTATTCAAGTATTGGTACAACGATTGTGTTGTATGCTACTACCTTTGTGATGGATTACATTTCCGTTGGATTCTTCCAATGAATCTCAGTCTGGCATATGGTCTTCCTCCTTTCTACAAGCAGTTTATCTTTGCAGATCGCTGGAGCAACGAAAGGCATTTAGCGACAGGAGGAAAGCGCAGGTCATTCCAGTTCCAGGAAGGGCCTTCGACAGATGCACATAATTACAGACTTATATCGTTTATGGAAATCTGTTGAAAAATTATGGGACATGTTCAGCGCGCATTGTTTTGACGTTCTTGGGTAACGAAAATATCTTCTATAAAAATGCACGCGGATTCTGCAAACAAGGAGGTTGCGAAATTCAGTTCGCTCTGTTCCTCCACAAGACATCGTTGCTCAGGATCAAGCCGTGTTTGTTGACAGCAGGAAGGCATTTGACACCGTCCCACGCTGCCGTTTAGTTAAGACATGCGAGCTTAGCAGGTATCGCAATAGATTTGCCACTGGCTACAAGACTGCCTTATGGACAGAACTCAACACGTCGCTCTTAACGGGACGAAATAGGCAGATGTAACGGTTATTTCTGGAGTGCCACAGGGATGTGTCATAGGCCTTTACCTTACACACTATGTAAATGGTGTAGGTCGATGCTTCGTGTGATGTTCATGTCACATCCCTGCCGGCGTTTATTACATTTTTGTTGCTATGTTTTAATGCACGATGTAGGAAGATTTTGCTCCAAGAAGAGAATCTTTTATCACCTGTATTTATTGCTTAAATATTAATCCACAGCTCTAGCGGTGCTGATGACGTTTCTTGCAGCTAGAGCATGTTAATAACAACGTCTGACGGTTAATAAGACGATTGTGCCTCTCTTTCTATGACAGCTGTACCACTCGCAAGAAAAATTTATGGGACATGTCCGTCCATTATTGGTTTGCGGTCAGTATTATTTCTTATTGCCAGTTATTTACGAAAGATTATACCTAGTAGTAGGGGAATTGTGATAAGTTCCCCTTGGGCACCAGGCTTATAAAGTATATGTTTGTGCTCTGACATGTGCAAAGGAAATGACTGTGTCCAGTCGTAAGGAAGGTATGGATTTGACGTGGAATACTGTGATAGCAAAGCAAAGAGTGTGTCAAGTCATAATAATGGTACAGATATTTCAATTTCCAGAGCCACAGCCGCCAACGGGGTGTATTTCTGATACTTTACTCATTGTCGAATGTCAGCCAATTGAGGCCGGGATCGTAATATTTGTTTGTAAGTACAGTGACGAAACATATATGTGTCCGATGTCGTAGGATGATTCTGTCTGTGTGTGCTCGGCGCGGCGGTGGCTGTGGCCTGCAGTGGGAATGATCCACGTCTTCCACTGACGGCAGGAGCCCTCCGAATGGAGAGGCCTGTCGCGATGCGGGAATGTAGTTGTCTTAACCGTGTCGTCCTCCAGACAGTCAAATAGAGGACAAATAGTATGTGTTGGACCGCTTTTGTGATTGTGTGGAGGTTTGAGAAGATTCAATAAGGACATGAGTTTGCACTGCACAGTTATTCCATCCTGTGTAAATTGTGTTGGTTGATGCGTCTATATATTATGCAGTCAAGGAAACTTAGCTCCGATTGACTGCTTCTTCACATTTCCGGCCTTTATCTGGTTGAGAGAAGATCGATTGAGGTGTGTGTTGAGCGCAGCTAGCAGGTGAAAGGCGGGTGGAGGACACGTTTGCTGGTTTTGTAGGCATGAGACACACCTTAGTTGACTTTGTAATTTATATGGATGATTTGGAATGTTATACCAGAGGCATCGGTTTTCGAGAGGTTCGCAGATGGTATAAGTTTCTCAGTCGAATGTAAAAAAAAAAAAAAAAAAAAAAAAAAAAAAAAAATATACCGATTTTGCTCATGCAACTACATGAAAATGGACTTTATTTTCGTCGAAAGAGGACGTTTATTATTGTCGATGACGTTTCTTTTTCTTTTTTTAGTTGTTGAGCTATTATAGGAGTCGAGTTGATCTTATGTAGTCCAGTGCAGAGCGGTGGGTGAGTTCTCTACGAGACCGCGGCTCCCCTCGTTCCCAGCTTGAGCGTCATGCGCGACATTAAACAACAGTGCTTTCCATCCTACAGAGAGAGGCCTGTTGGAGGCTTTGGGGACCTGTGTACTCTGTGACAACTTGTCGCTGCAACAGCGCCCCAAAACAATAACAGCCAGCTGCGACACCAAGATGCATTTGCGAAAGCTGCCGTTTTATCTCCTATTGTTCAGTTAAGTAGACCTGCTTATGTACTGGCGAAGCACCATCATCTCAAGGCGGATGGCACATGTCCGGTGGAGTAGCCTCCTCGGTCGTTCCACCCCACAGGCGGGTTTTCGGCAGTTCGTGGTTGTACATTGAGGAGATCACAAGTTCAACTACCGCCTCATATGTAGTCTTTTAGGACGACGATTTTCCCCAGTACACATGATGCATTATGACCTGTTGAGCACGAGTGCTGGTTTGTTTCGCGACAATTTCGAAGTGTAATTAGAGTTGTAGAGCATTTTTCCCATCAGCTGTGATAGCGTGTATTGGCTTCGACTACCTGGGCTCTAGGGTGGTTTTTAGTAGGTGTCTGTAGTGAACTTTTATGTCAAACAGCGATATATGCTAGGTGCTTTTTTAAATTCCTCTCAGTCGAACATCAGCATCTAGTCAGTTGAACGTGTTTAGCACCAAATATAATTAAGACAGTAGCTCACACCCCAGCCTTTTCACCCATAACTTGTAGGTGAAGGGTAGAGTTTGGCCGGCCGTGGTGGCCGAGCGGTTCTAGGCGCTACAGTCTGGAACCGCATGACCGCTACGATCGCAGGTTCGAATCCTGCCTCGGGCATGGATGTGTGTGATGTCCTTAGGTTAGTTAGGTTTAAGTAGTTCTAAGTTGTAGGGGACTGGTGACCTTAGAAGTTAAGTCCCATAGTGCTCAGAGCCATTTGAACCATTCTTTTGGTAGAGTTCGAGTGTTCCTGTCGCTGGTTTCGAGTGGTATTGCGAAATATTTTTCCCAGCAGGGTAACACCAGTTGTATGGTATGTTAGCTTTTGCGGCGTAGTATGCTTTTTCGCCGTCCTAACATAGCGCTACACACATAGCCGTATAATTATTACCGATTTTTGTAATTAATTAATTTGTTACGATCGATATCTGAGTCAGATACGATTGGTATTGCGAATTTTTTTTCCAACCAGGATAAGAAAAGTTGTATGGTATATTTACTTTTTGGGCTTTATTGAGATTTTAAGCTATCCTTGTGCAGCACTATGAATATTGCTTTGTAATTAGGACCAATCTTTGTCATTAATTACATAATGGGGATTGATATTTCAGTCAGTCTCCCGACCAAAATAAATAAAGTACATTAACTTAACATTCTTCTCCCGCATCTGGACAGTTTCCATGTGTTGGGGGGTGCACTTATGCTTTCCATCCAGTACTATCAGGTTTCGAGTCCCTGATAGGTTACGTTTTTTACGTGCACTGAGCGTTGGTGCTCTGCATTGTTTTATGCTGTTTAAGCATTGCGAGCGTGTTTGGATAGCATTACACATTCATTATTTCGTTGATCTACGAGCAGTTTGCATGTCTGTATGCTGTGTGCTGGATTATTACGGTAGTTTACGAGCTTTGCGTCTCTGCAGATCAGAGTACTGCATTATTTACGAGTAGTTTCCTGGTATGTAAACTGTATATTTTGACCCCAAGGATGTCAGGGTTAGTGTTTTGCATCAGCGTAATAAATAAGGTAGGTGAAATCCGTCCCTAAATAAATTTTTCCAAAAATCAATAAAGTACACCCCTTCCTCTCACCAGCAGATCACAACTGATTCCTTATCCCGCCAATTTTTCTCTCCAGACCTCCAGAGGAATGAGGAGGGTGTGGCACAGGTGCAGCTGAGGAAAATGTGTAATGTCATCATGATGCCGTGCTCCTATGGACCAAACTGCACTATTATGTGACCTATCACGGTGTTCTCTGGAGGTGAACTCGCCAACCAGCTCAGTTCTTTGGTCTGGCGGAACAGAGACAGTTGTCTCTTGTGTCGTGGCAGCTTATACGTAGTTTTTAGAAATGACAGACAAATTCAGCAGAAACCGATGTTTCCATGCATTGTGTTATGCAAAGCATTTATTTGCAGAACCGTATTCTTCTTCCTCTTCATATATTCAAGCATTAATGCTCACTTCCATTCTTCATGCACTGAGCTGTGGACGCACGGCTCAGCTGAATCAGTGCATGTAATACAGCTATTAAAACTATCTCGATAATTGAACTAATGCTCCTTCAACACTAACAGCTCAGCAAGCACTGAAATCTCTGCCTCTTGTGGTGGTAACACTACACTAACCCATTAAAGCTGTAGGTAGATAATAAATTTAAACAAATTTCAACAGATTTAGTCAAATTAGAACAAATTTAAAACAGAATGAGAGTGTGTGCTGATATGAAACTTCCTGGCAGATTAAAACTGTGTGCCAGATTGAGTGCCTGATTTAGTCTCAGTCTGGATCACAGTTTTAAGCTGTCAGGACGTCTGAAATTTATACAAATTGAATGACATCATGAGCAGTCTCTAGTGGTGCCAACACCATACTAACACGCCCGCCCCCCAGCTGCAGTTTTAGGGCAAAATTCGAAATTACCGCCCATTTTCCAAGAGGATGATACACCATGATGCAAAAAAGTCAGAAAAGGTGGATCGGGTTACACATAGAGGCACATTACTCAATTTCCCGCCAAAATTCAAACTTTCCACCGGGGTGGTGTGGCAGGGGGGCGTGGCACTTTCCCGCCAAAAGCCACCTATTGGATAACGGTATTCATGTCATCAGCTGACATCTCAGCTGCCATATTGGATGACATCATGCACTGTTCACAAGTCAACAGGCCGCCATCTTGGATGATGTTATCACCGCCATCTTGAATAAATTTGGCAACAGTGGAGAGTGGGGTGGTACGAATTTTGCTCTACTACTCCCATGGACCCTGCATTTGGGCAGGGGAGTGACTCTGCAGCTCATTCAGCAAATCGATACTGTCTTATGCCGCCGCTACTTCCTACATCTAAATCTACATGGATACTCTGCAAATCACATTTAAATGCTTGGCGGAGCGTTCATCGAACCACCTTCACAATTCTTTATTATTCCAATCTCGTATTCCGCGCGGAAAGAACGAACACTTATATCTTTCCGCATGAGCTCTGGTTTCCCTTTTATTATCGTGATGATCGTTTCTCCGTATGTAGGTTGGTGTCAACAAAACGTTTTTGCATTCGGAAGAGAAAGTTGGTGATTGGAATTTCGTGAGAAGATTCCGTCGCAACGAAAAACGCCCTTCTTTTAATGATGTCCAGCCCAACTCCTGTATATTTTCTGTGACACTCTCTCCTATATTTCCCGACAATACAAAACGTGCGGCCCTTCTTTGAACTTTTTCGATGTACTCCGTCAGTCATTTATCGTTAGGATCCCACACCATGCAGCAGTATTCTAAAAGAGGACGGAAAAGCGTAGTGTAGGCAGTCTCCTTCGTAGATCTGTTACATTTTCCAAGTGTCCTGTCAATAAAACGCAGTCTTTGCTTAACCTTCCACACAACATTTTCTATGTGTTCCGTCCTAATTTAAGTTGTTCGTAATTGTAATTCCTAGGTATTTTGTTGAATTTATGGCCTTTATATTGGACTGATTTGTCGTATAAGTTTTACGGATTTCTTGTAGCCCTCATGTGCATGACCTCACACGTTTCGTTATTTAGGGTCAACTGGCAATTTTCGTACTATTCAGATATCTTTTTAATCGTTCTGCAATTTGTTTTGATCTTCTGATGACTTTATTAGTCGATAAACGACAAAGTCATCACCGAGCAACCTAAGACGATTGCTCAGATTGTCTCCCAAATCACTTATATAGATAAGCAATAGCAAAGGGCCTATAACACTACCTTGGGGAATGCCAGAAATCACTTCTGTTTTACTGATGACTTTCCGTCAGATACTATGAACTGTGAACTCTCTTGCAGGAAATCACAAATCCAGTCACATAACTGAGACGATATTCCATAACCATGCAATTTCACTACGAGCCACACTTGCGTGGTACAGTGTCAAAAGCCTTCCGGAAATCCAGAAATACATAATCGATCTGGAATCCCTTGTCAGTAGCACTCAACACTTCATGTGAATAAGGAGCTAGCTGTGTTTCACAGGTACGATGTTTTCTAATGTTGACTGTGTGTCACTGGACAGTTTTCTTCGAAGTAATTCATAACTTTCGAACACAACTTATGTTCTAAAATCCAGCTGCATTTCGGCGTTAACGATATGGGCCTGTAATTTAGTGGATTACTCCTACTACCTTTTTGACCTGTGCAACTTTCCACTGTTTGGGAACGGGTCTTCCGTCGAGTGAACGGTTGAATATGAGTGTAGAGTATGGAGCAAATGCATCAACATACTCCGAAAGGAACCTAATTGCTATACAGTCTGGACCAGAAGACTTGTTTTTATTAAGTACTTTAAGTTGCTTCACTACTCCGAGAATATTTACTTCTACGTTAGTCATGTTTGCAGCTGTTCTTAATTCGAATTGTGGAATATTTGCTTCGTGAATATCCTCGAAAGTATCTCTACTGCTATCGCACAAAGAAGTATTGATTGTTTCTTGCCGCTAACATACTCCACATACTACCAGAATCTCTTTGGATTTCCTGCCAGATTTCCAGACAAAGTTTCGCTGTGGAAAAGGTTATAAGCATTTTGCATTGAAGTCGGCACAGAATTTCGAGCTTCTGTAAAAGATCGCCAATATTGGGGATTTTGCGCTGTTTAAATTTGGCATGTTTGTTTCGTTGTTTCTTCAACAGTGTTCTAACCCGTTTTGTGTACCAAGGAGATTCAGCTCCGTCGTTTGTTAATTTATTTGGTATAAATCTCTCAATTGTTCACGATACTATTTCTTATATTATTAAATAGGAATGATTGGAGATTGTCTCTCAGGAAGGCGTCAGTGAATTTTTATCTGCTTTTTTGAATAGGTGTATTTTTCACTTATTTTTGGAGTATTTGGGGATTACAATATTCAGTCTAGCTACGAAAACCTTGTGTTCACTAATCGCTGTATCGGTTTTGATGCTCGTTAGTAACTCAGGATTAATTGTTGCTAAGAGGTCAAGTGTGTTTTCACAACCGTTTACTATTAACGTGGGCTCATCAACTAATTGCTCGAAATAATTTTCAGGGAATGCGTTTAGCACAATTTCGGAAGACATTTTTTGCGAACATCCGGAATTAAACATGTATTTTCGCCAACATATCGAGGGTAAATTAACGTCATCACCAACTATTATCATATGAGTCAGGGTATGTGTTTGAAATCAAACTCAAGTTTTCTTCGAACCTTTGAGCAACTGTATCATCTGAACTGTGAGGTTAGTAAAAGAATCCAATTATTATTTTATTCCAGTTGCCAACAATGACCTCTGCCCACACTAACTCACAGGAACTATCTACTTCAATTTCACGACATGTTAACCTACTTCTAACAGAAAGAAACACACCACACCACTGCCAACCATATTTAGCCTATCCTTTCGGAATACCTTAGGTTCTTCACAAAAATTTCGGCTGAGCTTATTTCTGACTTTAGTGAGCTCTCAGTGCCTATAACGATTTGATCATCAGTGCTTTCTATTAGCGCTTGGAGCTCTGATGCTTTCTCAACACAGCTACGACAGTTTACAACTGTTATACCAGTGGCTCCTGTATCTACCTTCTTCCCGTGTTCTGCCTCCACCCTTTGTAACTGAAGCCCTTCTTGTGTTTTCCCGAGACTCTCTAACCTAAAAAATCGCCCAGTCCACGCCACACAGCCCCTGCTGACCGTGTAGCCGCCTCCTGTGTATAGCGGACACCTGACCTATTCAGCGGAACCTGTAACCCAACCGCCCTTTGGTGCAGGTCGAGGAATCTGCAGCCTACACGGTCGCAGAACCGTCTGATTCAGACGCTCCACTCGGCTCTGTTCCAGAGGTCGGCAATCGGTCCTGTCCTCTATGCTGCAAATGTTCAGCTCAGCTTTCATCTTGCAAGAAAAACTGGCAGCCTTTACCACTTCTGTTAGCTGCTCAAAGCCAGAGAGACTCTATTCTGATCCAAAGTGACACACATCATTGGTAGCGACATCACCTGCAATTGGCTGCAATGGCTCAAAATGGTTCAAATGGCTCTGAGCACTATGGGACTTAACTTCTCAGGTCATCAGTCCCCTTGAACTTAGAACTACTTAAACCGAACTAGCCTAAGGATATCACAAACATCCATGCCCAAGGCAGGATTCGAACCTGCGACTGTAACGGTCGCGCGGTTCCAGACTGTAGCGCCTAGAACCGCTCGGCCACACCGGCCGGCAATTGGCTGCACCCTGTACTCTTCATGGCATCCGGGAGGCCCCTTTCCATATCTGGAATGACTCCACACAGTATGCATACGGAGTGCACATTGGTTTTCTTTCCCTTCTTGTCAACCAAGTCCCTAAGGGGCCCCATAACGCTCCTAATGTTGGAGTTCCCAAAAATACCAGTAATCCCACCCTCTGTGATTGCCCGGATCTTGCAGGCTGAGTGGTTTCCTCTGAAACAGGACAGCCGACAGCATCTGGCTCGGCGACAGTGTCAGCCACTGACAGCACCTGCCACCTGTTTGTCAGACAAACTGGGGAGGCATTACGTGTGGCCGCCTGGGAAGTCTTTCACAGCATGCTTCGCCCCAGGGTGACCTCCCACTCGATCACAGGTGAGGGGTCAACCATAGTGCGAGCAGAAACTGGGTTGGCCATCGGTGAGGACCAATCAGAGGCCTTGGACATGCTGGACGGCAGTTGGATCTCTATGCCTGGCCCACAACAGAGGTGCCCATCCACTGTAGCCTCAAGCTATGTAACCGAGGCCATCACAGCCTGAAGCTGAGAGCGAAGTGTCACCAGTTCGGCCTGTCATCCGCACTCACACTACTGAAGCACTCAGGTGAAAGTAAATAATTCGCCCCTGCTTAGGAACTTGTAATATGTCACAAAATCGGTTTACTTTCCCACGCAAACGAAAACGCGAGAACTGTGGCTATTAGATATTAAATTTACACCCAGAAACTCAAGAAACTAAACTATTAAGGCACACATACGATATAATAAAACTCGCTCCTGGTTAGGAACTCGTAAATGTCACAAAAGCGATCACTTCCCTGTTGCTGCGTCTGTCTCGGTCAGCTGCTACTGCCTGACATACAACCGCATCGTCTGCGAACAGGATTAAATGGCTTACATCTGTAACAGTTTCACGTGAGGGCTACAAAAGCTCTCGTGCCTTATCTAGTCTGCCACTTTATTCACACACGCACGCACAGCGGTGCACGGCGTAACACTGCAAGAGCAGACAGGGGAATGAGAGTTCGAAATATCGTCTGCCACAATACGTACACAGGGAAGCACAGTGCTGCTACGTGTGATTTACGTACCAAGTCCGTGGCGTCCTCCCACTACTTCTCGTAACTGATTTGTAGTCGACTTTCTTACCTCGCGTCTCGTAAGAGTTGCCCTACTTGGTTTCTTCTCCATCGGTCTTGACCTTTAACGTTTGAGCTGTAGGCACTCCACAATCATGTGACGGTTGTTGTAGGTTTAAATGCTAGGCGTTAGACTTCTTCAATAAAATTCTTCAGGGTATCAGACCGCATCGTCATAATTTAAAATGCGCCAACGTTTCGGCCAGCGTTGCAGCTAGCCTTCATCAGGGCCTTACGTTTTATTGAAGAAGACAACGGCCGCGGAAGCCTACGCTTACTAGGCGTTAGAGTTGCAGGTGCCAGCCAGCCACCCAACCAGCAAGCCAGCCAGCTAGCCAGCCAGAAAGCTGCGGTCAAGCCAGCGGTAGCGGCAGCAGTGGTGGCGACCCCGTACACGGCAGCAGCAGCTGTGGTGCTCCTGCCAGCAGTCGCCAGCGCCAGCAGTGTGGGACTTCGGCGTCCATCTTCGTCTGTCCCCGATTTTGCTCTCTCGTTTTCTGTCCTGTATAGTCTTAGTTTCTACCTGTTGTCATGTCAGCCCTACTGCCACTACTACCACCACTGCCATAGTTTATACTTCGCCCTCATCCACCACCACCACCATTACATGGTGTGCCCAGACACCCCCCCTCTTTCCATCAGTCCTCTTCTAACTCTCCCTTCACGCACCCTCTTCATCACCCCCTCCCCAGCTTCTTCCTCGTGCACCTCTACCTCTGATCCCTTCCCCCCACTCCCCCAGCCTGTCACTGCAGCACCAGCTCGGCCACTGCCGATGCCCAGCTCTCCCCATCGCCTTCGCCATCACCGCCATCGCTGTTGCCTTCGCCTTCACCATCACCATCTTCGGCGCCGACTACCGTGTGCATGTAGGGACCTGCCTCATCCCGCCACCTCCCTACAGATCCCGTCCCTCATGTCACCACACACCCTTCTGCCACCTAGTGGCACCACCACCTCCTCCACTCCCAAAAAGGCTCCACCCCATCCTCCTTCCCCCCCAGGATGCCATGGATGTCTCCCCGCCTGGCACTGCTCCCTCTGCCTCCTCCTCCTTCTCCTCCTACCCTCCTTCTTCCTATAAATACCTCCTCTCTCGCCCCGATCCTTCCCTCCTTGAGGCCCAGAACCTCTCCCTCATTCCCTGCCAACACTTTCCTGGAGCCCCCATCTCCCACCTCACTCCCAGAAGAGACCCAGTTCTCATCTCCTACCCCAGCCCCACCCTCCATACATCCTCTACCGCATCCCCATCACCCAGTTTGGCCCCAACGCCCCCCAACTCCTTCCCCATCTCCTACCCATGCCCCCAGGTCGCCCGCTGACCTTCACCACCATGATCACTCGGCATACTCCGACGATCACGGAGGAGATGTTGGCAGAGCTCAAGGGGCATCCCTTACTGGAGGTGTGAGCAGTCCACTGCATTTTCAACTCCGCTGGCCCCACTCACCTTATGCGGGTTTTCTCAGAGGATGCCCCCTCCATTGGCTGCCTCCTGAAGGAGGGTGCCCTCCTCTTCAACCAGCACTACAAGGTCGACCCCTCCCATTCCCCTCCTCAATCCCACTGCTGCCAGATGTGTCTGGGCTACAACGCACACACAACAGCTGAGTGCTGTCAGGCTCCCACCTGCCCGCATTGTAAGCAAGCGAACTTCCTCTGGCAGTGCCCTAACCTTCAGTCCCCTCCCTCCTGTAATACCTGCAATCTCCCGCATCCCACCTACTCCCAAAAATGTAAAGCCCGACCCCCTCCGACCACTCCTGAACTCACTTTCCCTGTCCGCCCTCTGAACGCCCCCACCCCTCCTGGCAAATTCCCTTCGTCACCCCTCCCCCATCCACTGAGGACATCATCAGGTTCCTCACCATTGTTCTGCAAAACGTCCACCCTTTCCAGCGCCCTAACACCCTCCAACAGTTGTCCCTCGCCGCCTGTTCTGTCTTCCATCTAAAAATGTATGCCACCTACTCCCACAACCACGCCCATTTCACCTTCTCCCGTCTCGACACCCTCGACTAAACCCCTGTGATGGCGCGACAGCACCGTATCATGTTCAACAACATATGTTCCCTTCCCGTCAACAAGAACCTCTTCATGCACACCCTCGCCACCCACCGTGTGGATGCCTTCCTCCTTAATGAAACGTTTCTTCAGCCCCACCACAACGATCACACCTCGCTCTACCTCCTTCACCGTTCCAACAATCCCTTCCCAATAGCGCGTGGTGGAGTTGCCATTGGTCACAACTGCCAGATCCCATTTCGGCTCCAACCTCTCCTCCCCGACCCCACTGAACACCTGATCCGTAGTTTCTTCTTCCCTGGCCTTACCATCACCTGCGCCACCATCTATGTCCGCCCAAACACCCCTATTTCTTTTGACTTCCTCTCCCACATTCACCGTACCTTCTCCTCCTACGTGATCGCCGCCGACCTCAACATCCATAGTCGTTCCGCCACCCAGTTACGGCGGTGGCATCGGTTCCTCTCCTCCCTACAAGGCGACTTTGTCCTCATTCCCCAGCACACTCGCCCCGAATCCAACTCCACACCTGGTGTCGTCCTCTCCTCCCCTAACCTCCTTGGCCGCATAATGGTGGATGTCCAGGATGCCATTCCTAGTGACCATCTCCCTGTCCTCCTTACCATTTCAGACGTTTGTTGCCCCTGCTCCGACCCCTGTCATTACCCTCCCCCAATGTACGTCCATGATTATTCCCGTGCTGACTGGAATACCTACCGGGATACCCTCTCCACCCTGACGATATTACCCATGCCTCCTCCTTTCTCCAGCAGACCTTGTCTGAGACTGTGGCGGCCCACATCCCTTATGTCGCCATCCCCCCCTCCCACCGTATTACCTTGCCCCCACAGGCTGTCCTCCGTGAATCCCGCCATCTCTACCGTGCCTTCCTTCGCACACGTAACCCGAACACACTACGACGCCACCGGCAAATGGAGAGACACATCCGTAACTTGCTCGCAGCTAAGAAATGCTGGGACTGGCGACAGACATGCACCTGCATGAACACTACCCTTCCTATCAACTCGTCCAAGTACTGGTCAGCCTTCCGCTGCATTACTGGATCTAAACCCTCCCCCTACTATCCTCTCCTTCATGACAACCAACCCTTCCCTGACGCCTCCTACCTCTCTGATGTCTTTACGATCCCTGATGATCACCAGTTCGATTACTCCCTCTTTCAGATGTCCGCAGTTGAACTGACACCTCTGTCCCCCCCAACCGCCTCGCACCTGGTTTCCAGTACTTGGACAACATTGCACACACAGTACTCAATGCCCCTATCACTACACAGGATCTCATTGCTACACTCTGCACGAAACCATATACCACTCCAGGTCACGATCGTGTCATCTATCGCCACCTCCGCAAAGCTCCTGCCTCTTTCCTCTCTACCCTGGCCAGGCTCTACAATGTAGTCCTGTCCACCGGCTACTACCCAGACCTGTGGAAAACCGCCAGTATCCTGATGCTCCTCAAACCCGGTAAACCACTGTCCGCTGTCTCCTCCTATCGTCCCATCAGTCGTACCTCAGTCTTCAGCAAGGTCCTGGAATCCATCCTCACCTGACGCATCCACCAACATCTTCACCAGCACCACCTCCTTCCCGTTACCCAGTGTGGCTTTCGGCCATCCTTCTCTTCTGATGACCTTCTCCTTCACCTCACTCATCTCCTCTCTGAACAGCTTAATTCCTGTTGTACCTCTATCTTCCCCCCCATGAACCATGGACCTTGCTGTTGGTGGGGAGGCTTGCATGCCTCAGCGATACAGTTAGCCGTACCGTAGGTACAACCACAATGGAGGGGTATCTGTTGAGAGGCCAGACAAACGTGTGGTTCCTGAAGAGGGGCAGCAGCCTTTTCAGTAGTTGCTAGGGCAACAGTCTGGATGATTGACTGATCTGGCCTTGTAACAATAACCAAAACGGCCTTGCTGTGCTGGTACTGCGAACGGCTGAAAGCAAGGGGAAACTACGGCCGTAATTTTTCTCGAGGGCATGCAGCTTTACTGTATGATTAAATGATGACGGCGTCCTCTTGGGTAAAATATTCCGGAGGTAAAATAGTCCCCCATTCGGATCTCCGGGTGGGGACTACTCAAGAGGATGTCGTTATCAGGAGAAAGAAAACTGGCGTTCTACGGATCGGAGCGTGGAATGTCAGATCCCTTAATCGGGCAGGTAGGTTAGAAAATTTGAAAAGGGAAATGGATAGGTTAAAGTTAGATATAGTGGGAATTAGTGAAGTTCGGTGGCAGGAGGAACAAGACTTCTGGTCAGGTGATTACAGGGTTATAAACACAAAGTCAAATAGGGGTAATGCAGGAGTAGGCTTAATAATGAATAGGAAAATAGGAACGCGGGTAAGCTACTACTAACAGCATAGTGAACGCATTATTGTGGCCAAGATAGATACGAAGCCCACACCTACTACAGTGGTACAGGTTTATATGCCAACTGGCTCTGCAGATGACGAAGAAATTGAAGAAATGTATGATGAAATAAAAGAAATTATTCAGATAGTGAAGGGAGACGAAAATTTAATAGTCATGGGTGACTGGAACTCGAGTGTAGGAAAAGGGAGAGAAGGAAACGTAGTATGTGAATATGGATTGCGGCTAAGAAATGAAAGAGGAAGCCGCCTGGTAGAATTTTGCAAAGAGCACAACTTAATCATAGCTAACACATGGTTTAAGAATCATGATAGAAAGTTGTATACATGGAAGAACCCTGGAGATACTAAAAGGTATCAGATAGATTATATAATGGTAAGACAGAGATTTAGGAACCAGGTTTTAAATTGTATGACATTTCCAGGGGCAGATGTGGACTCTGACCACAATCTATTCCTTATGACCTGTAGATTAAAACTGAAGAAACTGCAAAAAGGTGGGCATTTAAGGAGATGGGACCTGGATAAACTGAAAGAACCAGAGGTTGTACAGAGTTTCAGGGAGAGCATAAGGGAACAATTGACAGGAATGGGGGAAAGAAATACAGTAGAAGAAGAACGGGTAGCTTTGAGGGATGAAGTAGTGAAGGCAGCAGAGGATCAAGTAGGTAAAAAGACGAGGGCTAGTAGAAATCCCTGGGTAACAGAAGAAATATTGAATTTAATTGATGAAAGGAGAAAATATAAAAATGCAGTAAATGAAGCAGGCAAAAAGGAATACAAACGTCTCAAAAATGAGATCGACAGGAAGTGCAAAATGGCTAAGCAGGGATGGCTAGAGGACAAATGTAAGGATGTAGAGGCTTGTCTCACTAGGGGTAAGATAGATACTGCCTACAGGAAAATTAAAGAGACCTTTGGAGATAAGAGAACCACTTGTATGAACGCCAAGAGCTCAGATGGAAACCCAGTTCTAAGCAAAGAAGGGAAAGCAGAAAGGTGGAAGGAGTATATAGAGGGTCTATACAAGGGCGATGTACTTGAGGACAACATTATGGAAATGGAAGAGGATGTAGGTGAAGATGAAATGGGAGATACGATACTGCGTGAAGAGTTTGACAGAGCACTGAAAGACCTGAGTCGAAACAAGGCCCCCGGAGTAGACAACATTCCATTGGAACTACTGACTGCCTTGGGAGAGCCAGTCCTGACAAAACTCTACCATCTGGTGAGCAAGATGTATGAAACAGGTGAAATACCCTCAGACTTCAAGAAGAATATAATAATTCCAATCCCAAAGAAAGCAGATGTTGACAGATGTGAGAATTACCGAACAATCAGTTTAATAAGCCACAGCTGCAAAATACTAACACGAATTCTTTACAGACGAATGGAAAAACAAGTAGAAGCCGAGCTCGGGGAAGATCAGTTTGGATTCCGTAGAAATACTGGAACACGTGAGGCAATACTGACCTTACGGCTTATCTTAGAAGAAAGATTAAGGAAAGGCAAACCTACGTTTCTAGCATTTGTAGACTTAGAGAAAGCTTTTGACAATGTTGACTGGAATACTCTCTTTCAAATTCTAAAGGTGGCAGGGGTAAAATACAGGGATCGAAAGGCTATTTACAATTTGTACAGAAACCAGATGGCAGTTATAGGAGTCGAGGGACATGAAAGGGAAGCAGTGGTTGGGAAGGGAGTAAGACAGGGTTGTAGCCTCTCCCCGATGTTATTCAATCTGTATATTGAGCAAGCAGTAAAGGAAACAAAAGAAAAATTCGGAGTAGGTATTAAAATTCATGGAGAAGAAATAAAAACTTTGAGGTTCGCCGATGACATTGTAATTCTGTCAGAGACAGCAAAGGACTTGGAAGAGCAGTTGAACGGAATGGATGGTGTCTTGAAGGGAGGATATAAGATGAACATCAACAAAAGCAAAACGAAGATAATGGAATGTAGTCGAATTAAGTCGGGTGATGTTGAGGGTATTAGATTAGGAAATGAGACACTTAAAGTAGTAAAGGAGTTTTGCTATTTGGGGAGCAAAATAACTGATGATGGTCGAAGTAGAGAAGATATAAAATGTAGACTGGCAATGGCAAGGAAATCGTTTCTGAAGAAGAGAAATTTGTTAACATCGAGTATAGATTTAAATGTCAGGAAGTCATTTCTGAAAGTATTTGTATGGAGTGTAGCCATGTATGGAAGTGAAACATGGACGGTGAATAGTTTGGACAAGAAGAGAATAGAAGCTTTCGAAATGTGGTGCTACAGAAGAATGCTGAAGATTAGATGGGTAGATCACATAACTAATGAGGACGTACTGAATAGGATTGGGGAGAAGAGGAGTTTGTGGCACAACTTGACCAGAAGAAGGGATCGGTTGGTAGGACATGTTCTGAGGCATCAAGGGATCACCAATTTAGTATTGGAGGGCAGCGTGGAGGGTAAAAATCGTAGGGGGAGACCAAGAGATGAATACACTAAGCAGATTCAGAAGGATGTAGGTTGCAGTAGGTACTGGGAGATGAAGAAGCTTGCACAGGATAGAGTAGCATGGAGAGTTGCATCAAACCAGACTCAGGACTGAAGACCACAACAACAACAACCTCTATCTTCCTCTCCCTTGACCTTGAACGAGCCTATGACCATGTGTGGCATTCCAGTCTCCTCTTCAAGCTCCAAACCTTCGCCATTCCTATCAACTATGTCTGTCTGATCGGCTCCTTTCTTTCCAAACGTCCTTCCTACATCACCATCCACAACACGGATTCCTACACCTTTTTCCCCTCTGCCGGTGTGCTCCAGGGTTCCATCCTCTCCCCTCTTCTGTACCTCTTGTATACGGTGGACGTGTCGCCGCCTTCAGCCCCATGCACCTTCTCCAGTACGCCAATGACACTGCGTTCCTTGCCCTTGCCCCCACCCTGCAGCGCTCCCAACATCTTCTCCAATCCCATATTGACCGCTCCACTGCTTGGTTCAAACAGTGGTTGCTTAAGGTCAATGCTTCCAAATCCCAGGCGATCATTGCAGGCAAAATCACCCCTTCCTTCCGTTTCCTCGATTTCTACATCACCATCTATGGTCGTCCTATCGCCCTCACATGCACCCTTAAGTACCTTGGTGTCACCCTCGACCATCACCTCTCCTGGACCCCCCACCTCTGGATGATCCAAGCCAAGGCACGCTCCCAACTCTGTCTCCTCAAGCTCCTTTCCAGCCATACTTGGGGTCTGGACCCCTCCACCATCCTCCGTACCTATAAATCCCTCATTCACTCTATCCTTTGCTATGACCACCCTGCCTGGATCTCTGTTCCCCCTACCTTTTACAAATACCTTCAGATCCTGGAATGCCTTGCTCTTCGCCTCACCTATCGCGTCTGCCCTCCCCACATGGATCCTGTACGACCTAATTCCCTTCCCCCACCTCCTCCTCTTCCTCGAACGGATACGGATCCTCTACACTTCCCGTAAACTCGATCCTCCTCACCCGCTGGTCTCTCCCATCCTCTCCCAACCTCGTCCGCTGCTGTGCCTGTACTTCGACGTCCCACCTGCTCTCCATCTCTCCACTCTACTCACCCTCTCCCAAGGTCGCTTCCACCAGCTCCCCCTCCCTGATTATGCCATCCTCCACTCCATCTATCCCTCCTACCATCTTTGATCCTCCCTCACTCTTCCTGTGTTTGTTCTTTTGGGCACCCTATCTCCCTTCTCTCCCCCTTCCCTCCCTCCTCCGTTTCTCACCACTACTCCCCCGGGCTTCCCCTACCCCTGTCCCTCTACTCCTCCCCCCATCTCCTCTGCCATTGGCATCTTTGCTCTCCCCTCTCCCTTCCCCTCACCCCTCTTCCCCTCTAGGCAGGTCCCCGGACTCGCACACATTACGTGGACATTCGCGCGCCGGAGATCATCGCCATCAGTTTCTCGTGTGTATGCCGCCGTGTTTGTGTTAGTGTTCACTGTCACATTCCTATGTTCACCTGTGCCGTCGAATCATCAGTGTTTGTGCGCCGTGCCAACGTGTTTCAATGTAATTTTCGTCGAGTGTGAATGGCTCCGTGTTTTGAATTTTTGTGTGTCTACAGTTTTTTACCCGTCACTCTATCTATTAAGTATCTTCTAAATGTCTTTTTTTCTCATTGGAAAATCGAGGGCTGAAGAGCAGCATACGATGATGCTGCCAGCCTATCTATGTATCTGTATAGGTATGGAAATTACAATAAAGGGAAAAAAATCTTAATAGGATACTCGATTTTAGAGCGATTACAGTTTTTATTAATTTTTGAATGAGGCACATCCAAATGTGATTTGTGCCTCTTAATGTTTGGTCAAAATTGGTAGTGTGTGCTTGCTGCTGTTACTGTAAGCCAGTCATGGTACCAGCACAGCAAGGCCATTTAGGTTAGTGTTACAAGGCCAGATCAGTCGCCGGCCAGTGTGGCCACGCGGTTAAAGGCGCTTCAGTCTGGAACCGCGCGACCGCTACGGTGGCAGGTTCGAATCCTGCCTCGGGCATGGATGTGTGTCATGTCCTTAGGTTAGTTAGGTTTAAGTAGTTCTAAGTTCTAGGGGACTTATGACCACAGCAGTTGAGTCCCATAGTGCTCAGAGCCATTTGAACCATTAGCCAGATCAGTCAGTCATCCAGACTGTTGTCCCTACAACTACTGAAAAGACTGCTTCCCCTCTCCAGGAACCACACGTTTATCTGGCCTTTCAACAGATACCCCTCCGTTGTGGTTGCACCTACGGTACGGCTATCTGTATCACTAATGCAAGCATGCCTCCCCACCAACGGCAAGGTCCATGGTTCGGGGCATCTTTTGCATTCGATAGTATGGTGCGCATCTTCTGATAAAAATAATTTTTGTTCTAGGAACTAAAAATTGCCGTGTGTGAAATACTTAATTAATTTACTTTTAGTTAATTATGAGGAGTGATACGTCTAGTTAATCCATGTATTAATAGTTGTGTGTGATAGTTAAGTAATAAAAACAACCAATCTCACATTCATATTGAAACATAAATGATAAAGAATAATTGGGATACATTCATTGAAGCAATTATGCTTATTAATCACAAAATTCTAATTTGTTCGAATTATGGTAAGAACTTGAGCTTTCGTCACACTGCTACTTGGAAACATAGTTTGAAATATTTATTCAGTTATTGAATTATTATACACATATGGCCTGCCAGAGTGGCCGAGCGGTTCTAGGCGCTAAAGTCTGTAACTGCGCGACCGCCACTGTCGCAGGTTCGAATCCTGCCTTGGGCATGGATGTGTGTGATGTCCTTAGATTAGTTAGGTTTAAGTAGTTCTAAGTTCCAGGGGACTGATGACCTCAGACTTTATGTTCCATAGTGCTTTGAGCCTTTTGAACCATTTTGAACAAATATATTAATTTACTTAAGCTTATTTATATCCATTACAATCTGCACTACCCGAAGCATAAATTTCAATAATTCCATAATTGTATCCATCCATATGCATAAACTACAGTAGTTACAGCTTTAGTATACTACCCACTGAAGAACTCTGTCATCTGTATGATATACCTGACTATAAGAAAACTCCCTTAGGAAGAAGTCTTCTTTCTTAGTTACATCAACAGCTAATCTTTAAAAGTAAATTCCTCTAGGAAGAGCATCTAATGAAGCCGTGTTGGTGTTCTCCAGAGACCCAGTTTTTACCAAACGGATAAGCAGAAATAACAACATTAATAACCTCCTTCTCCTTCATTGTTTTCTTTGCTGATAATATTTTACCTTACTCTAAATATGTTTTGCCTGTGTCGCATCTCAGATTCTTAAGAACATCATTGTCACAGTACATTGACAAGTATATGTAAAAGATGGCAAGTATTCCTGAACAGACTGAATTTGATCCTCACTGAAACCCATTATACTGTCAAAGTTTGTTCATGGTGGGGGTATGGTGACATCATCTACACAGCAGGCTTCCAAATAATCTAAATCTGTTCCAATTACTCCAGGAACAGATGATGGAGTTATCAAGGGTAGTGGGGCCCGAATTCTTAGCTTGGATTCGATTTTAAATACCTGTCCCAGAGATAGCAAATAGTAACATACTGCCATTATTCGATATTTTCCATTTCTTTCTGTTTAAACCATTCCTAGCAAAAGATATTTAAAATTCGAGTCCTCAATACAGTACTTGGTCATTTGTAGAAGAGCATGAGTGATACATGATATGCACAAATGAGTGTCATTGGATAATTCAAATGTGCAATCAGGACAACGTTTCCATACATCCAGCCATGGAAAAAATCTTTGGAAATATCTGATACTGTGCTGGAAAGTAGTTTCTGCAGTGCACCCTTGAAATGGATATCTCTACCAAGTCATCTAATATTTAAAATGTTCCACCATGTTCAAATTAATTTTGATGAATTTAACAGTGCTCTCAAAGCTTTTAGTAAAATGATGTTCCCCCAAGGTTAACAAACCTTGAATAGTCCTCTCATGGAAAATATTCAGCACAAGTATGACATTTTGCACTCCAGGTTGCTTTTATATATATATATATATATATATATATATATATATATATATATATATATAAAAAGAACTTTAAATTAAGTTTCATGGCAAAAAATTTATCATCTGTGCATACTCCACGTCATATGCTTTTTAACTGCAGAGATTATCTTCATAATCAGTTTCAAACTGTGGGTACTTTATTGTCTTATTTTAACTAAAGTTCAGTCTTGATCACAACACTTATGTCTCAATAACGTAGGTGACCGGTTTCGGCTATATTTATGTAACCATCTTCAGTCCCATGGCTTCCTTGGAGGATGGTAGGTGGAGATCTCCTCAGCTGTTACAAAGTAGCTGAGGAGAGAGAGCTCCACCTGCCATCCTCCAAGGAGGCCATGGGTCTGAAGATGTTTATATAAATATGACCGAAACCGGTCACCTATGTTATTGAGACATAAGTGTTGTGATCAAGACTGAACTTTAGTTAAAATATAATATTTTACTGATCACTGTTCCAAAAATATTCACCAAAATTGTACTTTATTGTCTGATCTGGATCTTCTTTATCGATCTAGTTGTATGTGACACATTTTAATATAGGAACAGAATGTTAAACTAAAAAGGGGGTTGTCTGTCATTACAAAGGAGACTGTAAGCAATTGACAGTTGAGAAGGCGAAGCAAAGAATGATGTAGCCCACCTGTTAATTGAATTTTTGTCACTAAGAACACAGAGTAATCAGTGAACAACGTGAACTGATTCACAAAGAAATTTGAGTGCTGTATATTAGCTGCTGAGTGTTTGAAAATGTACATGTACAACATGCAGTGCATTAGGAAGGGATCGTGCAAGACAATTTGTGCTCCTTATAGACTCATGTGAAGAAGAATTAAATGATCTGCTGAACGGAATGAACAGTCTAATGAGTACACAGTATGGTTTGAGAGTAAATCGGAGAAAGACAAAGGTAATGAGAAGTAGTAGAAATGAGAACAGCGAGAAACTTAACATCAGGATTGATGGTCACGAAGTCAATGAAGTTAAGGAATTCTACTACTTAGGCAGTAAAATAACCAATGATGGACAGAGCAAGGAGGACATCAAAAGCAGACTCGCTATGGCAAAAAAGGCATTTCTGGCCAAGAGAAGTCTACTAATATCAAATACCGGCCTTAATTTGAGGAAGAAATTTCTGAGGATGTACATCTGGAGTACAGCATTGTATGGTAGTGAAACATGGACGGTGGGAAAACCGGAATAGAAGAGAATCGAAGCATTTGAGATGTGGTGCTATAGACGAATGTTGAAAATAGGTGGACCGATAAGGTAAGGAATGAGGAGGTTCTACGCAGAATCGGAGAGGAAAGGAATATGTGAAAAACACTGACAAGGAGAAGGGACAGGATGATAGGACATCTGCTAAGACATGAGGAAATGACTTCCATGGTACTAGAGGGAGCTGTAGAGGGCAAAAACTGTAGGGGAAGACAGAGATTGGAATACATCAAGCAAATAATTGAGGACATAGGTTGCAAGTGCTACTCTGAGATGAAGAGGTTAGCACAGGAAAGGAATTCGTGGCGGGCTGCATCAAACCAGTCAGTAGACTGATGACCAAAAACAAAAGACTCATAAATGTAGGGTGATATTGAAAATAAAGTACTACAAAAAATTATACAATCTGGCGAGTATCTCTAATACTTCTTTTGGACACCTATTAAATTCACTTGCTCACATAAAAAATTAATGTTGCTACTTTCAGTTTTATCAAAACAATTTACAATTTTCTTCAAATAATTGGTTCTGAATAGTTGGTTGGTTGGTTGTTTGGGGGAAGAGACCAAACAGCGAGGTTATCGGTCTCTCTGAATAGAAATTAGATTGTTACTGAAGTATTATTGTTCTTTCTGGTGAAGTTTTCCAAGTTATCTATGATGTCAATTTAGTCATTTAATCCTTCTGTGCATTACCTATATTTTGTACACATTTACATACCCTGGGTCCAATGGACCTGTTATGTCTAATTCGAAAATTTAAATGGAAAAAGTATTTTGTGGATATTAACATACAGAAATATTTTGTTTTGAAGTTTATCAGTATAATATAAGACAGCTGAGATCATTTTTAACACTTTCACGGAAACATAAGCCACCAGTGTTATAACAAAGTATTCTCAGATCAGTGGCCATGATATTCATGAAGAACAAATCAATAAGCAAACAAGGATGACAATAATTTTACAGTTGTTATGCACCACACTGCTATGGTCCTGGCTCACGTTTTCTACATTTACAGAACACTGTCGTTCTTTTTCTGTGCTTCGAAGCAGGGCACAATGAACGCCGTATCTTCTGACAACTCACTGTACTGTTGTTGTTACTACTGCTGTTTTGTGTTTTAGGAACATTAATGAACTTTTCCATATCGACGTATATGGATTTCTATAGAACGGGATTAGGCAATTTTCTGGTCATAAACTGTTGGATCATCTTGACTGAGAGGTCTTTGATGAAGTCTCCTCTTGTGCAAAATCCCTTTGTGATACATGGGGTGTTGTGTTTTGTAAAGAATAAAGGTATTTAGACTGTGTATATCCCTTATGTTGCAAATGAGGGCCGTTTGCCACCATTTAGTTTGTCTTTTGCTTGTATATCACGCATCAGTTGATCCACGACATCCTCCCCATGCTTCGTTCGGTTATAAAATTTCAGAATCTCAGGCTTCAGGTTTGGATACTGTTCTTCTATTGATTTTTTATGATGTATGGAGCGTAAGAGGGCTACACACATGTTTTTCTTTGATGAAAAACTAACCATCTTCATTTCTTTTGTAATTGCCAATGGCCTTGAATTTACTGCTCTGCACCAATTGTGCTTCATCTCTTTTGGAATTTCTCTTTTATTTATCCTCATTGTTCCCACAACCATCAGGGTTTTATATAACAGATATTCTGCCAATGGTACACTTGTGAAATAATTATCTACAGTAATATTTCTGGCTGTACCAGCAAGAGCAATGTTGGCTGCAAGGGTCTTCACTGTGGAAAAACCCAAATTTTTCTGGCATAGCTCACCTGGTTCTCTTCCAGTGTATACATGCCTGTCAACAGCATAACCAGTTTACCTTCGGACATTCAGAATAATTTCATTCTACACTTTCCAGGCCTCTTTGTCATATACTGCACAAATTCACAATGGCTCCTAAATGGAATTAGCTATTCATCCATTATAACATTACTTTTAGGTGTCATTATTTTCTTGCACTGTCTGGTAAATATTTTCCATGCATGGGATACAGGAGCAAGTTTATTGGTTTGTCACCTAGGCTCTTTGTTCATGTGTCATCAAATCTAATTAATCTTATTACTGCCTCAAACCATCTCACAGACGTTGTAGCTCTATATAACGGATTGCAGTACCTTCCCAGAAAAGTTCCCTGATTGGAACATCCCAAAACTTATCTGCTCCATTATGAAGTAAAATTACCCAGAAGGTGAACGTTTCGTCTCTAGCTACATCATTCTAGGTTTATTTTTCTTGGTACACAAACTCTTCCTCCTTCTAGGTTTGTGCATATCTCAATTCCATCCTCAATGGCTAGAGGAATAAATAAATTCCATCCATCTTTGGAGGTGTCAGTGATTATGCCCCTTGCTGGTCCTGTAATAAATTTCACCAAATTGTGTGAAGGCATTTTATATGGCACTGGGGGGGGGGGGGGGCACTTACTCCATTGCATACCATTTGGAGCAATATGTTTGTTAGCATTTTCACTCATTATTTTTCAGAGACATTATTACCTACATCATTGTCACCATCATCATCGCCACCACCACTACTTTGTTCTTCACTCAGAGATCTGCATGCCACTGCCTTATGAACAATTTCATGGTTTTCATCTAAAGCATTACTTACATCTTAAAGGAAATCATCATCTTCATTGACTAACAACAGATTCAAAATCTCGTCTTGATAAGCTTATGCTATCTTCTTTCCTGCTCATTTTTTTAGATGTAGATCCTGTCATTATATCTGAAAAAAATAATGTGAAGAAATAACGTCTCTTCTTTGGTCGACTGTAGGACTGTAATTGCTGTTCATTTTATTGTTTATTGGTACAAATGACTCTTACCTTTCTTCTGAGTTTATAACGAATATCAGACACTCCACTGTTGTTGCAGCTAACTCCCACAACATTACTATGTTTCTTCACATACTCGTAATAATCCACTACAATATTTCGCTGTGTTAGCAACACAGCAGTAAGCTATCTGTTGCGATTCGTAACAATACAGTTTCTGCAGTGACAATAATGTCTAGGTGTACCAATAATGCATTCTCTGAATTTCAACAAAATGTAGTCGATTACAACCCAGTCTAATTTGATAACGCTACAACATAAATCATAGGTTTCCAAGGACCCAGGTTATGTAAGTGTGTGGTATAAAGACGAAAATGTAAGTAACACTTAAAACTAATGACACAGATTTGTAATGGTACCTTTAATGTGTTACTGAATACTGCAAGAGAGCGTACCTGATGAGTTGGGCCACAATTTTAAGTCTTTCATACAGTAATTAAAAGTTAAAACTGGCTGCACGTCGGTTGCACCCAGGTTATGCATACCAGAGTCAAATGGTTTATAGTTAATGGGAACTTCCTTGTATCAAATTTTGTAGTTGCACTTTTGCCAACATGTAACTGCATACTCGCGCCAGCATTCACCACAACAGGATATGAAAGTGTAAGACAATGTGTCGTTTCTATTAGAGCAAAACTAATGACACTTATTCACTTTACAGTATGCAGTCTTCGGGAACCTTGATCCCCTCCATGTACTAAAGAAAGCCATTCAAGTCCACGAAATGTCTTTCCTATTCTAATGGGCATAATTTGTTACATTGACTGCAACAGTTCGTTCTACGTTTCTGTTTTCCACGCACTTCCATTGAAAAAGAAGGTGACGAAAGGTACTCCAGACAGTTAGGCAGAATCCATGGTACAGTTGCTGGTTTAAGGCGAGGTTTCAGAAGAGGCACAGAATATTTCTGTCCAGTGGATCTGTCGAAGTATTCACTACTTCTCAGAATGAGGTCCTCAGTGAAATGGAACACGCAGACCTTGAAATAATGACAAAAATATTTTTAATAGCTACATATGATAATGCCCAAAGGCTAGGTTGCCACTAATACTAACGCAAACATGCGATTAGTGTCGGTGACTTTCAGAACAAATCGATCAATATCGACTCGGAATTTTGAGTTATAAAGCTGCATAAGTAAATTACAGTCTGTCAGTAATTCAGTACTGTATACAGTGAACTTGCTCTGTCGTACATTGGCATCAGGTGAAGTGAAATTACGTTGTTCCTGAACAACTGGACATCATGCTAACACGAATACACGGCAAGTTGGTCATGCTCCCTATATTAAAGCACTCGTACTGTGACACAATCTAAGTGACTTGTAAGATGCTGAGTTTACCCTCCAACTCTGTGTAACCTGGAAATTTTCGTGATGTATTGCAGTCAGCTATACATTCTGTTGGAGCTCTGCTCATTTAGGAGACGAAAACACCGCTACTCGTGTCCTATTTTCATAATTTCCTCTGCAACGAAGCACACAACACGTATATCAGCTGAGTAAATAAAACAAAGTACGTAATGGGTGCAACTGTGAGAACTTCAATTGGTTAAGACATGTTACTGTTACGGCTGGTCCTGCCATCCTACGGCGAGCCACGCAACTATTCCCTGCTGCAAGCCGGCGCCCCAAGATGGCAGCACGGTGGGCAGCCTCGCTCTTGCCACGATCTACCGATACTCGACGTGCAGTTTGTAGCGTAGAGCTCGCCGTCGTCAGGCAATGCCACCTAGAAACAAATTATCATTTCAAATAACGTAAAATAAATGTGGTCATAATTGCCTTCACTGATGCCTATTATCACTGCAAGTCTCATATTTGCAATATTTCGACTTTTTTGAAGAGCAGCTTTGTAGTTTTAACATAGGCTCTTAGAGTGACAGCACATAAATCGTAATTTGTACCTTTTTGTGCTACAATTAGGCATCTACATCTGTGCATGTTTTATGTTATATATTTGATCACAAAAAGCATTAACACCTTTTAAAGGAAAACAAGTGCGGATGTGAACTACTAACTGTAAAATATAACTGGAGCATATCATGTTCATTTTCCGTTACTGGAAAATTACCGAATTCGCTAAAACCTAGACACAAAATTTTGTTTCATACAAATACACATTTAAAGAAGCAGCGCACAAAGTAAGTGCAAATATTTTGAAAGCTATTGATTCGTGTAATATCATGAATGAGTAAGGAAACACACATTCATAACTCTTTAAAATAATTTAGACATTTTGTTACATGTAATTTTCACTCACACACATGCAGACAGAAAAAACCACACACACACACACACACACACACATACACACACACACACACACACACACACACAGAAAGCAACGGGGTGGGAAGAAACGAAATATAATTACATAAAAATATTAAACTGACTCTTTATTTCACCTCATAATATGATTTCAAAAACACTCTTCTATATGTTAGTAAAAAAATTAAATTACACATTAGTTACAATTTTCATTCTTTCAAAAACAATTATATTTTTCTTCACAGTTGCATCATTTCTTCTCTTAGTAAGATTATTTAATACAATAATTACACAACAGAGCAGTATGGAACACCTGATAGATTCAAAGTTATGTTTGTTTTTACATTGAAATCCACTAAACAAATCACTGGGTATATTACAGGATGCTACCTCCGAAAGCACAAGCCTTTGATTTGCCTTTTGGAAAAACAAAATTTCATGTTCTTTTAAAATTTTTTGAAAAGTTCAATAAACTTAAGTTGCACATGCCATTACACTTTCTGTGGGATTTTCCAAGCCTCCTCGATGCTTTGCCGTTATCAAATGGTCATCCTGCTTTAATTCATCTGAAATGAGAAATACTCACAGTGCTGTACTCACAGTGAGATTTTTTCAGCACTTGGTGTGAGCAGTATCCTGATATGTAGTGAAATAATGACCAGGTGTCCTCCACTGTCCCTTCAAAATCATTCTCATCTACTACCACATTTAATAAATCTGGTATTGGGGTATCTTTTAACTGTAGGATTTCAAAAGTTGTTTCAAAAATATATGACACCTAAATAACCACATCTCCAACTACTATAGACTGTGCTCTCAGCACTAGGTTTTTGCTCAGTTTCAAAAGCCTGTCTAAGATAAATGTGGTATTTTCTCCCACTTAATTCGAAACTGTCAGTCTGTACTCCTCCAAGGAGCAAATAGAACCTGTTTTTCTCAGGCAGCCAACAGCTACTGAAATCAGTCTAAGCAGCTGTTGTATGTTTTAAAGCAAAGTGTGTCTCTTTAGAAAGTTTCCTGTTATCATTCAACCCATGCCATAAACCGAACCAAGACACACAGCTCTTTAAAAAATCAAATAGTTGATGAGAATTAGAAGTTACATGTTCCTGGAAAACATTTCTTAGCCTCTGACCCTTAAGTAATGTGTTCACATTCACAGTACACCACCAAAGATATATTATTTTTATAAATGTTGCAATGCTTTCGAAATTTTGAATTCCTTTCTTCGACCCAGTCTCTGCAAAGCAACAACTGTCATATCATTAAAGATATGAAGCACCAGTTTGACATGTTGTCTTTCAATTGAATTTGGAAACTGAGATTTTAAAGCTAGAGAGTTTCCGTATTGCAATAAATCATCTTCTTCAGTGATGTCTGGCTCTTTTAGTGCTCTGACTGATGCAAAACCTCCCTCCATGCTCTCAATAATGTCAGGAAAACACGGAATCTGCTCCTTTTCATTTAACCAGTTGTTAAAGATACACTTTAAAAGGTGAACTGTATCCCCAAATTGTACAGTGGGCAGGGAGACAGTACTTTATCTTTACTTCTGGTGGAGTACTAAAGTTAGATATTGCTTTTCTGTAAATTCAGTTATTGTGTCCCACTAACGCAACGACCTCACATCAAGCTGCTTCTAATTTAAGAATTACTTCTTTTATGGATGAGAAAGCTACATCAGCCTGAATTGTTTTAAGTGGGAGAATGTGTACCACATCCTTGTAAGGTGAATCTAAAATCTATATCATAGAAACATAAGCACTGGTTGCACCCAAAAATTAGTTTCTGTTGAAGGCACCACCTACAATATTCCCACCTTCGTAATCTAGCTGGGATTTCAAATGTATTTCATCAATTAACAGAAGAACTGTTTTCTCCTGTGTGGCAAATGTTCCAGCTTTCTGTGAGATATAACTCATACGCTGATCACTTTGTTTTTAAATAACTGATCTAGTTAAAAGCTAGTGTATTTGGATTTGGAACGGAAATAATGCCAGTGCTTCTGAGAAACTTATGTCTAGGTGGGCTAATAATATTTACTAATGACCACATAATCAGAGAGTCAGCATAATATCTAAACTGAGATGAACTTGTAGATTTCAGGAATGGAACCCATTCTTTTAAAAATACGAGGGCCAATCAGAAAGTAACCTCCGGTTGATTTAAAAAAATCCACCAAGTTAAATAAAAATATTTTAATATATACATCTTACAACTACATCTTTGCACTATTTTTCTACATAGTCTCCATAGCGATTGAGGCACTTATCGTATCTCTTCACAAGCTTTGAATTTCCTTCTGCATAAAAATCACCCGCTTGTGCCTGGAGCCAGTCTGTGACCGCATCTTTGAGCTCTTCGTCGTCATCAAACCGCTGTGACCCGAGCCATTTCTTCAAATGCGTGAAGAGGTGATAATCACTTGGCGCTAGGTCTGGGCTGTAAGGTGGATGGTTGATAACGTCCCACTTGAAGGACTCAAGAAGGGCCGTTGTTCTGCGAGCAGAGTGAGGACGGGCGTTATCGTGCAAAACAACGATACCGGAAGTCAGCATACCACGGCGTTTGTTCTGTATAGCCCGTTGTAACTTTTTTATTGTTTTACAGTACACGTCTTGATTAATGGTCGTACCACGTTCCAAGAATTCAACCAACAACACCCCTTTGGCATCCCAAAACACCGTTGCCATCAGTTTTCTGGCAGAAAAATCTTGCGAGGCTTTTCTTGGTTTGGTAGGCGAATTTGAATGTGCCTACATCTTTGATTGTTCTTTTGTCTCAGGGTTCACGTACTTAATCCAGGTTTCGTCACCGGTCACGATTCTGTTTAACAATGGTTCTCCTTCATCCTCACAACGTGACAGAAAGTCTAATGCAGAGGCCATTCTTTGAGTTTTGTGGTAGTCGGTAAGAATTTTGGGCACCCATCGTGCACAGAACTTACGGTAACCCAATCTTGCTGTCACTATCTCGTACAAGAGAGTCTTAGAAATCTGTGGAAAACCAGTAGACAACGCCAACATTGAGAAACGTCGATTTTCACGAACTTTTGCATCAACTGTCTGAACGAGTTCGTCAGTCACCAATGATGGTCTACCACTCCTCTCTTCATCATGAACGTTTTCTCGTCCACTTTTAAATAAACGTACCCATTCACGGACAACTCCTTCACTCATAACTCTTGGTCCGTACACGGCACAAAGCTCACGATGAATAGCTGCTGCAGAATATCCTTTGGCTGTAAAAAACCTTATGACAGCACGCACTTCACATTTGGCGGGGTTTTCTATTGCAGCACACATTTAAAACTGCCACAAAAACTAAACTAGCGCAGGTACGACGTTCACTCGACCACGGCTTGATGCCGATTGACCTGTTGAGTGCGTGAACGCACAGATGGCGTCGCTACTCCCCCCACAACCCGCACTGTGACCAATCGGAGGTTACTTTCTGAACCGCCCTCGTATATTTCAGTTTCCCTTTTTCGCAGCTTCTCTACTAAGTTCTACAAATTATCTTTAATGAACGACAGAACATTATCAAAGGGAACCTCATGTTTGCTACACACCACATAAATTACTCTAAGAGCCTCACTCACCTCATGTGTGTTGCAGATTTTTTTGGGAAGTTTCATCTTTCGAACACATTTCAATTCCGCACCCTTATTAAAAACACTGAGAAATGGATCACTGTTTATAACAGAGTAGCTAACAACTCTTGGGTAAGGATTGTTGTTAATTAATAATATGCAGACACTGTCTAATTTGTTAACTACGATCCAGTCACTATGGTTATCACAGTCGCTTATTTTACTGTTTAGTTGCTCTAAATTACAGAAAGAAGTCCTATCAACTTCTACTGCGTTTATACACTTCCTCGAATGATAATGTGAAGGGCACTGTTTTCTAGTCATTCCCTGCGACTTTCGGGGTTCTCTCGGGCTGATGTTGGGGTATTGGACAAATATCAAGGGCATCCCGGTATCTTTGAAGTTATAGCATCTTACAGAGAAAAGCTTAACATCAAACGAGATGTAAATAAACCACCAGCTTCCTCCTTATGACACTGTAACCTACAAATGTAGGCCTCTGCCTAACATTTCGTTGTTTAACCTACATTTTTTAACCATTGACGATCCAGAGGTGCTGTTAAAAGTTTGACAATTCTTGGATCGTACATACTTGTACTGCTTAATATACCTTCTTCGTTGAAATGCAGCTCGCAGGCCTTAAAAGAAGCATAGAGTTGATTTTTAAAGATGTTATGAAAATGACCATTAAGTTGGGTGCGATTGTGTATTGCTTTCATTCTTAATATATTTCGGGATAAAAGGTATTATGAGTTACGATGTATATAATGGTATTGTAGTAGTTAAGAACAACTGAACGTTTACTAGGCAGCCAATCTTGTCTGTGTACAGCCGAGAACCATTTCAATCTTAGAGACGGAAACATTAGGCCCATTGCTGCCTGAGGCGTGCGCCGTGAGGCTTCTTTTGAAGGTGGCGCTGCGTCAGGTCCCAGACTCTCAGAGCTCTGACGGCGCCGTAGTTCGCACAGCGCGGAACCGCGGCGCACCCTGAACACTGCCGGCACTCCACGCAGCACCGCGACTGGCGACACAGCTCTGCAGGCTGCGTGGCTGAGCGGCCGGCACCTCCGTCGCCCGGGTTTCCGACTCTCCATCTGCAACCGACAGTGTTGCACTGTTTCTGACAGTGAAATGTTTAGGACTAACTCTCGACACATTACTAATGTGGAACGCACACCTCGTCACCATGGGGCTGATCCTGTGTCCTTAGTATAGTCGCCAAAACTGTGCCGCCCCCAAACTCTCCCATTGGAAACTTAACATTTCGCACATGGATGTATTTATGGAACTTTGTGAGTTGTATGGTAGGTTTAATAAAAAAGAAGTGTTGTTGAAAAATATTACTTACAAGAGTGTTGTATCAACAGTGCAAATAAAAAACTAATTGTATAGTAAAATTCCTAAAACAATTGAAAGTTAAAGAAAGAAGCTAATTGTATAATAAAACTAACTGTATAATAAAACTCCTAAAACAATCGAAAGTTAAAGAAAAAAGCTAATTGTGTAAGAAAACTAACTGTATAATAAAATTCCTAAAACAATTGAAAGTTAAAGAAGAAAGCTATGTTCAACCTTAATGCAGTTATCCCTCCTGCAGAGGTGAATTACAAGTTTACAATTCTATCGCATCTATAGGTAGAATCGAGCACTGATTTCAACAACTCATCCCTCTTTGTTGTATTAAGTTGAAGATGTAGTAACCGAGTTAACCTAATTTCTCCACAACTCGCAATGTTAATGCGATGTCTATCCTTTTTACATCTGTATCATGTGCAGCGAAAGCAAACGTGTCAGACTCTGTACTCACAAATCTTTATTTTCACAAACGACAGAATTACAGTTATTCGATGAACTCCTCGTTTTGACTGTGTGACTCATTTAATTGAACGCTTCCACGTGAGGAGAAGACGAGATATAGGTTTGGCAGTACTCATGTAGTTTTCTGGCGATGTCCTTAATGCACAATTATGAAATCTGCTTCATCCCATACACATAGCCACACAATATCGAGGAATGACTCGTGATAAAAGATTCATCGTTTTACGACGAAGACAAGTTGTTTTTCGATGTCGGTGTTCCTACCCTTTGTTGTAACACAGTTGAAATCTGAGGGGATGCTGCAGCACACAACAACTTAATGCACAGGAGAAAGGTGCAGGCTGAGTTTAAGGAAGGCCATTTGTTGTTTCGCAATTGTTGCTAATCCCTTGTTTAGTAAAATACACTTAAAACCATCAATCTCATATAAGTCAGAAGTGATTGTAAAATAGATTTTAGGACAGTGAATTAAAAGGACCTAATTACGATAATTTTTTTGGAGAATTAAAACCTCTTTAAAATAACAAGATTGACCAACATTCATAAAAATAAAGTTTGGAAGCTCTTTGGGCATCTGCAAGATTTCAGCCAGGAAATCTGACTTCAGTGCCATTACAGACAGAGCATTACCACAACAATTTGTAAACCACTCCTTAGATAGTAAACCTCAAACGGGAAATGTGGTCCAGATTTAGAAAAATTTTTGCAAGTTCAGAATTAGCATTAAAATAACTTAAGGGCGCTTTTTGCGCTAGCAATTTAGTAACTTCTGAAAAACAATATTCAAAATTTAACCAATTCACCATTTGATAATATTTTAAAATTTATACGTCAGGGATAGCAATAAAGATTTGGAACACACCTTGGCACTAACACTTTTGGAACAGAATGTAACAGCGATTTTAAAATTTACAGCAATGCACAAATAAGAATTGAAAGATCTCCCAATCAGGCAGCAACACAAGACCAGGTCAGGCTGGTGGAAGCAATGCTTGGCTAAACTGCTTAAGGTAGCGAACGAGAATAAAACAACCTGATTGAAATACAACAAAAATAATTTCTTTTCATGATGTACAATTAAAACCATGGTGAATGTGTGTGTGGGTGTGTGTTCTGTGTGCGTGAGTGTAATGGCTGAGTTGCACTCTGTTGGTTGCAACAGCGTTTCATTTTTTTTTTTCACCGTGAATAAAAGAGTTCCAGTCTTCAGCAAAAAAAGGATAGCTACTACGGAAAACTCCTTCTCCTCTCTCCAGGATTGTCGGTGACGTAGCTATTTGCTGTGGATGGCCAGGTTCCCTGAAAATTGCAGGTGACGAAGAGTCCTTTCTGCCGCTCGCGCCTGCCACCTGTCGGTGAGAGTGCGTACTACGGTGGTCAGGCTGTTGGCTGACGCCAGCAGCTGCTGCCATCTCGCGTCGCCTCGTTCACTACGTCGAATCTCTGCAATTACCTCACGCAGCTTTTGAACTCCTAGTTCCAGCCAAATGGGACGAAACAGAGAAATAGAAACGGTGCATGCGTACGTCACGCAGGCGACACACAGGGGTGATTCAAGCAGTCGGTCAAGAGAGGGGTTGGGGGAGTGGAATATCGCTTAACAAGAGTTGGTGTCCTCCACCGACAAATTGGTAAAATTTGGTGTTACTTAAAGTAGTTTTTGGTGACGGTTTTGGATTTCAGGGTAAAAAATATTAATAAATAGTAAGTCCCTCATTTTAAGTTAAATGATATTTATCGGTTTAGATTGTAAGCTATTTGCCACTGTTATTCTCTTGTTAAAATGTGTTTGAAATACATTGCAACCTATATTGCTATATAGTTATTAGAAACGTGATTGAATCTCTGGAATAATATATTCACTGATTTCTGAAGTCTTTTTACCTAGTGTTATATGATACACTGCTGGGGGGGGGGGGATGCTATAGCCCACATAGTCCCCCCCGCCCCCTTGCCACCACCCTGCCGACACACACCGTTTCTGTTCCACATCAGAAAAATTAAAAAAAAGTAAATACCTTAATTTAAATCGTTTTTAAAATAAACTAAAAAGTATACAATAATTTCCCATAGCCACAAACAGATCCCTAAATTTCCTGAAAATTTGTGCATGTGAATTTTTTTTTGATAACTTAGGGAGCACATGTAAAATTTAGAACCAAAAGTGTGGGGTGAATGCTATAACTGATGCATGAATGGTTTATCTAAACCACTAAGAATGTTATTGCCACTGCAAATGATTTGTATGAAGTGTAAATGGTGCTTCTTCTTTTGGGGCAATATGTGAGTGATATGTGCACCAAGTTTGCTTCAAATTTCCCCAGTGGTTTAGGAGATGTGGAACATTATTGTAACGTTTTATATTTTATAACATGTACTTAGAATGTATAACATTTATAAGGTGTATCTTATAACATGTTTTGATTAATTAATGGTTGATGCCCATTAATAATCTATAACGGTAAAATGAAATATATTCTTTATAGTATATGATACCTTCACCATCTATATGTTTATCTGCGTGGTCGAAGGTATGAAGCGTGGTGTGTGTCCAAAGTGCCAACTGGCAGCTGTAACGCAGTCGGGCGCAGTAAACTAAAGCCCTCGCTCTCGTGACCAGCTCCTCCCAGCATGACAACAAAAGAATGTGGATGACACAAGTTCTTTCTTTTAATTTTGTGCTGCCTTTTCAGTGGATTAATGTTTGGCTTGAATGTGACCTTTGTCCTCACATGTGGAGTGTGTGTGAGTGGCCTGGATGGAGCCTTTTATGTCTGTTCCCAGTTACGAATCGAGTCTGTCGAAACAGAGAAACAACAGCTGGACGCATTGCTATGAAGTCAAACACTTTGTCACACTGCGTTTAAATTCTCCATCGATGCAAGACAAATGATGCCGTCAACTTTTTTTTATTACAACTTCACAATTGATGGCTGGTGACAAAATATGCGCTAATTCTACATACATGATTAAGATTATGCCTTGTGTCTAGAGGACTCTTTCCAGCTGTTACTAGTCTTCATAATCTTGGAGTATAAGTAGTTACACCTCTTACTGGACAACGCGTGTGATCCAGTTGTGCATATTCGAACGATATCATATACGTTAATTGGCTGGAATAAAAATGTTTTGACGGTATCTTTTGATGATTTCTATTCTGGAAGACCTTAGCACCCAATATCCTCCCCCTCAGGAGTTTAGATTTACATCAACTGGAACCATCTGAGACTGAAGGCCACCACTGAAGGTGCGGGTCAAAAGAGCACTGTCCGGATGCATTAAAATAGTACAACTGGCCAGCAACTAGCAAGTGTGATTCACATGTCGGAATAGACGCGCATCTCGCAACTGGCGGGATACGCGGTGTTCTGCTGTTGGTAGATTGTACAAAATTTTCCCATTTACGTCAGAAGACCGCCATTACTCGCGAGTGAGTTTAATTGTCAATGTTCCGGAGAGCCAGCAGCAACAAAGCTTTATTGCCCACGGGTGGTGGGGAACTGACGGAAAAGTAAATTCAGCCTCTGCAATACTGTGATCTGCATTTGTGACTGAATGCAAGCCAAACCAGTATAATCATCTGAATCTGACACAGGTTTCGTGACTTTGTGTGGCTCGTACTGGCGTTGCAGTGACGTGGGGAACGTAGGCGGACGGCCCGACTGGGAGAAAAGGCTTAACGTCAGCAGGGCTCGTTGTGCGAGGTTTTTTCATCCAGCAGCGTTGTATACGACTGACGTGACGTGAGAGAGTGATGAGCGCATTCTCAGGTGTCCAATAGTTATTCTTTGGTAAAATGTGCTAAAAAGGGCATAATTATGGAATACGATGTTGGTGAGTTAGAACTTTAAAATTTAGTAGACAGTAGGAAATGCGATAGATGTAACAAAAGTGCTACAAAGTAAGACATATGTACCTTGATTACAATATTTGCCTACTGCAGTAGTAAATGTAAAAACACCGAGACAAGAATGTGTGTCACGCTGTTATAGGGCACCATAAGCAACCTTACACAATCGTTATTAATGAAAGGGGAGTCTACATACCGTTCATCAACTGCTAAATAACTGAAATTGGAACAAAGCTTTTAACTACGTCTGTCACATTACTCCTCTCATCGTGAGTAAAGACAAAATAGTTTTATAGCGTTTTTAATTTAGATTAACAAGATTTCGGAAACTATTTATCACTAGTCATATTTACATGTTGAATCTTAATCGGGGTTGCTAGTCCTAACAAGTAGTTGTTTGTCCGTCTTTTAATACATGGTTGCGGGACTCGGCTGTTCGATAAAGGATGTCAAACTAAACACCTTTCAGCCGTCAAAATTCCAATCTTATTTTCTTTGCAATGTTTTTCGGCATTTTACTACGCCATCTTCAGGCCCCTGACCAACGTGAAGGAAGAATCTACCTGGGTTGTGATCTACTCGTACCAGTATTCCTACCCCTGTTTTGATCACAACCAACGCAGATTCTTCCTACACGTCAGTTAGCGGTCTGAAGATAGTGTAGTAAAATGCTGAAATAAAATAAGGCTGGAAATTTGACGGCTGAAATGTGTTCAGTTTTACGTCCACTGACAGTCCTAAAAAGTGTCCATGTGGAGAGCTTCATAATTTTTACACGCATGGTCTCTGCGGTGCAATTGTCCTTGATGCAGCGCACTGATAAGTGTTTTCCTAATATGAAGGGGAGACGTTAACGTATAATGTGGTAATGGATTTCTTACAGACGTGAGGAGGAGGAGCAAGAGGAAGGGATTGCACACAAAGAGGGGTTCAAAACTGCTATCCATGTCTGTTACAGGGTTCGGAGGTGCTTTATTGGGCGACCAAAATTACACTTGCTGTGGAAAGGAGTGCGAGGTGGCCATTCGTGTAAGAGTATTCCACCCAAAATTTCAGGCGTTTAGGGATGTCCAGAAATACTTGTAATCGAGTAACAACACATTCATACCGCTATCTTTTGCCACCAGCCACTGGTAGTGTGCGGGAGCCTTTGCCACTGAGTGAGTTGGCGGCTGCCGGTAAGGCTCTCAGTTTTCTGCGCTTATCTCACACAGCGACATATCTACACTACGCACCGCCATGTTACACGCTACAATTCGGAGCCGTCAAGCAGCAGAGGGCTGCAAGTGCGTAGCTCAGAAAAATAAAGACGTAGACTGTTAAAAACGTTGGTTTTATTTACAAATCTTTAATTCAGAGGCATAACTTTTCAGTACGCCCTGGTTCATGAATCTGAGTCAGAGTGACAAATACAGAGATGGGAAATCCTCTTGGTATCTTCTTAAATAAGTGTGGCACAAGCATAATAATAAATGCGTGAATAAATAGGTGTCATGTCTCTCTCCTGGATGGAGCTTAACACTTACTGTTTTGACTAAACTGCTGCTAGTGCTCCATATAGGCGAACTGCCAGAATTTGATAGGCTAGCTGCTGCAAGATTCGATGTTTATATTCAGACAGCAGTGGTACGTCGTTTCCTGATCATCTGAAACGAATGCGTACCACCAGATCTGTCAATGTGAAAGCCAAAACTCTTAATTTATCATTATCTTCTAACTCATCAGTGGACAGCAGCTTTGTGTGCATACTGTTGATGTATTGTAAATAAATCCCTACATATTACTTATCACCTTAGATTAGAGCTACAATGTCGTCAACATATCGCTTAAAATAGACTGTGTTTTCCCATATACTTGGTATTTGGTAAAAAAATTTTCTCAAGGTCGTTGAAGAAAATATCTGACAAGGTTCTAGCAAGATAATACCCCTAACCAAAGCTTGTACTTGATAGTGATACTTATCATTGAATTGGAAATAGTTGAAAGACAATGATAATTCTAAAAGTTGTATTAGCTCTATTGCTTCTGCAGACGCAATTCTTTTATGCCTCATAAGGTTTTCTCTGTTGATATTAATAGTTTCTGCAACAGTGAGTTTCGTATACAAGTTTCTTATATGAGAAGAGACAATAGTTGACATATCTGACACCATGATGGTTTTTTCCTGAAGCATACATTTAGCGAGGTAGTGATGAAATGTTATTACGTTTTGCTTTGCAGTTATCCATACTGGCTACTCAGTTTCTCGGTATTGTTACGAACTTCAACCACGGTAATTTTCGGCTGATAATACTCAGCATTATTCTCGCAAATGCAGTTTGCCACTTTACTCACTCGACGGCTCTCGTATTCCGCCAGTTCACGCATTTCCTTGGATTCACGATTAAGATGTGGTCAGCATGTGCATATCTATGTTTTGCAGAGGAAGATCACATTGCAGTTACTCCCGTTAAACGACGCAAGAACGACCAAATGATAGCTATGCAAATAAGTAACAGAGGGACAGGAAAGCAACCGAAATCGCTCTTACATGGGGAATGCCACTTGACGTGACGGTACACCAGTTCGATTCTACGCAGAAACGTGTCCCTATTCTAGCAGCAGTGCGCCATAAGTCTTTCGAGAGGTCGATGAAAAGACGCAAAAAATCATAGGCCCGTATCCCTGATGCGAGTCTCTTGTAGAAGTTTGGAGCACGCCTCACGCTCTCGGACTGTGACGTTTCTGGGGACTGGAAGTCTCCCGTGTAGCGACCGAGGTGGGCCCAGGAGACGACGGCCGTGTGGAGCCCAGCTCGCTCCGTTCGTCCACGAGGCGCAGAGAGCAGCAGACGCGGACGCCCAGGTAGGGGCAGCCACGTTCCTTCACTTCTCTACGGCATTCGACACAGTTCCCCACGGCCGATTGAAGAGTTTTCAGCAAACGGAACTCAGCGTTCCACTCATACATAACTTCGGCCGTGTCGCAAGGGAGTGTCATAGGTGCGTTACTTTACACGGCATATATGGAGATCCTAGTAGATATCTTCAGACGTTCCATGAGGCTTTACTCGTGTAATGCCGTTGTATGCAGAGAAGTCGCGGCGGTAGAGGACTGTAGCGAAAGGCAGCGAGACCTGCATTGGGTCGACGCAGGAAGCGGCAAAGGAGCCTCAGCACAGATGTAGCGTATTGCGAATACACTGAAGCCCCAATGAACCTGGTATAGGCATGCGTATCCAATACAGAGATACCTAAACAAGCAGAATACGGCGCTGCGGTCGGCATCGCCTATATAAGACAACAAGTGCCTGGCACGTTGTTATGATGTTACAGTCGGCACACGAGCGATGGGACGCAGCATCTCCGAGGTAGCGACCATTTTACGAGTGTATCGTGATTATCAGAAATCCGGTGAAAAATCAAATCTCCGAAATCGCTGCAGCTGGAAAAAAATTCTACAAGAACGGGACCAACGACGAGTGAAGAGAACCGTTCAACTCGACAGAAGTGCAACTTTGCAAATTGCTCCAGATTCCAATGCTGGGGCACCAACAAGTTTCAGCATGCGAACCACTCAACCAAACATCATCGATATTGTTTTTCTGAGCCGATGACCCAATCGTGCAGCTTTGATGACCACAGAACAAAAAGCCTTACACATCGCCATATGCCTGTCAACACCGACATTGGACTTTTGATGACAGGATACACATTGTTTGGTCGGAAGAGTCTCATTTCACATTGCCGTTCTGCTCATACACGTACAGGTATGGAAACAACTTCACGAATCCATACCACCCCACTCGCCATTGTTGTCAAATGTATTCAAGATGGCGGCGATAACGTCATCCAAGATGGCGGCCTGTAGACTTGGCAACAGAGCATGACACCATCCAAGATTGCGGCCGTCACGTCATCTGATGACATGAGTACCATTATCATAGATGGCGGCTTTTGGCAGGGAAGTACTACGGCACCCCCCCCCCCCCCCTGCCATGCCGCCATCTTCGGAAGATTAGATTTTTTCAGGTAATTAAATTATGTTCTTCTATGGGCCGCCAGCCGTCCCCTTTCCGTCTTTGTTGCATAATGGTGTGTCATCCTCTTGGAAAATGGGTGGGGATTTAGAAATTTGGAGGGAATTATGCTCTAAGAACTTACTCATGCAGCAGAGGGGGGGATAAGATGCTGTTGCCCCCACTAGAGTCTGCTCATGTCGTTCAATTTGTATACATTTGTATAAGTTTGAAATGTCCTGACAGATTAAAACTGTGTGCCAGACCAAGACTCTAAATGAGGAACTCAGTCTGGCACACGGTTTTAATCTGCCAGAAAGTTTCATATCAGCGCACACTCTCATTCTTGTTTAAATTTGTTCGAATTTGTATAAATCTGTCGAAATTTGTTTAAATTAGTTATTCACCTCCAGCATTAGTGGCTTAGTGTAGTGCTATGACCACAAGAGGCTGAGATATCAGTGCTTGTTGACTTATAGGTGTGGAATTAGCGTGTGTTCAACTAGCGAGATTTTGATGCCAGACGGGGGGAGTTGTAATAGCTGTGTTACATGCACTCATCCAGCCAAGGACTGCATCCACAGCTCAATGCATGAAGAATGGAAGCGGGCATTAATGCATGAAAATATGAAGAGGAAGAAGAATAAGGTCCTGCAAATAAATGCTTTGCATAACACAATGCATGGAAACATCTGTCTCTGCTTGAATTGTCTGACATTTCTAAAACATTTGAAAACCCCCCACTCCAGAAGAGACAACTCCTTCCAATCCCCCAGACCAGACAACTGAGCTAATTGGCGAGTTCACTACTAGAGGGCACCGCTATAGGTCACATGATCATGCAGTTCAGTCCGTAGGAGCACAGTATCATGATGACGTAACGTGTTTTTCTTGGCTGCACTTGTGACCCAGCCTACTCATCGCCCCAGCGGTCTGGAGGGGAAAATTGCGGGATAAGGAATCAGCCTGTTTTGGTCTGCTGGTGAGAGGAAGGAGGCACTTTATTTTTTGAAAAATTTATTTACAGGCGGACTACATGTAGTTTATTTATTACATTGATACAAAACAGTAACCCTGACATGCTTTGGTTCAAAATTTACAATTTACAGACCAGGAAACTACTCGTAAATAATGCAGTACTCTGATCTGCAGAGACGAAAAACTCGTAAACAACCGTAATAATCCAGCACACAGCATACAGACATGCAAACTGCTCGTAGATCAACGAAATAATGAATGTGTAATGCTATCCAAACACGCTCACAATGCTTAAACACCATAAAACAATGCAGAGCACCAACGCTCAGTGCACGTAAAAAACGTAACCTATCAGGGACTCGAAACCTGATTCTACTGGATGGAAAGCATAAGTGCACCCCCCAACACATGGAAACTGTCCAGATGCGGGAGAAGAATGTTAGGTTAGTGTACTTCATTTATTTTGGTCGGGAAACTGACTGATATATCGACTCTCATTACGTAATTAATGACAATGGTTGGTCCTAATTACACAGCTATATCCATAGTAATGCACAAGGATGGCTTAAAATTGCAATCCAGCTCATAAAGTAAATATACCATACAACTGGTCTTATCCCGGTTGGAAAAAATTTCGCAATACCACTCGAAACCAGTGACGGAAACACTCAAATTCTACCCTTCACCTACAAATTAGGAGGGAAAAGTCTGGGGTGGGAGGTACTGTATTAATTCTTTTTGGTGCGAAACACGTTCAACTGACTAGATGCTGGTGTTTGACAGAGAGGAAATCAAAAAAGCACCTAGCATATATCGCTGTTTGACATAAGAGTTCACTACAGGCACCTACTAAAAACCACCCTAGAGCCCAGGTAGTCGAAGCCAATACACGCTATCACAGCTGATGGAAAAAATGCTCCACAACTCTAATTACACTTCGAAATTGTCGCGAAACAAACCAGCACTCGTGCTCAACAGGTCATAATGCATCATGTGTACAGGGGAAAATCGTCGTCCTAAAAGACTACATATGAGGTGGTAGTTGAACTTGCGATCTCCTCAATGTACAACCACGAACTGCCGAAAACCCGCCTGTGGGGTGGAACGACCGAGAAGGCTACTCCACCGGACATGTGCCATCCGCCTTGAGATGATGGTGCTTCGCCAGTACATAAGCAGGTCTACTTAACTAAACAATAGGAAATAAAACGGCAGCTTTCGCAAATGCATCTTGGTGTCGCAGCTGGCTGTTATTGTTTTGGGGCGCTGTTGCAGCGACAAGCTGTCACAGAGTACACAGGTCCCCAAAGCCTCCAACAGGCCTCTCTCTGTAGGATGGAAAGCACTGTTGTTTAATGTCGCGCATGACGCTCAAGCTGGGAACGAGGGGAGCCGCGGTCTCGTAGAGAACTCACCCACCGCTCTGCACTGGACTACATAAGATCAACTCGACTCCTATAATAGCTCAACAACTAAAAAAAGAAAAAAAAAACGTCATCGACAATAATAAACGTCCTCTCTCGACGAAAATAGACAAAGTCCATTTTCATGTAGTTGCATGAGCAAAATCGGTATAGTTTTTTTTTTTACATTCGACTGAGAAACTTATACCATCTGCGAACCTCTCGAAAACCGATGCCTCTGGTATAACATTCCAAATCATCCATATAAATTACAAAGTCAACTAAGGTGTGTCTCATGCCTACAGAACCAGCAAACGTGTCCTCCACCCGCCTTTCACCTGCTAGGTGCGCTCAACACACACCTCAATCGATATTCTCTCAACCAGATAAAGGCGGGAAATGTGAAGAAGCAGTCAATCGGACAGTTTACACAGGATGGAATAACTGTGCAGTGCAAACTCATGTCCTTATTGAATCTTCTCAAACTTCCACACAATCACAAAAGCTGTCCAACACATACTAAGTATTAGTCCTCTATTTGACTATCTGGAGGACGACACGGTTAAGACAACTACATTCCCGCATCGCGACAGTCCTCTCCATTCGGAGGGCTCCTGCCGTCAGTGGCAGACGTGGGTCATTCCCACTGCAGGCCACAGCCACCGCCGCGCCGAGCACACACACACAGAAACATCCTACGAAATCGGACACATATATGTTTCGTCACTGTACTTACAAACAAATATTACAATCCCGGCCTCAATTGGCTGACATTCGACAATGAGCAAAGTATCAGAAATACACCCCGTTGGCGGCTGTGGCTCTGGAAATTGAAATATCTGTACCATTATTATGACTTGACATACTCTTTGCTTTGCTATCACAGTATTCCACGTCAAATCCATACCTTCCTTACGACTGGACACAGTCATTTCCTTTGCACATGTCAGAGCACAAACATATACTTTACAAGCCTGGTGCCCAAGGGGAACTTATCACAATTCCCCTACTACTAGGTATAATCTTTCGTAAATAACTGATTGCTGGCAATAAGAAATAATACTGACCGCAAACCAATAATGGACGGACATGGCCCATAAATTTTTCTTGCGAGTGGTACAGCTGTCATAGAAAGAGAGGCACAATCGTCTTATAAACCGTCAGACGTTGTTATTAACATGCTCTAGCTGCAAGAAACGTCATCAGCACCGCTAGAGCTGTGGATTAATATTTAAGTAATAAATACAGGTGATAAAAGATTCTCTTCTTGGAGCAAAATCTTCCTACATCGTGCATTAAAACACAGCAACAAAAATGTAATAAACGCCGGCAGGGATGTGACATGAACATCACACGAAGCATCGAATTACACCATTTACATAGTGTGTAAGGTAAAGGAATATGACACACCCCTGTGGTACTGCAGAAATAACCGTTACATTTGTCTATTCACAAACAAATGACCTTGTGGATGACATTGGAAGTTCACTGAGGCTTTTTGCGGATGATGCTGTGGTATATCGAGAGGTTGTAACGATGGAAAATTGTACTGAAATGCAGGAGGATCTGCAGCGAATTGACACATGGTGCAGGGAATGAAAAATTAAATCTCAATGTAGACAAGTGTAATGTGCTGCGAATACATAGAAAGAAAGATCCCTTATCATTTAGCTACAATATAGCAGGCCAGCAACTAGAAGCAGTTAATTCCATAAATTATCGGGGAGTGCGCATTAGGAGTGATTTAAAATGGAATGATCATATAAAGTTGATCGTCGGTAAAGCAGATGCCAGACTGAGGTTCATTGGAAGAATCCTAAGGAAATGCAATCCGGAAACAAAGGAAGTAGGGTACAGTACGCTTGTTCGCCCACTGCTTGAATACTGCTCAGCAGTGTGGGATCCGTACCAGATAGGGTTGATAGAAGAGATAGAGAAGATCCAACGGAGAGCAGCGCACTTCGTTACAGGATCATTTAGTAATCGCGAAAGTGTTACAGAGATGATAGTGGAAGACTTTGCAGGAGAGACGATCAGTAGCTCGGTACAGGCTGTTGTTGAAGTTTCGAGAACATGCCTTCACCGAGGAGTCAAGCAGTATATTGCTCCCTCCTACGTATATCTCGCGAAGAGATCATTAGGATAAAATCAGAAAGATTAGAGCCCACACAGAGGCATACCGACAATCTTTTTTTTCCACGAACAATACGAGACTGGAAGAGAAGGGAGAACCGATAGAGGTACTCAAGGTACCCTCCGACACACACCGTCAGGTGGCTTGCGGAGTATGGATGTAGATGTAGATGTAGAAAAGATATGCATTAAAAGAAGAAACAGCTTTCACACCCATGGTTTTGTTTAATTTACAGTATGTTTTATTTCCCCTGAACTTTAAAGAGTGGTTTATGTGCTGTCAGCCTGCCCCTTAGTGGGGAACTAATGTATCAGTAAAGAAGTGGACATTCTTGCATACAGGTGTTAATGCCAGCCACTGTGGCCGAGCAGCTCTAGGCGCTTCATTCCTGAACTGCACGACTGCTACGGTCGCAGGTTCGAATCCTGCCTCAGGCATGCCTATGTGTGATGTTCTTTGGTTGCTTAGGTTTAAGTAGTTCTAATTTTGTGGAACTGATGACCTTAGATGTTAAGTCCCATAGTGCTCAGAGTTATTTGAATCATTTTTGAACAGGTGATAACACTACATAGTTAACTAACACGGACTGCCGTACTGACTACCGCGCTGCCATCTGTTGGCGACGCGGGAAGTATTTGAAGAAGAGCTCAACTCAGCAACAGCGTATCTCTTGTTAATTAAAGACTTTGATCTAAGGGAATGAGGATTTACAGTACTTATCACAAGGTTATTTAACACTCGTTCTCTTAATTCGTGGCAAATGCCATATAGCGTACAGCTCTTGCATTGCAGGCACACATCAGAGGGTTGGATCCTCTCATTCGAAGGCGCCAGATAACAAAGCCTGGGCTACTCTCTGGTTGGAATCTCCGCTTTCGAAGATTGTGTTCGTCTGTCTGTCTGTCTGTTTGTCTGCCCGCCGCTTACTGTTGTAGCTGTTCGTCCGTCCGTCCGCCTGCCTGCTCGCTGTCCGTCTCCGCTGCTGCCTGCTGTCCGTCCGTCCGTCTGTTCGCCGCCGACGCCGCCTGCTGTCCGTCCGTCTGTTCGCCGCCGCCGCTGCCGCCAGCCGGTGCTCGCCGCCGCCGCCGCCGCCGCCGCCGCCGCCGCCGCCAGCCGGTGCTCGCCGCCGCCGCCGCCGTCCGCCCTGGTCGTCCGACCGTGGTCTTCGTCCGTCTGCGTCTTCGCCTGTTCCCAGTTTGTGTCCTTTCCTTTTCGTGCTGTGCATTTTTTCTTCCTGTCGTCATGTCCGCCCCCACCACCGCTACCACCACCGCCATCGTCTATACATCCCCTTCCGCCGCCTCCACCAATATAACTTGGTGTGCCCAGTCCCACCCCCCTCCTTCCATCCCACCTCTCCTCACTCTCCCTTCACCCTCTATCTTTGTCGCCCCCTCTCCCGCTTCTTCCTTCCTCTCCTCTCGTTCTGATCCTTTCCCCCCTCTCCCCCAGCCTGTCACTGCAGCTCCGGCTCGGGTGGTGGCCCATCGGGCCACTGCCCACGCCCAGCTCTCCCCGTCACCTTCGCCATCACCGCCGCCACTGCCACCGTCATCGTCATCGTCGCCGTCGCCTTCGCCTTCACCGTCACCGTCATCATCTCCGGCGCCGACTCCAGCCCCGGGACCTGCCACTCCCCGCCACATTCCAGTTGTTCCCATCCCCCACACCTCCTCCGCCGCCGTCAAGCGCCCCAGTGGCACCCCTGCCTCGTCTGCTCCAAAAAAGGCTCCGCCTCGTCCCCCTTCCCCCACCCCTGATGCCATGGATGTCTCCCCGCCCGTCCCTGCCCCCTCCTCTACCCCCTCCTCCTACAGCTACCTCCTCTCCTGTCCGGATCCCTCCCTCCTTGAAGCCCGGAACCTCACCCTCTTCCTTCGCCAGAATTGTCCTGGTGCCCCCATCTCCCTCCTCACTCCTCGCCGTGATTCGGTTCTCATCTCCTCCCCCAGCCCTACCCCCCACACGGACCTCCTTTCCCGCATCCCTATCACCCGCTTTGGCCCTCATGCCTCTCTCACCCCTGCTCACTCGTCACCTCCCTCCCGCTAACCACAACCTCCGCGTCGCCCGCCGACCCTCACCGCCGTGATCACTCGGCTCAGTCCAGTGATCACGGAGGACGAGGTGTTGGCGGAGCTTCAGGCCCATCCCCATCTGGAGGTGCGTGCGGTTCGCCGGATCCATAACGCTGCCGGCCCCACCCGCCTGATTCGCGTTTTTTCTGAGCACGCCCCCTCTATAGACCATCTCCTGAAGGAGGGTGCCCTCCTTTTTAACCAGCGTTATAAAGTTGACCCCTCCCGTTCCCCTCCTCAATCCCTCCGCTGCCAAAGGTGCTTGCGATATAATGTGCACCCAACATCTGAGTGCCGCGAGGCACCCACCTGCCCGTACTGTAGGCAAGCCCACTTTTTACGGCAGTGCCCCAATCTGCAGTCCCCCCCTCCTGTAATACCTGTAATCTCCCTCATCCCACCTACTCCCAGAAGTGTAAGGCCCGACCCCCCCCCTACCACTCCTGAAGTCATCATTCCTGTCCGCCCTCTGGACGCCCCCACCCCTCCCGGCAACTCCCTTCGCCCACCCCCTACCGCTGAGGACATCATCAGATTCCTCACCATTGTCCTTCAGAATGTTCATCCTTTTCAGCGCCTGCACACCCTCCAACAGATCTCCCTCGCCACCCGCTCCGTTTTCCAACTCAAAATCTACGCCAGCTACTCCAACAACCAGGCCCATTTCACCTTCTCCCGTCTTGACACCCTCGTTTAAATCCCTGTCATGGTACGACAGCAACGTATCCTTTTCAACAACATCCGCTCCCTTCCCGCCAACAAGAACCTCTGTCTCCATACCCTTACCACCCACCGCGTGGACGCCTTCCTCCATAACGAAACCTTCCTCCAACCCCACCACACCGTCCACACTTCGCCCTACCTCCTCCACCGCTCCGATAATCCCCTCCCAATTGCGCGTGGCGGAGTTGCCATTGGGCACCATCGCCAGATCCCCGTTCGGCTCCAACCTCTACTTCCCGACCCCACCGAACACCTGATCCTTAGTCTCTTCTTCCCTGGCCTTACCGTTACCTGCGCCACCATCTATGTCCGCCCCAACGCTCCTCTTCCCTTCGACTTCCTCTCCCACGTCGACCGTACCTTCTCCTCCTACGTGACCGCCGCCGACCTCAACATCCATAGTCGTTCCGCTGCCCAGTTATGGCGGTGGCATCGGTTCCTCTCCTCCCTTCAAGGGGACCTCATTCCCATCCCCCAGCACACCCGTCCCGAATCCAACTCCACTCCCGATGTTATCCTCTCCTCCCCCAACCTCCTTGGCCGCATAACAGTGGATGTCCTGGAGCCTATTGGTAGCGACCATCTCCCTGTCCTCATCACCATTTCAGACAGTCGTCGCCCCCGCCGCGACCCCCGTCATGACCCTCCCCCCAAGTACGTCCATGATTATTCCCGTGCCAACTGGAATGCCTACCGGGATACCCTCTCTGCCCAGGTCGATAGCCACCCCCTCACCTAGCACCACCCTGACGATATCACCCATGCCGCCTCCTTTCTGCAGCAGACCTTGTCTGAGGCCGTGGATGCCCACGTCCCTACTGTCGCCGTCCATTCTCACCGTCCTACCTTACCCCCACAGGCTGTCCTCCTCCTCCGTGAATCCCGTCGTCTCTACCGTGCCTTCCTCCACACGCGTGACCCGGACACACTACGACGCCACCGGCAACTCCAACGACACATTCGTAATTTACTCGCGGCTAAGAAACGCCGGGACTGGCGACAGACATGCACCCGTTTAAATGCTACCCTACCAATCAACTCGTCCAAGTTCTGGTCGGCCTTCCGTCGCCTTACCGGAACTAAACCCTCCCCCTATTATCCTCTTCTCCATGATGATCACCCTTTCCCTGACACCTTTAGTAAGGCCAATCACTTTGCCTCCTACCTCTCCGATGTATTTTCCATCCCCGATGATCCCCAGTTTGATTACTCCGTCTTCCCGGATATCCGCAATAGAACTGACACCTCTGCCCTCCCCTTGCTCCTGGTTTCCAGTACTTGGACAACATTGCACACACGGAACTCAATGCCCCTATCACTACACAGGATCTCATTGCTACACTCCGCACAAAATGCAACACTGCTCCTGGCCACGATCGTGTCACCTACCGTCACCTTCGTGAAGTTCCTGTCCCTTTCCTCTCCACCCTGGCCAGGCTCTACAATGTAGTCCTGTCCACCGGTTACTACCTCGACCTGTGGAAAACCTCCCGTATCCTCATGTTCCTTAAACCCAGCAAACCGCCGTCCGCCGTCTCCTCCTACCGCCCCATCAGCCTTACCTCGGTCTTCAGCAAGGTCCTGGAATCTATCCTCACCCGCCGCATCCACCAGCATCTCCACCAGCACCGCCTCCTTCCCGTTAGCCAGTGTGGCTTTCGGCCGTCCTTCTCTTCCGACGACCTTCTCCTTCACCTCACTCATCTCCTTTCTGAACAGCTTAATTCCCGTCGCTCCGCAATCTTCCTCTCCCTGGACCTCGAAAGTGCCTATGACTGCGTATGGCATTCCGGTCTCCTCTGAAGGTTCCAAACCTTCGCCCTTCCCATTAACTACGTCCGTCTGATCGGCTCCTTTCTCTCCCGCCGTCCTTCCTATGTCACCATCCATAACACAGATTCCTACACCTTTTTCCCCTCCGCCGGTGTGCCCCAAGGCTCTGTCCTCTCCCCTCTTCTGTACCTTTTGTGCACGGCGGACATGCCGCCGCCGTCACCCCCCGTCCACCTTCTCCAGTTTGCCGATGACACTGCCTTCCTTACCCTTGCCCCCACCCTGCAGCGCTCCCAACACCTTCTCCAATCCCATCTTGACCGGTTCACCGCTTGGTGCAACCAGTGGTTGCTCAAGGTCAATCCCTCCAAAACCCAGGCGATCATTGTAGGCAAAACCACCCCTTCCTTCCGCCTCCTTGAAATCTACATCACCATCTATGGCTGTCCTATCGCCCTCACTCCCACCCTTAAGTACCTTGGCGTCACCTTCGACCATCGCCTCTCCTGGACTCCCCACCTCTGTACAATCCAAGCCAAGGCACGCTCCCGACTCAGTCTCCTCAAGCTCCTCTCCGGCCGCACGTGGGGTCTGGAACCCTCCACCATCCTCCACACTTATAAATCCCTCATCCGCCCTATCCTTTGTTATGCCCATCCGGCTTGGATCTCCGCCCCCCCTTCCTTTTATAAATCCCTCCAAATCCTTGAACGCCATGCTCTCCGCCTCGCCTATCGCATCCGTCTCCCCTCCCCTACGCGGATCCTGTACGATCTCATCCCCTTCCCCCACCTCCTCCTTTTCCTTGAAAGGATACGGATCCAGTACACCTCCCGTAAACTCGATCCTCCTCACCCGCTCGTCTCCCCGATCCTCTCCCACCTCCGCCCGCTGCCGCGCCTTATGCCCACGTCCCACCTGGTCTCCATCTCTCCACCCTCCTTACCCTCTCCCAAGGTGGCTTCCGCCAGCTCCCCCTCCCTGATGATGTCCTCCTCCCCTAAATCTACCCCTCCTATCAACTTTGATCCTCCCCCCTACCTCCTGTGTCCTTTCCTTTAGGCACCCTCCCTCCCTCCTTTCCCTTCCCTTCTCTTTCCTTTCCCCCCTCCCTCCTCCCCTCTCCCCCGGGCTTCCCCTCCCCCTTCCTCCCTCTCCCTCTCTCCTTTGCCCATGGCATCTCTGCTCTCCCCTCTCCCATTTCTCCTTCCTCCTCCTCCACCTCCTCTCTTGGCAGGTCCCCGGACTCGTACACGCTCAGTGAACATTCGCGCGCCGGAGATCATCGCCGTCAGTGTTTCGTGTGTGTGCCTTCGTTTGTGTGTAGTGTTGTTCGCCGACACGCCGCCGCTGTTCACGTGTACCATCGTCATTATCCCTGTTTTGTGCACCGTGTCAACTGGTGTCAGTGATGTTTTCTCATCAGGCGTGAACGGCTCCGTGTTTTTTGTTTTTTTGGTGTCTATATTGTTTTGCCCGCCAGTTTGTTTGTATTCTCTGTGTCCCCTCTCTTTATTACTTACTGTCAATCTCAAGGCTGAAGAGCGGCGTACTGAGCTGCTGACAGCCTGCCTTGTGTAAGGTGATAAAAATCACAAGAAAGAAAAGAAAAAAAAAAAACATTGCAGGCTAAATCATACCGCGTTGTGTTGGTTTTTACTTCTAAATTTTGGCGAGGGCATATTTAATTATGGTTAGTGCCCTTCAATATACGCATAAAAGTAATTGGATATGTGTATTATTGCCACTATCAAGAATGGGGAAGGTGTACTAATGCTAAGTGAAGGGAAAAACTGCTATTTTACGGTGTCTGTGAATGATACTTTTCAGTATCTCTTTCACTTAACTGTGTTATGTTGCAGTTAAGGAAGGCAGGTCGTGTCTCCCTCCGCACTCCACCACTGAGACTCCTGCGATTACTGCGACTTACCACCGTGTGAAAAAGTTGCATCTGTCCACACAGAAAACTGCATCTCAACAAACCTGTCATTAGTATGTTTTACGTTTGTTCTTCCATTGGCTTTAATTTTCTATTAAAGGAACAACTGTGAAAATATTATTAGTGTAATTAATATGTAAGTATCCATACAGTAGCGTAATAGTTCGTGTTTAGAAAATGAATTCTAACATATTGTTATGTTCACAGGAACCAGAACTACATTTCAGTCACTCAGTAAAGTGATAACTCAAAATATCATTGTCAACAGATCTGGAGAAATTGCCACTGCGTCTTTAGACTGTCTTCATCAGACGAGAGGATAGTTTCACCCCATTGAGTGGCTTTCATTACAGCAAATATTAGCAATCTACTCCATCAATTATATTGCTTGTAATTAATGACAGCGAAAATGTTTAATAATCCTTGTGATTTTGCAGTTCCGGCTCTGATTACTGGTTGCTGTGCATATCTATCAACATCAAGGCTGTTGAGAGAGACTCGTGAAGATTTAAGACAGCTCTTAGATGATTTGCAGTTTAAAAGTTCCATAATTATGAAATAAGTGTGCAGATGAGTAATTAAGCTGTGTTTTATTGAAGTTGTTATACGATTTTAAAGAAATAATAAATGTTAAATAGTGCGAGTGAATAATGAAAATCTCATTTTCCACATGTTAAGCCGTCCTATACCGTAAATTTTCCGCCACTTATTTATTGGTAAACACCTGTTGGAGAGTGAGATGCCCCCCTATCCCCCCCCCTCTTTTTCCACAATCTTGGTGTGACACAGACCTGTTACATATCCCGATGTCTAGAATATGCATTTTGAGGCTGTTGATATGAAAGCGTTAAGTACAGATCTTCCAGTTAAATCAGGAATAGTTTAAGTGCATTACTTGAAAGTAACACAGGAAAAGCTTACTTTGTAGGTGGTAGTAGTGTCGGCAAAAAGTTCTTGTGTGTGAAGTTGCCATGTAGAACACCAGGTGTAAAACATGTCTCCAGAGTCTTGAACTGTGTCGGAACAAAAGTGAGGCATTCATATGACTCAATACTACTGTTTTCATTTCATTACACTTATACAAATGTCTGTTCTGCTGTGTTAACACTGCAAAGCCCTGTAGACATGTGGAGTATTAACCAAAACTGTCATATTGGAAGCAGAATGTAACACATTTGTTACGTTACTTGATATTTTCAGAAGAAAAAGGCAATGTTGCTTCTTATTAATATAATACATTCAGAGTCACAGCTGTGTTTGACCAACCATAACTGATGCTGAATGTGCATGTAGTCATATAATATGAAAGACTTATTTCAATAGTGGTACAAGTCCATTATCCTTTTTTTTTTCTTTATTGTCATTTTACACCTTACACAAGGTGGGCTGGCAGCGGCAACTTTACGCCGCTCTTCAGCCACAGCCAGTTCAAAGAGAGAAAAACAATGAAGACACAGAAGTAACGAAACATAATGGTGGACAAAAAACAGTAGACACAGTAATTTAAAAAAGCCGTTCACACGCGAAGAAAAACAAAGAAACTGTCAGCACTGTGCTCCCTGCCGCCATCGGATAAGCAGCTGCCAGCAGAAAGTCGTATACTCCTGGCTCACTTATTTGTTACATAGTTTAATTCTTAATTTCTTTGGGTATTTTTGGTACTTGCATTGTTTAATTCATAAATTTTGGGCGTATTATAGTATTTGAGAGTTGTAGCATCGCGTTTTAGTACCTGAATAGTGTAAAATCACGTAGCCTCCTTCCGCCGCCGAGCAGTGTGTCAGCAGTGCGCAAGTAGCAGCATTACTGCATTTACTAGGCAATCTTGTATTTTAATAATCGTTTAAATTTTGTGTCGATTTGTTTGTGCTCTCTGTACATTAGTTCAGACGTTCTTTGCACAACAGTTTTTATCATGGATAGGGACTGCAACAGCTGTGTTCGGATGCAGGCTGAGTTGGCATCCCTTCGCTCCCAGCTTCAGGCAGTGTTGGCTTCAGTCACACAGCTTGAGGCTGTTGCCAATGGGCATCACTGTGAGGGTCCGGATGGAGGTTTGTCGGGGACGGCCAGCTCGTCCCACACATCCCCCGATCGGACTACGACTGTGGCTGCCCGGGATACTGCCCACATTGAGGCTGACCCCTCACCTGTGGTAGAGTGGGAGGTCGTCTTGACGTGTGGCAGGGGACGAAAGACATTCCGGAGAGCTGAACGGAAGGCCTCTCCAGTTTGTCTGACGAACAGGTTTTAGCCTCTGTCTCAGGCTGATACTGATCTTCGGCTTGACATGGCTGCTTGTCCTGTTCCAGAGGTTGCCCCTCAGTCTGCAAGATCCGGGCGGTCGCAGAGGGTGGGCTTACTGGTAGTTGGGAGCTCCAACGTCAGTCGCGTAATGGCGCCCCTTAGGGATATGGTAGCAAGAGAGGGGAAGAAAACCAATGTGCACTCCGTGTGCATACCAGGCAGAGTCATTCCAGATGTGGAAAGGGTCCTTCCGGATGCCATGAAGGGTACAGGGTGCACCCATCTGCAGGTGGTCGCTCATGTCGGCACCAATGATGTGTGTCGCTATGGATTGGAGGAAATCCTCTCTGGCTATCTGATTTGGTGAAGACTGCCAGTCTCGCTAGCGGGATGAAGGCAGAGCTCACCATCTGCAGCATCGTCGACAGGACTGACTGCGGACCTTTGGTACAGAGCCGAGTGGAGGGTCTGAATCAGAGGCTGAGACGGTTCTGTGACCGCGTGGGCTGCAGATTCCTCGACTTGCGCCATAGAGTGGTGGGGTTTTGGGTTCCGCTGGAAAGGTCAGGAGTCCACTACACGCAGCAAGCGGCTACATGGGTAGCAGGGGTTGTGTGGCGTGGACTGGGCAGTCTTTTAGGTTAGATGGCCTCGGGCAAGTACAGAAAGGGCAACAGCCTCAAACGGTGCAGGGCAAAGTAAGGACATGCGGGGAACAAGCAGCAATCGGTATTGTAATTGTAAACTGTCGAAGCTGCGTTGGTAAAGTACCGGAACTTCAAGCTCTGATAGAAAGCACCGAAGCTGAAATCGTTATAGGTACAGAAAGCTGGCTCAAGCCAGAGATAAATTCTGCCGAAATTTTTACAAAGGCACAGACGGTGTTTAGAAAGGATAGATTGCATGCAACCGGTGGTGGCGTGTTTGTCGCTGTTAGTAGTAGTTTATCCTGTAGTGAAGTAGAAGTGGATAGTTCCTGTGAATTATTATGGGTGGGGATTACACTCAACAACCGAGCTAGGTTAATAATTGGCTCCTTTTACCGACCTCCCGACTCAGCAGCATTAGTGGCAGAGCAACTGAGAGAAAATTTGGAATACATTTCACATAAATTTTCTCAGCATGTTATAGTCTTAGGTGGAGATTTCAATTTACCAGATATAGACTGGGACACTCAGATGTTTAGGACAGGTGGTAGGGACAGAGCATCGAGTGACATTATCCTGAGTGCACTATCCGAAAATTACCTCGAGCAATTAAGCAGAGAACCGACTCGTGGAGATAACATCTTGGACCTACTGATAACAAACAGACCCGAACTTTTCGACTCTGTAAGTGCGGAAGAGGGAATCAGTGATCATAAGGCCGTTGCAGCATCCCTGAATATGGAAGTTAATAGGAATATACAAGAGGGAGGAAGGTTTATCTGTTTAGCAAGAGTAATAGAAGACAGATTTCAGACTACCTAACGGATCAAAACGAAATTTTCTGTTCCGACACTGACAGTGTTGAGTGTTTATGGAAAAAGTTTAAGGCAATCGTAAAATGCGTTTTAGACAGGTGCGTGCTGAGTAAAACTATGAGGGACGGGAAAAACCCACCGTCGTTCAACAACATAGTTAGGAAACTACTGCGAAAGCAAAGAGAGCTTCACTCTAAGTTTAAACGCAGCCAAAACCTCTCAGACAAACAGAAGCTAAACGATGTCAAAGTTAGCGTAAGGAGGGCTATGAGTGAAGCGTTCAGTGAATTCGAAAGTAAAATTCTATGTAACGAGTTATCAGAAAATCCTAGGAAGTTCTGGTCGTACGTTAAATCAGTAAGTGGCTCGAAACAGCATATCCAGACACTCCGGGATGATGATGGCATTGAAACAGAGGATGACATGCGTAAAGCTGAAATACTAAACACCTTTTTCAAAAGCTGTTTCACAGAGGAAGACCGCACTGCAGTTCCTTCTCTAAATCCTCGCACAAACGAAAAAATGGCAGACATCGAAATAAGTGTCCAAGGAATAGAAAAGCAACTGGAATCACTCAACAGAGGAAAGTCCACTGGACCTGACGGGATACCAATTCGATTCTACACAGAGTACACGAAAGAATTTGCCCCCCATCTAACAGCCGTGTACCGCAAGTCTCTAGAGGAACGGAGGGTTCCAAATGATTGGAAAAGAGCACAGGTAGTCCCAGTCTTCAAGAAGGGTCGTCGAGCAGTAGCGCAAAACTATAGACCTATATCTCTGACGTCGATCTGTTGTAGAATTTTAGAACATGTATTTCGCTCGAGTATCATGTCGTTTCTGGAAACCCAGAATCTACTATGTAGGAATCAACATGGATTCCGGAAACAGCGATCGTGTGAGACCCAACTCGCTTTATTTGTTCATGAGACCCAGAAAATATTAGATACAGGCTCCCAGGTAGATGTTATTTTTCTTGACTTCTGGAAGGCGTTCGATACAGTTCCGCTCTGTCGCCTGATAAACAAAGTAAGAGCCTACGGAATATCAGACCAGCTGTGTGGCTGGATTGAAGAGTTTTTAGCAAACAGAACACAGCATGTTGTTATCAATGGGGAGACGTCTACAGACGTTAAAGTAACCTCTGGCGTGTCACAGGGGAGTGTTACGGGGCCATTGCTTTTCACAATATATATAAATGACCTAGTAGATAGTGTCGGAAGTTCCATGCGGCTTTTCGCGGATGATGCTGTAGTATACAGAGAAGTTGCAGCATTAGAAAATTGTAGCGAAATGCAGGAAGATCTGCAGCGGAGAGGCACTTGGTGCAGGGAGTGGCAACTGACCCTTAACATAGACAAATGTAATGTACTGCGAATACATAGAAAGAAGGATCCTTTATTGTACGATTATATGATAGCGGAACAAACACTGGTAGCAGTTACTTCTGTAAAATATCTGAGAGTATGCGTGCGGAACGATTTGAAGTTGAATGATCATATAAAATTGATTGTTGGTAAGGCGGGTACCAAGTTGAGATTCATTGGGAGAGTCCTTAGAAAATGTAGTCCATCAACAAAGGAGGTGGCTCACAAAACACTCGTTCGACCTATACTTGAGTATTGCTCATCAGTGTGGGATCCGTACCAGATCGGGTTGACGGAGGAGATAGAGAAGATCCAAAGAAGAGCGGCGCGTTTCGTCACAGGGTTATTTGGTAACCGTGATAGCGTTACGGAGATGTTTAGCAAACTCAAATGGCAGACTCTGCAAGAGAGGCGCTCTGCATCGCGGTGTAGCTTGCTCGCCAGGTTTCGAGAGGGTGCGTTTCTGGCTGAGGTATCGAATATATTGCTTCCCCCTACTTATACCTCCCGAGGAGATCACGAATGTAAAATTAGAGCGCGCACAGAGGCTTTTAAACAGTCGTTCTTCCCGCGAACCATACGCGACTGGAACAGGAAAGAGAGGTAATGACAGTGGCACGTAAAGTGCCCTCCGCCACACACCGCTGGGTGGCTGGCGGAGTATAAATGTAGATGTAGATAATGAGCAAAGTATCAGAAATACACCCCGATGACGGCTGTGGCACTGGAAATTGAATTATCTGTTCCATTATTATGACTTGACATACTCTTTGCTTTGCTATCACAGTATTCCACGTCAAATCCATACCTTCCTTACGACTGGACACAGTCATTTCCTTTGTACATGTCAGAGCAGAGACACATACTTTATAATCCTGGTGCTCAAGGGGAACTAATCACACATCCCCTACTACTAAGCATAATGTTTCATAAATGATTGCTGCCGATAAGAAACAATACTGACCGAAAATCAATGATGGATGGACATGTCTCATAACTTTTTCTTGCGAGTGGTACAGCTGTCATAGAAAGAGAAATCGTCTTATAAACCGTCAGACGTTGTTATTAACATGTTCTAGCTGCAAATAACGTCATCAGCACCGCTAGAGCGGTGGATTAATATTTAAGCAGTAAATATAGGTGATAAAAGATTCGCTTCTTGGAGCAAAATCTTCCTACATCGTGCATTAAAACATAGCAACAAAAATGTAATAAACGCCGGCAGGGATGTGACATGAACATCACACGAAGCATCGACCTACACCATTTACATAGTGTGTAAGGTAAAGGCCTATGACACATCCCTGTGGCACTCCAGAAATAACCGTTACATCTGTCTATTTCGTCCCGTTAAGAGCGACGTGTTGAGTTCTGTCCATAAGGCAGTCTTGTAGCCAGTGGCAAATCTATTGCGATACCTGCTAAGCTCGCATGTCTTAACTAAACGGCAGCGTGGGACGGTGTCAAATGCCTTCCTGCTGTCAACAAACACGGCATGAACCTGAGCAACGATGCCTTGTTGAGGAACAGAGCGAACTGAGTTTCGCAACCTCCTTGTTTGCAGAATCCGCGTGCATTTTTATAGAAGATATTTTCGTTACCCAAGAACGTCAAAACAATGCGCGCTGAACATGTCCCATAATTTTTCAATAGATTTCCATAAACGATATAAGTCTGTAATTATGTGCATCTGTCGAAGGCCCTTCCTGGAACTGGAATGACCTGCGCTTTCCTCCTGTCGCTAAATGCCTTTCGTTGCTCCAGCGATCTGCAAAGATAAACTGCTTGAAGAAAGGAGGAAACGCAGATGCCAGACTGAGATTCATTGGAAGAATCCAACGGAAATGTAATCCATCACAAAGGTAGTAGCATACAACACAATCGTTCTACCAATACTTGAATACTGCTGATCAATATGGAATCCGTACCACATAGGGCTGATAGAGGAAACAGATTATCCAGAGAAGAGCAGCACGTTTCGTCACAGAATCGTTTAGTGAGCGCGAAAGCGTCTCGGAGATCATCAACCAACTCCTGTAGTAGGTGCTGCAAGAGAGGCGTTCTGGGTCACGTCACGGTCTAGTGTTAATGTTCCGAGAGCGTACATTGCTAGAAGAGTCAATCAATACACTGCCGCCCCCTACGTGCATCTCGCCAAAAGACCACGAAGATGAAATGAGAGACATTCACCATAGAAACAGAAAACGACAAAACGTTAAGTTTCCTTGACTTCATAATATATAGACGCATCAACCAACTCCAATTCTACATTTTCAGGAATGTGAACTCCACCAGCACAGCCATTCACAAACGTTCTAATAAACCCATTGCGCACAAACTAGCCAGTTTCCAATATATTATGCACAGCCTGAACAAAACCCCTCTCACTGAAAACAGCTATAACAATGAATTACAGATAAACAGACAAATCGCTGTACAGAGTGGATACTATACAAATACTATAGATAAATTGAATCACGAAATTAAAATACGATCAAAAAAGACACCCAACACATAAAAACAAGTCTTCTCACCAACTTACAATCAAACAGAACACACATATGAGCACAGATGAACAAGAAACACCCACAACAATAAACAACTGGTTCACTCTCACTTGCAACAACAAGGCAGCTCATAGAGTAGGCAACATACTCAAAAACAAGGGTTAAAAATAGCCTACAGGACAGATAACTCAACATAGAGAAAGCCAGGAACAACCAACATAAGACAGACAATCATAACACATCTCGTATTTACCAACTAACATGTCAGCATTGCAGTTCAATTTACATTCGACAGACAAGCAGAAACTTTAATACCAGATACACAGAACACAGAAGAGCGCTAAAAATGGCAGGTACTGAACACTTTATGGACAAGAAAAATAGCCCAACAGATATCAATACTGATCTAGAACTATGTTCTCTGCCCTCAAAGAATTATTAGATAACACCAACGTACAGAACCCCCTCCCCCCCTCGATTACCCTTCACACACACACACACACACACACACACACACACACACAACCTTCCACATACAATTAAATAATTTCAGGCATAGCCATAGCAGTTTTCAAATAGTACTTTTTGCTAAACAACTTGTCTACATTAAGTTCTATATGGCTGCCGATGACAAACTGTGAAAGAAAACATGTACTATAAAAACATAAAAAGGTATGAATACATAACGAAGAGTTCTACAAAAATTTGTAATTGCGATTTCAAAAAATAATATTTACGTGTGTACATAGAGCAAAGAACATTCTTTATGTTTAACAGCCATAAAATAAAAGCCCACTGATGTTGTTGCAACATGTTTAGGTTGTGAAACAAAATAGTGTTTTGTTGAAGGCAGACCCCAGCGAAAAATATTTTGTATGTTCAGTTTCTAATATTTACATTTTCTCCATGAATCGGCAAGCGATTACATCACTCCCGGTGGCGAGAATACATCACCGTCGTTCCAGATTCTAAAACGCACACGGTGACGTAAAATTGTACTTTGGAAAAGTGCCATATATTTCCGTTGATGGCTGCATTTCTCACGCGATTGTACACAATTTTGCCATTAAATCGTCCACTTACGCTACGTATTTACAAGCACCAACTTGACTGTCACATTTACATCCGCAGACTACACTGCAAACCACTGTGAAGTGCATGGCAGAGAGTACTTGGAAGAGCAACAACTTTCGAATTTTTTTCCCCGTTCCCTTCGCGTACGGAGTGCGTGAAGGGCGACTGCTGAGACGTCTCCGTGCTGTGGCCAGCCTGACTCTGCCTTCAGCCTCCTTACGGCAGCGACGGGTAGTGGCTGGAGAGCGCCCCTGGGCTCCTCGCTTCAGGGAAATGTAACGGACTTTGGGTCAACAAATCGATTTTTGAAAAATATTATTTTCTTGATATATATGCAGTTAATCCATGTTGTGTGTGAATTTTATCACGCTAGCAGCTTTAAAAATGCCTTTAAATTGTTAAACTGATTAATTCTACACTGGCAGCCACTCCCACCTTTCCTGACATTTGAGAAACTACTTACTTCAGTGGAATTCTTGTCAATGTGAAGGCTATTTTCTTTCGTTATTTTTGGTAGACATTTATACCTCTGGCTGACATCTAGATCTTTGCCTGAAAACATTCTTGCATGTGACTTATATTCGTTTTGAAATACCAACACATATGAGTAGGTGGAAGATTGAATTCGGCAATCCTTACGTGGAAGATTTATGCATAACGGTGGTGGAGAAACTGTGTTTGGGTGGCGGAAATTTAATGAAAATTGGTTTACCAACAAAAAAGAGGAAGCATCTCGAAATGAAGAACGTAGCTTCAAGGACAGGAGAATTGTACAGGTGCATGAAGGATGTTGATATGGATTCCACTGGATTCAGACTTACTGATTTAGAGTTCTATGCCAGGCTATAAGGTTATCATGTTCGTGTGTTTGCTGTAAAAATGCGAAGTGCATGATTGTTGTTGAAGAAAGAAGAGTGGGAATAGCTTGTGATTTTAAATTAATTTGTAATTCGTGTGGCAATGATTCTCAATTTCCTCCTTCAAAAAACCTGACACTGGTACCTATGAAAGCAATTTCAGGTTAGCATATGCTCTGAGATGCGTAGGACAGTGCAGGGAAGGAGGAAATTTATTGTGCTGTTTTCTGAACATGCCTCCACCTTGTGCAAGGTGTGAAAAAATAAATAAAGGAATGTCTGATGCTGTATGCGATACTGATACAGTTTCTATAAAGAGAGCAGTGCAGGCACTGGTGGAAATAACCCAAAGAGATCCTGTAGTAGATAATCATGACAGTGAATCTCCTTCAAATATAATGACCAGTTTGTGTTTGTAGATGGAACCTGGATGCACATATCTCCTATGCAGTTGCATCTGTTCTTGCTATTGACTCAGGCAAAGTTTTAGATGTAGAAATTATGTCTAAATACTGCCACCAGTATGCTACAAAGGAAATGTCCAAATATGAAAGTGAGAAGCTGTGCCATGACAAGCATGCAGTAGCATGCTCTACAAATTATAGTGGCTCAAGTGGGGGTATGGAGGCTGCTGCAGTTGTGAGGATGTCCTCCAGATCTGAGGACCAGTATGGTGTTAGATATACTAAATACATTGCTGATGGGGACTCCTCTTCGTTCAAGGCTGTAACAGATAAAAATCTCCAAAAATACAGCAATAGAAAAGTTGGAATGCGATGAACACATCCAAAAGAGGCTTGGTGGTAGAGTTCGTCGCTTGCTGAAAGAAAGAAAAGATAAAGTAATTAAGGATGGAAAACCACTAGGAGGAAAAGGCAGGCTTACTCTGAAAGAAATTGATTCTCTTCAGTTATTTTATGGGAGAGCTTTCAGGAAAGACACACAAAAATTAGAAGCAATGAGGCGTGCTGTGTGGGCAGTTCCCCCACCCCCCAAAACTTTCCACTGACCAAACAGGAATGCACAATCTGGGTCTGAAAGACGATTGATGTAAGTTCATCAACAGAAACGAACCGTATTCACATAAACACTCACTACCTGAACCTGTTATGAATGCAATTAAGCCCACATTCATCTTTCTTGCAAACCCTCATTTATTGAGGAAATGTCTTCATCGAAAGACACAAAATGCAAATGAAAGCATCAATAATTTAATTAAGATTGGATACTCATAAAGAACATTCTGTGGACATGAAGTACCTAAAATAGGTGTCTATGATGGAGTTTCAGGTTGCAATAACGGAAATAATGGCAGAATTGAATTACTGAGGATAATTGGTTTAGATACTGGTAGTTTACAACAAAAACTTTTCACACAATCTATACTGCTCCAAATTATTCGAAAAGCACTGTATGTTCAATTATAAATAAGCTGAAATATTCATTCTAAGCCTCCAACTAGTCAGGAATTTAAATAGTGCGGTAGACTTACTTAGCCGTGGCGTGGCTCTCTGGCGCAAGACGCTATCGATGACTCCTCTGGTTGAGGTTGGCACTGTGTGCGATCTCGAGCACGAGTGGGGCCTGACGGGGAGTGAGTACGAGTAACGAGAGTCTGGGGCGGACAGCAGGGGAGGACGGACATGGCGGCCGCACTCTGAGGCGGCATGAGAAGAGTTGTGCACAGCCGAGAAGGGAGCGTTGAGCAAGGCGGGAGTCCGCATCGCTTTCCAGGGGACAGAGAGTTGCGGCAGTGCAGTGAGCAGACACCAGCTCCGGGAGCAGTGCTCCGGTTTGTGGACGTGACGTGGGTCGTACTTTGGCGCAGTATAGTTTGCTCGGTACGCATCTGCTGCTCCCTTTATGCCCGCGTGTGTTGTTCTGTCCGTATGTGCATTGAAAAGGTTACGCTCCGGTTGGAACAGTGGCTTGTGCTTTACGTTCATGCACCCTGACTCATTTGTTTTGCTGCAGGCAGCTGTAACTTCAGAGATTTCTTTTCGTCGCGATTGCCTCAGCCCGGTGGTCCCTAGTACCTGAGAACAAGACAGCTAACGTGTGACCTGTTGTTTTGGTTTTTGGAGTCTTGTTTGGGCAACCTAGTTATCACGCACACAAATGTATTGCTGCCGAGTGAGGTTAGTCCTAATCTTGTGGAACTGAGCTTTCAGTGACTGGCTCGTCTGCAAATTAATTAATTTAACCTTTGTGGTGTTTTTTGCTTTCAATGGTGAATTTCTTGTCATTGATTTGTGTATGTTTCGCCGTTAATAATAACTGTAAGATAGCAAGGTCTTGTAGGGCCTGCGTATCGTGACTGTATTTTTGGCAACTGTTTAATTTGCTTCCTTGTTTATCGGTGGTCTGGAAGTTGGTTTGAAGGTAAATCCGTTGGTAAATCTTTACTGGACCTAACTTAACTAATCTTGCGTTGAACTAATGCCATTATTAAATCGTTTCTTGTGTGCTGTAAATTCTATTACCATAGACAAGGAGACATGGCACATTCTGTGGTCGAGGGGTAGGCACGGTTGCTGCTTTGCGCGTGGCGTCTTGTCGCTCGCTATCATTTCCTGCGTTAGTACGGGTGGCGTGAGATTTGTTTGCTCGCGGTTGTATGGCCGCTAGTCAGCTGTGCCCGCTCCTGCATCAGGGTGTGCCGTGTTTCGTAAGGCGTACGCCGACTGTCACTGTTACTCCTGTGTTGCTGTCGGTCGCTTACCGAAACGTTAGTCTGTTTTAGCACGATGGCCACTGGGCCGTGACGATGTGGGTTGATGACCAACGTTTTGGCGATCGTCCGCTCTGAGTGGCTTCGGTCGCTTGGACTTGGCAGAATCGAGTCTGTCGAAACAGAGAAACAACAGCTGGACGCATTGCTATGAAATCAAACACTTTGTCACACAGCGTTTAAATTCTCCATCGATGCAAAACAAATGATGCCGTCAACTTTTTTTTATTACAACTTCACAATCGATGGCTGGCGACAAAATATGCGCTAATTCTACGTACATGATTAAGATTATGCCTTGTCTCTAGAGGACTCTTTCCAGCTGTTACTAGTCTTCATAATCTTGGAGTATAAGTAGTTACACCTCTTACTGGACAACGCGTGTGATCCAGTTGTGCATATTCGAACGATATCATATACGTTAATTGGCTGGAATAAAAATGTTTTGACGGTACCTTTTGATGATTTCTATTCTGGAAGATCTTAGCACCCAATATCCTTCCCCTCAGGAGTTTAGATTGACATCAACTGGAGCCATCTGAGGCTGAAGGCCACCACTGAAGGTGCGGTTCAAAACAGCACTGTCCGGATGCATTAAATAGTACAACTGGCCAGCAACTAGCAAGTGTGATTCACATGTCGGAATGGACATGCATCTCGCAAATGGCGGGATACGCGAAGTTCTGCTGTGGGTAGATTCTACGAAATTACTCATATTCATTTACGTCGCAATACTGCCATTACTTGCCAGAGAATTTAATTGCCAACATTTCGGAGAGCCAGCAGCAACAAAGCTTTATTGCCTTCGGGTGGTGGGGAACTGACGGAAAAGTAAATTCAGCCTCTGCAATACTGTGATCTGCATTTGTGACTGAATGCACGCCAAACCAGTATAATCATCCGAATCTGACACAGGTTTCGTGACTTTGTGTGGCTCGTACTGGCGTTGCAGTGACGTGGGGAACATAGGCAGACGGCCCGACTGGGAGAAAAGGCTTAACGTCAGCAGGGATCGTTGAGCGAGGTTTTGTCATCCAGCAGCGTTGTATACGACTGAGGTGACGTGAGAGTGTGATGATCGCTTTCTCAGGTGTCCAATAGTTATTCTTTGGTAAAATGTGCTAAAAAGGACATAATTATGGAATACGATGTTGGTGAGTTAGAACTTTAAAATCTAGTAGACAGTAGGAAATGCGATAGATGTAATAAAGGTGCTACAAAGTAAGACATATGTACCTTGATTATAATACTTGTCTACTGCAGTAGTAAATGTAAAAACACCGAGCCAAGAATGTGTGTCACGCTGTTATAGGGCACCATAAGCAACCCTACACAACCGTTATTAATGAAAGGGGAGTCTACATACCGTTCATCAATTGCTAAATAACTGAAATTGGAACAAAGCTTTTAACTTCGTCGGTCACATTACTCCCCTCATCGTGAGTAAAGACAAAATAGTTTTGTAGCGTTTTTAATTTAGAAGTGATGACTCAGTGACTGTTAAATACGGTATTATTGGCTCCTCTTGCATGTACCTACGAAACAAGGACAATAATTTATGGAAACAAGAAGCCCTCGTTTTTTTCCTGACCAGAGGCAGACAGAGTTACAATTATTAACCGTTTTGACTACATCAAAAGCTATTAAATTTTGCCTCATGGTCTCCATCAAGGTGGGCTACCAGAATTTAATATTTGCTGCAAAGTTTCGATGTATTTACTGACAACACAGTATTAACAGTACGACGGATACGACGTTTACATTCGACACAACATTCAGATTAACAAAATTTCGGAAACCATTTTTCTCTAGTCGTATTTACATGTTGAATCTTAATCGGCGTTCCTAGTCCTAACAAGTCGTTGTTTGTCCGCCTTTTAATACATGGTTGGGGGACTCTGCTGTTCGATAATGGATGTTAAACTAAACACCTTTCAGCTGTCAAATTTTCAACTTTATTTTATTTGGCAACCAGTTTCAGCATTTTACTACGCCATCTTCAGGCCCCTGACCGACGTATAGGAAAAATCTACCTGGGTTGTAATCTACTCGTACCAGTATTCCTACCCCTGTTTTGATCACAACCAACGCAGATTCTTCCTACACGTCGGTCAGGGGCCTGAAGATAATGTAGTAAAATACTGAAATTGATTGCCAAATAAAATAAGGTTGGAAATTTGACGTCTGCAAGGTGTGTAGTTTGACATCCTTTGACAGTCCTAACAAGCATCCATGTTGAGAGCTTAAGAATTTTTTCACGTACGGTCCCTGTGGTGCAACTGTCCTTGGTGCAGCGCACTGATAAGTGTTTTCCTAATATGAAGGGGAGACATTGACGATTAATGGAGGGTATGGATTTCTTACAGACGTGAGGAGGAGGAGGAGGAAGAGGAGGGACTGCACACAAAGGGACGTTCAAAACTGCTATCCATGTCTGTGACAGGGTTCGGAGGTGCTTTATTGGGCGAGCAAAATTACACTTGCTGTGGAAAGAAGTGCGAGGTGGCCATTCGTGTAAGAGTATTCCACCCAAAATTTCAGGCGTTTAGGGATGTCCAGAAATACTTGTAATCGGGTAACGACACATTCATACCGCTATGTTTTCCCACCAGCCACTGGTAGTGTGCGGCAGCCTTTGTCACTGAGTGAGTTGGTGGCTGTCGTTAAGGCTCTCAGTTTTCTGCGCTGTTTCTCACACACCGACATATCTGCACTACACTCCGCCATGTTACACGCTACAATTCGGAGCCGTCAAGCAGCAGAGGGCTGCAAGTATGTAGATCACAAAAATAAAGACGTAGACTGTTAGAAACGTTTGTTTTATTTACAAATCTTTAACTGTTTTCACATAAAAAATTCGGAGGCATAACTTTTCAGAACGCCCTCTTTCATGAATCTGAGTCAGAGTGACAAATACAGAGATGGGAAATCCTCTTGGTATCTTCTTAAATAAGTGTGGCACAAGCATAATAATAAATGCGTGAATAAATAGGTGTCATGTTTCTCTCCTGGATGGAGCTTAACACTTACTGTTTTGACTACACTGCTGCAAGTGCTCCATATAGGCGAACTGCCAGAATTTGATAGGCTAGCTGCTGCAAGATTCGATGTTTATATTCAGACAGCAGTGGTACGTCGTTTCCTGATCATCTGAAACGAATGCGTACCACCAGATCTGTCAATGTCAAAGCCAGAACTCTTAATTTATCATTATCTTCTAATTCAACAGTGGACAGCAGCTTTGTGTGTATACTGTTGATGTATTGTAAATAAATCTCTACAAATTACTTATCACCTTGGATTAGAGCTACATTTAGCGAGGTAATGATAAAATGTAATTACATTTTGCTTTCCAGTTATCCACACTGGCTACTCAGTTTCTCGGTATTATTACGAACTTGAACCACGGTAATTTTCGGCTGATAATACTCAGCATTATTCTCGCAAATGCAGTTTGCCACTTTACTCACTCGACGGCTCTTGTATTCCGCCAATTCACGCATTTCCTTGGATTCACGATTAAGATGTGGTCAGCATGTGTATATCTATGTTTTGCAGAGGAAGATCACATTGCATTTACTCCCGTTAAACGACGCACGAATTAAAATGAAAGCTATGCAAGTAAGTAACAGAGGGACGGGAAAGCATCTGAAATCGCTCTTACATGGAGAATGCCACTTGACGTGACGGTACACCAGTTCGATTCTACACAGAATTAGTGAGACGTGTCCCTATTCTAGCAGCAGTGCGCCGTAAGTCTTTCGAGGAGGTCGATGAAAAGACGCACAAAACTATAGGCCCGTACCTCTGATGCGAGTCTTGCAGAAGTTTGGAGCACGCCTCATGCTCTCGGACTGTGGACTGGAAGTCTCCCGTGTAGCGACTGAGGTGGGCCCAGGAGACGACGGCCGTGTGGAGCCCAGCTCGCTCCGTTCGTCCACGAGGCGCAGAGAGCAGCAGACGCGGACGCCCAGGTAGGGGCAGCCACGTTCCTTCACTTCTCTACGGCATTCGACACAGTTCCCCACGGCCGATTGAAGAGTTTTCAGCAAACGGAACTCAGCGTTCCACTCATACATAACTTCGGCCGTGTCGCAAGGGAGTGTCATAGGTGCGTTACTTTACACGGCATATATGGAGATCCTAGTAGATATCTTCAGACGTTCCATGAGGCTTTACTCGTGTAATGCCGTTGTATGCAGAGAAGTCGCGGCGGTAGAGGACTGTAGCGAAAGGCAGCGAGACCTGCATTGGGTCGACGCAGGAAGCAACAAAGGAGCCTCAGCACAGATGTAGCGTATTGCGAATACACTGAAGCCCCAATGAACCTGGTATAGGCATGCGTATCCAATACAGAGATACCTAAACAAGCAGAATACGGCGCTGCGGTCGGCATCGCCTATATAAGACAACAAGTGCCTGGCGCGTTGTTATGATGTTACAGTCGGCGCAGGAGCGATGGGACGCAGCAACTCCGAGGTAGCGACCATTTTACGAGTGTATCGTGATTATCAGAAATCCGGTGAAAAATCAAATCTCCGAAATCGCTGCAGCTGGAAAAAAATTCTACAAGAACGGGACCAACGACGAGTGAAGAGAACCGTTCAACGCGACAGAAGTGCAACTTTGCAAATTGCTGCAGATTCCAATGCTGGGGCACCAACAAGTTTCAGCATGCGAACCACTCAACCAAACATCATCGATATTGTTTTTCTGAGCCGATGGCCCAATCGTGCAGCTTTGATGACCACAGAACAAAAAGCCTTACACATCGCCATTAGCCTGTCAACACTGACAGTGGACTTTTGATGACAGGATACACATTGTTTGGTCGGACGAGTCTCATTTCACATTGCGCTTCAGCTCATACACGTACAGGCATGGAAACGACCTCATGAATCCATGTGTAGAAGGGTAACATTCATACCACCCCACTCTCCATTGTTGTCAAATGTATTAAAGATGGCGGCGATAACGTCATCCAAGATGGCGGCCTGTAGACTTGGCAACAGAGCATGAGACCATCCAAGATTGCGGCCGTCAAGTCATCTGATGACATGAGTACCAATATCATAGATGGCGGGTTTTGGCAGGGAAGTACCACGGCACACCCCCCCCCCCCCCCACCCCCACTGCTATGCCACCATCTTCGGAAGATTAGATTTTTTCAGGTAATTGAATTACGTGCTTCTATGGGTCCCCACCCCCCCCCCTTTCCGACTTTGTTACATAATGGTGTGTCATCCTCGTGGAAAATGGGTGGGGATTTCGAATTTTGGAGGGAATTTTGCTCCAAGAACTTACTCGTGCAGCTGAGGGGGGGGGGGATAAGATGCTGTTGCCCCCACTAGAGTCTGCTCATGTCGTTCAATTTGTATACATTTGTATAAGTTTGAAATGTCCTGACAGATTAAAACTGTGTGCCAGACCAAGACTCTAAATGAGGAACTCAGTCTGGCACACGGTTTTAATCTGCCAGAATGTTTCATATCAGCGCACACTCTCATTCTTGTTTAAATTTGTTCGAATTTGTATAAATCTGTCGAAATTTGTTTAAATTAGTTATTCACCTCCAGCATTAGTGGCTTAGTGTAGTGCTATGACCACAAGAGGCTGCGATATCAGTGCTTGTTGACTTATAAGTGTGGAATTAGCGTGTGTTCAACTAGCGAGATTTTGATGCCAGACAGGGGGAGTTGTAATAGCTGTGTTACATGCACTCATCCAGCCAAGGACTGCATCCACAGCTCAATGCATGAAGAATGGAAGCGGGCATTAATGCATGAAAATATGAAGAGGAAGAAGAATAAGGTCCTGCAAATAAATGCTTTGCATAACACAATGCATGGAAACATCTGTCTCTGCTGGAATTGTCTGTCATTTCTAAAACCTATGAATAAGCCCCCACTACAAAAGAGACAACTTCCTCCAATCCCACAGAACAGAGAACTGAGCTAGTTTTTTTCTTGGCCGCACTTGTGCCCCAGCCTACTCATCGCCCCAGAGGTCTGGAGGGGAAAATTGCGGGATAAGGAATCAGCCTGTTCCGGTGTGCTGGTGAGAGGAAGGAGTGCACTTTATTTTTTTTAAAATTTATTTAGAGACGGTAGTTTATTTATTACATTGATACAAAACAGTAACCCTGACATGCTTTGGGTCAAAATATACAATTTACAGACCAGGAAACTACTCGTAAATAATGCAGTACTCTGATCTGCAGAGACGCAAAACTTGTAAATAACCGTAATAATCCAGTACACAGCATCCAGACATGCAAACTGCTCATAGATCACCGAAATAATGCATGTGTAATGCTATCCAAAAACCCTCAAAATTCCTAAACACCCAAAAACAATGCAGTGCACAAACACTGAGTCCACATAAAAAACGTAACCTGGAGGACAGCATCTCCATTCGGAGGGCTCCTACCGTCAGTGGCAGCCGTGGGTCATTCCCACTGCAGGCCACAGCCACCGCCGCGCCGAGCACACACACGCAGAATCATCCTACTACATCGGACACATATATGTTTCGTCACTGTACTTACAAACAAATATTAGGATCGCGGTCTCATTTGGATGACATGCTACAATGGGCAAAGTATCAGAAATAGACCCCGCTGACGGCCGTGGCTCTGGAAATTGAAATATCTGTACCATTATTATGACTTGACATACTCTTTGCTTTGCTATCACAGTATTCCACGTCAAATCCATACCTTCCTTACGACTGGACACAGTCATTTCCTTTGCACATGTCAGAGCACAAACACATACTTTATAAGCCTGGGGCTCAAGGGGAACTTATCACACATCCCCTACTACTAAGTATAATGTTTCGTAAATAACTGATTGCTGGCGATAAGAAATAATATTGACCGGGAATCAATGATGGACGGACATGTCTCATAAATTATTATTGCGAGTGGTACAGCTGTCGTAGGAAGAGAGGCACAATCGTCTTATAAACCGCCAGACGTTGTTATTAACATGTTCTAGCTGCAAGAAACGTCATCAGCACCACTAGAGCTCTGGATTAATATTTAAACAGTAAATATAGGTGATAAAAGATTCGCTTCTTGGAGCAAAATCTTCCTACATCGTGCATTAAAACATAGCAACAAAAATGTAATAAACGCCGGCAGGGATGTGACATGAACGTCACACGAAGCATCGTTCTACAACATTTACATACTGTGTAAGGTAAAGCCCTATGACACACCCCTGTGGTACTGCAGAAATAACAGTTACTTAGTGACAAATTTGGTGGAAGTGCGTACATAAATTGATCTAACCATGAACATGGATGTATGTCATTCTTGGAATTGCGAAAGATCTTAAATTTCCGAACAGTCAAAAAGTGTTTATAGTCAAAGTTTTCGCCTCGTGGCGACAAAGACCTACCGCGTCTGTCCCAGTCACAGTGGCGATTATTGTCAAGTTCGCGCGCCTGGCACTCTCTTGTTGCATCCCGTAAATGAAACAAATTACTTTCTTCAAACCCTTCTGCTATCTGTGATTCTAAATTTCTTCGTGCATGGGGGCTTAATTATTAAAAAGGTTGCAAACAATTTTAATTTTCAGTCGCTGTCTGTCCGATTACGAAGCCTCGTAACTGGTTGGCGCTGACTAGTATTTGTACGCAATCTGGCTGCATAGAACAACAACAAAGAATGAAATGAAATTTCCGTTAACACAATTAATTAATTAAGTCCCCAGCAACTATGAAAGCTACGAAACAACAAGGCACAAGTGTACGTGTTCTGTGTGTGGAAGTGTGATTCAACGTACACATCTGGCACGGTTCTTCCTCAATAAGACCAGATATTTTAAACACCATTTATACTGAAGTAATTAAAAAAAAATGAACAGAAATACTGTAATTGCGTAAGGAAACCAGAATTACACTCTAATACAAGAACACAAGCCAGATGCTTTGTTGACTGAACCTGTAATGACGCATTATTTAAGACACTGAAATAATAAAAGAAAAGGGAATTTTTTTACCTTCATATATATTGACGAAAAACACTCTGATCATTACAATATCTCCATTCGAACAACATCTGCTGTCTAGCCCATCAAACAAACTGCATAAAACATGGAACAAGCACTCCCTACTACAACATCTCAACACCAACTTGCTACCACCACTCCACAAGCACTGACTACTGGCACATCTCGACAAGCACTGCCAGTGGAGGCGGCCGAATAAAACTCTTTGGCGCAATCTCTGGCGCTGTGGCTCAGTGTAGCCACCTTTCATATGCCCTTCCTCCACGGGCCACAATTTGATGGTATTTTTGCCAGCATTGGTAGTGAAAATACCACCAAATTCGTCAAAAAAAAAACAGACAAAAATAAAAGATAATATAAATAAGTAAATATCACCTAATTAAATAAATTTTGGCTTTGCACTGACCTTTAAATAACCTAATATATAAAATACAGTAAGGAATACAAAATCTTTCATATATGTGACTTTATATAATAGTTTACACAAGTATTATGTGGTTAAACAATTCAATCAATACCGTCAGCAATGACGAATATGTGCAGGTTAGAGTCTCATAACTTTCATAAACAGTAAATACACAAAAAAATCAGTTTATACAAATATTCACGTATATGCTTTCCATGATTCAGTAAACAAGCAGTTGACAGTTCCAGCAGTAGCACCCAGCAATGGTCAACAGGTGCAAATAGCAGTCTCATAATATTTCATCAGCAGTAATTAAACAGCTCCAACAGTGGCACCCAGCAATTTTGAACAGGTGCAGACACCAACAAGTGACATCATTCAGCAGAAGCAGTTCCATTAGAGGCACCCAGCAATGTTGAACAGGTGCAGACAGCAACAAGTGACATCATTTCAGTAGAAGCAGTTCCAATAGTGGCACCCAGCAATGTTGAGCAGCTGCAGACAGCAACAAGTGACATCATTTCAGTAGAAGCAGTTTCAGTGCCACCCAGCAACGTTGAAGAGGTGCAGACACCAACAAGTGACATCATTTCAATAGAAGCAGTTCCATCAGTTGCACCCAGCAATGTTGAACAGGTGCAGAGACCAACAAGTGACTTCTTCAGTAGAAGCAGTTCCACCAGTGGCACCCAGCAATGTTGAGCAGGTGCAGACAGCAACAAGTGACATCAGTTCAGTAGAAGCAATTCCATCAGTGGCACCCAGCAATGTTGAACAGGTGCAGACACCAACAAGTGATATCATTCAGCAGAAACAGTTCCATCAATGGCACCCAGTAATGTTGAGCAGGTGCAAGTAACAGTCCATGATATTCACTATCACTAATTAGACAGTTCATCAGCAGTCATCAGCAAATATTAAACATGTCCTAGTGGCACCAATCATGTAGAAAAAGTGCAAGTAACAGTCCATAATATTCACTATCAATAATTAGACAGTTCATCAGCAGTAATTAAATATTTCCAGGTGGCATCCACCATGTTGAATAAGTGCAGGTAATAGTCCATAATACTCACCATCACTAATCAGACAGTTCATCAGCAGTCATCAGCAGAAATTAAACATTTCTATGTGGCACCCATTATGTTGAACAGGTGCAGGCATGAACAACAGTTTGAATGCACACACAACTGCTTTTACAAAATTATCATCAATGCTCTTACTCTAAACATACAAATTATAATAAACACACAAATGATATCAGATAATTGTCATATTAACTATTACAAATACACAAATACCAGTAAACCTATAATATTTATAGGTGTCAGTGCAAGCCACAACAAACAAGTAAAACAATATTTAGGAGATAGGTCAGTGCCAATTATTTGGGATTAGGAAAGGAAAACACACAAAACACACTCACTCATCTTTCATCCACATTAAGTGCTACTGTGTAGTTGAATAGTGTTAACTGTGTAAATGCAATTCTGTCGAAATTTGATGTTCAACTTGTGTATCAAGTAGTAGTGGCACAGTGTATAACAGACAATAATAGTTGGTCAACGTCATAGTCATCATGTCAAGACCAATGTTTGCCAAGCCAAATCAATATACGGTTGCTGAACAACTGTCAGTGTGCCAAGATATGCAAATACTTCCTCTCTCCAAAAAAAAGTATATACTTCTTAGTGATTTAACAAAGTGTGTATGTAGACAATCTACCTTCTACTTCAGTGTTCTAGTCTGCCATCTTCATCCTCCTTGTTCCATATAAACCAACAAAAAAAAAATATTCTCCTCACTTTCTTTACCTCTTATCCACCAAAACTCCAATAATCATCATCACATAAACTTAATACTTCAATAATACCTCTTACGTCGATACATATAAACCTTATCATCAATACCATTTACCTTCCCTCTTGTCCACCAAAACTCCAATAATCATCAACTTCACATAATCTCAGTACCTCAATAATACCTCTTCAATACATTGATACATATAAACCTTAACATAATATCATTTCACTTCCATAACAACTCTTTCCTCTAGTCAGTCTCCTTGAACAAGTACAGATAAAATCCTAGCGCAAACTTCAGTTCATCATCCCATACAATCCGAAGACACAATGTCCACACACAACCTCTGTGTAATCCATGTGATCCAAATCTTCAACTCATTATGAATTATAAGATACATTTTGGTTACCTTGTCCATCATTAAACAAAAGAAATGCATACATGACCTCTAACAGCCTTTAGTTCGAAGAACTTTCAGTAAGTAAGTACGATTACGAAGTGTGAATAATCTTGATATTTCAGTGTGTACACCACTTCAAGAATTATGGCAAACAGAAGCAAACATGTGGAGTATTTCTTGTGTCAAGTATCACTTGCTATTTCAATTGCTCACGAAGAATGCAGTGTAATAACTGTCAATGGTCTAAACCTAGTGTTGGTATGTCATGTCGTTAGCTTCCTTCCTATTAGCATAAATTTATACAGCTTCCATCAAACCTCCAGCTCATGTGACTTCAATGAAGTTTCTTGTACTAACGTCGTTCGTAGCACTATAGCAGTTCATTTTCTTATCTTATAAGGCACTGAGCGTAAGCAAAACATGCAATAGCGAGTAAATATACCAGTAGAGAACAGAATGTCAACAAGTGGATGCAGCACAATTCCTACAACGAGGCTCTGCCAAGCGAACAATCTATAATTAATACCATAGTGTGACCTAAACTCTATGTTCGTACACCTCATATCGGCATTTCTATATACCAAATTAAAGAGTAGTTATGACAACAAACAGAAATGTATAAATATGCAATCCATACGCAAAGCAGCAAATATGTTATCTTACATAATAAACAGGTCATTATCATCATATCAGCATAAGCAAATAAATGTTCATACGTAATCTTAATAAGTAAACATGATGCCGCAAGCAGATAAATCACAAAGTATAACTTACATACATAACCATATCAGCACAATTAATTAGGTGACAATTATAATTCAAATAAATAATCACAGCAGGCACATAATAGAAAAAAATGTGACATCAGTGAAAAAGCATAGCAGCCAAGCGATGCATAATATACATAAGTAACAACCCTGTTCATTAATCAATCATTGTCAAAATCAGTTAATGTACGCAAGCACGTCGCTTCACAAGTAAATTCATAGAACATGAAATTCAGCACAAAGTATGAGTCACGTAATCGCAAGCAGCAAATTACGTCTAAAGTACGTACCTAAGTGGAAATATGTTACCTGAAAATAAACTCAATTAATCGTTACCTTTTTAGTTTATTAGTTTCATCTTCGAAATTACATTCTTCCTGAAATTTTCTCGATAGCAAGTCCTCTTAACGTCGGACGCACACAGAATTTACCTGAAGGTCTTAAATATTTTATACAACCGTATCCTGAAAAATACTGAACGTTAATAACATAATTTATCAATTCACTATAGCTTTATACTGAATTTAATCGGAGAAATTAGACTGTGTATTTGTTTACGGCTGTCAGTGTATTCGCACTAAGCGCTCGATCAGCTGTAGGCGCGTGACGTAGGAAGTAATTGTTTGCGGTCAACGACTGCCTTGTGCGGCGCGCAGACTTCATTGTTGCTTTGAGTATGTGTCGCCGCCGGAACACGGCGCGGTATCCTTGTACTCTCCATGTGTTTACGTATAACTGTTAGTTTCTCGAAAGAATGTCATTCCACAAAAATTTTAACGCTCGATATATGATGTACTCCCTTAGAGCGTCGAGATTTAAGAGTTTCTACTTCAACAGTGTTGTCATGAATAATTTTGCGAACTCTATATGGACCGTTATAAAGCAGAAAAAATTTGCGACACAAGCCTTTTCCTTTGTGAGACAAACGATGAGACTTAATTAACACCTTTTGACCAACTGACAAGATTTTTTGAACGACCAGGACGTTTAGCTGATTTCTCTCTTCTAGCAGCCGCAGACGCAATATTTTGTAGAGCCAGGTTGACAACTTCAGAATACCGCAGTTTCCGTGTAGGCGGAAATGGAACGATTTCAGAAATGCGATTTGTCGGTGCTTTATTTTTTAATATCAATATAGGCAGTAAAGAAGTTGAATCATTAGGGAGTTCATTCAGAATGTTTTGAAAAATATGAAGATACTGATCCCACGTTCTGTGATTCTGATGACAATACAGTCGACACAATTTATTGATTTCCTTCATCCATCTCTCTGAAGCGTTAGATTGAGGGTGAAAAAGTGAAATGAAAATTGGTTTAATCTTACGACGCCGTAGAGTACAAAGCCAAATTTTATAGCGAAACTGTGATCCATTATTTGATATAACCTTATCAACATGACCCACTTCTTTAAGAAAATGGTTGATGAAAGCGTTAGATACTGAACGAGCTGTTGCTTTGCGTAAAGGTGTAAAACACACATATTTTGATGTCAATTCCACTGCTACGAAAATGTACGCAAAACCATTAGTAGAACGAACCACTGGACCAAACAAATCGACTGCAGCTATGTCCTTTAATTTCGCTGAAATGATAGGAAACAACGGTGCTCTATGAGAAATAGCTGGCGGCTTAGCCTTTTGACATAATTTGCATTTGGCAACAACAGATCAAATACGTTTTTCCATATTACTGAAGTAGCAATTTTCTCGTAATTTATGAAAGCATTTTCTGGGACCAAAGTGTGCATAACTGAAATGTGTGTACCAAATCAGTTTATTAACCCACTCATCAGGAATACAAACTAACCAAACAGAGTTGTCGACCGATTTTCGTTTAAAAAGAATGTCATTACGAACTAAATAATATTGTCTGATCGCTACGCTTTCCTTTCTCCTCCACTTCTCCTTAATGTCCTTCCAGATTGGATCCTTATTTTGCTCCTTAGCGATGTCCTGGAGCGAAGACAAAATAAAATTCTCAAACGCAACACCTTGAATATACATCAAACAATAATTGTTTTCCTTGCAGTCCTCTTCAGCACTTTGTTTCAAACCCATAGGTGCACGTGATAAAGCATCAGCAACAATATTTGAAGATCCCTGTATGTAAACAATACTAAAATCAAATTCCTGTAGGTACAGCGCCCATCGTGACAATCTTCCATGAGTTAATTTTGTTGACATAAGAAATTCCAGAGCTCGATGATCGGTGTAAACCTTAGTATATCTGCCAAACAAAAATGTCCGAAATTTTGTAAAAGCCCAAACAACAGGCAAAGCTTCAAGTTCCGTAATCGAATAATTCTTTTCGGATTTAGAGAGAACACGACTTCCAAATGCAATAGTCTTCTGTACTACAACGCCGTTTTCTTCTATCTCTTGAAATAAATGTGCACCTAGGCCTTTGTATGATGAGTCCGTCGCCAAACAAAAATCTTTAGATAAATCCGGATGTGAAAGAAGTGGAGCAGCAGCTAAAGCATCACGAAGTTGTTCAAATTCTGAGTGAGCTTCCTCATCCCAACACCAATTAGAATTCTTTCCAGATAGTTCACATAAACGAGGTGTGGCCAAATTGTCCAATCTAACAAAGCATCTAAGAAAATTACAGACACGAACATCACGTTTTGTGGTAGGAACAGCATAATTACGAATAGCGTCTAGTTTCTCTGGATCAGGAAGAATATCTTCTGTAGAAATAATGTGACCAAGAAATTTCACCTGAGAACGACCAAATTCAGATTTTGCCAAGTTCACTGTAATGCCAACTCTTGCAAAGATACGTAATAATGAATTCAAAATTTTGTTATGCTCACTCCAAGAATGTTTAGCAATAAGAATATCGTCAACATATGAAGTAATATTATCACGAAGATAAACAGGTAAAATTTCGTTTAAACTACGAATGAATGCTGCTGAAGATACAGTAAGTCCAAACGGTAATTTCCGAAACTGGTAACAGTTACCAAAAGCTAAAAAGGCAGTGTATTTTCTACAATCAGTGTGGAGTTCTATTTGCCAAAAGCTTGCGCGCATATGAATCGTTGATAAAACTTTAATTCCATAGAAATGTTGAAGAAGTTCATCTAAATTTTGTGGACGGTCAGTTTCAGGAATGATGATATCATTTATCTGTCTGGAATCCAGAACCAAACGAATTGACCCATCCTTTTTAAGAACGACATGTAATGGGCTGGTATAAGGACTGACTGCTGGCTCAATAATGCCTTGATCTAACATGTATTGAAGTTCACTCTTAACCCTGTCTCTGTAAGCCAAAGGAATAGCATACGTTTTCCCCCGAAATGGTGTGTGTTCTTTTACTTTAAATAAATATTGTAAGCCTTGTATAGTTCCTGTGTGATGACTAAATACTGTAGCATGTGAACTCAAAATTTGGTGCAGTTCTTCTCTTGCAATGTCATCTGGCAATTCAGCTTTATTAACCTTTTCATTAATTAATTCTTCCCTATTAATTATATCATCCATCGCGTCTCTGTATCTATTGTCGTTGTCATGAATGAACACATTGTCGTCATAATGCTCAACGAAAACATCAGAAGCAAGAAACCTTAAACATTTTGTATCTGATTCAGATCTTGCTAAACACTCGAAACATTTCAAACATTTCGGCATTCCGGCAACAGTCAAATTCACACTTCCTTCTTTAAAGTTCAAAATTGCCTTATGTGTGTTAAGAAACTCCATACCTAATATAATTTGTGTACTGAGTAATGGAACAATAATAAAATTAGCAGAAAATTCGTATCCTTGACAAATGAAATTTAGGTTGGTCTGTTGCTTAACTTCCACACTTTTTCCAGAAATAGCACCTCGAATTGTAGTTTTAGAAACAGGTAACAGAGGACAAGCAATGGTTCTTACACATATACGAAAAACTGATTCACTAATGACATTCAATGGGCTCCCAGAATCTAAAACCGCAGTGAACTTATTCTTACCCACACATACTTCAACAACAAGATGTAAAAATGTGTCTACATTATTTTCCTTTTCGTCTAGCAAAATGTCTCTCATGTCTTCCAGGCGTACGTAGTGTAAAGTCGTAGTGTCATTACTTTCTGAACCCTCTATATTGCTGCCAGAAGCTGAAGCTACAAGTGATTGTCGATTGCTTACGTCACGTCTTTGATTATTCGCGTCATTTCGCGGATCAGTTTCTACGATTTGCACTTGTCTCTCTGAAGTTCTGTCACGTGGGGGATGCCAATTAGGTCCCTTCTGTCTGTTAGATACAAATTCTTGGTTGTGTCTGTTATTAAAATTTCTATTTTCCTGTCTGTCTGCATGACTACTTCTTGTGTAATTTCGACTGTCACTTGAGAAATTACTGTTAGACCTACGACCCTGGTTATTTTTGTAGTAAGAATTTCTATTACTGTATGAATAATTTCTGTCTTGATGATACCGATTACTGTTTCCGTATGATTGATCATTCCGGTACGAATTACCGTTATTATAATTGTCTGTGTAATTTCTGTTAGAACGTCTGTTATTGTCATAAGGCTGGTATCTATTGTCCTGTCTGTTACGTCTGTCATTCTCAAAATTACCCATATAACGCCCGTTCCGATCACTATCCCTTTTCTCTGAAAATCTATTGTAATTACTGTTACTGAAAAAATTACAGGAAGTCCGGTCGTCGTTGTCATACTCAAGTTCTTGTAGCAAAGTCATAAAAGTCTCAATGTCGTCTTTACATCTTCCAGCTAAAGCAATTTGTCTTATGGATTGTGGCAGCTTAGTTAAACAAATGCGAATTAATTCAGTCGGGCTATAAGGGCTGGAAAGGAACTGATTCTTTCGAATCATGTCTTCAAAGTATTCTGCTGGCGTGCGGAACTCAGACTGTTTAAAATTACGCTGCATAATAAGACTATGTTTGACTCTGTCTTGTGTGTTTTCGGACCAATATGCCGATAGAAATGCATGATAAAAATCATTTAAATTATTACAATCTCTAATAAGTGCGCGCATGCGCGTCGCCGGTTCGTTTTCTAAATATCCACACATAAATTCCAGTTTGTGACTTAGTGACAAATTTGGTGGAAGTGCGTACATAAATTGATCTAACCATGAACATGGATGTATGTCATTCTTGGAATTGCGAAAGATCTTAAATTTCCGAACAGTCAAAAAGTGTTTATAGTCAAAGTTTTCGCCTCGTGGCGACAAAGACCTACCGCGTCTGTCCCAGTCACAGTGGCGATTATTGTCAAGTTCGCGCGCCTGGCACTCTCTTGTTGCATCCCGTAAATGAAACAAATTACTTTCTTCAAACCCTTCTGCTATCTGTGATTCTAAATTTCTTCGTGCATGGGGGCTTAATTATTAAAAAGGTTGCAAACAATTTTAATTTTCAGTCGCTGTCTGTCCGATTACGAAGCCTCGTAACTGGTTGGCGCTGACTAGTATTTGTACGCAATCTGGCTGCATAGAACAACAACAAAGAATGAAATGAAATTTCCGTTAACACAATTAATTAATTAAGTCCCCAGCAACTATGAAAGCTACGAAACAACAAGGCACAAGTGTACCTGTTCTGTGTGTGGAAGCAACGTACACATCTGGCACGGTTCTTCCTCAATAAGACCAGATATTTTAAACACCATTTATACTGAAGTAATTAAAAAAAATGAACAGAAATACTGTAATTGCGTAAGGAAACCAGAATTACACTCTAATACAAGAACACAAGCCAGATGCTTTGTTGACTGAACCTGTAATGACGCATTATTAAGACACTGAAATAATAAAAGAAAAGGGAATTTTTTTACCTTCATATATATTGACGAAAAGCACTCTGATCATTACAATATCTCCAATCGAACAACATCTGCTGTCTAGCCCATCAAACAAACTGCATAAAACATGGAACAAGCACTCCCTACTACAACATCTCAACACCAACTTGCTACCACCACTCCACAAGCACTGACTACTGGCACATCTCGACAAGCACTGCCAGTGGAGGCGGCCGAATAAAACTCTTTGGCGCAATCTCTGGCGCTGTGGCTCAGTGTAGCCACCTTTCAAGGTAGATCACACAGATCATAGCTTTCTTCAGTGTGTAGTGAAATTGGGTGTAATATGTTTCTCAATAATTATGTTAAGAAAATTAACGTTGCCATAACTGTAGAAACAGCTAAGAGAGCAGATTGTCAACTGTAAAGTAGTTTGGAATAAAGTTTGTGCCACGTAAACCAACATTATATTTGTCATTTTCCCCTCTATCCAAATTTTCTCTTACCAATATGCGTAATTGCATTTTTAACACTGAATGTGCATAATCATACTAAGCCTATATTTTACTTACAAAGATTTCGTTTCATTAGCAGCAGTATTCTGGTACATATGACACGGACATAAGGACATATCAGATTTATGAAATCTCTCTTTTGGCTTTGTTGATTAAAACTTGGTTACATGAGGGACTAAACTATCCGAGCGACAATATCGATACGATCTCTAGTGAGTCATTTATGTCTCCGTGAATTACAATTTTGTCAAAGTGATTAAACTCGTGATTACCAGAATAATTACTGCATCCTGTCTGCTTTTACTAAAACTATATCACACTAACTGCTATAGCATACTTTAAAGGCAAATGGTGTATGTCGGTTTCACTAGCAATGTTTTTCTTAAGAAGCAGTAAAATTTTGTATTTGATCTCATACCCAATAGAAGGAAATCACAGAGAGTTGCAGCCAGCGTGTCATGCATTTGGGACTATAGCCTACAGGAATGGCACAGTTTCTTTGTAAATGGCACACAGACTGACAGTCGCGAACTAAGTCTGTTACACTCTCACGGAAGAAGTACACGTTCTTGCGCTGATGCTGGTTTGCAGCGACAGCGTAGTGACGGTGACGTCACAGTTGTGATTTGTTTCTTGTGTCTTCGTTATCATATTCTCTGTTGAAGGGTTCAACGGTTGATACGTTATTAACTGACTTCATAAATGGTAACGTCTCTGCGATAAGTTATCAGCGCCTCGTAACCATGAAACGGCATACTGCGGATTATAAAATAAGCTGTTTCATGTTTAAATTGTCAATTATTGACGATAACAACTCATTCCTAAGAACACTCTTATATGAAGACATTAACCGTCGATAAATCATTATGCGACTTTTATTATAGCAATGATTATAATAAATCATTCCAAGAACGACGTTTTCTGTAAACATCCCGTACGCGAAGATAAAGTCCTGTGAGAGGCCCATATGGAACGCAAACGAAATTCGATAGCCGTGGTCGATTTTGCGTATGACGTCAAAATTACGTCACGTGTGCAAGAAGTAAAGTGAAACGAGTGTTATCTCATTTGTTGTTTGTGAAAAAAGAAATACAAGCAGAGATTTCAATACCATGACCTCCTTCATAATGTTTCATTTTCAAACAGTCAAATAATTCCTTCTGTTTACAGTGGTGAAATGTTATTTCAAGCGATTAGTTACTGTGTCGAAATAAACACTGTGACACATGTAATTGCAAGTTCATGTCATTTTAGAGTAACATTGCACCAGCAAAAAATTTCCACTTTTCTAGTACACTGATTATTCTGAATTGGGGCATTATAATTATGTTAATGATTTTTTTTGTACCCCTCGATTTGCAGCATTTGTTAATTAAGTAGCTAATTCGGAAGCTAGTGTTTTGAGGATAATAAAATATTTCATGCAAAATGATTGCTATCAATAATAGTGTTCCTAGGCGAATGTATGTATGGTCCTAGCACAGCTGAGATCAGGCAGTCTGCGGCTGAGGGTAAATGGAGCAACACGTGTGTCTCTTGTCGTGAGCTGTGTGCCGTAGTACGGTAACAAACATTCTGAAATATTCGCGCTATTTGTGTACGGTTCGTTTTCTTCAACTCTGGGCTTCATTTGTGACTTTTTTGACAGTAATCAATAATTAACTCCGAGTGAAAACTTATTAGAGGAACATCCGTGATTATTGACTCTCATGAACAATGAGTGCTTAGCAGAGCAGTGTTGACGGACTTGATTATTTTTGTGCACTATCTTAAGGGGATACGGAATCGGATTTTGGGTTAAAAAATCGAATTTTTTTTTATTGGCGTATTATATTCTGCCATGTTTCCTCTTTAAAATGACGTATCATACATAGCTCTACTACAATTATAACTATTTTATTTTTATATATTTGTGAGATCGGGTATTGCGCTTTAGTTATACACGTCTCTCGTGGCTGACCATGAACTTTTTGGCAGTACCTTTAAAGTGACATGAATTCAAATATCCCGGTTTCCAGCGACTATTTATACACTAGTTGCCCGAAAATGTTTCTCTCTGGTTTCCGCAAGTTACTCTTTGACTTTGTGGCGGGACTGTTTTGTAAACAGTGTGATATAAGAAAGTAGTTGTTGTTGAGTTATTTCGTATTTAGTGCTTCATTTTTCGCCGTGAAAATGCCTAGAGCTAAAGCAAAAGTATTTAAAAAGCGTGTGAACTGGCAAAAGAAAAGAAATAATGATTCATTAGCAAAGCAAAGCAGTTCATCATCATCACTGTTGGAAAATGTGAATCCACTTATTACTGATTTGCCGAACGAACTTACACCAAATGAAAACAGTGCTTCTCATAAAAAACTAAGAGATTTGGAAGAGAAATATAATTTACTTGATAGAGGGAACGAAGTTTTTGAACTCATTGATACGAATATATTGTGTGAAGCTCTTGAAAACAGTTTGTGCTGCAAAAAATGTCATGGAAACGTTTCTCTGAAAGTAGAATCCCATGTTGGCCTGGCTGCCCAGTTTAATTTAATATGCAGTGTTTGTAAATACAGCTGTAAGTTTCCAAGTTCGGTTTCAGTAACTGTAAATAATGGATACAAGAAAACTGAACTTTATAGTGTAAATATTAGGTTAGTTTATGGATTGCGAGCAATTGGTAAGGGCAAAGCAGCTGGTGATATGCTATGTGGTGTTCTAAATCTTCCAAGTGCACCTTCAAAGTTTGAAGCTTACAATTATGTACTAGGATCTGCAGTTGAAGATGTAGCACAGAAGTCAATGCAGGTTGCTGTGGAAGAAGCAGTGGAAGAAAATGACGGCAGTCGTGACCTCACAGTGGCGTTTGATGGCACGTGGCAGAAAAGGGGCCACACCTCCAACAATGGTGTTGTAACAGCAACTAGTGTTGATACTGGCAAGGTTATTGATGTTGCAATAATGTCTAAATACTGTAGGTGCACAGGCAGGCTGAAAAATGAACACAGTGATGACTGTATTGCTAATTATTATGGTAGTAGTGGTGGCATGGAGGTTGCTGGGGTGAAGAAAATTTTTCATCGCTCTTCACAGTGGTATAATGTTCGCTATGTCAAATATCTGGGAGATGGTGACTCTAAAGCATTCAAAGAAGTTTTGGAAAGCAAACCATATGGGAACAGTGTAAATATAAGCAAACTTGAATGTATAGGACATGTGCAGAAGAGAATGGGTGCCAGGCTGAGAAGGTTAAAATCAGTTATGAAAGGGAAAAAACTAGATGATGGGAAAACCTTGGATGGCAGAGGAAGATTGACTGATTCCATAATAGACCACATTCAGAACTGCTATGGCCTTGCAATCAGGCAAAATACAGGCAATCTTGAAGAAATGAGGAGAGCTATATGAGCTTTATATTTCCACACCGCATCCACGGATGAGCATTCACAACATGGTTTGTGCCCCAAAGGTGAAAACAGCTGGTGTAAATACAATAGGGGACTAACAACAGGAGAGAAATACATTCACCACCACAGTCTACCATCAGCCATCATGGCAGAAATAAAGCCCATTTTCAGAGATCTGGCTGACAGAAGTCTTCTGATGAAATGTCTTCACGGAAAAACGCAGAACCCCAACGAGTGCTTGAATAGTGTGATATGGCATCGTCTCCCAAAAACAGTGTTTGTCGGAATTAATACACTACATTTTGGTGTGTATGATGCTGTGGCAACCTTCAATCTTGGAAATATAACTAAATGCCAGGTCCTTCCAAAGTTGGGTATGTGTGTTGGTTCCCGTACGGTACGTGCTATGTTCTTTTTAGATCAGCACAGACTAAGGCATGCTGATAATATAATCAAGACATTAGTGAAAAAAGCAAGACAGGTGCAGAGGGGTGCCAAAAGAAGACTTGAAGATGATTATGAAGACTGTGAAGGGGGTATTAGCAACGGATCAGGAATGTTTTAATCTTCTTTCACCGTTTCCCGTAAGTTTACTTTTTACTTCATCTAGGAACATTATCTCAGGTACTGGTCAACCTAGAAGTCTGAAATTTTTATGACGTAGTGACATAGGTCCCTATTACATACTGAAACAACGATTTTTTAATTACTTGATTTACAAAAGACTTAGGGGTGATAGTCTAGTAAAAAGCGATGGAAAAAATTTACTTAAAAATAAATGTACAATATCTCTGTAAGAAAATACTTTGACAATAAACTGTTGTTTCAGTATTGTTGTAACATATGAATGCACATACAGTAAAATTTTTACCTCTCTGTCTCCAGTAGTTTGTGAGAAAATGTTCCCTATAGTAGGCATATATTAACATTGCGGGGATAGGTGATTCCGTATCCCCTTAAGTGTTTCGAGTTCTCTAAATGTGTATGAGGGCAGTGATATGGTGAACTAATAGGTTAAATGTTTGTCACAGGTGAATTTTTTTCAGCTGCTGGGCTGTGTCGTGTGGTTACTAACACTAGGACAATGTGACAATCTATGAACCTGTGTAGTAGGTAGCACTCTGCATTCCATTGATTCGAACTGTATGTGAGACACAAATCTGGCCATATCGGTGAACACTTTACACTGAGAGTGTAATTAAAGATTAAAGTGTTTTAAGTCTACATCTAGTGTCGACCACAATATCGCTATTGACTATTAGTAGAAGTAACATCTTTCAGGAAATTTTAGAGCCAGTGCAGCTATCGAGAAGAACAATAGAGGCTTATGCAGAAGGAAGTAGAATTGTTCTACACTCTTCCAAATTATTAGAAGAGTACTGTAGGTGCAACTATAAATAAGCTTAAATATTCATTCTAAGCCTCCAATAAGCCGCGAATTAAAACAGTACTGTGGGCTTACTATGTTTTTCTTTTACAGACTGCAGAATGACAGAAACTTCCAAAACCAGGTTCTCAGGAATATGGCACGAAACCGGTCATTCGAATGAAAATCAAGAAGATATTAGAAGAAATTACTTCTCGACTAATTGGACACAGGAAAGCCGCAAGGAAGTATTACATTCCATGACAAACCATTGTGAACAATTTGAGAAACAAGAATAACGGAAAAGCTGGAACGCCCACCGTTCTTACCCAGACTGAAGAGAGATGTTTTGTCAAAGACTATATCATTGTCAGTGATACGGTTCTTCCAATATCAATATCTGACTTCAAGTGCATGGTTAAATCATGTCACCTGAAAAAGAACAGTAGACTGCCTTGCTGATAATATGCTTGAATTGGCCTGGGGAAAGGCATTTATAGAGAGACATAGTTCTGAACTGTCTCACAAATTTACAGTCAATATTTAAACGAAGGGTGCTGCTGTAAATGAGAATGTAATCAATATCTTTTTTAGAGAAATACAAAGCTGAGGTTAAAGGCGGTCCTGCTGAAAAGTTTACAGTTTTGATGAAAATGTGTTTCATGACATACCAGCAAAAGAAAGCTCTTATTTCGTTGGACATGTCGACGTCCTGAGAAAACAGAGGACACCTCAAGACCGTGCTTCACTCTTATGTTGTTGGGGAATGCAGCAGGAGAATTCCTTCCGCCTTATCTTATTGATAAACGTAAACGAAAATGGACTGACTGGATATACAGCCACCTCCTGGAACGCAAATAAACACAGCAGAGTGGGTGGCTAGAACAGAGTTGATTGACAATTGAATTCAAACTCACTTCCTCATGTTTGCCTCAAATAAGGAGTGAAGGAGATTAATATTTGAAATATTCTCTCTTCTCAAATCTCAATGAAATCTTCAGAGCTTTGTGAGAAAAAGAACATATAGTTCATTTGCAATCCACCGAACGCTACTAGTCTTCTGCGATCTTCAGATCTTGTTCATTTTTCTCCTCTGAAGAGATTCTTTGTTACAGCGTTTTCTGAAGGGTACATTTAGCGGCGCATTGGCGAATATTTTGCGTTTAGGTGAACAGACAACTACTACAAATTTAGTGAAAGGATTGAGAAATGTGGATATTAAATGCGATGGGAGACTTAGAGTATCTCCCTGTTGCGCTAGAAAGAAGTTTTGTGTTATGATACATGTGGGAACTGAATTCAAGAAACGTTCGGAGACGGCGAGAAAGACAGTCAGACTCTAATGTGAGGATCGCCAAAACGTATATGTTCCCCATAGAACCAGGGATGATATGGACATTGTTTCGGGAGAGGATGTGCATGAAAAAGAAAAAAACATATTTCATAGCCATGTTCTTATTTAGTTTGAAATGCTGTTTAATTCGCCTAAACTTTGAAGAGTGGTTTATATTTCATCAGTCTGACCCTTTGTGGGGAACTAATGTATCAGTAAAGAAGTCGATGTTCTTGCATACAGGTGTTAATACTACATAGTTAACCAACATGTAGTGCCTTGAGCAAAAGACTAACTACCGCCCTGCCATCTGTTGGCAACGCCAGGCAACAGTTGTGTGGCCCGCCTCTCGCCGACCAGTAGCAGCCGACAGCTGGAAGTCACATTTATTTCGCATTTTGACGTCTTGTCAGATAGTATTTGAAGTAGAGTTCAACTCCACAATGATATATCTCTTGTTCTTTAAAGACTTTGATGTAAGGGCTCGAATATTTGCAGTACTTATCACAAAAATATTTAATACTCGTTATGGTAGTTCGTGGCAAATGCTATATAGTTCGCAGCTATAGCGCGTGAATGCTGAAATTATTGTTTATGTGCGCAATACTACTTCATTAACTTTTAATTTTTGAAGAGGTGCATCTTATTGTGGTGTGTACCTCGTAACGTGGATCAAGCATTTGCAATGCATGTGTGATATTGATAACCTAGAGCTACGGAGTAGGCTGTCTTGCTTATGAGTTGGTTCATACTATGTCGGATGAATGAGGACACGAGAATTTGAATGCCATGTTGTGAACATTATTTAAAATTAGGTAATCGTGTTCAGCATACAGAGTTTCATTGAAATATCAATATGTTAATCCGTTCACAATCGAGAAGCACTATAACTGACGCGTTTCGAACGAGCAAGACAGAATTACTCTGCAAGAAAAAAAGAAAAGCGCTATAAAATGTTCTACAATGGTGATTGTTGTATCCTAGCCAGTAATGCCAACCGAGCCCGCTGCCAAAAGGTTGGCAGCATCAAAGTACGGACGCCGTCCGTATAAGCAGCGCCAGCGAGACAGCAAATCGCCGCAAGTCTGCGCGCGCCACCGCTGGCTTCTGGCTTCTTAAGCGCTGGAGTCGCGAGCGCTAGGACAGTTCTGTATTCGCCGCTCAGTTGTATACTCGCCACCGATTTGTGTACTTACTAGTCAGTTGTGTGTTCATCGCAGCAGAGTTGTTGTTTGTTGTCAGCCGACGCTGACCTAGCCGCTCCGACTCGAACTAGACAGATTTCTGTAGACACCGAGTTCACTACTGTGTTTCTGTATCTTCATGAATAAAGATAAGTACCGACTTATTTAATCAGAGTGTTTGGGGTTTCATCTTTCTGTTTACTGTTCCAGCGGACCGGTCGGCCCGCTATTAAAAGTGTGGCGGTGACTTCGTAAGCCATTTCTACAGCCAAGTGTTTGTCGATACGAACACCGCCACAAAACTGGCGACGAGGTCTTCCGAACTCGTGTGCAGGGCTGGTTCAACTTGTTCTTGTTATACTAATTATAGCGATAAACTTTTGGGGGCTGGTTTAATTTGTGTTCACTATGTCTGCCGAATTACAACAGTTGATCTTGTTACAGAGTCAGCAAATACAAAGTCTGGTGGAAGCAATCGCCAAACAAACGGCTAATCCTCCAACACAAAAGGAACAAGCACAGGCAGCACCACAGTTCCGGGCTTTTGATGAATCCAGAGAAGAATGGCGAGAATATTTCGCGCAGTTGCAGGCGCACATGACAGTCTACAAAATCACAGGTACTGAGCGGCAGCTTTATTTAATTTCCACTGCAGGCGTGGAAATCTATCGACTACTTTGTAAGTTGTTCCCGGAATCCCAGCCAGAAGCTTTAGACTATGACGTTGTTGTTAACAAGCTTGCTGAGTATTTCGAGTCGCGAGTTCATGTGGCAGCAGCCAGATTCAAGTTCTTCAGATTAAAGAAACTGCCACATCAATCTAATAAACAGTGGTTAACAGATTTACGGGGCCTCACCCGTCAGTGCCGATTTAATTGTGTGTGTGGAGCTTCCTACAGTGATGTCATGTTACGAGACGCTATTACTCAAAACATTGCAGATTCTCGTATTCGTGCTGCTATCTTAAAGTTGCCTGACCCGTCCTTAGAGACTGTGACGAACATCATTGAAGCCCAAGATACTTTTGACTATGCTGAGTGTGAGTTAGATCAGCCATGTATTTCTCAAATTGCCTGTGCTAAGCAAGTTATGTCACGCCCGCGGCCCCACCGGCAGAGTCAGACTGTAAACACTGGCCGGCCGCGTCATGTTAAACACATTCGTCAGCCGCGTGTGCAACATGATAGAGTTAAGTCTTGCCCTAAGTGTGTTCTTGCTCATCCTCGTGAACGTTGCCCGTTAAGAAACGCGGTTTGTCACTTTTGTCAAAGGAAAGGACACATTCAGACTGTTTGTTTGCGTAAACGCATGAACAATTCTAGTGCTGCCCAGCCCATGGATATTCATGTTCTTCAAAGCCAGCCCGCCCAGAAGGTCGCGTTTAAAGACTCTTCCACGGTTCGTGTGGGTAGTAAACTTGTTCGCAATAAGCCACCCACCCAGCCCTCTGCTATGCGACCCAAGCGTAATTCAAACGCTGTAAAAAGTGATGTACAGACTGCAAGTGACGCGGGGGTTGTTGTTCCACCCGCCCGCCCCACGAGTTGTCGTAAGCAGCGGACACGCGCTAAACGCGCTGATTTTATGTCTTCCGCCTCCACTGCACCGATCCAGAGACAGTGTAATAAACTATTTGTGAAGCTACGCATCCAGGATAAGACCTTCAATTTTCAATTAGACACTGGTGCGTCTGTGACTCTCATAAATAGTGCTACGTATGCGGCTATCGGCCGCCCTAAACTTTCAGCGGCAAAACATTCTTTGGCTACTTATAGTGGCGAACAAATTCCTGTGTTAGGTGTATGTAGCGTGCCAGCCACATTCCGTGGCAATACAAAAACAGTTTCATTCACAGTGCTCCGCGCTACAGACAGTGTAAACATTTTCGGATTGGACTGTTTTGACTTGTTTGGCCTGTCTATCCAAGACAATGTGTTGCAAATTAATTCGGTTGTTGTTCCTCAAGACAGCATAACCGATTTGTGTAAACGATACAGTGACATATTTAAAGACGAACTAGGTTGTGCTGCGAACTTTGTCGCTCATATTACGTTAAAAGATAATACTCAGCCTCGATTTTGTCGTGCTCGTCCAGTGCCTCACGCCCTCCGGGCACCTGTAGAAGATGAACTTCGTCGTTGGCAAAACAACGGTGTTATTCAACCCGTTTCAGCGAGCCAGTGGGCTTCTCCCTTAGTTATTATAAAGGAACCGTCTGGCAAGTTACGTTTGTGTGCTGATTTTAAGTCGACAGTTAATCCTCAGACTGTCATTGATTCTTTTCCTTTGCCTAGACCGGACGAGCTGATGGATAAGTTAGGGGAAGCTCGTTTCTTTTCCAAAATTGATCTCCGTGAAGCATATTTGCAATTGCCCCTCGACGAGCAATCACAACAGTATTTTGTCATAAACACGTCGTTGGGGTTGTTCCGTTTTCTGCGTTTGCCTTTTGGTTGTGCGTCAGCTCCAGCTGTTTTTCAGCGTTTTTTGTCACAACTTCTGGCTAATGTGCCATCGTGTTGCAACTATTTAGACGATATTGTTGTGTCCGGTCGGACGCCTGCTGAACATTTCCGTAAGTTGGAGTGTTTGTTTAAAGTGTTGTCTCAGGCAGGCCTACGTTGCAACTTCGATAAATGTTCATTTTTCCTTACGGAGATGGAGTATCTGGGACATGTTATTAATGCTCAAGGCATTCATCCCTCCCAGTCACATTTAGCAGCTATTCGTGATTTGCCCGCCCCTCACAATCTGCAGGAATTGCAAGCAGTTCTTGGCACATTGACATATTATATTAGGTTTATACCTAATGCATCACAGATTGCTGCACCGTTGCATCGTCTCCGCCGTAAGAATGTTCCGTTTGTGTGGTCAGCTGATTGCCAATCAGCCTTTCAGCAGCTTAAAGAGGCTTTATTGAATGATCGTTGTCTGGTCCATTACGACCCTAACAAGCCTCTGGTATTAGCTTGTGATGCCTCTTCTTACGGCCTCGGTGCTGTGTTGTCTCACCGCGTCGGTAACACCGAACGTCCTATTGCGTTATCTAAATTGCTAACCAAAGCTCAGTGTAGTTATAGCCAATTGGACAAGGAAGCGTTGGCTATTGTGTTCGGTGTCACGAAATTCCATCACTACCTCTATGGTAGACCATTCTATTTGGTAACAGATCACAAGCCCCTGACGTCTCTGTTTCATCCGTCTAAACCAGTTCCTCAGCGGACAGCTCAAAGACTACAACGTTGGGCTCTTTTGTTATCACAATACCAGTATGAGATACTGTATCGCCCTACAGCTCAGCACGCAAACGCTGACGCGCTTTCTAGATTGCCGATTGCTGCGGATGATGTCTTCGATTCCTCCGAAGACTCTTGCCATTAGATTGACGCCGATGAGCATCAATCCCTCCGGGATTTTCCGATTGATTATCGTCAGGTGGCACGTGAGACAGCTACGGATCCTCATCTGAGTTTACTATTACGTTTTGTTCAACGTGGTTGGCCGCCCAAGGCAAAGGACATATCGGATCCTGTGGTTCGTCGCTATTATCCGCAACGTCATCTGTTGTCTGTTTCGCACGGAGTTTTGCTGTTACGCACCGAGAATGACCAGCTTCGTGTAGTGGTTCCCCAAGTGCTCCAATCAAAGGTCCTCGACTTGTTGCATCAAGGTCATTGGGGAGTGGTCCGCACCAAGCAGCTTGCCCGCCGTCATTGTACATGGATTGGCATTGATAAGCAGATTACGCAGATGTCTACAGATTGTTCGACGTGTGCCGAACACCAAGCTGCTCCGCCTCAACGCTATTTTGAGTGGGCACGCCCTGCCGGTCCCTGGCAGCGAGTACATATTGATTTCGCTGGTCCATATTGGAATTCTCGTTGGCTCATCGTGATAGATGCATTTAGTAATTTTCCGTTTGTTGTGCCCATGCAGTCTACAACGTCTGCACAAACTATACAGGCGTTGACTTCAATTTTTTGTATTGAGGGTCTTCCAGAAGTTTTAGTGTCTGACAATGGTCCACAATTTACCTCTGCTGAATTTGAAAGTTTTTGTTCTGCCAATGGCATTCGCCATGTTCTTACTCCGCCGTTCCACCCTCAATCGAATGGTGCAGCGGAACGTTTTGTACGCACATTCAAGGATCATATGGACCGCCTTTGTGCTACGCACTCTCGTCAGCAGGCCCTCATCACGTTCCTGTCGTCGTACCGGACCACGCCACGCGACGGCCCTTCGCCTGCGGAGCTTCTCCACGGCCGTCGTCATCGCACCCTACTACGGTTGTTGCACCCCCCGGATCGACCCGCCGCTTCTGAGCATCGCACGTGTTTTCAGCGCAACGACGCCGTTTTTTCAGAGTTTATCACGGTCGCCGTCGTTGGGAACGTGGTACCGTGATAAGTGTCCAGGGTCGCGGTTTTTATACTGTTCAAGGTGCTACTGGGGTGCACAGGAGGCATCAGAACCAGTTGCGCCGCGCTGGCCGCCCGGATTCTGCCGCTCGCTCCTTGTCCACAGATTTGGTCCGCGGCGGGTTCCAGCAGCGCCTTCCGACTTCGCTGCCGCCCCCAGGGCAGCAGCAGCAGCCGTCGCCGCTACCACGCCGACAGCCCGTCCCGTTGATGCCTCCCACGCAGCTTCATTCGGGAGCGCCCCAGGTGGTCGCTCCGGCGCCTGCGGTCCCTCTTCAGTCGCCACCGCCTTCGGAGCTGATGGACGTCGACTCCTCAGCCGGGCCGCCTCCCCAAGCGGTGGCTGTGCAGCCTGTCCTGCAGCCGCTTTCCTTGGGCACCCCCAAGGAGTCTGACACCGCAGCGCCCTGTCCGGCGCCCACTCAGCAGCCGTCGACGCAGCGTCAGGAGACGCTGCCTCTCTTCGTGGGTCCCGACGCCCCGTCGCGTCCAGTACCAGAAGCTGCGCCCGTGGTCACAGGCATGCACCCTGACCTCGGTTTTCAGTCGGTGTTTCCCGAGGCCCCGCACAGCCAATGCTGGGGTGCGGACCGGGGACTGCCACCGACAACAGTCTCCGCCCTGGTCTCTTCTGCTACGCCTGCGGCCAGACCCCTCCCCCGCCGTCGACGCTCGCCACGTCATTATTCAACGACGGTGCGGCGATTTGGGGGGGAGGAGTGTTGTATCATAGCCAGTAATGCCAACCGAGCCCGCTTCCAAAACGTTGGCAACATCAAAGTACGGACGCCGTCCGTATAAGCAGCGCCAGCGAGACAGCAAATCGCCGCAAGTCTGCGCGCGCCACCGCTGGCTTCTGGCTTCTTAAGCACTGGAGTCGCGAGCGCTAGGACAGTTCTGTATTCGCCGCTCAGTTGTATACTCGCCACCGATTTGTGTACTTACTAGTCAGTTGTGTGTTCATCGCAGCAGAGTTGTTGTTTGTCGTCAGCCGACGCTGACCTAGCCGCTCCGACTCGAACTAGACAGATTTCTGTAGACACCGAGTTCACTACTATGTTTCTGTATCTTCATGAATAAAGATAAGTACCGACTTTTATTTAATCAGAGTGTTTGGGGTTTCATCTTTCTGTTTACTGTTCCAGCGGACCGGTCGGCCCGCTATTAAAAGTGTGGCAGTGACTTCGTAAGCCATTTCTACAGCCAAGTGTTTGTCGCTACGAACACCGCCACAAAAGTGATCATTTCCCTTGTAACGTGTAACATAATAAAACGTGCTTCAACTTCTTTCTGTTGCATCAGAACACTTTCGATACTGGAATAGAATTCGATGAATTAAAAATGTTCGATTGAAGGCGAGACGAACGACATAACCAGGCAGTCCGACGTCTCATTCAACTCTCGATAGCCAGGCGTGCAGAAGACTGCAGGGGGTTGAGCCCACAGCTTCTGATACACAGGCCTCACGGTCAACTGTGACGTCATTGCCGATAGACCGTCGCTGATTGCCGCAAAAGCCTGCAGTTCTTTCGTGAAATTGTAAAAAAATCACGAGACTTAGTTCTCGACTATCAATGCCACTTACAATGAAACTGTGTCGCTCTTTTATCGTTTAAAAAGACACAATGCCTCTCCTGTATGCTGTTGTGCAAAATGCATGTTACGCTGGTTGCAATGCTCTGTGATTTTCTTCTATTGTGTTTGAGATCATTTGCAGAATTTTACCGGTTGTTAACAAAAACTTTGGGAGTGAAACCGCCATATGCCACAGCCTGTAAATTATTCTACGTGATGGAGATAGTTTTAGTAAAACTTATCAGATAGGATGGAGTAATTATTCTGGTGACCATAAGCTTAATTACTTCGACAAAAATATAATTCACTGAGACATAAATGACTCACCGAAGATCGTATCGATGTTGTCGTCAGGATCAGATTAATTCTAGAGCCTCATGTAACCAAGATTTAGCCAAAAAAGCAAAAAGAAAGATTTCATAAATCTGATACGTCCTTCTGTCTGTGTCATGAGAACTGTCAAATATGTACCAGCATACTGCCGTTAATGAAATGAAATGTTTGTAAGTAAAATGTAGGCTTAGTATTATGCACTTTCAGTTTAACAACTCAATTACACGTATTGAGAAGAGAAAATTAGGAATGAGAGGAAAATGACAAATGTAAATGATTGTTAACCTGATACAAAATTTATTTCAAGCTACATTTGAAAATTTTCCCTTTTTGCTGTTATTACCGTTACTGCTAATTATTGAGAAACATATTACATGATACTTTTACCACCCACTGAAGAATTCTGTCGTCTATGTGATCTACCTGACTATAAGAAAACTCCCTTCGGAAAAAGTCTTCTTTTTTTATTTCATCAGCATCTATAATTAAAAAGTAAATTTCCCTGGGAAGGACATCTAATGAAGCTGTGTTGAAGTTCTCGGGAGACCAAGCTTTTACCAACCAAATAAGCAGAAATAACAACATTAATAACCTCATTACCCTGCATTGTTTTCAAATGCTGATAATATATAATCTCTCTCTAAATACACTCCTGGAAATTGAAATAAGAACACCGTGAATTCATTGTCCCAGGAAGGGGAAACTTTATTGACACATTACTGGGGTCAGATATATCACATGATCACACTGACAGAACTACAGGCACATAGTCACAGGCAACAGAGCATGCACAATGTCGGCACTAGTACAGTGTATATCCACCTTTCGCAGCAATGCAGGCTGCTATTCTCCCATGGAGACGATCATAGAGATGCTGGATGTAGTCCTGTGGAACGGCTTGCCATGCCAGTTCCACCTGGCGCCTCAGTTGGACCAGCGTTCGTGCTGGACGTGCAGAACGCGTGAGACGACGCTTCATCCAGTCCCAAACATGCTCAATGGGGGACAGATCCAGAGATCTTGCTGGCCAGGGTAGTTGACTTACACCTTCTAGAGCACGTTGGGTGGCACGGGATACATGCGGACGTGCATTGTCCTGTTGGAACAGCAAGTTCCCTTGCCGGTCTAGGAATGGTAGAACGATGGGTTCGATAACGGTTTGGATGTACCGTGCACTATTCAGTGTCCCCTCGACGATCACCAGTGGTGTACGGCCAGTGTAGGAGATCGCTCCCGACCCCATGATGCCGGGTGTTGGCCCTGTGTGCCTCGGTCGTATGCAGTCCTGACTGTGGCGCTCACCTGCACGGCGCCAAACACGCATACGACCATCATTGGCACCAAGGCAGAAGCGACTCTCATCGCTGAAGACGACACGTCTCCATTCGTCCCTCCATTCACGCCTGTCGCGACACCACTGGAGGCGGGCTGCACGATGTTGGGGCGTGAGCGGAAGACGGCCTAACGGTGTGCGGGACCGTAGCCCAGCTTCATGGAGGCGGTTGCGAATGGTCCTCGCCGATACCCCAGGAGCAACAGTGTCCCTAATTTGCTGGGAAGTGGCGGTGCGGTCCCCTACGGCACTGCGTAGGATCCTACGGTCTTGGCGTGCATCCGTGCGTCGCTGCAGTCCGGTCCCAGGTCGACGGGCACGTGCACCTTCCGCCGACCACTGGCGACAACATCGATGTACTGTGGAGACCTCACGCCCCACGTATTGAGCAATTCAGCGGTACGTCCACCCGGCCTCCCGCATGCCCACTATACGCCCTCGCTCAAAGTCCGTCAACTGCACATACGGTTCACGTCCACGCTGTCGCGGCATGCTACCAGTGTTAAAGACTGCGATGGAGCTCCGTATGCCACGGCAAACTGGCTGACACTGACGGCGGCGGTGCACAAATGCTGCGCAGCTAGCGCCATTCGACGGCCAACACCGCGGCTCCTGGTGTGTCCGCTGTGCCGTGCGTGTGATCATTGCTTGTACAGCCCTCTCGCAGTGTCCGGAGCAAGTATGGTGGGTCTGACACACCGGTGTCAATGTGTTCTTTTTTCCATTTCCAGGAGTGTATGTTTTACATGTGTCGTGTCTCAGATTCTTAAGAACACCATTTGCACAGTGCCCTGACAAGTATGTGTAAGAAAAGGCAAATATTTCTGAACAGACTGAATTTGATCCTCTCTGAAATCGATTATACTGACAAAGTTTGGTGGTGGGGCCGTGAGTCGTGCTTGGGTAACTCAGTTGGTAGAGCACTTGCCAGCGAAAGGTAAAGGTCCCGAGTTCGAATCTCGGCCCGGCACACAGTTTTAATCTGCAAGGAAGTTTCAATATTAAAAATGTTCCACCATGCACAAATTAATTTTGATGAATTTAGCAGCGCTCTCAAAACTTTCAGTAAGATGATGTTCCCCCAAGGCTACCAAACCTTGAACAGTCCTCTCATTGAAAATATCAAGCACAACTTTGAAATTTTCTCACTCCAGGTTGTTTTTATACAGATACTTTAATTTTTTTGGTAAAAATTTGTTATCTGTTTGTACTCCACGTCATGCAGAGAATTTCGCCATAAGGAGTTCTGTAATTTGTGAAACAGTTTCTAACTGTGGGCACTTTATTATCTGATCTGGATCTTCTTTATCGATCCAGTGGTATGTGACACATTTTAATATGTGAACGAAATGTTAAACTAAAAAAGGGGTTGTGTGTCATTACAAAGAAGATTGTAAACAATTGACAGTTGAGAAGGGGAAGCAAAGAATGACGTGGCCCATGTGTTAATTGAACTTTTGTCACTAACATCACAGACTAATCAGTGAACAACAAGAACTAATTCACAAATAAATAGGAGCTTGTGTTTTGAATACAACAGTTATTTTCCCCCTAGCTGCTCAACTGCTGAATGTGTTTGAAAATGCAGACAAATCCTATGCTGTATATTAGGATGGGGTAGCGCAAGACAATTTGCGCTCCTTATAAACTCGTAAGTGTGTGGTGATATTGAAAATAAAATTCTACAAGACATAATGCAATCTGGCGAGTATCTGTAACCCTTCTTTTGGACACCCATTCATTTCACTTGCTAACAAACAATTTAATATTCCTACTTTCAGTTTTATCAAAAAAATTTAACTTTTTTTCAAATAATTGGTTATGAATAGTAAGTAGTCCGTTTCTGAAGTATCTTTGTTCTCTCATGGCTTTCCAAGTTATCTATAACGTCTATTAAGTCATTTAATCCTACTTTGCATGACCTATATTTTCTGCATATTTACATAACCTGGGTCCAATGGACCCATAATGTATAAATCGAGAATTTAAATAGAAAAAGTATTCTGTGGACATTAACACGCAGAAATATTTTGTTTTAAAGCTTATCAGTATAATAGAAGACAGCTGCGATTATTTTTAACACTTATACTGAAAAATAAGCCACCAGTATTATCACAGACTGTTCTCAGATCAGTGGCTATAGTATTCACGAAGAACAAATCAATAAGGAAACAAGGATAATAATTTTTACAGTTGTTTCGCACCACACTGCTATGGTCTTGCCACACGTTTTGTGCATTTACAGAACACTGTCCTTTGGAGCAGGACACAATAAACAGCGACTCTTCTGATGACTGACAGTGCTGCTATTGTTACTACTGCTGTTTTGTGTTTTAGGAATAGTAATAAACTTCTTCATATTCAGGTATATGGATTTCTGTTGAAGGGGGTTAGACGATCTTCTGTTCATAAACAGTTGGATCAACTCCACTGAAAGGTCCTTGATGAAAAGTCTCCTCCTGCGTAAAGTCGCTTTGTGATACATGGAATGTTGTGTTTTGTAATGAATAAAGGCATTTCGAGTGTGTACATCCCTTATGTTGCACCAGAGAGCCATTGGCAACCGTTTAGTTCCTCTTTGCATGTATAATCCATAATATTCACACTATCCTTCGTTCGGTTGTAAGATTTCACAATCTCAGGGGTCAGGTTTGGATACTGTTCATCTATAGATTTATCATGATGCCAGGTACATAGGACTACACACTTGTTTTTCTTTCGTGATAATCGAACCATCGTCATTTCTTTTGTAAATGCAAATAGACTTGTATTTTCTGCTCTACTCAAAGTAGGCTTAATCTCTTTTGGAATTTCTGTTTTATTCATCCTCATTGTTCCCACAACAATAAGGTTTCCTCACAACAGATTTTCTGCCAATTTCATACTTGTAAAATAATTATCTAGAGTGACATTTCTGGCTTTACCAGCAATATTGCCTGCGAGCATCTTCACTGTGGCAAGTCTCACATTTTTCTGGGGTGACTAACCTTGTTCTCTTGCTGTGTACACAGTCCTGTCAATGGCATAACCAGCTTAGCTTCACACATCCAGAATATTTTCATTCCATACTTTCCAGGCTTGTTTGGCATATACTGCACAAATTCACAATGGCTCCTAAATGCAACTAGATGTTCATCCACAGCGACATTACTTTTAGGTATCATTATTTTCTTGCACTGTCTGGCAAATATTTTCCATACATAGTATATAGCAGCAAGCTTATCGGTTTGTAACCTAGCCTCTTTCTTCTTTTGTCATCAAATCTAATGAATCTTCTTATTGCCTCAAACCGATTCACAGACATTGTAGCACTGTATAACGGACTGGAAAATTTTCATGAAAAAATTCCCTAATTGGAACATCCCAAACCTTATCTGCGCCATTATGAAGTAAAATTACCCATAAGGCGAACATTTCGTCTGTAGCTTCATCATTCCAGTTTATTTTTTTGGTATACAAAGTCTTCTTGCTTCTAGGTTTGTGCGTCTCACGATTTCATCCGCAATAGTTAGAGGAGTAAATAAATCCTAAGCATCTTTGGGAGTGTAAGCGATTACGCCCCTTACTGATCTTGGAATATTTATTCACCAAATTATGTGCAGGCATTTTATTTAGCACTGGGGGCACTAAACCCACTGCATACCATTTGGGGCAATATATATGGTAGCATTTTCACTGCTTATTTGTCCTGAGGCATTATTACCTACGTCATCGTCATCATCATTACGATCATCATCGTCACTAACATCATCATCACCACCACCACTACGTTGACCTTCACTCAGAGAGCTGCATGCCGTTGCCTAAGGAACAATTTCACGGTTTTATTCTGAAAGGAAATCATCATCTTCAGCACCCCACTGACTAACAGCTGATTCAAAATTTGGGCTTGATAAGCGTATGCTATCTCCTTTCCTGCTCCTATTTATAGATGTAGATTCTGATATTATATCTGAAAAAATGTGAAGAAATAACCTCTCTTCTTCTGTAGACTGTAGGACTGTAACTCATTTTATTGTTTAGTGTTACAAATGACACTTACCTTTCTTCCGAGTTCTTATCGAATATCAAACACACCACTGCTGTGCAGCAGACTCCCACAACATTATACTCGTAATAATCCACTACGGTATTTCGCTCTATTACACCACACAGGAGTACACCATCTGTTGCGAGCTGTAACAATATATTTCCTGCAATGAAAACAATGTGTAGGTGTACTAATAATGTATTCTCTGTATTTCAACAAAACGTAATCGATTACAGCCCAGTCTAATTTGATAACGCTGCAACATAAACCATAGCTGTATGTATATAACAGGTTATATAAGTATGTGGTATAAAAATGACAATGTACGTAACACTTAAAACTGATGACACGGATTTCTAATGGTACATTTAATGTGTTGCTGAATACTGCAAGAGAGCATACCCGATGAGTTGGGCCACAATTTTAAGTCTTTGATATTGTAATTAAAAGTTACTACTGTCTGCAGGTCTGTTGGACTCAGGGTATGCATACCAGGTTCAAATGGTTTATTGTTAATGGGAACTTCCTTGTACCAGGTTTTGTGGTTACACATTTACCAAGATGTAACTGCATATTTGGGCCAGTATTCACCACAACAGAACATGAAAGTGTAAGAGTAACTGTCGTTTCTATTAGAGCAAAACTAATGACACTATCCTACTTTACAGTATGCCACTCTTTTGGCAGCTTGCTCCCCTCCAAGCACTAAAGAAAAAAAAAAGATTTAAGGGTACTAAATGTCTTTCCTGTTCATATTGGGCATAAGTTGTTACATTGGCTGCAATAGCTAGTTCTTAGTGTCTGTTTTTCCAGGCTCTTCCAATGAAAAAGGAGGTGACGAAAGGTACTCCAGAGAGTTAGCTAGAATCCATGGTACAGTTGCTGGTCTAAGGCGAGGTTTCAGAGGAGGCACAGAATATTTCTTTCCTGTGGATGTGTAGAAATATTCACCACGTCTCTTAATGAGGTCATCAGCGAAATGGAGTTTGCAGACCTTGAAATTTTACAAAAACATTTTATTAGCTACAAGTGGTAATGCCCAAGGGCAAGGTTGCCACTAACGCACAGATGCTATTAGTGTCGGTTACTTCCAGAACAAATAGTTCAATACTGACTCAACATTTTGAGTTATAAAGCTGCATAAGTAAATCACAGTCCGCTAGTGATTCGGTACTTTACACAGTGAAATAGCTCTGCTTCAGATTGGCATCAGGTCAACTGAAATCACGTTGTTCCTGAACAACTGAACATCATGCTAACACGAACACACGACAAGTTGTTCTTGCTCTCTGTATTAAAGCCCTCATACCATGACACAATCTAAGTGACTTGTAAAGACGCTGACCTTACCTTTGAATTCTGGGTAACATGGAAATTTTCATGATGTATTGCAGTCAACTATACAGTTCTGCTGGAGTTCTGACATTTTAGGAGAAAAAAACACCGCTACTCGTGGCTCATTTCCATGATTTCGTCTGCAACGAGGTACACAACATTTCTACACCATTTCGAATCATTGCACTTAACTGTCGCATATATCAAGAGTGTAAATAAAACAAAGTAAGAAATGCAAGCAACTATGAAAACTTCAATTGGTTAAGACATGTTCCTGCAAAACGCAAGAAAACGAAATGAAATCAGCCACGGCTGGTCCTGCTATCGAGCGGTACGCCACGTAACTACACCCTGTTGCAAGTCGGCGCAACAAGATGGCAGCACGATAAGTAGCCTCATGTTTGTCCTGAACGATCGTTACTCGACGTGCAGTTTTTAGCGTATAGCTTGCCACCTGGAAACAAAGCCTCACAGCATGCGTTGTGACGTCACAACAGGAGTCAAACAATATCTGCACTTTGGGATGCCCTGCAACATGGATTGTCCATTTAAGTGAATGTATCATTAGTTCCTGCGTCTTGCATAAACGTAAATTATCATTTAAAACAACGTAAAATAAATATGGTCATAATTTCCTTCACTGATTCCTATTATCACTGCAAATCTCATATTATTTCGACTGTTTTTAAGTGCAGCTTTGTAATTTTAACATAGGCTCGTAGATTGACAAAACATAAATCGTAATTTGCACCATTTTGTGCTACAATTAGCGGTCCACGTATTCGCATTTTTATGTTAAAATGTATATGTTTCATCAGAATAAAACATTAACATCTCTTAATGGGAAACGTGTGCAGATGTGAATCACTAATTGCAAAATATAGAGGCAGCATACCATGTTCATTTTCTATTAATGGAAAATTACCGAATTAGCTGAAACCTAGCCACCAAAATTTTCTTTCATACAAATAAACATCTAAAGAGCAGCACACAAATCAATGCAAATATTTTGGAATCTATTGATTCATGTAATGTCATGAATGAGTAAGAAAACACACATTCATGACCCTAGAAAATAATAGAGATATTCTGTTACACACATCAGGCAGAAAAAAAAGCACACACACAGAAAGCGAGGGGTCAGAAGAAATGGAATAATTATTTAAAAATATAAAAGTGACTTTTTATTTCACCTCATAATGCGATTTCCAATACACTCTCCTACATATCAATAAAAAAATTCAAGTATGCTCTAATGATGTTTTACTTCTTTTAAAAAACTTTTAAATTTTTCTTCATAGCTGCATAATTTCTTCTCTTAATATGATTATTTAATATGATATTTACACAACAGAGCAGTATAGAACACCTGATAGATTCAAGACTATGTTCATTTTTTACTTTGAAATCCACCAAACAAATCACTGGGAATATTATAGGATGCTACCTTCAGAAGCACACATCTTTGATTTCCCTATTGGAGAAACAAAATTTGATGTTCTTTTACATTTTTTGAAAAGTTAAATAAACATATGTTACACATGATACATCTTCTTTGGGATATGCCAAGCCTCCTCGATCCTTTGCCGTTATCAAATGATCATCTTGCTTTACATCATCTGAAATAAGAAATACTCACAGTGCAATACTCACAGTGAGGTTTTTTTTTCAGCACTTGGTGTGAGCAGTATCCTGATATGTAGTGAAATAACAGCCATTTGTCCTCCACTATCCCTTCAACATCATTCTCATCTACCACCAAACTTAATAAATCTGGTACTGGGATATCATTTAACTCCTGGATTTCGAAAGTTGTTTCAAAACTATATGACACGTAAATAACCACATCTCCAACTACTATAGACTGTGGTTTCAGCACTAGGTTTTTGCTCAGTTTCAAAAGCCTGTCTAAGAGAAATAAGGTATTTTCCCCCACTTAATTCCAAACAGTCTGTCTATACTCTTCCAAGGAGCCAATAGGACCTCTTTTTGTCAGACAGCCAGTAACTACTGAAATCAGTCAAAGCAGCTGTTGCATGTCTTAAAGCAAAGCGTGTTTCTTTAGAAAGTTTCCTGTTATTATTCAAGCCATGCCATAAACCTAACCAAGACACAAAGCTCTTTAAAAAATCAAATATGTGATAGGAATTAGAAGTTGCAGTTTCCTGAAAAACATTTCTTAGCCTCTGACCCTTAAGTAATGTTTTCGCATTCACAGTACACCACTGAAATTTTATTATTCTTATAAATGTTACAGCACTTTAAAAAATTTTGAATTCCTTTCTTCGAGCCTAGTCTCTGAAAAGCAACAACTGTCATATCATTAAAAAGCACTTGTTTAGCATCTTGCCTTTCAATTGAATTTGGAAACAGGGATTTTAAAGCTAGAGAGTTTCTCTACTGTAATAAATCATCCTTTTCAACCTCCCTCCATGCTCCTACTGAAATCAGGAAAACACAGAATCTGCTCCTTTTCATTGAACCAGTTGTTACAAATACACTTTAAAAGATGAACGGTATCCCCAAAATAGTACAGTGGGCGATCTGCAGAAGACCTTGCAGGTTGACAGCACTTTACCTTTACTTCTGGCAGAGTTCTAAAGTTAGATATTGCTTTTCTATAAATTGAATTATAGTCTCCCACTAACCCAACTACCTCACATCAAGCTGCTTCCAATTTAAGAATTACTTCTTTTATGTATAAGAAAACTACATAAGCCTCAATTGTTTTAAATGGGAGAATTTATACCACATCCTTGTAAGGTGAATGTAATCTTTGTATCCTAAAAACATAAACACTGGTTGCACACAAAAAGTTGTCACTGTTGAATGCATCACCTGCTATATTCCCACCTTCGTTGTCAAGTTTTTGATGAAAGTAATAAATACTCCATGCAAAAATAGAATTGTAACTTAAATATACTTTGTTAGTGATATACGACGCCGCTTTTTCATTTTCTGTTAAAATATTTTATTATACAGTAGATAATCGACGGTCGCAATTTGCACACGATATCTACAATGTATTTACCATAAATGAGGTCCTCTGATTTAAGTTAAATTAGTGGTTTTTGTTGCTAATTTCAATAGGTACTGTCTAACTTTTTTTTTGTACAATGTTATTTTTTGTTTTATCACGATTTTTCTTTATATCGCTACGCTACGTTTAGCCTAGACATTTACTGAAGAATACAGCAATTATAGCGTCGCAGATGTGTTTGACGTCAGCATACGCCTTTCAGATGGCGATGAGTTTCCGTCGCTGCTTATGGTGCAATTGCTCGCCGACACTCAGGAGCATGTGTGAAAGTAGTGGAAACATGGCGTTACCTCGATATGTGTAGCTCAAGTTATGAGAAAGAATGGTTAGTAATGATTGTAAACATGCGCTGTTAAGTTTTAGCTACAATTATTCACATTACTTCAAATCCAACTGTCGGCGCTCATATTTTACATTTCCGTCAACGGAGGCCGTCAGGGTATGAAACTGAACAATAACTTTAACTGTCAGGGCGGGTATTGTCTTAGGGTTAAGAGACTAGACAGGAATTTGCAGAATTATTTACGTCTCGTTGTGCAGAAACAGAGTCCTAGCAGGATTCCAGTCAGTTGTTGTGGCAAAAGCCGACGGTGGTTATCATCGTAATCTTGCATTTTTGTTGAAATTTGACGCGACAGAAATACGGTGAACGTCCGAAATTCCGTCGCCGATTGTAACAAAATTTTCGACCTAGAGCTGTTTTGGGGGCACTTTTTCTTGTTACATGTCATCTTAGTTGTTGCTTTACCAGATCCTTACGGACTGAAAACTAGTGAGCTGGTCTGAAATATAGTGACGATCACTTCGGACCTCCGATATCGGTTACGAAACATCTGTGGGTCCCGTCATACCACGATACTCAACTGTGTGGGACGCATACCACACAGAACCGACAGCGGCTAATGAACGTCTACAGAGAAGGGCAGCAGAAATCGTGAAAGGTCTGTTTGACCCACAGGAGAGTGTCACGCAAATGATGAAACAACTCAGTGATGAGAGACGCAAGCTGTCCCACGAGAGGCCGCTTACGAAATGTCGCAGGCGACTGCTAAGCGAGGAGTCCAGAGGCGCTCTCCAGCCACTACGCGTCGCTGCCGTAAGGAGGCTGAAGGCAGAGTCAGGCCGGCCACAGCACGGAGACGTCTCAGCACTCGCCCTTAACGCACTGCGTTCGCGAACGGAACGGGAAAAAAATTCAAGATTTTTTACCGTGCCAAGTACCCAATGCCATGCACTTCACAGTGGCTTGCAGTGTACGTACAGGGATGTAGATGTAGACGTGACGGTGAATATTCGGTGCTCGTAAATACGTCGCGATGTAGATACTTCCGAAACAGCAACATGTGAACTAGTGTGTGCAGCTCCACATAAAGACAGATTCAATTGTTAGATTTGTCCGTGGGTTCTCATGTTGATTCTTGGATCGTTGAAGCATTTTTGAGGTGTTAGTGGTGCTCGGGAACTAACGATTAATGACCGGGAATCTTGTCACGGATACTAACGATAGAGTAGAGTAATATTACGGTAGGTCAAATAAAGTTGGAAATTTAGTTGGAATCCTATCATTTTAAGATTCTTATTATGCTTAGCATTCAGACTACCCAACCGTCAAAGTATTATGCACTCTTTACGGCTCAAACGTTTGAGCTCGCGACCGGTGGAGGAGAAACCTACTGGGGCAACTCTTACGAGACCAGAGTTAAGAAAGTCGACTACAAATCAGTTACCAGAAGTGTGGGGAGGACGCACTGGACTTCGATACGTGAATCACACATAGGGGCACTGTGCACCCCCGTCTACGTATTGTGGCAGACGATATTTCAAACATTCATTCCGCTGTCTGTTGTGATAGAATTACGCTTTGCATCCCTGTGCGTGGATGTGTCACTAAAGTGTCAAACTATATACTGAACAAGAGCTTTTGTAGCCCTCTTGTGGTAGTGTTATTGTTGGAAGCTTTATGACACTGTTTCCGGACGATACGGCGTTCTATAAGAGAGTGGCGACGCCAGAAGACAATATCGATTTGCTTAATGACCTGCAGAGGACTGATGAATGCTGCAGCCTCTGTGAGTTGACCCAGAACGTCAATGAATGTAACATATTGTGCATAGATAGGAAAAGAAATCCACTGCTGCCCAACTGCACTACTGATTAAATGGTTCAAATGGCTCTGAGCACTACGGGACATAACTTCTGAGGTCATCAGTCCCCTAGAACTTAGAAATACTTAAACCTAACTAACCTAAGGACATCACACACATCCATGACCGAGGCAGGATTCGAACCTGCGACCGTAGCGGTCGCGCGGTTCCAAACTGTAGCGCCTAGAACCGCTCGGCCACTGCAACCGGCTACTATTGATTACAAATTGATGGAAGCAGTATCTACCTTAAAATATGTGGAATGACCATGTAAACCAAGGAGTAGTCTCATAACGAGAAGGATTAGGAAATGCAACGCATCCACGAAACACGTGACTTACAAGATGCTTGTAACGATCGATCCTTGGGTACTGTTCAACAATCTGGGACGTTTACTGGGTAGGGCTGGTAGGAGGGACAGAGGACATCCAACGAAGAGCGGCGCGTTTCGTCTCGTCATCGTTTGGTCGGCGCGAGAACGTCGCAGGGGTGCCCAACAAACTCCAGCGGCACACGCTACAAGAGAGGCGCTGTGTACCACGGAGAGTTTTGCTGCTGAAATTTCGAGAAGGGATGAGTCAGACGGCTCGTTACTTCCTCCCTGAAACATCTCGCGAAATGACCACAACGAAAAAATTGGAGAAATTAGAGCTAACTCTACCGACAATCATTTTTAACATTCGCCATTCGTGACAGGTATGGGGAGGGTTGGGATCAGTTGGCTACACGCTCCCATGCTTCAGTGTCACACTTGGGCCGTTCCTCTAAATGCATTATTTTTTCCTCTCTTTCAATTTGAAATCCTTAGGTCTCGTAATTATAAAACTTATCATCATTTTCTATGAATAATGCATGACTTCTTGTTTCTAATTGCATATTGGACGCGAAATTCCTGTTTCCATTTCAAATACAAATTCCTAACTATCGATGTTTTATGAAAGACTATTCATAAAAGTTGATTGATGTAAGAAAACATAACAACTTAATTTTTAACGCAAAAATGAAGTACCAAATACTCTTTATTTGGACTATTTCCATCGTAATATACCCCAGAGGTAGACAAGTACCGTAGAAACATGAAAAACTATCATTTTCACAGCATCGAGCACATCGTACAAATTCTGCATTTTTACAGGAGAACTGACCTGGAGCCAACCTGCGGGATTTGGCCTGAGAACTAACAAGAAAAAAATGGTTCAAATGGCTCTGAGCACTATGGGACATAACTTCTGAGGTCATCAGTCCCCTAGAACTTAGAACTACTTAAACCTAACTAACCTGAGGACATCACAAACATCCACGCCCGAGGCAAGATTCGAACCTGCGACCGTAGTGGTCGCGCGGTTCCAGACTGTAGCGCCTAGAACTGCTCGGCCACTCCGACTGGCCTCTACGGAACAGGAAGCAGCCTCAGCCATTTTCGTACTGCTCATTACCAACGCGACAATCAGAGCACAACACTGCAGAAGCTGTAACTGCACACGATTTTTGAAATGAAAACTACGTTGCTAAAGGGTGATTAAGAAAATCGTTGATGGCTGTTACTACATTTGAATATCTTAAAGTTTCATTTAACGTAAATTAGCAGTAATACATATCTTATGTATTTTATGTTCCTAATACAGAAATAGTACCTACACTACTGGCCATTAAAATTGCTACACCACGAAGATGACGTGCTACAGAGGCGAAATTTAACCGACAGGAAGAAGATGCTGTGATATGCAAATGATTAGCTTTTCAGAGCATTCACACAAGGTTGGCGCAGGTGGCGACAACTACAACGTGCTGACATGAGGAAAGTTTGCAACCGATTTCTCATACACAAACAGCAGTTGACCGGCGTTACCTGGTGAAACGTTGTTGTGATGGCTCGTGTAAGGAGGAGAAATGAGTACCATCACGTTTCCGACTTTTATAAAGGTCGGATTGTAGCCTATCGCGATTGCGGTTTATCGTATCACGACATTGCTACTCGCGTCGGTCGAGATTCAATGACTGTTAGCAGAATATGGAATCGGTGGGTTGAGGAGGGTAATACTGAACGCCGTGCTGGATCCCAACGGCCTCGTATCACTAGCGGTCGAGATAACAGGCATCTTATTCTCACGGCTGTAACGGATCGTGCAGCCACGTCTCGATCCCTGAGTCAACAGATGAAGACGTTTGCAAGACAACCACCTGCACGAACAGCTCGACGATGTTTGCAGCAGCACGGACTATCAGCTCGGAGACCATGGCTGCTGTTACCCTTGACGCTGCATCAGAGACAGGAGCGCCTGCGATGGTGTACTCAACGACGAAACTGGGTGCACGAATGACAAAACGTCATTTTTCCGGATGAATCCAGGTTCTGTTTACAGCATCATGATGGTCGCGTCCGTGTTTGGCGACATCGCGGTGAACGCACATTGGAAGCGTGTATTCGTCATCGCCATACTGGCGTATCACCTCGCGTGATGGTATGGGGTGCCATTGGTTACACGTCTCCGTCACCTCTTGTTCGCATTGACGGCACTTTGAACAGTGGACGTTACAGTTCAGATGTGTTACGACCCGTGGCTCTACCCTTCATTCGATCCCTACGAAACCCTACATTTCAGGTGGATAATGCACGACCGCATGTTGCAGGTCAGTTTCTGTACGGGCCTTTCTGGATACAGAAAATGTTTAGATTGCTGCCCTGGCCAGCACATTCTCCAGATCTCTCTCCAATTGAAAACGTCTGGTCAATGGTGGTCGAGCAATTGGCTCGTCACAATACGCCAGTCACTACTCTTGATGAACTGTGGTATCGTATTGAAGCTGCATGGGCAGCTGTACCTGTTCACGCCATCCGAGCTATGTTTGACTCAATGCCCAGGCGTATCAAGGCCGTTATTACGGCCAGAGGTGGTTGTTCTGGGTACTGATTTCTCAGGATCTATGCACCAAAATTGCGTGAAAATGTAATCACATGTCACTTCTAGTATAATATATTTGTCCAATGAATACCCGTTTATCATCTGCGTTTCTTCTTGGTGTAGCAATTATAATGGCCAGTAGTGTACTTCGAAGAGCGTAACAACACCAGTCTACGAGTGCTACGGCTTCTCATCAATATTCGCGTTTGTGTTTGTTTACAACAGGTTTATTCTTATGACGAACGGAGTGTAGTAAACATGAGCTCTAAAATGCTTAACTGAAAAGGCTATGAGCACACGTTCAGTAGGAGAGATCATCTCTCAGCAGCGAAGATGAAAAAGTGTGAGAATATTGAAGAATGGGATACAACCCGTCGGCTTTGATCAATGATGTCACACGTTACCACACATCTTGCATTGCAAAGATTTAAAAGCATAGACGAATGTTGAGAAACAAACATTTGAAGTACAGTGGCAGCAGATCGTGCACATGTATTATGTACATCAATATTTCGAATGTAGTGTGAGGCATATCGCTTTCTCTTACAGCAGAAAACCCTTGTATAAATTGATATATCTGACATTGGCATGGAGTGCCTATGTTGATATATACACGAGTTTTACGTTTATCAGTTTTTTCACCTTCGTTGGTACTAGCGTCAACTGAAAAATAGGATACTAGTACTAGCGAAGCCGAAAAAAGAGACAAACATAAAATTTGTATCCTGTACTTCAGGTGACCTACATAGTCCAGTGGAAGAATACGATACTAGTACCAGCGAAGGCGATAAAGTACTGCCGGCGGAAGTGGCCGTGCGGTTAAAGGCGCTGCAGTCTGGAACCGCAAGACCGCTACTGTCGCAGGTTCGAATCCTGCCTCGGGCATGGATGTTTGTGATGTCCTTACGTTAGTTAGGTTTAACTAGTTCTAAGTTCTAGGGCACTAATGACCTCAGCAGTTGAGTCCCGTAGTGCTCAGGGCCATTTGATAAAGTACTTGCATCCTATATACATGTATAGGTCAGCTGAAGAACAGGATACAACCATCGTAATTCAACTGAGGTACGTGATGCCAGTTATGCGTATGTTGCTTCTTCTTCTTTCGCCAATACTTCTTCAGCTGACCTACATAGTACAAGATATGAATCGAGTGCAGAGGAAACAGCAATTAGAACGACTGAGTATCAGACACAGGTATAATTCGCAAGACCTACGCAAGTGATTCAAAATTACCACCAGCATCAAAAATCGTACACATCATTTATTTCTTAATAAAACATTCATTTATTCCTAGTTACGATTATTACCACAGAAAGTAACCAATTTATTACCTATGATTCGAAAATAAATTAATATCTATGACTAAAATATGACGTCATTAGTCAAAGCCGACGAGTTTTATCCCATTCTTCGTTTGACCCTGAACACCTCCCAAAATATGGAAAACAAAGAGCTGCAATAGAAGAGATTGGTTTAACAGCATCTGAGATGACGAAGTGCTCATAGCTGTTAAGGTATGCATGTTAGAGCTCATGTTTAATAGACATTTTTGCTTCGAATGATCATTCCTGTCATATCTCTGAATATTGACCGTTGCTCCTGGGACAGCAGAAAATTGGAACGGTTATCACAAAAGAACTTTAACTATTTATCGAAATGGGAACGAACCAAGTACCGCGAAACAAGGAAAGACTACAGCTGTGGCACAGTCTTAACATGGTGATAAACATCTTAGTAAATTAGCTTACTACGCCTATTTTCACTCATTGCTTTCATATGGCATCATATTTTGGGGTAATTCATCACTGACGAATAAAGTATTTATTGCACAAAAGCGTGTAATCAAATTAATAGCTGGAGTCCACCCAAGATCATCCTAGAGACATATATTTAAGGATCTAGGGATATTCACAGTAGCTTCTCAGTATATAAACTCTCTTATGAAATTTGTTATTAACAACCAAACCCAATTCAAAAGTAATAGCAGTATGCATAACTACAATACTAGGAGAAAAGATGATCTTCACTATTCAAGATTAAATCTAATTTTGGCACAGAAAGTGGTGAATTACACTGGCACTAAAGTCTTTGGTCACTTACCAAATAGTATCAAAAGTCTGACAGATAACCAACAAGTATTTAAGAAGAAATTAAAAGAATTTCTGAATGACAACGCCCTCTACTCCATAGAGGAATTTTTAAGATATAAATTAAGGAAAAAAGGTTGTTATATTAACTTAAGTATGTTATTAAATTAACTTAATTATGTCATGTATTGGAAAATTTGACTCGTTCCACGTCATTACGAAATATCGTATTCATGATCCATGGAACTGGTATTAATCTAATCTAATCTAATCATAACAGTCATGGCGCTCCATTTCTTTCTTGTTACCCACAGCGGTTGCAGCGCACCTAGCGGCCAGGAAGTTACACTATTGAGTTCGGTGAGATCTTTTAAAAGCGAAAGCGTTGCGTAATTGTTTATGTTGGTCTTTAGAATGGTTTTCACAAACGGAAGCGTATGTAGCGCTGCACATTGAAACAACAACAAGAAGAAGACACCACATTTTTCTTTTTTAGTTTCCTAGCATACCTAGCAGATGTGAACTGCTACATTATGGAACAGTTCATTCACAATTTTCTTGTAACCTACAAATATTTCGTAGAGAATGTCGTGTTCTTTAAGAACAAAAACATCGCTAGTAAACAGAAGGAGACGTGACAGCTTGCAGAGAGGCATTTTCGGTTGAGGCGGAATCTTCTCACGAAATTTCAATCACTAGTTTTCTGCTCCAAATGCGAAAACATTTTGCTGACGCCCACCTACATAGAAAGAAACGATCATTATAATAAGATAAGAGAAATCAGAGCTCGCGCGGAAAGATATATGCATTCGTTTTTTCCGCGCACTGTTCGGAGATTGAAATAATAGAGAATTATTGTGAAGGTGGTTGGACGAACCCTCTGCCAGGCACTTAAGTCTGATTTGCAGAGGATCCATGTAGATGCAGTGGCGGATACATACTGGGTCGAACCCCCCCCCCCCCCCCCCTTGCGGAACCGATTCGTTCGTTTCTCTCGGCAGTCGACTCGACTGAATCGAGATATGGAGTAGTTGTACTAAAAATAAAATAATTGTGCTTACATAAGGCTGATTTCCAAAATAACCCAGTTTTAGTTGTACTTCCCTATGTAGCACGCGCGTCCGCGTGATCGTATTTTATACGTTTTTGTCTGGGACATAAATAGCTAACACACACCTACGAGTAAAGTCGCGACCATTCTAGTAACCTCGATTCGTTATCCTGTCTGGCATTTGTTCAAGAAAGTCGCGAATATTCTACTGTTTCCTTGTACAGAGAACCTTCGATACGTAGCGTTATAAATACGGACTATTCGCCGAATGGGAAGCTAGTTTACATTCAGAAGCAGAAATATGAATATTGAAGAATGAATAAGTAAAAAGTCCTAGTTGTAGCAAGTGCAAGTGTGAAGGCTAGTCAAGAGTGAGATTGACCAGTTGATTGTGAAGTATTAATAATAGTAATTCGTAGTAACTTCTCAGTAAAAATATTGTTATGAGACTCGTAACAACATTTTTAGCAATAACGTAACAGTAGTTTCCCTTACCTAACTCGTAATCTACGGTAATAGTGATTTTCGAGAAAATGCCTAAAAACGCATTTTTATTACAGTAAAAGTAAAGGTAGCTCAAGATATCTATAGCGCCCCATCCTTGAGGTTCTTCTGTATCCGCCACTGTGTAGATGTAGATATATATCTACTCAAAAAAGTAAATTTTTCTTCACTGCACTTCCAGTCAAATCAGTACACGTGGAATATAGGAAACGTGTAAGCAATGCAATACCTACGTTATTTAAAGTAGCAGATAAACTACCACAACTGTAGTTCAAGGAAAAACCCGACTGGAGTCACAATAAAAGAATAAAAGCAATAAAACTGTTTCCCAATACAGATGAAACCAACTCCGTAATTGTTGCTGCGTCTGATTCACAAACAGTTAGAATCTTCAACACATTCGATTTTGAAGCAAAAGTAATTAGATTTACAAAAATATTTATGTATTAGAAAGCCAAGTGACGTGTAAGACTATGCGAAACATTAGGCTGCTTACGAAGTTGTTATGCGTCAAGGAAAGCGTCTGTTTTAATTAGAACAGACAACAAAACAAATATATTCTTCTCATGCATGAAATATACGTTTAAATCCTCTTGTTTTCAGCAGAGTAAGCTACAATTATACGCATATTCGAAAGTATTGCTTCATCATTCGGTTGTAGCTTATGTCATTGAACCAGGTTCAAATGGCTCTGAGCACTATGGGACTTAACTTCTGAGGTCATCAGTCCCCTAGAACTTAGAACTACTTAAACCTAACAAACCTAAGGAGAACACACACATCCATGCCCGAGGCAGGATTCGAACCTACTACCGTAGCGGTCTCGCGGTTCCAGACTGTGTAAGTAGGCTGTTTAGGTTTTCTTATTGGTAACGCCACGTAGCGCTCTGTATGAATATCACTGGCTGTGCTGTGTGCAGTCTGTGGCTAGTTTGCATTGTTGTCTGCCATTGTAGTGTTGGGCAGCTGGATGCGAACAGCGCGTAGCGTTGTGCAGATGGAGGCGGGCTGCCAGCAGAGGTGGATGTGGGGAAGTGAGATGGCGGATTTTTGGGAATGGATAATCTGGAGGTGTGCCCATCAGAAACAGTACATTTGTACGAATGGACGTCATGAACTGCTATATATATTATGACTATTAAGGTAAATACATTGTTTGTTCTCTATTAAAATCTTTCATTTGCTAACTATCCCTATCAGTAGTTAGTGCCTTCCGTAGTTTGAATCTTTTATTTAGCTGGCAGTAGTGGCGCTCGCTGTATTGCAATAGTTCGAGTAACGAAGATTTTTGGTGAGGTAAGTGATTTGTGAAAGGTATAGGTTAATGTTAGTCAGGGCCATTCTTTTGTAGGGATTTTTCAAAGTCAGATTGCGTTGCGCTAAAAATATTGTGTGTCGGTTTAAGCACAGTCGTATATAATTTTTCAAAGGGGACGTTTCATCATTATGATGCTATGTTTTACACGGTCTTGTGTAGCTTGAGACCAATACGCTGAGAGGAAGGCATGATAAAATTCTCCTTCACTGTGACAATCGTGAATGACCGATCGCATTCTTTCAGCTGGTTCATTCTCTAAGTAGCCACAAATAAATTCTAATCTGTGCTCTAACGACCAGTTGGGTGGAAAACAATGATAGAATTGATGGAGCCATGCTTGTGGATGAATGTCGTTGTCAGAATTCTTAAATGTTTTGAATTTACGTGTAGTAATGAACAGCTTATAGTCAAAATCATCGTGTTGGCGAGTCGCACATCGCTCATTGTTACTTCGTTTCCGCAGTTCCATCTCAAAATGCAAAGCGCCTTGCCAATTTCTTTCATAATTTCCGAAGTGTCCTGTTATTATTTTGTGGTTGTTCCATATTTCTATGTCCCTCTTCTCGTACTGGAACGCGAGTGTAATTCTTGTATTACTTGTGCCAACTGATCTTGTACTTCCTGGATTTCTCTTTTGTACTGTGTATTGATTTGATTTTGATTTTGTTTGAATTTTCTAATTTGTTCATACTCTTCTGTGTCAGTGATGGCTACAGGTCTTGTGTCATTCAGATCATCATCTACCTTTGCAGATAAGTTAGTGAACTGATCCGAAAGTTCGGCTACTTTCTCCGATAGTGTACTTATTTCCTCAGTGTGTTTTTCTGAACCAAGTTTCAGAGTGTCCATTTGTGTTGAAATCGTATCTACTGTGTCCTTTAAGTTTTCTTGAGTTTTTGCAAGTTGCGTAACCGAATCAGTAGATGCAACTGAGTCAATTTTAGCTCGCAAGGTGTCGTGATTTCCATGAACAATAGTTTGCAGTTCTTTTATGGCTGCTTCGTGATTTTGTAATGCATTTTCATGACGCGAAAAAATAGGTTGGAAATGCTCACAACTTTGTGTTTTTACGTCATTACAGACTTTTTGACATTTCGATTCGATGTTATGTAACTCAGTAGTGAAATCTTCATGTGTTTGTTCAAGCGCGGTGTCTAACTTTTGAAGATTTTGTTCCATTGTGTCTAACGTTTTAAGATTTTGTTCCACTCTGTCTAACTTTTTAAGATTTTGTTCCACTGTGTCTAACTTTTGAAGATTTTGATCCATTGTGTCTAACTGTTGCTGTGTTTGTCTCTGGTGTTGTTCCATTGTGTCTAACTTTTGAAGATTTTGTTCCATTGTGTCTAACTTTTGAAGCCTTTGTCCCATTTGTTGCATTAACTGTAATAACAGTGCACTGGTGTCTGAAACATGTTCCTCAGTGCTTTTCGGCAGTGAATTTGCACCGGTAATATTCGCATTTTGAAAAGCAGAAAATGTGTCTTGATTTATTTGAAAAAACGGTGAGGACGCAAAACCTGAATCTACAGTATTTGCAAGATTGTGTCCTGTCGTTTCTGAATCCTGAGGCGAGCTGTTGCGGACTGATCGATCGATAATGCTTCCCTGTTCACTAATTGTTTCACTGCCTACACCATTATGTGCAGCCCGCTCCATGTCCCTACGCACAATTACCAAATTACTACTTTGAACATTAGTTAATTCATTACATGGTGGCGCTAACACACTGCTTTCGTCTTCACTGTCATTTCTCAGTTTACTATGGAGCCTAGTATTACGTTTTTCACACGCCATTATTGTCACAATATTTCACATGACAACACAGAAAAACACAATTTGAAGAGCAAAAATAAGAGACCACATTAACATAGCACTGAAAATAATATGTAGTTAATTGCAAGCGCAGCTGCGAAATACTTGGTGCAAATCTACATGCATGCCACAACTGTTTTACTGTACAACAACGAAAGACTGCAACTACAAAGGAGATTCTCTCTACAATTACGCGCTAGCAATAAACAAAATCTACACTAATTACACAAACTACAAGAAAAAATCAGAAGATTCCAGTGAGGTATCCTCGGCTAAGGGTCGACGTATGAAACGTCCCCTTAGAACAATTATACAAGACTGTGCTTAAACTGACACACAATATTTTTAGCGCAACGCAATCCGACTTTGAAAAATCCCTACAAAAGAATGACCCTGACTAACGTTAACCTATACCTTTCACAAATCACTTACCTCACCAAAAATCTTCGTTACTCGAACTATTGAAATACAGCGAGCGCCACTACTGCCAGGTAAATAAAAGATTCAAACTACGGAAGGCACTAACTACTGATAGGGATAGTTAGCAAATGAAAGATTTTAATAGAGAACAAACAATGTATTTACCTTAATAGTCATAATATATATAGCAGTTCATGACATCCATTCGTACAAATGTACTGTTTCTGATGGGCACACCTCCAGATTATCCATTCTCAAAAATCCGCCATCTCACTTCCCCACATCCACCTCTGCTGGCAGCCCGCCTCCATCTGCACAACGCTACGCGCTGTTCGCATCCAGCTGCCCAACACTACAATGGCAGACAACAATGCAAACTAGCCACAGACTGCACACAGCACAGCCAGTGATATTCATACAGAGCGCTACGTGGCGTTACCAATTAGAAAACCTAAACAGCCTACTTACAACTGTAGTGCCTAGAACCGCTCGGCCACTCCAGGAGGCATTGAACCAGGAAAATTCGGTTGTTCCTACATGTGTTTCACGGTCATTCATGTCTCTTGCCAACTTACTAATGCTTCGAATGCAAAAATTTAACAATTATTTCGCTAATCGATTAGAAAAACCGTTAAAAACCAACTTTACTTTTGCGGTCGCTTTCTGGTCGCTTGGGGCGCTAGTATCACACCAGCTGTCAAGACGGTAAAAATATCCACAGTAATGAATGTCGAAATTGTATTAGACTGTGGTTGTAATGACACCGCGACAAACGGTACGAATAAAAGAAAAACCTTATTCCCTAATACAAATCGCCAAACTACGCTAAGTCTCGATGGATGTCTACATAATCAGTTACTCCATCGAGAAACGACTTGATTTCTTATTACAGTTTGTAGATCTTGATTAATTCCGAGCGAAATGGCAGACTCAGTATTGCTCTATATATTTGTGACAATTCCACGATCTTAAACCTCAATTTCACGTTTACGCATGTACGTTTCAGGTGTTTGGATACTTAAGACGAAACAGTTACGTTGACTATCGAACTTTGAGAAAGCGCAATGTACTTACCACATCCTTTCCTCCCTTAAGACTCGCAACATGCCACGCATTGTGACAAAGGAGAAGAAGCCACACGTAGAGTAGGTGGACTTTACATGGCGAGAGCATTACGTTCACGTCTAGAAGATTCCTCCCAGATTTAGACGCAGACTAGGCATGCAAAACATTTGCTGATATCATTAGAACTTTTATTCCTTCCCAACGACAATCGAGACAGATGAATGACAGTGACAGGCTACCAGTGAGATCAATACTACGAAGCTCACTGCAAGCTACAGCGTTATCTTTGGCGAAATGGATTTCATGTACGCTCTTTTCATCATCTTCAACTTGTTAAAACTTACGTTTTTTTTTTCCTTTCAAAACTGAAATCCCGATTATTTACAGTATATTTATATTTAGAGTACATTTGAAATTTGCATAAAAGTCGATACATTTTTATGATTTCTTTAATAATTGAACCAATAATCTATGGACAATGAAAGCTCGAACTACTTGTAACTACACTGAAGAGCCAAAGAAACTGGTACACCTGTCTAATATCGTGTAGGGCCCCCGCGAGCACGTAGAAGAAGTGCCGCAACACGACGTGGCATGGACTCGACTAATGTCTGAAGTAGTGCTGGAAGGAACTGACACCATGAATCCTGCAGGGCTGTCCATAAAACCTGAAGAGCACGAGGGGCTGGAGAACTCTTCTGAACAGCACGTTGCAAGGCATCCCAGATATGACGTCTGGGGAGTTTGGTGGGCAGCGGTAGTGTTTAAACTCAGAAGAGTGTTCCTGAACCCATTCTGTTTGGGTGTCGCATTGTCCTGTTCTAATTACCGAAGTCCGTCGGAATGCACAATGGACATGAATGGATGCAGGCGATCAGACAGGATGCTTACGTACGTCTCACCTGCCAGAGTCGTATCTAGATCCCATATCACTCCAACTGCACTCGCCCCATACCATTCCAGAGCCTCTACCAGCTTGAGCAGTCCCCTGCTGACATGCAGGGTCCATGGATTCATGAGGTTGTCTCCATACCCACACACGTCCATCCGCTCGATACAATTTGAAACGAGTCTCATCACGACCAGCGACGTGTTTCCAGTCATCAACAGTCCAGTATCGGCGTTGACGGGCCGAGACGAGGAATAAAGCTTCGTGTTGTGCCGTCATCGAGAGTACGCAAGCGGGCCTTCGAAAGCGCATATGGGTGATGTTTCGCTGAATGGTTCACACGCTGAACCTTGTTGATGGCCCAGCACTGAAATCTGTAGCAATTTGCGGAAGGGTTGCACTTTTGTCATGTCGAACGATTCTCTTCAGTCGTCGTAAGTCCCTTTCTCGCAGGATCTTTTTCCGGGTGGAGAGATGTCGGAGATTTGATGTTTTAGCGGATTCCTGGCATTCTTGGTACACTTATGAAATGGTCGTACGGGAAAATCTCCACTTCATCGCTACCTCGGAGATGCTGTGTCCCATTGCTTGTGCGCCGACTGTAACACCACGTTCAAACTCACTTAAATCTTTCCATTGCCACTGCAGCAGCAGTAACCGATGTAACAACATCGCCAGACGCTTGTCTTACATATGCGTTGCCAACCGTATTGCCATATTTTGCCTGTTTACATATCCCTGTATTTGAACACTCATGCCTATACCAGCTTCTTTAGTGCTTGTAGTGCAGCAACGGCGTTGTGGTCAAGGGCTGGCACGGTGGCTCAGCGTGTTTGGGGAGAGGGTTAAGTGCCCTCTGTGATACAACTAGAACGGGTGTCATGGGACATCCGCCCCGAAAAAATGCAATGAACAATAACGTAAAACAAACAGTAGCACCACGGTGATGGACCGCCACGTGGGAGTGTGGTGTTCAAACCCACCTCGTGCCAACTTGCTTTTTCTTTGTTCGCTATATTCAAATTTGGGTCTGTGTCGTGGTGTAACATCCGTTTGCAACAACAGGGTGTAAGAATGGGACCTACATTGACAGTTTATTCTGCGCAACTACTCTATTAGAAGCGGAAAGGAATTGTCTTTCAAATGGGAACCGCAAACGTTTGAGGACAAGGCGACAGGTCAACCGAATCCTCCATCAGAAAACACGTCTGATGTGTCATACACGGCATTAGTGACAGTAGGTGTGTCATGTGGTAAGAACCTCTTATTGGTGCATCTAATTTGTACGCCTGATGAGTGAGTGAGATATACCTCCTTGCCCGGTATAGGTGTTCGTATGAATGTCATCAGTTCCAAGGAAATGCTGAAAATACAGGGTGTTACAAAAAGGTACGGCCAAACTTTCAGGAAACATTCCTCACACACAAAGAAAGAAAATATGTTATGTGGACATGTGTCCGGAAACGCTTACTTTCCATGTTAGAGCTCATTTTATTACTTCTCTTCACATTAATCATGGAATGGAAACACACAGCAACAGAACGTACCAGCGTATCTTCAAACACTTTGTTACAGGAAATGTTCAAAATGTCCTCCGTTAGCGAGGATACGTGCATCGACCCTCCGTCGCATGGAATCCCTGATGCGCTGATGCGGCCCTGGAGAATGGCGTATTGTATCACAGCTGTACACAATACGAGCACGAAGAGTCTCTACATTTGGTACTGGGGTTGCGTAGACGAGAGCTTTCAAATGCCCCCATAAATGAAAGTCGAGAGGGTTGAGGTCAGGAGAGCGTAGAGGCCACGGAATTGGTCCGCCTCTACCAATCCATCGGTCACCGAATCTGTTGCTGAGAAGCGTACGAACACTTCGACTGAAATGTGCAGGAGCTCCATCGTGCATGAACCACATGTTGTGTCGTACTTGTAAAGGCACATGTTCTAGCAGCACAGGTAGAGTATCCCGTATGAAATCGTGATAACGTGCTCCATTGAGTGTAGGTGGAAGAAGGTGAGGCCCAATTGAGACATCACTAACAATGCCTGTCCAAACGTTCACAGAAAATCTTTGTTGATGATGTCATTGCACAATTGCGTGCGGATTCTCGTCAGCCCACACGTGTCGATTGTGAAAATTTACAATTTGATCACGTTGGAATGAAGCCTCATCCGTAAAGAGAACATTTGCACTGAAATGAGGATTGACATATTGTCGGATGAACCATTCGCAGAAGTGTACCCGTGGAGGCCAATCAGCTGCTGATAGTGCCTGCACACACTATACATGGTACGGAAACAACTGGTTCTCGCGTATCACTCTCCATACAGTGACGTGGTCAACGTTTCCTTGTACAGCAGCAACTTCTCTGGCGCTGACATTAGGGTTATCGTCAGCTGCACGAAGAATTGCCTCGTCCGTTTCAGGTGTCCTCGTCGTTCTAGGTCTTCCCCAGTCGCGAGTCATAGGCTGGAATGTTCCGTGCTCCCTAAGACGCCGATTAATTGCTTCGAACGTCTTCCTGCCGGGACACCTTTGTTCTGGAAATCTGTCTCGATACAAACGTACCGCGCCACAGCTATTGCCCCGTGCTAATCCATACATCAAATGGGCATCTGCCAACTTCGCATTTGTAAACATTGCACTGACTGCAAAACCACGTTCGTGATGAACACTAACCTGTTGATGCTACGTACTGGTGAGGTTGATGTTAGTACTGTAGAGCAATGAGTCGCATGTCAACACAAGCACCGAAGTCAACATTACCTTCCTTCAATTCGGCCAACTGGCGATGAATCGAGGAAGTACAGTACATACTGACGAAACTAAAATGAGCTCTAACATGGAAATTAAGCGTTTCCGGACACATGTCCACATAACATATTTTCTTTATTCATGTGTGAGGAATGTTTCCTGAAAGTTTGGCCGTACCTTTTTCTAACACCCTGTATAACAATTTGTCACATAAGCTGCAACAAATGAACGCAACAGTTTCAGTCACTCAGTTTCTCTGTGCTCTGTCAAAACATACGTTTTAACGTCTTTTTAAGTTGCGTTCCATGTAGGAAGTTTTCACTCCTTTGTCGTAATATAATTCACGCCCGTTTATTAGTTGTTTTCATTTCTGTGAGACGTGTGTGTGGTATCTCAACTGCTTCCACTATTCATCACGTTTACTTGCGACGGTAACGTATTCTTACCACATGACTCATATTCTGTAATCAACGTATAGTATGACAACTGCTTACCGTGGCTATTCAGGTCAATCACTTATCCGTTCACTATTCGTATTTTTTCTTTTTCCACAGTTCAGAACACTCTCTTTCTGTTTCCATGCTTGATCAGTGTTCATTTTTAGATGGGCTATCCACCGAGCCACCAAATCTGATGGGGCTGCCATTGGGAGTTTCTGTTGTAAGCACCCTCGGCGGTATGAAGCGCTACATTACAGGGCAGTTTATTTACGATTCTCCTGTAACAAGACAGTCCTAGTAAACTCTTGAAGACCTGACCTTCTGCAGAGATACGTCTTATATCTACCCAACAAAGCAGAGTTTTATTCGCTACGTTTTCAGCCACATCAGAAAATGTGGAACGTAGGAGACCTATATGGAATGTAATACCTAAATTACTTAACGTAACAAATGAGCCCCCACAACTGTAGCTTAAGGGAAAACGTCAGAAGTAATAAAACTGTTTCTCGACACGGAAAAATTCATTTCAAAAATGATTTGCTAAACCTGGGCAGCGTACGGCTAGAATCTTCAACACGTGCAGTTTTGAAACAAAAGTAATTACATTTACAAGAATAATTGTGTATTAGGAAGTCGAGTGATGTGTTAGAAAGGGGCAAATCACGAGACACCATAAAATTTTTTTAAGTGGTTCGGAAAGTGCCCACGGCAATAACAACAGAAACATGTGCTACTCGTGCATGACATACGTGTTTACATTCTCTTTCTTTCACCGGAGTACGCTGCAAATACACGTATTCCAAAGAATTCCTTAAAGAATTAGTTATAGCTTACATCATTGAACCAGTGTGGTTGGGCTGTTGTCACATGTATTTGATGATACTTCACGTCTCTCGGTAACTTCCTAATACATGGAACGCAAAAATGTAACAGCTGTTTCCTGAATTAAGTAGAAAATAACTAAAAACAAAACACTATCCTTAATACGCATGTGACTGTTTTCTCACCCCTCGGGGCGCTAGTATCGCTCTAGCTGTCGAACGGTAAGGGGGGGCGGCCATAAAATCTTGAGCTGTTCCTAAAATATCGATATCCTTTCCAAAATATATCGATTTTCAACGACGTGAAATTCAACGCCGACATATTTATATCGAAACGCCTATATCGAGTGTCGATATTTTGTTTTATATTCTTTTCTCCTATTGAATTTCTATTATTTATTTTATGTTATTATATTTTATTTATTATTATTTGTATGTCTATTATATTCTATTTCACAATTTTCGGTAATACTTGAAGCTTTTTTAAAAAATAGTAGTAGAACATAATTTTACTTTCTCTGTGTGAATGAGTCATTTATGTCTCAGTGAATCAAATTTTTGTCGAAGTAATTAAACTTACGATCACCAGAATAATTATGACATCTTATCTACCAAATTTTAGTGTAGATATCACTGCCACAGTAACTCTGTTGTTAGTGTAATTTACACGCTATGGTGTGTGTTTCTGTCCCCACGTTTTTCTTCGCACGTAGTAAAAGTTTGAATACGACCTCCAGCAGAACAGAAGGAAGCCACAGTGTATTGTAACTAGCTTAAGATGCATTTTGCACCTTAGCATACGGCAACGACACAGTTTCCTTGTAAATGATAAAGAGTGGCACCACTTCTTCGTAAATGACACACCGTTACACTTTCGGGAAAGAAGTAGACGCTCTTGCGCTGACGCTGGTTTGCAGCAGCGACCTAGAGGCAATGACCTCACAGTTGCCCCGTGAGGCCTGGATATCGGAGGGTGTGGGTTGAGACCCCTATTATCTTCTGCAAGCCCGGCTGTTCGGAATCTAGCTGCTCGGAAACGTAAAACTCTGTATCTCATTAGGTCTAAATCATTGTTTTCAATGAAAGTACCTACTATTCGATTACGCATACCACTTTTCAAATACAAAATACAAATACATTCCACAGACTCTCACCGCAGTCCGTGCCTGCCAAAAATTACAGCTTTTCGACAATTCTGTGCGATTACGTCAAAATCGTTGGTGTATAGGAATGTACGTACTATTCAATTACGCATCCAACTTTACAAATACTTTGTAAGGCACAGGCTCTTACCTCAGTCTGTGCCTGCCAAAAATTACACCATTTCGACAGTTTAATCAACCGCACGAAATCCTAGCGGAATGGTCATCTGTACAATAAGTTTCTGAACAATATATAGCATTTGTCACAAAGCGTGAGAACGAGTATTAAACATTCTTCGAAGAAGTATTGTAAATCTTCATTCATTTACATCAACGTCATTACAGAACAAAGTATATACAATTGTTGAGATTAGCGTTACTTCAGATACTATCCGACAAGACGTCAAAATTGGAAATAAATGCGATTCCCAGCTGTCTGTTGCTACTGGTCGGGGACGGCGGACCGCACAGCTGTTGCGGGGCGTCGCCAAGAGATGGCAGAGCGGTAGCCGGTCCATTGCTCACAGCAGTACGTGTAGTAGTAGTAGTACTAACACCTGTATGCAAGAATGACGACCTCTTTCCTAATACTTTGGTTGGCCAATAAGAGGCAGGCCGACGACAAATAAACAGCTCTTCTGTCAAAGTTCAAGCTAATTAAAACGTATTTTGAATTACATAAAAACAGATGGCTATGAAAGATGATTGTTCTTTTAATGCGTACCCTAACCCGAAACAACGTCCATATTATCGCTGGCTCTATGGGAAACAAATACGTTTTGACGATCCTCACATTGAATTCTGACTGTCTTTCTCGCCTTCTCCAAGTGTTTCTGGAATTCAGTTTAGACACTTCTCATAACACAAGGCTTATTTCTGGTATTATCACACTTCCAGCGCATTTGACATTTCTCAATCCTTTCACTAAATTTGTAGAAGCTGTCTGTTCATCTAAAAAATCTTCGACAGTGGGCCATTAAATACACCCTTCGCAAAACGATGTTTCTTTTTTCCATTTGCAGTCTACCTCCATTGACAAAGAATCTCTCTCCAGTCATTCTTCAGAGAAGAAAAATAAGCCACATCTAAAGACTGCATAAGACTAGTACCGTTCGGTGGAATGCAAATGAAATTTATGTTGTTTTCCTCACACAGCCCAGTAGTTTTCATTAAGATGTGAGAAGCGGGATTATCTCTGATAATTACTCTCCGTCGTCCTTTCTCTGAGGCAAACAGGAGGAAGTGAGTCCGAAACCAACTGTCAAACACACTCTTTGTTCTAGCCACTCAAATGTGTTCATTTGCACTCCAGGAGGTGAACTGTAAATCCAGTCTGTCCATTTTGGCTTACCTTTATCAATACGATAAGGGGGAAGGAATTCTCGTGCTGCCTTCCCAAACAATATGAGACTGAGGCACGGTTTTGAGGTGTCCTCAGTTTTCTCAGGACGTTGACATGTCCGACGAAACAAGGGCTTTATTTCGCAAGTATGTGATGAAACCCAGTTTCATCAAAACTGAAAACATTTCAAAAGGAACGCTTTCAACCTCGGCTTTGTATTTCTCTAAAAAGACATTGATTCTGCTAAGGACACAGGATCAGCCCCGCACCGCTCTGTGGGACTGTTTAGGAGGGAATTGGAGGCGAGGACAGCGGGTGCTGTTGGATGGTGACGAGGTGTGCGTTCCACATTAGTAATGCGTCGAGAGCTAGTCCTAAACATTTCACTGTCAGAAACGGTGCAACACTGTCGGTTGCAGATGGGGAGTCGGAAACCCGGGCGACGGAGGCGCCGGCCGCTCAGCCACTCAGCCTGCAGAGCTGTGTCGCCAGTCGCGGTGCTGCGTGGAGTACCGGCAGTGTTCAGGGTGCGCCGCGGTTCCGCGCTGTGCGAATTACGGCGCCGTCAGAGCTCTGAGAGTCTGGGACCTGACGCAGCGCCACCTTCAAACGAAGCCTCACAGCGCACGCCTCAGGCAGCTGTGACGTCACACGCAGGGGTCATAACAAACCGAGGTCTTTGAGACTTTGGCAAGTACCACATGGTGTGTTGTGCTTCGGATCGAGTGACTGTTTACATTTTAGATTGTGCTAAATAAATTACGGCGTTTATCAGAATGCCACGGAGGTGTTGCTTGCCAAATTGCAGAGGCAATTACGGCAATGGGCCTAAAGTTTCTGTATTTTATTTTCCATATATGAGTTTCCTAGATTGAAATGGATCTGGGCTGTTCACAGACAAGATTGGATGCCCAGCAAACATTCAGTTGTAAGTATCGTTGTTTTTCTTAACTACTAAATCGTAACACATAACTTTTATTGCGAAATGTATTACGAATGAAAGCAATACACAGTCCCACCCATCTTAACGGTCATTCTCATAACATCTTTATCAATCTACTGTACGCTTCACTTAAGGTATGTGAGCTGCATTTCAACGAAGAAGGTATATTAGGTATGTACCACCCAAGAACTGGCAAGCTGTTAACAGCACCATTGGATCGTCGATGTTTGAGAAAAGGTAAGTTAAACAACGCAATGTTAGGCAGAGGTCTACATTTGTAAATTACAATGTCTTAAGTGGGAAGCTGGTTGTATAGTTGCATCTCATTTGATGTTAAACTTTTCCTTTTCAGATGCAATACCTTCAAAGTTACCGGGATACCCTTCATATTTGTCCAATACGCCGACATCAGCCTGAGGGGACCCCGAAAGTCGCAGGGAGCGACTAGAATACAGTGCCCTTCACATCGCCATTCGAGAAAGCGTATAAACGCAGGAGAAGTTGATAGGAGCGGCTTCTTCCTGTAGTTTAGAACAACTAAAAAGTAAAATAAGTGACTGCGATAAGCATAGTGACTGGATCGTAGATCACAAATTAGACAGTGTGTGCTTATTGTTAATTACCCGCAATCCTTACCCTACAGTAGATTGCTGCTCTGTTATAAACAGTGATTTATTTCTCAGAGTTTTTATTAATGGTGTGGAATTGAAATGTGTCCGAAAGATGAAACTTCCGAAAAGTCTGCAACACACAAGAGGTGTGTCAAGCTCTTAACGAAATTTATTTATTGTGTAATAAAGATGAGATTCCTGTTGATAGTGTTCTGTTGTTCACTGAAGATAATTTGCAGAATTTAGTGGAGAAGTTGCCAGAAAGGGAAATTGAAAATTTTTTTTAAAGTTCCAGGTTTCATTCCTGAAATGTAGAAGTTCATCTCAGTTTAGATATTATACTGACTGGTGCTGTGATCATTACTAAATACTATTAGCTGACGTGGATGTACGTTTGTCAGAAGCACTGCCATTATTTCTATGCCAAATACAAATACACTGTCCAGGCTTTGTAGTAGGCTTTTAACTAGTCCATCATTGAAAAACATGGTGATCAGTTAGTAGTCATATCTCACAGAAAGCTGGAAGTTTGGCCTCACAGGGTAAAGCACTTCTTGTGTCGACTGATGCAATAGATTTGAAATCCTAGCTTGATTACGAAGGTGAACTTTCCTGATACATAAAAGAAGTAATTCTTAACTCAGAAGCAGCTTGCTTTGAGGTGGTTAGGTTAGTGGCAGACAATAATTAAATTTATAGAAAAGCAATATCAAACTTCCACCAGAAGTAAAGATAAAGTACTGTCACCCTGCACAAACTTCTGCAGATCGCCCACTGTGCTCTTTTGTGGATACAGTTCATCTCTTAAAGTGTATCTGTAAAAACATGATCTATTGCAATATGGAGATTTTCTCGCTTTAAAAACTCTTTTTCCAAATTCAATTGAAAGGCAAGATGTTAAATTGGTGCTTCGTATCTTAAATAATAAGACAGTTGTAGCTTTGCAGAGACTAGACTCGAAGAAAGGAATTCAAAACTGGAAAAGCACTGCGACATTTATAAAAATAATAAATCTTCGCTGGTGAACTGTGAATGTGAAAACATTATTTAAGGGCCAGAGGCTAATAAATGTTTTGCAGGAACCTGTAACTTCTAATTCCCATGAGATATTTGATTTTTTAAAGAGCTTTGTGTCTTGGTTAGGTTTATGGCATGGGTTGAATGATGCAGGATACTTTATAAAGAGACACACTTTGCTCTAAAACATACAACAGCTTCTTTAACTGATTTCAGTAGTAATTAGCTCTCTGACAAAAACAGGTCCTGTTTGCTCCTTGGAAGAGTAAAGACTGACAGTTTGGAAGAAAGGTTGGGTAAATACTGCCATTTACCTTAGGGAAATTACCACATTTCTCTTAGACAGGTTTTTGAAACTGAGCAAAAACTTAGGGCTTAGAGCACAATGTAAAGTAGTTCGAGATGTGCTTATTAAGATGTCGGACACTTTTGAAACAACTATTGAAATCCAGGAGTTAAAAGATTTATTAAATGTAGCAGTAGATGAGAATGATGTTTAAGGCACAGTACAGGACACTTAGCCATTATTGCCCACATACCAGGATATTGCTCACACCAAGTCCTAAAAAAACTCACTGTGAGTATTGGACTGTGAGTATTTCTCATTTCGGGTGAAGTAAAGCACGATGATCATTTGATAGTGGCATAGGATTGAAGAGGCTTGGTATACCCCAAACAAGATATAGTGGCATGTGTAACTTACATTTACTTTCCTTTCAAAAAATTGTAAAAGAAAATGAAATTTTGTTTCTCCAATTGGCAAATCAAAGGCGTGTGCTTTTGAAGATAGCATCCTGTAATAATATTCCCAGTGATATGTTTAGTGGTTTCCATGTGAAACTAGACATAGGCTTGAATCTATCCGCTGTTCCACACTGCTCTGTTGTGTAAATATCGTATTAAATAATCATACTAAGGGAAGAAATGATGCAACTACGAAGAAGAACATAAATGTTTTTAAAAGAATGAAAAATGTAATTAAGGTGTACTTTAATTTATTATTGACGTGTACAAGAGTGTTTTAGAAATCATATTACGAGGTGAAATAAAAAGTCACTCTTATATTTTTATTTAATTAGATTCCGTTTCCTCCCACCCCTCGCTTTTTGTGTTGTGTTTTTTTCCCATCTGTCTGTAACAGAATTTCTCAATTATGTTAAATAGTTTCCTTACTCATTGATGACATTGCATGAATGAATAGATTCCATAATGTTTGCAGTAATTTGTGTGTATTCGTATAAAACAAAATTTTGGTGGCTAGATTTCAGGTAGTTCGGTAATTTTCCAGCAACAGAAAATGAACATGGTATTCACCTGCTAAATTTTACAGTTAGAGTGCGCTTGTTTTCCGTTAAAAAGGTATTAAGATGCAAATTGCGATTTATGTATCGTCACTCTATGGGGCCATGCTAAAATTGCAAATATGCACCTGAAAAAAGTCGAAATGTTGCGAATATGAGATTTGCAGTCATAATACGCATCAGTGAAGGAAATTATGAACATGTTTACTTTACGTTATTTGAAATGACAATTTACATTTATGCAAGACGCATTAAGTAATGGTACATTCACTTATTTGGACAGACCGTTTTGCTGGGTGTGCCAAAGTTCCGATATTTGCTTGACCCCAGCTATGACAACACGACGCCGGCTGTGAGGCTTTGATTCCAGGTGGCGTTGCCTGACGACGGCGAGCTCTACGCTGCAAACTGCAAGCAGAGTGACGTCGCTCACGACAAGCGTGAAGCTGCCTACCGTACTGCCATCTTGTGGCACCGGCCTGCAACAGGGGTTAGTTGCGTGGCGCACCGTTCGATGGCAGGACTAGCTGTCGCTGATTTCGTTTTCTTGCGTTTTGCAGGAACGTGTCTGAACCAGCGGAAGTTCTCGCAGTAGCATCAATTACTTACTTTGTTTTATTTACATAGCTGATATATGTGGCAGTGAAGTGTAATCGTTCGGAATGGTGTAGAAGTGTTGTGTGCCTCGTTGCAGAGGAAATTATGAAAATGAGCCACGAGTAGTAAAACTGAAATTACCAACATTAATGTTTCATGTGAACAAGTGAAATTAATGGGTGTCCAAAAGAGGGATTACAGATACTCGCCAGATTGTATTACGTTTTGGAGTATTTTATTTTCCATATCACCACACACTTACCAGTATATAAGGAGCACACACTGTCTTGTGCTACGATCTCCGGCGGTACACCGCAAGGTTACCGCCCTTCGATAGTACCTTTTTCGCGCTAATCGAAGTGCTAGGGGTTACAGGTGCCAGCCAGCCAGCCAGCCAGCCAGCCAGCCAGCAGCAGCCGCAGTTCCCGGTCCCAGCCTGCAGCAGTGGTCCCGCAGCCAGCCAGCCAGCCAGCCAGCCAGCCCTCCGGTGGCAGCAGCAGTCCAGCCAGCAGCAGTCCAGCCAGCAGCAGCAGCAGCAGCAGCAGCCGCCGCCCCGGCCCCGTCCGCGGCAGCAGCGTCCCTGCCTCTCGCCGTCGCCGTCGCCGTCGCCTTCGCCGTCGCCGTCCGTCGTCTCCCAGTGTGTGTCCTGTCCTTTTAGTGCTGTGTTTTTCTTTCTTCTTCTTGTCGTCATGTCCGCCCCCACCACCACCGTCACTACTACCACCACCGCCATCGTGTATACGTCCCCTTCCGCCGCCTCCACCACTATCACTTGGTGTGCCCAGTCCCACCCCCCTCCTTCCATCCCTCCCCTCCTCTCTATCCCTTCGCCCTCGCTCTTTGTCGCCCCCTCTCCCGCCTCTTCCTCTCGTTCTGATCCTTTCCCCCCACTCCCCCAGCCTGTCACTGCAGCTCCGGCTAGGGTGGTGGCCCGTCGGGCCACTGCCCACGCCCAGCTCTCCCCGTCGCCGTCGCCATCGCCATCGCCATCACCGCCACCACCGTCATCATCGTCACCATCACCATCACTGCCACATTCGCCTGCACCGTCACAGTCGCTATCTCCGGCGCCGACTGCTGCGTCCATGCCGGGACCTGCCCTTCCCGCCACCTCCCCATCGTTCCCGTCCCTCATGTCACCACCCGCCCATCTGCCGCTGTCAAACGCCCTAGTGGCGCCTCCACTTCCTCTGCTCCTAAAAAGGCTCCACCCCGCCCCCCATCCCCACCCCAAAATGCCATGGACGTCTCCCCACCAGGCCCCGCTCCCTCCTCCTCCTCCTCCCCACCCGGTCTCTACACATATCTCCTGTCCCGTCCCGATCCTTCCTTCCTTGAGGCCCGGAATCTCTCCCTCCTCCTCCGCCAACATTTCCCTGGCGCCCCCATCTCTCTCCTTACTCCCAGACGGGATTCTGTTCTTATCTCCTCCCCCAGCCCAACCCTCCATACTGACATCCTCTCCCGCCTCCCCATCACCCGTTTTGGTCCTCACGCCACCCTCACCCCTGCTCCCTCCCCATCTCCTACCCGCCAACCTAAACCCCCGTGTCGCCCGCTGACCCTCACCGCCGTGATCACTCGGCTTAGCCCGTCGATCACGGAGGAGGAGGTGCTGGCGGAGCTGAAGGCCCATCCCACCCTGGAGGTGCGGGCAGTCCGCCGCATTTTCAACGCGACCGGCCCCACCCGCCTTATGCGGGTTTTCTCTGAGGACGCCCCCTCCATTGACCGTCTCCTGAAGGAGGGTGCCCTCCTCTTCAATCAGCAGTTCAAGGTCGACCCCTCCCGTTCCCCCCCTCAATCCCTGCGCTGCCAGAGATGTCTGCGCTACAATGCACATCCAACAGCAGAGTGCCGCGAGGCCCCCACCTGCCCGCATTGTCGGCAAGCGCACTTCCTCCGGCAGTGCCCCAACCTCCAATCCCCTCCCTCCTGTAATACCTGCAGCCTCCCCCACCCCACCTACTCCCAAAAGTGTAAAGCCCGACCCCCTCCCACCACTCCTGAACTCACCGTACCTGTCCGTCCCCTGGACGCCCCCACCCCTCCTGGCAATTCCCTTCGTCCCCCCCCACTGCTGAGGACATCATCAGGTTCCTCACCATTGTCCTCCAAAACGTCCATCCCTTTCAGCGACCCCACACCTTACAACAGATCTCCCTCGCCGCCCGTTCCATATTCCACCTTAAAATGTACGCCACCTTTTCCAATAACCAGGCCCATTTCACCTTCTCCCGCCTTGACACCCTCGTATAAGTCCTTATCATGGCGCGACAGCATCGTATCCTTTTCAACAATGTCCGCTCCCTTCCCGCCAACAAGAACCTCTTCCTGCACACCCTTGCTACCCACCGTGTGGATGCCTTCCTCCTCAATGAAACCTTCCTCCAACCCCACCACTCCATCCACACCTCCCCCTATCTCCTCCACCGCTCCGATAATCCCCTCCCAGTTGCGCGTGGCGGAGTTGCCATTGGCCACCACCGCCAGATCCCTGTTCGGCTCCAGCCTCTCCTTCCCGACCCCACCGAACACCTGATCCTTAGTCTCTTCTTCCCCGGCCTTACCATTACCTGTGCCACCATCTATGTCCGCCCCAACGCCCCTCTTCCTTTCGACTTCCTCTCCCACATCGACCGTACCTTCTCCTCCTATGTGATCGCTGCCGACCTCAACATCCATAGTCGCTCCGCTGCTCAGTTACGGTGGTGGCATCGGTTCCTCTCCTCCCTTCAAGGCGACCTCATCCCCATCCCCCAGCACACCCGTCCCGAATCCAACTCCACTCCCGATGTTATCCTCTCCTCCCCCAACCTCCTTGGTCGCATTACGGTGGATGTCCTGGAGCCTATTGGTAGCGACCATCTCCCTGTCCTCCTCACCGTTTCAGACGGCCGTCGCCCCCGCCCCGACCCTCGTCATGACCCTCCCCCTAAGTACATCCATGACTATTCCCGTGCCAACTGGAATGCCTACCGGGTTACCCTCTCCACTCAGGTCGATAGCCACCCTCTCGCCTACCGCCGTCCCGATGATGTCACCCATGCCGCCTCCTTTCTCCAGCAAACCTTGTCTGAGGCCGTGGAGGCCCACGTCCCTACTGTTGCCATCCACCCCCACCGTCCTACCTTACCACCACAGGCCGTCCTCCTCCTCCGTGAATCCCGTCGTCTCTACCGTGCCTTCCTCCGAACGCGTGACCCGGACACCCTACGACGCCACCGGCAACTACAGCGACACATTCGAAATTTGCTCGCGGCCAAGAAACGCCGGGACTGGCGACAGACATGCACCCGTTTAAATGCTACCCTCCCTATAAACTCGTCCAAGTTCTGGACCGCCTTCCGTCGCCTTACCGGATGTTAACCCTCCCCCTACTATCCTCTTCTCCACGATGATCACCCCTTCCCTGACGCCCTTAGTAAGGCCAATCACTTTGCCTCCTACCTGTCCAATGTGTTTTCCATCCCTGATGATCCCCAGTTCGATTACTCCCTCTTCCCAGATATCCGCGATCGAACTGACACCTCTGTCCCTCCCCTCGCTCCTGGTTTCCAGTACTTGGACAACATTCCACACACGGACCTTAATGCCCCCATCACCACACAGGATCTCATCAATACACTCCGCACCAAACGCAACACCGCTCCTGGTCGCGATCGTGTTACCTACCGTCACCTTCGTGAAGCTCCTGTCTCTTTTCTCTCCACCCTGGCCAGGCTCTACAATGTAGTCCTGTCCACCGGTTACTACCCCGACCTGTGGAAAACCTCCCATATCCTCATGTTCCTCAAACCTGGCAAACCACCGTCCGCCGTCTCCTCCTACCGTCCCATCAGCCTTACCTCGGTCTTCAGCAAGGTCCTGGAATCTATCCTCACCCGCCGCATCCACCAGCATCTCCGCCAGCACCGCCTCCTCCCCGTTACCCAGTGTGGCTTTCGGCCGTCCTTCTCTTCCGACGATCTTCTCCTTCACCTCACTCATCTCCTTTCCGAACAGCTCAATTCCCGTCGCTCCGCAATCTTCCTCTCTCTTGACCTCGAACGCGCATATGACCGCATATGGCATTCCGGTCTCCTCTTCAAGCTCCAAACCTTCGCCCTTCCCATTAACTACGTTCGTCTGATCGGTTCCTTTCTCTCCCGCCGTCCTTCCCATGTCACCATCCATAATACCGATTCCTACACCTTTTTCCCCTCCGCCGGTGTGCCCCAAGGCTCCGTCCTCTCCCCCCTTCTGTACCTTTTGTACACGGCGGATATGCCGCCGCCGTCACCCCCCGTCCACCTTCTCCAGTTTGCCGATGACACCGCCTTCCTTGCCCTTGCCCCCACCCTGCAACGCTCTCAACGCCTTCTCCAATCCCATCTTGACCGGTTCACCGCTTGGTGCAACCAGTGGTTGCTCAAGGTCAATCCTTCCAAAACCCAGGCGATCATTGTAGGCAAAACCACTCCCTCCTTCCGCCTCCTTGATTTCTATCTCACCGTTTATGGCCGTCCCATCGCTCTCACCCCCACCCTTAAGTACCTTGGCGTCACCCTCGACCGTCGCCTCTCCTGGACTCCCCATCTCCAGACAATCCAAGCCAAGGCACGTTCCCGACTCCGTCTCCTCAAACTCCTTTCCGGCCGAACGTGGGGTCTGGACCCCTCCACCATCCTCCACACCTATAAGTCCCTTATCCGCCCTATCCTCTGTTACGCCCATCCAGCCTGGATCTCCGCCCCCCCTTCCTTTTATAAATCCCTCCAAATCCTTGAACGCCATGCTCTCCGCCTTGCCTATCGCATCCGTCTCCCTTCCCCCACACGGATCCTGTATGACCTTATCCCCTTCCCCCACCTCCTCCTCTTCCTCGAAAGGATACGAATCCTCTACACCTCCCGTAAACTCGATCCACCTCACCCGCTCGTCTCCCCGGTCCTCTCCCACCCCCGCCCGCTGCCGCGCCTGTACTCCCATGTCCCACCCGGTCTCCATCTCTCCACCCTCCTTACCCTCTCCCAAGGTGGCTTCCGCCAGCTCCCCCTCCCTGATGATGTCCTCCTCCCCTGCATCTACCCCTCCTATCAACTTTGATCCTCCCCCCCCCCTCCTGTGTCCTTTCCTTCAGGCACCCTCCTTCCCCCCCCCTTTTCCCTTCCCTTCTCTTTCCTTTCCCCCCTCCCTCCTACCCTCTCCTCCGGGCTCCACTCCCCCTTCCTCCCTCCCCCTCTCTCCTTTGCCCATGGCATCTCTGATCTCCCCTCTCCCATTTCCCCTTCCTCCTCCTCCACCTCCTCTCTTGGCAGGTCCTCGGACTCGTACACGCCATGTGGACATTCGCGCGCCGGAGATCATCGCCATCAGTGTCTCGTGAGTGCCGTCGTGTTTCGTGTTCAGTGTTCCCGTCATACTCCATCGTTCACCTGTGCCATCGCCATCTTCAGTGTTAGTGCGTCGTGACAACAGTTTGTAGTGAATTTTCGTCAAGTGTGAATGGCTCCGTGTTTGTCTTTATGTGTCTACTGTTTTATTACCCACCGTTATGTCACATTTGTGTATTCTTTCTGTTCTATCTTTATCTCCTCTACGGCTGAAGAGCGGCGTACCATGCTGCTGACAGCCTGCCTGTTTGTCCGGGTTTGAAAATAACAATAAAGAGAAAAAAAAAAAAAATCTTGTGCTACCCCATCCTAGTACACTTCATAAGATTTGGCTGCATTTTCAAACACACTCAGCAGGTTAGAAGCTCGATGACAAATACCTGTTGTATACAAAACACAAGTTCCAATCTTTTTGTGTGAAGCAGATCATTTTGCTTCACTAATTAGTCTCTGTTCTTACAAGGGAACCTCCCCGTCGCACCCCCCTCAGATTTAGTTATAAGTTGCCACAGTCGATAGGCCTTGAAAAACTGAACACAGATCAATCGAGAAAACAGGAAGAAGTCGTGTGGAACTATGAAATAATGAGCAAAATATAGAAACTGAGTAGTTGATGTGCATCATAGTTCACATCAAGAACCATCCGACCCCATGACCACTGTGGTCCCGTGGTTAGCGTAAGCAACTGTGGGACGAGAGGTCTTTCGTTCAAGTATTCCCGCAAGTGAAAATTTTAATTTTTCATTTTCAGTTTATGTGACAAACTCTTACGTGTTCATCACTTTCTTGGGAGTGATTATCACATCCACAAGAAAACCTAAATCGGGGAAGGTAGAAGAATGTTCCCAGAATGATATTTTCACTCTGCAGCGGAGTGTGCGCTGATATGAAACTTCCTGGCAGATTAAAACTGTGTACCCGACCGAGACTCGAAGTCGGGACCTTCGCCTTTCGCGGGCAAGTGCTCTACGATCTGAGATCCAAAGCACGACGCACACCCAGTCTTCTTTAGAAGAATGCTTTTACTCATTCTCCAAGTGTACAAATTAGGTGGGTCGACAACATATTCCTGTCATGTGACGCACATGCCACCAGCAGTGTCGTATGGAATATATCAGACGTGTTTTGCCTGTGGAGGAGTCGGTTGACCAATGACCTTGCGATCAAATATTTTCGGTTCCCATTGGAGAGGCACATCCTTTCGTCTACTAATCGCACGGTTCTGCGGTGTGGTCGCTAAACACAGACACTAAACTTATTACAGTGAACAGAGACGTCAATGATAACGGACAGATCATAACTTTGCGAAAATAAAGAAAGTAAATTTTTTACTCAAGGAAAGACTTGAACCAATGACCTCACGTTCCGAAGTTGCTCACAGTAACCACGTGACCACAGCGCTCTAGAGTTCAGACAATCCTTGATGTTGCATATCTTTCACATGGACTACTCAGTTTGTATATTTTGCTTATTATTTCATAGTTCCACACAACTTCTTCCTGTTTTCTCGATCGATCTGTGTTCAGTTTTTCAAGGCCTATCCACTGAGCCAGCTTATAACTAAATCTGTAGGGGGTGCGATGGGGAGGTTCCCTTGTTAGTGACAAAAATTCAGTTAACTGATGGACCATGCAATTCTTTGCTTCCCTTTCTCAACTGTCAGTTGTTTACAATTTTCCTTGTTATGACACCCAACCCTCTTTTTAGTTTAACATTCCGTTCACATATTAAAATGTGTCACATACGATTGGATCAGTAAAGAAGATCCAGATCAGACAAAGTACCCACACTTTGAAACTATTTCAGAACGTACACAACTAAGTACGGCCAAAATCTCTGCAATTAAAAAGCTGCATGACGTGAAAAGTCCACAGATAATCAATTTTTGTAAAAAAAAACTGAATTTAAAGTCTCATTATAAAAACTACCTGTCAAATCTGTGCTAAATATTTTCAAGGAGAGGACTGTTCAAGGTTTCCTGTCATTGGGGAACATCACGTTACTGAAGGTTTTGACAGCAGCAAAATTAATTTGGACATGGTGGAACATTTTATATATTAGCTGAACAGGTAATCTGTTTCAAGAATGCACTGCAGAAGCCACTGTCAGATATTCTGAAAAGAGTTTATCATGGCTGGATAAATGGAAACGTTGTTCTGATCGCACATTTGGATTATCCAAAGACACTCATTTGCACATACCTCATGCCACTCACGGTCATCTAAAAATGACCAAGTATTGCACTAAGGACTCGAATTTTGAATATCTTTTGCCACGAAAGTTTCAGACAGATGCTGTAGAAAAAAAATCGTAAAATATCTAACAATGGCAGTATGTCACTATTTGACATCTCTGGGACAGGTAATTGAAATCGAATCCAAGCTAAGAGTTCAGGCCCCGCTACCCTTGAAAATTCCATCTGTTCTTGGAGGAGTTGGAACAGATTTAGATTCTTTGGAAGCTGACTGTGTAGATGATGTCGCCTTACCACCACCACGATCAGACATTGACAATATAACGGATTTCAGTGAGGATCGAAAAAAGCTGACACGTAAGACATGTAAAACATATTTTGAGCGAGATAAAACATTATCAGCAACAGAAAATGATGAAGGCCAATAAGGTTATTAATGTTGTCATTTCTGCTTATTGCGATGTTAAAAACATGGTCTCTGGAGAACATCTACACAGCGTCATTAGATGCTCTTCCCAGAGAAATTTACTTTTAAGATTAGCTGTTGATGCAATTAAAAAAGAAGACATCTTCCTAAGGTAATTTTGTCGTAGTCAGGTAGATCACACAGATAACAGACTTCTTCGGTCTGTAATAAAATGTAGGGTGTAATATGCTTCTCAATAATTATGTTAAAAAAATAACAATAGCCATAATAGTAATAACAGCAGAAAGGGAAAAATGTGAACCATAAAGCAGTTTGGAATAAATTTCGTGACTGGTTAATAGACATTAACATTTGTCCTTTTCCCCTCATTTATAATTTTTTTTCTTGATCTGTTTAATTGCATTGTTAAAACTGAAACTGCATAATACTAAGCCTACATTTAACTTAAAAAGATTTCATTTAATTAATGGCATTATTCTGGTACATATTTGACAGTTCTGACGACACAGACAGATGGAGGTGTCAGATGTATGAAAACACTCTGTTTGATTTGTTGGTTAAAACTTGGTAAGATGACGATTTACTATTAAACCGACCCCGGCGACAATATCGATAAGATCTTTATGTCTCACTGAATTACATTTTTGTCCAAGTGATTAAGCTTACGATCACCAAAATAAGTCTACGTGCAAGTCGCCGAAGTGGTGTCTACCCGACGGGAGGCCCTAGTCACACGACATTTTGTTACCAGAATAATTACTTCATCTCGGCTGATAAATTTTACTAAAACTATCTCTCTCACGTGGTGTAAATTACAGGCTGTGTTGTATGTTGGTTTCACTCGTAATTTTGCGTATGATCTGAAACGCAATAGAAGGAAATCAAAGAGTACTGTAACCAGCGTAATATGGATTTTGCACTACAGCATACAGGAACCACATAGTTTCTTTATGAATGACAAAGGCCGGCACTATTTCTCTGTAAATGGCGTACAGATTGATAGTCGAGATGTAAGTCTCGTGATTTTGTTAGGCTTTCACTCTTGCAGTATAATGGAAGTTTGCAGCCACAGCCTAGCGGCGATGACGTCACAGTTGCGCCATGAGGACTGAAAATCAGAAGCTATGGGTTCCACCCCCTACAGCCTTCTGTGCGCCTGACTCGACAGTTGAATGTGACGTTGAACTGCCTGGTTATGTCGTTCCAGCCTTGTCCTCAGTCCAAAAATTATGTTAATGGGCGGAAGTTCTCTATTCATCGAAATATGTTCCAGTATCGAACATCTTCTCCTCCAGCTATATTCAAACAACAGAAAACACGTTTTATTAAGTCACAGTTTACAAGGGAAGGGACACCAATTTTGAATATTATTGTTTTATAGCACCTTTATTATTTCTTGCAGAGCAAATTTATTTTGCTTGTTTGAAAGGCATCAGTTCTAGAGCTTCTGGGTTTTGAAATGAATTACCTAATGGCTTTCGCTGGTTCCAAAATATGACGTGAATCACTAATGCATAGATCCAACCCACACGTCCCAACGTTCAATAAAAGTTATGGGAAACGGATCACATTTTGAATCTGCTCCAGCCAAAAACTATAACTGATGCCAATAATGAACAACTCTTCATTGACAAACGGATCACATATTTAATCTACTCCAGCCAAAAATTATAACTGATGCCAATAATGAAAGTGCTGTAAAATATATAACATATGACAAAAAATATAGGAACGAGTATTAAATATTTTTAGAATAAGTTACTGCAAATCTATGTTCTCTTATATCAAAGTCTTTAAAGAACAAGAGATATGCTTTTGTTGAGATGAACTCTACTTCAAATACGTCAAAAAGCGAAATAAACGTGACTGCCATCTGTCGGCCGCTCCGGAACGCGAAGGGCGGGCCGCGCAACTGTTGCCGGCCGTCGCCAACAGATGGCAGTACAGTAGTCATTCTATTGCATGCAGCAGTACGTGTTGGTATGCAGGAAAGTCGACTTCTCTACTCTTAAACTAATTCCCCACTAAGGGGAAGGCTAAAGGAACATAAACCACTCTTTACAGTTCAGGGGAAATAAAAGATATTTTAAATCAAATAATAACATGGCTATGAAAGCTCTTTGTTCTTTTAATACATATCCTATCCGAAAATAACGTCCATATCATCCCTGGTTCTATGGGCAACATATACGTTTTGTCACATTGAAAACTGACTGTCTCTCTCACCGTCTCCAAACGTTTGTGGAATTCAGTTCCCACATGTCTCATAGCACAAGACTTATTTCTGGCGTAACAGAGAAATGCTATAAGACTCACATCGCATTTAATATCCACATTTCTCAATTGTTTCACTAAATTTGTAGGAGGTGTCTGTTCACCTAAATGCAGAATATTCGCCAATGCGCCACTAAATGTACAACAGAAAACGCTGTTTCTTCTTTTCATTTGCAGTCATCCTCCTCCACCAGAGAAACTCTTCAGAAAACAAAAAGAAACAACATTGCAGAAGACTAGTAGCGTTCAGTGGAATGCAAATGAACTTTATGATGTTTTCCTCATACGGCTCCGAAGTTGTCATTGAGATGTGACAAGAGAGATTATCTTCAATAATTACTCTCCTTCCTTCTCTCTTTAAGGCAAACAGGAGGGAGTGAGTTTGAAACCAATTGCCGAACAACTCTGTTCTAGCCAGCCAATCTGCAGTGTTCATTTGCATTCCAGGAGGTGACTGTAAATCCAGTCAGGCCATTTTGGCTTTTCTTTTTAAATAAGATAAGGGAGAAGGAATTCTCCTGTGCATTCCCAAATAACATGAGAAGTTTTCTCAGGACGTCGACATGTCTGGCAAAACAAGAGCTTTCTTTTGCTGGTATGTCTTGAAACTTAGTTTTATCAAAACTGAAGATATTTCATAGGGACGCCTTCAACCTCAGCTTGGTATTTCCCTAAAAAGTTATACATTCCCATTTACATTAGCAGAATTCCTTGAAATATTGACTGTAAATATGTGAGACAGTTCAGAATTTGTCTCTCTAAAAATGCCTTTCCCCAGTCCCATCCAAGCATATTACACTGAACAACAAATCTGAAGTAGAAGCGTGTAAGTTGCATGATTTTGAGTTAGTTATGTTTCTTTCAATATAAAATGATACAAATGCATCATCTTGATAAATATTTAGCTCTAGTTTTTGAAAAAGTAATCTACATTTTTGTATAAATAACTTACTAACTAAATATGTATTCATGTTCCAAGATTCAGCACAACAAATTTTAACTGAATAATTACTTGAATTATGTTACGTGTTATGCATTGATGAATTTCAGTGCCATTCTGGGAGTACAAAAGTAAAGTAATAAGGAAAAAAATGAAGATGATATTACATGAATGAAAATACTTTGTAAGTGTACATTGTACCAGAACTATGTAAAGCACAAAAGAAAATATATAAAGTAACTGGCCACAAATATATATATAAAGTATTAGAAATGTTAAATGTCCATATGTATAGTACATACAATTACATATTTTGTTCGGCGATAAATACAGAAGATGACCGTTTTCGCTTGACTTTACGTTTATACACAAACTAGGGAACATCCCTTATGACAGTCCAGCAGTAATCTGCTAAAATAGTAGGGCTCCACTTTCTGGCATACATCTTCTCAAATGTGGCAGTATCTTGATGGAATCGCTCCCCATGTTCATCACTTACTGCACCACAATCTTTGGGGAAGAAGTCAAGATGACTACGTAAGAAATGCATTTTCAGTGACATGTATGGACCTAGTTTTTCATAAGATGACAACATGTTATCTACAATCTCCTTGTAATTTATTGTGCATTTGTTCCATAAGAACTGTTAATAGATTGCCTTAAAACATTCCCATATGTGCTTCTCATCACCTTGTATGATTCTATCAAAAGTATGGTCTCCAAAAAGATCTTGAATCTGTTGGCCTACAAAGGTGGCCTTCTTTACTTTGGCATCACTTAAGTAAGGGAATTTTTGCCTTAAATACTTAAATGCGTCACCATCTTTGTTCATCCCTTAACAAAGTTTTTCATGAGAACCAACTTGATGTGCAAGGGCGGGAGCAGAATCTTTTAGGGTCTACTAGAGGTTCACTCTCTTTTGTAAAGCAAATGTCACTTCTCTCCACACACAGAAAAATGTGTCAGCACTGTTAACACAAACTCGTGGCATTTTTGTTCACTTCAGTAGAAGTCACCTTGAACAATTGGTAGTTAATCTGGAAACAAATGAGCAAAAACTATTACATGCATTCATAAAGTCTATGAAGTTGAAGATGAGGGAGACAAAAAGATCACTAAGACTTATATCAAAATGTTTATAATAAAATAATGCACAGGTAAGGGCAGGGACAATAATATAATGCATTGTTACTAGTAATGATGATTTTAACAAACCAATGTAATATTTGGTTTTAAACTTAATATAAAAATCCGTATATAATAATCTCACCGTAATTCAACAGTGTAAAATGAAAACTAGAGCTAATTTTGAATTGTCTTTGTGATATTCGCGATAAGTACATTAGAACTGATAGGAATCGGCTATTTTCATTCGATTTACATTTTCATTGTTGCACAATGTTATCAGCAAGGCAGTCTACTTTCCTTTCATAGGTAACAAGTTATGATTTAACCATGCACCTCAATTCAAAGACTGATATTGAGAGACCCACATCACTGACACAGATACTGTCTTTCACAAAAGATCTTTCTCCAGTCCCGGTAAGAACTGTGGACCTTCCGCCTTTCCCATTATTCTTGTTTCTCAATTTGTTCACGATGTTTCTTGTCTTGGAATGTCACACTTCCCTGCAGCTCTCGCAAATTCGTAAAGAAGTAATTTCTTTTAATATCTTCTTGATTTTTGTTCGAATAACAAGTTTTGTGTCATATCCCTGATTACCCGGGTATGGACATTTCTGTCATCCAGTGGTCTGTAGAAGAAAAACATAGTAAGCCTACTGGTTCATATTCGTGGCTAATCGGAGGCTTAGAATGAATATTTAAGCCTATTTAGAACTGAACCTATAGTACTTTTGAAGGAAGAATATAGAACAATCCTGCTTTCTTTTGCATAAGTTTCTACTGTTGTTCTCGGTAGCTGTGCTGCCTCCAGAACTGGCTGAAAGATGCTGGTTCTACTAATAGTCTAAAGGGATACTGTGGTCGACACCAGAGGTAGGTTTAAAACACTTTAATTACACTCGCAGTGTAAAGTATTCACCGATAAGGCCAGATTTGGGTCTCACATGTAGTTCGAATCAAAGAAAATCTACTACACTGATTCATAGATTGTTAAATTGTCCTAGTTTTAGTAATCACACTACACAGCCCAGCAACTGAAAGCGATTCACATGTAACAAAAATTTAACGTATCAGTAATCCATGACATTGCTCTCATACACATTTAAGGAACTCTAAACCATTGAGATAGTGCACAAAAATAATAAAGTCCGACAACACTGCCCTGCTAAGAGGTCATCGTTCATGGGAGTGAATAATAAGTTCTCACTCGGAATTAATAAGCAATTACTGTCAGAAAAGTCACGAATGAAGGAATCGTACAGTACACAATATATGTGAATATTTCAGAATGTTAGTTATCAGACTACAGCACACAGCTCATGACAAGAGATACAAATGTTGCTCCATTTACCCTCAGCCACAAACTGCCTTACCTCAGATGTACTAGGTCTGTATATAGTTTCGCCTATGAACAATATGTTCTATGCTACTCATTATTGATAGCAATCATCTTGCATAAAATATTTTATAACCCTCCAAATACTGAGCTTTATAATTAGCTATGTAATCAACAAATGCTGCATATCAAATGGAACATAAAAATTTACTAATAAAATTATAAAATCCAAGTCCAGAATCTATCAGTAATTTCGACATAATTTGTAACAGTAGTTAGCTTTAATAATAATTGATTCAGAAGATAATTAGTTTCAGACAATTTTAGATACCCTGTGGAATTAATAGGTACTTTCAAATGATATTCGTTAACATGCTGAAATACGTTTCCTACCACATGCTACATTTGTATGGCCGTATTGTATGAACTTTTTCAGTTAACAATAATTCACAATAAACAAAGTTTCTGAGTTAACTAATTAGATAACTGCAACTGTATTAGTAAGTAGTGTGTAATGAGAATTAAAGTCAGTAGGGCTAAGCTTATTTAAGAACCTGAAATCACTATGCACTCCCTGGGTACTAGGTGCAGTATCATATTGTCATTATTACAGTTATCATTACTATAGTTACTTTCGAAAATTTATCGGGGTTGAAAAACATAGAATGTGAGCCAGGATACTGAACTTGCTTCATCTCAAGTGACATCAGAAATTGTGCAACTGTCTACCAGAAGTTCTTCTTTTATAATTGGGATAAGAATTTTCCAATCCTTACATGCATAAGTAGTATAGTAGTATTGACGGGGTCCATCATCAAAAGCAGATAATTCACGCTAAAGCGAGTCACTTTCTCAATTTTATTGTAGTAGTATCTTGATTTATTATTACAGTTTCAATTTAGTAAACGTTATACTATAGTAGTGGCAACCTTTCACAGACGGAATGTTTCTCTAAAACGAGCATGAACTTGCAACTAACTGTGTCACAGTGTTAATTTCGATACAGTAACTAATCGTTTGAAATAACATTACTCCACTGTAAACTGAAAGAATTATTTGACTGCTTGAAAATGAAACATTATGAAGGAGGTCACTGCACTGAAATCTCTACCTGTATTGCTGTCTTCACAGCCAATTTGGTAACACTCGTTTCGCACAACTTCCCGCAAACGTGACGTCACTTTCACCCCACACGCAAAAGTCGACGACCGCGAATTTCGTCAGCATTCGATACGGGCCTCTCACGGGACTTCATGTGCGCATACGGGATATTTACAAAAACACGTCAGCCTTGAAATGATTTATTATAGTCATTGCAATACTAAGACCCGTATAACGATTATCGGCAGTTAATGTCTACGTATAGGAGTGCTCTTTGAGGAGTGAGTTGTTCTCGTCAATCATTTTCAAGTTAAACATTAACGTTTTTATCATTTGCCGTTTCAAGGTCACAGGACGCTGAAAATTTATCGCAAACGCGTTGCCATTGTGTCTGAGATGATATACAAAATTTTATTGCTTGTTAAGAAAAATGCTGAGAGTGAAACCGACATACATCACAGCCTGTAAATTACCCTACAAGAGTATCTGTGATAGAGATAGTTTTAGTAAAAATTAGAAGACAGGATGAAGTAATTAATCTGATGACCTTACGTTTAATTACTTTGACAAAAATGTAGTTCACTGAGACATAAATGACTCACCAAAGATCGTATCGATATTGTCGCTGGGATTAATTAAATTTTAAACCCTCATGTAACCAAGTTTTAAACAACACATGAAAAAATAATATATAGGCCTAGTTTTATGAACATTCAGTGCTAAAAGTACAGTTACGCATATTGAGGAGAGAAAACTAGGAATGAGGGGAAAATGACAAAAGTAAATGTTTGTTAACCTGTCAGAAAATTTATTCCAAACTAATATACAGTTGAAAATTTTCTCATCTTGCTGTTATTACCATTATGGCTCTCGTTAAATGTTTAAACATAATTATTGAAAAAAATATACACGGTACTTTTGTTACACACTGAATAATTCTGTGGTCTGTCTGATCTACCTTACTACAAGAAAAGTCCCTTAGGTAGAAGTCTTCTCTTTTAATTACAACAACAGTAAATATCTCAGGGGAGAGCATCTAATATGGCTCTGAGCACTATGGGACTTAACAGCTGAGGTCATCAGTCCCCTAGAACTTAGAACTAGTTAAACCTAAGTAAGGACATCACATAAATCCATGCCTGAGGCAGGATTCAAACCTGCGACCGTAGCGGTCGCACAGTTCCAGACTGAAGCGCCTAGAACCGCTCGGCCACACCGGCCGGCGGGAAGAGCATCTCATGAAGCTGTGTTCATGTTCTCTAGATGCCATGATTTTAACAACAAAATAAGTAAAAATAACAACATTAATGACCCATTATTAGGACACCACGGCACAAATCTGTTCACCTTTCTTATGTGTTCATCATTTTCTATTGCTAAAAGTCTTTTATCTAGCACTAATTACGTTTTAGATGTCTCACATCTCAGCTTCTTAAGAAAGGATCTGGCATAAAACCCTGACAAGTATGTGAAAATAGTCAAGTATTCCTGAACAGACTGAATTTGTTCCTCACTGAAATCCATTTCACTGTCAAAGTTGGTGGGAGTGGAGGTAAGGCCTTATCAACTACACAGTCAGTTTAAAAAGAATCTGAATCTGTTCCAACTTCTTCAAGAGCACATGTCAAAATTTTCAAGGGCAGCCAGGTCTGAATTCTTAGCTTTAATTTGAATATCAAATCCCTGCCTCAAGAAACCAAACGTTGAGATCCTGCCATTGTTCGATGTTTTCCAAATCTCGCTTCTAGAGTAGCTATCTGAACCTTTCCTGGCACTTTCTCACTGCAATACTTGGTCATTTCTAGACTGTGAATGGTATCTGATATGGCCAAATGTGTGTTATTGGATAATCCAAATGTGCACTCAGGACAATATGTCTGTATATCCAACCACGATAAAAATCTTTCTAAATATCTGATATTTTCGTCACTTTTGCTAGAAAGTGGTTACTGAAGAGCATTATTGAAATGGTTATCTCTACCAGGTGAGGTAAAATTTAAAATCTTCCGCCATGTGTAAATTAATTTTGATGAGTTTAGCAGTGCTCCCAGAACTTAGTAAGATAATGTCCCCTCAAGGCTAAGAAACCTTGAACAGTCATCTCATTGTAACCATTAAGCACGGTTTGACATTTGGTCGCTCTAGGTGGCTTTTATAATGATACTTTAAGTTGATTGGCAGATTTTATTATCTGTATACACCCTGCATCATGTAGCTTTTTAACGGCAGAGAACTTGGTCATAACCAGTTGTATACTTTTTGAATCTGTTTAAAACTGTAGTTACTTTATTGCCTCATCAGTATCTTTTTTATCGATTCAGTTGTTTCTGACACATTTTAATATGCGAAAAAAATAAAACTTTAACAGGGGTTGTGATTCATCACAGTGGTGTTTGTAAACTATTGACAGTTGAGGAAAGGAAGCAGAGAATGATGTGGCCCCTTCAATTGAATTCTCGTCACTAACAACACAAGATAATTATAACCAATTGCATGTAGTCTAGAAACTATTTTCTTAATTAGAGTGAAGAGTTCTTCACCATTTATGTTTCTCGCTGTAAGGATAAAAACCTGAGCCTAGTGCATTTTTAGAACTGAACCAGTTTCCAAAATGTTATCTCCCGTGAAGTGCAAATAAGGCGTCAAGATAATTTCGTCAACTATTAGTGAAACAACATGATTTCATTCATAAAGGATACGAATCTTCTGCTTTGTATACAACAGAAAATTGCCACCCAGCTCCTTACCTGCTGGGTGCGTTTCAAAATGAGATCTTATGCAGTGTATTAGGATGTGGTAGCACAAAACAGTGTGTGCTCTTTTTAAACTCGTGGTGATATTAAAAATAAAATACTTCAAAACGTAATAGAATCTAGCAAGTATCTATACTGTTTCTTTTGCACACCCATTTATTTCACTTCCCCACACAAAAAATTAACGTTGCTACTTTCAGTTTCTTAAAAAAAATTTACCTTATTTTTCAAATAAATGGTTATGAGTAGCAAGTAGTCTGCTGTGAACGATCATTATTCTTTCTGGCGAAGTTTTCCAAGATATCAATAACGTCAAGTAAGACCTTTCATTGGTTTATTGTTAATGGGAACATACCTGTACCAAGATTTGTGGTTTCACTTCTACTAACTACATACTCTCGTCAGTATTTATCACAACAGAGCGCAAACGTGTAGGAATATCTGTAGCTTCTATTAGAACAAACCAATGGCACCCCCGACTTTATAATATGCCAATGTTTGGTCAGCTTGACGCACTCTGAGTACTTAAGATGGCCATTCATATTCGCTGTTGACTTTTAGGCACTGGTATTTACTTTACGTCAACTTGATCCAGCGGTCGGCACTCATGCTTTACATTTTCATGAACAGAGAGGCCGTTCATCGCATGAAGATCAGCAATAACTATATCTGTCGCGGCGGGTAATGTCCCAGCGTTAAGAGATCACACAGGAATGCGAAATATTGATGTATCACTGTGCGGACAGAGAGATATCGACAGTAGGACTGCAGTCAGATGGTGCGGCAGAAGCCGATGGAGATTTCCGTCCTAATACTCCATTTTTACTCAAATTTGAGGCAGCAGAAATACTGTGAGCGTGAGTGTCCGAAATTCCGTTCGCGGTTGCAACAAAATTTTTACCCAAAGCTGTTTTGGTGGCACTCTTTTTTGTTACATGTCATCTTAGTTGATCCGTTATCTGATACTGACGAACTGAGAACTAGAGAGTTGGGGTGAAATGCAGTCACAATGACTTCAGACGTCTGGCAGGACACTCGGACTGTGGAGCCAGTCTGCAGTCGATGTTGGTTAGGAAACACTTGTGTGTCCCGTCACAGCACGATACTCAAGTGGTGGGTCCCATACCAGACAGCACCGATAGCGGCTACTGAACGTATACAGAGAAGGGCAGCACATATTGTCACACGTGTGGCTGACCCACAGGAGAGTGTCACGCAAGTGTTGAGACAACTCAGTCGGCAGGTGCTTGAAGAGAGCCGCAAGTTACCCCACGAGAGGCCACTTACGACATTTCGCAGGTGACTATTAAGGGGGTATGTAACGGAAACTGTAAACACTTATTTAAAAAATCATTGTAGTCGTATTTTTGTTAGTAATGTACAAACCTAAAATTTTTCATGTGTAAAGCAAAAGAGCTTTGTTTTAACGGAAAAATAATAAATATGCAAAATTAATATTTTGACACTGAACAGAATTTTATTTTTTTATTGTCCTCTTCATAAAAAGCCATAACTCAAATTCTAATCATGCAATTAATCTGAAAATTTTATTCTCCATACTGATACTCCTCATACTCCAGGTTTCTCTTCCCTCCTGCTCGAATCTGACTGCCCTCTATTTGCCGGTAAGACACTCATCTGTTAGCTTTCTTGACCCTGCTCTCGTCGATGGTGTAGAATGCTTTTCTTGTAAACGTTCCTGGATCTAATCCAACTCTCTTCAGTACTTCAATTCTGCCATTATTTCCGTTATTGTAACATAAAACGGCATCATAGACACCTATTTTTAGTACTTCAAGTCTGCAGAATGACCTTTTTGACCATCCAATCCAAATTAAATTAGTGAGGCTTTCATTCAAATTTTGTGTCTTTCCATGAAGACACTTCCTCAATAAACCAGGGTTGGCAAGAGACCTGAATGTGGGCTTCATTGGATTCATAACTGGTTCTGGTAGTGAGGGTTTGTAGCGGGACTTTGAATTTCGCCGCGCTACACTCGTTACCTCATATATAAATTACACCGTCACAGCGGTATGAGCTCTCGACGGCAGAGAAAATAAGAATATGAAGGTACAAAAAATTTTAACTCCTTCCGTTTTGCTACCCGCTTTTGTCTTTGAGAGCGGAAGCTTAACTTACTTATTAGCTATTCTTGGTCGGATTAAGACGAAAAATCTCATTGATGTGCAGACGTATTGTGGAAGTTGGTATGAAATTCGGAGGAGGGAAGTAGCAACGTAAAATAATTTGCATTCAGTATCAAGATGATTTTGATTTGTATAAATTAGTGATTACTGGACGATTGCAAGATTTCGGAGCAGCTACTACTTTTCACGCAGAAATGAAGTAGGAGATTTTTGAAGACCTGGACGCCGCAGAAGAGAAGACATGTTAACATGGTAAAGGATCAAGTCTTATCTACGCCCTTTCCTCCTGTTAGTCACGTTTTGTTATTCTCTGCTCTCCTTCAAATAATTTTTATAGTGGAAATTGTTTGACTTTTGCTCAGGAACGCCACAAGGACCACTCAACAACAGCTTTTCCGAATCACGAAGTCCGATAACTTTTCTGTAATACGAAGTCCGATTTGCATTTCATTCTTTCCCTTTTTCACGGTCAATAACGATTTTGAAACCCCCTTTTTATTCACCATTTCTTCCCACATTTTCAACCCTTTCTTTTTCTTTTCTTCTCATTTTCTTTTTTTTTATTAACCACTACATGTTTATGTGAATACATCTCGTTGCTGTTGTTGAACTTACACCAATCGTCTTTCGGATACAGAGTGTGCATTGGTGTTTGGTCACTGGATAGTTTGTGGAAAAAAATTGCCCACACTGCACGCCACATTGCCTCTAAATTATGTGTACCTTTTCTGATAGCTCTCCCATAATATAACTGTAGAGAATCAGTTTCTTTCAGAGTAACCATGCCTTTTCCCCCTAGTGGTTTTCCATCCTCAAGTACTTCACCTTTCTTCTCTTTCAGCAAGCGACGAAGCCTACCACCAAGCCTGTTTTGGATGTGGTCATCAGATTCCAACCTTTCTATTGTTGTATTGTACAGCTTTATATCGGTTACAGCCGTGAACGTACAGGAGTCCCCATCAGCAAGGTATTTAGTGTATCTAACACCATACTCGTCCTCAGATCTGGAAACATCCTCACAACTGCAGCAGCCTCAATGCCTCACTTGAGCCACTATAATTTTTAGAGCATGCTACTGCATTCTTTTCTTGCCACAGTTTCTCACTTTCATTGTTGGATATTTTCTTTGTTGCACACTGATGGCAGTATTTAGACGTAATTCCTTCATCTAAAACTGTACCTGAGTCAATAGCAAGAACAGATGCAACTCCATGGAGATATGTGCATCCAGGTCCCATCTACAAACACACACTGGTCATTAACATTTGTAGGAGATTCACTGTCATGAATATCTACTCAAGGATCTATCTGGATTGTTTCCACCAGTGCCTGCACTGCTGTCTTCATAGAAACTGTAGCAGTATCTCATACAACATCAGGCATTTCTTTATTTAATTTTCGCGCCTTGCACAAGGTGGAGGCAGGTTCAGAAAACCACACAATAAATTACCTCCTTCCCTGCCCTGTCCAATGGATATCAGAGCATATGCTAACCTAAAATTACTTTCATAGGTACCAGTGTCAGTTTTCTTGGAGGAGGAAAATGAAAATTCATAGCCACACGAATTACAAATTAATTTAAAGTCACAAGCTGTTCCCACTCTTCTTTCTCCAGCAACATTCATGCATTGCGTATTTTTACAGCAAACACACGAACATGGAAACTTTATAGCCTGGCATAGAAGCTCTAAATCAATAAGTCTGAATCCAGTGGAATCGATATCAACATCATTCACGCACCTGTACAATTCTCCTGTCCCAAGTTCCGATGCTGAAGCTGAGAGCTTATGTTCTTCATTTCGAGCTGCTTCCTCTTTTTTGTTGGTAAACCGATTTCCATTAAATCTCCGTCACCCATACACAGTTTTTCCACCAACATTATGCATATATCTTAACTTCCACGTAAAGGTTTGCAAATTCAACCGTCCACCCACTAATATATGTTAGTATAGTCGAAACGTAAATAAACCACTGCAAGAAAGCTTTCAGGCAAAGATGCAGATGTCAGCCAGAGATATAGATGTCAGCCAAAATATCGAAAGAAAATAGCCTTCACACTGAAAAGAATTCCGCTGAAGCAAGCAGTTTCCCAAACCTCAGAAAAGTGGGAGAGGCCCCAAGTGAAGAATTAATCAGTTTAACAATTTAAAGGAATTTTAAAGCTGCTAGCGTGATAAAATTCACAAACAACATGGATTAAACTGCGTATATGAAGAAAACAATGTTTTTGAAAAATCGATTTTTTGACCGAAAATCCATTACATTTCCCCTGAAGCGAGGAGTCCAGAGGAGCTCTCCAGCCACTACGCGTCGCTGCCGTAAGGAGGCTGAAGGCAGAGTCAGGCCGGCCACAGCACGGAGACGTCTCAGCACTCGCCCTTAACGCACTCCGTACGCGAACGGAAAGGGAAAAAATTTCAAAACTTGTTACCGTGCCAAGTATCCTCTACCATGCACTTCATAGTGGTTTGCTGAAATCGTTATAGGAACAAAAAGCTGGCCAAAGCCGGAGATAAATTCTGCCGAAATTTTTACAGAGGCGCAAACCGTGTTCTGAGAGTATAGATTAAATAAAGTAGGTGGTGGTCTGTTTGTGTCTGTTGGTAGTAGTTTATCTTGTAGTGAAGTTGAAATAGATAGTTCCTGCGAATTACGATGGGTAGAGGTTATACTCAACAGCTGTACCAAAATAATAATTCACTCCTTCTACCGACCTCCGACTCAAGTGATATAATAGCTGAACGCTTCAAACAAAACTTGACTTACATTACAAATTAGTACCCCACTCATACAGTTATAATTGGTGGAGATTTCAATCTACCCTCGATTTGTTGGTGAAAATACATGTTGATAGCCGATGGTAGACAGAAAACATCTTCAGAAATTGTACTAAATGCTTTCTCTGAGAATTACTTTGAACAATTAGTTGATGAGCCCACACGAATTGTAAATGGTTGCGAAAACACATTTGACCTGTTAGTCTCAAATAATCCTGATCTAATAGACAGGGTCATGAAGGATACAGGGATTAGTGAACACAAGGTCATGGTAGCGAGGCTCAGAACCATATCAACCAAAACCTCTAAAAATAAACGCAGATAAAAATTCGCTTGATGCCTTTCTAATAGAGAGTCTCCATTCCTCGCAAGCCAATTTCGTAAGTGTAGACCAGATACGGCTGAAATTCAAAGATACACTATCCACAGCAGTAAATAGATTCGTACTGCATAAGTTAATAAGAGACGGGACTGACCCACCATGGTACACAAAACTCGTCAGAACACTGCTGCAGAAGCAACGAAAAAAGCATGCCAATTCAGAAGAATGCAAAATCCCCGATAGTGGCTAAGTTTCACGGAAGCTCGAAATTTACTGCGGACGTCAAAGCGAGATGCCTTTAATAGTTTCCACAGAGAAATATTGCCTCAAAACATGGTAGAAAACCCAAAGAGACTCTGGTCGTATGTAAAGTACACCAGTGGCAAAAAAACAGTAAATACCGTCACTGCGCGATAGCGATGGAAATGTTACCGATGATGGTGCCACTAAAGCGGAGTTACTAAATACAGTTTTCCTTAATTCCTTCACGAAAGAAGGCGAAGTAAATATTCAAGAATTCGAAACAAGAACATTTGTTAGCATGAGTGAAATAAAAGTAGATATCTTAGGCGTTGCGAAACAAGTCAAATCACTTAAGAAAGGCAAGTCTTCAGGTAAAGATGGTATACCAATCAGGTTCCTTTCAGAGTATGCAGACACAATAACGCCTTTCTTAGAAATCATACAGCCGGCCGGAGTGGCCGAGCGGTTAAAGGCGCTACAGTCTGGAACCGCACGACCGCTACGGTCGCAGGTTCGCATCCTGCCTCAGGCATGGATGTGTGTGATGTCCTTAGGTTAGTTAGGTTTAAGTAGTTCTAAGTTCTAGGGGACTGATGACCAAAGATGTTAAGTGCCATAGTGCTCAGAGCCATTTGAACCATTTTTTTACAAATCATATACAACCACTCACTTGACGAAAGGCCTGTTCCTAAAGACTGGAAAGTTGTGAAGGTCACACAAATATTCAAGAAAGGAAATAGGGGTAACCCATTGAATTAAAGAGCCATATCACTGACCTCAATTTGCAGTAAGATTTTGGAGCGTATACTGTACTTGAACATTATGAATCACCTTGATGAAAATGACTTATTGATATATAACAAACACGGATTCAGAAAGCAACGTTGTTGTGCAACACAGCTAGCTGTTTATTTCTATGATATAATGAGTGCTGTCGACAAGGGATCTCAGATCGATTCCATATTCCTAGATTTTCAGAAGGCTTTTGATACCGTTCCTCACAAGAGACTATTAATCAAATTGCTTGCATACGGAGTATTAACTCAGTTTGGATTCGTGATTTCCTCTCAGATAGGTCACAGTCCGTAATGATAGACGGTAAATCATCGAGTAAAACAGAGTTGATATCTGGCGTTCCGCAACGTAGTTATATAGCCCCCTGATGTTCCTGATTTACATAAATAATCTACGAGTAGGTGACAATCTGAGCAGCCCCCTTAGATTGTTACCAGATGACGCTGTAATTTACCGTCTAGTAAAATCATCAGACGATCAGTTCCAATTACAAAATGATCTAGAGAGAATTTAAGGTGGTGCGAAAAGTGACAATTGGCACTAAACAAAAAAAAAAACAAAAAAAATAAAGTGCGGGTTTATCCACATGGGTACTAAAAGAAATCGGAGAAATATTGGGTATACGATAAACCGCACGAATCTAAGGGCTGTCAATGCGGCTAGATACCTAGGAATTACAATTACGAGCAACTGAAATTGGAAAGACGACATAGATAATATTGTGAGGAAGGCGAAACAAAGACTGCACTTTGTTGGCAGAACACTTAGAAGGTGTGACAAACCCACTAAAGAGACAGCCTACATTACACTTGTCCGTCCTCCGCTGGAATATTGCTGCACAGTATGGGATCTTTACCAGGTAGAATTGACGGAGGACATCGAAAAAGTGCAAAGAAGGACAGCTCGTTTCGTGTTATCGCGCTGTAGGGGTGTCATTGATATGGTACGCGAGTTGGGGTGGCAGTCACTGAAACAAAGGAGGTTTTCATTGTGGCGAAATCTGTTTTTGAAATTTCAATCACCAACTTATTCTTCTGAATGCGAAAATATTTTGTTGACACACACCTACGTAGGGAGAAATGAACATCATAATAAAATAAGAGGAATCAGAGCTCGAACAGAAAGATTTAGGTATTCTTTTTTCCCACGCGCCATTCGATAGTGGAATGGTAGAGAATTAGTAGGAAAATGTTTCGATGAATCTCTGCCAGGCACTTAGGTGTGAATAGCAGAGTATCATGTAGATTTAGATGTACATACGGGTATGTAGATATGGAGGTGACGGTGAACTTGGAGCCTGTGAAGACGTGGCCTAAGTGGACGATTTAAGAGCACAGCTGTGTACAATCGCGTGAGACGTGCAGCCATCAACGGAAATACACGACGCTTTTCCAAAGTACACAGAACTCAATACGTCGCTCTTAACGGAACAAAATGGACAGATGTAACGGTTATTTCTGCAGTGCCACAAGGGAGTGTGAGAGGCCTCTGCTATTTACAAAGTATGTAAATGGTGTAGTACGATGCTTCGTGTAATGTTCATGTAACATCCCTGCCCACATTTATTACATTTTTGTTGCTGTGTTTTAATGCACAGTATAGGGATATTTTGCTCCAAGAACCGAGTCTTTTATCACCTACATTTACTGCATAGATATTAATACACGGCTCCAGCGGTGCTGATGACGTTACTTGCAGCGAAAACAAGTTAATAATAATTTCAATATCACCCATTCTTCAGGAAATGCTAATTACAAATTTTAGTTGCTGTCAGGGCTTATTGATGGAATTGATGGACCGAAGGGTAGGCGCCAAACTCTTAAGAGAGCTGACGATTACAAAAACAGACATAATGTCTGATGGGATAACCGCAGTTCCAAAGAAACTGGTATAGGCATTCGTATTCAAATATAGACATATGTAAACAGGCAGAATACGGCGCAGCGGTCGGCATCGCGTATGTAAGACAAGAAGAGCCTGACGCGGTTGTTATGATGTTGCAGTCGGCGCACGAGCGATGGGATAAACCACCTCCGAGGTAGGGGAGTTTTCCGTACAAACATTTCATGAGTGTGCCGTGATTCCGATTAAACATCAAATTCAAATACCTTCAACATTTCGCGGCCCTGTCAGCAACTGTGTATATATTAATTTAAATTTGAATAATTAACGGCCTCAGTTGCACCGTTTACCTACAATTTACCTAGGTTTCAGTGTATTAATTTATGGATTTGTAGTTTTAGCTTCACGATGTCCACTATGGAAAGACGGTAGTTACTGTTATTCTGAAGAAGGTTCAGTTACACCTACCCAAACCTAGGTAAATTCTAGGCAAACGGTGCAACTGAGGCTGTTAATTATTAAAATAAAAATTAAAACGTCAAATCTCTGACGTCGCTACGGCCAGTAAAAGATCCTACAAGAACGGGACCAACGTCGACTGAAGAGAATCTTTCAACGTGACAGAAGTACAAAACTGCAAGCAACGTCATCAGCACCGCTGTAGCTGTGTATTAATATTTAAGCAGTAAATGTAGGAGATAAAAGACTCGGTTCTTGGAGCAAAATCTTCCTATACCGTGCATTAAAACACAGCAACAAAAATGTAACAAACGTGGGCAGGGATGTGACATGAACGTTACACGAAGCATCCTACTACACCATTTCCATACTTTGTAAACAGCAAAGGCCTATCACACTTCCTTGTGGTACTGCTGAAATAACCGTTACATCTGTCCATTTTGTTCCGTTAAGAGCGACGTGTAGAGTTCTGTCCGTACGGAAGTCTTGTAGCCTGCTAAGGACACAGGATCAGCCCCGCACCACTCTGTGGGACGGTTTAGGTGGGACTTGGAGGCGAGGACAGTGGGTGCTGTTGGATGGTGACGAGGTGTACGTTCCACATCAGTAATGAGTCGAGCGGTAGTGCTAAGCATTTCACTGCCAGTCGATGTGGTGGGTTGGTTGCAGGTGGAGAGTGGGAAACCCGGGTAACGGAGGCGCCGACCGCTCAGCCACGCAGCCTGCAGAGCTGTGTCGCCAGTCGCGGTGCTGCGTGGAATTCCGGCAGTGTTCAGGGTGCGCCGCGGTTCCGCGCTGTGCGAATTACGGCGCCGTCAGAGCTCTGAGAGTCTGGGACCTGACTCAGCGCCGCCTTCAAACGAAGCCTCACAGCGCACGTCTCAGGCAGCAGTGGGCCTAATGTTTCTGTGTTTTATTTTCCGCCTGATGAATCTCTAAAACTGAAATGGTTCTCGGCTGTTTACAGACAAGATTGGATGCCCAGAAAACATTCAGTTGTAAGTACCGTTGTTTTTGTTAACTACTACAATAACATTACATAAAGCGTAACACATAATAACTTTTATTCCAAAATGTATTACGCATGAAAGCAATACACAGTTCCGCCCAACTTGACGTTCATTTTCATAACATCTTTAACAATCAACTGTACGCTTCTTTTAAGGTCTGTGAGCTGCATTTCAGCGATGAAGGTATATTAAGCAGTACGAGTATGTACCACCCAAGAACTGGCAAGCTGTTAACAGCACCATTGGATCGTCGACGCTCAAGGAAAGGTAGGTTAAAGAACCAAATGTTAGGCAGAGCCCTACATTTGCAAATTACTATTTCATAAGGAGGAAGCTGGTTGTATAGTTGCATCTGGTTTGATGTTAAACTTTTCTTTTTCAGATGCTATACCTTCACAGTTACTGGGATACGCTTCATGTTTGTCCAACATCAGCCTGAGAGGACCCCAAAAGTCGCAGCGAGCGACTAGAGAACAATGCCCCTCACATTCCATTCCAGAAAGTGTAGAAACGCAGGAGAAGTTGATAGGAGCGACTTGTTTCTGTAGTTTAGAGCAACTAAAAAGTAAAATAAGTGACGGTGATAAGCGTAGTGACTGGACTGTAGTTAACATGACAGTGTGTGCTTATTATTAAATAATCACAATCCTTAGCCAAGAGTTGTTTGCTACTCTGTATAAACAGTCATTTATTTCTCAGTGTTTTTATTAATGATGTGGAAGTGAAATGTCTTGGAAACATGAAACTTCCCAAAAAAGTCTGCAACACAAAAGAGGTGAGTGACGCTCTTAGGAAAATGTATTTGGTGTGTAGTAACGACGAGGTTCCTGTTGGTAATGCTCTCTCGTTCATTGAAGATAATTTGCAAAATTTAGTACAGAAGTTGCCAGAAATAGAAAGTGAAATATATTTTTCAAAGGAATAGGTTTCATTCCTGAAATGTGAAAGTTCGTCTCAGTTTGGATATTATGCTGACTCACTAATTATGTGCTGGTTAGTAAATGATATTACCCCACGTGAATATAAGTCTCCCAGAAGCACTGGCATCATTTCTATGCCAAATCCAAATACACTGTCCAGGCTTTGTACTAAACTTTTAACAAGACCAGTCATTGAAAAACAAAGTGATCGACTTATGAGTTATATCTCACAGAAATATGGAACATTTGCCTCACAGGATAAAACGGTATTTCTCTTAATTGATGAAATACATTTGAAAACCCAGCTTCATTACTAAGGTGGGAATATTGTATGTGGTGCCTGCAACTCTGACGAATGTTTCTGTGCAACCAGTGCTTAAGTTTTTATGATACAAATTTTAGATTCACCCTACAAGGATGTGGTATACATTCTCCCACTTAAAACAATGGAGGCTGATGTACATTTCTCATAAATAAAAAAAGTAATTCTTAAATTAGAAGCAGCTTGATTTAAGGTGATGGATTAGTGGCAGACAATAATTCAATTAATAGAAACCAATATCTAATTTCAGTACTTCGCCAGAAGTAGAGGAAAAACGCTGTCACCCTGCCCACTGTACTATTTTGTGGATACAGTTCATGCTGTAAAGTGTATCTGTAACAACTGGTTCAATGAAAAGGAGCAGATTCTGTGTTTTCTTGATTTCAGTGAGAGCCTGAGGGGAGGTTTTGCATCATTCACAGCACTAAAAGATCTACACATCATTGAAAAAGATGATTTATTACAATACGGAAACTCTCTAACTTTAAAATCTCGGTTTACAACTTCAATTGAAAAGCAAAATGTTAAATTAGTGCTTCGTATTTTTAATGATATGACAGTAGTTGCATTGCAGACTAGGCTTGAAGAAAGGAATTAAAAAGCACTGTGACATTTATAAAAAGAGTAAATCTTTGGTGGTGTATTGTGAATTTGAATACATTACTCCAGTGTCAGAGGCTATGAAATATTTTATAGAAACCTGTAACTTGTAATTCCCATCAGATATTTGATTTTTTAAAGAGCTTTGTGTCTTGGTTAGATTAAGACATGGGTTGAATGATAACAGGAAACTTTCTAAAGGGACACACTTTGCTCCAAATCGTACAACAGCCACTTTGATTGATTTCAGTAGCTATTGGCTGTCTGACAAAAACAGTTCCTATTTGCCTCTTGGAAGAGTGCAGACTGACAGTTAGAAAGGTTTGGTAAAAACCGCCAGCTAAGTGGGGGAAATTACCACATTTCTCTTAGACAGGTTTTTAAACCAACCAGAAACTTAGGGTGCGGAGCATGTTTTCTCTTTTAGTACAGTTTAATGTAGTTGGAATGTGGTTATTAAGGTGTCAGATATTTTTCAAGCAACTTTTGAAATCCAGGAGACACCAGGTGCTGAAGAATCTTCCTGTGAGTATTTCAAAGTAATTCTAATTTCAGATGAAGTAAAGCAGGATTATCATTTTAGAATGGCAAAGGATCGAGGAGGCTTGGCATATCCCAAAGATTATGTAGTGGCATGTGAACTTATGATTATTTAACTTTTCAAAAAATTGTATAAGGAAATGAAATTTTGTTTCTGTAGCAGGCAAATTGAAGGTGTGTGCTTTTGAAGGTAGCATCCTGTAATATTCCCAGTGATTTGTTTAGCACAAACAGACATAGTCTTGAATCTGTCAGGTCTTCCTTACTGCTCTGTTGTGTAAATATAGTATTAAATAATTATACTAAGAGAAGTAGTGATACAACTACGAAGGAAAATATAAATGTTTTAAATGAATGAAAAATGTGACTAAACTGTACTTTAATTTTTAATGACATGTAAGACAGTGTTTGGATTTCATATTATGAGGTAAAGTAAAAAGTCATTTTATATTTTTATTTTATTACATTCCTTTTCTTCCCACACCCTCGCTTTCTTTATGTGTGTGCGTGGTTTTTTGTTCTGTCTGTCTGTCTGTGTGTTTGCGTGTGTGTGAAAATTGTATGTAACACAATTTCTCAATTATTTTAAAGAGTCATGAAAGTTTGTTTCCTTACTCATTGATGACATTACATGAATCAATAGATTTCGATTCATTTGCATAATTTGTGTGCAGCTTCTTTAAATGTGTATTCATATGAAACAAAATTTTGGTGGTTAGGTTTCAGGTAATTTGGTAATTTTACAGTAACAGGAAATGAACATAGTATACTCCTGCTGTATTTTGCAATTAGTGATTCACATCTGAGCTTGTTTTCGATTAAAATTTGTTAATATCTTATTCTGATCATATATGTATTACATAAAACATCCGCTGACGTGGATCGCTAATTGTAACGTAAAAAGGCGCAAATTAGATTTATGTATTGTCACTCTATGAGTTATGTTAAAATTACAATGTTGCACCCCAAAGAAATCGAAATATTGTGAATATGAGATTTGCAGTTATAGTAGACAACAGTGAAGGAAATTATGACCATGTTTATCTTAGGTTTTTTTGAAAAGCCAATTTACAAACTACACAAAGAACAATACTAACACCTCTTCCTCTTTCTGCACTCAACATCTCACTCATTATTGAAGGATGCTGACTCAGTTTTTCAGGGTAGCAAACAGGAAGATGCGGTACAGAAAATGGCCCAGAGATCACCAGTGTGTGTGTGTGTGTGTGTGTGTGTGTGTGGGTGGGTGGGTGGGTGTGTAGTGAGTGAAGTGTTATGAAACAATCTGTGTATAGTGTGTGCAGTGACTGATAGTGAGATATGATTGAAGTGTGGCATTACATTATTTAATAAGTTATGTGTAAAGGAAGTATTGTATACCAGGAGTAAATCTAATGCCATGTATCGACTTGTGCTACACCTTGTGTTTGGATTGTATTGGTTTTCCTTTTCTTCCCCTGACATGTTTGTTGATATGTTGCCTGTCATTAAGTGGCTGCTTGGTTGTCTTGTCCCTCTGCTTTCGACATCTGCGTTTTTGCTTCCGGGAAATTGCTATGTAGGAAGTGAGATCTTTGACCAGTTGTAACCTCGTGTGGTGGCGGGGAAGCAGGGGCGTGCGCTCAGAGAGTCTGGTGGACACGGGAGGGCAGTGTGGCTCTCCAGCGCGAAGCAGGTGTGGTCGGTTGAACCGAATCGCCACGTGATGTATGTCGGTTGTGTGTAACGAGCGGGTCGAGTTGACGGAAGAGCTCCCCGCGTGTTGGTTGTATACAGAATCGCCCCACGAGTAGTTGCTGTTCATTTCGCCTTGGTGGGACGTTAGCAAGCTTCTTTAAATCCTCCGTTTCAACACTGGAGTTTAAAAGGAGACACCTACCATGAAGGTGCGGTCACTACCCGTCAATGTTGCAGAGAAGACGTGAACTCCGGTGACAGAGCGTGTCGTCGCGTGACCGTGGCGTGTTGGGTACGCTGGCGACGCGTGCGCGGTCGGATGAGTGGATCCTTGCCATCGGAGGTCGTGTACAGCCTGTTCGAGCATAACTGCAAGTTAAGTTCGCAGAAGGTTTAATCATTAAGTAATAAGTCTGCGTAACCAGCGTCTCATCGGCCTTGTGGCCTCCGGCGACCGGGTTTCCTGTCCCTGGCTCTGGTATAACTGAGGACAGTGATCTTTCCTCCTCCTCTCGCCACTGTCCGATGGGAGGTGTAGCTTTGGCAGTTTAATTGTTTCGTTATTCTGTTGTGGGTTATGAGTAAATCCATGCTTCTTGTTGGTTGATCATTCAGGACTGAGTGGTGTAATGTTTCCTTGCACGAGGTTAGCTCTAATTGTATCAGCAAGTTAAGCCATCTTATTACAAGTTTTCGCTGACTAAAAGTCGGTGCAGTGACCAGGCTGAGAGTGGCAATTGTGTTTACGAGCGTATTTAAATTGGTCAGTATTGTGTCTAGCCTGAGCATCCCTGAGTGGGTGATTTACTAATGTTCTTTTTTTTTTTTTTTTAATTTTTGTATTGCTATAAATTATTTTGATTGCGTTAGTGGCGTGTTTTAAAAGGCTGTTTATTGCCGTACTGCTAGTTTCTGTAAGATACGAATAAAACATTTGTGAAAATCTCGACAGTAAACTACTAGAAATTTGGCCCCGTTTCCCAACTTGTGGTGTGGCTTGTAGTAACCGTAACCACTGTGTGTGTCAGTCTCTAACTAACTTATTTTAAATTGATCTAAATTTCTAAATACTTTGACATGTCCTATATCCCTGAAAAAAGAAATCTATGGATGAATAAAGCTACTACTACTACTAGATTTTGCAAGAAGCAGGAAGTAATGGTACATTCACTTAATTGGACAGTCGGTGTTGCAAGGCCTGCCAAAGCGCCGATACTGTATGACGTTATTTCGCACGCTGTGAGGCTTTGTTTCTAGGTGGCGTTACCTGAATACGGCGAGCTTTACGCTACAAACTGCACGAGTTAACGATCGTTCACGACAAGTGTGAGGCTGCCCACCGTGCTGCCATCTTGTGGCGACGGCTTGCAGCAAGGGGTAGTTGCGTGGCGCGCCGCTCGATGGCAGCACCAGCCATAACTGATTTCGATTTCTAACATTATGCAGGAACTTGTCTTAACCAACTGAAGTTCTCACAGTTGCATCCATTACTTAATTTGTTTCATTTACACAGCTGATATATGTGTTGTGTGCCTCGTTGCAGAGGAAATTATGTCCGAAATGGACAGAGCTAAATCAGAACTGTAAATCAGACTGCAATACATCTTGAATATTTCCAGGTTATACAGAATTGGAAGGTAAGCTCAACATCCATTCGAGGGTTGGATTCCCTCACTTCTTCGTCGACGAGTTTCACTGCCTGGGCTACTCTCAGGGTGCACCCTCGACGTGGAAGATCCCCACCCTTGCCTTGCCGTCTGCTCGTCGTCCGTACTGCTCGCCGCCGCCGCCGCCTGGTCGCCGCCTGCCGGTGCTCGCCGCCGCCGCCGCCGCCGCCGCCGTCGTTTGGTTGCCGCCTGCCGGTCCTCGCCGCCACCGCCGTTTGGTCGCCGCCTGCCGGTCCTCGCCGCCGCCGCCGCCTGGTCGCCGCCTGCCGGTGCTCGCCGCCTGCCGCCTGCCGCCGCCGCCGCCGCCGCCGCCGCCGCCGCCTGGTCACCGCCGCCGCCTGGTCACCGCCGCCGCCGCCGCCCTTCTCGCGCGCCGCCACCATGTCCCAACCCACCACCACTACCACTATCATTTTCACCTCTCCCTCCGCTGCTCCAACCACCATCACATGGAGCTCATCCTCCACCCCACTTCCCGTCCTTCCTTCTCTCCCTGTCCACCCCACCCCTGCGCCACTTTCGGCTGTACCCACCCCCAACTCCTCTTCCCCTATCACTGTCGCCCCATCGCCAGCTACTGACTTTCCGCCGCTCCCCGCACCGCCTCCGACAGGCTCCAAGCCAGCACGGATCTCTGCTCGACGTTCCACAGTCTCAGTGACACCCACGCCCCCACCGTCTGCGTCTTCCGCTGCTCAGGGTGGTCCTGCCCCCCGCCATCTCCCCCTGCAACCCGTCCCCCTGCCCCCTCCCCACCCAGTGGTGTCCACGAAACCTTCCAAGCGCCCGAATGCTGACCCTTCCCCCGAAGTCTCCTCCAAAAAAAACCCCCAATCCCCGTGACCCACCCACTCCCATGGACGCGGCCCCGACCCCCGCCCCCGCCACGCCTGCCACCCACACCTTTGTCCTCTCCAATCCTGACCCTCAATTCCTTGATGCCCGCTCCCTCACTCTCGCCATCCGGAAATACTGCCCCAATGCTCCCATCTCCCAACTGATTCCTCGCAAGGACTCGGTCCTCATAAAATCCCCCAATGCTTCCTTCCACACCGACCTCCTCTCCCGCATCCCTCATATCCAATTTGGCCAACGTGCAACCCTCACCCCCTACCACACCCCGTCCTCTCCCCGTCAGCCTCAACCTCCCCGACGTCCGCCGACCTTCACCGCTGTGATCACGAAGCTTAGCCCCGTGATCACGGAGGCTGAGGTGTTGGCGGAACTCAACTCCGGGCCCGACATCGAAATCCGCTCGGCCCGTCGCATCTTCAATGATGTCGGGCCGACTTTTCTCATGCGGATATTCACTGAATCCTCCTCCTCCATTGACCGCCTCCTCACCGAGGGAGCCCTCATCTACAATCAGCGCCATAAGGTGGACCCCTCCCGTTCCCCAGTCCAGTCCTACCGCTGCCAACGCTGTCTCACCTACAACGACCACGTTACCTCGGCCTGCAAGAACCCCCCTACTTGTCCCCACTGCAAAGCTTCCCACTTCCTCAAGCATTGCCCCAACCTCACCTCTCCCCCCTCCTGCAACACTTGTAATGAACCCCATCCTACCTACTCCTCGAAGTGTAAAGCGAAACCTCCACCAGTAACCCCTGAGCTCACCGTCCCTGTCCGTCCTGTTGATGACCCCATCCACCCCAACAACTCGCTCCGCCCTCCCCCTACTGCTGAGGACATCATCCGTTTCACCACCATTGTGCTCCAAAACATCCACCCCTTCCAGCGCTCCCACACTCTTTCCCAAATCGCCCTCGCTGCCCGTTCCATCTTCCATCTTACCACCTATGCCACTTACTCCCACAACCAGGCCCACTTCACCTTCACCCCCCTCACCACCCTCGTCTAACTCTCCACTCCCATGGTACAACAACCGTACCGTATCCTGTACCACAACGTTCGCTCCCTGCCCACCCACAAACTCCTCTTCCTCCACACCCTACGTCAGCACCGCATGGATGCCTTCGTCCTCAATGAAACCTTCCTTCAGCCCCGTATCTCCGTCTCCACTGCCCCTTACACCCTACATCGCACCGATAACCCGTACCCTCTGGCACGTGGCGGAGTTGCTATAGGCCACCTCAAGCACCTCCCAGTCCGGCCCCAACCTCTCCTTAACAATCCTGCCGAGCATCTCACCCTCAGCCTCTTCTTCCCCGCCCTTACCATCACCTGTGCCACCATTTATGTCCGCCCTCGCACCCCCATCCCATACGATTTCCTGGCCCACATTGACCGCACCTTCTCCACCTACATGATTGCCGCCGACCTCAATATCCACAGCCGTGATCCTGCCGACCTCCGGCGGTGGCATCAGTTTCTCACCACTCTCCAGGGAGACCTGGTTCCCCTGCCCCAGCACACCCCGCCCGAATCCAACACCACTCCTGATGTAGTCCTTGCCTCTCCCAACCTTCTTGGGCGCATCACCGCGGATGTCCTTGACCTCATTGGCAGTGACCATGCTCCTGTCCTCCTCACTATCTTTACCGGTCGCCATCCCCGCCACACTCCTCGCCCTGACGTCCCTCCTAAACTTGTCCATGATTACTCCCGTGCCAACTGGGATGCCTACCGGGATTCCATTCACACCCAGGTTGACAGCCACGACCTTACCCTCCAGTCTCCTGATGACATCTCTCGCACTGCTGCCTTCCTGCACCAGACCTTGTCTGACGCCGTCGCCACCCATATCCCCACCAAAGCCATCGACCCTCACCGCCCTGCCCTGCCTCCACAGGCCGTCCTTCTCCTTCGGGAGTCCCACCGCCTCTACCGCTCTTTTCTCCGCACTCGTGACCGGGATACACTTACCCGCCACCGGCAATTACAGCGACACATCCGCAACCTGCTTGTTGCGAAGAAACGCCGAGCCTGGCGCCAGACATGTACACACCTCAACACCACGCTCCCCATCAACTCTTCCAAGTATTGGTCTGCTTTCCACCGCCTTACTGGGAACCGCCCCACCCCACAGTACCCTCTCCTCCTTAATGACCGTCCCTTTCCTGACAACCTCAGTAAGGCCAACCACTTTGCCTCCCACCTCTCTGATGTTTTTTCCATCCCAGATGATCCCCACTTTGATTATTCCCTCTTCCCTGATGTCATGGACTGTACGGATACCTCTGTTCCTCCCCTTGCTCCTAGCTTCCAGTACTTGGGCCACACCCCACCATCTGCACTTAACACTCCCATCACTACACAGGACATCAGCCTCACACTCCGCACTAAACGCAACACTGCTCCCGGCCACGACTGCGTTACCTACCGCCACCTCAAACACTGCCCTCCCTCCTTCCTTTCCCTCCTTGCCGCCCTCTACAATGTCATCCTTGCCACTGGCTTCTGTCCCGACCTGTGGAAAACCTCCCGTATCCTGATGTTCTCCAAACCCAATAAGCCTCCATTTGATGCCTCTTCCTATCGTCCTATCTGTCTCACGTCGGTGTTCAGCAAGCTCTTGGAATCCATCCTTTCCCGGCGCATCCATCTCCACCTCCATCAAAACCACCTCCTCCCAAACACCCAATGTGGCTTTCGACCTTCCTTCTCTGCTGATGACCAACTCCTCCGCCTCACTCATCTCCTCTCCCTCCAGCTTAACTCCTGTCGCTCCGCCATTTTTGTCTCACTTGACCTTGAAAAGGCCTACGACCGTGTCTGGCATCCCGGTCTCCTGTTTAAACTCCAAACCTACGCCCTTCCTATCAATTACATCCATCTGGTGGCCTCCTTCCTCTCCCGCCGCCCCTCCTACGTTACCATCCATCATGCCAATTCCCGCACCTTCTACCCCTCTGCTGGTGTGCCCCAGGGCTCTGTCCTCTCCCCTCTCCTCTACCTCCTGTACACGGCAGATATGCCCCAACCCCCCCTCCCGTGCACCTCTTGCAATATGCTGATGACACCGCATTCCTCGCCCTCGCTCCTACCCTCCAACGGTCCCAACGCCTTCTCCAGAATCACCTTGACCTTTTTGCTGCATGGTGTAACCAATGGCTCCTGAAACTAAATCCTTCCAAGACCCAGGCAATCATCGTAGGTCGTACCACTCGCTCCTTCCGGCTCCTGGATTTCTCCCTTACTGTCTGCGCACGTCCTGTCCATCTCACCCCCACCCTCACCTACCTTGGCCTCACCATTGACCGTCACCTCACCTGGATCCCTCATCTCCGATCCATCCAATCCAAAGCCCACAACCGCCTCCGCCTCCTCAAACTCCTCTCTGGCCGGACATGGGGGTTGCACCCCTCTACCATCCTCCACACTACAAATCCTTAATCCGTCCCATCCTCTGTTATGCCAGTCCTGCCTGGATATCTGCCCCCCCAAATTCTATCAGTCCCTCCAGATCCTTGAGCGTCATGCACTCCGCCTCGCCTTCCGTATCCGCCTCCCGTCCCCCACGCGGATCCTCTATGATCTCATTCCTTTCCCCCATCTGCTCCTATTCCTCGAACATATCCGCATCCTCTACACCTCCCGCCGTCTTGAACCCCCTCACCCCCTGGTTGCTCCTCTCCTCTCCCATCCCCGCCCCCTGCCACGTCTTCACCGTTGTGTCCCCCCCTACCCTCCATCTCTACACCCTCCATCTCCTTTCCCGAGGTGGCTTCCGTCAACTCCCCCTCCCGGATGATGCCCTCTCTCCCTCCATTTATCCTTCCTATCGACTCTGATCCTCCATCCCCCTCCTTTCCTCTGTCCTTTCCCTGGGCTCCCTCTCCCCCCCACTTCTGTCCTGTTCTTCCCCCCACTACACCTCTCCCTACCTCCCTTCTCCCCCCCAGTCCTTTTGTATTCCCCTCCTCTGCCTACCCCACTCCCTGTCGCGTCTGCCCCCCACCCCTCTTATGGGTCCTCATCCTCCTTCAGCTCCTTTCCCGGCTCCCCCCTTCGCTTTTACTCTCCTTTCCCCCCCTTTTTCGTTTTCCCATCTTCTGTCCAGTTTCCCCCCACCTGCTCTCGACTGTGGTGTCACATTTGCCAACTTTTTAGTGCAGTGTTCCAGTGACTATTCAGTGTTGTTTGTCTTTCTCATGTTGCGAACAGAAACCATGCTGTCGCTCGGTGTGAATTTTATTTCCTTTGCGAACAGAATCCAGACTGTCGCCGTGTTTTTTAATTGTCTATTGTTTTCCCTGTCTACTTCGTATGTATTTTTATTAGCGTCATCATCCCTGTGTTGTTGTTTTAAGTTCCACGATTTCTTTTCGCCTTGTTACTCTCTAAGTCTCCGATTTTATCGCCTGTTGTTTTTCTTATTTGTTCTCTTGCTCTTTGTCACAAAATCTGTCGGCTGAAGAGCGGCGTACTAAGCTGCTGCCAGCCCGTCCCCTTCGGGGGGAATTGAAATTCAATAAATGAAAAAAAAAAAAAAAGCTCAACATCTTACAAGTTTTCGCCGGCTCCCTTTGCTTTGTTTTATTATTGCTCAAGTAACAACTAATATATGAGATAAAATATGTTGCTACGTTTCTTCATTTACTGAAGAAGGGTCTATACAAGGGCGATGTACTTGAGGACAATATTATGGAAATGGAAGAGGATGTAGATGAAGATGAAATGGGAGATATCATACTGCGTGTAGAGTTTGACAGAGCACTGAAAGACCTGAGTCGAAACAAAGCTCTGGGAGTAGACAACATTCCATTAGAACTACTGACAGCCCTGGGAGAGCTAGTCCTGACAAAACTCTACCATCTGGTGAGCAAAATGTATGAGACAGGCGAAATACCCTCAGACTTCAAGAAGATTATAATAATTCCAATCACAAAGAAAGCAGGCGTTGACAGATGTGAAAATTACCGAACTATCAGTTTAATAAGTCACTGCTGCAAAATATTAACGCGAATTCTTTACAGACGAATGGAAAAACTAGTAGAAGCCGACCTCAGGGAATATCAGTTTGGATTCTGTAGAAATTTCGGAACATGTGAGGCAATACTGACCCTACGACTTATCTTAGAAGCTAGATTAAGGAAAGGCAAACCTACATTTCTAGCTTTTGTAGACTTGGAGTAGGCTTTTGACAATGTTAACTGGAATACTCTCTTTCAAATTCTGAAGGTGGCAGGGGTAAAATACAAGGAGCGGAAAGCTAGTTATAATTTTTACAGAAACCAGATGGCAGTTATAAGAGTCGAGGCAAATCAAAGGGAAGCAGTGGTAAGGGAGTGAGACAGGGTTGTAACCTCTCCCCGATGTTATTCAATCTCTATATTGAGCAAGCAGTGAAGGAAACAAAAGAAAAATTTGGAGTAGGTATTAAACTCCAAGGAGAAGAAATAAAAACTTTGAGGTTCGCCGATGACATTGTAATTCTGTCAGAGACAGCAAAGGACTTGGAAGAGCAGTTGAACGGAATGGACAGTGTCTTGAAAGGAGGATATAAGATGAACATCAACAAAAGCAAAACATGGATAATGGAATGTAGTCGAATTAAGTCGGGTGGTGCTGAGGGAATTAGATTAGGAAATGACACATTTAAAGTAGCAAAGGAGTTTTGCTATTTGGGGAGCAAAATAACTGGTGATGGTCGAAGTAGAGAGGATATAAAATGTAGACTGCCAATGGCAAGGAAAGCATTTCTGAAGAAAAGAAATTTGTTAACATCGAGTATAGATTTAAGTCTCAGGAAGTCGTTTCTGAAAGTATTTGTATGGAGTGTAGCCATGTACGGAAGTGAAACATGGATGATAAATAGTTTGGACAAGAAGAGAATAGAAGCTTTCGAAATGTGGTGCTACAGAAGAATGATGAAGTTTAGATGGGTAGATCATATAACTAATGACGAAGTATTGAATAGGATTGGGGAGAAGAGAAGTTTGTGGCACAACTTGACTAGAAGGAGGGATGGGTTGGTAGGACATGTTCTGAGGCATGAAGGGATCACCAATTTAGTATTGGAGGGCAGCGTGGTGGGTAAAAATCGTAGAGGGAGACCGAGAGATGAATACACTAAGCAGATTCAGAAGGACGTAGGTTGCAGTAGGTACTGGGAGATGAAGAAGCTTGCACAGGATAGAGTAGCATGGAGAGTTGCATCAAACCAGTCTCAGGACTGAAGACCACATCAACAACGACATGTTGCTACGAAAAGAGCCCTGAAATACCTTTTAGTGATGCTGTGCTGCGACTTTCTTTGGATCATTAATGTTCAACAAAACAAAATATATTATGTTCTTATCATTTTGGATCTGGCTTTCTATTAAAGGAACATTTTTTCGTTACTGTAACGTGCCATAAAGTTCAACATATCTTCCTTACTTTACAGTTATTGAAAAGGTTAATGAAAATTATTTCATTATCAATACTGTTCCTACAGTATGCAATGATTGTTCAACATGAAAATTTTGCAGTGGATTTTAGTTATCAGTAAAATACCAATAAGTACCACGAATAACACGAGAACATGAGACTATTATCATAGAAAAAGATGTTTTTACTATAAGGTTTGCCAGGCCAGAACTACGCACAGCAAGATTTCTTTTATGTTATGAAGATAAATTATCTTTTTGCACTCTTAATAATATATCATCAGCAGCCAGCATCAACCTGTGAAACACATCATAAAATCTGCTGCTCTGCTCTGCAATTGCGAAAGCTGAAACAAATAATTTTAGTTTACTATTACCTGTCCACTTCTATGCGGTATGATTGGTTTCATATAATGCAGTTTGAATGCGCCGCGGCAGCGGCTCGTTCGTTCGTAGCGCAGTTCTGCACCACGAGTAATATTTAAATAACTGAATATGTCTTAAAAGGATGGGATAAAATATCGGGCAAGCTTATTACAAATCATAATGCAAGTTTTCACCAAGTAACTCTATTCAAAACATTTAAACAGATTAAATTATTACACACCTTTACAATGAGAATGGCGTACGTCTCTCAATCTTGACAAAAGAATGCTACGCAAGCATACAATATAACGTCACAGGCTCTTCCTACTCACATAACTCCAAGAAGACGACAGAGAAATTAATATTCGGTCACTACTATTTATACTTGTCACATATTCTCATCTTTGTTTGATATTTAATAAGTATCGTCTGTGGCGGTTTCAGTACTCGCCGACACAGATATTATCTTAAAAGAAAATCAGTACATAATTCTATACAAGAACAGAACATGACACATAATGCTTTCTCTTTATTACATAAAATTCACACAATCGTTGTCCACGCAATTATAATCATCCAGTTCAATTATTCTTTTCTCCCTTTTTTTACCACATATAATATGTGTTTTGCTAAGAGACATTACAAAGGCACTTAGATTGTGTCACAGTATGTGTGCTTTAATATAGAGAGGATGGCCAACTTGCTGTGTATTCGTGTTAGCATGATGTTCAGTTGTTCAGGAACAACGTAATTTCAGTAGACATGATGCCAATCTACGGCACAGAAAGTTCACTGTATGCAGTACTGAATCCCTAGCAGACTGTAATTTATTTATGCAGCTTTGTAACTCAAAATACCGAGTCATATTGGTTGATTTGTTCTGAAATAAACTGACAGTAATCGCATGTGTGCGTTAGTATTAATGGCAATCTTGCCCTTTGGGCATTATCATATGCAGCTGATAAAAAAGTTTTTGTCATTATTTCAAAGTCTGCGGACTCCATTTCACTGAGGACCTCATTCTGAGACTTGGTGAATATTTCGACAGATCCACAGTAAAGAAATGTACTGTGCCTCTTCTGAAACCTCGTCTTAAACCAGTAACTGTACCATCGATTCTGTCTGTTTGAATTACCTCTCGTCAGCTTCTTGTTCAATAGAAGCGATGGAAAACAGAAACTTTGAACTAGCTATTGCAGCCAATTTGGCGACTTGTGCCCAGTATGAACAGGAAAGACGTTTCGTGGACTTAAATGGCTTTCTTTAGTCCTTAGATCCGCTAAAGCTATCCAAAGATTGGCATGCTATAAAGTCATACAGTGTAATTAGTTTTGCTCTAATAGAAACGACAGATACTCTTACACTTTCATGTTCTGTCGTGGTGAATACTGGCCCGACTACGCAGTTACATGTTGGTAAAAGTGAACCACAAAACTTGGTACAAGGACGTTCCCATTAACTCTGAACCATTAGACCCTGGTATGCATACCTTGGGTTCACCAGAACTGCAGACAGTTTTAACTTTTAATTACTATTTGAAAGTTTTTAAAATTGTGCCCCAACTTATCAGGTATGCTCCCTAGCAGTTTCCAGTAACACGGTAAAGGTACCCTTAGAAATCAAGATTAGTTTTAAGTGACACTTACATTTTCGTCTTTATACACACACTTACATAACATGGGCCCGATGTAAGCTATGGATCATGTTGTAGTGTTATCAAATTAAATTGTGATGTAATCGACAACATTTTGTGGGAATTCGGAGAATGCGCTATTGGTACACCTAAACATTGTTATCATGGCACATAATATAATTGTTACAACTCACAACAGATAGCATATCCCTGTGTTGTGTAACAGAGTGAAATATTGTAGTGGGTTATTACGAGTATGTGAAGCAATACAGTAATGTTGTGGGAGTTTGCTGCTCAGCAGTGGTGTGTTTGATATTCGATACGAGCGAGAAGGAAAGGTGTCACTTTTAACACTAAACAATAAAATGAACAACAGTTACAATCCTTCAGTTGACAGAAGAAGAGAGGTTATTTATTCACATTATTTTTTCAGATATAATGTCAGGATATACATCTATAAAAAGGAGCAGGAAAGGAGATAGCATACACTTATCAAGACCAAATTTTGAATCAGTTGTTAGTCAATGGGGAGCTGATAATGATGATTTTCTTTTAGATAAAGTATAGCTTCAGATGAAAACCATGAAGTTGGTCCTCAGGGAGCGGCATGCAGCTCTCTGAGTGGAGAACAGACTAGTAGTGATGATAGTGATAGTGATGATGATGATGATGATGATTATGAGGATGATGTAGGTAATAATGCCTCTGGACAAATAAACATAAAAATGCTAACATATATATTGCTCCAAATGGTATGCAATGGAGTAAGTGCCCCTCAGTGCCGAATGAAATACCTGCACACAATTTGGCGAAATTTAGTTAGTGTTAGTGTTAGTGACGATGATGATGATAATGATGACACTGACATAGGTAATAATGCCTCGGGACAAATAACCAGTGAAAATGCTACCATATATATTGCTCCAAATGGTAAGCAGTGGGGTTAGTGCCCCCAGTGCCGAATAAAATGCCTGCACATAATTTAGTGAATAAGTATTCCAGGACCAGCAAGGGGCATAATCACTAACACCCCCAAAGATGCTTAGGATTTATTTACTCCTCTAGCCATTGCGGATGAAATTGTGATACGCACAAACTTAGAAGCAAGAAGAGTTTTTGTGCAAAGAAAAATAAACTGGAATGATGTAGCTAGAGACGAAATGTTCGCCTTCTGGGTGATTTTACTTCATATTGGAGAGGATAAGGTTTGGGATGTTCCAATCAAGGAACTTTTTCAGGGAAGGTATTGCAATCCGCTATGTAGAGCTACAATGACTGTGAGTCGGTTTCAGGCAATAAGAAGATTCATTAGAATCGATGACAAAAGAACAAAGAGGCTAGGTTACAAACCGATAAGCTTGATCTTGTATCCTATGACAAACAGAAAATACACTCCTGGAAATGGAAAAAAGAACACATTGACACCGGTGTGTCAGACCCACCATACTTGCTCCGGACACTGCGAGAGGGCTGTACAAGCAATGATCACACGCACGGCACAGCGGACACACCAGGAACCGCGGTGTTGGCCGTCGAATGGCGCTAGCTGCGCAGCATTTGTGCACCGCCGCCGTCAGTGTCAGCCAGTTTGCCGTGGCATACGGAGCTCCATCGCAGTCTTTAACACTGGTAGCATGCCGCGACAGCGTGGACGTGAACCGTATGTGCAGTTGACGGACTTTGAGCGAGGGCGTATAGTGGGCATGCGGGAGGCCGGGTGGACGTACCGCCGAATTGCTCAACACGTGGGGCGTGAGGTCTCCACAGTACATCGATGTTGTCGCCAGTGGTCGGCGGAAGGTGCACGTGCCCGTCGACCTGGGACCGGACCATAGCGACGCACGGATGCACGCCAAGACCGTAGGATCCTACGCAGTGCCGTAGGGGACCGCACCGCCACTTCCCAGCAAATTAGGGACACTGTTGCTCCTGGGGTATCGGCGAGGACCATTCGCAACCGTCTCCATGAAGCTGGGCTACGGTCCCGCACACCGTTAGGCCGTCTTCTGCTCACGCCCCAACATCGTGCAGCCCGCCTCCAGTTGTGTCGCGACAGGCGTGAATGGAGGGACGAATGGAGACGTGTCGTCTTCAGCGATGAGAGTCGCTTCTGCCTTGGTGCCAATGATGATCGTATGCGTGTTTGGCACCGTGCAGGTGAGCGCCACAATCAGGACTGCATACGACCGAGGCACACAGGGCCAACAACCGGCATCATGGTGTGGGGAGCGATCTCCTACACTGGCCGTACACCACTGGTGATCGTCGAGGGGACACTGAATAGTGCACGGTACATCCAAACCGTCATCGAACCCATTGTTCTACCATTCCTAGACCGGCAAGGGAACTTGCTGTTCCAACAGCACAATGCACGTCCGCATGTATCCCATGCCACCCAACGTGCTCTAGAAGGTGTAAGTCAACTACCCTGGCCAGCAAGATCTCCGGATCTGTCCCCCATTGAGCATGTTTGGGACTGGATGAAGCGTCGTCTCACGTGGTCTGCACGTCCAGCACGAACGCTGGTCCAACTGAGGCGCCAGGTGGAAATGGCATGGCAAGCCGTTCCACAGGACTACATCCAGCATCTCTACGATCGTCTCCATGGGAGAATAGCAGCCTGCATTGCTGCGAAAGGTGGATATACACTGTACTAGTGCCGACATTGTGCATGCTCTGTTGCCTGTGTCTATGTGCCTGTGGTTCTGTCAGTGTGATCATGTGATGTATCTGACCCCAGGAATGTGTCAATAAAGTTTCCCCTTCCTGGGACAATGAATTCACGGTGTTCTTATTTCAATTTCCAGGAGTGTATTTACTGGCAGTGCAAGAAAATAATGATACCTAAAAGTAATGTAACTGTGGATGAACAGCTAGTTCCATTTAGGGGCCTGTTATGGGTTTGCGCGATATGTGCCAAACAGGCCTGGAAAGTATGAAATGAAGATATTCTGGATGTGCAAAGCTAAGCTGGTTATGTCACTGACAGGCTTGTGTACACGGGAAGAGGACCAGGTGAGCCACCCCAGAAAAATGTGGGCCTTACTACAGAGAACACCCTTGCAGGCAAAATATTGCTGGTACAGCCAGAAATGTTACTGCAGATAATTATTTTACAAGTGTACCATTGGCAGAACACGTGTTGTATAAGAACCTAATTGTTGTGGGAACAACAATGATGAATAAAAGAGAAATTCCAAAAGAGGTGATGCCAAACAGGAGCAGAGCGGGACATTCAAATGAAGATGGTTGGTTTTTCACCAAAGAAAAACAAGTGTGTAGTCCTCCTACACTCCATGCATCATGACAAATCTGTAGATGAACAGTATCCAAATCTGAAGCCTGAGATTGTGAAATTTTTTAACCAAACGAAGGATGGTGTGGATGTTATGGATCAACTAGTGCCTGATTATACATGCAAAGGACAAACTAAACGCTGACCAGTGGCTCTCTGGTACACCATAAGGGAGGTACGCACTCTAAATCGCTTTATTCTTTTCAAAACACAAGACCCCATGGATCACAAAGGGATTTTGCACAAGAGGAGATTATTCATTAAGGATATTTCAGTTGAGATAATATAACCATTTATGACCAGAAGATCGCCTAATCACTTTCTACAGAAATCCATCTACCTGTATAGGAAAAAGTTCATTACTATTCCTAAAACACAAAACAGCAGTAGTAACAACAGCAGCACAGTGAGTCGTCAGAAGAGACGGTGTTCATTGTGCCCTGCTTCAAAGAACAGAAAAACCAAGACAGTGTTCTGTAAATGCACAAAACGTGTGCCAGGACCATAGCAGTGTGGTGTATAACAATTGTAAAAATTAATGTCATCCTTGTATGCTTAGCGATTTGTTCTTTGTGAATACCATAACCGCCAGTGTGAGAACAGTTTATGATAATACTGGTGGCTTCTGTTTCAGTTTAAGTAATGTAATTTATTTAATGAAAATTATTCAGGATTAAAAATATATTACTTTTGATTTAATAAAAGCGTTAAACATGATCACAGCTGTCTTTTATTATACTGATAAACTTTGAAACAAAATTTTTCTGCATGTTCATACCCAGGAAATACTTTTTCGATTTTAATTCTCGAATTAGACACAACAGGTCCTTTGGACGCAGGGTATTTAAATGTGCATAAAATGTAGGTAATGCACAGAGGGATTAAATGACTTAATTGACGCTATTGATAACTTGGAAAAATTCATCAGAAAGAACAATGATACCTCAGTAATAAAGTACTTTCTATTAATATCCAATTACTTAAAAAATATGGTAAATTTTTGTGAAGAGACTGAAAGTAACAACGTTACTTTTTTATGTGATAAATTGAGTTTAGTGGGTGTCCAAAGGAAGGATTATGTTTTGTAGTATTTTATTTTCAAGATCACCACACACTTACAAGTTTATAAGGAGCACAAACTAATACACTGTATAAGATTTGTCTGCATTTCCAAAGACATCCAGCAATTGAGCAGCTAGGTGGCAATTACCTGTTGTATACAAATCAGAAGTTCCAATTTCTTTGTGAATCAGTTCATGTTGTTTCACTAATTAGTATGTGTTGCTAGTGACAAAATGTCAGTTAACAGATAGGCCACATCATTATTTGCTTTCCCCTTCTCAGCTGTCAGTTGTTTACAATCTCCCTTGTAATGACACAGAACCGCTTTTTATGTTTTACATTTCGTTCACATATTAAGATGTGTCACATACAATTGGATCAATAAAGAAGATCCAGATCAGACATAAGGTACCCACAGTTTGAAACTGCTTCAGAAAGTACACAACCTATTATGGCGTAAATCTCTGCAGTTAAGGAGCCGCATGATGCAGAGTGTACACAGATCATAAATTATTGCTAAGAAACTTAACTTAAAGTCTCTTCATAAAATCAATCTAGAGTGACAAAATATCAAACTTGTGTTTAATATTTTCAATGGGAGGACTGTTGTAGGTTTGTTTGACATGGGGGAACATCATCTTACTGAAAGTTTTCAAAGCACTGCTAAATCCATCAAAATTAATTTGCACTTGTTGGAACACTTTAAATATTAGTTGATCTGGTAGAGATATCCATTCAAGGATGCACTGCATAATACTAAGTCTATATTTTACTGACAAAGATTTCGTTTCATTAACAGCGGTATTCTGGTACATATTTGATACTTCTGATGGCACATACAGATGGAGGGGTCAGTTTTATGAAATCTCCCTTTGGTCTTTTTTTGTTAAAACTTGGTTACATGACAGTTTACAATTAAACTAACCCAGGCGACAATATAGATACGATCTTTGGTGAGTCATTTACGTCTCAGTGAATTACAGTTCTGACGAAGTAATTAATCTTACGATCACCAGAATAATTATTTCATCCTGTCTACTAACTTTTACTAAAACTATCTCTATCACAGTAACTCTAATACTGTAATTTACAGGCTGTGGTGTATGTCGGTTTCTCTCATAACGTTTTTCTTAACAAGCAGTAAGATTTTGCAAATCATAGCAAACACAATAGAAGAAAATCACAGAGCATTGTATCCAGCGTAACATGCATTTTGCACAACAGCATACAGGAACGGCTTAGTTTCTTTTTAAATGATAAAGGGCGGCACAATTTCTTTGTAAATTGTGGCACACCGATTGATATTCGAGAACTAAGTCTGGTGACTTTGTTACGCTTTCACGAATGAAGTGCAGGCTCTCGCGTTTGGCACACAGGCGCCAGCACGCATACTCTGCGATTTTAAACACTGATTAAGAGGCACAAACCGTATTTCGTTGAACCTCTGCCAAAATTACCATAACATTTGCAACATAAAACTAGTGATAGTTTTTTTTTCCTTTATTGCAATTTTAATCACCTATACAGGCAGGCTGTCAGCAGCATATGACGCTCCTCTTCAGCCTTAAGTGGGACAATAACATGACATAGAGGTGATACAGATAATACAAAAAAACGGCGGGCAAAAAAAATGGAGAGACAAAAAACAATAAACATGAAGCCGTTCACGCTGGGCGATAAAAACACTAACACTTGTTGACACGGCGCACAAAACACGGAGGACGGCGACGGCACATGTGAACAGTGGAGTTGTAACTGCGAAAGAACGTGAAACACAAAACGAAGCACACACACGAGACACTGATGGCGGAGATCTCTGGCGCGCGAATGTTCACTATGCGTGTGCGAGTCCGGGGACCTGCCAAGAGAGGAGGAGGAGGAAGGGGAGTGGGAGAGCGAGAGGGGAGAGCAGAGATGCCACGGGCAGGGGAGATAGGGGGAGGGAGGAAGGGGGAGGGGAAGGCTGGTGGAAGAGGGGTGGAGGGAGGGGATGGGGGAAAAGGAAAGAGAAGGGAAGGGAAGAGGAGGGAGGAAGGGTGTCTAAAGGAAAGGACACCGGAAGTGGGGGGTGGGGCAGGGTCAAAGTTGATAGGAGGGGTAGATGGAGGGGAGGAGGACATCATCAGGGAGGGGGAGCTGGCGGAAGCCACCTTGGGAGAGGGTAAGGAGGGTGGAGAGATGGAGACCGGGTGGGACGAGGGAATACAGGCGCGGCAACGGGCGGGGGTGAGAGAGGATCGGGGAGATGAGCGGGTGAGGAGGATCGAGTTTACGGGAGGTGTACAGGATCCGTATCCATTCAAGGAAAAGGAGGACGTGGGGGAAGGGGATGAGATCGTACAGGATCCCTGTAGGGGAGGGGAGACGGATGCGATAGGCGAGGCGGAGAGCATGATGTTCAAGGATTTGGAGGGATTTATAAAAGGTAGGGGGGGGTGGAGATCCAAGCCGGATGGGCATAACAAAGGATAGGGCGGATGAGGGATTTATAGGTGTGGAGGATGGTGGAGGGGTCCAGACCCCACGTACGGCCGGAGAGGAGCTTGAGGAGACTGAGTCGGGAGCGTGCCTTGGCTTGGATTGTCCGGAGGTGGGGAGTCTAGGAGAGGCGATGGTTGAGGGTGATGCCAAGGTACTTAAGGGTGGGAGTGAGGGCGGCCATAGATGGTGATGTAGAAATCAAGGAGGAGGAAGGAAGGGGTGGTTTTGCCTACAATGATCGCCTGGGTTTTGGAGGGATTGACCTTGAGCAACCACTGGTTGCACCAAGCGGTGAACTGGTCAAGATGGGATTGGAGAAGGTGTTGGGAGCGCTGTAGGGTGGGGGCAAGGGCAAGGAAGGCAGTGTCATCGGCAAACTGGAGGAGGTGGACGGGGGGTGATGGCGGCGGCATGTCCGCCGTATACAAAAGGTACAGAAGGGGGGAGAGGACGGAGCCTTGGGGCACACCGGCGGAGGGGAAAAAGGTGTAGGAGTCGGTGTTATGGATGGTGACGTAGGAAGGATGGTGGGAGAGAAAGGAGCCAATCACACGGACGTAGTTAATGGGAAGGGCGAAGGTTTGGAGCTTGAAAAGGAGACCGGAATGCCATATGCGGTCATAAGCTCGTTCAGGGTCCAGGGAGAGGAAGATTGCAGAGCGACGGGAATTAAGAAGGTCGGAAAGGAGATGAGTGAGGTGAAGGAGAAGGTCGTCGGAAGAGAAGGACGGCCGAAAGCCACACTGGGTAACGGGAAGGAGGCGGTGCCGGCGGAGATGCTGGTGGATGCGTCGGGTGAGGATAGATTCCAGGACCTTGCTGAAGACCGAGGTAAGGCTGATGGGATGGTAGGAGGAGACGGCGGACAGCGGTTTGCCGGGTTTAAGGAACATCAGAATATGGGAGGTTTTCCACAGGTCGGGGTAGTAACCGGTGGACAGGACTACATTGTAGAGGCTGGCCAGGACGGAGAGGAAAGAGTCAGGAGATTCACGAAGGTGACGATAGCTGACACGATCGTGACCAGGAGTGGTGTTGCATTTTGTGCGGAGTGTAGCAATGAGATCCTGCGTACTGATAGGGGCATTGAGTTCTGTGTGTGCAATGTTGTCCAAGTACTGGAAACCCGGGGCGAGGGGAGGGATGGAGGTGTCAGTTCGATCGCGGACATCCGGGAAGAGGGAGTAATCGAACTGTGGATCATCGGGGATGGAAAAGACATCGGAGAGGTTAGAGGCAAAGTGATTGGCCTTACTAAGGGAGTCAGGAAAGGGGTGATCATCATGGAGAAGAGGATAGTAGGGTGAGGGTTTAGTTCCGGTGAGGCGACGGAAGGCTGAACCAGAACTTGGACGAGTTGACAGGTAGGGCAGTATTTAAACGGGTGCATGTCTGTCGCCAGTCCCGGCGTTTCATAGCCGCGAGCAAATTACGAATGTGTCGCTGGAGTTGCCGGTGGCGTCGTAGGGTGTCCGGGTCATGCGTGTGGAGGAAGGCACGGTAGAGACGGCGGGATTCACGGAGGAGGAGGACAGCCTGTGGGGGTAAGGTAGGATGGTGGGGGTGGATGGCGACAGTAGGGACGTGGGCCTCCACGGCCTCAGACAAGGTCTGCTGGAGAAAGGAGGCGGCATGGGTTACATCGTCAGGGTGGTGGTAGGTGAAGGGGTGGCGATCGACCTGGGTGGAAAGGGTATCCCGGTAGGCATTCCAGTTGGCACAGGAATAGTTATGGATGTACTTAGGGGGAGAGTCATTACGAGGGGCAGGGCAGGGGCGACGACTGTAAGGAGGACAGGGAGATGGTCGCTACCAATAGGCTCCAGGACATCCACCGTTATGCAGCCAAGGAGGTTGGGGGAGGAAAGGATAACATCGGGAGTGGAGTTGGATTCGGGACGGGTGTGCTGGGGGATGGGGATGAGGTCGCCTTGAAGGGAGGAGAGAAACCGATGCCACCGCCGTAACTGGGCGGCGGAACGACTATGGATGTTGAGGTCGGCGGCAATCACGTAGGAGGAGAAGGTACGGTCAGTGTGGGAGAGGAAGTCAAAGGGAATAGGAGCGTTAGGGCGGACATAGATGGTGGCGCAGGTAATGGTACGGCCGGGGAAGAAGAGACTAAGGATCAGGTGTTCGGTGGGGTCGGGAAGGAGAGGTTGTAGCCGAACGGGGATCTGGCGGTGGTGACCAATGGCAACTCCGCCACGCGCAATCGGGAAGGGATTATCGGAGCAGTGGAGGAGGTAGGGCGAAGTGTGGATGGTGTGGTGGGGTTGGAGGAAGGTTTCATTAAGGAGGAAGGTGTCCACGCGGTGGGTGGCAAGGGTGTGTAGGAAGAGGATCTTGTTGGCGGGTAGGGAGCGGATGTTGTTGAAAAGGATACGGTGCTGCCGTGCCATGACAGGGATTTAAACGAGGGTGTCAAGACGGGAGAAGGTGAAATGGGCCTGGTTGTTCGAGTAGGTGGCGTATATTTTGAGGTGGAAAACGTAATGGGCGGAGAGGGAGATCTGTTGGAGGGTGTGTGGAAGCTGAAAAAGATGAACATTCTGCAGGCAATGGTGAGGAATCTGATGATGTCCTCAGCGGTAGGGGGTGGGCGAAGGGAGTTGCCGGGAGGGGTGGCGGCGTCCAGCGGGCGGACAGGAACGGTGAGTTCAGGAGTGGTAGGAGGGGTCGGGCCTTACACTTCTGGGAGTAGGTGGGGTGAGGGAGGTTACAGGTATTACAGGAGGGGGGGGACTGGAGATTGGGGCACTGCCATAAAAAGTGGGCTTGCCTACAGTGCAGGCAGATGGGGGCCTCGCGGCACTCAGATGTAGGGTGCGCATTATACCGCAAGCACCTTTGGCAGCGTAGGGATTGAGGAGGGGAACTGGAGGGGTCAACTCGATAACGCTGGTTAAAAAGGAGGGCACCCTCCTTCAGGAGACGGTCTATGGATGGGATGGGCCTGAAGCTCCGCCAAAACGTCCTCCTCCGTGATCACTGGACTGAGCCGAGTGATCATGATGGTGAGGGTCGGCGGGCGACGCGGAGGTTGGGGTTGGTGGGAGGGAGGTGGCGAAGGAGCAGGGCTGAGAGAGGCATGAGGGCCAAAGCGGGTGACAGGGATGCAGGAAAGGAGATCGGTGTGGAGGGTAGGGCTGGGGGAGGAGATGAGTACCGCATCACGGCGAGGAGTGAGATGGGGGCAACAGGACAATGCTGGCGAAGGAAGAGGGTGAGGTTCCGGGCTTCAAGGAGGGAGGGATCTGGACGGGAGAGGAGGTAGCGGTAGGAGGAGGGGGCAGGGACGGGCGGGGAGACATCCATGGCATCAGGGGTGGGCGAAGGGGGACGAGGCGGAGCCTTTTTGGAAGCAGAGGAGGCAGGGGTGCCGCTGGGGCGCTTGAGGGCGGTGGAGGAGGTGTGGAGGATGGGAACAACTGGAATGTGGCGGGGAGTGGGACAGGTGAGGGCGATGGCGATGGTGAAGCCGATAAAGGTGAAGGAGAGAGTGGAGCGTGGGCAGTAGCGCGCCGGGCGACCACCCTGGCGGGGACCGCAGAAACAGAAGGAGCAGGGGGAGGACGTGAAGGGAAGGGATCAGAGGAGGCGCGGGAAGGAGGAGCCGGGGACGGGGCGACAAATAGGGATGGTGATCAGAGAGAGAGAGTGGAGTCGGGGGACGGAGTGTTTAGTGCTATTTTTTCTATTATTTATTGAATTTCAATTCCCCCCAAAGGGGGCGGGCTGGCAGCAGCTTAGTATGCCGCTCTTCAGCCGACAGATTTTGTGACAAAGATCAAGAGAACAAATAATAAAAAACAGGCGATAAAATCGGAGACTTAGAGAGTAACAAGGCGAAAAGAAATCGTGGAACTTAAAACAACAATACAGGGAAGATGACGCTAATAAAAATACGTACGAAGCAGACAGGGAAAACAATAGACAATTAAAAAAACACGGCGACAGTCTGGATTCTGTTCGCAAAGGACATAAAATTCACACCTAGCGACAGCATGGTTTCTGTTCACAACACGAGAAAGACAAACAACACTGAATAGTCACTGGAACACTGCACTAAAAAGTTGGCAAATGTGACACCACAGTCGAGAGCAGGTGGGGGGAAACTGGACAGAAGATGGGAAAACAAAAAAAGGGGGGAAAGTAAAAGCGAAGGGGGGAGCCAGGAAAGGAACTGAAGGAGGATGAGGACCCATAAGAGGGGGGGGCAGACGCGACAGGGAGTGGGGTAGGCAGAGGAGGGGAATACAAAAGGACTGGGGGGGAGAAGGGAGGTAGGGAGAGGTTTAGTGGGGAGAAAACAGGACGGAAGGGGGGGAAGAGGGAGCCCAGGGAAAAGACAGAGGAAAGGAGGGGGATTGAGGGTCAGAGTTGATAGGAAGGATAAATGGAGGGAGAGAGGGCATCATCCGGGAGGGGGAGTTGACGGAAGCCACCTTGGGAAAGGAGATGGAGGGTGTAGAGATGGAGGGTAGGGGGGACACAACGGTGAAGACGTGGCAGGGGGCGGGGTGCCCAGTGCTAGTTTTTTTTTTTTTTCTTTATTGTGATTTCATGCCCCTGCCCCATATGGGCAGGGGAGGGCTGTCAGCAGCATAATCCGCCGCTCTTCAGCCGAGTGACATGACAACTAAAACAAGAATAAAATAATACATACATAAGGAGGTAAAAAAAGGGGAACATAAAACAGAGTAAGGGGAGAAAATGGAGGTAAAAATCACTGACATGTAGAAGTTCATTGGGGACAGTTAAAATAGTCAAAATAAAGTTTAAAACACAGTTTGCGATTCTTAAAACACAGAGAAGACACTGGATGCGAATGCAAAGTTTAAAAGTTGGCCACAGTATTAAAAAACACTCCGAAAACAACACACTTAAAACCCACTTGGAGCACACACGACGAAGAGTAAAACTACCAGGCGGGACCTGCCAAGGGAAAGGGCAGAGAGGATGGAAAAGGAGGGGAGAGCATGGGGCAGCTGGGGAAGCGGCGGGATGAAGAGAGGAGGGGCAACCGTGGTTGCACGAAGAGTCAGGAGACACATGGAGCGGGAGAGGGAAAGGGAAGACAGGGCAGGAGGGAGCGCAGAGACACTGAAAGAAGGCACAAGAGATGGACGGGGAGGAGGAGGGGAAATCCGCTCAGAAGGAGGGAAGGGGAGGAGAGGGAGCCCTGAGGAGGAGGCAGGAAGAGGGGGTTAGAGTTGGTAGGAAGGGTAGATGTCAGGGCGAAGCTCATCATCCAGGAGTGGTAGACGGTGGAAGTTGTGTTGGGAAAGGAGATGGAGGGTGTGGAGATGGAGAGAGGGAGGGACACAACGGTAAAGGCGCGGCAACTGGTTGGGAATGGAGAGGAAGGGAGACACCAGGGGGTGAGGGAGATCAAGGCGGCAGACAATATATAGTGTGCGGATGTGTTCAAGGAAAAGGAGAAGGTGGGGGAAGGGGATGAGGTCATAGAGGATGCGCGTGGGGGACGGAAGGCGGATGCGGAAGGCGAGGCGGAGTGCATCGCGTTCGAGGATTTGGAGGGCTTTATAGAACCGGGGAGGGGCGGAAATCCAAGCGATGCTGGCATAACAAAGGATGGGGCGGATCATGGATTTGTAGGTGTGAAGGATGGTGGAAGGATGCAGACCCCACGTCCGGCCGGATAAGAGTTTCAGGAGGCGGAGGCGGTTGTGAGCTTTGTTTTGGATGGTAAGGAGATGGGGAGTCCAGGTGAGGTGGCGGTCGAGTGTGAGGCCAAGGTATTTGAGGGTAGGAGTGAGGTGGATAGGACGGCCGTAAATGGTGAGGTAGAAATCATGGAGGCGGAAGGAGCGGGTGGTGCGGCCTATGATGATCGCCTGGGTCTTGGAGGGATTAACACGGAGGTACCACTGGTTGCACCAAGTGGTGAATTGGTCAAGGTGGGTTTGGAGGGTACGTTGGGACCGTTGATGGGTAGGATAAAGGGCTAATAAGGCAGTGTCATCAGCGAACTGGAGAAGATGAACAGGAGGGGGAGGTTTGGGCATATCAGCAGTGTACAGGAGATAGAGGGGCCAGGAGATAGAGGGGAAAGGACAGAACCTTGGGGCACGCCAGCAGAGGGGTAGAAAGTGCGGGAGTTGGGATTGTGGATAGTCACATAGGAGGGACGATGGGAGAGGAAGGAAGCAACGAGACGGACGAAGTTGATGGGGAGAGCATAGGTCTGGAGTTTGAAAAGGAGCTCGGGATGCCAGACACGGTCATAGGCGTTCTGGAGATCAAGGGAAACAAAGATAGCAGAGCGACGGGAGTTAAGTTGGAGGGAAAGAAGATGGGTAAGGTGAAGGAGCTGGTCGTCAGCAGAGAAGGAAGGCCGGAAGCCACATTGGGTAAGAGGAAGGAGGCGGTGCTGGTGAAGGTGGCGGTGGATACGGCGAGAGAGGATGGCCTCAAAGACCTTACTGAACACGGAGGTGAGGCAGATGGGACGATAGGAAGAGGTAGCAGAGGGGGGTTTGTTAGGCTTAGGGAACAGCAGGACACGGGAAGTCTTCCATAGGTCAGGGTAAAATCCAGTGGAGAGGAGGACATTGTACAGCGTAGCAAGGACAGACAGGAAGGATGGAGGGGATTCCTTGAGGTGACGGTAGGTGACGCCATCATGACCAGGGGCGGTGTTTCGTTTGGAGCGGAGGATGAGTGTGATGTCTTGCATGGTGATGGGAGTTTTGATGTCGGAGGGGGGTAGCCGATCCAAGTACTGGAGTAATCAAAATGGGGATCGTCAGGAATGGAGAAGACCTCGGACAGGTGAGAAGCAAAATGGTTAGCCCTACTGAGGTTGTCAGGAAAGGGTCGATCGTCATGGAGGATGGGGTAATGCGGGGTGGGATGGCTACCAGTAAGGCGGTGGAAGGCTGACCAGTACGTGGAGGAGTTGACAGGGAGGGTGGAGTTGAGGCGTGTGCATGTCTGTCGCCAGTCCCGGCGTTTCTTTGCTGTAAGGAGGTTCCGGATATGTCGCTGTAATTGCCGGTGGCGGGTGAGAGTATCCCGGTCACGAGTGCGGAGGAAGGAGCGGTAGAGCCTGCGGGATTCACGCAGAAGAAGGACGGCCTGTGGAGGAAGCGTAGGGCGGTGAGGGTGGATGAGTTTGGTAGGGACATGAGCCTCCACAGCGTCAGTGATGGTCTTCTGAAGGAAGGGGCATGGGTGATGTCATCAGGGTGGTGGAAAGTGAGGGGGTGCTTTCAACCTGTAAGGCAATGGATTCCCGGTAGGCATCCCAATTGGCACGGTGGTAGTCATGGACAGATTTCGGAGGGGCAGGTGGGCGGGTGGCTGCAGGGGCAGGACGGGTAGAGGAGATGGTGAGAAGGACAGGGAGGTGGTCACTACCGACAGTATCGAGGACATCAATGGCAATGCGACCAAGGAGGTTGGGGGAAGCGAGGATAACATCGGGGGTAGAGTTACTTTCAGGACGGGTGTGCTGTGGGAGAGGAACAAGGTCACCATGGAGGGTGGCAAGGAACTGATGCCACCGCCGAAGGGTGGCAGGCTCACGGCTGTGGATGTTGAGGTCAGCGGCGATCACATAGGTGGAGAAGGTATGGTCAACATGGGAAATGAAGTCAAAGGGGAGAGGAGCTGCGGGGCGAATATAGATAGTGGCACAGGTGACGGTGAGGGAGGGAAAAAAGAGGCTGAGGAGGAGGTGTTCGGTTGCGTCATTGAGGAGGGGTTGTGGCCAGACAGGGAGATGCCGGAGGTGGCCGATAGCGACCCCGCCTCGAGCTAGGGGAAGGGGATTGTCGGTGTGGTGAAGGAGATAAGGGGAGATGCGGACTACATGGTGGGGTTGGAGGAAGGTTTCATTAAGGATGAAGGAGTCAACCTGGTGCTGGGAGAGGGTATGCATGAAGAGGTATTTGTTTGCAGGGAGGGAGCGAATGTTGAGGTAGAGGAGACGATACTGTTGACGAGCCATGGGGTTGGGTGTGGGAAGGGTGTGGGAAGGGGAGATGGGCTTAAACGAGGGTGTCTAGGCGGGTGAAGGTAAAGTGGGCCTGGTTGTGGGAGTACGTGGCGTAGGTGTTTGTGGAAAATAGAGCGGGCAGCGAGGGAAATCTGCTGGAGTGTGTGGGGGCGCTGGAAGGGGTGGATGTTCTGCAGGACGACGGTGAGGAACCGGATGATGTCTTCTGCTGTAGGGGGAGGGCGGAGGGAATTGTTAGGGTGGATAGGTGGGTCAATGGGGCGAACGGGGACAGTGAGTTCAGGGTTGGTGGGAGGGGGCTTGGCTTTGCATTTGGAGGAATAGGTGGGGTGAGGTTCATTGCAGGTGTTGCAGGATGGGAGGGAGGCGAGGTTGGGACACTGTTTGAGGAAGTGGGAGGCTTTACAATGGGGGCAGGTGGGTGGGTTCTTGCAGTTTTGGGTGAGGTGGTCATTGTACAGAAGACAACGCTGGCAGTGGTAGGATTGAGGAGGGGAATGGGATGGGTCAACAGGGTGGCGGCGGTTGAAAATCAGGGCTCCCTGTGTGAGGAGGTGGTTGATGGAGGAGGCGGACTCTGTAAAGATACGCATGAGGAAAGTAGGGCCAGAGGAGTTGTAAATATGGCGGGCAGAGCAGACTTCCAGGGAGGGGTGGGCATTCAGTTCCGCCAACACCTCTGCCTCCGTGACCACAGGGCTGAGTTTTGTGATGACGGCAGTGAGGGTCGGCGGACGACGAGACGGTTGGGGTTGACGAGGAGAGGAGGATGTAAGGAATGGGGTGAGGGATGCGTGGGGCCCAAAGGTGATGCGGGGAAGGCGCCGGAGGAGATCAGTATGGAAGGACGGAGAGGGAGACTTGATGAGGACAGAGTCTCTGCGAGGGATAAGTTGGGTGATGGGTGCACTGGGGATGTACTTCCGGATTTCAAGGGTGAGGGTGCGGGCATCCAGGAATTTCGGATCAGGGTTGGCTAGGACAAAGGTATACAGGGAGGGAGCTGGAGAGGAGGGAGGTGGGGTGGTATCCATAGCAGGGTCAGTGGGAGGTGGGGCGGGCAGTGGCTTTTTGGAGGAAGGAGTAGAGGAGAGGTCGCCACTGGGCCGTTTGGAAGATTTTTTGGCGGGTGTTGCCTGGGAGGAGGGAGGAGGGACTGGATGGATGGGGAGGTGGTGGGAGGCAGGGCCCTCCTGTGAGGCAGTAGCACCGGATGAGAGGGTAGGGCGCTCTGCGGCGGCGACTGTGGCGCGGTGAGCGGAGACTCTGGCAGGGGAAGCAGCGGAAGTCACAGGGGGGAGATGGGGAAAGTCGTCTCGACGGGCGACAGGAGGGGTGGGGGGGTTGGGAGCAGGGACAGAGGCAGGAGCGGGAGAAGCAGCAGGGGCAGTAGCAGGGGTAGGAGCAGGAGTGACGTACAGGTGGGGATACATCGATGGAGAGGAGATAGATGGGGAGGAGACTGTGAGTAGGGGAGGTGCATGAGACGGGTGAATCCCAGAGGAAGCACTCCATGACGTTACAGTGGGGGCAGGTGAAGGAGAGGTGTAGATGATGGTGGTAGTTGGGACGTCCATGATCGCAGGCGGCAGCGAACACCGAGAGACGGCGGCAGCGGCGAGCACCGAGAGACGGCGGCAGCGGCGAGCACCAAGAGGCGGCGGCGGCGGCGGCGGCGGCGGCGAACAGACGGCAGCGGCGGCGGCGGGCAGCAGTGACGGCGTGCAGACGGGCAACAACACGACAGGCACGGTTGGGGGCTCTTCCACGTCGAAGATACACCCTGAGAGTAGCCCAGGCAGTGCGAGTCCTCGACGGCGAACAGACGGCGGCGGCGGCGGCGGCGGCGGCGGCGGGCAGCAGTGACGGCGTGCAGACGGGCAACAACACGACAGGCACGGTTGGGGGCTCTTCCACGTCGAAGATACACCCTGAGAGTAGCCCAGGCAGTGCGAGTCCTCGATGAGGAAGTGAGGGAATCCAACCCTCGAATCCCCAGTGCTAGGAAGAGTTGTGAACTATATCCATTTGTCACGAACTATGGGAACGAGTATTAAATATTCTTGGAATAAGTAGTGTCAACCATCGTTCGCTTATATAAAGGTCTTTAAAGAACAAGAGATATACAGTTGTTGATTTGAGCTCTACTTCAAATACTTTCCGACAAGACGTCAGAATGCGAAATAAACGTGACTGCCAGCTGTCGACTGCTACAGGATGGCGAACGGCGGCCACACAGCTGTTGCCTGTCGTCGCCAACAGCTGGCAGCGCGGTAGGCAGTGTTTTGCTCACGGCAGTACGTGTTGGTTGACTCTGTAGTATTAACACCTGAATTCAAGACGTCGACCTCTTTACAGATTCATTGAAAGTAAAATATAGGCTTAGTGTTATACACATTCAGTGTTGAAACTGCAATTACGCATATCGAGAATAGAAAATTAGGACTGAGAGGAAAATGCCAAATGTAAATGTTTGTTAACGTGTCACAAAATTTATTCCAAACTACTTTACAGTTGAAAACTTTCTCTTTGCACTGTTAGTAACATAGTACCCTACTTTTACTACCGGTACACAATAAATAATTCTGTAGTCTGTGTGATCTACCTTACAACAAGACAACTCCCTTAGGTAGCAGTCTCTTTTAATTGCATCAACAGCAAATTTATCCGGGAAGAGCATCTCATGAAGCTGTGTTCATGTTCTTTAGACATTAAGTTTTTAGCTACCAAATAAATAACAATAACAGCATTAATAGCCTCATTATTATGACAATACGACCTATTTCTGTCCATGTTTCTTATATGTTCATCATTTTCTATTACTAAAAGACTTTTATCTAGCTCTAAATATGTTTTAGATGTCTCACATCTCAGCTTCTTAGGAACAGATCTGGCATAATACACTCATGAGTGTGTGAAAACAGGCAAGTATTCCTGAACAGACTGAATTTGTTCCTCACTGAAATCGATTATCCCTTAAATGTTGGAGGTAAGGTCACATCATCTTCACAGTCAGTTATAAAAGAATCTGAATCTATTCCAACTTCTCCAAGAACAGATGATGGAATTTTCAGGGACAGCAGCGTCTGAATCCTAACCTTGAATTGAATGTCAAAATCTGTCTCAAGATACCAAAGATACCAATCATTGAGATCCTTCCACTGTTCGCTATTTCCCAAATCTCGCTTCTACAGCATCTGTCTGAACATTTCATGGCAAAATATATTTAAAATACATCTCCTCGCTACAGTACTTGGTCATCTCTATACTGTGAATGGTATCTGATATGGCCAAATGTATGCTATTGGATAATTCAAATGTGTGTTCAGGACGACATTTCCATATATCCAACCACGATGAAAAACTTTCTAAATATCTGATATTTTTGTCGGTTGTTCCGGAAAGTGGTTTCTGCAGTGCATCCTTGAAAGGGATAATATACCACGACATCAAACATTTAGAATATTCCACCATGTACAAATTAATTTTGATGAATTTAGCAGTGCTCTCAAAACTTTCAGCAAGATAATGTTCCTCCAAGGCTAACAAACCTTGATCAGCGATCTCACTGAAACTATTAAGCACAGGTTTGGCATTTTGTTGCTCAATGTTGCTTTTATAAAGACCCTTTAAATTAAGTTTGTTGACAGATTTTATTATCTCTGTATGCACTCCATCATGTAGCTTTTTAACTGCAGAGAACTTGGTCACTAGCAGTTGTATACTTTTTGAAATTGTTTCAAACTGTGGGTACTTTATTTTCTCATCAGTATCTTTCTTACTGATTCAGTTCTTTCTGACACATTTTAATATGTGAACAGAACATAAATCACAAAGAGGGGTTTTGTGTCATCACAGGGGTGTTCGTAAAAATTTGACAGTTGAGGAGGGGAATGATGTGGCACGTGTGTTAATTAAAATCTTATCACTAACAACACAGGCTAATTAAAACAAATTGCGTGTAGTCTATGAAATATTTTCTTAATTTGAGTGAAGAGTTCTTCACCATTTACGTTCCTAACTGGAGATATAAAAAACTGAGCACCAGATGCCACAATTTTTAGAACTGAATCCAGTCTCCAAAATGTTACCTCCTGTGTAGTCCAAATAGTGTTTCAAGTGAATTTTGTCAACCATTAGTGAAACAACATAATCTGATTCATCTACATCTACATCTACATTGATACTCCGCAAGCCACCCAACGGTGTGTGGCGGAGGGCACTTTGCGTGCCACTGTCATTACCTCCCTTTCCTGTTCCATTCGCGTATGGTTCGCGGGAAGAACGACTGTCTGAAAGCCTCCGTGCGCGCTCTAATCTCTCTAATTTTACATTCGTGATCTCCTCGGGAGGTGTAAGTAGGGGGAAGCAATATATTCGATACCTCATCCAGAAACGCACAAAGGAACTGTATCTTCTGTTTTGTACAACAGAAAATTGCCACCTAGATACTCACCTGTTTGGTGTGTTTCAAAATATGGACTAATCTTATGCAGTGTATTAGGACAGGGTAGCACAAGACACTGGTCATATTGAAAATAAAATCCTACAAAATATAATAAAATCTAGCTAATATCTGAAATGTTTCTTTTGTTCACCCATTAAATTCACTTCCTCACATAAGAAACTAATGTTGCTACTTTCAGTTTCTTCAAAACAATTTACCATATTTTCAAATATTTTGTTATGAATAGCGAGTGGTCTGTTGTGAACTATCATCATTCTTTCTGGTGAAATTTCCCAAGTTATCAATAAAGTCAAGCAAGTCTTTTAAATGGTTTACAGTTACTGGGAAACTACTTGTACCAAGTTTTGTGGTTTCAGTTTTACCAACTGCATATCCTGGTCAGTATTTATTATAACAAAGCTGTCACTAAGTTGAGTGATTAATATTGAAAGAAGAGCTAATTTTGTTAATATTAAATTTTAGATTAATGTACTTACTTCTCCTGTAGTCTATCTATTGAAGGTATCGGTTTCCTGACTGTATTTCGATCTAAAAGGAAGAAATTCGTAAAGGCCGTTAGTCGCTAGTTTGTTTACGTTTTTTAGCCGTAAATATGGCACGAGTGTAGATTTTCGTTTTTGACTAGAGTTATTCCTTCAAATCCTAACTCATTAGTTTCTCTCATACAGTGTTTATGTAGTTAAAACTTTCGGAAATAAGTTTAAAAGTTTGTATACGTTAGTGTTTATTTACGGATTAGTACAGGTCTTGTGCCAACTTATTGTCTGCTATTGTGTTAAGTTTGTCTATCAAACTATATTTGACAAATGTGTTGTTTGCCATAGAAATTTGACGAGGGGGGTCTTCTGTGTAGACTGTAAATTATGGTTTCGTGGAGGGAATACAATGAGGCTCTTCGATGGCAGTGTAAGTTATGTAGAAAGAACAGAAAAATCGCAGAACATGAGGCAAAAATTTGTGCCCTTAAGGCTGAACTAGAAAACGCGAACTAGGAATTATGTAATTTAAGGGAGGAAAAAGAGACTGGGAACTGGGAAAAAGTAGGAAGCAAAGGGCGAAAAAGGGAAACACTTGAAAAGACTCAAATTCAAATAGTAAATCAGTTTGGGTTGCTATCTGAAGTGGAGGAAGGGCCTCATCCAGATGTAGTCGAAAGTAGGTTGAAGCAGAATATTAGCTTAAAGAAGAAAGACAGGTCAGGATCAAACCAGAACAGGAAAAGAAGAAGTCTGCTTATTGGCAGCTCTCATGGGAGGAGTGTGAGAAATTAGGTGCAGGGTACCAGGAAACAAGTTTTGTGAAACGAAGTGCTAGCCTTAGGCGGTGACAGAAAGATCAGCTACGCAATGACTTTGAGAAGGAAGATCAGGTAATTATAGTTGTGGGGGCAGGAAACACCCTTGCTATGAATCCGAGATACAGTATTAGAAGTGACCTGGATAAAATAGGAGCAGAAACTGGGCACACAAATGTGGCGTCTGTGGATGTCTTTCAGCGCCATGATCAGCCCTGGGTAAACACTGCTTTAAGGTATGTTAACAGTGAGTTGAATGTGCTGCTCCAGACACCGACAAAATCTCACGTATGTGTTGTTCCAGTTAATGCTATTGGTAGGTGGGGATACGCTACATACGGCCTGCACCTAAACAGGAAGGGGGAAAATAAGTTAGCTTCTCTATTAGTAGAAACCGTAAGGGCGAGGGGGGGGGGGAGGCAGTCGCACAAGAGGTGATACCTGTGGTTAATTGGTCTAGGTAGACAGGCTTTTTAGCTTAAAGCCAAAGTCCAGACAGACAACAATCAAGATAAATAGAATAAAAGAAACTTCATGTACACTAAATAGGGGCAAAGCTAAGGGCAGTATCAAGTTACTTCATCAAAATATCAGGGGAATAAAAAATAAAGTAGATGAGCTATTATCATATTTAGATGGTCTCAAAAATAAGAATGTGATTGATATACTCTGTCTGTCTGAACACCATGTAACTGTGGGGATGGATAGTGAACAGTATAAATGGGTATAATTTAGCATTTTAGACTTGTAGATCTAGGATGGATAAAGGAGGAGTTGCCACTTTCATAAAACAAGGGTATAAATACAAAACGCCAGCCGGAGTGGCCGAGCAGTTCTAGGCGCTACAGTCTGGAACCACGCGACCGCTACAGTCACAGGTTCGAATCCTGCATTGGGCATGGATGTGTGTGATGTTCTTAGGTTAGTTAGGTTTAAGTAGTTCTAAGATCTAGGGGACTGATGACCTCACACGTTAAGTTCTCAGAGCCATTTGAGCCATTAAATATAAAACTATAGAAGTAAGCGAATTTTGTGTTGATTAGCACTTTGAGGTTTCTGCATGTAAACTTCACCTAGATAGTGTAGTATTGATAGTAGCAACAGTGTACAGGTCCCCATTAGGAGACTGGGAGCTAGTCATTATAAAGTTTGACTCCCTATTTTGCTGTCTGTCAGACAAAAGGAGAATTTATTAATCTGTGGTGATTTCAGTCTAAACTTTCTGAGTAATTCTGATAGGAAAAGTGAACTAGAAGTGTTATTAACAACACATAACTTAGAATCAGTGGTCAATTTCCCTACATGTACAGCATTCTAATAGATAATGTATTTGTACAGAAAGAGGATATAAAACAAACACATGCTTTCCCTGTGGTAAATGGATTGTCAGACCATGACACACAACTGATTAACTTACAAAACCTTAACAGGGTGTCCAATTGAGAAGCCATTAAGTAAAAGTGTTAGGTTGCTCAACGTGGTATCTATAGAGCACTTCAGAGAAAGTTTAAGAAATGTTATCTGGGGAGATGTATATAATGAGCCAAACGGTAATGATTAATGCAATATATTTCTTAATAAATTTTATCCATTTTTGAACATTGTTTCACAAATAAAATTACTAAATGTAACACCACAAACTTTTCAAAGAAACCTTGGATTATTACAGGTATTACAATGTCTTCAGAAAGAAAAAGAAAACCGTATGAGACAGCAAGAACTAGTAAATATCCAGAAGTAGTTTTACACTATAAAAAGTATTGTAAGACTCTGAGAAAAGTTGTAAGTAAATCAAGAAATATGTATGTTAGAGAAGAAATTAACAACTCTGGCAATAAAATCAAATCAATGTGGAATATTGTTAGAAGGGAGACAGGAAAAGTAACCACTGGGGGAAGTAATATTACTATTAAAGTACAGAGAAGAGTCAGTTCTGAAAAATTTTAGTCAGATTGAGTTTCACCTAACAACCTCTTCTGAAATAAGTAAAGTTATTACGTTTTTGAAAAATAAATGTTCTGTTGGAGTAGATGACATCTTAAATAAGATATTAAAACAATGTGGAGCAATTACAACTGATGTTCTGAGTCACATATGTAATGGATTAGTAACTCAAGGTATTTTCCAAGACAGGTGAAAATATACACTTTTCAGGCCTCTCTGCAGAAAGGGAGACACCACAGATGTCAATTATTATTGGCCAGTATCCTTGCTTACAGCATTTTCAAAAATCTAACAGGAACTAATGTACTCAAGAGTGGTTAGCCATCTCAACGGGGATGGGATACTTAGTAAATCACAGTTCGGATTTCATAAATTCTGTTCCACTGAGACAGCAATATACAATTTCACTGTCCACATAATAGTCTTTAAATAGTAAAATGTCACCATTAGGAATTTCTGTGACTTGTCCAAAGCATCTGATTGTGTGAACCATGACATTATATTACAGAAAGACTATACTATGGTGTAAATGGAATAGCATAAGAGTGGTTTAAGTGATACCTACAGAACAGCAAACAAAAAGTTTCTTTGTATGGGTCAAGTGATTTATGGAATTGTCCCACTTCATGTAACTGGGGTAAAATTCCATTAGGTGTTCCATGGGGTTCAATCTTGGGCGCCTTTTGTTTTTGATGTATGCGAATGACCTTCTTTCTTATCTGAAACCTGAAGCTGAACTGACACTCTTTGTTAACGATACAAGCATCATTATTACTCCAGTAAAAGAATATCCAATTCAAAATGATAGAAATAAAGTCTCTGGAAAAGGCGTTAATTGGTTTCCTGCAAATGGGCTTACTTTAAACTTTGAAAAAAAAACCAATACACCTAGTTTTCTTCTGTAAAAATTACAGTTGCTTCAATAAATATAACTCACCAACAGAAGTCAGTAGACAGGGTAGAGCATACTAAATTTTTTAGTGTACATATAGATTAAAATCTTTATTGGAAAGTATTTTAGATTTTCTAAGGCGACTAGGTTCTGCAACTTTTGCAGTCAGAATAATTGCCCATTTTGAGGATATACAAATTAGTAAGCTATCATAGTTTGCATACTGTCACTCTCTGATGTCATAGAGAGTAATAATTAGGGGTAAGGTCAGCAATAATTTTAGCTGTCTGGGCGGAATAAGTCTCAGTGTTAAGAGGCTATACAGGAATTCGCAATATTTATGTCTCACTGTGCGGAAAGTGAGTCGCAGACATCGACAGTAGGATTGCAGTCAGATGTTGTGGCAGAAGCCGATGGAGGTTTCCGTCCTGATCTCGCATTTTTACTCAGATTTTACGCAGCAGACATACCGTGATCGTGAATGTCCGAAATTCCGTTCCCATTTGTAACAAAATTTTAACCCGGAGTTGTGTTGGGGCACTCTTTTTTTTGTTACAAGCAATCTTAGTTGTTCCGTTATCCGATCCTGACGAACTGTAAACTAGTCAGCTGGGGTGACATGTAGTGACGATGGCTCCGGACCTCTGGCAGGTTGCTCGGACAGTGGAGCCAACTGCAGTCAATATTGGTTACTTGTGCGTCCTGTCATAGTATGATAGTCAAGTGTGTGACTCCCATACGAGATGGCACCGACAGCGGCTACTGAACGTATACAGAGAAGGGCAGCACAAATAATCACAGGTGTGGTCGACCCACGTGAGGGTGCCACGCAAGTGTTAAAACAACACAATCGGCAGACACTTGAAGAGGACGCAAGTTACCCCACGAGAGGCTGCTTACGATATTTCGCAGGCGACTGTTAAGCGAGGAGTCCAGATGCGCTCTCCAGCCCCTACGCGTCGCTGCCGTAAGGAGGCTGAAGGCAGAGGAAGGCCGGCCACAACACCGAGTCGTCTCAGCACTCGTCCTTAACGCACTCCGTACGCGAACAGAACGGGAAAAAATTTCGAAACTTGTTACCGTGCCAAGTACTCTGCCATGTACTTCACAGTGGTTTTCAGTGTAGTACGGGAATGTAGATGTGACGGTGAATTTGGTGCTTGTAAATACGTCGCGTAACTGGGCAATTTAATGGGACAATTGTGTAAAATCGCGTGAGACATGCAGCCATCAAAGAAAATATATATGGCACATTTCCAAAGTTCACTATTATGTCTCCCTATGCGTTTTAGAATCTGGACGACGTTGATGTATTCTCACCACCGGGAGTGACGTAATCGCTTGCCGATTCATAGAGAAAAATGTGAATATTTAGAAACTGAACATACAGATGTTTTTGGACGGGGTCCGCCTTTAGCAAAACACAATTTTGTTTCATATCCGAAACGTGTTTCACTACAATTGCAGCATCATCCGTGGACTTTTATTTCATGGCTGCTATTTGTAATATTACGTTTTAAAATCATAATTACAAATTTTTGAAGAACACATAAAGTCATATATTCATACTTTTTACCACATGGTGTGGTTTCCGTGAGAGATTATTATTTTATAGTGCCTATTTTCTTTCAGTGATACGGATCCCATACTGATGAGCAGTACTCAGGTATTGGTCAAACGACTGTCTTGTACGCTACTGCCTTTGTTGATGGATTACATTTCCTGATGATTCTTCCAATAAATCGCAGTCTGGCATCTGCCTTGTCTCCTTTCTAGAAGTAGTTTATCTTTGCAGATCGCTGGAGCAACGAAGGGTATGTAGTGTTGGAGAAAAGCACATGTCATTCCAGTTCCAAGATGGGTCTTATGAAAGATGCACATAGTTATAGACTTGTGTTATTGATGTCAATCTGTTATGGGACATATTCTGCATGCACGTATTAATACGTTTCTGTGTAATGAAAATATCTTCTGTAAAAATGCACACGGATTCCACAAACAGGGACTTTGCGAAATTCAGCTCGCTCTGTTCCTCCACTAAACACCAGCGCCCAGGTCCATGCCCTGGAGAGAGGGAGGGATACAGCAATAGAGTTGCAGCAACTGGTGGGGGGGGGGAGATGAAGGAGAAAACCAGGGGGTGGGGGGACCAAGCCTGTGGACAGTGTAAAGGATGTGAAGATGTTGGGTGAATAAGAGGAAGTTGGGGTAGGTGAAGAAGCCATACAAAAGTCTTGTAGTGGAAGGAAGGCAGATACGGAAGGCAAGGCAAAGTGCATGGCATTCTAGCACTTGGAGAGCCTTATATAAGTGGGGGAGGTGGTGGAGATCCAGGCACTACTAGCATAGCAGAGGATGGGATGTATGAGGGATTTGTAGGTGTGAAGGATGGTGGAAGGTTGCAGTCCAAATGTCTGGCCAGACAGGTGTTTCAGGAGGCAGAGGTGGGAATGGGCTTTCTGCTGGATGGTCAGGAGGTGAGGGGGTCAGGTGAGGTGATGGTCGAGGGTGAGGGTAAGGAATCTCAGGGTGGGGGTGATCTGGATGGGATGACCATAAATAGTGAGGTAGAAATGAAAACAGTGGGTTTGGAGAGTGTGCTAGGACCATTGAAGGGTAGCATAGAGAGGCAGGAACGTGGTGACATCAGCGTATTGGAGGAGGTGGACTGGAGGAGGTGATTTGGACGTATTGGCAGTGTACAGGAGATAGAGGAGTATGTAGAGAATGGAGGTCTGGGGGACACCAGCAGTGGGATAAAAGAGATAGGATTTGGTGGCTTGGAGAATGAAATAGGGACAGCATGAGAGGAAGAATCCGACCAGACAGACAAAATCGATTGGCAGGGCCTAGGTTTGGCGTTTAAAGAGTAGATCAGGATGCCACATGCTGTCGTAGGCATTTCGGAGGATGAGGGAAACAAAAATGTCCGTGCGATGGGAGTTAAGCTGGAGGGAGAGAAGGTCGACGAGGTTAAGGAGTTGGTTGGGAGTTAACTTGGAGGGAGAGAAGGTGGATGAGGTTAAGGAGTTAGTCTTCGGTGGAGAATGAGGGTCGGAAGCCACACTGGGTAATGGGGAGGAGGTGGTGTTGATGGAGGTGGTGATGGAGACGACGGGAGAGGATGGATTCAAAGACCTTACTGGGATGGGATTATAGGAAGAGTTGACAGATGGGGGTTTGTTGGGTTTGAGGAATAAGAGGATGCGGGAAGTTGTCAATGGGTTGGGGCAGAAGCCAGCAGAGGGGATGACTTTGTATAGAACCATTTACATATTTTAACTACCTTTTAAATACAGTTTATGTAACTTTTATCTGAAGTGCTGTTTTAATCTGCTGTCAATGCGCCCACTTTGGGAGGAGTTGAAATCACAATAAAGAAGGAGACTTTTTTATTCAGGCCTTTATCACAGTCTAACATAACAGTCACAACACTCACTGCTGTAAACGTTATTACCGTTTGACAAGTGGAGCGACACTAGCACTCAGAGCGGTGAGGAAGCAGAACTTAAGATGCGTCGTAAGCATAATCTTCTTTTGCATCCCCTTGCTACGTGATTTAAGAAATATTTGAATTATTTTTTTTTTACTACCAAGAGTTTGTGTAACATCAGACGACATATATGTTTCTGAAAATGATTTTAAAATAAGCGCAAGTAGGGATAAAACTCATGAATCCAGTGGCAAGCTACAGCACGCTCGTGAAGAAACGCTTTTGACGTTGCATAGAACTGCAGCTTACCTCCTTTATATTCACGGAATATAAACACATAGATTCACATTTAAGAAGCACAGACGCCTACCTCTACATGCAAAAGGGATCGACGCCCAGTTTGTCATTCCGTAGGTCTACTGTGTCTCAGTCATTGCCGTCTGTTGCCACTAGTACGACCTTCAGCTTTATATTATTCTAAGTGGGGAAATCAACTGCCAAATAGTGGGATAAATATACTGTGAATGTAAACTCCAAGCCCTGAAAGCCAAAAACACTGTCACAAGTGCTGTCATACATTAAATTTGCCTTTTCATCCAATGACATATGCACTAGTTTATCAGTATCAGAGAAATGCTGTACCTTCTGCTTTAAAAGATGGAACATATTGTCACTTATCCCACATTTTATTTGTATGCCTTCCATATACCTGTGTAACGTGCACACTGATGGAAAGATAAAACATTCTGACAAAACCTGTATGCCTGAGTGCTGTAATATAATAAATTTAGAGCGAACAGCTTAGTTTTGTCTTTCCATCTTGCAGATGGCATGTTAATCTGGTTTAACAACAAGCCAATGGCATCTATTTTTAAACACTGGGATCCTATAGTCTTCAAAATTTGTTTGCCCTTCACTTGATCCTTTTTATACAGCTTCTGTTGCTGTCTGTATTTAAAATGACAGGCACTGTCCTTGTACCATAACAGTTTTGTGCGAAGTCTAGCTATCTGCACAATCTCATTCTCCACACACTTTTTATAAACACGAATAACTGCACTTAATTTTACCATTTCATCATCAACGCAGATCTGTGTTGTCGATTCAGATGAATCTGGCACTGATATATGGAGAGTTGAACCGATTGCTCGTGTGCCATTGGAGTGTTTCACAGCTTTAGACGGATTGTCGAACATTTGTGGCAGTCTCCTCTTCATCATCAGTTGAGATGGCGTATTTGAAATGTCAAACAGTGTGGTTAACTGCATTCCACAAGAGTTTTTTATTCATGAATTGGTTTTGTTCGACATCGAGCGGACAAAACTCAACATTATAATAAAGGCAGACAGGGTCTTTCTTCATAGGATCTTCTCATCTCCTATTCACTTGCCCTTTACTACTCCTAAAACTAAACTTGTTTTTTCTTTATTGTTACTTCACTCCCCAGAATGGGGTGGGCTGGCAGCAGCACAATATGCCGCTCTTCAGGCAAGAGAGTTACAGAAAAAACATAGTCAAATGAGAAAATAACATAACATAGAATGGTATAAAGTGATGAATAAACATGAACAAAAATAAATGAGTATAAACGGTAGATTTAGAAACAAAATAGATGAGAGCCACACGCACATACAGAGAATCAACACAGTGTAAACACAAAAACAAAGAAACACCACACTGTGGGAACACAAATGAATGATGCTGGTAACACTGTTGGTGCTGGTGGAACATAACACCGCACACAGCACTGGAGTAACACTGACACCACAACGAAAACGTTAAAAATCATGGTATTTAAGGGGACCTACCACCGGGTGAAGGGAGGATGGGGGAAGATAAGGGAGGAGAGACGGTGGGGGGGTAGGAAGGGGCAGTGGAGGGGAGAAGGAAAGGAGCTGGAAGCCTGGGAAGGTGAAAAGGAAAAAGAAGGTGTTTGGCTGGGGAAAAGGAGGAAGAAGAGAAGGGGGAGAGGGAGGGAGAGAGGGAGCCCTGAAGAGGAGGAAGAAGGAGGGTTTAGACCTGGCGGGAGGGGTAGATGGAAGGCACAAGGACATCATTTGGGAGAGGGAGTTGGTGGAAGCCACCTTGGGCGAGGGTATGCAGCATGTGGAGATGGAGACCAGGCGGGACACTGTGGTACAGGCAGGGCAGTGGGCTAGGGTGGGAGAGGATGGGTGAAACCAAAGGATGGAGGGATCCAGTTTGCAGGAGACATATATGATCTGTATTTGTTCTAGGAACAGGAGGAGACGGGGGAAGGGAATCAAATCATAAAGTATCCATGTGGGGGGCAGGAGATGGATGCAGTAAGTGAGGCACAGAGCTTAGTGCTCAAGGACTTGGATTTCTAGCAGATGTGGGGGCAGAGATCCAAGTTGGGTGGGCACAGCATAGGATGGGGCGGATGAGGGACTTATAGGTATGTAGGTAGTGGAAGGGTCTAATCCACATGTTCGACCAGAGAGGAGTTTGAGCAGACAGACAGTTACATACCTTGGCTTGGAATGTGAGATTGGGGGGGGGGGGGTCCAGGGAAGGCAGTGGTCGAGGATGATGCCAAGGTACTTGAGGGTGGGAGTGAGGGCAATGGGGTGGAAATAGATGGTGAGGTAGAAATATAGAAGGCAAAAGGAGGGGGTGGTATGGACTATGATGATTGCGTTGGTCTTGGAGGGATTAATCTTAAGGAGCCATTGGTTGCATCAGGTGGTGAAAAGGTCAAGGTGTGACTGGAGGAGGCGCTGGGAATGTAGGAGGGAGGGGGCAAGAACAAGGAAGGTGGTGTCATTGGCATATTGCAGAGGATGGACGGGTGGTGGGGACTGCAGCATGTATGCCACATGTAAGAGGTAGAAGAGAGGGGAAAGGATGGAACCTTGGGGCACACCTGCAAAGGGGTAGAAGGTATAAGAGGTGGAGTTGTGGATGGTAACATAGGAGGGGCAGTGAGAGCAGAAGGAGACTACATTCAAGGTCAAGGGACACAAAGATGGCGGAGCGACAGTAATTGAGGTCAGTGGAACGGAAGTGTGTCAGGTGGAGGAGGAGATCATCAGGGAGAAGGAAGGTCGGAAGCCACATGGGGTCAATGGAAGGAGACAGTGCTGGTGGAGGGGTGGTGGATGCAGCGGGTAAGGATGGACTCCAGGACTTTGCTAAAGAATGATGTCAAACTGATAGAGTGGTAGGAGGCGGTGTTGGAAGGGGGTTTGTCAGGTTTGGGAAACATAAGGATCTGGGAAGTCTTCCACAGGTCGGGGTAGAAGCCAGTGGAGAGGATAACATTATAGATGGTGGCTAGTCCTGTAACGAAGGAGAGGGGGCTTCTTTGAGGTGGTGGTATGTAATAGGATTGTGACTGGGAGCTGTGTTGCATTTGGTGTGTGTGTGGTGACGATGTCTTTTGTGATGGTATTGGTATGAGGTCGGTTGACGGTGTGGCCCCCAAGTACTGGAAGCTAGGAGCAAGTGGGGGGAGAGAAGTGTCAGTGCAGTCCTGGATGCCAGGGAAGAGGGAATAATCAAATTGTGGATCATCAGGGATGGAAAGGACGTCAGACAGGTGGGAGGCAAAATGATTGGCCATACTGGTATTGTCCAGGAAAGGGTGGTTATCGTGTATGAGAGGATAGTGAGGCGAAGCTTTTGTGCCAGTAAGGTGGTTGACGGCTGACTAGTACTTCGAGGAGTTAATAAGCAGTGAAGCATTACGACTGGTGCATGTCTGTCACGAGGCCTGGCGTTTTTTGGCCGTGAGCATGTTTCTAATATGGTGTTGGAGTTGTCGGAGGTGGAGGAGTGTGTCCCAGTTCCAGGTATGGAGGAAGGAGCGGTAAAAGCGATGGGATTCGTGGAGGAGGAGTACGACCTGTGGTGGTAAGGTAGGACAGTGAGAGTGGATAGTTTTGGTGGGGATGTGCACCGCAACAGCCTCCGACAAAGTCCAGTGGAAAAAGGAAGCGGCATGGGTGATGTCATCAGGGTGCTGGTAGGTGAGAGGGTGGCGTCTGACCTGGGTATCTATGGTATCCCGGTAGGCATCTCAGTTGTGGGCAGGTATGTTGAAGGAGAGGGGGGAGGTCACCTTGGAGGGTGGCAATAAACCAATGCCACCGCCATAACTGTGTGGATGTGCGGCTGTGGATGCTGAGGTCGGCGGCAGTCATGTAGGAGGAGAAGGTGCGGTCTATGTCGGCGAGGAAATCATATGGGATCAGGGTATTAGGGGAGATATAAATGGTGGCATAGGTGACGGTAAGGCCAGAGAAGAAGAGACCAAGGATCAGGTGTTCAGTAGGGTCATTGAAGAGAGGTTGAGGTCGAACAGGAAGATGGCAGAGGTGGCCAATGGCAACTCCACCACGCAGAACAGGAAGGGGATTGTTGGTGCGGTGAAAGGTATACGGAGAGATGTTAATTGTGTGAGTAGGCTGGAGAAAGGTGTCATTGAGGATGAAGGCATCCACATGGTGGTGGGGGAGGGTGTGGAGTAGGAGTTGTTTGTTGGTGGGGAGGGACCAGATGTTGTTGAACAGAATACGGTGCTACTGTTGCACCCTAGCAGGGACCCTAGACTAGGTAGAACTAATTTTTTTTCTTTATTGTTATTTTCACACCTTACATATAAAGGTGGGCTGGCGGCGGCAATAGTACGCCGCTCTTCGGCGACAGTCAGTACAAATAGAATCAAGGTGGAAGCCACCTTGGGAGAGCGTATGGAGAGTGGAGGGATGGAGAGCAGGTGGGACGTGGGAATATAGGCGTGGCAGTGGATGGGAGTGGGAGGGGATGGGAGAGCCAAGCGGGTGAGGGGGATCAAGTTTAAGGGAGATGTAGAGGATCTGTATCCGTTCGAGGAAAAAGAGGAGGTGTGGGAATGAAATAAGGTCATACAGGATCCGCAAGGGGGAGGGGAGACGGATGTGATAGGCGAGGCGGAGAGCATGGTGTTCTTGGATTTGAAGTTATTTGTAGAAGGTAGGAGGGGCGGAGCTCCAGGCAGAGTGGGTGTAGCAGAGGACAGGGCGGATGAGGGATTTATAGGTATGGAGGTTGGTGCAGGGATCCAGACCTCTTGTGCGGCCAGAAATGAGCTTGAGGAGACAGAGTCAGGAGCGTGCCTTGGCTTGGATTGTCCAGAGACGGGGGGTCCAGGAGAGGCAACATTCAAGGGTGGGGGTGAGGGCGATAGGACGGCCACAAATGGTGAGACAGAAATCAAGGAGATGGAAGGACGGGGTGGTTTTGCCTACAATGATCGCCTGCGTTTTAGAAGGATTGACCCTCAGCAACCACTGGTTACACCAAGTAATGAACTGGTCAAGATGGGATTGGAGAAGGTGTTGGGAGCGTTGCAGGGCGAGGGCGAGAGCGAGGAAGGCGGTGTCATGAGCGTACTGGAGAAGGTGGACAGGGGGTGTAGGCGGCGACATGTCCGCCGTGTACCGAGTGTAGAGAAGAGGGGAGAGGATGGAACTTTGGGAAACACTGGCGGAGGGGTAGAATGTGTAGGAATCCATGTTATGGATGGTGGAAAACTAATTTTTTTTCTTTATTGTGATTTCATTTCCCTGCCCCGTATGGGCAGGGGAGGGCTGTAGCGACACAATCCGCCACTCTTCAGCCGAGTGACATTGCAACTAAAATAAGAATAAAATGTTACATACATAAGGGGATAAAAAAAGGGGAACATAAAACAGAGTAAAGGGAGAAAATGGAGGTAAAAATAGACTGACATGGAGACGTTCATGGGGGATAGTTAAAAAAGTCACCAGAAAGTTAAAAAACACTGCTGGCTATTCTTAAAACACAGAGAAGACACTGAATGGACATGCACAGGTTAAAAGTCGGCCACAGTATTAAAAACACTCCAGAACAACACGCTTAAAACCCACTTGTAGCTCACACGATGAAGAATAAAACTGCCAGATGGGACCTGTCGAGGGAAAGGGCAGAGAGGATGGAAAAGGAGGGGAGGGCAAAGGGCAGCAGGGGAAGTGGCGGGATGAAGAGAGTAGGGGCATCAGCAGGTACACGGAGAGGCAGGAGACACGTGGGTTGGGAGATGAAGAGGGAAGACAGGCAGGAGGGAGTGCAGATACACTGAAAGGGGGCACAAGAGAGGGAGGTGGAGTAGGAGGGGGAAGCCACTCAGGAGGAGAGAGGGGGAGGAGTCCCTCGCCTCCTCCCTGAAGAGGAGGCAGGAAGATGGGGTTAGAGTTGGTAGAAAGGGTAGATGTCAGGGCGAAGATAATCATCCGGGAGGGGTAGACAGTGGAAGTTGTGTTGGGAAAGGAGATAGATGGTGTGGAGATGGAGAGAGGATGGGACACAACGGTAAAGGTACGGAAACTGGTTGAGGGTGGAGAGGAATGGAGACACCAGGGGGTGAGGGGGATCAAGGCGGCAGACAATATATAGTGTGCAGATGTGTTCAAGGAAAAGGAGAATGTGGAGGAAGGGGATGAGGTCATAGGGGATGCACGTGGGGGATGGAAGGCAGATGTGGAAGGTGAGGCAGAGCGCATGGCATTCGAGGATTTGGAGGGTTTTATAGAACTGGGGAGGGGCGGAAATCCAAGCTACACTGGCATAACAGAGGATGGGGCGGATCAAGGATTTGTAGGTGTGAAGGATGGTGGAAGGATGCAGACCCCACATACGGCCAGACAAGAGTTTCAGGAGGCGGAGGTGGTTGTGAGCTTTGTTTGAATGGTAAGGAGATGGGAAGTCCAGGTGAGGTGGCGGTCTAGTGTGAGGCCAAAGTATTTGAGGGTAGATGTGAGGTGGATAGGACGGCCATAAATAGTGAGGTAGAAATCATGGAGGCAGAAGGAGCAGGTGCTGCAATTGGGTCTTGGAGGGATTGATACGGAGGAACCACTGGTTGCACCAAGTGGTGAATTGGTCAAGGTGGGTTTGGAGGGTACGTTGGGACCGTTGAAGGGGTAGGATAAAGGGCTACGAAGGCGATGTCATCAGCAAACTGGAGACGATGAACAGGTGGGGGAGATTATGGCATATGAGCAGTGTACAGGAGATAGAGGAGAGGGGAAAGGACAGAACCTTGGGACATGACAGCAGAGGGATAGAAAGTACGGGAGTTGGAATCATGGATAGTCACATAGGAGGGACGATGGAAGAGCAAGGATGCAATGAGACGGACGAAGTTGATGGTGAGAGCATAGGTCTGGAGTTTGAAGATAAGCCTGGGATGCCAGACACGGTCATAGGCGTTCTGGAGATCAAGGGAAACAAAGACAGCGGAGCGATGGGAGTTAAAGGCGGAGAGAAGTTTGGTAAGGTTAAGGAGCTGGTTGTCGGCAGAGAAGGAAGGCCGAAAGCCACATTGGGTGCCTAAATTTTGATAAATAATCAGTATTGGCGGCTGAAGACTTCCGGCATAAGAAGTCAGCCTCATTCTGCTAACGGCCTTGTCAAAGAGGGCGGAGGAGTGGATAGAGATTCAGGGCACTCTCTTGTCCTAGGGGTGGGAAATTGCCCCTAAAGGCGGAAGAATCAGCAATGATCAACGACATGAGGATGCAGAAGGCAATGGAAACCACTGCATTAAAGACCCGTAACGTGTATCCACAGGACATTTGGCCTGTAATTGAAGAAATGTCATGATGATCTCTCCATTGGCAAAATATTCAGGAATAGTCCCCCATTCGGACCTTGGGAGGGGACTGCCAAGGGGGAGGTTACCATGAGAAAAAGATTGAATAATCAACGAAAGGATAACGTTCTACGAGTCGGGGCGTGGAATGTCAGAAGCTTGAACGTGGTAGGGAAACTAGAAAATCTGAAAAAGGAAACGCAAAGGTTCAATCTAGATATAGTAGGGGTCAGTGAAGTGAAGTGGAAGAAAGACAAGGATTTCTGGTCAGACGAGTATAGGGTCATATCAACAGCAGCAGAAAATGGTATAACAGGTGTAGGATTCATTATGAATAGGAAGGTAGGGCAGAGGGTGTGTTACTGTGAACCGTTCAGTGACCGGGTTGTTCTAATCAGAATCGACAGCAGACCAACACCGACAACGGTAGTTCGGGTATACATGCCGATGTCGCAAGCTGAAGATGAACAGATAGAGAAAGTGTATGAGGATATTGAAAGGGTAATGCAGTATGTAAAGGGGGACGAAAATCTAAGTCATGGGCGACTGGAAAGCAGTTGTAGGGGAAGGAGTAGAAGAAAAGGTTACAGGAGAATATGGGCTTGGGACAAGGAATGAAAGAGGAGAAAGACTAATTGAGTTCTGTAACAAGTTTCAGCTAGTAATAGCGAATACCCTGTTCAAGAATCACAAGAGGAGGAGGTATACTTGGAAAAGGCCGGGAGATACGGGAAGATTTCAATTAGATTACATCATGGTCAGACAGAAATTCCGAAATCAGATACTGGATTGTAAGGCGTACCCAGGAGCAGATATAGACTCAGATCAAAATATAGTAGTGATGAAGAGTAGGCTGAAGTTCAAGACATTAGTCAGGAAGAATCAATACGCAAAGAAGTAGGATACGGAAGTACTAAGGAATGACGAGATACGTTTGAAGTTCTCTAACGCTATAGATACAGCAATAAGGAATAGTGCAGTAGGCAGTACAGTTGAAGAGGAATGGACATCTCTAAAATGGGCCATCACAGAAGTTGGGAAGGAAAACATAGGTACAAAGAAGGTAGCTGCGAAGAAACCATGGGTAACAGAAGAAATACTTCAGTTGATTGATGAAAGGAGGAAGTAAAAACATGTTCCGGGAAAATCAGGAATACAGAAATACAAGTCGCTGAGGAATGAAATAAATAGGAAGTGCAGGGAAGCTAAGGCGAAATGGCTGCAGGAAAAATGTGAAGACATCGAAAAGGATATGATTGTCGGAAGGACAGACTCAGCATACAGGAAATTCAAAAAAACAACCTTTGGTGACATTAAAAGCAACGGTGGTAACATTAAGTGTGCAACGAGAATTCCGCTGTTAAATGCAGAGGAGAGAGCAGATAGGTGGAAAGAATACATTGAAAGCCTCTATGAGGGTGAAGATTTGTCTGATGTGATAGAATAAGAAACAGGAGTCGATTTAGAAGAGATAGGGGATCCAGTATTAGAATCGGAATTTAAAAAAGCTTTGGAGGACCAACGGTCAAGTAAGGCAGAAGGGATAGATAACATTCCATCAGAATTTCTAAAATCATTGGGGGAAGTGGCAACAAAACGACTATTCACGTTGGTGTGTAGAATATATGAGTCTGGCGACATACCATCTGACTTTCGGAAAAGCATCATCCACACAATTCCGAAGACGGCAAGAGCTGACAAGTGCGAGAATTATCGCACAATCAGCTTAACAGCTCATGCATCGAAGCTGCTTACAAGAATAATATACAGAAGAATGGAAAAGAAAATTGAGAATGCGCTAGGTGACGATCAGTTTGGCTTTAGGAAAAGTAAAGGGACGAGAGAGGCAATTCTGACGTTACGACTAATAATGAAAGCAAGCCTAAAGAAAAATCAAGACACTTTCATAGTATTTGTCGACCTGGAAAAAGCGTTCGACAATATAAAATGGCGCAAGCTGTTCGAGATTCTGAAAAAAGTAGGGGTAAGCTATAGGGAGAGACGGGTCATATACTATATGTACAGCAACCAAGAGGGAATAATAAGAGTGGACGATCAAGAACGATGTGCTCGTATTAAGAAGGGTGTAAGACAAGGCTGTAGCCTTTCGCCCCTACTCTTCAATCTGTACACCGAGGAAGCAATGATGGAAATAAAAGAAAGGTCCAGGCGTGGAATTAAAATACAAGGTGAAAGGATATCAATGATACGATTCGCTGATGACATTGTTATCCTGAGTGAAAGTGAAGAAGAATTAAATGATCTGCTGAACGGAATGAACAGTCTAATGAGTACACAGTATGGTTTGAGAGTAAATCGGAGAAAGACGAAGGTAATGAGCAGTAGTAGAAATGAGAACAGTGAGAAACTTAACATCAGGATTGATGGTCACGAAGTCAATGAAGTTAAGGAATTCTGTTACCTAGGCAGTAAAATAACCAATGACGGATGGAGCAAGGAGGACATCAAAAGCAGACTCGCTATGGCAAAAAAGGCATTCTGGCCAAGAGAAGTCTACTAATATCAAATACCGGCCTTAATTTGAGGAAGAAATTGCCGAGGATGTACGTCTGGAGTACAGCATTGTATGGTAGTGAAACATGGACTGTGGGAAAACCGGAACAGAAGAGAATCGAAGCATTTGAGATGTGGTGCTATAGACGAATGTTGAAAATTAGGTGGACTGATAAGGTAAGGAATGAGGAGGTTCTACACAGAACGGAGAGGAAAGGATTATGTGGAAAACACTGATAAGGAGAAGGGACAGGATGATAGGACATCTGCTAAGACATGAAGGAATGACTTCCATGGTACTAGAGGGAGCTGTAGAAGGCAAAAACTGTAGAGGAAGACAGAGATTGGAATACGTCAGGCAAATAATGGGGACTGGGGACGTGGGTTGCAAGTGCTACTCTGTGATGAAGAGGTTAGCACAGGAAAGGAATTCGTGGCGGGCCGCATCAAACCAGTCAGTAGACTGATGACCAAAAAAAAAAAAAAGAAAAAAAGGGGAGGTTCCGGATGTGTTGCTGTAATTGCCGGTGGTGGGTGAGAGTATCCCGGTCATGGGTGCGGAGGAAGGAGTGGTAGAGCCTGCAGGATTCATGCAGAAGGAGGATGGCCTGTGGAGGAAGCGTAGGGTGGTGAGGGTGGATGATTTTGGTAGTGACATGAGTCTCCACACCGTCAGTTATGTGGTCTTCTGAAGGAAGGAAGAGCCATTGGTGATGTCATCAGGGTGGTGAAAGGTGAGGGAGTGGCTTTCGACCTGTAGGGCAATGGATTCCCGATAGGCATCCCAATTGGCATGGTGGTAGTCATGGACAAACTTTGGAGGGGCAGCTGGGCGGGTGGCTGCAGGGGCGGGACAGGTAGCAGTGATGGTGAGAAGGACAGGGAGATGGTCACTACTGATGGGATCGAGGACATCAATGGCGATGCAACCAAAGAGGTTGGGGGAAGCGAGGATTCATCGGGGTGGAGTTACTTTCAGGATGGGTGGGCTGTGGGAGAGGAACAAGGTCACCATGTAGGGTGGCAAGGAACTTATGCCACCGCTGAAGGGTGGCAGGGTCATGGCTGTGGATGTTGGGTCAACAGCAATCACATAGGTGGAGAAGGTACGGTCAACATGAGAAATGAAGTCAAGTGGGAGAGGAGCTGCGGGGCGGATATATATAGTGGCACAGGTGATGGTGAGGGAGGGAAAAAATAGACTGAGGAGAAGGTGTTCAGTCGGATCATTGAGGAGGGGTTGTGGCTGGACAGGGAGATGCCTGAGGTGGCGTATAGCGACTGCACCTCAGGGCTAGGGGAAGGGGATTGTCAGTGTGGTGAAGGAGATAGGGGGAGGTGCGGACAACATGTTGGGGTTGGAGGAAGGTTTCATTAAGGATGAAAGAGTCAACGTGGGAGAGGGTATGTATGAAGAGGTATTTGTTTGCAGGGAGGGAGTGAATGTGGAGGTAGTTGATGTGTGAGGAGGTTGGGGTGGGAAGAGTGTGGGAAGGGGAGAGAGGGGCTTAAATGAGGGTGTCGAGGTGGGTGAAGGTAAAGTGGGATAGGCTGCGGGAGTAGGTGGCGTAGATGTTTAAGTGGTAAACAGAGGGGGCAGCAAGGGAACTCTGCTGGAGTGTGTGGGGGCGCTGGAAGGGAAGGATGTTCTGCAGGACGATGGTGAGGAACTGAATGATGTCTTCTGCTATAGGGGGAGAGCGGAGGGAATTTTTAGGGTGGGTGGGTGGATCGGTGGGGCGAACGGGGACACTGAGTTCAGGATTGGTGGGAGGGGGCTTGGCTTTGCACTTGGAGGAAAAGGGGGGTGAGGTTCATTGCAAGTGTTGGAGAAAGGGGGGGGAGGCGAGGTTGGGACACTGTTTAAGGAAGTGGGAGGTTTTAGAATGGGAGCAGGTGGGTGGGTTCTTGCAGTTTTGGGTGAGGTGGTCTTTGTACAGAAGACAGTGCTGGCAGCGGTAGGATTGAGGAGGGGAATGGGTGGGTCAACAGGGTGGCAGCGGATCAGGGTTGGCTAGGACGAAGGTATACAGGGAGTGGGCTGGAGAGGAGGGAGGTGGGGTGGTATCCACCCTGCGTGAGGAAGTGGTCGACAGAGGAGGTGGACTCTGTAAATATATGCATGAGGAAAGTAGGGCAAGAGGAGTTGTAAATACTGTGGGCAGAGCGGACTTCCAGGGTGGGGTGGGCGTTCAGTTCCACCAACACCTCAGCCTCCGTGACCACAGGGCTGAGTTTTGTGATGATGGCAGTGAGGGTTGGCAGACAACGAGGCGGTTGGGGCTGACGAAGAGAGGAGGATGTAAGGAATGGGGTGAGGGATGCATGGGGCCCAAAGTCGATGTGGGGAATGCGCCGGAGGAGATCAGTATGGAAAGATGGAGAGGGAGACTTGATGAGAACAGAGTCTCTTCGAGGGCTAAGTTGGGTGATGGGTGCACTGGGGATGTACTTCCGGATTTCAAGGGTGAGGGTGCGGGCATACAGGAATTTCGGATCAGGGTTGGCTAGGACGAAGGTATAAAGGGAGGGGGCTGGAGAGAAGGGAGGTGGTGTGGTATCCATAGTGGGAGTCAGCGGAAGGTGGGGCGGGCAGTTGTTTTTTGTATGAGGGGGTAGAGGAGATGTCACTACTGGGCCGCTTGGAAGATTTTTTTGCGGGTGTTGCCTGGGAGGAGGGAGGAGGGATGAGGGACTGGATGGATGGGGAGGTGGTGGGAGGCAGGGCCCTCCTGTGAGGCAGTAGCACCAGATGAGAGGGTAGGGCGCTCTGTGGCTGCGACTGTGGTGCGGCGGGCGGTGACTCGGGCAGGGGAAGCAGAAGTAGTTGCAGGGGGGAGAGGGGGAAAGACGTCTTGGTGGGAGACAGGAGCAGAAGGTGGGGTGGGAGCAGGGGCAGGGGCAGGGGCAGGGGCAGGAGCAGCAGCAGGTGCAGGAGCAGGGGTAGGAGCAGGAGTGACTTACAGGTGGGGATACAGTGATGAGGAGGAGATAGATGGGGAGGAGACTGTGTGTAGGGGAGGTGGATGAGGGGGTTAACCCAGAGGAAGCACTCCATGATGTTACAGTGGGGGCAGGTGAAGGGGAGGTGTAGATGATGGTGGTAGATGGGGTGTCCATGATTGCAGGCAGTCCTCAAGGTCGACAGGAGACGCCGAAGTACAAAGGGAATTGAAACGGGGGGGTGGCGACGAGCACTGGGCGGCGGTGAGCACAGGGAGGCGACGGCGGCGGCGGTGGCGGCGGCGGCGGCGAACACCGAGAGATAGCGGCAGCGGCGGCGGCGGCGGCGGCGGCGGCGGCGGCGGCGGCGGCAGCGGCAGCAGTAACATCAAGCACCGAGAGGCAGTGACCAGGCGGCGGTGGCGGCGAGCACCGAGATACGGCGACTAGGAGGCGGCGGCGGCGGCGGCGAGCATGAGGGACGGCGACCAGGCGGCGGCAGCAAGCACCGGGAGACGAGCACCGGCGGGCGGCGGCGGCGGCCGGACAGCGGGCAGCAGCGACGGCGTGCAGACGGGCAACAACACGATAGGCACGGTTGGGGCTCTTCCACGTCGAAGATACACCCTGAGAGTAGCCCAGGGAGTGCGAGTCCTCGATGAGGAAGTGAGGGAATCCAAGCCTCGAATCCACATTGGTCAATTTTTTTTTTCTTTATTGTGATTTTAATGCCCGTATCAAAACAGGTAGGCTGGCAGCAGCACAATACGCCGCTCTTCAGCCAAAGATAGTGCAATGATAAAACAGAGAAGACATATGAGTTGGAAGAAAACGGCGGGGAAAAAACAGTAGACACTGGTGAACGATGGAGTGTGACAGTGAACACTGAACACTTAACACGACGACACACACAAGACACTAATGGCGATGATCTCGGGCACGCGAAATCCATGTAGCGCGTGTGAGTCCGGGAACCTGCCAAGAGGGGAACAAGGGTGAGGGGGGAAGAGGGGAGAAACAAAGACGCCAATGGCTATGGAGATGGGAGGAGGAGTAGACAGATAGGGTAGGGGAAGCCCGGGGGAGGAGTGGGGAGAAATGGATTAGGGAGAGAAGGGGGAGAGAAGGGAGGGAGGGTGCCCAAAGGAGCAAACACAGGAAGAGGGAGGGAGGATCGAAGTTGGTAGGAGGGGTAGATGGAGTGGACGAGGGCATCATCAGGGAGCTGGCGTAAGCCAACTTGGGAGAGGGTCAGGAGGGTGGAGAGATGGAGACGGGGTGGGACATGGGAATACAGGCATGGCAGCAGGCAGGGGTGGGAGTGGATGGGTGAGACAAGCGGGTGAGGAGGATCGAGTTTATGGCAGGTGTACAGGATCTGTATCCTTTCAAGGAAACGGAGGAGGTGGGGGAACGGAATGAGGTCGTACAGGATCTGCGTGGGGGAGGGGAGACGGATGCAATAGGCGAGGTGGAGAGCATGGCGTTCAAGGATCTGAAGGGATTTATAAAAGGTAAGGTGGGCGGAGATCCAGGCCAGATGGGCGTAACAAAGGATAGGGCGGATGAGGGATTTATAAGTGTGGAGTATGGTGGAGGGGTCCAGACCCCATGTACGGCCAGAAAGGAGCTTGAGGAGACACAGTCGGGAGCGTGCCTTGGCTTGGATTGTCCAGACATAGGGGGTCCAGGAGAGACGATGGGGCGGCGGCATGTCCGTCGTATACAAAAGGTACAGAAGGGGGAGAGGACGGAGCCTTGGGGCACACTGGCAGAGGGAAAAAAGGTGTAGGAATCCGTGTTATGGATGGTGACGTAGGAAGGACGGAGGGAGAGAAAGGAGCAGAGCAGACGGACGTAGTTAATGGTAAGGGCGAAGGTTTGGAGCTTGAAGAGGAGGCCGGAATGCCATACATGGTCATAGGCAAATTTGAGGTCCAGGGAGAGGAAGATTGCGGAGCGACGGGAATTAAGCTGTTCGGAAAGGAGATGAGTGAGGTGAAGGAGAAGGTCATCGGAAGAGAAGGACGGCCAAAAGCCACACTGAGTAACGGGAAGGAGGTGGTGCTGACGGACATGCTGGTGGATGCGCCGGGTGAGGATGGATTCCAGGACCTTGCTGAAGACCGAGGTAAGGCTGATGGGACGGTAGGAGGAGACGGCGGACGGTGGTTTACCAGGTTTAAGGAACATCAGGATATGGGAAGTTTTCCAAAGGTCAGGGTAGTAGCCGGTGGACAGGACTACATTGTAGAGCCTGACCAGGGTGGAGAGGAAAGAGACAGGAGCTTCACGAAGGTGGCGGCAGGTGACACGATCGTGACCAGGAGCGGTGTTGCGTTTTGTGCAGAGTGTGGCAATGAGATCCTGTGTAGTGGTAGGGGCATTGAGTTCTGTGTGTGCAATGTTGTCCAAGTACTGGAAACCAGGTGCAAGGAAAGGGACAGAGGTATCTGTTCGATCGCAGACATCCGGGAAGAGGGAGTAATCGAACTGGGGATCATCGGGGATGGAAAAGATATCGGAGAGGTAGAAGGCAAAGTGATTTGCCTTAGTAAGGGTGTCAGGGAAGGGGTGATCAGCATGGAGAAGAGGATAGTAGGGGGAGGGTTTAGTTCTGGTAAGGCGACGGAAGGCTGACCAGAACTTGGACGAGTTTATAGGTAGGGTAGCATTTAAACATGTGCATGTCTGTCGCCAGTCCTGGCGTTTCTTAGCCATGAGCAAATTTCGAACGTGTCGCTGGAGTTTCCGGTGGCGTCATAGTGTGTCCGGGCCACGCGTGTGGAGGAAGGCATGGTAGAGATGGCGGGATTCACGGAGGAGGAGAACGGTCTGTAGTGGTAAGGTAGGACAGTGTGGATGAATGGCGACAGTAGGGACATGGGCCTCCACGGCCTCAGGCAAGGTGTGCTGGAGAAAGGAGGCAGCATGGGTAACATTGTCAGGGTGGTGGTAGGTGAAGGGGTGGCTATCGACCTGGGTGGAGAGGGTATCCCGGTAGGCATTTCAGTTGGCATGGGAATAGTCATGGACGTACTTTGGGCGAGGGTCAGTACGGGGGTCGGGGTGGGGGCGACGACCGTCTGAAATGGTGAGGAGGACAAGGAGATGGTCGCTACCAACAAGCTCCAGGACATCCACCGTTATGCGGCCAAAGAGGTTAGGGAAGGAAAGGATAACATCGGGAGTGGAGTTGGATTCGGGTTGGGTGTGCTTGGGAATGGGGACCAGGTCGCCTTGAAGGAAGGAGAGGAACCGATGCCACTGCCGTAACTGGGCAGCGGAACGACTATGGATGTTAAGGTCGGCGGCGATCACGTAGGAGGAGAAGGTACAGTTAATGTGGAAGAGGAAGTCAAAGGGAATAGGGGCGTTAGGGCGGACATAGATGGTGGTGCAGGTGACGATAAGGCCGGGGAAGAAGAGACTAAGGATCAGGTGTTCAGTGGGGTCGGGAAGGAGAGGTTGGAGCCGAACTGGGATCTGGTGGTGGTGACCTATGGCAGGAGGGGGTCGGGCCTTACATTTCTGGGAGTAAGTAGGATGAGGGTGGTTACAGGTATTACAGGAGGGGGGACTGGAGATCGGGGCACTGCCGTAAGAAGTGGTCTTGCTTACAGTGCGGGCAGGTGGGGGCCTCGTGGCACTCAGATGTCAGTTGTGCATTATACCGCAAGCACCTATGGCAGCGGAGAGGCTGAATCAGATGTTGATGGGCGGTCGTGACCTATAGGCAAACCACGACGAACACGAGACATTAGCCATTGTTCATAGGCATACCGTTTCTGGCCTTCATGCATAAACTCCCAATTAGACCGTTCCCACGGTGGAATTTCATAATTCTGAAGGCAAGAAACGTTACAATTAAAAAATATAACCAAAAAATTATTATAAACAACAAAAATTAAATTTACATACCGGTTTTTTCGGCATTCGGTTGTTGCGGGTACAAAACTTTACCGATACGTTGTTCAACAGCTGTCTTCAATTTCAGTCCGTACTTTCCAACAAATGAATGCCAATTTCGTGTATGACTCCAGTCAATTGCAAAATCAATTATAGCTTTTGCATCCAATTGTTGAACTCGTTGTCTAAATTCTTCTTCTGTAAATGGTCGTTCCCTCGCTTCCTTTAGCAAATTATCGTATCCAACGTCGTGCTCTTTAGCAATGGCATCTGCTCCACTGTGCGGTGCGTCTATATTTATAGGATTTCCAGGTCCTACGTAATCACTACCAGGTAACGTATATCCTTTCTTTTGTACACGTTCAACTAGTTTTGTAACGCCGTAAGCAGCACCTGCGGCGGCAGCAGTCGTCGCGCCAGCCGCTATCGCTATCTGTCCTGAACTTGTAATACCAGCTGTGCTAATTGCTGCCCCGTCCGTGACACTTTCAGATAACAAGGGCACCGTTTCGCTAGAGGTTGCTGTATCTGCACTGGGTTGACCTCGACCGCGATTTCGTGGTCTATTTGGGCGGCGCCGCCGCACTCCAAGATTGCTTTCTTCTGGCGTTGTTTCAGGCACGCGTTCAAATTCAACTGTTTCGCCACTGGTATCCAAATCGTCGTATGCTGCATTATGGCCATACCGTATACGATTAGCAGCATCCTCTCTTTGCACTGTTCGAATATCATTAGTACTACGAGAACGATTAACATTTGTTAATGGAATTCTTTCCCCCATTTCAATGTCTTCCTCAGGTCCCGGACATAAAACACCTCCGTCGTATTGTATAGAGCCATGGTTGCCCGTGCTTAAATACTGATTTACCCAAGACATTTTGCTGACTAAAATAAATAAATAATTACCACCTTTTATATACATTACATTATCGAACAGCACGTGTCGGGCAACCTTTTGCTGGCGTGGGTGCTTGCTCAGATAATTGTCCTAAAAGGACAAATTATCTCGGCGGGACAGTGCCGCCGCCATCGCGACCTTGGGACCCTGGGACCCCTTTTTTTTTATCAGTTGCTGACCCTCATGAATCGAAACATGACTGTGTCGCGTCGTTTCATGCTATTTTAAGACATACTCCATTACTGTTAATTTCTAATTCTCAGCCAATTGTATGTAATCATCCAGATTTCAACAATGTCCGTGTGAGAACTATTAAGTGGAAAAAGTTTGATGAATTGAAAAATGCAATAAAAAAGCCTTATCCTTTTGCTTTCTTTTCATTGTTGCAAATGTATAATATTCCTTATTAAATAAAAGACAAGAATTTGTACAATGTATAATTTTTATTGTCAATTATTACAACAAATAAAAATAAATTACAATTATCCTTTGTTCTGTACACGTTCAACTACTTTTTTAACGCCGTAAGCAGCACCTGCGGCAGCAGCAGTCGTCGCCGCGCCAGCCGCTATCGCTATCTGCCCTGAACTTTTAACACCAGCTGTGCTAATTGCGGCCCCGTCCGTGACACTCTCTGACCTTGTTTCTGGCACCCGTTCAGATTCAACTGTTTCGCCACTCGTATCTAAATCTTCGAAGTCTGAATTATCTCCATACCGTATACGAGTAGCAGCATCCTCTCTTTGCACTGTTCGAATATCATTACTGCTACGTGAACGATTAACATTTGTTAATGGAATTCTTTCCGCCATTTCAATGTCTTCCTCAGGTCCCGGATATAAAACACCTCCGTTGTATTGTATAGAGCCATGGTTGCCCGAACTTAAATACTGATTTACCCAAGACATTTTGCTGACTACACTATACAAATCATTATGTGCTGTTCTCCAAATCATCCTCCTTATGTACTAAAATTCGGATACAGCCGGTTAAAAGAAATCCTGTTATCAACACATGTCGGGCAACCTTTTGCTGGCGTGGGTGCTTGCTCAGATAATTGTCCTAAAAGGACAAATTATCTCGGCGGGACAGTGACGCCGCCAACGCGACCTTGGGACCCGGGAGCCCCTTTTTTTATCAGTTGCTGACCCTCGAATCATGAAACGACGTGACGCAGTCATGTTTCGATTCATGAGGGTCAGCAACTGATAAAAAAGAAGGGGCCCCCGGGTCCCAAGGTCGCGATGGCGGCGTCACTGTCCCGCCGAGATAATTTGTCCTTTTAGGACAATTATCTGAGCAAGCACCCACGCCAGCAAAAGGTTGCCCGACCCGTGCTGTTCGATAATGTAATGTATATAAAAGGTGGTAATGATTTATTTATTTTAGTCAGCAAAATGTCTTGGGTAAATCAGTATTTAAGCACGGTCAACCATGGCTCTATACAATACGACTGAGGTGTTTTATATCCGGGACCTGAGGAAGACATTGAAATGGGGGAAAGAATTCCATTAACAAATGTTAATCGTTCTCGTAGTACTAATGATATTCGAACAGTGCAAAGAGGCTTAATTTGTGGAGGACAAATTACACCATTTGAAAAATATGGTGGCTTGGTAACCATATTAATTTTCATATCAGTTAGAAGTGGTTCTAGTAGCGGATTTTGCCAGGGATCTGATAATTTATATAAGCAATTTTCACAAATGGTAAATACGAATTGCTTATAAGTAATTTCATAAAAAAACATTTTAATTTTAAATCGACTTTGCCAGAATGTAGTAGTATCGAAGAAATACATTGTGGTTAAAGCGAGTGTCTCCCATGGAACTGGAAATCCAGCTCTTATTTTGGAAGCTGCTTCTATTGCATCATTTACAATTTCGTTAATCATTGGGACATTTTCACTTCTATCAAAAATATAGCATTCTGGCAGTCTATATGAATTCAGCATGAAATTGAATTTTGAATATCTGAATTCCAGTAAAATATCATCTTGTATGGTTTGTGGTACTTCTAATTGATACACATCTAAAGCATTTGTAAGTCTTCCACAAACAGCTATTCGTGCAAGTTTGTACAAAGTGTCCATTATACAGAAATGTACTTACTGTTTCTGGCAGCTCGTCACAGACAATAGACGTTTTCGACGTAGTCAGAGGACATACTGTGAAGAAAACAATTTTATGCCCCTTATATACTAGATTGGTTGCTAAGCAGTTTCAGTTATCAATACTTACATTTCTATCACTCCAAAAAGACAACTTTTACACGCACAACCTTTTGCTGGCGTGGGTGCTTGCTCAGATAATTGTCCTAAAAGGACAAATTATCTGGGCGGGACAGTGACGCCGCCAACGCGACCTTGGGACCCGGGGGCCCCTTTTTTTTTTATCAGTTGCTGACCCTCATGAATCGAAACATGACTGCGTCGCGTCGTTTCATGATTCGAGGGTCAGCAACTGATAAAAAAAAAGGGGCCCCTGGGTCCCAAGGTCGCGATGGCGGCGGCACTGTCCCGCCGAGATAATTTGTCCTTTTAGGACAATTATCTGAGCAAGCACCCACGCCAGCAAAAGGTTGCGCGTGTAAAAGTTGTCTTTTTGGAGTGATAGAAATGTAAGTATTGATAACTGAAACTGCTTAGCAACCAATCTAGTATATAAGGGGCATAAAATTGTTGTCTTCACAGTATGTCCTCTGACTACAGTCGAAAACGTCTATTGTCTGTGACGAGCTGCCAGAAACAGTAAGTACATTTCTGTATAATGGACACTTTGTACAAACTTGCACGAATTGCTGTTTGTGGAAGACTAACAAATGCTTTAGATGTGTATCAATTAGAAGTACCACAAACCATACGAGATGATATTTTACTGGAATTCAGATATTCAAAATTCAAGTTCATGCTGAATTCGTATAGACTGCCAGAATGCTATATTTTTGATAGAAGTGAAAATGTCCCAATGATTAAAGTAATTGTAAATGATGCAATAGAAGCAGTTTCCAAAATAAGAGCTGGAATTCCAGTTGCATGGGAGACACTCGCTTTAACCACAATGTCTTTCTTCGATACTACTACATTCTGGCAAAGTCGATTTAAAATTAAAATGTTTTTTTATGAAATCACTTATAAGCAATTCGTATTTACCATTTGTGAAAATTGCTTATATAAATTATCAGATTCCTGGCAAAATCCGCTACTACAACCACTTCTAACTGATATGAAAATTAATATGGTTACCAAGCCACCATATTTTTCAAATGGTGTAATTTGTCCTCCACAAATTAAGCAATATAGCCATTGGTGCATGTTCTGTGCCAATTGTCCTTTATTCAGAAGTGTACGTTGTGGTGGCTCATTAAGCCAAGTATTTGATTCCGAAGACGACGATGATGATTTACCTGGTTTATTACTTGCAGACCTCTAATGGAGACGCTGACGGAGATCTTTCAGTCCATCTTCACGCTGGTTCAAGCTCACCTGACGAATCCAACCCTGAAAATCTTCATTTGGATTGCTACGAGATTACACTGCCAGTTGGGAGCAACCGATGGACCCTTGGGAACATACATATTCACCATTTTGAATTGTTTGACGAAATTCGAAAATTCCTGTTCACAATTATCGTTTGGTTGCCAGAACTTTTGCGAATATCTGAAATCTCAGAACGATGGTATTACACTGATGTCATTGTCATCAGAGGACCGAACGATATTGATGAATTTGGTAGACGAATTGCTTCTATCGCATCAGTCTACCCTGGAGAAATTATCATATGGTAACATGATGACGACCACATCCACCTCGTCCATGATTGCACATACTCTTCAAGACGATGTAGATGCCGATTTAGGGTTGACCCATTTATTGCCACCAGAATTAAGAAATGTCCACGACGAAGGAGAGCAATCACAGCCATGTCCGACCTCGACTGGTTCAATATACTCATATATTTCTTCTTGCAAAAAAGGCCAAGTCGGGGACAAGTTTGGATTAGAGGAACCCATAAGAGAGTGCCTGGTGAATTTGAAATTGTACAATGGGTCAGTTTCATCGAGGGATCCCTCTCAGTATTGGAAAGGGAATAGGAAGGGTCAACTTGGTAGCGTTAGTGAAAGAGAAGGGCACCCTCTTTCAGAAGACAGTCTATGGAGGGGGCGTGTTCAGTGAAGACCTGCATAAGGCGGGTGGGGCCAGCGGAGTTGTGTATACGGCGAACTGCAGGCACCTCCAGATGGGGATGGACCTTGAGCTCCACCAACACCTCCTCCTCCGTGATCGTCGGACTAAGCTGAGTGATCACGGCGGTGAGGATCGGCGGGCAATGTGGGGGTTAGGGTTGGTGGGAGGGAGGCAGGGAAGGGGCAGGGGTGAGGGAGGCATTAGGGCCAAAGCGGGTGACAGGGATGCAGGAAAGGAGATCTGTGTGAAGGGTAGGGCTGGTGGAGGAGATGAAGACCGAATCACAGCGAGGAGTGAGGAGGGAGATGGGGGCACCGGGAAAATGCTGGCAAATGAAGAGGGTGAGGTTCCGGGCCTCAAGAAGGGAGGGATCAGGATGGGAGAGGAGGTAGCGGTAGGAGGAGGGGGAGGAGGAGGGGGTGGAGGAGGGGAAGGAGGAGGGGGAGGGGCAGGAACAGGTGGGGAGACATCCATGGCATCATGGGCTGGGGAAGGGGGATGAGGCGGAGCCTTTTTAGGAGTAGAGGAGGCAGGGGTGCCACAGGGGTGTTTGACGGCGGCGGAGGAGGTGTGGGGGATGGGAGCAACTGGAATGTGGCAGGGAGTGCCAGGTCCTGGTGCTGGAGTCGGCGCCGGAGATGGTGAGGGCGATGGCGACGGTGATGATGAAGGCGAAGGGGAGAGTTGAGCGTGGGCCGTGGCCCTCCTGGTGACCACCCTAGCGGGGGCCGCAGAAACGGAAGGAGCAGAGGGAGGGAGTGAAGGGAAGTGATCAGAGGATGTGCGGGAGGGGGAAGCCGGGGATGGGGCGACAAGTAGTGAGGGAGATGGGAGAGTGAGGAGTGGGGGATGGCCACATTGGTCAATTTTTTTTTTCTTTATTGTGATTTTAACACCTGATACAAAGGCGGGCTGGCAGCAGCACAATACGCCGCTCTTCAGCCTTGAGTGTTACAACAAGTAGTACATAAAGGTGGCACAGAGTAGACAGTAAAAACGGTGGGCAAAAAAAATGTAGACACTAAAAATCGAAAAAACATGGAGCCGTTCACGCTGGACGAGAAACATCACTAACACTGGGCGACACGATGCACAGAACATGGATGATGGCGACGGCACGTGAAAGGTGGGGGCGTGACGGCGAACAACACTACACACAAACGAAGGCACACACACGAAACACTGACGGCGATGATCTCCGGCTCGCGAATGTTCACTGAGCGTGTACGAGTCCGGGGACCTGCCAAGAGAGGAGGTGGAGGAGGAGGAATGGGAAGGGGAGTGGGACAGGGGGGAGCAGAGATGCCATGGGCAAAGGAGAGAGGGGGAGGGAGGAAGGGGGAGGGGAAGCCCGGTGGAGAGGGGAGGAGGGAGGAGAGAAAGGAAAGAGGAGGGAAGGGAGGGGAGGGAGGGAGGGTGCCTAAAGGAGAGGACACAGGAGGTGGGGGGGAGGATCAAAGTTGATAAGAGGGGTAGATGGAGGGGACGAGGACATCATCAGGGAGGGGGAGCTGGTGGAAGCCACCTTGGGAGAGGGTAAGGAGGGTGGAGAGATGGAGACCGGGTGGGACGTGGGAATACAGGCGTGGCAACGGGCGGGGGTGGGAGAGGATCGGGGACACGAGCGGGTGAGGAGGATCAAGTTTACGGGAGGTGTACAGGATCCGTAGCCTTTCAAGGAAAAGGAGGAGGTGGGGGAAGGGGATGAGATCATACAGGATCTGCGTGGGGGAGGGGAGACGGATGCGATAGGCAAGGCGGAGAGCATGGCGTTCAAGGATTTGGAGGGATTTATAGAAGGTAGGGGGGGGCGGAGATCCAGGCTGGATGGGCGTAACAAAGGATAGGGCGGACGAGCGATTTATAGGTGTGGAGGATTGGGGAGGGGTCCAGACCCCACGTGCGGCCGGAAAGGAGCTTGAGGAGACGGAGTCGGGAACGTGCCTTGGCTTGGATCGTCTGGAGATGGGGAGTCCAGGAGAGGCGACGGTCGAGGGTGACGCCAAGGTACTTAAAGGTGGGAGTGAGGGCGATAGGACGGCCATAGACGGTGAGATAGAAATCAAGGAGGCGGAAGGAAGGGGTGGTTTTGCCTACAATGATCGCCTGGGTTTTGGAGGGATTGACCTTGAGCAACCACTGGTTGCACCAAGCGGTGAACCGGTCAAGATGGGATTGGAGAAGGCGTTGGGAGCGTTGCAGGGTGGGGGCAAGGGCGAGGAACGCGGTGTCATCGGCAAACTGGAGGAGGTGGACGGGGGAGCGACGGCAGCGGCATGTCCGCCGTGTACAGAAGGGGGGAGAGGACGGAGCCTTGGGACACACCGGTGAAGTGGAAAAAGGTGTAGGAATCGGTGTTATGGATGGTGACATAGGAAGGACGGCGGGAGAGAAAGGAACCGATCAGACGGACGTAGTTAATGGGAAGGGCGAAGGTTTGGAGCTTGAAGAGGAGACTGGAATGCCAGACGTGGTCATAAGCGCGTTCGAGGTCAAGGGAGAGGAAGATGGCGGAGCGACGGGAATTGAGCTGTTCGGAAAGGAGATGAGTGAGGTGAAGGAGAAGATCGTCGGAAGAGAAGGATGGCCGAAAGCCACATTGGGTGACGGGGAGGAGGCGGTGCTGGCGGAGATGCTGGTGGATGCGGCGGGTGAGGATAGATTCCAGGACCTTGCTGAAGACCGAGGTAAGGCTGATGGGACGGTAGGAGGAGACGGCGGACGGAGGTTTGCCAGGTTTAAGGAACATGAGGATACGGGAGGTTTTCCACAGGTCGGGGTAGTAACCGGTGGACAGGACTACATTGTAGAGCCTGGCCAGGGTGGAGAGGAAAGAGACAGGAGCTTCACGAAGGTGACGGTAGGTGGCACGATCGTGACCAGGAGCGGTGTTGCATTTGGAGCGGAGTGTATCAATAAGATCCTGTGGAGTGATAGGGGTATTGAGTTCCGTGTGTGTAATGTTGTCCAAGTACTGGAAACCAGGAGCGAGGGGAGGGACAGAGGTGTCAGTTCGATTGCGGATATCCAGGAAGAGGGAGTAATCGAACTGGGGATCGTCGGGGATGGAGAAAACATCGAAGAGGTAGGAGGCAAAGTGATTGGCCTTACTAAGGGTGTCAGGGAAGGGGCGATCATCGTGGAGAAGAGGATAGTAGGGGGAGGGTTTAGTTCCGGTAAGGCGACGGAAGGCCGACTAGAACTTGGACGAGTTGATTGGTAAGGTTGCATTTAAACGGGTGCATGTCTGTCGCCAGTCCCGGCGTTTCTTAGCCGCGAGCAAATTACGAACGTGTCGCCGGAGTTGCCGGTGGCGTCGTAGGGTGTCCGGGTCACGCGTGCGGAGGAAGGCACGGTAGAGACGACGGGATTCACGGAGGAGGAGAACGGCCTGTGGGGGTAAGGTAGGACGGTGGGGGTGGATGGCGACAGTAGGAACGTGGGCCTCCACGGCCTCAGACAAGGTCTGCTGGAGAAAGGAGGCAGCATGGGTGACATCGTCAGGGTGGTGGTAGGTGAGAGGGTGGCTATCGACCTGGGTGGAAAGGGTATCCCAGTAGGCATTCCAGTCGGCTCGGGAATAGTCATGGACATACTTAGGGGGAGGAGCAGTACGAGGGTCGGGGCGAGGGCGACGTCCGTCTGAAATGGTGAGGAGGACAGGGAGATGGTCGCTACCAATAGGCTAAAGGACATCCACCGTTATGCGGCCAAGGAGGTTGGGGGAAGATAGGACAACATCAGGAGTGGAGTTGGATTCGGGACAGGTGTGCTGGGGGATGGGAATGAGGTCGCCTTGAAGGGAGGAGAGGAACCGATGCCACCGCCGTAACTGGGCGGCGGAACGACTATGGATGTTGAGGTCGGCGGCGATCACGTAGGAGGAGAAGGTACGGTCAATGTGGGAGAGGAAGTCGAAGGGAAGAGGAGCGTTGGGGTGAACATAGATGGTGGCGCAGGTAATGGTAAGGCCAGGGAAGAAGACACTAAGGATCAGGAGTTCGTTGGGGTCGGGAAGGAGAGGTTGGAGCCGAACGGGGATCTGGCAGTGGTGCCCAATGGCAACTACGCCACGCGCAATCGGGAGGGGATTATCGGAGCGGTGGAGGAGGTAGGGCGAAGTGTGGACTGTGTGGTGGGGTTGCAGGAAGGTTTCATTGAGGAGGAAGGCATCCACGCGGTGGGTGGCAAGGGTGTGCAGGAAGAGGTTTTTGTTGGCGGGAAGAGAGCGTATGTTGTTGAAAAGGATACGTTGCTGTCGCCCCATGACTGGGATTTAAACGAGGGTATCAAGACGGGAGAAGGTGAAATGGGCCTGGTTGTTGGAGTAGGTGGCGTACATCTTGAGTTGGAAGATGGAAAGGGCAGCAAGGGAGATCTGCTGGAGGGTGTGAGGGCGCTGAAAGGGTTGAACATTCTGGAGGACGATGGTAAGGAACCTGATGACATCCTCAGCGGTGGGGGGGGGACGAAGGGAATTGCCAGGAGGGGTGGGGGCGTCCAGGGGACGGACAGGGACGGTGAGTTCAGGAGTGGTTGGAGGGGGTCGGGCTTTACACTTTTGGGAGTAGGTGGGATGGTGGAGATTGCAGGTATTGCAGGAAGGAATGGATTGGAGGTTAGGGCACTGCCGGAGGAAGTGCGCTTGCCGACAATGCAGGCAGGTGGGGGCTCGCGGCATTCAGCTGTGGGGTGCGCGTTATAGCGCAGACACCTCTGGCAGCGCAGGGATTGAGGAGGGGAACGGGAGGGGTCGACCTTGTACCGCTGGTTAAAAAGGAGGGCACCCTCCTTCAGGAGACGGTCAATGGAGGGGGCGTGCTCAGAAAAAACCCGCATAAGGCGGGTGGGGCCGGCAGCGTTATGTATGCGGCGAACCGCACGCACCTCCAAATGGGGATGCGCCTTGAGCTCCGCCAGCACCTCCTCCTCCGTGATCACTGGACTAAGCCGAGTGATCACGGCGGTGAGAGTTGGCGGGCGACGCGGAGGTTGGGGTTGGCGGGAGGGAGGTGGTGAAGGAGCAGGTGTGAGAGAGGCATGAGGGCCAAAGCGGGTGACAGGGATGCGGGAAAGGAGGTAGGTGTGGAGGGTTGGGCTGGGGGAGGAGATGAGGACCGAATCTCAGCGAGGAGTGAGGAGGGAGGTGGGGGCACCAGGACAATGCTGGCGAAGGAAGAGGGTGAGGTTCCGGGCTTCAAGGAGAGAGGGATGAGGACGGGAGAGGAGGTAGCGGTAGGAGGAAGGGGGAGAGGAGGAGGATGAGGGGGCAGGGACAGGCGGGGAGACTTCCATGGCATCATGGGTGGGGGAAGGAGGATGAGGCGCAGCCTTTTTGGAAGCAGAGGAAGCAGGAGTGCGACTGGGGCGCTTGACGGCGGTGGAGGAGGTGTGGGGGATGGGAACAACGGGAATGTGGCGGGGAGGGGCAGGTCCTGGGGCCGGAGTCGGCGCCGGAGATGGTGACGGTGACGGTGAAGGCGAAGGCGACGGCGGCGATGACGATGACGGTGGCAGTGGCGGCGGTGATTGGGAAGGTGACGGGGAGAGCTGGGCGTGGGCAGTGGCCCGACGGGCCACCACCCGAGCCGGAGCTGCAGTGACAGGCTGGGGGAGTGGGGGGAAGGGATCAGAACGAGAGGAGCGGTAGGAAGAAGCGGGAGAGGGGGCGACAAAGATAGAGGGTGAAGGGAGAGTGAGGAGAGGTGGAATGGAAGGAGGGGGGTGGGACTGGGCACACCAAGTTATAGTGGTGGAGGCGGCGGAAGGGGAGGTATAGACAATGGCGGTGGTGGTAGTAGTGACAGTGGTGGTGGGGGCGGACATGACGGGAGAGAGAAACAAGAACGAACAGAACGAAGAGGAGAGGACAGAAACTGGGGACAGACAAAGACGAAGACGGATGAAGACGGCCGTAGACCAGGGTCAGGACGGCGGCGGCGGCGGCGGCGGCGGCGGGCACCGGCGGCGGCGGCGGCGGCGGTGGCGGGCACTGGCGGCGGCGGCGGCGGCGGTGGTGGCGGGCCACGGCAGGCGGCGACGGCGGCGGCGGCGGCGGCGGCGATCAGCAGGCGGCGGCGGCGGCGGCGTGCACCGGCAGGCGGCGACCAGGCGGGGGCGGCGAGCCCCGGCAGGCGGCGACGGCGGCGACGGCGAGGACCGGAGGGCGGCGACCAAGCGACGGCGGCGGCGGCGAGCACCGGCAGGCAGTATGGACGGCAAGCAGACGACACGGCAGGGAAACGGCGGGGATCTTCCACGTCGAAGGTGCAGCCTGAGAGCAGCCCAGGCAGTGAAACCCTTCGATGAAGAAGGGAGGGAATCCAACCCTCGAAATGCACATTGGTCAACCGTTACTAATTGTATGCAGCATTCGTCAGAGAATGCATCAACGAGTGTGATATATTCTTGTCGTAAATCGCTCAAGTGCAAGATGATTCATAGGAAGGTAATCAAATACTTAAAAATATATACCTTTTGGCCTGAGCTTTAATTCAACAATTCACCCTTGAAACGTTGAACTGCAGAAAAAACTCGACTGTCACAATAGGCTATTATCGAACGGTGGAACGACCACGGCACTTTTGCTTGGCGCCACCAATAGATGGCAGTGCGGTAGCTGCTCTTGCAGTTACTGCGGTGTTTGTTCGTGGGAGTGAAGTTTTTAACGTTAGTTTAAAAGGACAAAAAAAAACGAGCTGAATGTGTGAATTAAGGTCTTCAACGTGTCCGATAGGTAAAGATGACAGACTAGCGTCGTATGTATTAAGGCCAGTTCCCAGCAACGATAGCGGCAACCTTTTTTTGTGGTGACGCGTCTTCTGGAGGAATTGCGTTCCCACCTGGAAGTGGCAGACGCTAGCGGCAGCCAATGGCTACTTTGCTTGTGACATATCTTTCCATGTGTTTCATGATTCATGTTCACTTTTTTCACCGTAAAGAGACTGGATGAAATATAGCTCATGATTGTTCCTGTTTCATTATGTAGTCGATAACATTCAGAAAACTAATGGCCACTTGCTGCGACCCCTATAACAACTTTTAGTATTGACAGTTGCAGTACCTAAATACAACTTACGAGAATTATAATGCTTTACGCAGCAGACATTTACCACACATTCCAGGTTTGGATCGCCTCAAAAATCACCCTCTTGCCCCGACCTTTCCCCAGACGAACTACACAACGAATACGACGTCCTGATAGGTGTTGCTGCTTTCCGCAACCGTCCACCTCTGTCTGCCCCTGACGCCCATGGCAGCGGATCCTACGACGGAAATGTGGCCGGTGAGCCCCTGTATTGGACGGAATTTTCAATGAACATCATTTGCCGCCTTCTGCATACACCTCTCATCTTGTTCACCAAGATTTTAAATGGTTGTCTCACGTCTGGCTTTTTCCCCCCTCATTGGAAGCATGCCCAGCTGATTGCGATCCCCAAGTGGTTCAAGGACCCTGTGGTCCCCACTAACAAAAGGCCCGTCAGCATCTTAAATACCAGGGCGAAGGTCCATCAATCTGTGATCCCCCATCGACTTTCCCAATCTCTGGCGGGGTTTGGGACGATCCGACCTGAACAGTTCGAATTTATTTCGCACCTCTCTGCCGAACTTCAGGGCCTACGAATCACTGAACAAGTCACCAAAGGTTTCAACACCATCAAGTCGACAGCTGCCATTTTTCTCGACTTGAAGAACTCCTACAACAAGAGACCAAACAGCAAGGTCATCGGTCTCGTCGGATTAGGGAAGGATGGGGAAGGAAGTTGGCCTTACCCTGTGAAAGGAACCATCCCAGCATGTGCCTGAAGCGATTTAGGGAAATCACAGAAAACCTGAATCAGGATGGCCGGACGCGGGAATCAACTGTCATCCTCCCAAATGGGAGTCCAATGTGCTAACCCCTGCGCCACCTCGCTCAATGGCGTAACCTAGTGCACAAGATGCTGACGCAGACCCCTACACCAAATATCTATGTCAAGATTGTAGATGACTTCCTCTGCAGTAGGTCTTCCCCAGTGGCTCAACAGGGAATGCGTTCCAGCATTCGCCAATTGTCGGTAGGCCTTCCACAAGGATCAGTGCTGTCTCCCATTCTTTCTAATATTCATGTGAATGATGTGCCAGTCACCCTTGAGTGCCACCTGGCACAATATGCTCACGACATAGCACCATATGCCACTGGCCATATCACTGATGCCGTCATCGCCCGCATCCAGTGACAGATAGATGCCACCATCACCTGGTGTCGGACAAACAGAATAGATCTTAATGTCACCAAAACTATTACTGTCTATTACATGAAATGCCACCCAGTCCTCCACTTCAATCTTTTGGTCGCAGGTGGGCAGGTGCACTGGTCCCTATCTAGGGGTCTGGATCGACCACAAGTTACTATTCCGCTGACATGTGGTGTATGTAGCCAACAAGGGGCAAAATTTGACCAGGGCTTTGTACCCCCTCTTTCGCATTAGGGAACTTAACTTGCATACCAAACTCCGCATCTACTGAGCAGTTATCCTGCCTGCCCACACGTATGGCTCCGCTGTATAGGCCACAGTTAGTGTCACCAGGGTGTGGGCGTTGCAGCACTTGTAGAACAAGGTTCTCAGGTGCAGCCTGCATGCCCCACCACTCAAGAGAATTGTGACTCTCCATTAGGAAGCAGATATTGTCCCCCTCAAGACAACCATATGCAACAATGCACAGTGACTCTATGAGAAAGTGAATGCCCTGCGGTACGCTGTCCATGGGCTACGCCATGTTCGGACCACACTTATACACTGCTGGCATCGATATCTGGTTCCTCTAACGATCCTTGAGGAATCAGATACTGATCTTGGCTAATGATAGACCTGGCACATCCACTGCAGCTACATCCTTTTGTGGTACAAGCCCCAATTCTAAACCCAATGCTTTCCCACCCTACCCACCAATGTCGGGCTATGTTTTTCTGCCTGACTGATGTAGTACTGTCACCATTGGAGGGTGGTACAGGAAGTCCCACTATCACACCTCCAAAGTGTATTGCAGTGATGCAGCATCACTGCCGTGTGGATAAATTTACTGCCTCACCAACACGGTTAGACCTAGAAAGACCGATGATGCTGTATTGTAATATATCACATATGAAAAAACATCCCCTACTGGATATGAGGGTTGGATCCCCTCAGTTGCAAAGAGTAGAATTACGCTGTTTGGGCTACAGTCAGGGTCTAATCGTCGCTTTGGAAGAGCCCCTGCCATTGCCATCTGTCTGCTGGCCACTGCCATTTGTCCGTCCGCTCACCATCGCTGCTACCCATCACCTGCCACCTGACACTTGCCGACGCGCTGTGCTCGCCACCATTGGCCCCTGCCTTAGTTCTTTCCCCACTTTGGCGACTCCTGTCGCCAGTGGACACTGCCTTCAATCATGGACACCCCACTACCGTCATCTACACCTCCCCTTTGCCTGCACCCACTGTAGCCTCATGGGCCAAACCCTTCTACTCCAGCTCCCTTCTTCAGTCTCCTCCCCTTCAATCTCCTCCTCGTTCCTGTAACACCATCAGTATGTTGCTCCTGCTCCTGCTCCTGTCCCCCCCTCCCACTGCTATCGCCAACCGAAACGACTTCCTCCCCCCACCTGCCCTGCTACACCTACTCATGCTTCCCCTACCTGAGTCACCACCTGCGGCACCACAGTAGCCACCACATAGTGCCCCACCTCCATTCCCAGTGCTGTCACCTCACAAGACGAGCCTGCCTCCCACCACCCCATCCATCCAGTCCCTCACCTCACCTTCCAGGCCACACCCAGCAAAAAACCTCCCAAGCACCCAAGTGGTGACCTCATCTCCACCCCCTAATCCAAAAAACCACTGCCCGCCCCACTTCCCTCTGATCCCTTCATGGATGCCACCCCTCCTCCTGCCTCCCGAGCTTCCTCCCTGTATACCTTCATCCTTGCCAACTGATATCCAAAATCCGTAGATGCCCGCACCCCCACCCTTGAAATCTGAAAATACATTCCCAGTGCCCCTATTACTCAACTTATCCCACACAGAGACTCTGTTCTCATCAAATCCTCCTCTTCCTCTTTCCATACTGATCTCCTCTAGCACCTTCCCCATATCACCTTTGCCCCCATACATCCCTCACCCCATTCCTTATATCCTCTTCTCCTCAGCGCCCCCAACCCCCTCGTCATCCACAAACCCTCACCACTGTGATCACAAAACTCAGTCCTGTGATCACCGAGGCGGAGGTGTTGGCGGAACTAAAGACCCATCTCGCCCTGGAAATCCGCTCAGCCTGTCGTATTAACAACTTCTCTGGCACTACCTCCCATAGGCATATCTGTACTGAGTCCGCCTCCTCGATCAACCACCTCCTCACACAGGGAGCCCTGCTTTTCATCACTACCACCCCATTGACCTGTCCCGTTCCCCTCCTCAATCCTACCACTGCCAATGCTGTCTCCTGTACAATGACCACCTCACCAAAAACTGCAAGAACCCCCATCCCCACCTGTCCCCATTGTAAGGCCTGCCACTTCCTTAAACAGTATCCCAGCCTCGCCTCTCCTCCTTCCTGCAACACCTGTGAGCTGTGGTAAAATTTGCTGCTTTGAATAGCACGCTGTAGCGCGTAGTGTGAAGCAGTCGTCCTCCATTTCTGGCGGTGGCGCCGCTGTGGAAATCGCAGCTTTGGTGCCTCCCTCTGGTGGGAAAGGTTACCTGTTCACGTGCATTTAAGGGGTGCTATGAGCTCGGCAGTCGTTCAGTCTGTTAGTCTCAGGAGACTGAAGTTGGTCAGCCGGGTCTGTGTGGGGCAGTCAGTGTCTGTCTGTCGTCAGAGTGCTAGTATGGCTGCATTTTGGATCAAACTTTAAAGCCAGAAAATGAGAGTCTTGACACTCCATCAGTAACAGAATTCAGCTAGTGGTCACCCGGTCGGTGCTGTTTTCCTGCATCTGAGTCTGCGTGTTAGGCTGATAGTCTGCTCGAGTTGCTTGGGCAACAGTTATTGGTAGTTGGATCAGTCGATTGGTTGGTCACACACTGAGACACAAGATGACTAGTCCGCCTTGAGCGCCGGAGCATGTGAGGTCCCCACGTGAGTCCAGTGGGCCGCGCCATATAGAAAGGGGTAGTGGCTTCGTGGTCGACACGAGAGCAACAAGAGTCAAACCATGACATTGAGCTGGCTGGGGCGAGCTGCGATGCCATGAGACGGGAGATCGGTGCGCCTTCCTGTGTCCATTGAAGTGGCTGGCAGCAGACGATTCGGGAGAGTGTTGGGGGTGCTGCGCCAGGTCTTCGAGAGAAATCACAGTTTATTAGAAGTTAAATGAGTGGAGATATGTTGTTTCATTTTCTTGTTAAATTCTACTTGTTTTCTCGGTGAGGTCACCAGCCGTTTTGTTTTGGGGTTGTCCCACCATTCATCTCCATTTGACCACCTGCAGGAAGGTGGTTATTTAGGAATTTGGTGGTCCGTTTTCCCTTGCAGAGTTGAGGCGGGTTATAACAAGCTGCAGTTCGGGTTGTTCAGTAATCAATCTGCCATACGTTAATAGCTGCCTCTGTCATGTTTGTTAGATTCGATTAATAGAATTAATAGAATTAAAGTGCAAAGGCAAAATTCCTGAAATATGTTTTTATCTTGCCTATCATCTTGTGATGATGTGTGATATGTGTAATGTAGAGCATGTTGCTTCATTTTATGTAAAACTGCATTTCATGGATTTTTATTTAAGTGGTCATTTTAGTATATAAAGTTGCCATCCTTCCACTGTAAGAGTTCTTTTAAAAACAAGTTGCACTTTCGGTGGCAAATAATTTTTATTAGTGTTTTGTACCATTTCCATCCCTCTTACCAGGTGCATAGTTTATGTGTTTGTGTGAGCTGTTAAAATTTTAGTATAAAGTAATCTGGTGTGTTGCAGATTTGCACCAGTGTAGTCTTTCAAAGGTTGTTGTGAGCGGTCGAGACTACAGCTGTGTTAAAAGGGAGCGGCAAAGTTTTCAGCCCAAAAGCTCATACTACCAAAAAACAAAATGTTATTTCTACCTCTGAATAAATTGTAACTTGATATTTACAGGGTGCTTTCTGATTATAATTTTAAATCTGTTTAAAAGAAAAAGGCATTTAGGAATAAAATTTCCATTGATTAAAAAAAAAATTCATTTGTGTCTTCAGTTACCGTTGGCAACTACTTCCACACTCACATAGTGTGATTAAATGTGTTAATGTTCTTGATGAATTGCTAGTAAATAAAGTAAATTCTTAAGAAAAGGTTTTGAAAGTAAATTCACGGTTCGACCTGCAATGAACCCCCACCCCACCTACTCCTCCAAATGGAAAGCCAAACCCACTACCACCAACCGTGAGCTCACTATCCCCGTTCGCCCCATTGACCAGCCCATCCTTCCCAGCAAATCCGAACGCCCTCCCCCTATGCCTGAAGACATAATCCAGTTCCTGACCATCATCCTGCAGAGCATCCACCACTTCCAATGCCCCCACACCATTCAGCAGATTTCCCTTTCCGCCCGTTCTGTCTTCCATCTGAATACCTACGCCACCTACGCCCACAACCAGGTCCGCTTTATCTTCAATTGCCTAGACACCCTCGTTTAAGTCCCTCTCTCCTCCCCCCTCCCACATCCTGGTTCATCAATGGTATCATCTCCTCTATGTCAAAATTCGCTCCCTCCCTGTCAACAAATACCTCTTCATGCATACTCTATCCCAGCACCAGGTCGACTCCTTCATCATTAATGAAACCTTCCTCCAACCTCACTATGTTGTCTGCACCTCTTCCTATCCTCTTCACCACACTGACAATCCTCACCTGAGGTGGAGTTACTGTTGGCCACCTTAAGCATCTCCCTGTCCAGCCAGCCACAACCCCCACTCAGTGACCCAACTGAAAACCTTCTTCCCCAGCCTTTTTCTTCCCTCCTTCCCCATCACCTGTGCCACCATCTATATCTGCAGCCCCCCCTCCCTTACGACTTCATTTCCCACATTGATCATACCTTCTCCACCTATGTGATTGCTGCTGACGTCAACATCCACAGCTGTGACCCTGCCACCCTTTGGCAGCGGCATCAGTTCCTTGGCACTCTCCATGGTGACCTTGCTTCATCCATACAACACACCTCTCCTGAAAGTAACTCCACCCCAGATGTTCTCGACCCCAATGGTAGTGACCACCTCCCTGTCCTTCTCAATGTCTCCTCTGCCCATGATCCCCCCTCACAGCCCACTGCTAAGTTGCCCCTCCAAAGTCCATCCACAAGTGCAGCGACACTGACTGGGATGCCTACTGGGAATCCATTGCCTCACAGGTTGACAGCAACCCATTCACCTCTCCCCATCCTGCTGACATCATCCACGCCTCTTCCTTCCTTCAGAAAACCATCACTGATGCTGTGGAGGCCCACGTTTCTACCAAACTCACCCACACTCACCGTCCTGCACTTCCTCCACAAGCTGTCCTCCTTCTTCATGAATCCTGCAGTCTCTACCGCTCCTTCTCCACACTGATGACCAGGATACACTTATCTACCACTGGCAATTACAGCGACACATCTGGAACCTCCTTACAGCAAAGAAACGTCAGGACTGGCGCCAGACATGCGCATACCTCCATCCTCCCTGTCATGTCCTCAAGTACTGGTCAGCCTTCCACCACCTTACTGGTAGCCATCCCACCCCACATTACCCTATTCTCCATGATTATCACCCCTTCCCTGACAACCTCAGTAAGACTAACCATTTTGATTCCCACCTATCTGAGGTCTTCCCACTGTCCTTGACACAACTGATATCTCTCTCCCACCACTCGCCCCTAGCTTCAAGTACTTCATTTACTTAATGGAGCAGAAACTTTAAATTTAAATAGAAAGAGGGACATTGAAGAAATTCAAAAGAAAGAAAGAAAGAAATATAGATTATTAGGAAAATATTAGGCCCACAGTTACTGATGGAGAAACTTATAGGCTGAGAAGTAATAAGGAAATACAAGACTACACGAGAAAACAAAGACTTAAATTTTATGGGCACATTAAAAGAATAGCACACACTAGGTTGACAAAAAACAAATTGCAGAATTCTATGAAAACAGAAGAAAGGCCAAATCTGAGCCAATTAAATGGATCACAGTAATTAAGGATCTTAAAGAAGCCAGTATAATTCAGGCAGATGTTAAAGATAGAAAAACATTCAGACAAAAGATATTTGATTGGAAAGCTGGTCAGAGGGAAATTAGAAAACAGACTGGAACACCGTGGTCTGATGAAAGAAAGCAACATCATTCTGAAAGGATGAAACGAATTTGGACATAAAGGAAGGCTAAACATAAAAAGTGCCAGAGATGGATTGTACCTCACATAGTCTTATTGGGCCCGGACGTGAACAATAATAATAATAATAATAACAATAACAAATTAAGTATAAAATTCATTGCTTGTTCTGCATGTTTGGCATAAACTTGGGGTGATAACTGTTTGTTGGCTGTATTATATGCCTCAAATTGATAACAGTGTTTTAAACAATTTTGTACATATGTCAAAATAACTTGATGTGATAATTTTTAATTTTAATATCTAAAGTCTGTACTGTTAACAATGGAGTAATTGTTCAAAAGCAACTGTCAGAGTGTGAGTTAGTTCACTAGACAGCACTGTTAATCAGAGGATATGTAACAGACCAGCTGTGCCACTTTCAGCAATGAAAATGTAATGAAAAGCATAAAAGGACATCTGTAACTTAATCCCCATAGCACACTCAATGAACTTTAGAGCTGAATCCAGTTCTTGTGAAGAATTCCTGGATAATGAGCAAGAAAACAAGATAAGTAACCTAGTTACATCCACCATACAGGCTGTTCACATTTCATCAAGTTTAAAATTGCAGCAAGCTCATATCTTTTTTTTTCTTTTTTTTTTGTCAAGATGAAATTACATTTAGTTCAGAGAAAGAAAGAAGTTACTGCATTGAACCATGAAAATGCTGTTATGCCCCTTGCACTAGCTCCATACCATAAACAAACATGTATGCCCCTTGCATGTCTTCATATCCTAATCTCAGTATGCCTGGAAAAATTGAGTCAACACCCCCCATGATGAAAGAGAAGTTGAGTTCAGGAGAGTGACAACATATTACTATCAAGCACTGTAGATCTTGGCACATGATTTTCTTGCAAAAACATTATATTTTGATCAGACTTTTAGACTAAAGAAGACCAATCACCAAAAAGCAGAAGCGCTTAGTTGGGTTGGATTAGGTCGTTTGGGGGAAGAGACCAAACAGTGATGTCATCGGTCTCGTCAGATTATGGGAAGGAAGTTGGCTGTGCCCTTTTTTTTCGTTTTTTTATGCAGTACTGAATTTCAATTTTATTGAGTTTTATGAAACAAATCTTAAAATACTTAGTTGTTTCTAAATGTGTTAATTATATGAATATTATTCCGTATAAATTATCGATGTTTAAAAACTGCAGTTGAACAACAGATAATATATTTTAACTGAGAAGAAAGGAACATCATTATTGTGTCCCCCCCTCCCTCCCTCCTGCTCACCATTGATTTATCACGAACTTCTTATGGCACCATCTTCCCCCCATACCTGGAATTCTCAGGGATTTTTTCCCCAAGTATGAGTAGGCAATGTGTTAACAAATCTTGCTGTTCGTATGTTTGGCGACTAGTTTCAACCAACTTTTTCATTCTCAAGGTTGACCTACTAAGGCTACACTGAAAGTTCCTGATCTTCATAAGACACATCCGAGTGGCAGTACGTGCTTTACAAAGTGATCGCAGATGACTGTCACACTCAACATGCCCCTGCTTAGCATGTCAAAGTGATCGCAGATGACTGTCACACTCAACATGCCCCTACTTAGCATGTCAGAATCAAACTTACAGGCGATGTTTGTTGTGAAGATCAGGCACTTTCAGTACAGTCTCAGTAGGTCAGGCTTGAGTATGAACCATCTGGTTTAAAACTAGTTTTCAAACTATGTACTGCAACTGTGACTGATCTGTTAATAAACACTTAATGAAATACCGAAAAAAAACGTTGCTCGTCATGTATCAACAAAATGTTGAAACTGAAAATTGTGCATTATACAGAATTTAGAGCACCAGTCAGCACACCGATTGTGCTTTGCTTTGGGACTGTATGAGATTGCATCTCTTAAGTTATTATAATGTAACATTATCTCTCTCTCTATCACACACACACACACACACACACACACACACATACACTGTCTCTCTCTCTGTCTCTCTCATGCAACTCACACACACGACTGCAGTCTCTGGCAACTGAAGCCACACTGTCATATGTGAAATTTGTGTGTGTGGGGGGGGGTGGGGGGGGGGGGGTGGGTGGGTGGGTGGTCTATTTTCAATGAAGCCCTTGCTGGCCGAAAGCTTATTTGTGACAGTGTTTTTGTTGTGCCTATCTGCGACTCTGCATCTCCGCCATGTGATGAGTAGCAACTTTCCTTCCATATTGTTGTACTGTAAATTTAATTTTATGCTACTGCTTTCACGAGTGGTTTCAAAATGAATTTATTACATTTTATGCCTAATTTTATTGTTATTTTGGGCTATAGTTTGTTTTAGGCATTATGAGATCATTGGAGTTTTGGGATGTCGGAACGTGTCTAGGAAAAATGTGATATTGCTTTCAATATATCACTTAAAATAATGGGTGATTAAAACCATATGTCCCATTGATTCCAAAGTGAAACCACCTGCTTAAAACAATCGACTATTTACTTTTTACCCATTTCTTCTTATACTCATTGCTTACTATGATAATAGAGATTAATTATATGAAAAATGTTTAAAAATTATATTCCAAAGTCAAACCACCTCCTGAAAACAATTCATTGTTTGCATTTACCGATTTCTTGTCATATTTGTTGCTCATGACAACGATAAAGGTTAATTTTGTGAAAAAAATTTGAAATAGTTTTTTCGTATTGTTGGGACTGATGAGAAAATAGTCCAGAATTGCTCGTACAAATGTTCTGTAAGCCACTCCTTTCATGGATCAATCAAATATCCTTACTATTTTTTGAATGAATTTCAGTCTGGCATCAGGCTTTCCTACATTTAATTTAATATGGTCAATCCAGTTTAGGTCATTGTGAATGTTTGGTCTGTGGTATGTGAAGTTTGTTGATTTATCCGGTGGTTTGTCAACAGTAGTGTAATTGGACAGTAGTGAATCTCTCTAGCTATTTACACACAGCATGTTGTTATTTGCATTCTGGACCAACTGCAAGTCTGTACACCAATAACGGATTCATCGCAAAACTTCTTGCACTTTACTACAGCTTTCTGGCATTTCGACCTTCTTACAGAGAACAGCATCATCTGAAAACAGTCTCACAGAGCAACTGGCATTATACAGTAAATCTTGATTGTATACTGTAAATAGTAAACATCCTTGGAGTTTGAGCAGCTGCTTATGGCAGGTGCTCTGTCACATATTGGTGTGGATCCAATTGATTCTGTTAGCAGGTGGGATTATACTAGGTACAGCCTTCGCCTCAGATAGAAACTCAATGGTAGACTGGCTGGTAAACTGGCTGGGCTAGTAGCAGGGGACTTAAAGGGGGGAGTGGGGGCGGCGTCACTCTCATGAGTGGCAAAACACCAGTGCTTACTGGCGTCACAGCAGCACATTTTTTTAGGACAGGGAAGTTAGAAAGAAATAGTTTTAAGAGAAGTTAGGATGGAAATAGACCTTCAGTTTAAGAAAGACACTTCATCAGCACAAACAGTTGGTAAAAAATTTTCAGCAATCAGCAGAAATTTTATTTCCAACGACTTACAAAGGGCTGACAGATAAAAACTGAACGCCCACCACAATGGGACCATGCAATGGTTCCATTCAAAAGTAATCACCTCACAAATCAAGACATCTATTTATATACTAAGATGGTATCTGTTCTTTCAGACATGTCCGAAAGAACAGATACCATCGGTCACCATGCAGCTCGTTAGAATGAAATTTTAATGACCCGTGGTCTAGGGTTAGCGTCTTTGATTCATAATCAAAAACGTCTTCGGTCCCGGGTTCGATCCCTGCCACTGCCTAAATTTTTATATATAATCAGCATTGGCGGCCGAAGACTTCCGGCATAAGAAGTCAGCCTCATTCTGCCAATGGCCTTGTCAAAGAGGGCGGAGGAGCGGATAGAGGTTCAGGGCACTCTCTTGTCCTAGGGGTGGGAAATTGCCCCTAAAGGCGGAAGAATCAGCAATGATCAACGACATGAGGATGCAGAAGGCAATGGAAACCACTGCATTAAAGACACGTAATGTGTATCCACAGGACATGTGGCCTGTATTTGAAGAAGTGTCATGATTATCTCTCCATTGGCAAAATATTCCGGAATAGTCCCCTATTCGGATCTCCGGGAGGGGACTGCCAAGGGGGAGGTTACCATGAGAAAAAGATTGAATAATCAACGAAAGGATAACGTTCTACGAGTCGGGGCATGGAATGTCAGAAGCTTGAACGTAGTAGGGAAACTAGAAAATCTGAAAAGGGAAATGCAAAGGCTCAATCTAGATATAGTAGGGGTCAGTGAAGTGAAGTGGAAGGAAGAAAAGTATTTCTGGTCAGATGAGTATCGGGTAATATCAACAGCAGCAGAAAATGGTATAACAGGTGTAGGATTCGTTATGAATAGGAAGGTAGGGCAGAGGGTGTGTTACTGTGAACAGTTCAGTGACCGGGTTGTTCTAATCAGAATCGACAGCAGACCAACAACGACAATGATAGTTCGGGTATAAATGCCGATGTCGCAAGCTGAAGATGAACAGATAGAGAAAGTGTATGAGGATATTGAAAGGGTAATGCAGTATGTAAAGGGGGACGAAAATGTAATAGTCATGGGCGACTGGAATGCAGTTGTAGGGGAAGGAGTAGAAGAAAAGGTTACAGGAGAATATGGGCTTGGGACAAGGAATGAAAGAGGAGAAAGACTAATTGAGTTCTGTAACAAGTTTCAGCTAGTAATAGCGAATACCCTGTTCAAGAAACACAAGAGGAGGAGGTATACTTGGAAAAGGCCGGGAGATACGGGAAGATTTCAATTAGATTACATCATGGTCAGACAGAGATTCCGAAATTAGATACTGGATTGTAAGGCGTACCCAGGAGCAGATATAGACTCAGATCACAATAGAGTAGTGATGAAGAGTAGGCTGAAGTTCAAGACATTAGTCAGGAAGAACTGTTATAACCTTTAATCACTAATAAATTGCGTGGATATACAAACGTGGAAACAATAGTGCGTTTCATGCTACCAACTCCATATCTGTCACTCAACTGCCGTGCCGTGACATGTGGCCGGCGCCGTACATAGCTAGGTGGCGCTCCAGCGCTCAGCCGAGCTGCGGAGCGCCTCTATCGCCGTGTTCGCGTACTGATGTAGCGGCACTTTTAAATCTCGTGGCAGAGTCACAACACTTTTCCCCCCTTGAAAAAAAAAAAACACTCACTTCCTTGTAGACACGGACAGTGCGGAGACATCCATGGCCTCTTGGGAGGCCCCGAGAAGATCCCGTGGAGAAACACGAGAACATGGTCGAAAATGTACAGGACGGAAGCTTGTGCGTGGAACGTGCCTCCTGGACGAGATGATGAGTGAAAACTCCGGAGCAGCGTCCATAGGTGTCGTGGACGTGGGGGTGTGCTCCAGCGAGATGCGTCCCGGAGAAGGCGGCATCGCGACTGGGGCCGGTTCCAGCGTACTCGGAAGCGGCAGCGACGGCGGCTGCAGCAACACACACGGGAGATCGCCAGCAGCGACAGGACTGGCTTCTCGGGCTGGTGGAGGCGAAAGAAGGGGCGGTGGCACCGGCGTTGCCACCACTCGTGGGCGCATCTGGTCGTAATGGCGAACAACCATGCCGTCGTCCGTACGTATTTCACAAAGCCGGCGGCCGCGAAGATTCTTGACCACCCCTGGAATCCATTTAGGGCGAGATCCATAACCTCGTGCCCACACGTCGGCGCCCACCGAGTATTTTCCCGCACTAGTGGACACAGTACAAGGCCTGACAGGGTGAAGCAGGTGCAGTAGAGTGCGCGGTTGGCGGCCATGCAAGAGTTCAGCAGGGCTGTGATCACCCAGAGGCGTGAAGCGATAAGAACTCAGAAATTGCAACAGAGCGTCATCGGTGGAAAAATCGCTAAGGAATTTTTTCATCTGGCTTTTGAAAGTGCGGAGAAGGCGCTCGACCTCCCCATTCGATTGCGGATGGAAGGGCAGTGCTGTAACATGATGAATCCCTTGTTCAGTACAACAATCACGGAAGGCCTGCGAAGAGAACTGAGGGCCATTGTCCGTGACAATCGTGGATGGAAGACCTTCTAGCGCAAAGGTTTTGGACAAAGCCAGCGTCGTTGCCGCAGTGGTGGGCGACGGACATCGAACAACAAACGGAAACTTCGAGAAGGCGTCAATCAACAGCAGTCAATAAGTGCCGAGGAAGGGGCCGGCAAAATCAGCGTGCACCCGTTCCCATGGCTGCGCCGGATCAGGCCACGGAGAGGGCATTGTACGGGGTGCAGCCAGTTGTTGAGCACACTGACCACACGCAGCGACCATGTAGGCGATGTCTGAATCGATACCGGGCCAATAAACATGCCTGCGGGCCAGGGACTTAGTCCGAGAAATCCCTCAATGGCCTTCATGCAATAGTTTAGAACATCTTTGCGAAGAGAGGCTGGCACCACGACCCGTGGAGATGCGCCATCCGTGGCCAGAAGAACAACACCCTCACAAACAGACAGACGAAGGCGCAAGGCATGGTAGTTGCGAAGGGGATCCGATGCCCGGTCCTTGGTCCTGTCCGGCCAACCCTGTTGAACAAAACTGATCACCTGACGCAGGACCGGGTCCCGCGCAGTAGCCGACGCGACCTGCGAACCTGTAAGTGGAAAATCCTCGACCGCACGACGTTCTTCCTCATCAATGTGGAAACAGAGTAGTTCATCTCGATCTAAAACCGGGTCGGGGCTCATCGGCAAACGCGACAACGCGTCAGCGTTGGCGTGCTGGGCCGTGGGGCGATAGTGAATCTCATAGTGAAAACGAGACAAGTATAAGGCCCAACGTTGCAGGCGGTGAGCTGCCTTATCCGGAAGCGACGCCGAGGGGCTGAACAGAGAGACCAGCGGCTTGTGGTCGGTGATGAGGTGAAACTTAGAACCATACAAAAAAACGTTGAACTTTTTTAGAGCATAAATGATAGCGAGCGCCTCCTTTTCGATGTGAGAGTAACGCCGTTGGGCATCGTTGAGGGTCTTGGAAGCATAGGTGATGGGTCGTTCCGACCCATCCTCATACCGATGGGCGAGAACAGCCCCTAGGCCATACTGTGACGCGTCAGTCGCCAGAACCAGGTGCTGAGCCGGACGGAATGTGGCAAGACAAGGCGCCGACTGCAAATGAGCCTTCAGGCGGACAAAAGCCTGCTCACACTCGTCGGACCAGCAGAAAGGAACGTTTTTGCGTAACAGTTGATGCAGAGGATGAGCCACCGCCGCCGCGGATGGAATGAATTTGTGATAATAAGCAATCTTGCCTAGAAAGGCCTGAAGTTCTTTGACCGTAGACAGTCAGGGTAGAGCGGTAATGGCCGCAATATGCTGACGTAGAGGACGTATACCCTCACGGGACAAGGGGAAACCAAGATACACAATGGAGGGTTGGAAGAACTGGGACTTGTCCAGATTGCACTTCAACCCAGCCGAATGCAGAAGCCGAAATAGTGAACACATTTTGCGAAGGTGCTCCTCAGTGGAGGCCCCCGTGACAACAATGTCATCCAGGTAGTTGATGCAGTCGGGAACGGAAGCCGTGAGCTGTTCCAAAAACCGCTGAAACATGGCCGGCGCGCTAGCGACGCCAAATGGTAACCGCTGGTACTGATACAACCCACAAGGAGTGTTGATGACGAGAAATTCCTTGGAAGACTCATCCAACGGCAACTGATAGTACGCCTCCGATAAGTCAAGTTTGGAAAAGAACTGGCCCCCAGCGAGCTTGGTAAATAACTCCTCAGGACAGGGGAGAGGATAAGTGTCAATGAGCGTTGACAGTGGCTTTAAAATCGCCACACAATCGCAGACTCCCGTCTGGTTTAGAAACCACCACGATTGGCGATGCCCATTCGCTGGAGGTAACAGGAAGGAGAATCCCTGAAGCCGTTAACCTATCTATCTGAGCCTTGACAGGTGCACGCAACGCCATCGGAATAGGGCCTGCCCGGAAAAACTTAGGGCGAGCCGTAGGTTTAAGAGTAATGTGGGTTTCAAAATCCTTGGCACGACCCAGACCAGCACAGAACACGGACGAGAATTCAGAGCACAATCCATCCAGCTGTTGATACGGAATATCCTCAGATATGAGATGCACATCATCATCAATGGAGAACCCGAACAACTGGAAAGCATCATAACCGAACAGGTTTTCAGTGCCCGCATGATCCACCACATAAAACGTGAGGGGCCTAACAATAGACTTGTAGGCAGTGGAAGCATCCAACTGGCCAACGATAGGAATTTTCTGCTTATTATAAGTTCGCAGATTTCGCGTAACTGAGACAAGGGAGGGGTGCCCAACTCCAAATACGTGTGAGAATTAATGAGAGTTACTGCAGTGTCCACTTGCATGCGAATGTCTTTATCCATAACACGAACAATAACAAACAACTTATTTGTTTGAGAAAGCACACAGTTAACATCCATGTCCGATGCCTCGTCCTCGTCGACAGGAACTTTAGGGGACTGACACACAGAAGCAATATGGCCTTTTTTCCTACATGAATTACACGTGGCCCAACGTTTTGGACACGCGGCCCTGTCATGCTGTACGAAACAACGTGGGCAAGAAGGAAGTGTGGAACGAACCTGCTTCGGTGGTTGCTGTTTTCGCTGCGAGCGTGGCGGCCCAACGCGACGTTGTTGACGCGAGTGAACCGCCGCCACATCGTCGTTCCCCTGTGAAACAGGCAAATTGTCCGTGTCGAAAGTGGTCTGTACAGCGCCTACATCACAACACGCGTCTATTTGCGCACCAGCAGCGTGAGACACTTCAAAAGATTGAGCGATGCTTAGAACTTCCGACAACGACGGGTTTGGCAGTTGTAAGGCACGTTGCCGAACTTCTTTATCAGGAGCAAGCCGTAGAATAGCGTCCCTAACCATTGAATCAGCATAAGACTCATGATGAGTGTCCGTAACAAACTGACATTTCCTACTCAGTCCGTGAAGTACCGCCGCCCAAGCCCGGTAAGATTGATGGGGCTGTTTACGACACCGGTAGAACGCCACGCGGGCGGCCACGACGTGGGTGTTTTTTCGGTAATAGTTAGCCAATAAGTCACACATTTCTTGGAAGGGCAGAGAGGCAGGTTCCCGCAGAGGGGCTAACTGAGATAGCAGCTGATAGATCCGTGGGGAAATCCAAGACAGAAATAACGACTTACACATAGGAGCGTCGACAACGCCGAACGCAAACGCTTCTCATTATCCTCCCAGTCTTCAGCGGCCTCGTCGTAAGGAGGGAACGGAGGCGGAGAAGAGGGAGACAGGCGATGAGTAAGCGACGTCAACAACGCCTGAATAGCAGCCGTCAGCTGTGTTTGTTGTTCAATGAGCGCTTGCATAAGCTGTTCCATGTCTGCCCCGACACGAACACACAATGCCACAACGCAGGAAAAAAAATATCCGACCTTGTCGCCAAAAAGTGTTATAACCTTTAATCACTAATAAATTGCGTGGATATACAAACGTAGAAACAATAGTGGGTTTCATGCTACCAACTCCGCATCTGTCACTCAACTGCCGTGCCATGACATGCGGCCGGCGCCGTTCATAGCTAGGCGGCGCTCCCGCGCTCAGCCGAGCTGCGGAGCGCCTCTATCGCCGTGTTCGCGTACTGACGTAGCGGCACTTTTAAATCTCGTGGCACTGTCACAACAGAATCAATACGCAAAGAAGAGGGACACGGAAGTACTAAGGAATGATGAGATACGTTTGAAGTTCTCTAACGCTATAGATACAGCAATAAGGAAAAGCGCAGTAGGCAGTACAGTTGAAGAGGAATGGACATCTCTAAAATTGGCCATCACAGAAATTGGGAAGGAAAACATGGGTACAAAGAAGGTAGCTGCGAAGAAACCATGGGTAACAGAAGAAATACTTCAGTTGATTGATGAAAGGAGGAAGTACAAACATGTTCCGGGAAAATCAGGAATACAGAAATACAAGTCGCTGAGGAATGAAATAAATAGGAAGTGCAGGGAAGCTAAGACGAAATGGCTGCAAGAAAAATGTGAAGACATCGAAAAAGATATGATTGTCAGAAGGACAGACTCAGCATACAGGAAACTCAAAACAACCTTTGGTGACATTAAAAGCAACGGTGGCAACATTAAGAGTGCAACGGGAATTCCACTGTTAAATGCAGAGGAGAGAGCAGATAGGTGGAAAGAATACATTGAAAGCCTCTATGAGGGTGAAGATTTGTCTGATGTGATAGAATAAGAAACAGGAGTCGATTTAGAAGAGATAGGGGATCCAGTATTAGAATCGGAATTTAAAAGAGCTTTGGAGGACTTACGGTCAAGTAAGGCAGAAGGGATAGATAACATTCCATCAGAATTTCTAAAATCATTGGGGGAAGTGGCAACAAAACGACTATTCACGTTGGTGTGTAGAATATATGAGTCTGGCGACATACCATCTGACTTTCGGAAAAGCATCATCCACACAATTCCAAAGACGGCAAGAGCTGACAAGTGCGAGAATTATCGCACAATCAGCTTAACAGCTCATGCATCGAAGCCGCTTACAAGAATAATATACAGAAGAATGGAAAAGAAAATTGAGAATGCGCTAGGTGACGATCAGTTTGGCTTTAGGAAAAGTAAAGGGACGAGAGAGGCAATTCTGACATTACGGCTAATAATGGAAGCAAGGCTAAAGAAAAATCAGGACACTTTCATAGTATTTGTCGACCTGGAAAAAGTGTTCGACAATATAAAATGGCGCAAGCTGTTCGAGATTCTGAAAAAAGTAGGGGTAAGCTATAGGGAGAGACGGGTCATATACAATATGTACAATAACCAAGAGGGAATAATAAGAGTGGACGATCAAGAACGAAGTGCTCGTATTAAGAAGGGTGCAAGACAAGGCTGTAGCCTTTCGCCCCTACTCTTCAATCTGTACACCGAGGAAGCAATGATGGAAATAAAAGAAAGGTCCAGGAGTGGAATTAAAATACAGGGTGAAAGGATATCAATGATACAATTCGCTGATGACATTGTTAACCTGAGTGAAAGTGAAGAAGAATTAAATGATCTGCTGAACGGAATGAACAGTCTAATGAGTACACAGTATGGTTTGAGAGTAAATCGGAGAAAGACGAAGGTAATGAGAAGTAGTAGAAATGAGAACAGTGAGAAACTTAACATCAGGATTGATGGTCACGAAGTCAGTGAAGTTAAGGAATTCTGCTACCTAGGCAGTAAAATAACCAATGACGGACGGAGCAAGGAGGACATCAAAAGCAGACTCGCTATGTCAAAAAAGGCATTTCTGGCCAAGAGAAGTCTACTAATATCAAATACCGGCCTTAATTTGAGGAAGAAATTTCTGAGGATGTACGTCTGGAGTACAGCATTGTATGGTAGTGAAACATGGACTGTGGGAAAACCGGAACAGAAGAGAATCGAAGCATTTGAGATGTGGTGCTATAGACGAATGTTGAAAATTAGGTGGACTGGTAAGGTAAGGAATGAGGAGGTTCTACGCAGAATGGGAGAGGAAAGGATTATGTGGAAAACACTGATAAGGAGAAGGGACAGGATGATAGGACATCTGCTAAGACATGAGGGAATGACTTCCACGGTAATTGAGCGCTATGTTTCTGTTGTTTGGCGTGGCCAAGTGGTAAGCGCGTTGGTATTCAAGCACCTGGGTTTGCACATGGATGGGTGAAAAAAAATTTTTTCCACTTCATGTATGAGACATTGTTATTCGTGTAAGTTAAGATTTTTCTGCAATATTCGTTATTACTTACATGTAAGAGCGCACTTCCTCACTAATGATTTCGTGATTTGTGTGTGTTTAAAAAATGAAATACGAAATTGCTGGAGATGAAATTGCTGTGAGTGAAACAACCGACAGTGACCTTTATATTTTTTCTTGTCAGAAATAATTTTCCATTTTTTTCCGAATATGTAGCGATTTCCTAGTTTCGGTTAGACAGGAATCTAAGAGCACAACTTAAATTACTGGGAATGTAACTAGCAGCAGTCATCTTCATAAGCTTGCTTGTCACAACTGTTTATCTGCGATCGAATCCTCAACAACAGTAGACAGAGATGAATGGTCTCCATCGTAATATTTTTGAACTGTAGCGCCATATACGAAACGTTTTCATTCATAAGATGCATGTTATAAACTTCGACGAACTGCAGGAGCTCCCCAAAACGTTTTCTTTTCAGTTTTGTTTTTACGCCCAAATCGTTAACCTATCATATAGGGAAGTGGGCTACTTAATCATTTGAATCTCTAGGAGTGAGTTATAACCACATTCTGTTCATCTTCTTATTCTTTGAAACTCTCAGAATCAATTTTTCTGGCCTTTTTAGGTATATTAGTACAATGTGGTACTACACAATATTCCTTAACTCATTTTCCGAAACGTAATCTCCACCATAACCCAATGTCAGTGTCAATGAGAATAAGATGACATAATGCAGCCTTTACGACAATCTGCAGAATACAGCCAAATACGCTATCGTTATTATGCATGCATGGAAACATGCGGACAGGGAAACTGTAAAAATTTCTATGCATTTCAGCTGAGGAACATGGAAATGGATATACTGCGCCTGATATTGTTTAGGAGGAGGCAAGACCGATGAAGGCAGGCACATCAGCTCGATGGAATGCGGCGTCATGCGTTATCGCAACGTAGACGCAAATTTCGGTACTTGGAAGAATAGCGCGCCTGTGTCATGTGCTACCAACTTTGTGTCGTGGTGCTGTGCGCGCTGCAGTGCGCATGCCCGGATCTGCGGCCACTTGCTTTTGATTGGCTTGCGCAACGCGAACCGACAACAGCATTTCGGTTCTCTATACCCAAACGGTATCGCTACCGAAATGCATACTTAATAATGCAGGGACTCTAATTCGAGTACTAGACCGTTCAGTGTTCTGGAGTACCGAAACGATCGGCATAATGGCGGAAAGATACAGAATAGGCACCCAGACACCACCCACCGCATGACATCCGGGGCCGCCCAGGTGAACGAGGCGCGATACTGTCGTGTATGTATCAACCGTCATTTTCGAATTTGAAGTTCTAGTTATATCTTGCAGTTAAGCATTGGATTTTGCATACTTGAAAATCATGAACTACAGTTAAGCGTTGTAAAATTGGGTCGCAAGTGGAAAAAGGTATAACATCAGCAACACAATATTTACTTTTTGTATAATAGAGGGCTGAATGCAGAGGAGGCAACTCGATAGATTTGAACTGTGTCTGGAGCGAGTGCTTTTGCGAAAAATACGCCAGAAAAAGATATTCTTGGTTCAACAAAGATCGTTCTGGCATTAATGATTTTCCACGTTAAGGAAGTCTCGACTACTGACATAAGTGATGGATTACCATTTAACCGTCATGCGACATTTGCATTCAACAGGCAAGGTTCAGAAGTCTGGTGTAGGAGTACTGAGTGCTCTAATTCCAAACAACAAAAATCAATGGAATGAGTATTATTACAGTTTGGCTTCTACGTCATCAGGTCGCTCATTGAGCATTCCTATGCAATTCTGTTACTGGTGCCGTGTTATGATGCTTTTATCGTTAACTTTCTAGGAAGAAATGAAAGGCTGAGTCCCACCAAAAGACGTAAACTCAAGCAAAGAGTAGTGTGAACATAATATTTTCCATCTGATAGCTCCAACAGTGTGTTTTGCACTACTACTACAGCTGGAATTTGTTGCCAACAATTGAGACAGCATTCGGTTGCAGTGTCTCTGGGTAATTGATTGGTCCATATGTTTTTCAACAGACAGCAGTCGTCACTCTCACTGGAATACGTGACTGTGTGTGTGTGTGTGTGTGTGTTTTCATGTTCGTGCCCGATCTGAATCAATACTATCAACATAAGAGAAGCAAGCAACAATAAATATTGCATCAAATATAACTGTTAACGATTGTAATGCAATGGCTAGTTACTACAAACTGAATTTTTACTGAACCAATGTCCTGCGTATTACGTTAAGCAAGTAAGATGTATAAACTCCATTATATCGATACCAGCGACAGTGCGCTCTTGTTGTCGTGACCCGCGACAAGTGCAACGATTAGCAGTGCCCAATGCCGCCACGATTTGTTTATGTTGGCTGAGCGTGGACGCTGCTGCAGACGCTTCTCCATAAACAGAAGGAAATCACCTTGGCTCTGACTGCAGTGAGCGGATATCACTGCCTGCGTGTTCTCATAGTAACCAACGTGAGACTCTACTCACAGGTGCCATGGAGGAATTGCAACGGGTATCATGTCATTAGTCATCAGAATATTAACCACTGATGAAATTTCCACGCTATTTGAATCCCATGAATGCAGTAGTTGCACACAAGGAAATATTATGTCTTGCAAGCGTATACTTCATTTCCTCCTCTCGTATCAACGCCCTTGTTTTAGTATGAAGTGAGGAAATAAACACAAAAAAACTGAAGTTTCTGAGAGGCACGTAAGCCATTTCCTCTTCTCTTATTATAGGTTTTGTTTTCGTATGAAGTAAAAAAATAAACAGTTTAGGGTTCTGAAGTATAATATGAGACCAGATTCTTGTCATACGATCTATCGGAAACGCAAAAAGCAGGGAGCTCTCCATTCTTTTGACGAACAGTTTGTTTCCTTTCATGCATTACTACCGCTCGCAGATTCTTATTTAAGGATTTGCGGGCATCAAGTTCTTAAGCAGAATGAGCCTTATGTTATTTTACTAATTACGGTACGAAAAAATGCAACAAAGACGAGTTCTCCTAGAGCAGTGAAGATATTTGCACATGTCTGTATTCAGAAATGACTGCCAGGATCGCACCTACATGCAACCTGGTACCTGAGCGTTACTACTGTGCAACGAGGGACTACCGAAGCAGCAGGACACCAGGTTAGTGATACTAAACCAGAGAAGTAAGGCAGAGTTGCTTCCTTCTCACTACAATGCCACTGTCGAAACTTAAGTAATTGTGGTTGCAGGAGTTACAAAGAGTTCTTCCAGACGTATGTGGAAAAGAACTTGTATTTAGATGATCCCCTGAAAGAAACGGATTTAATATCAATCATTTTGATCAAGTTACCTCCGAGGGTACAAGGAAAATTGATAGGAATATATAAGTCAGATGTAAACGCAATTGTGCAAGCGCTGGACCAATTGGATTCATTTTCAGGGAACAATCAGAATCTAGAAGGTTGGAGAAGGAACCCCTGGGGAAATAACGGACCTAATGAAAATAGGATAGAAGGAGAACTGACAAACAGACAGATACAATATCTTCAACACACAGATAATGGAATAAATCAGCAGGAGACAATGATAGACAGGATACACACAACTGGTCAAAGGATCAACGGAAAACCTCAGCCGGCTGTGGTGGCCGAGCGGTTCTAGGCGCTACAGTTTGGAACCGAGCGACCGCTTCGGTCGCAGGTGCGAATCCTGCCTCAGGCATGGATGTGTGTGATGTTCTTAGGTTAGTTAGATTTAAGCAGTTCTATGTTCTAGGGGACTGATGACCTCAGTAGTGCTTAGAGCCATTTTTTTAACCTCAGAGGGCGTTGTGTTCTGTACAACACAAGGTGTTTAACAAACACCTGGCACTCAAGTTATTGACAATATTATTTCAAAAAATGGTTCACATGGCTCTGAACACCATGGGACTTAACATCTGTGGTCATCAGTCCCTTAGAACTTAGAACTCCTTAAACCTGACTAACCTAAGGACATCACACACATCCATGCCCAAGGCAGGATTCGAACCTGCGACTGTAGCGAATATTGTTTCAGTTTCCCTTCATATTGTCAATCTTCCTATTCTTTCAGTCAGAACTATTTACTATCATCTTTAATTCTTCGCTATCCAACTTCAGAGTATACAACTGCTTTGCAAAGTAAGATGCGTGACACACACCAGGTGGTCAGGCATTGGCGAAATATTCCAATTCTCGTCATATTGGCAATATTCCCTTTTATCTGTCAAAACGATACTGTATCATCAGTCCCTGCTTCATCTTAGAATATAGGAACATGGGAATAGCAAGTGACACTGGTAAGTGAGAAAAAGAGACGGTACAAAAAAGGAAAAGCTATCTATAAAATTGTGTTATCCTGTTGGAAAATGTTTAGAAAAATCTGAAATTATATGATTATAACATGTAACGACCCTAAAAGACAGTCAGTACAACAAGGAAAAAGCTATGATTAGAGTAAACAAGGTATAGAGACAAAGAATATTATCCTGTTGGAAACAAATTTAACAAATTCTAAGAAGACACCGTGGAGACAGTGAACAAACAACTTAGCGAAAACAGGAAAAATAGATATGAGTGGGTATCATTCTGCAATTGTGCTTAGATAAGTGAACAGTAACGAGACTGAATGGTAACAAAATGCGAAACATATGTTTAGCGAACTGACAAGGTAAATCGTGACCAAAGGATAAATAGGTAAGTGCAGCAGAATATGATGAAGAATTGAAGTTATGTAAGTATGGGAACTGGGTCCAAACACCATAGAATAAAAGAAAGAAAAGGTATAAGTTAATGAGTGGCCGAGGACGGCATCACTATACATTATGAAGTATAAAATGATGGTATAAGTTAATGAGCGGCTGAGGACGGTATCCCTATAAGTTATGTAGTATAAAGATGATGAGGGTCATACAAAGGTGTCCCCACATCTAATAATGGGTAATGGTAACCCGAGAGCTACCTTGAGTAAAGATAAGAAGTATTGAGATAAGTTAGAGGGAATGCTTTATAGTTGTAATAGTGAGAAGGACGGTATTCGCTGGTGAAAAAGAAACAAAAAGTAGTGAACCAGTGACTAATAGGACGGCAATTACATAGCCGATGATTATGGAACATGTTCTTGTATGTAGTTGAAAATGGGCATTATAAAGTAAGATTAGCCAAATGCGAGTTTTATAAATTTTTGATTAGCTTGTTCTGTATTGGATATAGAAATAATTAATATGTAAATGTTTAGATGAGCTAAAAGGAAAGGGCGTGTGAGTAAATATTCCATCTCAGATAAAACAGTAGTGCATCAGAATAAGTATTCAATTGTAATTAAGGTATGTATTATATAGTGTTCATGGTATATTCAGAAATGATTTAAAGCTAAATTGGTGCCACTCTCAAGGCATCAGATAAAGATCGCATCAGATAATGATCAGAAGTAATTTTAAAGATAGAATACATACTCACTTTAATGGGACATATATCTGTATAGCTATATCGTGTTAAGGATAGTGTAATAATAAGAACAGTAGTCGATAAGCAATGATTGTAGAGTATGCGTAAGATTAAGTAATACCAGTGATTAAAGAAGTTAACCGAGGGCAAGAGACACCCAACCGAGAATATTTCAAAATCAAACAAGGTCTTCGAGCATATTGAATTTTGAAAATAAAAGAAGAGGGAGAAATGTGTAATGCACTTTCAATCCCTTCACGTGTTTAAGCCAAGTATTACGCACATTTAAGCGATGAGGAGTGCTCAGCAGCAGCCAGGCTACATGTTCATTTGACAATTAAGCGTCAACAAGGAGCATTAGTGATGAAACCATAGGAGGCAATGTTGTGCAACCTTGGTAGGGACGAGATCCGTCTATTCGGAGTAGGATCTTCCAATCTGAGACAGTGTTACGAGACAAACTTCCGTCATAGTTTCCGCAAACATGATGTCACATCCGCCTAGCAACAGCAATCTGAACGCCCATTGGCTGAAAGTTTGGACATATATATATATATATATATATATATATATATATATATATATATATATATATATATATATATGCGTGTGTGTAGGAAATGAGCGAAGTGTCCTCACTGGCTGAGAGAGAGAGGTGGGGTTTCTCTTGTCCATCGGGAAGAGAGGGCGAGTTAGTAGCGAGGCGCCACTGAAAAAGCACGTTCGAGTAACTGGGGGTGGCTCCAAAAGAACGATGACGAATAAATGTTCCAGCTGTTAAACATGAGATAGTGAAAGTTAGTTATCAGTGAACGCCACGTGTCGTGGGCAGTGTGTATTACGATTATGGAAAGTTAGAAAAGTGTTAATGTGTTGTAAAGGGTTGAATAACGGCGTAGCCAAGAGCCGCCATATTGGAAATTCGGTGAAGAGTGTTTCAAAGTATTTTCTTTATTAAAATGAGTATAGTACAAAGCGTTGTTGGCATTTAACTACTGGCATCCAGAAACACTCCACTTCAGCAAGATCGCCCCTACATTGAACCTGGTGGCTGAGTGCTAATACTTGGGATGGGGGACTACCCAAGCAGCAAGACACCAGGTTAGTGATACTTATACCAGAGAAGTAAGGCAGAGTCGTTTCCTTCTCGCTACAGTGTCACTAAGGGCATTGTACTGGGTTTCTATCTGAGCTCTTGATATTCCAACAAATGGTTCTCTTTTCTCCAAAGGTCTCTTTAATTTTACTGTAGGTAGTATCTATTTCACCCCTGGTGATATATGTCTGTACCTCCTTTCTTTTGTCCTCTAGCCATTGCTGCTTAGCCATTTTGCACTTCCTGTGGATCTCATTTTTGGGAAGTTTGTATTCCTTTTTGCATGCTTCATTTACTACATTTCTAAATTTTCTTCTTTCATCAATTAAATTCAATATTTCTTCTGTTACCCAAGGATTTCTAATAGCCCTCATCTTTTTACCTACTTGATCCTCCCCTGCCTTCACTATTCCATGTATCAAAGCTACTGATTCTTCTTCTACAGCATTTATTTCCCCCATTCTTGTCAAGCGTTCCCTAATGGTCTCCCTGAAACACTCTACAACCTCTCGTTCTCCCAGTATATCCAGGTACCAAGTTCTTAAATTTCCCACCTTTTTGCATTTTCTTCATTTTTGATCTACAGTTCATAACCAATAGATTGTGGTCAGAGTCCATGTGCGGATCTAGTTGGCACATAAACTTGTTCTATTGTGGCAGGTGTGGGCTTTGTGTCTATCTTGGTTACAATAAGGTGTTAACTATGCTGTTCACTGTAGCTCACCCGCACTCCTATTTTTTAAATTCATTATTAGACCTTCTCCTGCATTACTCTATTTGATTTTTTATTTATAACCCTGTATTCACCTGACCAGAAATCTTGTACCTCCTGCCACTGAACTTGACTAATTCCCACTATATGTAACTTTAACCTATCCATTTCCCTTTATAACTTATCTAACCTGCCTGCCTGATTAAGGGATCTGACATTCCACACTCCCATACATAGAACGCCAATTTTTTTTCTCGTGATTACGACGCCCTCCTCAGTAGACCCCACCCAGAGATCCGAATGGCGGCTACTTTACCTCTGGAATATTTTACCCTAGAGGACACCATCATCATTTTACCATACACTGAAACCACACGCCCTCGGGAAAAATTACGACTGTAGTTTCCCCTTGGTTCCAGCCATTCCCAGTACCAGTACTAGAGGTGGCAAGTAATAACGTAACTGATAGAAATAACCGGTTACTGAGAAGTAATGGTTACTGCTATAACCATTCCTCTGATACAGGCAGTTATTTCAATAACTATCTAGTGTCAACAGTGACTCATGCCATCTGTTGACCGAAGATCATACTATGCTATCCCGTCAACTCATCGGAGATCAGATTACGAACGAAAGAGAGGGATAGACCATTTGGAAAGCGTTCTATAGACCATGGGAATAACTGTGAGACTGCACGCCATCTGTTGACAAGAACTGGGTACTGTTTCATGTGCCGTCGTTACTTTTAGCACAAACAATTAAATAAAGTTAATGTCCGAGCGGTGGCTGATAGGAGCTGCAGTACAGGAATTAACAAGTACGGTTGTTCCCTTGAGCCACCGCCTTATATGTCAATTTAGCGTGGATGGGTAGTATGAAGAGAGCTACCACAAGGAATTCGAGCGACTATGGAAATATCTGTCAGCGATCCATAATTTACTCAAGGCCGACTGGAATAGCTACCGGGATACCCCTCTCGCCTACCACCACCCTGATGATTTTACCCGTGCCCCCTCCTTTCTCCTGCAGACCTTGTCTGAGGCCGTGGAGACCCACATGACTTCCGTCGCCATCCACCCCCACCGTCCTACTTTAGCCCCACAGGCCGTCCTCCTTCTCCGTGTATGCCGTCGTCTCTACTGTGCCCTCCTTCACATGCGTGAACCGGACACCGGCCACACCCAACTACAACACCTCTGAAACTTGCTCGCGGCTAAGAGACGCTGGGACTGGCGACAGACATGCACTCGTCTTAGTGCTACGCTTCCTATCAACTCGTCCAAGTACTGGTCAGCTTTCAGCTGCCTTACCGGATCTAAACACCCTCCCTACTACCCTCTCCTTCACGATGATCAACCCTTCCCTGACAACCTTAGTAAGGCCAATCACTTTGCCTCCTACCTGTCCAACGTCTTTATCATCCCCGATGATCCCCAGATCGATTACCCCCTCTTCCCAGATGTCCACGATCGAACTGAAACCTCTGTCCCTCCCCTAGCCCATGGTTTCCAGTACTTGGACAACATTGCACACACCAAACTCAATGACCGCATCACTACTCAGGATATCATCGCTACACTCTGCACGAAATGTAACACCACTCCTGGTCAAGATCATGTCACCTATCGCCACCCTCGTGAAATTCCTGCCTCCCTCCTCTCCACTCTGGCCAGGCTCTACATTGTAGTCCTCTCCATCGGCTAGTACCCTGACCTGTGGAAAACCTCCTGCATCCTGATGTTCCTTAAACCCGACAAACTGCCGTCCGCTGTCTCTTCCGACAGTCCCATCAGCCTTACCTCGGTCTTCAGCAAGGTCCTGGAATCCATCCTTACCTGACACATCCTCTAGCATCACCACCAGCACCGCCTCCATCCCGTTACCGAGTATGGCTTTTGGCCGCCCTTCTCTAACGATGACCTTCTCCTTCACCTCACTCATCTCCTCTCCCAACAGCTCAATTCCCGTCTATCTGCTATCTTCCCCTTCCTTGATCTCGATCGCGCCTATGACCAGTAGTGGCATTCCAGTTTCCTCTTCAAGCTCCAACCTACGCCCTTCCTATTAACTACGTCTGTCTGATTGGGTCCTTTCTTTCCCAACGTCCTTCCTACCTAACCATCCATAACATGGATTCCTACACCTTTTCCCCGGCGCGAGTGTGCCCCAAGGCTGCGTCCTCTCCCCTCTTCTGTACCTTTTGTATACGGTGGACATGCCGTCGCCTTCACCTCCCATCCACCTTCTCCAATGCGCCGATGACACCACCTTCCTTGTACTCGCCCCCACCCTGCAACGCTCCCAATACCTTCTCCAGTCACATCTTGACCGGTTCACCACATGGTGCAACCAGTGGTTGCTTAAGGTCCAACCTTCCAAAACCTAGGCGATCATTGTAGGCAAAACCACCCCTTCCTCTCGCCTCCTCGACTTCTATGTCACCATCTATGGCCGCCCTACTCCCCTCACCCGAGCCCTTAAGTACCTAGGCGTCACCCTTGACTGTCGCCTCTCTTGGACCCCCCACCTCCGGACACTCCCAGCCAAGGCACACTCCCAACTCTGTCTCCTCAAGCTCCTTTCTGGCCGTACATGGGGTCTGGACCCCCGTCCACCATCCTCCACATCTATAAATCCCTCATCTGCCCTATCTTCTGCTATGCCCACCCTGCCTGGATCTCCGACCCTCCTACCTTTACCAAATCCCTTCAGATCCTTGAACGCCATGCTCTTCACCTCGCCTATCACATCCGTCTCCCCTCCCCCACGTGGATGCTGCATGACCTTATTTCGTTCCCCCACCTCCTCCTTTTCCTCCAACGGATACGGGTCCTCTACACTTACCGTAACCTGGATCCTCCTCACCCGCTTGTCTCTCCCATCCTCTCCCGACCCCACCCGCTGCCATGCCTGTATTTCCACTTCCCACCAGCTCTCCATCTCTCCACTCTCGTTACCCTCTCCCAAGGTGGCTTCCACCAGCTCCCCTTCCCTGATGATGCCCTCCACCCCTCCTATCAACTTTGATCCTCCTCTTCCACTTCCTGCGTTTTTTCCTCAGGGCATCCTCCCTCCCTTCTGTCCCACCTCCCTCCCCGCCCCAGGCGTCCCCTACCCACATACTTTCTCTGCTTCCCCATCTCCTCTGCCCCTGGCATCTCTGCCCTCCACCTTCCACCTCCCCCACCTTTTTCCCCTTTGGGCAGGTCCCTGGACTCGAACACGTTCAGTGAACATTAGTGCGCCAGACATCATCGCCATTGGTTTTGTGTGTGTGCCATCGTGTTTGTGCTTCAGTGTTTTCGCCGTGCACACTCCATCATTCACGTATATCGTCTCCATCATCAGTGTTAGGGTACAGTGCTAACAGTTTCTTTGGTTTTCTTCCCTTGTGAATGGCTTCATGTTTCTTCGTTACTGTGTCTACTGTTGTTTTGCCCCCTATTATGCTATGTTCTTTCTGTGTCTCCTGGTCTCGTGGTTCTAGGCGCGCAGTCCGGAACCCTGCGACTGCTACGGTCGCAGGTTCGAATCCTGCCTCGGGCATGGATGTGTGTGATGTCTTTAGGTTAGTTAGGTTTAAGTAGCTCTAAGTTCTAGGGGACTTATGACCACAGCAGTTGAGTCCCATAGTGCTCAGAGCCATTTGAACCATTTTTTTCTGTGTCTCCAATGTTTTTTCCTCTTGTAATACCTGTGGCTGAAGAGCGGCGTACTGTTGCCGCTGCCAGCCCACCTTGTGTAAGGTGTGAAATAACAATAAAGAAAGAAAAATAATTTCCTCTGGTTATTGTTATTGGCTCACGGTTCTCGTTCTCTGGCAGTCATCGGGCTATCACTAAAGGTAACCTGGAAGTTGGTAATGGAATAACTGTGTGTCTCTGTTCCTGACACAGTGACTCCAGTCTTGGACCCCAGTGATATTTCCAGAAAGGATAGTTACTAGAGCGAACAAATATTTTCGTACTTCTTTGTAAATAGCCACTGGCCATCGTGAATGACAAATAACATGTCAGAAAGTATAAATGGTTGAAATGGCTCTGAGCACTATGGGACTTAACATCTGTGGTCATCAGCCCCCTAGGACTTAGAACTACTTAAACCTAACTAACCTAAGGACATCACACACATCCATGCTCGAGGCAGGGTTCGAACCTGCGACCGCAGCGGCCACGCGGTTCCAGACTGAAGTGCCTAGAACTGCATGGCCACACTGGCCAGCTCAGAAAGTATAACATAATAGATTTGAACATAATAATTATTATCCTCATCATTTGTCCAGAGATTGTCAAAATATGTGAATAACTGCTAATATTCAGTGCTTGTGAGTAACTGCTAATATTTACAGAATTGATACACTGTCAGAATAAAACACAGTTATGCACTTTTAATAAATTTATCATACACAGAATACCCGATCTTGGCTGTTGCGACCAAGTGCTGTCAAAATTGAAATATAACAAAATTCTTCTTAAGCTGGTCTATTTCTCTCTGTTAAGATATTCATCTACAGAGTAGAAGGAGGGGTCAATGGAAGCGTCCGCTTCCCCCCGTCTGCTTTGACGTAAAGATGTTGTGGTGTGTGAATGTCATTATGACATGGTGTTTATGTGTTGTTTTGTGTGTGTGTGTGGGGGTGGGGAGGAGGGGGCTGGCTGATCTAGCTTGCAGTGCCGGGATTAGCTGGTGGTAATTAATTTTTTTCTAGTTGTGATGTTTTCTGTATTTATGGAATATTGAATGTGTTTTAATTTATGTAGGGATGTTTGATTTGTGGATTTTTGGGGTTGTCGTTTTGGTTTTGTTTTTCACAGTTGTAGTTGTTGGATTTTTGGCATCAGCAGCTGTGGTGGACGTATATTGGTCACCGGAAATGACCAATTCCCATTTTCGTAGTTGTACGTGATGATGTTCTGGTATCATCATCTGTGGTTAACATATGTAGGTCAAGGGAAATGTCTAATTCCAATTTTCGTACTTTTAGTTGTGGATATTGGTGTTTCGGTATGGTCACCTATGGTTGACCTATTTTGTTAAAGAGAAGTGTCCGATTCAGGCAGATTTTGTTAGTGTAGCGGAATGCTGTGTTTTTTTCTTTATGTTCTTCAGTTTGTGTTTTGGATCATGGTGGTTTTTTTTTCCAACGTACTCTCAAGTCTCGAACGGGCCCAGATCGCAACATCGCAATCAGGGCAGCTCAAATATTTACTGTTTGAAAAATGACCAATTAAATAACACTACTACTTTTTTTTTCCTTTGTTGTAATTTTAATCACCTATACAGGCGGGCTGTCAGCAGCATATTACGCTGCTCTTCGGCCTTAAGTGGAACAATAACATGACATAGAGGTGATACAGACAATACAAAAAACGGCGGGCAAAAAATGGAGATACAAAAAACAGTAAACATGAAGCCGTTCATGCTGGACGATAAAAACACTAACACTTGTTGACACGGCGCACAAAACACGGAGGACGGCGACGGCACATATGAACAGTGGAGTTGTAACTGCACGAAACACAAAACGAAGCACACACACGAGACACTGACGGCGATGATCTCCGGCGCGCCAATGTTCACTATGCGTGTGCGAGTCCGGGGACCTGCCAAGAGAGGAGGAGGAAGGGGAGTGGGATAGCGAGAGGGGAGAGCAGAGATGCCACGGGCAGGGGAGAAAGGCGGGAGGGAGGAAGGGGGAGGGGAAGCCCGGGGGAAGAGGGGTGGAGGGAGGGGACGGGGGAAAAGGAAAGAGAAGGGAAGGGAAGAGAAGGGAGGGAGGCTGCCTAAAGGAAAGGACACCGGAAGTGGGGGTGGGGCAGGGTCAAAGTTGATAGGAGGGGTAGATGCAGGGGAGGAGGACATCATCAGGGAGGGGGAGCTGCCGGAAGCCACCTTGGGAGAGGGTAAGGAGGGTGGAGAGATGGAGAGCGAGTGGGACGTGGGAATACAGGTGCGGCAGCAGGCGGGGGTGAGAGAGGATCGGGGAGATGAGCGGGTGAGGAGGATCGAGTTTACGGGAGGTGTACAGGATTTGTATCCTTTCAAGGAAAAGGAGGAGGTGGGGGAAGGGGATGAGATCGTACAGGATCCGCGTAGGGGAGGGGAGACGGATGCGATAGGCGAGGCGGAGAGCATGGCGTTCAAGGATTTGGAGGGATTTATAAAAGGTAGGGGGGGCGGAGATCCAAGCCAGATGGGCATAACAAAGGATAGGGCGGATGAGGTATTTATAGGTGTGGAGGATGGTGGAGGGATCCAGCCCCCACGTACGGCCGGAGAGGAGCTTGAGGAGACTGAGTCGGGAGCGTGCCTTGGCTTGGATTGTCCGGAGGTGGGGAGTCCAGGAGAGGCGACGGTTGAGGATTATGCCAAGGTACTTAAGGGTGGGAGTGAGGGCGATAGGACGGCCATAGATGGTGATGTAGAAATCAAGGAGGCGGAAGGAAGGGGTGGTTTTCCCTACAATGATCGCCTGGGTTTTGGAGGGATTGACCTTGAGCAACCACTGGTTGCACCAAGCAGTGAACCGGTCAAAATGGGATTGGAGAAGGTGTTGGGAGCGCTGCAGGGTGGGGGCAAGGGCAAGGAAGGCGGTGTCATCGGCAAACTGGAGAAGGTGGATGGGGGGTGACGGCGGCGGCATGTCCGCCGTGTACAAAAGGCACAGAAGGAGGAAGAGGACGGAGTCTTGGGGCACACCGGCGGAGGGGAAAAAGGTGTAGGAATCTGTGTTATGGATGGTGACATAGGAAGGACGGCGGGAGGGAAAGGAGTCGATCAGACAGACGTAGTTAATGGGAAGGGCGAAGGTTTGGAGCTTGAGGAGGAGACCACCGGAATGCCATACGCGGTCATAGGCACGTTCGAGGTCCAGGGAGAGGAAGATTGCGGAGCGACGGGAATTAAGCTGTTCAGAAAGGAAATGAGTGAGGTGAAGGAGAAGGTCGTCGGAAGAGAAGGACGGCCGAAAGCCACACTGGGTAACGGGAAGTAGGCGGTGCTGGCGGAGATGCTGGTGGAAGCGTCGAGTGAGGATAGATTCCAGGACCTTGCTGAAGACCGACACTACTACTTGCGATTGCATTTATATATAGCATTTGCCGTAAATAGTAGAAACGAGTATGAAGCTGTCGTCAGGAACCATTCAGTCTAATTCTCACTCACGTGATTATCATTAAAGAATAAGTATATTTTTTTATAAATAAGCTTTCCTTAAACGAATCGCCCACGAATATCCGAACAGGGGCCGGAAACCCGACTTTTACGTTAGGCAGGTATCGAAGAACGGCCCTGCTCCTGCCATCATCAACAGTAGCCACTCTTGCAATTGCTGCAGTGTCGATTCTTTCTCCCTTCAGTTTTGACTCCAGTTTAGAAGAAAGAGCGAGTTGAATGTTATAATTAGGGTGTGAACATGTTCGCCAGATAAAGATTACAGAATACCGGCATATGCATTAAGGCAGTTCAAAGCAATTGCATGAAAAACGCTTTCTGCTGTGATGCAGGTGCTTGAGGAAATGGCGTTGTCACCTGAAAGTGGCAACCTCCTGTATCCCGATGTTCTCCAAACGAACAAGCCTCCATCTGATGCCTCTTCCTACCGTCCTATCTGTCTTAAATCAGTGTTCAGCAAACTCTTGGAATCCATCCTTACCCGGCGCATTCATCACCACCTCCACCAAAATCACCTCCTTCCTGACACCCAATGTGGCTTTAGACGTTCTGTCTCCGCCGATGACCAAGTCATCCACCTCACTCATTTCCTCTCCCTCCAGCTAAACTCCCATCGCTCCGCCGTTTTTGTCTCCCTTGACCTCGAAAAGGCCTACAGCCGTGTCAGGCATCCCGGTCTCCTGTTTAAACTCCAAATTATGCCATTCCTGTCAACTACATCCGTCTGATGGCCTCCTTACTCTCCCACCGCCCCTCCTATGTTACCATCCCTAATCCCAATCCACGCACCTTCTACCCCTCTGCCGGTGTGCCCCAGGGTTCTGTCCTCTCACCTCTCCTTACCCGGCGCATTCATCACCACCCCCACCCAAATCACCTCCTTCCTGACATCCACGTGGCTTTCGACCTTCCTTCTCCGCCGATGACCAAGTCATCCACCTCACTCATTTCCTCTCCCTCCAGCTAAACTTCCATCGCTCCGCCATTTTTGTCTCCCTCGACCTTGAAAAGGCCTACAACCGTGTCAGGCATCCCGGTCTCCTGTTTAAACCAAATCTATGCCATTCCTGTCAGCTACATCCGTCTGATGGCCTCCTTCCTCTCCCGCCGCCCCTCCTATCTTACCATCCATAATCCCAATCCACACACCTTCTACCTCTCTGCCGGTGTGCCCCAGGGTTCTGTCCTCTCTTCTCTCCTCAACCTCCTGTACATGGCAGATACGCCCCAACCCCCCTCTCCAGTACACCTCTTGCAATATGACGATGACACCACATTCCTCGCCCTCGCTCATACCCTCCAACGGTCCCAATGCCTTCTCCAGAATCACCTTGTTCTTTTTGCCGCATGGTGTAACCAGTGGCTCCTGAAAATCAATCCTTCCAAGACCCAGGCAATCATCGTAGGTCGTACCACTCACTCCTTCTGGCTCCTAGATTTCTCCCTTACCGTCTGCACACGTCCTGTCCGCCTCACCCCCACCCTCACCTACCTTGGCCTCACCATTGACTGTCACCTAACCTGGATCCCTCATATCCACTCCATCCAATCCAAAGCCCACAACCACCACCCACTCATCAAACTCCTCTCTGGCTGGACATGGGGGTTGTACCCCTCTACCATCCTCCACACCTACAAATCCTTAATCCGTCTCATCCTCTGTTATGCCAGTCCCACCTGGATATCTGCTACCCCCGAATTCTATAAGTCCCTACAGATCCTTGAGCGTCTTGCACTCTTCCTCGCCTTCTGTATACGCCTCCCGTCCCCCACGCGGATCCTCTATGATCTCATTCCTTTCCCCCATCTCCTCCTATTCCTCGAACACATCCGCATATTCTACACCTCCCACCGCCTTGATCCCCCTCACACCCTGGTTGCTCCTCTCCTCTCCCATCCCTGCCCCCTGCCACCTCTTCACTTTTGTGTCCCCCTACGCTCCATCTCTACACCCTTCATCTCCTTTACCAAGGTGGCTTCCATCAACTCCCCCTCCCTGATGATGCCCTCTCTCTCTCCATTTATCCCTTCTATCAACTCTGATCCTCGACCCCTTCCTTACCTCTGTCCTTTTCGTGGGCTCCCTCTCCCCCCTTCCATCCTCTGTTTTCCCCACCTACCATCTCTCTGCCTCCCTTCTCACCCCCAAGTCCTTTTGCATTTCCATCCTCTGCCTTTTCCCTTTCCCTATCGCGTCTGCCCTGCTCCTCCCCCCCCCCCCCCCATTATGAGTCCTCTCCCTCCTTTGGTTCCTCCCCCTTTCGTTTTTCCTCTCCTCCCTCCTTGTTTTACCCTCCCATCTGTCCAGACCCCTCCCCCATCTGCCCTCGGCTATGTTGTGTCAACTTTATGCCGACATTTTAGTGCAGTGTTTACAGTGAGTGTTCAGTGTTGTGTCTTTTCCGAAGTGTTGTGAACAGACATCATACTGTCGCTGGATGTGATTTTTATATCTCTTGCGTACAGAAACCAGACTGTGGCCGTGTTTCTTGTCTGTCTACTATGTTACCTGTTTGCTTCCTGTGTATTTTATTAGCTTTTCCAACGGTTTACTTTATGTTTTAGCTTTCCACAATTTTCCACCGTTTCACAATTTAAGTCACCGTTTTATCCCTTGCTTTTATTGTTTCTTATCTTCTTCTTACGTTTTAAAAAGTCTGTAGGGTGCAGAGCAGTGTACTAAGCTGCTGCCAGCCCGCCCCCTTAGGGGGGAATCGAAATTCAATAAAGGAAAGAAAAAAGGAATGGAAGTGGCAGACACTAGCGGTAGACATGGCGTTATGGATATGGAGTTCGTCATAAGAATAAACCTGGTGTAAAAAAACACAATCGCGATGATAGGTCAGAAGCACTAGCAGACGTACACTGGTGTTATTACGTTCTTGGAAGTAGGTCATACTTATGTATTAGCTACATTAAATAAAACTTTATGATGTTCAAATCTATTAAGAGCCACCAACCTTTTTCTTAATAACGCTTTAGCTACGTATTTTAATTTAATTTCAAAAATGCTCTACAGTCACAGCCTCTTTATTGTTGAGCTCTGATTGTCGCTCTGTTAATACGCGGAATGAAAATACCTAAGGCTGCAGACTGTTCCATAGTGAAACAGGGTTAAAAAGAGGGCCGAAAAATAGATTGTTCTTAATGTTTTTCATAAGTTTACAGAGGTAATCAATCGGCTTTGAACTTTTCTGAGGGACTGTATTAGACACAGTGCAGTTACACATCTAAACTGCAGGTTTCGCTGAATCGGTAGCCTGCTGTGGGCGGTGGTTCCCTGGTTACAATTTCCCCATAGTCATTTTTTTTTCTCATTCAATTTGAAATAGCTACATCTCGTAATTGTAGAATTCATCATAACTTTTTATGAATAATGTACGAATTCTTGTTTCTAGTTACATATTGCATGCGAAATTCCCGTTTTTATTGGGTATATAAAGTCTGAATTATCGATATTTTATGAATAACTGTTAACAAAAGTTGCTTAAATTAAGAAAACATAACAATATAATTTTTAAGACAAAAATGAAAAATCAAACATTTTTTATTTGAACTATCTTCATCGCTTTATACCGCAGATGTAGATAAACCTCGTAGAAACATGAAAAACAAATATTTTCACAGCATCGAGCACGGCATACAAATTCTGCATTTTTACATTTGCCACTGTACCATTACAATACGAACTCAGCAGAACTGATCTGCTGCCAAATTAAGGGAATTGGCCCAAGAAATAACAAGACTTGCCAACTGCCAGACGTAGACTACTGGTACAAACGCACGCAGCTTTTTCACACGTCACGGCGAACGCTAGCGGGATACAGAACGAAAGAAGAAGAGAAAATGGGGCGGCTGGTTGGCTTCGTGTATTCTGATGTCGGTAGGGTCGTTATCAACGTAGCAGGTGACACTTCCAGAACTGAAATGTATTTCTCGGACTCCGATAAGGCGGGAGGTAAGAGATCACCAAATGACTGACTGTAATAAATACATTAGTGGCTTCAGTGTTCAACAGTACGATGAAATCCCTGCAGTATGCTTTTACATTACACACAGCTGGCTATTTTTAAGTTGGAAATTTTCATCACTCTTGTAATTAGAACACCATGTCAGGTGACAACAATTGCCTCTCATGCTTTCCGTCTGGTCACTGAAGAAGCGCGCGGTAGGGGTGGAGTTTCTCCAAACATAGTTTCATTCTCTTTAAAAATTAAATGACATTCGAAGCTATCTTGTTTCTTTCCTCGTCTCTTTTTACATCTGAACTGCAACTGTTCACATCATTGCAGGTTAGATGGACCGCTGGCTGGCCAGTGCTGTCCAAGTTTGATGCTCCGGTATAGCTGTTGTTCCACATTATCGCTCAGTCTACGTGCGTCACTATATGCAGATGTCATCATTTGGGAGACTTGTTGGGCTAAAAGAAGGCAGTTGGAGTAATAGACGAATCGCTCGACATCTGAGGGGGAGTGATGCCACTATTTTCCTATGTTAGCAGGAATGGGTAAACAGTGGCCAAACATAGCATCAAGAAGGAAGTGCTTGACCTCGGGAGATGACAGAACGTGAGGTCGGAGCAGTCATCAGAGAGACACTCAGAGCGCCGGATTTATCATTATTGTTGAGCTGACGTGCAACTGGTACTTCATTTACTGCAGGGACTATTAACAGGCGGCTCACAGAAAGGAGCTGTGGCCACGTCGCCCCTGTACAGAATCAAGCTCGTATTCAGTGGTGTCGGGCACATTCAGCCTGGAATCTCATTGAGTAGAGTAGAATTGTCTTCAGTGATTAGTCACACTTCAAACTGAGCCCCGAATACCAACGAACACTTGTCTGGAGATGCTGCAGACAGTGGTGGGATATCAAACAGACAGTCCCAGCATACGGGAACACAATCAGGTGTTATTGTCTGGGGTGCTACTACATTTCCCAGGGTATTTGACGATCTCTCGGTTCAACCAGTTCTCACACATCTGGACTCAATAAAGGGACATAGATGGTTAATTTACAGCCTTTCCCAATCGTACTTCATGATATCTTCTCGCTTGCAAAAGGATGTGCGAAGTACAGGGTTATTACAAATGATTGAAGCGATTTCACAGCTCTACAATAACTTTATTATTTGAGATATTTTCACAATGCTTTGCACACACATCCAAAAACTCAATAAGTTTTTTTAGGCATTCACAAATGTTCGATATGTGCCCCTTTAGTGATTCGGCAGACATCAAGCCGATAATCAAGTTCCTCCCACACTCGGCGCAGCATGTCCCCATCATTGAGTTAGAAAGCACCGTTGATGCGAGCTCGCAGTTCTGGCACGTTTCGTGGTAGAGGAGGTTTAAACACTGAATCTTTCACATAACCCCACAAAAAGAAATCGCATGGGGTTAAGTAAGGAGAGCGTGGAGGCCATGACACGAATTGCTAATCATGATCTCCACCACGACCGATCGATCGGTTTTCCAATCTCCTGTTTAAGAGATGCCGAACATCATGATGGAAGTGCGGTGGAGCACCATCCTGTTGAAAGATGAAGTCGGCGCTGTCGGTCTCCAGTTGTGGCGTGAGCCAATTTTCCAGCATGTCCAGATCCACTTGTCCTGTAACGTTTTTTTCGCAGAAGAAAAAGAGCCCGTAAACTTTAAACCGTGAGACTGCACAAAACACGTTAACTTTTGGTAAATTGCGAATTTGCTGCACGAATGCGTGAGGATTCTCTACCGCCCAGATTTGCGCATTGTGTCTGTTCACTTCACCATTAAGAAAAAATGTTGCTTCATCACTGAAAACGAGTTTCGCACTGAACGCATCCTCTTCCATGAGCCGTTGCAACCGCGCCGAAAATTAAAAGCGTTTGACTTTGTTATCGGGTGTCAGGGCTTGTAGCAATTGTAAACGGTATGTCTTCTGGTTTAGCCTTTTCCGTAAGATTTTCCAACCGTCGGCTGTGGTACGTTTAGCTCCCTGCTTGCTTTATTCGTTGACTTCCACGGGCTACGCGTGAAACTTGCCCGCACGCGTTCAACCATTTCTTCGCTCACTGCAGGCCGACCCGTTGATTTCCCCTTACAGAGGCATCCAGAAGCTTTAAACTGCGCATACTAACGCCGAATGGAGTTAGCAGTCGGTGGATCTTTGTTGAACTTCGTCCTGAAGTGTCGTTGCACTGTTATGAGTGATTGATGTGAGTGCATTTCAAGCACGACATACGCTTTCTCGGCACCTGTCGCTATTTTGTCTCACTGCGCTCTCGAGCGCTTTGGCGGCAGAAACCTAAAGTGCGGCTTTAGCCGAACAAAACTTTATGAGTTTTTCTACGTATCTGTAGTGTGTCGTGACCATATGCCAATGAATGGAGCCACAGTGAATTTATGAATCGCTTCAATCATTTGTAATAGCACTGTATATTCACGTAAAAGCTTGAAAATAAACAGCAGTTTCCCCCTACGAAACATACACTATGTGATCAAAAGTATCCGGAAACCTGGCTGAAAATGACTTACAAGTTCGTGGCGCCCTCCATCGGTAATGCTGGAATTCAGTACAGTGTTGGCCCACCTTTAGCCTTGATCACAGCTTCCACTATTGCAGGCATACGTTCAGTCAGGTGCTGGAAGGTTATTTCGGGAATAACAGCCCATTCTTCACGGCGTGCTGCACAGGAGAGGTATTGATGTCGGTCGATGAGGCCTGGCACGAAGTTGCCATTCCAAAATATCCCAAAGGTGTTCTGTAAGATTCAGGTCAAGACTCTGTGCAGGCCAGTCCTTTAGAGGGATGTTATTGTCGTGTAACCACTCCCCCACAGGCCGTGCATTACGAATAGGTGCTCGATCGTGTTGAAAGGTGCAATCGCCACCCCCGACTTGATCTTCAACAGTGGGAGCAAGAAGGTGTTTAAAACATCAATGTAGGCCCGTGCTGTGATAGTGCAACACAAAACAACAAGGGGTGCAAGCCTCCTCCATGAAAAACACGACCACTCCATAACACCACCACATCCGAAGATTGCTGTTGGCATTACATACACTAGCAGATGACGTTCACCAGACATTCGCCATACCCGCACCCCGATCATTGGATGCCAGATTGTGTACCGCGATACGTCACTCCACACAACGTTTTTCCACTGTTCAATCGTCCAATGTTTACTCTCCTTACACCGAACGGGGCATCATTTGGCATTTGTCATTGATATGGAGTACCTGGCAGTAGGTAGCTGCACAATGCAGCACAGAGCTGGTTGATGTGGTGAATGGTACCTGTGGATCTGAATGCCATCGTAAAAATTAGAAATTTAGATTCCAGATTAGTATTATTTTGTCAAATAAAGGGCGCTCAGCCCAATCATGTCGATTTGTCATTCCACTCCCAGCATCATTGTACATACATTTATCCATTTGCTGCCATGGATTAAGTACCTAGAATTGTCTGTGATTGCTGTGTGTTTTCGCACTAAGAAAAGCCCGGCTTTCCGTTCCAATCTATCACGTAGTCTTTTGGCACTCTGCGCAGCACTCAGAATGGGCCTGTATGTGGTTGGTAGAAATCAGACACGTGTTCTTCAGACTATAGTTTCGTTGTTTTGTCTGTCAGTAGCTCAGCAGAGTGGGAGGGGAAGAGCAGAGAGGAACTTAAACAAGTGTCTAGGCATATGAAGATAAAGTGGGCCTGGTTGTGAGAGTAAGTGGCGTAGCTATTGAAATGGAAGACGGAGCAGCAGCAAGGGAGATCTGCTGGATTGTGTGGGGATGTTGCAGTGGGTGGATATTCTGCAGAACAATGGTCAGGAACCAGATGTCTTCAGCTGTAGGGGGAGGGTGGAGGAAATTGATGGGATGAATGGGCTGGTCAATGTGGTGAATGGGGACAGTGAGCTCAGGATTTGCATTTGGAGGAGTGGGTGGGGTGGAATTCGTAGCAGGTGTTGCAGGAAGGACGAGGCCAAGGTTAGGACATTGTTTTAGGTAGTGGGAGGCACTTCATGAGGTAATGGTGGATGCGGGGCAAGTAGAGGTGTAAATAATGGTGCTAGTGGGTATCTCCATGATGGAATTCGTTCTCCACTGGCAATAGGAGTCACTGAAATGGGGAAATAGACAAATATGTAGGGTGGCTGTGATGAGGACAGGGGGACGCCGGCGGCGGCGGTGGTGGTGGGGAGCACCGGGCGGCAGCCGGCAGACAGATGGCAAAGGCACCTTGAGAGCAGCCCAGGTGGCATAATCCTCCGATTTGGAAGTGAGGGGATCCAACCCTCGAGATGTTAATTTTTTCCCCTTACAGAATGTCAATCCCCCCTGGCGATAGATGCGTAAAGCCGAAATAAGAAAAGAGAAAAAAAACACATTATGGGAAGATAACAAACGATATAAAAAGGCAATAAAACAGTGACTTTGTTAAAAACGGTAAAGTGGCGGAAAAGTTGCAGAAGTTAAAACAGAGAAAAAATGGGGTTGATGTTGCTAGTGAAGACATACAGAAAGTACACAGGCAAAATTTAAAAAACATGGCGACGGTACGTTTTCTGTTTGCAAAGCGCATGCGTGTGAGCCCGCCGGCGACTGTTTCAACAAACCTATTCGTACTTCTCCTATCAACACCACCAAGAAACAAAGCTGCACAACGCCTGCTGTGACGTCACAGCTCTGCGACTGAGTTCAGAAACTAGCACTGAAGTAGCGCAAGGGAATGCACATTCGCTATTTAACTAATGATAGAAGTAACGAAAACAATGAGCCCTTCAACTAAGAGAGTAGTGCATACTGTATCACCTAGTTTGTAAATGATGAATTGTGGCGTAACACGATCGAGTGAAAAAGATTTATATAAATATTGGATCCTATATCTTCAAAGGCAGTTCATATAGTCACAACTACCTACTTTTTAGAATTTTAAGCACTTATAGCGTCCCCTTGCTGCTGATTAGATCTTACAATTAGGTAACCAACGCAATATTTCGACTACCTAAGGAATAATGATTTTCCTTGAATACAAAAAAAAAGTAAATAAATAAATAAATAAAAATAAAAAATAAATAAATTAAAAAAAATACACTAGGACCTTCAAAATTCGCCTACAAATAAAATAAATAATTTATCCTATTTTTTCAGTCACCACTACCTACTTTTTATGCGATGCATAATTTTAAGCACTTTCAGCATTGCCTTGCTGCATATTCGATTTTATAATTAGGTAACCTTCCACATGATAGTTTAGACTACATAAGTAATAATGATTTTCCTTGATTGTTAATAAAATTACGCTAGGACCTTAAAAATTCACCGCAAATAATGTAAATCATTTATTACAAGTTTTTTCATTTAATAATTTATGAAAAAGGGGCATGTGATACTTAACAAGCTTCACTTTAATAAGTAGACGTTTAGAAAACATTTATTTCACAATTTTTTGTGACAAGGAGTCCGATGTCAAGACTTTTTCATTCTTTTGTAAATAATTACATCTTTTGTCACACACACATCATTTTTTCGTTTTACAAAGTTGTTTAGTAAAATATTTGCACTGCAAGTCAATATACAATGTATGATAGATTCAAGAGTGTGACCTTTTAAACACTGGAAACCAAGAAGTAAGTCTTTTGGCACATTAATGGCTGCTTCTTTCACAAGCACATTTCTTTGATTTACTTGTTGCAGGAACAAATTTTTCCTTTTCTTTAAGAATTTTTTGTAGTGTTAAGTGTACATAGGAAACACATGTGACTACATCACTGCTAGGGTATGTTAAACCTCCCCTGTCATTTGCCATTATCAAATCATCTGCTTGTCTTGTTTCTTCGGATGTTACAAACCCTTCACAATATGGACAATTTATTTTAGATGCACTTGGTGTGAGCAATATAATGGAGTAATGGCCAAGTGTTTTCGTCTATTTCATCAACATCACTATCATCAACTACTACATTTAACAGCTCTGGGATGTCGATATCTTGAAAGCCTGGGATACTACAACAAGCAGCATCAACATTATTAGGTCTAACAACAACATCACCAAACACTTTGGACTTTAATACAAGAGAAAACATACTCTGGGCCCTTAATTTTCCTTCTGTTTCAAATACCTGCCTTAGTGATACATGGTAACTTCCCCCATTAAGTTGGTGGTATTTCCCAAACCTGTCCTTCAAACTGTCTGTCTGTATTTTCCCAAAGAGCAAATATGTTCTCTTCTTCTCACACAGCCAGTATTCACTAAAATCAATAAAGGCTGCAGTAGTATGTTTGAGAGCAAAGTGTGCTTCTCTGGTCAATTTCTTTCCTCCATTGCAATCTTCCCATGAACACAACCACAAGAGAAAGTTTCTCAAAAAGACATGAATATGTTTTGAATTGAGAGTAATCTGTTCTTGGTAAACATTTCTTAGTCTTTTACCCTTCAGCAGCGTTTCAACATTTAATATCAAACCACTGACTTATTATTTTTACAAATGTGGCAGTACTCTCCCAGTTTTCACTTTCTTTCTTGCACCTAGTTGTTGCATTGCAACAACTGTCATGTTATTAAAAATACGCAATGCTAATTTCACATTTTTGCCGTTCAAAAGAATCTGGATATAGTGACTTAAGTGTTAAAGTGCTGCCATACTGCAACAGTTCAACTTTTTCTAGTAAATATAGTCCCTTCAGTGCTGTAACAGAAGCAAGACCTACCTTCAAGCTATCACTAAAAGAAGGAAAGCATATAATTTGGTCCTTTTCATTACCCCAGTTGTTCCGTTTACATTTTAAAATGTGTACAGTATCCACAAAATAGTAAAGTGGGCGGTCTGCAGAAGTCTGCTCAGGATGAACATATTTTATCTGTACACTAGGAGGGAGGGGGGGGGGAAGAAAAGTACGAAATAGCTTTCTTATTAATAGCATTATTGTCAGCTACTACTCCTATTACCTGAAATCCCACTGCTTCTAGTTTAATTGAATTGTGTGAACTGGGAGAATATGCACCACATCTTTGTACACTGAATCCATACTCTGGATCATAAAAACATAAGCACAAGTTGCACACAAAACCACATCTGTGTTAAAAGCACCACCTACAACATTGCCACCTTTATAGTCAAGTTGTGACTTTAAATAAATCTCATCCATCAACAGGACAGTTTTATCATTCACAGATAAAGCACCAACTTTTTGTGGTATGTAACTGAGAAACTGCTCACTCTGAAGCTCAATGATTGGGTTAGTTGGAAGTTTACTGCAAAGTTTTGACAAAGTACTGGGACTAGGAATGGAAAAATTACGAGCACTCATCAAAAACCTATATGCATGTGGCCTGATAGAATAAGCTAATGACCATAAAATCATTGAAACACTCCCGTACCTAATCTCTGTTGGACTATTAAATCTTGGAAATGAAACTTGTTCCTTCAAAAATTTAATTTTATGCTCACTTTCTGGTAATTTTTATTACAAGTTCTCCAAAATGTCTTCAATGCAAGACAAACTTGCCTCAAATGGAGCCTCATTTATATGAAACATCACATACAACTCTTTCAAAATATTGCTAACTGTACCAGTATCACTTACTTGGTTTGGTAATTTAATCGTACCAGCACAATTTAGCTCAGCTTCCTTCACAAATGCACTTAACACTAAATCACTATTTATAACGACATGACACACAACACTTAGATATGGAGCATCCTTTAACACAAGACACAAATTATTTGATTTGGTTACCATGACCCAGTCACTGTGCTTTTCACAATGAGATAATTTTGATTTAAAATCTTCTAAACTAGCAAATGAACTCTTCTCCATCATTTTTTGTGTGATTCCACACTGTGCTCAATGACTTTCTCAAGTGCTTGGTTCTCCAAACATTCGCGACTCTCTGGATCTTCTCGAGCTGGTGCTTGTTTTGAAGATAAAGACGTAGCTCATCCTGGCAACTTTGAAGGTACGGCATCTGCAAATAGAGAGAGATAAACATGAGAGCCGTATAGCAATGTTTCATGATCTTAGATATTTAACAATATCGTAAGAAAATTAGGGACCTGCACATTAATCTGAAAACTGATTACAAGTACCCTTTACGATCAATTTTTACGAACGTTTCTTTAAACGTGGACGGTCCAAAGGTGCTGTAAACTGTAAAGAGTTTGTCAGTTTTGGGTCGTAAGCATTGGTAATTTTCTCAATGTCGTCTGCAGTGAAATGCAGTTCACATATCTGAAAAGAAGCATATATTTTACTGTTAACGTAAAGGCAGAATGTAAACTGACAAATGAAATCTAACTAAGGACTGCATAAAGTGAGTTTAAAAGTATAATGCTTCGTTATAGATAGGCTATTGATTTGAATTTTCAGTTCTGTAACATAACAGTATTAAAGAGTAACAATATAGAAATAAAGTTAAATTACAGATACTTACAACGAACTGTTTACTGGGTTCCCAGTCGTTCCTATGAACTGCAGCGATCCGTTTCAATCTTAATGCTTCATCAGACGGGAATGAAAAGACGCTAACTTTTAAACTGTTGTCGCAGTTTCCCCTACAATAGGGCATACAGCACTTGTGTGGCATTTTGAGCAGATGCTCAATAACAATCCGAATCGCATATGGCAGTGAGAACAAGATTTCCGCCACAAATGTTACGAAAACAAAGACAAGCTTTCAGTCACTGCTATGAAAACAAACCCATGCAATGACCACGCTTCCAAACATGAAACACCGCTTCTACCACAGCTAGCACTGCTCAACCACAGAACGCCAACGTCACAGCTCCCACAGAATTGTGTGCGTAAGCTTTGTTTTTAGGTGTAGTTGCTCCAATGCGACTCGTTTTTCGGTCAGGCACGAATTACAGACGGAGCTAAAATGATAGCCATATTTTCTGAGGTGGCGTCTCGCACTGACATCTGTTGGCAGCGCCCAGCAACACGGAAGTATTCAAGCGCTGCTTATTTTACTTTGCAAGTTCAGCAGGAACATATTGAGAGTAAGAAACAATTTCGTAGTTATATCAAGTATTTATTTCTATACTGCTAATAAAATAGCAATAACCACCCTCGCCCTGGGTTTGTCTGTGAAGAATATATTTCATACCCACAAAATTTCTTGGTAAGGTATTATTTAGATATGGCAACTTTCTGCTGCTAGTTGCCATCTCCGGCGGTACACCGCGAGGTTACCGCCCTTCGATAGTGCCATTTTCGCGCTAATTGAAGTGCTAGGGATTCCAGTAGCAGTAGTAGTAGTAGTAGTAGTAGTAGTAGTAGTTCCCGGTCCCGGTCCCGACCTGCAGCAGTGGTCCTGTAGCCAGCCAGCCCTGCGGTGGTGGCAGCAGCAGCAGCAGCAGCCGCCGCCGCCGCCGCCACGGCCCCGTACGCGGCAGCAGCGTCCCTGCCTCTCGCCGTCGTCGTCTCCCAGTGTGTGTCCTGTCCTTTTAGTGCTGTGTTGTTTCTTTCTTCTTCTTCTTCTTCTTCTTGTCGTCATGTCTGCCCCCACCACCACCGTCACTACTACCACCACTGCCATCGTGTATACGTCCCCTTCCGCCGCCTCCACCACTATCATTTGGTGTGCCCAGTCCCACCCCCCTCCTTCCATCCCTCCCCTCCTCTCTATCCCTTCGCCCTCGCTCTTTGTCGCCCCCTCTCCCCCTTCTTCCTCTCGTTCTGATCCTTTCCCCCCACTCCCCCAGCCTGTCACTGCAGCTCCGCCCAGCTCTCCCCGTCGCCATCGCCATCGCCATCACCGCCGCCACCGCCACCGCCACCTCCGTCATCATCGTCGCCATCGCCATCGCCATCACCATCACTGACACATTCGCCTGCACCGTCACAGTCACTATCTCCGGCGCCGACTGCTGCGTCCGTGCCAGGACCTGTCCCTTCCCACCACCTCCGCTTCGTTCCCGTCCCTCATATCACCACCCACCCATCTGCCGCTGTCAAACGCCCTAGTGGCGCCTCCACTTCCTCTGCTCCTAAAAAGGCTCCACCCCGCCCCCCGTCCCCATCCCAAAATGCCATGGACGTCTCCCCACCAGGCCCCGCTCCCTCCTCCTCCTCCTCCCCCCCACCCGGTCTCTACAAATATATCCTGTCCCGTCCCGATCCTTCCTTCCTCGAGGCCCGGAATCTCTCCCTCCTCCTCCGCCAACATTTCCCTGGCGCCCCCATCTCTCTCCGTACTCCCAGACGGGATTCTGTTCTTATCTCCTCCCCCAGCCCAACCCTCCATACTGACATCCTCTCCCGCCTCCCCATCACCCGTTTTGGTCCTCACGCCTCCCTCACCCCTGCTCCCTCCCCATCTCCTACCTGCCAACCCCAACCCCCGCGTCGCCCGCCGACCCTCACCCCCGTGATCACTCGGCTTAGCCCGTCGATCACGGAGGAGGAGGTGCTGGCGGAGCTGAAGGCCCATCCCACCCTGGAGGTGCGGGCAGTCTGCCGCATTTTCAACGTGACCGGCCCCACCCGCCTTATGCGGGTTTTCTCTGAGGATGCCCCCTCCATTGACCGTCTCCTGAAGGAGGGTGCCCTCCTCTTCAATCAGCGGTACAAGGTCGACCCCTCCCGTTCCCCCCCTCAATCCCTGCGCTGCCAGAGATGTCTGCGCTACAATGCACATCTAACAGCAGAGTGCCGCGAGGCCCCCACCTGCCCGCATTGTCGGCAAGCACACTTCCTCCGGCAATGCCCCAACCTCCAATCCCCTCCCTCCCGTAATACCTGCAGCCTCCCCCACCCCACCTACTCCCAAAAGTGTAAAGCCCGACCCCCTCCCACCACTCCTGAACTCACCGTACCTGTCCGTCCCCTGGATGCCCCCACCCCTCCTGGCAATTCCCTTCGTCCCCCCCCCCACTGCTGAGGACATCATCAGGTTCCTTACCATCGTCCTCCAGAATGTTCATCCCTTTCAGCGCCCACACACCCTCCAACAGATCTCCCTCGCTGCCCGTTCCATCTTCCAACTCAAGATGTACGCCACCTACTCCAACAACCAGGCCCATTTCACCTTCTCCCGCCTCGACACCCTCGTCTAAATCCCTATCATGGCGCGACAGCAACGTATCCTTCTCAACAACATCCGCTCCCTGCCCGCCAACAGGAACCTCTTCCTGCACACCCTTGCCACCCACCGCGTGGATGCCTTCCTCCTTAATGAAACCTTCCTCCAACCCCACCACACCATTCACACTTCGCCGTACCTCCTCCACCGCTCCGATAATCCCCTCCCGATTGCGCGTGGCGGAATTGCCATTGGTCACCACCGTCGGATCCCCGTTCGGCTCCAACCTCTCCTTCCCGACCCCACCGAACACCTGATCCTTAGTCTCTTCTTCCCCGGCCTTACCGTTACCTGCGCCACCATCTATGTCCGCCCCAACGCTCCTATTCCCTTCGACTTCCTCTCCCACATCGATCGTACATTTTCCTCCTACGTGATCGCCGCCGACCTCAACATCCATAGTCGTTCCGCTGCCCAGTTACGGCGATGGCATCGGTTCCTCTCCACCCTTCAAGGTGACCTCGTCCCCATCCCCCGGCATACCCGTCCTGAATCCAACTCCACTCCTGATGTTATCCTCTCCTCCCCCAACCTCCTTGGCCGCATAACGGTGGATGTCCTGGAGCCTATTGGTAGGGACCATCTCCCTGTCCTCCTCACCGTTTCAGACGGTCGTCGCCCTCGCCCCGACCCTCGTACTGACCCTCCCCCTAAGTCTGTCGACGACTATTCCCGAGCCGACTGGAATGCCTACCGGGATACCCTTTCTACCCAGGTCGATAGCCACCCTCTCACCTACCACCACCCTGACGATGTCACCCATGCCGCCTCCTTTCTCCAGCGGACCTTGTCTGACGCCGTGGAGGCCCACGTTCCTACTGTCGCCATCCACCCCCACCATCCTACCTTACCCCCACAGGCCGTTCTCCTCCTCCGTGAATCCCGTCGTCTCTACCGTGCCTTCCTCCGCACGCGTGACCCGGACACACTACGACGCCACCGGCAACTCCAGCGACACGTTCGTAACTTGCTCGTGACTAAGAAACGCCGGGACTGGCGACAGACATGCACCCGTTTAAATGCAACCCTACCAATCAACTCGTCCAAGTTCTGGTCGGCCTTCCGTCGCCTTACCGGAACTACACCCTCCCCCTATTATCCTCTTCTCCATGATGATCACCCTTTCCCTGACACCCTTAGTAAGGCCAATCACTTCGCCTCCTACCTCTCCGATGTATTTTCCGTCCCCGATGATCCCCAGTTCGATTACTCCCTCTTCCCAGATATCCGCGATCGAACTGACACCTCTTCCCCTCTCCTCGCTCCTGGCTTCCAGTACTTGGACAACATTACACACACGGAACTCAATGCCCCTATCACTACACAGGATCTCATTGATACACTCCGCACAAAACGCAACACCGCTCCTGGTCACGATCGTGCCACCTACCGTCACCTTCGTGAAGCTCATGTCTCTTTCCTCTCCACCCTGGCCAGGCTCTACAATGTAGTCCTGTCCACCGGTTACTACCCCGACCTGTGGAAAACCTCCCGTATCCTCATGTTCCTTAAACCTGGCAAACCGCCGTCCGCCGTCTACTCCTACCGTCCCATCAGCCTTACCTCGGTCTTCAGCAAGGTCCTAGAATCTATCCTCACCCGCCGCATCCACCAGCATCTCCGCCAGCACCGCCTCCTTCCCGTCACCCAGTGTGGCTTTCGGCCATCCTTCTCTTCCGACGATCTTCTCCTTCACCTCACTCATCTCCTTTCCGAACAGCTTAATTCCCGTCGCTCCGCCATCTTCCTCTCACTTGACCTCGAACGCGCTTATGACCGCGTCTGGCATTCCGGTCTCCTCTTCAAGCTCCAAACCTTTGCCCTTCCCATTAACTATGTCCGTCTGATCGGTTCCTTTCTCTCCCGCCGACCTTCCTATGTCACCATCCATAACACCGATTCCTACACCTTTTTCCCCTCCGCCGGTGTGCCCCAAGGCTCCGTCCTCTCCCCTCTTCTGTACTTGTTGTACACGGCGGACATGCCGCCGCCGTCACCCCCCGTCCACCTTCTCCAGTTTGCCGATGACACCGCCTTCCTTGCCCTTGCCCCCACCCTGCGACGCTCCCAACACCTTCTCCAATCCCATCTTGACCGGTTCACCGCTTGGTGCAACCAGTGGTTGCTCAAGGTCAATCCCTCCAAAACCCAGGCGATCATTGTAGGCAAAACCACCCCTTCCTTCAGCCTCCTTGATTTCTATCTCACCGTCTATGGCCGTCCTATCGCCCTCACTCCCACCCTTAAGTACCTTGGCGTCACCCTCGACCGTCGCCTCTCCTGGACTCCCCATCTCCAGACAATCCAAGCCAAGGCACGTTCCTGACTCCGTCTCCTCAAGCTCCTTTCCGGCCGCACGTGGGGTCTGGACCCCTCCACAATCCTCCACACCTATAAATTCCTCATCCGCCCTATCCTTTGTTACGCCCATCCAGCCTGGATCTCCGCCCCCCTACCTTCTATAAATCCCTCCAAATCCTTGAACGCCATGCTCTCCGCCTTGCCTATCGCATCCGTCTCCCTTCCCCCACGCGGATCCTGTATGATCTCATCCCCTTCCCCCACCTCCTCCTTTTCCTTGAAAGGATACGTATCCTGTACACCTCACGTAAACTTGATCCTCCTCACCCGCTCATTTCCCCGATCCTCTCCCACCCCCGCCCGCTGCCGCGCCTCTATTCCCACGTCCCACCCGGTCTCCATCTCTCCACCCTCCATACCCTCTCCCAAGGTGGCTTCCGCCAGCTCCCTCTCCCTGATGATGTACTCGTTCCCTCCATCTACCCCTCCTATCAACTTTGACCCTGCCCCGCCCCCCACTTCCCGTGTCCTTTCCTTTCGGCACCCTCCCTCCCTTCTCTTCTCTTCCCTTCTTTTTCCATCTCCCTGTCCCCTCCCTTCCCCCTTTTTCTCCGGGCTTCCTCTCCCCCTTCCTCCCTCCCCCCTATCTCCCCTGCCTGTGGCATCTCTTCTCTCCCCTCTCGCTCTCCCACTCCCCTTCCTCCTCCTCCTCTCTTGGCAGGTCCCCGGACTCGCACACGTATAGTGAACATTCGCGCGCCTTAGGTCGTCGCCTTTTGTGTCTCGTGTGTGTGACGTCGTATAGTGTTTTTGGTGTCCGCCGTCCCTCTACTATGTTCACTTGTGCCGTCGGACTCATCAGTGTTTTGTGCGCCGTGCCAACGTCTTTTCAGTGTTGTTATCATCACATGTGAACGACTCCGTGTTTTTTTTTTATGTCTCTGTGACCTCTCTCTTTTGCCCGTCACTTTGTTCATTGTCATTCACCATGTTTTATACTCTTGTAAAACGCTATGGCTGAAGAGCGGCGTAGTGTGCCGCTGCCAGCCTACCTGAGTTGTACAGGTTTTAAAATAACAATAAAGTAAAAAAAAAAAAGCTGCTAGTTGCCGGACATCTCCGGCGGTACACCGTAAGGTTACCGCCCTTCGATAGTGCACTTTTCGCGCTCATCGAAGTGCTAGGTGTTCCAGGTGCCCGCCAGCCAGCCAGCCAGCCAGCCAGCAGCAGCAGCAGCAGCAGCAGCAGCAGCAGTTCCCGGTCCCGGCCTGCAGCAGTGGGCCCGCAGCCAGCCAGCCAGCCAGCCAGCCAGCCAGCCCTCCGGTGGCAGCAGCAGTCCAGCCAGCAGCAGTCCAGCCAGCAGCAGCAGCAGCAGCAGCAGCAGCCGCCGCCGCCGCCCTGGCCCTGTCCGCGGCAGCAGCGTCCCTGCCTCTCGCCGTCACCGTCGCCGTCGCCGTCGCCGTCGCCGTCTCCCACTGTGTGTCCTGTCCTTTTAATGCTGTGTTTTTTCTTTCTTCTTCTTGTCGTCATGTCCGCCCCCACCACCACCGTCACTACTACCACCACCGCCATCGTGTATACGTCCCTTCCGCCGCCTCCACCACTATCACTTGGTGTGCCCAGTCCCACCCCCCTCCTTCCATCCCTCCCCTCCTCTCTATCCCTTCGCCCTCGCTCTTTGTCGCCCCCTCTCCCGCTTCTTCCTCTCGTTCTGATCCTTTCCCCCCACTCCCCCAGCCTGTCACTGCAGCTCCGGCTAGGGTGGTGGCCCGTCGGGCCACTGCCCACGCCCAGCTCTCCCCGTCGCCATCGCCATCACCGCCGCCACCGCCACCGCTACCTCCGTCATCATCGTCGCCATCGCCATCACCATCACTGACACATTCGCCTGCACCGTCACAGTCACTATCTCCGGCGCCGACTGCTGCGTCCGTGCCGGGACCTGTCCCTTCCCACCACCTCCCCATCGTTCCCGTCCCTCATATCACCACCCGCCCATCTGCCGCTGTCAAACGCCCTAGTGGCGCCTCCACTTCCTCTGCTCCTAAAAAGGCTCTACCCCGCCCCCCATCCCCACCACAAAATGCCATGGACGTCTCCCCACCAGGCCCCGCTCCCTCCTACTCCTCCTCCCCACCCGGTCTCTACAAATATCTCCTGTCCCGCCCCGATCCTTCCTTCCTCGAGGCCCGGAATCTCTCCCTCCTCCTCCGCCAACATTTCCCTGGCGCCCCCATCTCTCTCCTTACTCCCAGACGGGATTCTGTCCTTATCTCCTCCCCCAGCCCAACATCCTCTCCCGCCTCCCCATCACCCGTTTTGGTCCTCACGCCTCCCTCACCCCTGCTCCCTCCCCATCTCCTACCCGCCAACCCCAAGCCCCGCGTCGCCCGCCGACCCTCGCCGCCGTGATCACTCGGCTTAGCCCGTTGATCACGGAGGAGGAGGTGCTGGCGGAGCTGAAGGCCCATCCCACCCTGGAGGTGCGGGCAGTCCGCCGCATTTTCCTCGAAAGGATACGAATCCTATACACCTCCCGTAAACTCGATCCACCTCACCCGCTCGTCTCCCCAATCCTCTCCCAACCCCACCCGCTGCCGCGCCTGTACTCCCATGTCCCACCCGGTCTCCATCTCTCCACCCTCCTTACCCTCTCCCAAGGTGGCTTCCGCCAGCTCCCTCTCCCTGATGATGCCCTCCTCCCCTCCATCTACCCCTCCTACCAACTTTGATCCTCCCGCCCTCCTCCTGTGCTTGCTCCTCAGGGCACCCTCCCTCCCTTCTCTCCCTTTTCCCTCCCTCCTCCTTTTCTCGTCCCTCGTCCCCCGGGCCCCCCCTCCCCTGTCCCTATCTTCCTGTCCCCGTCTCCTAAAATGTGGCATCCTCTTTTCCTTCCCTCTCCCCCTCCTCATCCCTGTTGCCCTCTTGGCAGGTCCCCGGACTCGCACACGCTCAGTGGACATTCGCGCGCCGGAGATCACCGCCATCAGTGTATCGTGTGTGCCGTCATGTTTAGTGTTCAGTTTCGCCGTCAAGCTCCATTGTTCACCAGTGACATCGTCTTCTTCAGTGTTTGTGCGTCGGGTCTCCAGTTCATAGTGTGAATTGTCATCAAGTGTGAACGGCTTCTTGTGCTTTTATATTCTTGTGTCTCCTGTTTTTTTCCCGCCGTTTTACTATGTAATGTCTCTTCTTTGTTTATCTCCATGTACTCTCTTCGGCTGAAGAGCGGCGTATTGTGCTGCTGCCAGCCTACCTGGTTGTTTCAGGTTTCCAAATTACAATAAAGTAAAAAAAAAAAAAAAAGCTGCTAGTTGCCATTCCAGGGTTGGATTCCCTCTCTTCGTCATGGAAGAGTTTCACTGCCTGGGCTACTCTCAGGGTGCACCTTCGACGTGGAAGATCACCGCCGGTTCCCTGCCGTGTCGTCAGCTTGCCGTCCGTAGTGCCTGCCGACGCTCGCCGCCGCCGCAGCTGCCGCCTTCCGGTCCTCGCCACCGCCGCCGCCGTCGCCGCCTGCCGGTGCTCGCCGCCGCCGTCGCCGCCAGCCGGTGCTCGCCGCCGCCGTCGCCGTCGTCGTCCGCCCTGGTCGTCCAGCCCTGGTCTTCGTCCGTCTGCGTCTTCGCCTGTTCCCAGTTTGTGTCTTTTCCTTTTAGTGCTGTGCGTTTTTTCTTCCTGTCATCATGTCCGCCCCCACCACCACCGCCACCACTACCACCACCGCCATCGTCTATACCTCCCCTTCCGCTGCTTCCACTACTATAACTTGGTGTGCCCAATCCCACCCCCCTCCTTCCATCCCACCTCTCCTCACTCTCCCTTCGCCCTCGCTGTTTGTCGCCTCCTCTCCCCCTTCTTCATCTCGTTCTGATCCTTTCCCCCCACTCCCCCAGCCTGTCACTGCAGCTCCGGCTAGGGTGGTGGCCCGTCGGACCACTGTCCACTCCCAGATCTCCCCGTCGCCTTCGCCATCACCGCCACCGCCATCATCATCGTCGCAGTCACCGTCGCCTTCACCGTCACCGTCTCCGGCGCCGACTGCTGCGTCCATGCCGGGACCTGTCCCTTCCCGCCACCTCCCAATCGCTCCCGTCCCTCATGTCACCACCCGCCCTTCTGCCGCCGTCAAACGCCCTAGTGCCACCCCCACCTCCTCCGCTCCCAAAAAGGCCCCGCCCCGACCTCCTTCCCCCCCCCCCCAGGGTGCCATGGATGTCTCCCCGCCTGGCCCTGCTCCCACCTCCTCCTCCTCCTTCTCCTCCTCCCCCCCGGTCTATACAAGTATCTCCTGTCCCGTCCCGATCCTTCCTTTCTCGAGGCCCGGAACCTCTCCCTCCTCCTCCGCCAACATTTCCCTGGTGCCCCCATCTCTCTCCTTACTCCCAGACGGGATTCTGTTCTCATCTCCTCCCCCAGCCCAACCCTCCATACTGACATCCTCTCCCGTCTCCCCATCTCCCGTTTTGGTCCCAACGCCTCCCTTACCCCTGCTCCTTCTCCATCTCCTATCTGCCAACCCCAACCCCCGCGTCGCCCGCCAACTCTCACCACCATGATCACTCCGCTTAGTCCAGTGATCACGGAGGAGGAGGTGTTGGCGGAGCTCAAGGCGCATCCCCATTTGGAGGTGCGTGCGGTTCGCCGCCTACATAACGCTGCCGGCCCCACCTGCCTTATGCGGGTTTTTTCTGAGCACGCCCCCTCCATTGACCGTCTCCTGAAGGAGGGTGCCCTCCTCTTCCACCAGCGGTACGAGGTCGACCCCTCCCGTTCCCCTCCTCAATCCCTGCGCTGCCAGAGGTGTCTGCGCTATAAAGCGCACCCCACAGCTGAGTGCCGCGAGGCCCCCACCTGCCCGCATTGTCGGCAAGGGCACTTCCTCCGGTAGTGCCCTAACCTCCAATCCCCTCCCTCCTGTAATACCTGCAATCTCCCTCATCCCACCTGTTCCCAAAAGTGTAAAGCCCGACCCCCTCCAATCACTCCTGAACTCAACGTCCCTGTCCGTCCTCTGGACGCCCCCACCCCTCCTGGCAATTCCCTTCGTCCCCCACCCACCGCTGAGGACATCATCAGGTTCCACACCATTGTCCTCCAGAATGTTCATCCCTTTCAGCGCCCCACACCCTCCAACAAATCTCCCTCACCGCCCGTTCCATTTTTCACCTTAAAATGTACGCCACCTATTCCAACAACCAGGCCCATTTCACCTTCTCCCGTCTTGACACCCTCGTCTAAATCCCTGTCATGGCGCGACAGCACTGTATCCTTTTCAACAACATCCGCTCCCTTCCCGCCAACAAGAACCTCTTCCTGCACACCCTTGCTACCCACCGTGTGGATGCCTTCCTCCTCAATGAAACCTTCCTCCAACCCCACCACTCCATCCACACATCCCCCTATCTCCTCCACCGCTCCGATAATCCCCTCCCAGTTGCGCGTGGCGGCGTGGCCATTGGTCACCACCGCCAGATCCCTGTTCGGCTCCAACCTCTCCTTCCCGACCCCACTGAACACCTGATCCTTAGTCTCTTCTTCCCCGGCCTTACCATTACCTGTGCCACCATCTATGTCCGCCCCAACGCCCCTCTTCCTTTCGACTTCCTATCCCACATCGACAGTACCTTCTCCTCCTACGTGATCGCCGCCGACCTCAACATCCATAGTCGCTCCGCTGCCCAGTTACGGCGGTGGCATCGGTTCCTCTCCTCCCTTCAAGGCGACCTCATCCCCATCCCCCAGCACACCCAACCCAAATCCAACTCCACTCCCGATGTTCTTCTCTCTTCCCCCAACCTCCTTGGTCGCATTACGGTGGATGTCCTGGAGCCTCTTGGTAGCGACCATCTCCCTGTCCTCCTCACCATTTCAGACGGTCGTCGCCCCCACCCTGACCCTCGTACTGACCCTCCCCCTAAGTACATCCATGACTATTGCCGTGCCAACTGGAATGCCTACTGGGATGCCCTCTCCACCCAGGTCGATAGCCACCCTCTCACCTATCGCCTTCCCGATGATGTCACCCGTGCCGCCTCCTTTCTCCAGCAGACCTTGTCTGAGGCCGTGGAGGCCCACGTCCCTACTGTTGCCATCCACCCCCACCGTCCTACCTTACCCCCACAGGCCGTCCTCCTCCTTCGTGAATCCCGTCGTCTCTACCGTGCCTTCCTCCGCACGCATGACCCGGACACACTACGACGCCACCGGCAACTCCAGCGACACATTCGTAATTTGCTCGTGGCTAAGAAACGCCGGGACTGGCGACAGACATGCACCCGTTTAAATGCTACCCTCCCTATAAACTCGTCCAAGTACTGGTCCGCCTTCCGTCGCCTTACCGGCACTAAGCCCTCCCCCTACTATCCTCTTCTCCATGATGATCACCCCTTCCCTGACGCCCTTAGTAAGGCCAACCACTTTGCCTCCTTCCTGTCCGATGTGTTTTCCATCCCCGATGATCCCCAGTTCGACTACTCCCTCTTCCCAGATATCCGCGATCGAACTGACACCTCTGTCCTCCCCTCGCTCCTGGTTTCCAGTACTTGGACAACATTGCACACACGGACCTCAATACTCCTATCACTACACAGGATCTCATTGCTACACTCCGCACAAAACGCAACACCGCTCCTGGTCACGATCATGTCACCTACCGTCACCTTCGTGAAGCTCCTGTCTCTTTTCTCTCCACCCTGGCCAGGCTCTACAATGTAGTCCTGTCCACCGGTTACTACCCCGACCTGTGGAAAACCTCTCATATCCTCATGTTCCTTAAACCAGGCAAACCGCCGTCCGCCGTCTCCTCCTACCGTCCCATCAGCCTTACCTCAGTCTTCAGCAAGGTCCTGGAATCTATCCTCACCCGCCGCATCCACCAGCATCTCCGCCAGCACCGTCTCCTTCCCGTTACCCAGTGAGGCTTTCGCCCGTCCTTCTCTTCCGACGATCTTCTCCTTCACCTCACTCATCTCCTTTCCGACCAGCTCAATTCCCGTCGCTCCGCAATCTTCCTCTCTCTTGACCTCGAACGCGCTTATGACCGCGTATGGCATTCCGGTCTCCTCTTCATGCCCCAAACCTTCGCCCTTCCCATTAACTACGTCCGTCTGATCGGCTCCTTTCTCTCCCGCCGTCCTTCCTATGTCACCATCCATAACACCGATTCCTACACCTTTTTCCCCTCCGCCGGTGTGCCCCAAGGCTCCGTCCTGTCCCCCCTTCTGTACTTGTTATACACGGCGGACATGCCACCGCCGTCACCCCCCATCCACCTTCTCCAGTTTGCCGATGACACCGCCTTCCTTGCCCTTGCCCCCACCCTGCAACGCTCTCAACGCCTTCTCCAATCCCATCTTGACCGGTTCACCGCTTGGTGCAACCAGTGGTTGCTCAAGGTCAATCCTTCCAAAACCCAGGCGATCATTGTAGGCAAAACCACCCCTTCCTTCCGCCTCCTTGATTTCTATCTCACCGTCTATGGCCGTCTCATCGCTCTCACTCCCACCCTTAAGTACCTTGGCGTCACCCTCGACCATCGCCTCTCCTGGACTCCCCATCTCCAGACAATCCAAGCCAAGGCACGTTCCCGCCTCCGTCTCCTCAAGCTCCTTTCCGGCCGTACGTGGGGTCTGGACCCCTCCACCATCCTCCATACCTATAAATCCCTCATCCGCCCTATCCTTTGTTATGCCCATCCAGCTTGGATCTCCGCTCCCCCTACCTTTTATAAATCCCTCCAAATCCTGGAATGCCATGCTCTCCGCCTCGCCTACCGCATCCGTCTCCCCTCCCCCACACGGATCCTGTATGATCTCATCCCCTTCCCCCACCTCCTCCTTTTCCTTGAAAGGATACGGATCCTGTACACCTCCCGTAAACTTGATCCTCCTCACCCACTCGTCTCCCCGCTCCTCTCCCACCCCCGCCCGCTGCCGTGCCTGTATTCCCACATCCCGCCCGGTCTCCATCTCTCCACCCTCCTTACCCTCTCCCAAGGTGGCTTCCGCCAGCTCCCTCTCCCTGATGATGCCCTCCTCCCCACCATCTACCCCTTCTACCAACTTTGATCCTCCCAACCTCCTCCTGTACTTACTCCTCTGGGCACCGTCCCTCCCTTCTCTCCCTTTTCCCTCCCTCCTCCTTTTCTCGTCCCTCGTCCCCTGGGCCTCCCCTCCCCTGTCCCTATCCTCCTGTCCCCGTCTCCTAAACCGTGGCATTCTCTTTTCCTCCCCTCTCCCCCTCCTCATCCCTGTTGCCCTCTTGGCAGGTCCCCGGACTCGCACACGCTCAGTGGACATTCGCGCGCCGGAGATCATCGCCATCAGTGTCTCGTGAGTGCCGTCATGTTTCGTGTTCAGTGTTCCCGTCATACTCCATCGTACACCTGTGCCATCGCCATCTTCAGTGTTAGTGCGTCGTGACAACAGTTTGTAGTGAATCATCGTCGAGTGTGAACGGCTCCGTGTTTGTCTTTATGTGTCTACTGTTTTATTACCCACCGTTATGTCACATTTGTGTATTCTTTCTGTTCTTTCTTTATCTCCTCTACGGCTCAAGAGCGGCGTACCATGCTGCTGACAGCCTGCCTGTTTGTACGGGTTTGAAAATAACAATAAAGAAAAAAAAGAAAAAAAAAGCTGCTAGTTGCTATGAATACTTAGCTTGAACACAATTTTTGCAGCATTCAGAGGGTTGGATCCCCTCAGTCGACGACGTCAGGTTGCAACGCTTGGGCTACTCTCAGGTTGTAATCTCCGTCTTTGACGGTTGTGTCTGTCCGTCCGTCTGTCTGTCTGTCTGTCTGTCTGCCCGCCCGCCGCTTACTGTTGTAGCTGTTCGTCCGTCCGTCCGTCCGTCCGTCCACCTGCCTGCTCGCTGTCCGTCTCCGCTGCTGCCTGCTGTCCATCCGTTCGTCTGTTCGCCGCCGCCTGCTGTCCGTCCGTCTGTTCGCCGCCGCCGCCGCCCGCCGGTGCTCGCCGCCGCCCGCCGCCGTCGCCGTCGCTGCCAGCCGGTGCTCGCCGCCGCCGCCGTCGCCGCCAGCCGGTGCTCGCCGCCGCCATCGCCGCCAGCCGGTGCTCGCCGCCGCCGTCGCCGTCGCCGTCCGCCCTGGTCGTCCGACCCTGGTCTTCGTCCGTCTGCGTCTTCGCCTGTTCCCAGTTTGTGTCTTTTCCTTTTAGTGCTGTGCGTTTTTTCTTCCTGTCGTCATGTCCGCCCCCACCACCACCGCCACCACTACCACCACCGCCATCGTCTATACCTCCCCTTCCGCTGCTTCCACTACTATAACTTGGTGTGCCCAATCCCACCCCCCTCCTTCCATCCCACCTCTCCTCACTCTCCCTTCGCCCTCGCTGTTTGTCGCCTCCTCTCCCCCTTCTTCATCTCGTTCTGATCCTTTCCCCCCACTCCCCCAGCCTGTCACTGCAGCTCCGGCTAGGGTGGTGGCCCGTCGAGCCACTGTCCACGCCCAGATCTCCCCGTCGCCTTCGCCATCACCGCCACCACCGTCATCATTGTCGCAGTCACCGTCGCCTTCACCGTCACCGTCACCGTCACCATCTCCGGCGCCAAATGCTGCGTCCACGCCGGGACCTGTCCCTTCCCGCCACCTCCCAATCGCTCCCGTCCCTCATGTCACCACCCGCCCTTCTGCCGCCGTCAAACGCCCTAGTGGCACCCCCACCTCCTCTGCTCCCAAAAAGGCCCCGCTCCGACCTCCTTCCCCCCCCCCCAGGGTGCCATGGATGTCTCCCCGCCTGGCCCTGCTCCCACCTCCTCCTCCTCCTCCTCCTCCTCCCCCCGGTCTATACAAGTATCTCCTGTCCCGTCCCGATCCTTCCTTTCTCGAGGCCCGGAACCTCTCCCTCCTCCTCCGCCAACATTTCCCTGGTGCCCCCATCTCTCTCCTTACTCCCAGACGGGATTCTGTTCTCATCTCCTCCCCCAGCCCAACCCTCCATACTGACATCCTCTCCCATCTCCCCATCTCCCGTTTTGGTCCCAACGCCTCCCTTACCCCTGCTCCTTCTCCATCTCGTACCTGCCAACCCCAACCCCCGCGACGCCCGCCGACCCTCACCGCCGTGATCACGCAGCTCAGTCCGTCAATCACAGAGGAGGAGGTGTTGGCGGAGCTCAAGGCCCATCCCACACTGGAGGTGCGGGCGGTCCACCGCATTTTCAACTCGGCCGGCCCCACCCGCCTCATGCGGGTTTTCTCTGAGGACGCCCCCACCATTGACCGTCTCCTGAAGGAGGGTGCCCTCCTCTTCCACCAGCGGTACAAGGTCGACCCCTCCCATTCCCCTCCTCAATCCCTGGGCTGCCAGTGGTGTCTGCGCTATAATGCGCACCCCACAGCTGAGTGCCGCGAGGCCCCCACCTACCCGCATTGTCGGCAAGCGCACTTCCTCCGGCAGTGCCCTAACCTCCAATCCCCTCCCTCCTGTAGTACCTGCAATCTCCCCCATCCCACCTACTCCCAAAAGTGTTAAGCCCGACCCCCTCCAACCACTCCTGAACTCACCGTACCTGTCCGTCCTCTGGACGCCCCCACCCCTCCTGGCAATTCCCTTTGTCCCCCTGCCACAGCTGAGGACATCATCAGGTTCCTCACCATCGTCCTACAGAATGTTCATCCCTTTCAGCGCCCCCACACCCTCCAACAGATCTCCCTCGCTGCCCGTTCCATTTTTCACCTCAAAATGTACGCCACCTATTCCAACAACCAGGCCCATTTCACCTTCTCCCGTCTTGACACCCTCGTCTAAATCCCTGTCATGGTGCGACAGCACCGTATCCTTTTCAACAACATCCGCTGCCTTCCGCCAACAAGAACCTCTTCATGCACACCCTTGCTACCCACCGTGTGGATGCATTCCTCCTTAATGAAACCTTCCTCCAACCCCACCACTCTATCCACACCTCCCCCTATCTCCTCCACCGCTCCGATAATCCCCTCCAGGTTGCGTGTGGCGGAGTTGCCATTGGTCACCACCGTCGGATCCCCGTTCGGCTCCAACCTCTCCTTCCTGACCCCACCGAACACCTGATCCTTAGTCTCTTCTTCCCCGGCCTTACCGTTACCTGCGCCACCATCTATGTCCGCCCTAACGCCCCTATTCCCTTCGACTTCCTCTCCCACATTGACCATACCTTCTCCTCCTACGTGATCGCCGCCGACCTCAACATGCATAGTCGTTCCGCCGCCCAGTTACAGCGGTGGCATCGGTTCCTCTCCTCCCTTCAAGGCGACCTCATCCCCATCCCCCAGCACACCCATCCCGTATCCAACTCCACTCCTGATGTTATCCTCTCCTCCCCCAACCTCCTTGGCCGCATAACGGTGGATGTCCTGGAGCCTATTGGTAGGGACCATCTCCCTGTCCACCTCACCGTTTCAGACGGTCGTCGCCCTCGCCCCGACCCTCGTACTGACCCTCCCCCTAAGTATGTCCACGACTATTCCCGTGCCGACTGGAATGCCTACCCGGATACCCTTTCCACCCAGGTCGATAGCCACCCCTTCACCTACCACCACCCAGACGATGTCACCCAAGCCGCCTCCTTTCTCCAGCAGACCTTGTCTGAGGCCGTGGTGGCCCACGTCCCTACTGTCGCCATCCACCCCCACCGTCCTACCCTACCCCCACAGGCCGTTCTTCTCCTCAGTGAATCCCGTCGTCTCTACCGTGCTTTCCTCCGCACGCATGACCCGAACACACTACGACGCCACCGGCAACTCCAGCGACACATTCGTAATTTGCTCGCGGCTAAGAAACGCCGGGATTGGCGACAGACATGCACCCGTTTAAATGCTACCTTGCCAATCAACTCGTCCAAGTTCTGGTCGGCCTTCCGTCGCCTTACCGGAACTAGACCCTCCCCCTATTATCCTCTTCTCCATGATGATCACCCTTTCCCTGACACCCTTAGTAAGGCCAATCACTTTGCCTCCTACCTCTCCGATGTCTTTTCGATCCCCGATGATCCCCAGTTCGATTACTCCCTCTTCCCGGATGTCCACGATCGAACTGACACCTCCGTCCCTCCCCTCGCCCCGGGTTTCCAGTACTTGGACAACATTGCACACACGGAACTCAATGCCCCTATCACTACACAAGATCTCATTGCTACACTCCGCACCAAACGCAACACCGCTCCTGGTCACGATCATGTCACCTACCATCACCTTCGTGAAGCTCCTGTCTCTTTCCTCTCCACCCTGGCCAGGCTCTACAATGTAGTCCTGTCCACCGGTTATGACCCCGACCTGTGGAAAACCTCCCGTATCCTCATGTTCCTTAAACCTGGCAAACCGCCGTCCGCCGTCTCCTCCTACCGTCCCATCTGCCTTATCTCGGTCTTCAGCAAGGTCCTGGAATCTATCCTCACCTGACGCATCCACCAGCATCTCCGCCGGCACCGCCTCCTTCCCGTTACCCAGTGTGGCTTTCGGCCGTCCTTCTCTTCCGACGACCTTCTCCTTCACCTCACTCATCTCCTTTCTGAACAGCTTAATTCCCATCGCTCCACAATCTTCATCTCCCTGGACCTCAAACGTGCATATGACCGCGTATGGCATTCCGGTCTCCTCTTCAAGCTCCAAACCTTCGACCTTCCCATTAACTACGTCCGTCTGATCGGCTCCTTTCTCTCCCGCCGTCCTTCCTATGTCACCATCCATAACACCGATTCCTACACCTTTTCCCCCTCCGCCGGTGTGCCCCAAGGCTCTGTCCTCTCCCCCCTTCTGTACCTGTTGTACACGGCGGACATGCCGCCGCCGTCACCCCCCCGTCCACCTTCTCCAGTTTGCCGATGACACCGCCTTCCTTGCCCTTGCCCCCACCCTACAGCGCTCCCAACGCCTTCTCCAATCCCATCTTGACCGGTTCACCGCTTGGTGCAACCAGTGGTTGCTCAAGGTCAATCCTTCCAAAACCCAGGCGATCATTGTAGGCAAAACCACCCCTTCCTTCCGCCTCCTTGATTTCTATCTCACCGTCTATGGCCGTCCCATCGCCCTCACTCCCACCCTTCAGTACCTTGGCGTCACCCTCGACTGTCGCCTCTCCTGGACTCCCCATCTCCAGACAATCCAAGCCAAGGCGCATTCCCGCCTCCGTCTCCTCAAGCTCCTTTCCGGCCGTACATGGGGTCTGGACCCCTCCACAATCCTCCACACCTATAAATCCCTCATCCGCCCTATCCTTTGTTATGCCCATCCAGCCTGGATCTCCACCCCCCCAACCTTTTATAAATCCCTCCAAATCCTTGAACGCCATGCTCTCCGCCTCGCCTATCGCATCCGTCTCCCCTCCCCCACGCGGATCCTGTATGATCTCATCCCTTTCCCCACCTCCTCCTTTTCCTTGAAAGGATATGGATCCTGTACACCTCCCGTAAACTCGACCCTCCTCACCCGCTCGTCTCCCCGCTCCTCTTCCACCCCCGCCCGCTGCTGCGCCTCTATTCCCATGTCCCACCCGGTCTCCATGTCTCCACCCTCCTTACCCTCTCCCAAGGTGGCTTCCGCCAGCTCCCTCTCCCTGATGATGTCCTCGTCCCCTCCATCTACCCCTCCTATCAACTTTGACCCTGCCCCGCCACCCTCTCCTGGTGTCCTTTCCTTTCGGCGCCCTCCCTCCCTTCTCTTCTCTTCCCTTCCCTTCTCTTTCCTTTTCCCCTGTCCCCTCCCACCACCCCTCTTCCCCCAGGCTTCCTTTCCCCCTTCCTCCCTCCCCCCTTTCTCCCCTGCCTGTGGCATCTCTGCTATCCCATCTCGCTCTCCCACTCCCCTTCCTCCTCCTCCTCCTCTATTGGCAGGTCCCCGGACTCGCACACGCTCAGTGGACATTCGCGCGCCGGAAATCACCGCCGTCAGTGTATCGTGTGTGCCGTCATATCTAGTGTTCAGTGTTTCACCGTCACACTCCATCGTTCAACAGTGCCATCGTCTTCTTCAGTGTTTGTGCCTCGTGTCAACAGTTCGTCGTGTGGATTGTCATCGAGTGTGAACGGCTTCTTGTGTTTTTATGTTCATGTGTGTACTGTTTTTTCCCGTCGTTTTTCTGTGATGTCTCTTCTCTGTCTATCTCATTGTACTCTCTTCGGCTGAAGAGCGGCGTATTGTGCTGCTGCCAGCCTACCTGATTGTTCAGGTGTCAAAATAACAATAAAGTAAAAAACAAAAAAACAATTTTTGCAGGGTACGGATTGTATATTCCGTCCCTATGTAACAAGCGTAATATGTGTGTCGGTATCTCTTCAGTGCCTTACTATACGTGAAATATATCTTCTACTTCCAATATTCCTGTTAACAACTTAAGTATGGCTTGCTACTGCTTTATGGGGCCTGACGTATTTGTATATATCCCTGTTTCCCCCAGTAATTCCCAACAAGCAACTCCTCAAGCTAAAGGTCAAATCGTGTAGACTGGTAGTATTTCCAAACTTCGACTTTCGAAGAAGTCGGAAACTTAGTTTTAAACCTATATCGAGTTTACATTAAAACACCCACCTTACTTTTATTTTCGTGTTTATCTTCCTTGTCCGCCCAATCTGTAACTTTCATCGATTTAATGATTGCATGATAGTTTAGTTTTTTGTATGAAATTCCAAGCGTACTTTCGCCTTCCCTCGCTCCAGTATTGAAATGACAGTAAGCTTTTCTTTCGTCGCCGGCGCTCAGCTTTGGAAATCTAGGCAAGTAGATTGTAGATAGTAATGGGCTTTGTGGTATTGTGAGTTCTAAGAGACGAAAAGCGGAACACAAAGTTGTTGGAGAGAAAACAGGAAATGTAATGTACATTCGGATTCTGGGATGCAAACAGGCTGATCGGTTAAAATGATTGTGGCTAGAATATCGTATTTTCCCATAGATTATAAATGTATAGGATCTATTTGGACTGTATGTACTAAAGCTGCACGTGTAGTGTTGTACTCGTGAACGTTATAAACGGCAGATTTAGTTTCATAGCTGTGTTGTATGCAACTTACTACTGTTGTAGTCGCATCCTTCACATCCATTCCTGAACAAAAAACAACAACCGATTAATTTTACTAAAATTACCACCCGATCTACAATGAACAACACCAAATTAAGCTTCACACTCACTAAAACGAGTTCCACTACAAACACAGCCGACACTTGAACAATTCTGGATAATGAGCAAAACCAAACTGAACCCATTACACCACACAAACGAAAACCCTGAACACACCACAAGAGAGCACAACAAACCACAACACGACGACATCTACAAACACGCCACACTCACACGGCAAACTCCACGCCGTCATGACGTCACACACGACAACACCCGTACGTCACGGGTCAAACCGACGCGTGGGATCGGACGCTTCTGTCGTTCCCTCTCAGATTATATTAGTGAATTATATAAGAAAACTTTTGTGGTTATTGTTGAACGCTTTTGTGAATCTTTGGCAGACTTAGTGATAAACAATTGTTATGTTTTCTTCTAAATTTTGATTAAAATAACCTCATGGCTGGCAGACAGCTATGGTGGTGAAGGGTCATTCTTTATTTACATCATTCCACATGGAATGAGCAAGAGCTGCACATGCAATGCAAATAGGGCAAAACTTACATTCAGATTACTTTTATTGTTGTCATTGTCAGCAGCAATGGGAAGTACATCAGTGGGGATGGTGGATAGAACAACAGTTGGCTCTCGCCTTCCTGTGCATTGTACTGCAGCTGAGAAAGCTGTGTGGTGCCTAAAAATCAGTCATTATAGTGGGCACATAGGCGTCAAGAAAGAACAGCAGTTGGCTGACTCTTAGTCACTGCCACAATCACAGTTACTTTAATCAAGGCATAGTGTGATTGTGAAAAAATCAGTTCATGCTGAAATTTGATCTGCACTATCAATACAAGACAGAAATATAACTTTTGTGTAAACTTTGCATCCTTAACTAAGATTTAACAAAGTTATGTATTATGGTATGAAGATATTTGAGAAGCTCCCATCTAACATACAACAAGAAATTAGTTATCTTAGGAAATTCAAAGGAAAATTTAAAAAATACATCAGTAGTGACTCCTTCCATTGATTATCTTAGTGCAAGGATTTCATTCCTTCTTTAGATGGATGGCAGGTAGTGTGTTGTAAACTGTCCTACGTAATTACATATGTAGGTTACTGTTTTTTTCTAAAAAATACTTGATTAATGAACTAAATATCAAGTTTCTTATAAGCCATCCTGAAGGTACCTAATGTAACTGAAGTAGCAGCAGCTTTCCTTCTAATTCTCTAGAACACATTTAACTGGCATAAAAAGAACTAGCATTAAGCAGTATTGTGATATTTTCTTGTTAATATAGTGTACAGCTTAAGCAATGTTTGGTTGTCTTTTGTTAATGTTTACCTTCACTTACTCCCTGTAGGTTCACCTCCTTGGCGGTAGAGTAGAAGAAATTTCTATTCTTTTTCACCTTCTTGGTGGGATGTACAGAATATGATGAATGAATAGAATAAATTTCTATTCTTTTGAAATTGTGATGGTTTATTTATGTCAAGAAATGTTAGAAAATGTATATAATGTGAAGGTGATACTAGAATGCTTAATGCCTTGAACACGTACCTATATAATGAGTGTCGGTAAATCCGTAGCATCACTATCTTCAGCTGTCCAGTTGCCATGTGAATGCAATACATGATCAGATTAGCTGATTAAATGTGCCACCATTTAACAACTTAATATGTAGTTAAATGTGGGAGTTTTATGAAAATGATTTGGACCTAATTGGCCACAGAGTGGTGTATTCTACATACAAAATTCATATTGCTGATCAGTACATACATAATTCTTTTCTTATTTGACATTTATTGATGTTATTCTAATTTGACATCTAATGATGTTATTCTACGTACGTTTGTTCTTTCCGTTACTGCCAGGTTCTATCTTAAAATATGCAATAATTCATTCAATATATCTTTTACGTATTTTCAGAAATGCATTGCAGATCCAGTACCACAACAGAGTGACTACAGGATTGCACAACCAAACGTTCTCTGCCACCACCCTATATTTTCAGGGATGGCTACTAGGGATAGGCAACAGCCAGTACCCAAGATCATTATTTTTATTTTACCATCTGTGTCAAATTAATGTGTGTGGTAATATATTAATAATTTTATATCACTGTCTGTAGTAGTATCATAGATACACTTTAAGAAAATGAAATGGTTTACATTCCACTGTGAAAACCCATGTCATAAAATGTTTATTGACGTGGATGACATGTGTATCTCTTGTGTTGGAGTTACTGTTGCAGTGAATGTGATTTTTTAGTATGACATGTTAAAAACAACAGCAGTAAAATAAATTTGTTTATTGCAAAAGGAGTTACCGGTATGTCTTTTACATATGTTGTATTCTCCCATCTTATACATGTGTTGTTCACATTCCCTGCTCCCATCCCCACCCACAGAAAGTAATTACAGAATCATGAATCTGTGTTGTGATTGGTTCTGCATGGAATGTTGTTATAATATTCAAAATTTGTTTGCTTACTGTGAACTATTAGACATCATATGTATTAGGTATATTAGTGACATGTGAAAATTTGTGCCGGAGTGCAACTTGAGCCTCATCAAAGATTCACTGTGTATATGTTTAAAATAAGGTATAATGAGGTAATTGTAGCACATTCGGCCAGTGATACACAGCTTCTTATATGGCATGTGTTCAGTTCTTTTTCTTTGATTCATTCCACGAATCACCTCTCCTCTGCTTGTAACTTCAGATTGATCAGTCTGTGAGAGTACATAATGGGCTATGAAAATGAACACTTATTTACAACAGTTTCTTCTAGATATGTTCAGTTTGGTTTGACCTTCTGAATGTGACATGATCTCGAATAAAACAAGTTGAAGTAGTAACAGTTATGACCAGTGCTTGATTTATAAAAAAGAAGAGGTACCAGTACTGTGACTTGTCGGAGGTATCAGTATGGCATACCATTACAAATCGAGCACTGGTTATAAGAACCAAAGCAGTTTTTTGGTTTAGTATAGTGGTGCCATTAACTGTACCTGGATTGCTTCGTCTTGTCACAGCAATGAAAAATGAAGATATATGTTCGACAGTTTTATGAAAAGGATAGTTGCTACCCACCATATAGTGGAGTTGCTGATTCGCAGATAGGCACAACAAAAAGACTGTCAAACACAGCTTTTGGCTAAACAGGTCTTCATTAGATTTAAACAGCACACAACACAACACACAAACACAACATTCGCAGACGCGGCCACAGTCTCTGGCTGCCAAGGGAAGACTTTTAGCATCTTGCACTGCTGCTCACATTCTGGCCTTGGCAGCCAGACGCTTAGGTCAGGTATGTGTGTTTGTGTTTACACACACTGCCATTGCCACTCAAATAAACTGATAAACAAAATAGGTCTTATGAATTTTTGTGAGGTGGAGGGGGGGAGGGGGATGGGAGGGGTTGGAGTCAGAGGGGAAGGTTTGCACTGCCCACATGCAAAATTCTATCTTACTATACGTTAATTAGGAAATCCCAGCCTAATCATGGATCTGCCACTATAGATTTAGCATTGCGTTAACATACCAGAATTAAACAATAATTTGAAAGTGATGAATGAAATCAAAATATTTTGTGATTGGCTCTGTATGGGATCTGAACCCTGTCACATTCATCTTTTTTTGTTGTAATGTATTTGGTTACACTGATGCAAAACTTCAGAAAGAATACACGAAGGGGAAAGCTCCATAAAACAAGATTGATAGAAAAAAGTAAGTTAACTGTTAAGTATTTCAAAAGTGATCACCATAGCTGTGAATACATTTATGCCCCTGTGAGACTAGATGGTCAATCGCTTCATGGAAAAATGTTTGTGGTGTTGTATGAACTCTTGGTGTGAATGAAACGAATGACCAAGAATGTTTATTTAGGGCTCCAAAAATATGGAAATCACATAAGGAAAGATTGGGACTGTATGGAGGTTGTGTGAAAGCTTCCCAGACAAAACTCTGCATCATAGTTTAAGCAACCTGCCAGTAAAATGCCTGCCAAGACTGTATAGAGTAGGTTGTAGAAGTTTTGCTGGGAAACACATATTCTCAATAAAGTCCCAATCTCTCTCCATGTGATTTCCATATTTTTAAAGTGCTGAAGAAAGGCATTCATGGCTGTCCCTTTGCTTCAGATAAAGAGGTGTGTGTCTGGCAACATTTTTCCACAAAGGCATTGACCATTGTAAGGCAATTACAGTGGAATAAATGTGTTAACAACTATGGCAAGTACTTCAGTATTAATGAGTAGTTTACTTACATTTTTCCATCTTTTTCGTATTTGACTGCCCTTGTATGCCACACTCTTAAGTTTGCTTTTGTAGCTCTGTGTACTACGTACACAAGTACTCTATTATTATTTTACAGCATTTTTTTAATGCCATGTTCCCTTCATGAGCTTGCAGCTGTGTGCTGGGTTAAAGCTATCCCAAATTTGGTAGGTTTTCATAATGTAGCTAGATTTATCTGCAGTGCTAAAGCAATCAACAGTAACTTCAGAAACACTGATTGACATGCATGCACCATTTTGGATTTGAGAACTGTAGACTCACTTTTTTTAGGTTGGGACAGTATAATACATACTTCCATTGTAGAGATGAGGAACTTGAAACTTGGAAAGTTGGAGTAACTGCATTTGCTATAAATCTACTCCTTAGATAACTTTCTTATTTATTTTTTTATATTCTGCTGGTTGTAGATGTACCACATTTACACAAAGCACCAAAATTGCTATTTAAGTGATGTTTCAGTAAAATTCATTATCTGTCAGTTTAACTGAGTTCTGCTAATGTAAACATTGTATGTGTTCTTTTAAGAGAAATCTGTAATTTGCTTTATTCAGAAGCCATATGCTCAAGAACATATTGTGAGCTAACAATTGTTTATTTCCAGAATGACATCAATTATTTGAAAGCCCTCATTTCAATCTATCAGTAAACATTTTATTATTTATGAAAATTAATTAACTAAAATGTCATTCATAATTAAATTTCCGCACCCAGAAAATAATATTATTATTTGGACCTTTAAGTATGTTTATTAAATCATAGATGTAGTTATAATTTTCTTGCTGTAATTTTTCTGAACTAGAAAATAGCTTTGGTTATCAGAGTAATTTGACAATTAAGAAATGGAGGAAACTACTATCCTGTTTAATTTACAAGAGGCTTGGTAAATTCCCATGGCAGTGTGCATGATATGAGTAAAATAATCCACCAAACTTTTCAGATAAACCAAATTATTAGTTGCTTCCCAATATTGTCATTGCCACTAATTTCAGAAATGTTCTCTTAATATAGCAATAGGAATTTAGGTTCTAGTAATTGTTACAGTAACTTCTCCATGGCAGAGTCACGATTAGCTATTTTCATCTTAATATCTCAATGTAAAAATCCATATGTACTCCACATTTCAATGTCAAAGTCACTAATATGAGCAGATCTTACTGTTACAGTCACTCAGTGTGATTATTTAATGAACTTGTTTGAAAAATCTGTCTGTAGTCATCCACATAACTTCTCTGTGTTAAAGTGTTAGTAAAGTTTCAGTGACTTAGTTCTTTCAAATGCTATTTTCTGAAGGTTTACTTTTTTGTAGACTATGATGACGACTTTGCCATGGAAAGAACCCATCACTGTTTAGAGTTCATCAATTGTAGTAGCTGACTTGGTCTATTTGAACTATAAAAATAGCTATACAAAAAGTTAATCTTCATCATTGTGTGTTTTGGCACTAAGAAATGTGAAGTAATGACAAGTTTAAATCAATGATATCATGCCCATCACTGAACTAGACTACATCTTCAACCACTTTCAGATAATGATACTTCAAAAGTTTAGCAGTATAAAAGAATACCAGCAATATAACCAGGTCAGGAATGTTACATAGTGTGTTTAGCTTTTCACCATGGAACTGTAGAGTACCTAATGATGATGAAAAGCTTCCTAATGATGCACTAAACATAAAATGTGGCTACCCATACAACTAAGAATGAGAGGAGTGCCCACTAAAACAAGCATTTTGTAAGCAACTTCCTTTCCAACTGGAAAAACAGGTTGCCCAAAACTGCAATACCAAATTTTATACTGTACAGTCAAAGTGTTAATGTGCACATCTTACAATGAAATTATGGAGTAGTCTACATACTAAAACAATGAATTTGTTGAGGCGATGAATCCGTAAACAATTAACACATTCCAAGTACAGGAAACCTTGGCTAAATAGTGTTATGCTGATGAAGGCTAAATAGAATATTATAAAAAGTACATGATACCTTTCACTGCATATGCGTAACTTTCTGGATTAAAATTATCTATCACAGATGAATAATATTGAATTCAGGTTGTGTTAATCACCAAAATGTTAATTAATTCGGGGATAAGCATTAGAGCTCTTGGTTCAAACATAATTCCTTCCTTTTGACAAAATGGTAGCATGTTGTAATAATAGTATTTCTTTGGTTTAGTACACACAGTAACAGAACACTGCTGTTGTAAATGAGAGCAGCAACGCTTGCACCAGATGTACGTCCACGAATGTGCTATGCAGTATAAATATTTTGTTATGCGTACCCAAGACAAAGAGCTACAAAAAAAGGACTGGGTTAAGTAGGTATAATCTTGTGTAGGAAGGACCTCATGTCAGGACATGATACAAGAAAACATAAAAAGACGTATTTACTTCCACAGTTACTTTTTATTTTCCGTGTACCATTAAGATTAATCAAATATGTGTAATAAGATACCTGATCACAATACCATTACTTCAGACAAACAAAAACTTATGAATAAACACAAGTGGTAGAACAGCCTGCCAAGATATTTTAAGAGCAGTAACTGAAATCCCCCCCCAAAAACCATGGACCTTGCTGTTGGTGGGGAGGCTTGCATGCCTCAACGATACAGATAGCTGTACCGTAGGTGCAACCACAATGGAGAGGTATCTGTTGAGAGGCCAGACGAACGTGTGGTTCCTGAAGAGGGGCAGCAGCCGTTTCAATAGTTGCAGGGGCAACAGTCTGCGTGATTGACAGATCTGACCTTGTAACACTAACCAAAGTGGCCTTGCTGTTCTGGTACTGCGAACGGCTGAAACCAAGGGGAAACTACAGCAGTAATTTTTCCCAAGGGCATGCAGCTTTACTGTATGATTAAATGATGATGGCGTCCTTTTGGGTAAAATATTCCGGAGGTAAAATAGCCCACTATTCGGATCTCCAGGTGGGGACTACTCAGGAGGACGTCGTTATCAGGAGAAAGAAAACTGGCGTTCTACGGATCGGAGCATGGAATGTCAGATCCCTTAATCGGGCAGGTAGGTTAGAAAATTTAAAAAGGGAAATGGATAGGTTAAAGTTAGATATAGTGGGAATTAGTGAACTTTGGTGGCAGGAGGAACAAGACTTTTGGTCAGGCAAATACAGGATCATAAATACAAAATCAAATAGGGGTAATGCAGGAGTAGCTTCAGTAATGAATAGGAAAATAGGAGTGCAGGTAAGCTACTACAAACAGCATAATGAACTCATTATTGTGGCCAAGATAGACACGAAGCCCATGCCTACTACAGTAGTACAAGTATATATGCCAACTAGCTCTGCAGATGATGAAGAAATTGATTAAATGTATGATGAGATGTAAGAAATTATTCAGGTAGTGAATGGAGACGAAAATTGAATAGTCATTGGTGACTGGAATTCGACAATAGGAAAAGGAAGAGAAGGAAATGTAGTAGGTGAAAATGGATTGGGGCTAAGAAATGAAAGAGGAAGCCACCTTGTAGAATTTTGCACAGAGCATAACTTAATCATAGCTAACACTTGGTTCAAGAATCATGAAAGAAGGTTGTATACATGGAAGAACCCTGGAGATACTAAAAGGTATCAGATAGATTATATAATAGTAAGACAGAGATTTAGGAACAAGGTTTTAAATTGTAAGACATTTCCAGGGACAGATGTAGCCTCTGACCACAATCTATTGGGTATGAACTGTAGATTAAAACTGAAGAAACTGCAAAAAGGTGGGAATTTAAGGAGATGGGACCTGGATAAACTGAAAGAACCAGAGGTTGTACAGAGTTTCAGGGAGAGTCGAAACAAGAAGTACACAACATTCCATTAGAACTACTGATAACCTTGGGAGAGCCAGTCCTGACAAAACTCTACCATCTGGTGAGCAAGATGTATGAGACAGGCGAAATACACTCAGACTTCAAGAAGAATATAATAATTCCAAAGAAAGCAGGTGTTGACAGATGTGAAAATTACCAAACTATCAGTTTAATAAGTCACAGCTGCAAAATACCCACTTGAATTCTTTACAGACGAATGGAAAAACTGGTAAAAGCCAACCTTAGGGAAGATCACTTTGGATTCCGTAGAAATGTTGGAACATGTGAGGCAATACTGACTTTACGAGTTATCTTAGAGGAATGATTAAGGAAAGGCAAACCTAGGTTTCTAGTATGTGTAGACTTAGAGAAAGCTTTTGACAATGTTGTCTGGAATACTCTCTTTCAAATTCTAAAGGTGGCAGGGGTAAAATACAGGGAGCGAAAGCCTATTTACAATTTGTACAGAAACCAGATGGCAGTTATAAGAGTAGAGGGACATCAAAAGGAAGCAGTGGATGGGCAGGGATTGAGGCAGGGTTGTAGCATATCCCCAACGTTATTCAATCTGTATACTGAGCAAGCAGTAAAGAAAAGTTTTGGTCCTTTTCATTTCTAATTTGATTCGACTGTCTCCCTGTAATCTCACTCCATCTTAAATATGTTCCTTCTTACACTACCTGTAAGATGCTCAGATAATCTGCCTGTCTCCCTCCTGTCCAGGTGCAGGCACTAATTAGCTTATTCCTATCTCCCAACTGGAGCAACAGGCATGGCTTAGATGTAAGTCTTCATTTCAGTCAAAAGCAATTGCCCTCAAGACTTTGCTTACACAGCTGATAACTGCATTAACTCAGTGCAGGTTGTGTTGCAGCAAAATCTCCAAAAACCCCTCACAAATATGTGCTGTTGCTGCTCTTGTCTCATCCAGATAAGGTTTAATATTCTACCCTATGTTGATACAACTGTTTAAGTTAAACACGTCTGTGGCTCATTGTGGACTGTTTCTCTCCATGTTCTGTGTCCTTGTTCATGACCTATTTCCAAATTTTGTTATTTGTAGGAATGTTAAACATTTGTTGAAATTTACAAGCAAAAAACATGACTATACAGTTCGCAGTACCAAGGGGCTCAGTTGGACTCTTGACTGATGGTGAAAAAAGGAAAGTAACAGAAGTACAGATACTTTGTTGTAATTCCAAAGTGGTATCATATTGTATCTTAAGTGACCGCTGTCATCCATTGTACAACAGCATATGATACAACTCAAACACATGATAGAAGAACATTGTTTCATGTAGTTTATACCTCACTGAAAATATATTAAACATGAATTCAAAATGCTAAAAGGGTAAGAATAAGTTCGAGTATAATTGCTGGTCGTAATCAAACATTTTTATTTCTAAAGAAACCGTTTAGTTTTGTATGCCAACCCAAAATATGTTTAGTATAATTCACAAGAAATCACATTCAAGGAAGTCCTATATCCTACAGCAATAATGGTTTGTTTGAAATGATCAAGTTTTTTAAATTATTTTGTTGGTTCTTGAATATTTTTTACTTTTCAAGATATGGTTTTTCAGCTCGATTCCCTTTCAGTTTCACCATTACTATACAGTTTAGATGTATGGGGAACTAATCTCCTAACTTTGTTTGGCCTTGCGTCATGTTGGGGACTCTCCAGGTTCCTATACAGTCTGTTATGTTACCACTGTTCTATATATGTTAAATGTTGCAGGATTAAAGTTAGCTTCTTATTTCTGTAGAGATAACATAGACAAAGGAGGAGTTGCCAGTTTGTCAGAAACTGTTTTGATTTCAAGAATATTGATATTAATAAATTTTGATCAGAGCGGCACTTAGAAGCTTGTGCAACAGAAGTAGTGTTTTATAATTAAGTCCTTTATAATAGAGGTATGTACAGATCACCTTCAGGAAATTTTAACCTCTTCATAAGAAATATGGAAGCTCTGTTGTCCCTTCTCACAGTAAAAAAAAAGGAAATAGTGGTTACTGGTGATATTAATGTGAGTTTATTGAAAAGCTCTTGTCAGAGAACAATTATGGCACTCAGTAACACCATCTTTCAATTTAGTTCCCACTGTGGACTTTGCAGCTAGGATATGTAAATGCTCTGAGATTGCCATTCATAATATCTTTGTATACAAATCAAGGGGAAAAAAGGCATATCACAAAACCAATAGTAAATGGGCTATCTGATCATGACATGCAGCATCTTGTGTTATATTTTGAAACTTCTCAGGATAAAAAAAATCTATTAAATCTGAGTACAGGAGGATAATACATAAGTAGAAAATTTAGATATTGCTCAAAAACATGAACTGGAAATATGCTTACAACACTTCTGACTCAAATGGAAAATACAAAGCATTCACTAATAAAGTTACCTCCACTTTTGAAAATTGTTGTTCCCTAAAGGTAACTCAAATCACACAGAACTCAAACAACAAACCAAGGATTACACAAGGAATAAAGATAACATGTGGGACAAAAAGGAGACTGTATCTACTATCTAGGAACAACTCTGATGTTAACACTGTAATGTATTACAAAGAATACTGCAAAATATTGAAGCAAGTAATCCAGAAATCGAAGCAGGTTTATTATGAGAAAAAGATAATTACATCGAACAACAAACCAAAATCTGTATGGGATATAGTGAAGACAGACAGGTAGGGCCAAAAAGGAAGGGGAACAGATAGTTCTAAAAATAAATGAGACTTTGGTAACAAGTGCATGTAGTGTTGCAAACCTCGTAAACAAGTACTTCATTTCTGTTACAGACAGCTTGGTGTCATCAGGTTCGGTGGGCAGCGCAATTGTGTATCCAAGACAAGTCTTTAAAAATAACTTCACTAAAATAGAAATGGCGCTCAGATCTCCCAGAGAAGTAGCATCCATCATAAAATCCTTCAAATGCAAGTATTCTAGTGGGTATGATAATATATCAAAAGAAGTTAATCAGGCTGGCTGCAGTGGCTGTGCGGTTCTAGGCGCTGCAGTCCAGAACTGCGGGACTGCTATGGTCACAGGTTCGAATCCTGCCTTGGGCATGGATGTGTGTGATGTCCTTAGGTTAGTTAGGTTTAAGTAGTTCTAAGTTCTCGGGGACTGATGACCTAAGATGTTAAGTCTCATAGTGCTGAGAGCCATTTGAACCATTTTTTTGAATTTAATCAAAGAGTGCTCGTGCAAGTTGATTTCTAACTTAAGTTGTTTCTGTAATCCTCAAGCACCTGACTGCAAATAATATATTGTCAAAGTCACAGTTTGGGTTACTTAAATGTTGTGATATAGAGAAAGCTATTAGAGGCTACTGGCGTTTTCTGTTCCTGTCAAAAGCCTTTGACTGTGTGAACCACATCATTCTCTTAAGTAAGTTACAATAGTATGGTGTCACTGGCAGTGCTATGAAATTGTTTGTCTCTTATCTAACAGGAAACAAAGGGTGTTGTTGTGAAAAACCTAAGCAGGCAGCCTTCTCCCGATTGGGAATTAATTACCTGTGGTGTTAAAGGTTCCATCTTGGGTCCATTGTTTTTTTTTGTTTACATTAATGATCTCATCTGTTACATTGCCCTACTCAGATTTTCACTGATAAGTGATAGCGTTGGAGGTGCTGCGCCAGGTCTTCGCCGGAAATCACAGTTTATTAGAAATTTAGTGATTGGAGATATGTTGTTTCATTTACTTGTTAAATTATACTTGTTTTCTTGGTGAGGTCACCAGCTGCTTTGTTTTGGGATCGTCCCACAATTCTTCTCTACTTGCCCACCTGTGGGAAATTGGTTATTTATGAATTGGGTGGCCCATTTTCCCTTGTGGAGTGGGGGCAACTTAGAGCAATCTGCAGTTTAGGTTGTTCAGTTATCCCCCCGTCAATCTGCCATACGTTAATAGCTGCCTATGTCATGTTTGTCAGATTCAGTGTTAACGAATTTATTGCTTAAGGTGTAAAGGCTGAATTCCTGAAATATGTTTTTATCTTGCCTATCATCTTGCGAGGTGGTATATGTGTAATGTAGAGTATGTTGGTATATTTGATGTAAAATTGCATTTCATGGATTTTATTTAAATGGTCAATTTATCATATAAAGTTGCCACACTTCCACCATAAGAGTTCTTTTAAAACAAGTTACACTTTTGGTGGCAAATAATTTTTAATGTGAGTGTTTTGTACCATTTACAATCCTCTTACAGGGCGCATAGATTATGTGTTTGTGTGAGGTGTTAAAAATTTTAATTTAGGGTAATCTGGTGTGTTGCAGATTTGCATCAGTGTAGTCTTTAAGAGGTGTTGTGAGCGGTCGTGTCTACAGCCATGTTAAAAGGGAGCTTTCTGATTATAATTTTAAATCTGTTTAAAAAAAGGCTTTTCGGAATAAAATTTCCATTTATTGAAAATAAAATTTTTAATTTGTTTCTTCAGTTACCATTGGCAACTACTCTCACGCTCACATAGTCTGATTAAATGTGTTAATGTTCTTCATGAATCGCTAGTAAATAAAATAAATTATTATGGATATTCTTTGAAAATAAATCAGGTTCAATGGAGGAGGGGATACTGTTGGGAGGGTTTAGATCCAGTAAGGTGATGGAAGGCTGACCAGTACTTGGATGAGTTTATAGTTAGGGTATCATTTAGGCAGATGCAGGCCTGGTGCCAGTCCCAGCGTTTTTTGACTGCGAGGAAATTACAGGCATGTCGTTGGAGTTGCCAGTGGCACCGGAGTGTATCCCGGTCCCGTGTGTGGAGAAAGGCATGGCGGAGATGATGGAATTCACAAAGGAGGATGGCCTGTGGGGGTAAAGTGTGGTGGTGTGGGTGAATGGTGGTAGTGGGGATGTGAGCCTCAGTGGCCTCAGACAGGACCTGTTGGAGAAAGGAGGCAGCATGGCTGATATCATGCTGAATGCTGGATGGTCAGAAGATGGCCACTGACCTGGGTATCTAGGGCTGCCCAGTAGCCATTCCCATCAGCACGGGAGTAGTTATGGACGAAATTTTGGGGAGGATTGGTGTGAGGAGTGAGGCGTGTGTTTTGTAGGTCTGTCACGGTAAGGAGGATACACAGCTGGTCGCTACCAGTGGGATCTAGGATGTTCGCCATAATGTGTCGAAGGAGGTCACTGGAGGTCAGGACTACATGGTGAGTGGTATTGGAATCAGGGCAGGTGTGGTGGGGGAGTGGAGGAGCTCATCTTGCAGTGAGGCGAGGAGCCGATGCCACCATTGTAGCTGTGCATCGGTACGACGGTGGATGTTTAGGTCAGTGGCAATCACATAGGAGGAGAAGGTGTGATCAATGTGGCAAAGGAAGTCAAACGGGATGAGGGCAGTGGCACGGGCATAGATGGTGGCGCTGTTTATGATTAGGCTGAGGAAAAAGAAGCTGAGGATAAGGTGTTCAGTGGGGTCAGGAAAGAGGGTTTGGAGCCCAATAGGGATCCGGCGAAGGTAGCCGATGGCAACTCCACCATGCGCAATCAGGTGGGGATTATTGGATTGTTTAAGGGGGTAGGGTGATGTGCTGATGATACGTGGGGGCTGGAGAAATGTTTCATTGAGGAGGGAGGCATCCACACGGTGGGTTGTATGGATGTGCATGAAGAGTTGCTTGTTGGTAGGTAGAGAACGGATGTTACTGAACAAGATACGATGCTGCTGCACCATGGTGGGGTTTAAACTAGGGTGTTGGGACGGGAGAAGGTAAAATGGGCTTGGTTATGGGAGTAGGTGTCGAAGGTGTTAGGGTGGATGATTGAACAGCAGCTAGGGAGATCTACTGGAGGGTATGGGGGCGTTGAAAGTGGTGGATATTTTGTAGGATGATGGTTACAAATCTATCGATGTCCTCGACTGTGGGGAGAGGGCAAAGGCTGTTTCCAGGAGGGGTGGGATCGTAAATAGGTTGGACAGGGACAGTGAGATCGGGAGATGTGGGGGGTATCTGGCCTTACATTTTTCAATAGTTTCTTTTTCCTTTATTGTAATTTCCATTCACGATCAGGGGCAGGCTGGCACCAGCATAAGCGCTGCTCTACAGCTAAGAGACATAAATAAACAGGAAGACATGTAAAACAATATAACGAAGGAAACATGGCGGAATATAGAAACAAAAAAGGCGAAATAGAAGAAAAGAAAGCATACAAAGCACTGACATTAAATGAGAAATAAAAATCTGAAAAAATTATGCTACACAAAAACACACACTAGATTAAAAGGCACCAGGCAAATTATGGAAACCAGGGTGTGGGAAGGATCTAGCCTGCAGACAGTGTAAAGGATGAAGAGATGTTGGAGGAAAAGGAGCAGGTGGGGGAAGGGGATGAGGTCGTACAGGAACTGTGTGGTGGAGGGAAGGTGGATATGGAAGGTAAGGCACAGCACATGCCATTTGAAGATTTGAGGGTCTTGTAAAAGCTGGTGGGTGCGGAGATCCAGGCAACACTGGCATAACAAAGGATGGGACAGATGAGGGATTTGTAGGTCGATGACCATGCAGCTTTGCCTAATACTACGAATGTAGTGTTGTGGACATGTTGGGAATGTGGATCTCATGGGGAGTGTGCTAGGGATAAGTCCCTGCAGACGCACTATCCACTGTGCCCGCTGTGGCTCAGATGGATAGAGCGTTTGCCATGTAAGCAGGAAATCCCGGGTTCGAGTCCCGGTCGGGGCACACATTTTCAACATGTCCCCAATGAAGTGTATCAACGCCTGCTTGCAGCTAGGGTGTCTATTTAATTATCATTTCATTTCTAGCAAAGCTGCATGTTCTTTCGGGAACAGATACTACCGTCATATATAGTTAAAGATAGGATGACGTTATAGAGATGGGCAAGGACAGTCAAGAAGGAGATGGGGCTTTCTCTAAGGTGGCAGTAGATGACACAGTCATGAGACAGTGGGCCTTGTTGCATTTGGACCAGAGAAGTTTAGTCTTGTGCTGTGATTGGAGTGTTCATTTCAGAAGGGGACAAGTGCTCCAAGTACTGGAGACTAGGGGCAAGTGGAGTGACCGAGGTATCAGCGCATTCCATGACGATGGGGAAGAGAGAATAATCGAAATGGGGTCATCTGGGATGGAGAAGACCTCAGAAAGGTGGGAAGCAAAGGGGTTGGCTTTGGTTCAAATGGTTCAAATGGCTCTGAGCACTATGGGACTTAACATCTATGGTCATCAGTCCCCTAGAACTTAGAACTACTTAAACCTAACTAACCTAAGGACAGCACACAACACCCAGCCATCACGAGGCAGAGAAAATCCCTGACCCCGCCGGGAATCGAACCCGGGAACCTGGGCATGGGAAGCGAGAACGCTACTGCACGACCACGAGATGCGGGAGGGGTTGGCTTTACTGAGGTTGTCAGGAAGGGGGTAATTCGGTGCGGAATGGGAACCAGTAAGGCGATGGGAGGCGGACCAGTACTTGGAGGAGTTGATAGGCAGGGTGGAATTCAGTCGTGTACATGTCTGACGCCAGTCTTGGCGTTTCTTCTCTGTAATAAGGTTCTGTACGTTTCGCTGTATTTGCCGGTGGTGTTGAAGAGTATCCCTGTCATGAGTGCGCAGGAAGGAGTGATAGAGGCGGCGGGATTCACAGAAGAGGAGGACAACCTGCAGAGGGAGAGTGGGACGGTGGGGATGGATGGTTTTAGTGGGAACATGGACCTCCAAGGCGTCAGTAATTACCTTCTGAAGGAAGGACGAGGCATGAATGATGTCGTCAGGATGGTGATAAGTAAGAGGATGGCTTTCGACCTGGGTGGTGATGGATTCCCAGTAGGCATACCAGTTGGCACAATGGTAGACATGGATGACCTTGGGAGGGGGTGCTGGGCAGAGAGCTGGAGGGGCGTGATGAGCAGACATTATGGTGAGAGGACGGGGAAGTGGTCAGTACATGTGGGGTCAAGGATGTCGAAGGTGAAACACCCAAGAAGGTTGGTGGAGGTAATGACAACATAGTGAGTGGCGTCGCTTTCGGGATGGATGTGTTTTGGATGTGGAACAAAGTCTTCTTGGATCGTGGAGAGGAACTGATGCCACCAATGAAGGGCGGCAGGGGAGCAGCTGTGGATGTTTATGTTGATGGATATTACAAAGGTGCAGAAGGTGCAGTCAACGTGGGAATTGTTGGGGTGGATGGGAGACAATAGGACAAACAGGGACAGTAAGCTCAGGGCTGGCATGAGGGGGTTTAGGTTCACACATGTGGCAGTAGGTAGAATGGGGGCTGTTGCAGGTGTTACAGGAGAGAGGGGTGGCTAGATTGGGGCAGTTTTTAAGAAAGTGGGAGACCTTGCAATGGGGAGAGTTGGGGAGGCTTTTGCAGTTGGGCGTCACGTGATCATTGTACATGAGGTGGTGCTGGAATTAGTAGGATTGGGGAGGGATTTGGAGGATTCAACTGGATGGTGATGGTGGTAAATCTGAGCACCCTGGGAGTGGAGGTGGTCAGTGGAGGGGGTGGACTCCGAAAAGACCCTCATGAGAGAGGTGGGACCAGCAGCATTGTGGATACGTTGGGCTGAGTGGATTTGCAGGTTAGGGTGTGAGCTCAGTTCCACCAACACCTCATCCTCCGTGATCACCGGGCTGAGTTTGGTCATCATGGTGGTGTAGGTGGGGGGACGATCGGGAGGCTGACGCTGACGGGGAGAGGAAGATGAGAGGAAGGGAGTCAGGGATGCGTTGGGGCAAAACATAATGCACAGTAGTTTACAGAGGAGGTGTGTGTGAAAGAAGGGGACTCGATGAGGACTGAGTCCCTGCAAGGAATCGAAAAATGGTTCGAATAGCTCTGAGCACTATGGGACTTAACATCTGCGGTCATCAGTCCCCTACAACTTAGAACTGTATGCGCCCCGGTGGTCCCGGTCACCTACGGTGGACTGGATGACCGAGCGGTGACCTCTCCAGCTGTCAGGATGCTATGAAATGGCTGTAGAAGCGTCAGAAACGCCAAAGAAACATTATTATTTCTTAACACCTTTATTCGTGCCGAGTACAAAGTGACCTTCCCCGAGTCCTCGCTGACTCATAGCGATGACACCAGATCCGGGCCGCACCAGCCTTGCTAGCGCAACGCCGCGTGCAGTGATGTAGCGGAGGAATGCCCTTACTTCAGTCGCGCGTGGCTGGCGGCGCCCGGCTGGTGAGCTGGCTCGAGGTATACAGCAGGCTGCTGCACCTAGAGGCTTTGGGTTGGAGTCCCCGGCGCTTTTGGCACCAGAAGCTTTCTCGTAGTGCAGAGTGTACTCTATCCCACCCCATCTTCTTCCGTGCTCCTTCTGGTGGCTCGTCCGCAGTGGACGGGCGGAACAGACTGCAGTCCCCTAGCATCGTTGGCTCACCCGGCTGTGATGGCGGGTGCACAGGGCCTAGGCCCCACACGATCTCGACAACGGCTCACTGATGTGGTCAACATTGGCGGCGAGCGAGTCTGCCGCGATGTCTGCTAATCCAGGGTTGATGATTGATAGCGGCAGCAGAGACCCCTCACGTCTGCTGCTGGATGGGCGGCTCTTACTGCAACATCTCCTTAATAAAGAATAACATGTCGATCACCGACCTGAGCGCTACGCAGCGACCCAGTACACATCTAACTGCAAGTCTAACTGCGAGTGCGAGTGCCCTGTTGCTATCAAAGCTGGCGTATTTAAAGGAAGCACGAGCGACGTCCTGACGTCATTCTCGTTTGTAATGACCACATTCGTTCCACTTATAGTGCTGACTTATCTGTCGTACTCGCCCCTTAGGTGTTCTTGCAACAGAGTTAGGTGTTGTTTCGACAGACTTACGCGAAGTTGTGAAATGCAGTACACTGACATTATACCTCTGTCTTGCACTCTATGAAAGTCTCCGTCTAACACAAACCCGCGTGCTAAGCAATTCTCTCTCGCCTGTTGTGTGGAACCAGGCCATGACCCCTGTGTGACGTCACATTCCATACATGTGTAATCCTCTTACTTCTTGGCCGACCTACTGCTTCTGGCTTTCGGCATAGGCAACGAAACTTGACAATAGTCCACGTCTCCACCTCTTTACAATTCTGCGACACTACAGAACTACTTAAACCTAAATAATCTAAGGACATCACACACATCCATGCCCGAGACAGGATTCGATCCTGCGACAGTAACAGCTGCGCGGTTCCAAATTGAATCGCGCAGAATCGCTCGGCCACAGCGGCCGGCTGCGAGAAGTCAGCTGGGGGATGGGAGCACCAGTGTCTGGGGTGGACAGGAGAAACGTTTGGAGGGTGGGGTCTGGGGTACGGTTGTCAGGAGGAGGGGTAGTGTCCATGGAGACACAGGGGGGAGGGGGAGGAGGTGGTGCCTTTTTGCTGGAGGGGCAGAGTCGGAAATGACGTGTTTGTGGAGTTTTTTGGAGACCGTAGGCTGGGAGGAGGAGAGAGGGATGGGGAGGAGAGGGAGGTGGTGGGTGGCAGATCCTGTAGGTGTGGTGGACATGGTGGGAGAAGCAGCTGGTTCAGTGGCGGTGATTTTGGCCTGACATGGCGTGGCGAATGCGGTGGATGCAGATGATGAAGTGACAGGGGGGTGAGAGGGAGCAAACCGACAACCTGAGAGGTGGCAGCGAAGGTGGCAGCAGAGATGTACTTGAGGGTGGGGGCAGGAGCTGTTGTGGGTGTGGAGGCTAGGGGAAGAGTGTAGATGTGGGGAGGGAGGTACACAACAGAGGAGGAAATGGGGGAATGGGTGAGGGGTGGGGAGGGAGGACGAAGTATAAGGAGGGAAGCGAGAAGCAGCACTCCAGGAAGGGACAGTGGAAGAGGGGGAGGGGAAGGAGTAGATGACAGTGGAGGTGAGAAGGTTCATGATGGACGGATGGCGACGGACAGACGGACAGCAGGCAGCGTCGACGATGGACAATGGATGGACAAATAGACCGACAGACGGACAGATGGACAGCAGGCGGCAAAGTGATGGATGTCGGGGAACGGGCAGGTGGGCAGGCTGTCTGCCTGACATCCAGGGCCGCACTGACACCTCTCCCCCCACTTGCTCCTAGCTTCCAGTACTTGGGGGCCACACCAGCATCCTTTCTCAACACCCCCATTGTCACACAAGACATCGTCACCACACTACACACCAATCGTAATATGGCTCCCGGTCACGACCGTGTTACATACCGCCAACTCAAAGATGCCCCCCTCTCCTTCCTTACAGTCCTAACCACCCTCCATAATGTTATCCTCTCCACCGGCTTCTACCCTGACCTGTAGAAGTCTTCCCGGATCCTTATGTTTCTCAAGCCTGCCAGACTCCATTCCGATACCTCCTCCTAGTGCCCTATGAGTCTCACGTCGGTGTTCAGCAAGGTCCTGGGGTACATCATTACCTGCCGCATTCACCACCACTTCCACCAGCACCGTCTCCTTCCCTTGACCCAATGTCACTTCCAACCTTCCTTCTCTCCTGACGATCTCCTCCTCCAACTGACACACCTCCATTCCACCCATCTCAATTCCCAACGCTCCGCCATCTTTGCGTCCCTTTACCTTGAACATGCCTATAACCGCGTATGGCATCCCGGGCTCCTCTTCGAACTCCAAACTTACACCTTCCCCATCAACTATGTTGGCATTATGGCCTCCTTCTGCTCTCACTGCCCCTCCTATGTTACCATCCGCAACTCCAATTCTTACACCTTCTACCCCTCCACAAGCATGCCCCAAGGCTCCATCCTTTGCCCTCTCCTCTACCTGTTATACACGGCGGACATGCCGCAGCCTCCACCACCTGCCCATCTCTTGGAATATTCCGATGACACTGCCTTCCTTGCTCTTGCCCCTCCCTCCAACACTCCCAGCGCCTCCTCCAGTCCCACATTGACCTGTTCACCACATGGTGCAACCAATGGCTCCTTAAGATGAATCCCTCCAAGACCCAGGGAATCATCGTAGGCCACACCACCCCCTCCTTCCGCCTCCTAGATTTCCACCTTACCATCACTGGTTGTCCCATTGCCCTCACTCCCAACTACCTTGCTATCACCCTCGACTGCCGCCATTCTAGGACCCCCCATCCCCTCACTGTCCAAGCCAAGGCACATATCCGTCTCTGTCTCCTCTCTAGTCGAACATGGGGATTAGACCCTTTCACCATACTACATACCTATAAGTGCCTCATCTGCGCCCTCCTATGTTACGCCCACCCCACGATGTCCACTTACCCGACCTATTACAAATCCCTCCAATTCACTGAGCGCCATGCACTCCACCTCACTTATTGCATCCGTCTCCCGTCCCCTATGCGAATCCTTTATGATCTGATTCATTTCCCCCATCTTTCCTGTTCCTAGAATGAATATGGATCCTATATGTCTACCACAAACTGGACCCCCCCCCAATTTTTGGTTTCTCCCATCCTCTCCCACCTTAGCCCACTGCCACACCCGCACCACAGTGTCCCGCCTGGTCTCCATGTCCACACGCTCCATACCCTCGCCCAAGGTGGCTTCCACCAACTCCCCCTTCTGGATGATGTCCTCATGTCTTCCATCTACCCCTCCTACCAGATCTAATCCCCCCTTTTTCCCCCTCCTCAGGGCTCCCACCCTCTCCCCCTTCCCATTTTCTTCCTTTTCCCATGCCGAAAACCTTCTTTTTCCTTTTAACCTGCCCCCTCCTTTCCTTCTCCCCTCCACTGTCCCCCTACCCCCTCCTTGTTTCCTCCTACTATCTCTACCCCCTTTTCTTTCCCCCTCATCCCTTCACTCAGTGGTAGGTCCCCTTCAGTGCTGTGATGTTTATCGTTTTTGTTATGGTGTCAGCATTACTCTAGTGCCATGTGCAGTGTCGCCAGTATCACTCATTTGTGTTCACACTGTGGTATTTCTTTATTTTCGTGTCGAATTACAGTGTTCATTCTCCACATGTGTGTGTGGCTCTCGTCTATGTTCTTTTTAAATCTACCATTTATGCTCATCTATTTTTGTTCTCGTTTCTTCATCACTTTATACCATTCTATGTTATGTGTTCTTTTCTCATTTGACTATGATTTTTCTGTAACTCTCTTGGCTGAAAAGCGGCGTATTGTGCCACTGTCAAGAGACCCCATTTTGGGGAGTGAAATAACAATAAAGAAAAAAAACATAAAATAGTTTGTGCTGGTATGGAAAATCGGGCCACGCGGCTGTCGCTTGGCGCCACTAACAGATGACAGGGCAGTAGCCGCACTTGACTTTGCTGCAGTGTCGGTCCGTTTCCCCACAGTATTTGACGCTAGTTTCGAAGAAAGAGCGAGTCAAATGTGTGAATTTGTGTCTACAATGTGTTCGCCAGATAAAACAACTGACTAGGGACTTACCTATTAAGGTCGTTTCCCAGCAACAGCGGCGACAAATGCTTTCCGCGGTGACGCGGCTGTTTGAGGAATTGGCAGTCCCAGCTAGAAGCGGCAGACGCTGTTGTTGTTGTGGTCTTCAGTCCTGAGACTGGTTTGATGCAGCTCTCCATGCTACTCTATCCTGTGCAAGCTTTTTCATCTCCCAGTACCTAATGCAACCTACATCCTTCAGAAACTGCTTAGTGTATTCATCTCTTGGTCTCCCTCTACGATTTTTACCCTCCACGCTGCCCTCCAATACTAAATTGGTGATGCCTTGATGCCTCAGGACATGTTCTACCAACCGATCCCTTCTTCTGGTCAAGTTGTGCCACAAACTTCTCTTCTCCCCAATCCTATTCAATACTTCCTCATTAGTTATGTGATCTACCCATCTAATCTTCAGCATTATTCTGTAGCACCACATTTCGAAAGCTTCTATTCTGTTCTTGTCCAAACTATTTATCGTCCATGTTTCACTTCCATACATGGCTACACCCCATACGAATACTTTCAAAAATGACTTCCTGACACTTAAATCAATACTGGATGTTAACAAATTTCTCTTCTTCAGAAACGCTTTCCTTGCCATTGCCAGCCTACATTTTATATCCTCTCTACTTCGACCATCATCAGTTATTTTGCTCCCCAAATAGCAAAACTCCTTTACTACTTTGAGTGTCTCATTTCCTAATCTAATTCCCTCAGCATCACCCGACTTAATTAGACTACATTCCATTATCCTCGTTTTGCTTTTGTTGATGTTCATCTTATATCCTCCTTTCAAGACACTGTCCATTCCATTCAACTGCTCTTCCAAGTCCTTTGCTGTCTCTGACAGAATTACAATGTCATCGGCGAACCTCAAAGTTTTTATTTCTTCTCCATGAATTTTAATACCTACTCCGAATTTTTCTTTTGTTTCCTTAACTGTTTGCTCAATATACAGATTGAACAACATTGGGGAGAGGCTACAACCCTGTCTTACTCCCTTCCCAACCACTGCTTCCCTTTCATGTCCCTCGACTCTTATAACTGCCATCTGGTTTCTGTACAAATTGTAAATAGCCTTTCGCTCCCTGTATTTTACCCCTGCCACCTTTAGAATTTGAAAGAGAGTATTCCAGTCAACATTGTCAAAAGCTTTCTCTAAGTCTACAAATGCTAGAAACGTAGGTTTGCCTTTCCTTAATCTTTCTTCTAAGATAAGTCGTAAGGTCAGTATTGCCTCACGTGTTCCAGTGTTTCTACGGAATCCAAACTGATCTTCCCCAAGGTTGGCTTCTACTAGTTTTTCCATTCGTCTGTAAAGAATTCGTGTTAGTATTTTGCAGCTGTGACTTATTAAGCTGATAGTTCGGTAATTTTCACATCTGTCAACACCTGCTTCCTTTGGGATTGGAATTATTATATTCTTCTTGAAGTCTGAGGGTATTTCGCCTGTTTCATACATCTTGCTCACCAGATGGTAGAGTTTTGTCAGGACTGGCTCTCCCACGGCCGTCAGTAGTTCCAATGGAATATTGTCTACTCCGGGGGCCTTGTTTCGACTCAGGTCTTTCAGTGCTCTGTCAAACTCTTCACGCAGTATCGTATCTCCCATTTCATCTTCATCTACATCCTCTTCCATTTCCATAATATTGTCCTCAAGTACATCGCCCTTGTATAGACCCTCTATATACTCCTTCCATCTTTCTGCTTTCCCTTCTTTGCTTAGAACTGGGTTTCCATCTGAGCTCTTGATATTCATACAAGTCGTTCTCTTATCTCCAAAGGTCTCTTTAATTTTCCTGTAGGCGGTATCTATCTTAGCCCTAGTGAGATAGGCCTCTACATCCTTACATTTGTCCTCTAGCCATCCCTGCTTAGCCATTTTGCACTTCCTGTCGATCTCATTTTTGAAACGTTTGTATTCCTTTTTGCCTGTTTCACTTACTGCATTTTTATATTTTCTCCTTTCATCAATTAAATTCAGTATTTCTTCTGTTACCCAAAGATTTCTACTAGCCCTTGTTTTTTTACCTACTTGATCCTCTGCTGCCTTCACTACTTCATCCCTCAAAGCTTCCCATTCTTCTTCTACTGTATTTATTTCCCCCATTCCTGTCAATTGCTTCCTTATGCTCTCCCTGAATCTCTGTACAACCTCTGGTTCTTTTAGCTTATCCAGGTCCCATCTCCTTAAATTCCCACCTTTTTGCAGTTTCTTCAGTTTTAATCTACAGGTCATAACCAATAGATTGTGGTCAGAGTCCACATCTGCCCCTGGAAATGTCTTACAATTTAAAACCTGGTTCCTAAATCTCTGTCTTACCATTATATAATCTATCTGATACCTTTTAGTATCTCCAGGGTTCTTCCATGTATACAACCTTCTTTCATGATTCTTAAACCAAGTGTTAGTTATGATTATGTTGTGCTCTGTGCAAAATTCTACAAGGCGGCTTCTTCTTTCATTTCTGTCCCCCAATCCATATTCACCTACTATGTTTCCTTCTCTCCCTTTTCCTACACTCGAATTCCAGTCACCCATGACTATTAAATTTTCGTCCCCCTTCACAATCTGAATAATTTCTTTTATTTCATCATACATTTCTTCAATTTCTTCGTCATCTGCAGAGCTAGTTGGCATATAAACTTGTACTACTGTAGTAGGTGTGGGCTTCGTATCTATCTTGGCCACAATAATGCGTTCACTATGCTGTTTGTAGTAGCTTACCTGCATTCCTATTTTCCTATTCATTATTAAACCTACTCCTGCATTACCCCTATTTGATTTTGTGTTTATAACCCTGTAGTCACCTGACCAGAAGTCTTGTTCCTCCTGCCACCGAACTTCACTAATTCCCACTATATCTACCTTCAACCTATCCATTTCCCTTTTTAAATTTTCTAACTTACCTGCCCGATTAAGGGATCTGACATTCCACGCTCCGATCCATAGAACGCCAGTTTTCTTTCTCCTGATAACGACATCCTCTTGAGTAGTCCCCGCCCGGAGATCCGAATGGGGGACTATTTTACCTCCGGAATATTTTACCCAAGAGGACGCCATCATCATGTAATCATACAGTAAAGCTGCATGCCCTCAGGAAAAATTACGGCTGTAGTTTCCCCTTGCTTTCAGCCGTTCGCAGTACCAGCACAGCAAGGCCGTTTTGTTTATTGTTACAAGGCCAGATCAGTCAATCATCCAGACTGTGACCCTTGCAACTACTGAAAAGGCTGCTGCCCCTCTTCAGGAACCACACGTTTGTCTGGCCTCTCAACAGATACCCCTCCGTTGTGGTTGCACCTACGGTACGGCTATCTGTATCGCTGAGGCACGCAAGCCTCCCCACCAACGGCAAGGTCCATGGTTCATGGGGGCGGCAGACGCTAGCAACAGAGAATGACTGTGCAGGTGGGGACCCACTCAGACACGTGATGAATTTCATTAACTATACCACGAACCTACACGAAAGAAAGACAGAGTTGCGTGAAGACATACGAAGTTTTCATTTTCTTTGCAAAATATTCTTCCACATCTTTCATTATTCATGTTTTCTTACTTCATCATAAAGAGACTGGACTGTTCATGACTGTCCCCTGTCTCATTATGTAGTGGACAATATTTAGGAAACCGATCACCCCAGAACTAAAACTTGCTGTGACTCTCATAACAACTTTTAGTATTGACACTTGCAGTACCGAAGTGCAGTTTACCATAATTATTGCACATCACCTCTTGTGGAGTAATATCTATAACCGAAAATGTGTGGCAGTTGATCCTTACTGTATATGAAGAAGATATGTGTTAACCCCTTTGTTATTGAAACAATCAGTGAAGCAGTATCACAATACTTGGCTCCATCGCTAACCTGCCATTAACTTTATATGAAAAATAAACATAAATCCAAAATCCACCCACCACAGTGGTACAAGTGAACATGCCTGTCAACACCACAGATGAACAGATTGAATCACTGTACGATGAGATAACAGTACTTATTCAGATAGTTAACGGGTCTTTGAGGAAGAGGCGGAGGGGTGGAGTGTGTTCCACACCTGTTTCCAGCTTCATGGTGGTGACAAAACCTGCCAGGTTATGTTGTGGCACAAGTACTATAAACTGGACAACATTTTGCTTGTCCTGCTCATCTGACTTGCTTTCTTCTCTACGCCATAAACATGGACCAATAGTCTGGTATTCTGCGCCGCAAATTTAGGTGTGTCCTGTATCTTGACGGAGAACTCGATAGCATGAAAGTTATAACAATTACGAAAATCGAAGTACCTACCATATCGAGATGAACGCTGTGGTTTTTCCTCATAATTTTCTCACGAGCCTGGGCTGACCATACAAAACAAGCCTTATGCTTTTCATTTTGAACATTAATGCATGGTGCTATATAGCTAGGCCCTGCATTTACCGGATCGTAGACGGATATGCAATGGTACGACGAAAAAAATATATGGTCTGGTTACAATGGCGTTCCTGCCGCTGCCGCTGCCGCTGCTGTTGTTGGCTTTCAAGAGCCAGGTTGTCAATTATCCGGTGGACATATACTGAAAGAAAACGAAATTCTTAATGAAAAGAAAAGAAGTAACGCTTAATCGATCTCTGAAATCGCCTACAACAACAATATACACTGAATCGCCAAAGAAACTAATACGGGTATTGCGTATTGAAATACAGAGATAATTAAGGAAGACTAAGGCGATGCAGTTGGCAACGCCTATATAAGACAACAAGTGGCTGGCGCAGTTGTTAGATCAGTTACTGCCGCTACAGTGGCAGGTTATCAAGATTTCAGTGCATTTGGGCGTGGTGTTACAGACGGTGCTCGAGGGATGCGATACAGAATCTTCGAGATAGCAATGAAATCGGGACTATCCCATAGGGGTATTTCAGAGTGTATCGTGAATATCAGGAATCGGTAAAACATCAAATCTCCGATATCGATGGGGCCGGAAAAAAATCCTGTAAGAATGGGATCAACTAAGACTCATGAGAATCGTCTAATGGGACATAAATGCAATCCTTTCGCAAATTGCTTCAGAATTGAATGCTGTGCCATCAAAAAGGGTCAGCATGCGAACCATTGTACGGAACATCATCGATACACTCTTTTGGAGGTGAAGTCCACTGGTGTACACTTGATGACTGCCAACACAAAGCATTACACCTCGTCTGGGCCCATCAACACTAACAGTGTACTGTTGATGACTTAAAAAATGTTGGCTGGTTGGATGCATCTCTTTTAAAATTGTATTGAGGGGACGGACATGTACAGGTACGGAGACAACCTCATGAACTCTGTTATGGTGTGGGGCTTGTGCAGTTGGAGTGATTTGGGAGCCGTGATATGTCTAGATACGACTCTGACAGGTGACACGCACATAATGATCCTGTCTTAATACCTGCATGCATTCACGTCCATTTGCATTCCGTCAGACTTGGGAAATTCCAGCAGGACAATGCGACAGCCCACACATCCAGAATTGCTACAGAGTGGCTCCAGCAACGTTAGTTTAAACACTTCCACTGGCCACCAAATTCCCCGGACATTATTGAGCATAACAGGCATGGCTTGAAACGTGATGTTCGGACGAGATCTCCACAAAAGATTGCTTTTATTTAACTCGAAGAATAAACAACTTCTTTCATGCAGATTTTTTAACCTCATGAATTCAGAATCACTACATAATCCTAAATAATTCTTCATTTCCATACTATTATTAAAGACAATTGGTCAGTTGGACGTCACATGGCACAAGCCAGCCGTTCTGCACCCAAGCGTGACATGAGTGTAAATGGGAGAATTATCTAACTCGTAGTTACCTTAGGATATAGAGCGATGTGAAACATACATTTTACAGTCTGAGAGGTGAATAAAGAAAAAAAAAGGGTGCACAATGAACAACTTATGCAGATTGGTCACAAACTGAAACGAATATAGGAATCGGCAGAAAATACAAAATTATAAACTTTGGTGCCTGATGAATGAACATGTGACGCTGCAGTGCAATATCAACGCGTGACTGGCAAGGCTAGCAAACAGGGGATGTGTCGGTACCAAGGTATAAAGTCTTTGTGAATTTCATTCTATGTACTCAGCTACGCAGTAAGTACGCCTGGCAGGTAGGCATGTGCACAATATATGCAGAAGTTAACATTTGAGAGAGTTCGTGTAGTTGGGTTAAAGAAGGTAGTCAGAGTAATTGGCAGATCACTCAACATCTGAGTGGGATGATGTCACTATTTGCTGATGGTAGCAGGAATGGGTGAAGCATGGAAGAAAAACACCATCAAGAAGGAAGCAGTCAACTTCGAGAGACGACAGAATGTGAGGACTGAGGAAATGTCAGAGAGGCGCTCATAGCCTACATCAGGGACAAGTATACATTCAGAGGCCAACCTATTGTTCTCTTTTGATTGACAGGTCATTAACCTTGTGTTCTGCTAATAGGATTATGACCCCATGGGGATTATCCTTCTCTTCGATTAACAGGCCTTTAACCTAGTGTCCCCACCCATCACCCTACCCTTCCCTCCTCCCACGTCCATCCCCATCCCTCTGTGAACTCCGCTCGCTGATACGAGCACACTTTTGATATCTATTTGAATGATTGATTAATGATATCGATCAACTGATTAATCCCATCTGGGATACCCCTCCCCCACTGTGAAATTCAGTGTATGGAGTATTGTTTAATTATTTGTATTTGTTTATTTATTTACGGACTTTAGTTGGGAAATCGATTGCAGAGTATGGAACATCGTTTAAACAGTTTAGGCAATATAGTTTATTTATTTAAAGAATTCGGTGGGAAATTGATGGTTTATGGAATATTATGTGAAGAATTTAGACAATGTGTGAAATATTGTTAATTTAAGCAATTTATGAGATATGAATCTCTGAATGAAATTTAGTTTATTTGTTTATGTATAGATTTTGGTGGGAAGTCGATTGCAATGTATGGAATGCGTGCAATATTGTTTGTTTGTATAGTTCTTTATTTATATTATTGTTTATTTATGTAATTTATGGCACAGAAGGAAATGTATAGAAAATTTAAACGATTGCAATGCTTTTTCATTCATAATGCACAAGCAAACACATATTTACACTGTCACAGAGTGCTTAAACACATCTGGAAAACTTGCTTCCTTTTCACCACATGTGGAGGCTACCCGGATTTGGGATGCACTAGAGGAATTTAATTCGACTACACTCCATTATCCTTGTTTTGCTTTTGTTGACTTTCATCTTGTATCTTCCTTTCAAGACACTGTCCATTCAGCTCAACTGCTCTTCCAGGTCCTTTGCTGTCTCTGACAGAATTGCAATGTCATCAGAAACCTTCAAGTTTTTATTTCTTCTCCATGGATTTTAATTCCTACTCCGAATTTTTCTTTTGTTTCCTTACTGCTTGCTCAATATACAGATTGAATAACATTGGGGATAGTCTACAAACCTGTCTCACTCCCTTCTCAACCACTGCCTCCCTTCCATGCCCTCAACTGTTAAAACTGCCGTCTGGTTTCTGTACAAATTGGAAACAGCCTTAGACTCACTGTATTTGAACTCTACCACCTTCAGAATTTGAAAGAGTGTATTCCAGTCAACATTGTCATAAGCTTTCTCTAAGTCTACAAATGCTAGAAACGTAGGTTTGCCTTTCTTTAATCTATCTTCTAAGATAAGTCATAGGGTCAGTATTGCCTCACGTGTTCCGACGTTACTGTGGAATCCAAACTGAACTTCTGCGAGGTCGTCTTCTACCAGATTTTCCATTCACCTGTAAAGAATTCGTGTTAGTATTTTACAGCCATGACTAATTAAATTGATAGTTCGGTAGTTTGGCTTCTACCATATTTTCCATTCACCTGTAAAAAATTCGTTTTAGTATTTTACAGCCATGACTAATTAAATTGATAGTTTGGTAATTTTCACATTTGTCAACACCTGCTTTCTTTGAGAGTGGGATTATCATATTCTTCTAGAAGTCTGAGGATATTTCACGTGTCTCATACATCTTGCTCACCAGATGGTAGAGGTTTGTCAGGGCTAGCTCTCCCAAGGCTATCAGTAGTTCTAACGGAATGTTGTCTACTCCAGGGCCTTGTTTCGACTTAGTTCTTTCAGTGCTCTCTCAAACTCTGCACGCAGCATCATATCTCCCATTTGATCTTCCATTTCCATAATATTGTCTTCAAGTACATCGCCCTTATATAGACATACCATATACTCCTTCCACCTTTCTGCTTTCCACTCTTGGCTTTGGACTGGTGTAATGCACGTGCATTCCTCTCACGTGTTTAAGCCAAGTATTACACACATTTAAGCGATCGGGAATGTTCAGTAGCTGCCAGGCTACATGGACAGTCTTAGACATAAAACCTGACCGCCAGCCAGCCACCACAGACACTAAGCCTGAGTTGCTCTCTTAAGGTTCCCAATAGAACCGACCACCCCTGACAACGCTAAGCCCGACGCTCGGCACAATCTGGCAACACAGTAAGATGCGGAAGTGTCACGAGGAAAGGTTGTCTGCTTCCTAGGTGTTCTTGTGAAGTGTGATCCCGTGACCTAGTGGTATTTATAGTGCATTCTAAACTTATTGTCGTGTGTTTGTGTCCAACAATATGAACTTTTTCCCTGACGTATCGGCCCTCATGTAAAGTTATGAGTATGATTGAACCCACCAAAAATAAAAAATACTTCAAGAAACAATTCCGCAAGACAGATCGTGGCTACGTCGCAATCAGAACAGCTTGCGCTTGAGCGTTTCCTAGTGCTGTGGCGGCTACCAGCCACTGGCCAGGGGCCCCATTCTGTATTGTTCATACCGATTGGTGTAGTAGATTTGTCTCGGTAGTGACGTCATTTTGGGTTCTTTACCGAAACATCCTATTCAGTAAGCTTCTGAGACCTGTTACCGAATGGACTTCCAACGATTTTACGACAATTGTAACGAAAGGTTTTGGATTTCGGGTGGCCCTGTTGATCGGTGAGCTGTGGTTTATGTATACCTATAATTCGTTATTTTAAACATATTTGTCGGTTTTAGCTTTCGATTTAGTGATTGTGTTACTAAAGAATCACCAACGGATACGTCTAGTGTGAAAGTGAGTTCTTAATAGACAATTTTCCTTTGTTAGAGATATGGTTAGGTTAGGTTGTTTCTGTTAATGAGTACATAAAAAAATGTTTTGTGTCATTATTCTCTCAAAATACATGTTATTTTTATGCAAATAAGAGTTTGAAGGTCATTAAATATCAAGACATCGCCTCTGCTTACTTATATTACATGAGTGTGAACTGACGTTACTAGTGACTTCTTGTACTTTTTCCCACAAATGGTTTAGTTAGTAATAATCGAAACGTGTTTATAACTTTGAAGTAACAAGGGAAAGCAATTATTTGAAACCTGATACTGGAAACCTTCCAAACTATCATGTATTTATAACTTACGGAGCACCATTTGGCAAAAAAGTCAGCCTACGTTACTATGCACAATAGTACAAGAACTGAGCGCTATGTTTCTGTTGTTTGGTGTGGCCAAGTGGTAGCTGGCATGGTAGATCAGCGTGTTCGGTTAGAGGGTTAGCTACCCTCTGTAACAAAAAAACTGAGTTAATGGATCAAAAACAAACTGAAATGGATGTCTTTCTACGTCCGCACCGAGCAGATATAACGAACGAAAACGAACGAAATGAGAGTGTATAAAAAAAATAGTGGTTAGCCCATGGGTATGCTGTATACAAGCATCTGGGTTCGCACATGGATGGGTGAAAAATTTTTTTCCGCTTCATGTATCCAGCACGTTGTGAAACATTGTTATTCGTGTAAGTTAAGATTTTTGAGCAATATTCGTTATTATTTACATGTAAGAGCGCACTTCCTCAGTAATGATTTAATGATTTGTGTGTGTTTAAAAAACGAAATAAGAAATTGCTGGAGATGAAATTGCTGTGGGTGAAACAACCGACAGTGGCCTTTATATTTTTTCTTGTCAGAAATAATTTTCCATTTTTTTCCCGAATATCCAGCTCGATGGTATGTGGCGTCATGCGTTATGGCTACGGAAGCGCAATTTTCGGTACCTGGAAGAATAGCGCGCCTGTGTCATGTGCTACCAACTTTGTGTCCATGGTGCTGTGTGTGTTGCAGTGTGCATGCGCGGATCTGCAGCTGCTTTTTTGATTGGCTTGCGCAACGCGAACCAACAACAGCGTTTCGGTTCTCTAGACCCGAACGTTATCACTACCGAAATGCATACTGAATAATGCAGGGACTCTAATTCGAGTACTAGAGCTTTCCGTGCTCTGGAGTACCGAAACGATCGGCACAATGCCGGAAAGATACAGAATAGGCACCCAGAGGCCACCCACTGCATGGAATCCGGCGCCGCCCAGGTGAACGAGGCGCGATACTGTCGTGTATGTATCAACCGTCATTTTAGAATTTGAAGCTCTAGTTATATCTTGCAGTTAAGCATTGGATTTTGCATACTTGAAAATCATGAACTACAGTTAAGCGTTGTAAAATTTGTGTCGCAAGTGGAAAAAGGTATAACATCAGCAACAGAATATTTGCTTTTTTCTTAATATAGGGCTGAATGCAGAGGAGGCAACTGCCGTGCCTGTATTTCCACTTCCCACCAGCTCTCCATCTCTTCACTCTACTTACCGTCTACCAAGGATGTTTCCACAAGCTCCCTCTCCCCGATGACGCCCTCCTCCATCTACCCCTCCTACCAACATTGATACTCCTCTCCCTCTTCCTGTGTTTGTTCCTATGGGCACCCTCTCTCCCTTCTCTTCCCCTTCCCTCCCACCTCCCTTCTTCCCCCCTCCTCCCCCAGCTTCCCCTACCCACATACCTTCATTCCTCCCACCATCTCCCCTACCATTGGCATCTTTGCTCTTCCCTCTCCCTCCCCACCACCTTCTTCCCCTCTTGGCAGGTCCCCAGACTCGTACATGTTCAGTGGACATTTGCACTCTGGATATCATCGCCATCAGTTTCTTGTGTGTGCCATCATGTTTGTGATTTAGTGTTTTTCGCCGCCACATTCATTCGTTCACTTGTACCATCTAAGACATCAGTGCTGGTGCGCAGTTCCGACCGTTTCTCGTCTTTTTTCGTCGAGTGCAAATGGCTTTGTGTTTTAAATTTTATTAGCTACTGTTTTTTGTAAACACCAATCTCTTACTTTCCTGTATTCATATTCTCTTCTATTGTTATGCTTGTGGCTGAATAGCGGAGTAGATTTATCTGCTGCCAGCCCACATTTGAACAAGGTGAAAAATAACAATAAAAAAAAATAATTTCCTCTCGGCCGACTGGAATGCCTACTAGGATACCCTCTCTATCCAGGTCGATAGCCACCCGTTCACCTACCACCACCCTAATGATATTACCTGTGCCGCCTCCTTTCTCCTGCAGACCTTGTCTGAGGTCATGGAGGCCCAGTCCCTTCCGTCGCCTTCCACCCCTATCATCCTACTTTACCCTCACAGGCTGTCCTCCATTTCCGTGTATCCCGCCATCTCTACCGTTCCTTCTTTCACACGTGTGACCCGGACAAACTACGACGCCACCGGCAACTACAACGACACATCAGAAACTTGCTCGCAGCTAGGAAATGCCGGGACTGGTGACAGACTTGCACTCGTCTTAATGCTACACTTCCTATCAACTCGTCCAAGTACTGGTCAGCCTTCTGCCGCCTTACCGGATCTAAACCCCCTCCCTACTACCCTCTCCTTCATGATAATCAACCCTTCCAGGACAACCATAGTAAGGCCAATCATTTTGCCTCCTATCTCTCCAATGTCTTTACCATCCCAGATGATCCCCAGTCCCATTATTCCCTCTTCCCAGATGTTCGCAGTCGAACTGACACCTCTGTCCCTCCCCTCACTCCAGGCTTTCAGTACTTGGACAACACTGCACGGTACGAACTCAATGCCCCCGTCACTACTCAGGATCTCATCACTACACTCTGCATGAAAAGCAACACCGCTCCCGGTCACGATCGTGTCACCTATCGCCAACTTCGTGAAGCTCCTGCCTCCTTCCTCTCCACTCTGGCCAGGCTCTACAATCTAGTCCTTTCCACCAGCTACTACCCCGACCTAGGGAAAAATTCCCACATCCTGATGTTCCTTAAACCCGACAAACCGCTGTCCGCTGTCTCCTCCTACAGTCCCATCAGTCTTACCTCAGTCTTCAGCAAGGTCCTGGAATCCATCCTCACCCGTCGCATGCACCAGCATCTCCGCCAGCACTGCATCCTCCCCGTTACCCAGTGTAGCTTTCGGCCGTCCTTCTCTACCGATCACCTTTTCCTTCACCTGACTCATCTCCTCTCCAAACCTTTGCCCTTCCTCTTAACTACGTCCGTCTCAGCGGGTCCTTTCTTTCCCAATGTCCTACCTAGGTCACCATCCATAACACGGATTCCTACACCTTTTTCCCTCCACTGGTGTACCCCAAGGTTCCGTCCTCTCCCCTCTTCTGTACCTTTTGTATACGGTGGACATGCCGCCACCTTCACCCCCACCCCCCATCCACCTTCTCCAGTACGCCGATGACACCGCCGCCTTCCTTGCCCCAGCCCCCACCCTGCAGCGCTCCCAACACCTTCTCCAATCCCATCTTGACTGATTCACCACTTGCTACCAGTGGTTGCTCAAGGGCAATCCTTCCAAGACCCAGGCGATCATTGTAGGCAACACCACCCATTCCTTCCGCCTCCTCAACTTCTGTGTCACCATCTATGGCTGTCCTATCGCCCTTACCCCTACCCTTAAGTACCTTGGCATGACCCTTGACCGTTGCCTCTCCTGGACGCCCCATCTCCAGACAATCGAAGCCAAGGCACGCCCTCGACTCCATCTCCTCAAGCTCCTTTATGGTCGCACTTGCGGTCTTGACCCCCCACCAACCTCCATCAGTAGTTGTGGTGAACGTATATTGGTCACTGGAAATGACCGATTCCCATTTTCATAGTTGTACGTATTGATGTTTTGGTATCCTCATTTGAGGTTCACCTATGTAGGTCAAGGGAAATGTCTGATTCCAATTTTCGTACTTTTAGTTGTGGGTATTGGTGTTTTGGTATGGTCACCTATGGTTGAACTATTTTGTTAAAGAGAAGTGTCCGATTCCTGCAGTTTTTGTTAGTGTAGCGGAGTGCAGTATTTTTTTTCTTTATGTTCCTCATTTTGTGTTTTTGGCTCATGGTGTGTGTTTTTTTTTTTACTAGCTTTCTTGTCCTCACCCTAAAAACACCTACTTCCCGCAGTTGTGGCGTTGGTTTGATTGTATTTTTGGTGGTAGATGTTATTGTATCATTTACATGTATCTTCGCTTTTGTATGTAGTGACGTCATAGAAACACTTAAAATAGCCATTTCCGGCATATTGATGTCGTCCTGGGGCAAAGCACGAATGTGGAATCGGACACTTCTGTACAAGAATCTCTTTCAAATACTCTGTATACCGTGCTTTATCTAAAACCAAGTTTTTAATGGTTGCTGACTTATTGGTAGTTTATTGGAAATGCATGTTCCTGAATATTGGAACCCTTTTGGACCAAGGTAAGTGATTTTAGGTCTTTATGTAGATTGCTGTTCCTATTTCTACTACTGATATTATGTATTGAGCTATTGGTTGGAAATACTTGTAATAAATTTCATTAAGCCGGCTGCAGTGGCCGTGCGGTTCTAGGCACTTCAGTCCGGAACCGCGTGGATGCTGCGGTCGCAGGTTCGAATCCTGTCTCGGGCGTGGATGTGTGTGATGTCCTTAGGTTAGTTAGGTTGAATTAGTTCTAAGTTCTCGGCGACTAATGACCTCAGAAGTTAAGTCGCATAGTGCTCAGAGCCATTTTAAATTTCATTAAGGAATAAATATATTAGGAAGCAGTGGTTAGAATACAAAGTTCATTGAACAGGTTCCTACATGATGTTCTTGAATTTATACCACAAACGATCTTTATTACACGCTTTTACATGCGAAAAACTTTTTCTCCATTTGATGAGTTACCACAGAATATGAACCCTTATCAAATAATACAATGAAAATATGTAAGATTTTCTATATCTATGTCTCCTACATCTAACGTCATTCTCACTGTAAATACAGACTTGTTTAGGTGCTTCATCAATTCTATGGTATGCCCTTCCCAACTGAATTTATTATCGAGCTGTAGTCCCAGAAATGTAACACTGTCAACCTTTTCGATCTTATGTTGTAAAGATGCTGTAGCTGGAGAAATTGAGCAGTTTCCAAATCTCACATAAAACTTGGATTAGCGTACTCACACTTTCCCCAATAGGACTATCTTCTTCAGGACAGGAGTAAACGAATCTGACACATTACGTACATATTTTTTTGTATTACAAGGCTGTACACTTATTCTATTAAGTGAGCAGCACAAGAAATTATATAATACTACTACTTTTTTTTTCTTTATTGTATTCCAATTCCCCATCGGGGTGGGCTGGCAGCAGCATATGCGCTGCTCTTCAGCCAAAAGACATAGAACAAACAATAGAAGACATTTAAAAATAACAAAGGAGAGAATATGGTGAACATAGATATAAAAAAAGGGGAATATCATGGAAGGCAATAAACAAAAAACCTGGTGACTGTAAAATGGAGATAAAAAACTGTTTAAAAGTAGCACACACAAAAAGCCACACACTGGGACAATTAAAAGAACACAAGGCACAGTATGACTGGAGCATAAAAGGTATCGACGGATGGCGTAGCACATAACAAACACTGACGTCGAACCTCAAGGCAGTACACAATTAAAATCACACATCTTGACGCACAGGAGAAACAGCACTAAACTCAACACTGACATGGCACACTGACAATGATCAAAATGGAGGATCTGCGCAAGGAGATGAGGGAGACCGGAAGAAGGGAGGGAGAGGAAGAGAGGGCGAGATGGGCAGGGTGCGCAATGAAGAGGGCAAGGTAGGGAGGGATGTGGGAAGGAAAGAGGCAAGTATGGGGTGCAGGGTCTCAGGGGGTGGGGGGAAGGAGGAAAATCCGCTCTGGGAGAAGGAGGGGAGAGGAAGAAAGGGGCCCTGGGGAGGGGGGAGGGGACAAGGCCAGGTTATAGTTGGAAGGAAGGGTAGATGTCACGGCGAAGTTCATCATCCTGGAGGGGGAGGTGCTGGAAATTGCCCTGATGAAGGAGAAGGAGAGTCTGGAAGTGGAGAGAGGGAGGGACACAGCGATAGAGGCGCCAACGGGCGGGGTGTGGAGAGGAAGGAGGAAACCAGAGGGTGGGGGGATCAAGCCTGCGGACAATGTAAAGGATGCGGAGATCTTGGAGGAACAGGAGGAGGTGGGGAAGGGGATCAGTTCATACAGGAACCGTGTAGGGGAAGGAAGGCAGATGTGGTAGGCAAGGCAGAGCGCATGGCATTCAAGGATTTGGAGGGCCTTGTAAAAGTGGATGGGTGCGGAGATCCAGGCAATGCTGGCATAATTGAGGACAGGACGGATGAGGGATTTGTAGGTGTGGAGGATGGTAGAAGCATGTAATCCCCATGTGGCCAGACAGGAGTTTCAGAAGGCGGAGGCAGGAATGGGCTTTCTGCTGGACGGTCTGGAGATGAGGGGTCCAGGTGAGGTGTCGGTCGAGGGTGAGGCCAAGGTATCTCAGGGTGGGGGTGAGCTGGATGGGATGACCATAAAGGATGAGGTAGATTATGGAGGCGAAAGGAGCGAGTGGTGCGGCCTATGATGATTGCCTGGGTTTTCGAGGGGTTGAGACGGAGAAACCACTAGTTACACCAAGTGGTGAACTGGTTAAGGTGGGTTTGGAGGGTACGTTGGAGCCATTGAAGGGTAGGATAGAGAGCCAGGAAGGCGGTGTCATCAGCGTACTGGAGAAGGTGGACTGGTGGAGGTGGCTTGGGCATATCAGCCGTATACAAGAGATAAAGGGGAGAAGACTGAACCCTGGGGGACGCCTGCCGTGTGATAAAAGATATGGGAGTTGGTGTTGTGGAGGGTGACATAGGAAGGACGGTGCGAGAGGAAGGAAGCAACCAGACGGACAAAATTGATAGGCAGGGCGTAGGTTTGGAGTTTAAAGAGGAGACTAGGATGCCATACACGGTCATAGGCATTTTGGAGGTCAAGGGAAACAAAAATGGTGGAGCGACGGGAGTTGAGCTGGAGGCACAGAAGGTGAACGAGGTTTAGGAGTTGGTCTTCAGCAGAGAAGGAGGGTCGGAAGCCACACTGGGTAAGGGGGAGGAGGTGGTGTTGAGTAAGGTGCTGATGTATACAGTGGGAGAGGATGGATTCAAAGACCTTAGTGAAGACGGAGGTGAGGCAGATGGGACGATAGGAAGAGGCGGCAGAAGGTGGTTTGTTGGGTTTGAGGATAAGAGGATGCGGGAGGTCCTCCACAGGTCAGGGTAGAAGCCAGTAGAGAGGATGACATTATAGAGACGGCGAGGACAGTCAGGAAGGAATAGGGGCTTTCTCGAAGGTGGCGGTAGGTGATACAGTTGTGACCAGGTGCCGTGTTGCGTTTGGTCCGGAGGATAAGTTTAATGTCTTGTGCTGTGATGGGAGTGTTTATGTCGGAGGGGTCAACTGCCCCTAGTACTGGAAATTAGGAGCAAGTGGAGTGACCGAGGTGTCGGCACGTTCCATAAAGAGGGGGAAAAGAGAATAATCAAAGTGGGGCTCTGCAAAAACAGACATAATGTCTTATGGGACAACCGCAATCAGTGATTTTATAATGTTACTTAAAATACGTCTTGATTGCAAATTTTTTTTATTATTCATATGACCGGTTTCGGTTCATTCAGAACCGAAACCGGTCATATGAATAATAAAAAAAAAATAAAAAAAATTTGCAATCAAGATGGATTTTAAGTAACATTATAAAGTGGGGCTCATCTGGGATGGAGAACACTTCGGAAAGGTGGGAAGCGAAGTGTTTGGCCTTACTGAGGTAGTCAGGAAGGGGGCGATGGTTATGGAGAAGGGGGTACTGGGGAGCAGAAGGGGAACCAGTAAGGCGATGGAAGGCGGAACAGTACTTGGAGGAGTTGATAGGGAGGGTGGCGTTGAGTCGTGTGCAGGTCTGGCGCCAGTCCCGGAATTTCGTTGCTGTACTACTACTTTTTTTTTTCCTTTATTGTAATTTTAAACACCTATACAGGCGGGCTGTCAGCAACATAGTATGCTGCTCTTCAGCCTTAAGTGGAACAATAAAACATGACAGAGGTGATATATACAATACAAAAAACGGCAGGCAAAAAATGGTGATTCAAAAAAAACAATAAACAAGAAGCCGATCACGTTGGACGAAAAAAACACTAACACTTGGAGACACAGCGCACAAAACACAGAGAACGGCAACGGCACACGTGAACAGTTGAGTTGTAACTGCACGAAACACAAAACGATGCACACACACTAAACACTGATGGCGATGATCCGTGGCGCGCGAATGTTCACTGAGCGTGTACGAGTCTAAGGACCTGCCAAGAGAGGAGGTGGAGGAGGAGGAAGGGGAAATGGGAGAGGGGAGAGCAGAGATGCCATAGGCAAAGGAGAGAGGGGGAGGGAGGAAGGGGGAGGGGAATCCCGGGGGAGAGGGTAGGAGGGAGGGGGAAAGGAAAGAGAAGGGAAGGGAAAGGGGGGAGGGAGGGTGCCTAAAGGAAAGGACACAGGAGGTGGGGGAGGGAGGATCGAAGTTGATAGGAGCGGTAGATGCAGGGGAGGAGGACATCATCAGGGAGGGGGAGCTGGCGGAAGCCACCTTGGGAGAGGGTAAGGAGGGTTGAGAGATGGAGACCGGGTAGGACATGGGAATAAAGGCGTGGCAGCGGGCGGAGGTGGGTGAGGATCGGTGAGACTGTAAGTAGGCTGTTTATGTTTTCTCTATGTAAGTAGGCTGTTTATGTTTTCTTATTGGCAACGTTACGTAGCGCTCAATATGAAAATCACTGGCTGTGCTGTGTGCAGTCTGTGGCTGCTTTGCATTGTTGTAATACTCGCCATTGTAGTGTTAGGCAGCTGGCTGTGAACAGCGTGTAGCGTTGCGCAGTTGGAGGTGAGCCGCCAGCAGTGGTGGATGTGGGGAGAGAGATGGCGGAGATTTGTAATTTGTCATGAACTGCTATATTTATATATGATGATATCAAGGTAAATACATTGTTTGTTCTCTATTAATATCTTTCATTTGCTAACTATCCCTATCAGTAGTTAGTGCCTTCCGTAGTTTGAATCTTTTATTTAGCTGGCAGTAGTGGCACTCGCGGTATTGCAGTAGCTTGAGTAGCGAAGATTTTTGTGAGGTAAGTGATTTCTGGAAGATATAGTTTAATGTTAGTCAGGGCCATTCTTTTGTAGGGAATTTTGAAAGTCAGATTGCGTTGCGCTAAAAAATATTGTGTGTCAGGTTAAGCACAGTCTTGTATAATTGTTCAAAGGGGACGTTTCATATGGCGACCCTGCCAGGATACCTCACTGGAATCTTCTGATTTTTTTCTTGTAGTTTGTGTATTTAGTGTAGCTTTTGTTTATTGCTAGTGCGTAATTGTAGAGAGAATCTCCTTTGTAGTTGCAGTCTTTCATTGTTGTACTGTAAAACAGTTGTGGCATGCATGTAGATTTGCACCAAGTATTTCGCAGCTGCGCTTGTAATTAACTAGATATTATTTTCAGTGCTATGTTAATGTGTTCTCTTATTTTTGCTATTCAAATTCTGCTTTTCTGTGTTATCGTGTGAAATATTGTGACAATAATAGCGTGTGAAAAACGTAACACTCGGCTCCAAAGTAAAATGAGAAATGACAGTGAAGACGAAAGCAGTGTGTTGGCCCCACCATGTAATGAATTAACTAATATTCAAAGTAGTAATTTGGTAACTGTGCATAGGGAAATGGAGCAGGCGTCAAACAATGGCGTAGGCAGTCAAACAGGTAGTGAACAGGGAAGCATTATCGATCGATTGGTCGGCAACAGCTCGCCTCAGGAATCCGAAATGATAGGACACAATTTTGCAAATACTGTAGATTCAGGTTTTGCGTCCTCACCGTTTTCTCAAATAAGTCAAGACACATTTTCAGCTTGTCAAAATGTGAATGTTGCCGGTGCAAATGCACTGCCGAAAAGAGTAGAGGAACAGATTCCAGACACTAATGCATTGTTATTACAACTAATGCAACAAATGGAACAAAATCAGAGACAAACACAGCAAAAGCTGCAAACGTTAGACACAATGGAACAAAATCAGAGACAAACACAGCAAAAGCTGCAAAAGTTAGACACAATGGAACAAAATCAGAGACAAACACAGCAAAAGCTTCAGAAGTTAGACACAATGGAACAAAATCTTCGGAAGTTAGACACCACACTTGAACAAACACGTGGAGATTTAACTACTGAGTTACATAACATTGAATCGAAATGTCAAAAAGTCTGTAATGACGTAAAAACACAAATTTGTGAGCATTTCCAACCTATTTTTTCGCGTCATGAGAATGCATTACAGAATCACGAAGCAGCCATAAAAGAGCTGCAAACCATTGTTCATGAAAATCATGAGACCTTGTGGGCTAAAATTGACTCAGTTGCATCTACCGATTCGGTTACGCAACTGGCAAAAACTCAGGAAAACTTAAAGAACACAGTAGATTCGATTTCAACACAAATGGACACTCTGAAACTTGGTTCAGAAAAACACACTGAGGAAATGTGTTCACTATCGGAGAAAGTAGCCGAACTTTCGGATCAGGTCACTAACTTATCTACAAAGGTAGATGATGATCCGAATGACACAAGACCCATAGCCTTCACTGACACAGAAGAGTATGAACAAATAAGAAAATTCAAACAAAATCAGAATCAAATTAATACGCAATACAAAAGAGAAATGCGGGAAGTACAAGATCAGCTGACACAGGTAATACAAGAATTACGTATTTCAGAGGACACTCGCGCCCCAGTAAGGGAAGAGGGACATAGAAATACGGAACAGCCACAAAATAATAACACAGGGCATTTCGGTAATTATGAAAGAAATTGGCAAGGTACACCGAATTTTGAGATGGAACCGCCGACACGACGTAACAATGACCGATATGCTACTCGCCGACACGATGATTTTGACTATAAGCTGTTCATTACTACACGTAAATTCAAAACGTTTAAGAATTCTGCCAACGACATTCATCCACAAGCGTGGCTCCATCAATTCTCTCATTGTTTCCCTCCCAACTGGTCATTGGAGCACAGGTTAGAATTTATGTGTGGCTACTTAGAGAATGAACCAGCTGTAAGAATGCGATCGGTCATTCACGATTGCCACAGTGAAGGAGAATTTTACCATGCCTTCCTCTCAGCATATTGGTCTCAAGCCACACAAGACCGCGTAAAACATAGCATCATAATGATGAAACATTTCGAACAATCTGAATTTTCCAGTCTTGTGAAATATTTTGAAGACATGTTCCACAAGAATCAATACCTGTCAAACCCATACAGCCCGTCAGAACTTATCCGCATTTGCTTAATCAAACTGCCTGAACATTTACGACATATTATTTTAGCAGGACGTTGCAAAGAAGACATTGAGGCTTTTCAGGGACTCCTACAAGAATTAGAAATTGACACAGACAGTCGCGGGATGCGAAAACAGGAAACAATCACTACAGGTCACATCCGTCACAATTCCGTGACGACAGAAACAATAACTGGCCACGACAAGCCTATTCTTACAACGCAAATCGTGACCAAAACAGACACCACCCATATGATAACCATTGGCAGAATTATAGTTACAGAGAAAGTTCGCGTTTCCGTAGTAATGAATATAACAGAGACAATAATAGAAACAGACAATATGGTAACCAGAACTATTATTATCAAGGGAGACAGAGTAATTTCAGACGCAACAGTTCAGCGCGCAGTTACGATTCCGGGAGAAATTCTCCACCACATGACCGACAAAAAAGAAACTATGTAAACTACCGACAAAACGACAGACCTGAATTCCATCAGAACTGGCGAGCTTCAAACAGAGGAGGGCCCTCTCGACAAAGTGAATTTGTAGAAGTTAGGTCTCCTAATCCCAATAACGACGCGCGCCAACAAAGAGACAGACAATGACTCGCACAGCAGGCAGCCGCGTGCGCCCGCTAGCTCCGAGAAAAATAACATAAGACGCTAGCCTTGAGAAAAATTTTAGCATTCTTTACCGATGTATACAACATGATAATTGCTTTGAAGTTGAAACTCTGCGTACTAGGAAGAGTAAAGGTTTACACCACATTTCTCATGTAAAACCATTTATTGACAGATAATCTGCTTTTTAACTTAGTCTTTGCAATTTTCACTTCACGCTACTTGTACAATTTGTCACACTGAGAAACTGTTAACATGCAACTATGTTTTAAAGCTAACTAACTATCCAGTCAAGAACATAGGTAACTTAGACAAGTAATTGCGAATGCATTGTTATTGCGAACAGACGACACAGTGTTGTTATTTATACATTCCTCCTTGTTAGTTGCACGATTACATAACAAATATACGGCTTACATACTTAGAACATATACCAGCACTGCTAATGAAATTTTCATGCAACATTTTGGTTTGCTTGAGAGTGGATTCTGGATTTGAGGTGCTTTCTGTGAAATGCCAGATGACACAGTGGTTAGTTTATGTGACAGCTACACGATTTTATCACGACGCTGCTAATGCATGACAATTTACAATGTTGCTTTTGCGGTGTATCTGTTTTATATCTGCACAGTTTTTTCTGAATTCTTCTATAAAGTGAGACATGTTTTAGTGGTGACTTTTGTGCTATTGCTACAAGGAGACAGCCTTTTCCGTAGGACAACAATACGTTACAGCACAGTAATTTCTTCATCACAACAATAAGCGTAATAACTAAGAAATCTATACGCAAAGCATTTCACTTTTGTTTATCATGAGGTAAGTACATTGACTTCTGCAGAACTTAGCTTTCGGAGGACAATAACTACGACACTTCCACAGAGATTATCTTACAGCAAGACGCACATTTAACGCTACAGGACACGTATTTGAGTGATTAATTTTGTACTTAAAACATTTATTTTTAAAGAGTTTTGAATTACAAAGAAAGTTTTTCGTGATACATTTCATTCCATTGCTGTAATCTGTAACACCTGAGGGTATAATTACAATAAACCTCAGGGGGGGTACACGCCTGCTTTGTGTACCATGTGTTTGGCAAGCACAAGTAGCCCTAGCTAATATGGTATTTGCTTATACAACTTTACACATCGGTACCATATTTCTCTAACACATAAATTACACAGCTATCTGATCATTTAACTGAGAGAGACAAACCTTTTTACTACGTTAGTGACAGATGTTTACGCAATTACACAGTTGGGTAACTTCACACTTATGAAATTGTATTTTGTCTGTACTGTGTGAACTCTTCATATTTTTTCGGAACCATTGTGATACTATGAGAGCCTTGAATGATGTATTTGGTATGGGATCATGATTTTTAAAGTACGTTTGAGGTAGATGACACTACTGAAATGAGCAGAGAATTTTCTTTAGGTTTTGAAATTATTGCAGAAAGCTACGACGATTTTGAGATTTGACTGAGGTGTTATGATGTTATTATTACGACGACGATGTGTATTATGCTGCTGAGGTATGTTTATGATTAATAGACTGATGCTATATGAGTTATTTGATTATGCTACTTATCTGTTATGATGCAATATTGAAGAAGTGTTGACGAATAAGGTAAGGAGTAATGAATAGTGGTTAGGGACTCTTGACTTTTGAAAAAGGATGTTGGAAACCGAGAATCGTACTTTAAGAGTTACGAAACGTGTGTGTAAATGCGTGAATGTATCACAATGCCGGCGAAAATTTTTTTGGACACTGTTATATTCATAGGATTTTGTTTCTACACACTTGCAACGCAAATTCTCGACCCGTGAAATTTTGTATATGAGACTGTCTCTGTAGCGGAAACTGCTGTCGTAAATATTTCCGTAAGAAAGTGACCACCTGCACATGCGGCGTCGGCACACAGCTGTGTCAGACACCTGGAGAACAAGCCATTAGAGTGAGGGCCTTTCCAGAGGCACAGGTAGAAAAAAAGAAGGAAAAAAAAGGCAGGCCTTTATCCTCGCCATTGACATCCCTTTAGAGAAAATATTGCAAATGCGACACCCTCATTACTTCCATTAACCTTGCTATTGATATTCCTTTGTAGAGGGCATCGCTAATGCGACACGCTCGTTACTTGAAAACATATGATTTTTGTAATGCGTTGTGGGCACACAGCTGTGTCAAACACCTGGAGAACAAGCCATTAGGGTGTGCCTTTCATCGCTAATGCGACACCCTCGTTACTTGAAAACATATGATTACTCGCACTTTTTGCTAATTACTGAAATGCTTATGAATTGATGGGAAATATTCGTACATCTGCACACCTGATTATGACAAGTGTCTTTCTCCGAGAGTTGAGTGCTACTGACTTACGAAATGCCACATGACTATTGAATGATATTTTTATGCTTTGCTTTTCATAGTTGCTTATTTCATTTGATGTCTGGTTTCCAGCTGTGTTGCAGCATTGCTTTTATAAAATGAAATGCATTTGCTAATGTGAACACTTTCTGTCAACAGATCTATTAAATAATTATTTTATGATCCACATTCTTTAAAAAAGGAGCACTTGGAAAGGAAAGAACAATAAGAAGGAACTAGTAACAGTAACACATAATTTTCTTTTCAAGTACATGGTAATATTTTTTTTTACAATAAGTTGTTATGGTGCACCACTTTAATTACATAGACATTAAGATGTGAATATACATTTCCCTTGTCTGCACTATCGTCTTTAGTATAATATTTTTTCTGCTTGTGCTATGTAATGTTTAGGTATAAGTTGCTGCTGTTTGCCAGGCATAGTGTTATTGAATTTGACTTTTGCTAATTTATGCTGCTAGCTTTGCCAATTTGCATTTTTTGTCATTGCTGTTTGTGTTAATTTGTTATATGATGCTGCATTGCCTCGTCCCTTGGTATATATATCTCTGAGCTCAGTAGATTTAAGTTAGCTTAAGAGGGGGTAGACTATATAAGAAACTGACTATGGAGAATAGGTAAAGAATGCAATGCGAAGTTATATGAAAAAGATTTGGGCCCAAATGAGTATCGTACAATCAGAAATAATTATTTTGAAAGAAATATGAATAGAATACAGGAAGGAGGTATAGATAGGACTTTTTGGGAATAATGATGAATGAAGGGCGATCTCCGAGAAGTAAAGAAAGTTTTGTTTGCAAAATACTGCAGTAAAACAAACCCTGTCCTTTCCTTCTATTATTCCGCTATATGTTTGTGTACCCTTGTGTATTTGTGTTTTTCCTGTCTTTATGTGTTTAGCTGATGAGAGCTATGTTGTAGAATTTTTCTAATACTCTGTTATTTTCTTTGTAAAGATGCTTAGACATTATTTATTCTGTTTTGTTTTAATGCTCATGTGTAAAGTTGATGTTTCAAAAGTTATTCCGATCGTTTATGTATTTACTTATATCATAATTCCTGTAACACTGATGTATATGTTTATTTCTATTCTGTTGTAAAGCCTGTACTACAAATGTTATCTGTATTGTTATGTTTTTCATGATGTATTTTGTACCTTTGTTACTGTATTCTTCTGCTATAAAATTGTAATTGACACCGGTTCATCTAATTAAGTAACTTGTACGTTACATTTCACTGCACACGTTTCTGTTGGTCATAGTATATGGACAATATGTGAGAAGTAGGGACTGATAGTGTTTGCACGTGTGTTAATAATTCAGCAAGGGACTGGACAACAGCATTGCTGGGTCTAAGGACAATTCCACAAACTTTGTGAGTGCACAAGTGGGGGTATATGGACTTGCTATCTTCTCTGCAAGCCTCTTTGATGGTGATTGTGCACCTGCACAGTCGCAACAGATGGCTGCTGGCCATCTCTACAAAGGACTACAGTGGGTCTGCATCTCTGATGACCCACCAATACCATTATTTCTATAAGGACTGCAGTGGGTCTGCACCTCTGGTGGCCCACCAGTACCAATACTCTCTACCAGGACTACAGTGGGTCTGCTCTGTGATGACCTACCTACCAATATTCGTCAGAACTTCGAATGACTCTACTGTGGGTTTGCTCCATTGTGGCCCATTACCTGTCAGCATGTCAAGAGTCAGCACTGTCTTTCCGTTGGAAGGACAACACTACTTCTTCAAGACTGCATGGAAATACACTAATTCTGTGTGCAATTTTTTTTTACTAATGAGACAATGTGAAAAAAAAAACTGTAATTACTATTGTGATGAATGATCAGGACTGTCTTTATGGACTGTGAGAAATTTTTAGCTTTTGACCAACATTGTATCAATAAGTGTGTGCATTGGATATCTTTGTTAGTGTAATTATGAAAAATTTTATCAAATCATTATTGGCCACTGGCCAAAAACATTTGTAAAATTTTTTTGTGGGGAGCATGGGGGCTATGTAAGTAGGCTGTTTATGTTTTCTCTATGTAAGTAGGCTGTTTATGTTTTCTTATTGGCAACGTTATGTAGCGCTCAATATGAAAATCACTGGCTGTGCTGTGTGCAGTCTGTGGCTGCTTTGCATTGTTGTAATACTCGCCATTGTAGTGTTAGGCAGCTGGCTGTGAACAGCACGTAGCGTTGTGCAGTTGGAGGTGAGCCGCCAGCAGTGGTGGATGTGGGGAGAGAGATGGCGGAGATTTGTAATTTGTCATGAACTGCTATATTTATATATGATGATATCAAGGTAAATACATTGTTTGTTCTCTATTAATATCTTTCATTTGCTAACTATCCCTATCAGTAGTTAGTGCCTTCCGTAGTTTGAATCTTTTATTTAGCTGGCAGTAGTGGCACTCGCGGTATTGCAGTAGCTTGAGTAGCGAAGATTTTTGTGAGGTAAGTGATTTCTGGAAGATATAGTTTAATGTTAGTCAGGGCCATTCTTTTGTAGGGAATTTTGAAAGTCAGATTGCGTTGCGCTAAAAAATATTGTGTGTCAGGTTAAGCACAGTCTTGTATAATTGTTCAAAGGGGACGTTTCAAGACGAGCAGGTGAGGAGGGTCGAGTTTACGGGAGGTGTACAGGATCCGTATCCTTTCAAGGAAAAGGAGGAGGTGGGGGAAGGGGATGAGATCATACAGGATCCGCGTGGGGGATGCGATAGGCGAGGCGGAGAGCATGGTGTTCAAGGATTTGGAGGGATTTATAAAAGGGAGGGGGGTCGGAGATCCAAGCTGGATGGACATAACAAAGGATAGGGCGGATGAGGGATTTATAGGTGTGGAGGATGGTGGAGGGGTCCAGAGCCCACGTACGGCCGGAGAGGAGCTTGAGGAGACTGAGTCGGGAGCGTGCCTTGGCCTGGATTGTCCGGAGGTGGGGAGTCCAGGAGAGGCGACGGTCGAGGCTGACGCCAAGGTACTTAAGGGTGGGAGTGAGGGCGATAGGACGGCCATAGATGGTGATGTAGAAATCAAGGAGGCGGAAGGAAGGGGTGGTTTTGCCTACAATGATCGCCTGGGTTTTGGAGGGATTGACCTTGAGCAACTACTGGTTGCACCAAGCGGTGAACCGGTCAAGATGGGATTGGAGAAGGTGTTGGGAGCGCTGTAGGGTGGGGGCAAGGGCAAGGAAGGCGGTGTCATCGGCAAACTGGAGAAGGTGGACGGGGACTGACGGCGGCGGCATGTCCGCCGTGTACAAAAGGTACAGAAGGAAGGAGAGGACGGAGCCTTGGGGCACACCGGCAGGGGGGAAAAAGGTGTAGGAATCTAAGTTATGGACGGTGACATAGGAAGGACGGTGGGAGAGAAAGGAGCCGATCAGACGGACGTAGTTAATGGGAAGGGCGAAGGTTTGGAGCTTGAAGAGGAGACCGGAATGCCATACGCAGTCATAGGCACGTTCGAGGTCCAGGGAGAGGAAGATTGCGGAGCGATGGGAATTAAGCTGTTCGGAAAGTAGATGAGTGAGGTGAAGGAGAAGGTCGTCGGAAGAGAAGAACGGCCAAAAGCGACACTGGGTGACGGGAAGGAGGCAGTGCTGGCGGAGATGCTGGTGGATGCGGCGGGTGAGGATAGATTCCAGGACCTTGCTGAAGCCCGAGGTAAGGCTGATGGGGTGGTAGGACGAGACGGCGGACGGTGGTTTGCCGGGTTTAAGGAACATCAGGATGTGGGAGGTGTCAGTTCGATCGCGGATATCCGGGAAGAGGGAGTAATCGAACTGGGGATCATCGGGGATGGAAAATACATCGGAGAGGTAGGAGGCAAAGTGATTGGCCTTACTAAGGGAGTCAGGGAAAGGGTGATCATCATGGAGAAGAGGATAATAGGGGGAGGGTTTAGTTCCGGTAAGGCGATGGAAGGCCGACCAGAACTTGGACGAGTTGATTGGTAGGGTAGCATTTAAACGGGTGCATGTCTGTCGCTAGTCCCGGCGTTTCTTAGCTGCGAGCAAATTACGAATGTGTCGCTGGAGTTGCTGGTGGCGTCGTAGTGTGTCCGGGTCACGCGTGCGGAGGAAGGAACGGTAGAGACGACGGGATTCACGGAGGAAGAGAACGGCCTGTGGGGGTAAGATAGGACGGTGGGGGTGGATGGCGACAGTAGGGACGTGGGCCTCCACGGCCTCAGACAAGGTCTGCTGGAGAAAGGAGGTGGCATGGGTGACATCGTCAGGGTGGTGGTAGGTGAGAGGGTGGCTATCGACCTGGGTGGAAAGGGTATCCCGGTAGGCATTCCAGTCGGCTCGGGAATAGTCGTGGACATACTTAGGGGGAGGGTCAGTACGAGGGTCGGGGTGAGGGCGACGACCGTCTGAAACGGTGAGGAGGACAGGGAGATGGTCGCTACCAATAGGCACCAGGACATCCACCGTTATGCGGCCAAGGAGGTTGGGGGACGAGAGGATAACATCAGAAGTGGAGTTGGATTCAGGATGGGTGTGCTGAGGGATGGGAATGAGGTCGCCTTGAAGGGAGGAGAGGAACCGATGCCACCGCCGTAACTGGGCGGCGGAACGACTATGGATGTTGAGGTCGGCGGCGATCACGTAGGAGGAGAAAGTACGGTCAATGTGGGAGAGGAAGTCGAAGGGAATAGGGGCGTTAGGGCGGACATAGGTGGTGGCGCAGGTAACGGTAAGGCCAGGGAAGAAGAGACTAAGGATCAGGTGTTCGGTGGGGTCGGGAAGGAGAGGTTGGAGCCGAATGGGGATCTGGCGATGGTGCCCAGTGGCAACTCCACCACGCGCAATTGGGAGGGGATTATCGGAGCGGTGGAGGAGGTAGGGCGAAGTGTGGACGGTGTGGTCGGGTTGGAGGAAGGTTTCATTAAGGAGCAAGGCGTCCACGCGGTGGGTGGAAAGGGTATGGAGAAAGAGGTTCTTGTTGGCGGGAAGGGAGCGGATGTTGTTGAAATGGATACGTTGCTGTCGCGCCATGACAGAGATTTAAACGAGGGTGTCAAGACGGGAGAAGGTGAAATGGGCCTGGTTGCTAGAGTAGGTGGCGTATATTTTGAGGTGGAAAACGGATCGGGCGGCGAGGGAGATCTGTTGGAGGGTGTGTGGGCCCTAAAAAGGATGGACATTCTGCAGGACAATGGTGAGGAGTCGGATGATGTCCTCAGCGGTAGGGGGTGGGCGAAGTGAGTTGCAGGGAGGGGTGGGGGCGTCCAGAGGGCGGACAGGAACGGTGAGTTCAGGAGTGGTAGGAGGGGTCGGGCCTTACACTTCTGGGAGTAGGTGGGATGTGGGAGGTTACAGGTATTGCAGGAGGGGGGGGACTGTAGATTGGGACACTGCCATAAAAAGTGGACTTGCCTACAGTGCGGGCAGGTGGGGGCCTAGCGGCACTCAGATGTTGGGTGCGCATTATATGGCAAGCACCTTTGGCAGCGGAGGGATTGAGGAGGGGAACAGGAGGGGTCAACTTTATAATGCTGGTTAAAAAGGAGGGCACCCTCCTTCAGGAGACGGTCTATGGAGGGGGCACGCGCATAAGGTGGGTGGGACCGGCAGCGTTATGGATACGGCGAACCACACGCACCTCCAGATGGGGATGGGCCTGAAGCTCCGCCAACACCTACTCCTCTGTGATCACTGGACTGAGCCGAGTGATCACAGCGGTGAGGGTCGGCGGGCGACGCGGAGGTTGTGGTTGGCGGGAGGGAGGGGGCGAGGGAGCAGGGGTGAGAGAGGCATGAGGGCCAAAGCGGGTGATAGGGTTGCGGGAAAGGAGATCCGTGTGGAGGGTAGGGCTGGGGTAGGAGATGAGTACCGAATCACGGCGAGGAGTGAGGAGGGAGATGGGGGCACCAGGACAATTCTGGCGAAGGAAGAGGGTGAGGTTCCGGGCTTCAAGGAGGGAGGGATCCAGACGGGAGAGGAGGTAGCGGTAGGAGGAGGGGGTAGAGGAGGAGGAGGAGGAGGGGGCAGGGACGGGCGGGGAGACATCCTTGGCATCAGGGGTGGGGGAAGGGGGACGAGGTGGAGCCTTTTTTGGAGCAGACGAGACAGGGGTGCCACTGGGGGGCTTGACGGCGGCGAAGGAGGTGTTGGGGATGGGAACAACTGGAATGTGGCGGGGAGTGGCTGGTCCCGTGGCTGGAGTCGGCGCCGGAGATGGTGACGGTGACGGTGAAGGCGAAGGCGACGGCGACGATGACGATGACGGTGGCAGTGGCGGCGGTGATGGCGAAGGTGACGGGGAGAGCTGGGCGTGGACAGTGGCCCGACGGGCCACCACCCGAGCTGGAGCTGCAGTGACAGGCTGGGGGAGTGGGGGGAAAGGATCAGAACGAGAGGAGCGAGAGGAAGAAGCGGGAGAGGGGGCGACAAAGAGAGAGGGTGAAGGGAGAGTGAGGAGAGGTGGGATGGAAGGAGGGGGGTGGGACTGGGCACACCAAGTTATAGTGGTGGAGGCGGCGGAAGGGGATGTATAGACGATGGCGGTGGTGGTAGTAGTGACGGTGGTCGTGGGGGCGGACATGATGACAGGAAGAAAAAACGCACAGCACGAAAAGGAAAAGACACAAACTGGGAACAGGCGAAGACGCAGACGGACGAAGGGCAGGGTCGGACGTCCAGGGCGGACGGCGACGGCGGCGGCGGCGGCGAGCACCGGCTGGCGGCGACGCCGACGGCGAACAGACGGACGGACAGCAGGCGGCGGCGGCGGCGGCGGCGAACGGACAGACGGACAGCAGGCAGCAGCGGAAACGGACAGCGAGCAGGCAGACGGACGGACGGACGAACGAACGAACAGCTACAACAGTAAGCGGCAGGCAGACAGACAGACAGACAGACAAACGGACACAATCTTCGAAAGCGGAGATTCCAACCAGAGAGTAGCCCAGGCTTTGGAATCTGGCGCCTTAGAATCAGGGGATCCAACCCTCTGATGAAGAGTAGCGGTACTACTACTTTTTTTTTTTTCTTTATTGTATTTCAATTCCCCATCGGGGCGGGCTGGCAGCAGCACATGCGCTGCTCTTCAGCCAAAAGACATAGAACAAAACAATAGAAGACATTTAAAAACAGCAAAGGAGAGAATAAGGTGAACATAGATATAAAAAAGGGGGAACAACATGGAAGGCAATAGACAAAAAATGGGGTGACTAAAATGGAGATAAAAAACTGTTTAAAAGTAGCACACACAAAAAGCCACACACTGCGATGATTAAAAGAACACAAGGCACAGTATGACTGGAGCATAAAGGTGTTGACGGGTGGCATGGCACATAACGTAACACTGATGGCGAACCTCAAGGCAGTACACAATTAAAATCACACCTTTGACGCACACAAGAAACAGCACTAAACACAACACTGATGTGGCACACTGATGATGATCAATACAGAGGATCTGCCAGGTTCTAGGAGATGAGGGAGACCTGAAGAAGGGAGGGAGGGGAAGAGGTGGGGGAGGGGAATGGGGGGCGCGCGGAAGAGGGCCAGGTAGGGAGGGATGTGGGAAGGAGAGAGGCAAGTATGGGGTGCAGGGTCTCAGGGGAGGGGGGGATGGAGGAAAATCCACTCTGGGAGAAGGAGGAAAGAGGAGAAGGGGGCCCTGGGGAGGGGGGGGAGGAACAAGGCCGGGTTATAGTTGGAAGGAAGGGTATATGTCAGGGTGAAGTTCGTCATCCGGGAGGGGGAGGCGTTGGAAATTGCCCTGATGAAGGAGATGGAGGGTGTGGAGATGGAGAGAGGGAGGGATACAGCGATAGAGGCGCGGCAACTGGCGGGGGGTGGAGAGGAAGGAGGAAACCAGAGGGTGGGGGGGATCAACCCTGCGAACAATGTAAAGGATGCGGAGATGTTGAAGGAACAAGAGGAGGTGGGGGAAGGGGATCAGTTCATACAGGAGCCGTGTGGGGGAAGGAAGGTGGATACGGAAGGCAAGGCGGAGCACATGGCGTTCAAGGATTTGGAGGGCCTTGTAAAAGCGGGTGGGGGCGGAGATCCAGGCAACGCTGGCATAACAGAGGATAGGACGGATGAGGGATTTGTAGGTGTGGAGGATGGTAGAAGGATGCAATCCCCATGTCCGGCTGGACAGGAGTTTCAGCAGGTGGAGGCGGGAATGGGCTTTCTGCTGGATGGTCAGGAGATGAGGGGTCCAGGTGAGGTGTCGGTCAAGGGTGAGGCCAAGGTATTTCAGGGTGGGGGTGAGTTGGATAGGATGACCATAAAGGGTGAGGTAGAAATCATGGAGGCGAAAGGAGCGAGTGATGCGGCCTATGATGATTGCCTGGGTTTTGGAGGGGTTGAGACGGAGGAGCCACTGGTTACACCAAGTGGTGAACTGGTTAAGGTGGGTTTGGAGGGTACGTTGAGACCGTTGAAGGGTAGGATAGAGAGCCAGGAAGGCGGTGTCACCAGCATACTGGAGAAGGTGGACTGGTGGGGGTGGCTTGGGCATATCAGCTGTATACAAGAGGTAAAGGAGAGGGGAGAGGACAGAACCCTGGGGGACGCCAGCCGTGGGATAAAAGATACGGGAGTTGGTGTTGTGGAGGGTGACATAGGAAGGATGGTGCGAGAGGAAGGAAGTGACCAGACGGACAAAATTGAGAGGCAGGGCGTAGGTTTGGAGTTTAAAGAGGAGACTAGGATGCCATACACGGTCATAGGCATTTTGGAGGTTAAGGGAAACAAAAATGGCGGAGCGACGGGAGTTGAGCTGGAGGGACAGAAGGTAAACAAGGTTGAGGAGTTGGTCGTCAGCAGAGAAGGAGGGTCGGAAGCCACACTGGGTAAGGGGGAGGAGGAGGTGTTGAGCAAGGTGCGATGGATACGGTGGGAGAGGATGGATTCAAAGACCTTACTGAAGACTGAGGTGAGGCAGATGGGACGATAGGAAGAGGCAGCAGAAGGGGGTTTGTTGGGTTTGAAGAATAGGAGGACGCGGGAGGTCTTCCACAGGGCAGGGTAGAAGCCAGTAGAGAGGATGACATTATAGAGATGGGCGAGGACAGTTAGGAAGGAATAGGGGCTTTCTCGAAGGTGACGGTAGGTGACAAAGTCGTGACCAGAGGCCGTGTTGCGTTTGGACTGGAGGAGAAGTTTAATGTCTTGTGCTGTGATGGGAGGTTGACGTCGGAGGGGGGCAACTGCCCCAAGTACTGGAGACTAGGAGCAAGTGGAGCGACCGAGGTATCAGCACGTTCCATGACGGTGGGGAAAAGAGAATAATCAAAGTGGGGATCATCGGGGATGGAGAAGACCTCGGAAAGGTGGGAAGCGAAGTGGTTGGCCTTACTGAGGTTGTCTGGAAGGGGGCGATCGTTATGGAGATGGGGGTAGTGGGGAGCGGAAAGGGAACCAGTAAGACGATGGAAGGCGGACCAGTACTTGGAGGAGTTGATAGGGAGGGTGGCATTGAGTCGTGTGCAGGTCTGGCGCCAGTTCCGGCGTTTCGTTGCTGTAATAAGGTTCCGTACATGTCGCTGTATTTGCCGGTGGCGTTGGAGTGTATCCCTGTCACGAGTGCGCGGGAAGGAGCGATAGAGGCGGCGGGATTCACGGAGGAGGAGGACAGGCCGCTGAGGGAGAGTGGGACGGTGTGGGTGGATGGTTTTAGTAGGAACATGGCCCTCCACGGCGTCAGTAATTACCGTCTGAAGGAAGGACGAGGCGCGGATGATGTCGTCAGGATGGCGATAGGTAAGAGGGTGGCTTTCGACCTGGGTGGAGATGGTCCCGGTAGGCATCCCAGTTGGCACGGCGATAGTGATGGACGACCTTGGGAGGGGGTGCAGGTTGCGGAGCCGGAGGGGGGCGGTTTGCAGACGTTATGGTGAGAAGGACAGGGAGGTGATCGCTACCTGTGGGGTCAAGGACGGCGACAGTGATACGCCCGTTGGCGGAGGCAATGACAACATCGGGGGTGGTGTTACTTTCGGGTCGGGTGTGCTGGGGAATGGGAACAAGGTCACCCTGGATTGTGGAGAGGAACTGATGCCACCGCCGAAGGGCAGCAGGAGTGCGGCTATGGATGTTGAGGTCGGCGGCAATCACATAGGTGGAGAAGGTGTGGTCAATGTGTGAGATGAAGTCATAAGGAAGAGGAGCAGTGGAGCGGACTTAGATGGTGGCACAGGTAATGATGAGGGAGGGGAAGAAGATGCTAAGGATAAGGTGTTCAGTGGGGTCATTGAGGAGAGGTTGTGGCCGGACGGGGATATGCTTAAGGTGGCCAATCGCGACTCCACCCTGCGCACGAGGAGCAGGAGCATCAGTGTGGTGGAGGATATAGGGGGAGGTGCGGATAGAATGGTGGGGCTGGAGAAAGGTTTCGTTCAAGAGGAAGGTGTCGACCTTGTGGTGGGAGAGGGTGTGCATGAGGAGGTATTTGTTGGAGCGGAAGGAGCGAATGTTCTGGAAGAGGATGCGAGACTCGTGCCGCGCCATGACGGGAAGGAGGGGGGGAAGAGAGGGAAGGGAGGTGACTTAAACTAGGGTGTCGAGGCGGGTGAAGGTGAAGTGGGCTTGGTTGTGAGAGTAAGTGGCGAAAGTGTGCAGTGGAAAACAGAGCAAGCAGCAAGGGATATTTGTTGGAAGGTGTGTGGGCCCTGAAAAGGGTGAATGTTTTGGAGTACAACGGTAAGGAACCGGATGATGTCCTCGGCCGTGTGGGGTGGACGGAGGGAATTGTTAGGATGGACAGGAGGATCGACGGGACGAACTGGGACTGTAAGTTCAGGGGTGGCTGGGAGTGGGAGTATGTGGCATGGGGGCCATTGCAGGTATTACAGGAAGGAGGAGCAGCGAGGTTGGGGCAGTTCTTGAGAAAGTGGGAGGCCTTGCAATGGGGACAGGTGGGGGGGGGGGTTTGCAGTTGGGAGTCAGGTGGTCATTGTACATCAGGCACCGCTGGCAACGGTAGGATTGGGGAGGGGATTTGGAGGATTCAACAGGGTGGCGCCGGTGGTATATCAGGGCACCCTGGGTGAGGAGATGGTCTATGGATGGGGCGGACTCTGAGAATACCCGCATGAGGTAGGTGGGACCAGAGGCATTGTGGATACGGCGGGCAGAGCGGATTTCCAAGTCCGGGTGGGAGTTCAGTTCTACCAACACTTCATCCTCTGTGATCACCGGGCTGAGCTTGGTGATCATAGCGGTGTAGGTGGGGGGGCGACGGGGAGGCTGGGGCTGACGAGGAGTGGAAGTGGAAAGGAAGGGTGTCAGAGAGGCGTGGGGGCCAAACATAACTCGTGGGAGTTTTCGCAGGAGGTCTGTGTGAAAGGATGGGGACGGGGACTTCATAAGGACTGAGTCCCTGCGGGGAATGAGTTGGGAGATGGGAGCACCAGGTAAGTACTTTCGTATTTCCTTGGTGAGGGTACGAGCGTCGAGGAACTTAGGATCAGGAGTTGACAGGACAAAGATGTGGAGGGTGGGGGCCAAGGTAGGGGTGGCAGGAGGAGGGGTGGTGTCCATGGTGACGGCAGGGGGAGGGGGAGGTGGTGTTGATTTTTTGTGGGAAGTGGCGGGAGCAGAGTCGGTAAGGACGCGCTTTTGGGGTTTTTTGGAGACCGGAGGCTGGGAGGAGGGGAGAGGGACGTGGAGGAGAGGGAGGTGGCGGGTGGCAGATCCCTGTGGCGTAGTGGAGGCACCGGGAGAAGCAGCTGGTTCAGTGGTGGCGATGGTGGCTCGGCACGACGTGATGCGTGCGGGAGATGCAGAAGACGAAGCGACGGGGTCGGTGAGAGAGGGGAGCCAACCACCTGAGGGGCGGCAGCAGAGGCGGCAACAGAGGCGTACGTGAGGGTGGGGGTAGTAGTGGGAGCTGTTGAGGGTGTGGAGGCTGGAGGAAGGGTGTAGAGGTGTGGGTATACAGCAGGGGAGGAGATACGGTGGTGGGTAAGTGGGGGAAGGGAAGGGGAGGTGGAAGGAGGGAGGCCAGAGGCGGCACTCCAGGAAATGACTGTGGGAGAGGGGGAGGGGGAGGTGTAGATGACGGTGGAGGTGGGAGTACTCATTGCAGACGAACGACGACGGACAGACGGACGTGCAGCAGGCGGCGTCGGCGTCGGCGTCGGCGATGGGCAGCGGCGAACAGACGGACGAACAGCAGGCGGCGTCGGCGGCGAACAGACGGACGAACAGCAGGCGGCGGCGGCGGCGGCGGCGGCAGCGGTTACAAGCGGCGGGCAGACAGACAGACAAACACACACAATCTTCGAAGGTGGAGATTCCGCCCTGAGAGTTTCCCAGGCTTTGCAATCTGACGCTTTCGAAGGAGGGGATCCAACCCTCTAGATGTACTACTACTTTTTTTTTCCTTTATTGTAATTTTAATCACCTATACAGGTGGGCTGGCAGCAGCACATTACGCTGCTCTTCAGCCTTAAGTGGAACAATGACATGACATAGAGGTGATACAGACAATACAAAAAAACGGCGGGCAAAAAATGGAGATACCAAAAATACAATAAACATGAAGCCGTTCACGTTGGACGAAAAAAAAAACACTAACACTTGTTGACACGGCGCACAAAACACGGAGAACTGCGACGGCACATGTGAACAGTTGAGTTGTAACGGCACGAAACACAAAACGAAGCACACACACTAGACACTGATGGCGATGATCTCCGGCGCGCGAATGTCCACTCAGTGTGTACGAGTCCGGGGACCTGCCAAGAGAGGAGGTGGAGGAGGAGGAAGGGGAAATGGGAGAGGGGAGAGCAGAGATGCCATGGGCAAAGGAGAGAGGGGGAGGGAGGAAGGGGGAGGGAAGCCCAGAGGAGAGGGTAGGAGGGAGGGGGGGAAAGGAAAGAGAAGGGAAGGGAAAGGGGAGGAGGGAGGGTGCCTGAAGGAAAGGACACAGGAGGTGGGGGGGGAGGATCAAAGTTGATAGGAGGGGTAGATGCAGGGGAGGAGGACATCATCAGGGAGGGGGAGCTGGCGGAAGCCACCTTGGGAGAGAGTAAGGAGGGTGGAGAGATGGAGACCGGGTGGGACGTGGGAATTCAGGCGCGGCAACGGGCGGGGGTGGGAGAGGATCGGGGACACGAGCGGGTGAGGAGGATCAAGTTTACGGGAGGTGTACAGGATCCGTATCCTTTCAGGGAAAAGGAGGAGGTGGGGGAAGGGGATGAGATCATACAGGATCCGCGTGGGGGAGGGGAGACAGATGCGATAGGTAAGGCGGAGAGCATGGCGTTCAAGGATTTGGAGGGATTTATAGAAGGTAGGGGGGCGGAGATCCAGGCTGGATGGGCGTAACAAAGGATAGGGCGGATGAGGGACTTATAGGTGTGGAGGATTGTGGAGGGGTCCAGACCCCACGTGCGGCCAGAAAGGAGCTTGAGGAGACGGAGTCGGGAACCTGCCTTGGCTTGGATTGTCTGGAGATGGGGAGTCCAGGAGAGGCGACGGTCGAGGGTGACGCCAAGGTACTTAAGGGTGGGAGTGAGGGCGATAGGACGGCCATAGACGGTGAGATAGAAATCAAGGAGGCGGAAGGAAGGGGTGGTTTTGCCTACAATGATCGCCTGGGTTTTGGAGTACTACTACTTTTTTTTTTTTTTTTTCTTTATTGAGATTTTAACACCTTATACAAAGGCGGGCTGGCAGCAGCACAATACGCCGCTCTTCAGCCTTGAGTGTTACAACAAGTAGTACAGAAAGGTGGCACAGAGTAGACAGTAATAACGGTGGGCAAAAAAAATGTAGACACTAAAAATCGAAAAAACATGTAGCCGTTCACGCTGGACGAGAAACATCACTAACACTGGGCGACACGATGCACAGAACATGGATGATGGCGACGACACGTGAACGGTGGGGGCGTGACGGCGAACAACACTACACACAAACGAAGGCACACACACGAAACACTGACGGCGATGATCTCCGGCGCGCGAATGTTCACTGAGCGTGTACGAGTCCGGGGACCTGCCAAGAGAGGAGGTGGAGGAGGAGGAATGGGAAGGGGAATGGGAGAGGGGGGAGCAGAGATGCCATGGGCAAAGGAGAGAGGGGGAGGGAGGAAGGGGGAGGGGAAGCCCGGTGGAGAGGGGAGGAGGGAGGGGGGATAGGAAAGAGGAGGGAAGGGAAGGGAGGGAGGGAGGGTGCCTAAAGGAGAGGACATAGGAGGTAGGGGGGGAGGATCAAAGTTGATAAGAGGGGTAGATGGAGGGGACGAGGACATCATCAGGGAGGGGGAGCTGGCGGAAGCCACCTTGGGAGAGGGTAAGGAGGGTGGAGAGATGGAGACCGGGTGGGACGTGGGAATACAGGCGCGGCAGCGGGCGGGGGTGGGAGAGGATCGGGGAACGAGCGGGTGAGGAGGATCAAGTTTACGTGAGGTGTACAGGATACGTATCCTTTCAAGGAAAAGGAGGAGGTGGGGGAAGGGGATGATATCATACAGGATCCGCGTGGGGGAGGGGAGACGGATGCGATAGGCAAGGCGGAGAGCATGGCGTTCAAGGATTTGGAGGGATTTATAGAAGGTAGGGGGGCGGAGATCCAGGCTGGATGGGCGTAACAAAGGATAGGGCGGATGAGGGACTTATAGGTGTGGAGCATTGTGGAGGGGTCCAGACCCCACGTGCGGCCAGAAAGGAGCTTGAGGAGACGGAGTCGGGAACCTGCCTTGGCTTGGATTGTCTGGAGATGGGGAGTCCAGGAGAGGCGACGGTCGAGGGTGACGCCAAGGTACTTAAGGGTGGGAGTGAGGGCGATAGGACGGCCATAGACGGTGAGATAGAAATCAAGGAGGCGGAAGGAAGGGGTGGTTTTGCCTACAATGATAGCCTGGGTTTTGGAGGGATTGACCTTGAGCAACCACTGGTTGCACCAAGCGGTGAACCGGTCAAGATGGGATTGGAGAAGGCGTTGGGAGCGCTGTAGGGTGGGGGCAAGGGCAAGGAAGGCGGTGTCATCGGCAAACTGGAGGAGGTGGACGGGGGGTGACTGCGGCGGCATGTCCGCCGTGTACAACAGGTACAGAAGGGTGGAGAGGACGGAGCCTTGGGGCACACCGGCGGAGGGGAAAAAGGTGTAGGAATCGGTGTTATGGATGGTGACATAGGAAGGACGGCGGGAGAGAAAGGAGCCGATCAGACGGACGTAGTTAATGGGAAGGGCGAAGGTTTGGTGCTTGAAGAGGAGACCTGAATGCCATACGCGGTCATATGCACGTTCGAGGTCCAGGGAGAGGAAGATTGCGGAGCGGCGGGAATTAAGCTGTTCGGAAAGGAGATGAGTGAGGTGAAAGAGAAGGTCGTCGGAAGAGAAGGATGGCCGAAAGCCACACTGGGTGACGGGAAGGAGGCGGTGCTGGCGGAGATGCTGGTGGATGCGGCGGGTGAGAATAGATTCCAGGACCTTGCTGAAGACCGAGGTAAGGCTGATGGGACGGTAGGAGGAGACGGCGGACGGCGGTTTGCCAGGTTTAAGGAACATGAGGATACGGGAGGTTTTCCACAGGTCGGGGTAGTAATCGGTGGACAGGACTACATTATAGAGCCTGGCCAGGGTGGAGAGGAAAGAGACAGGAGCTTCACGAAGGTGACGGTAGGTGACACGATTGTGACCAGGAGCGGTGTTGCGTTTGGTGCGGAGTGTAACAATGAGATCCTGTGTAGTGATAGGGGCATTGAGTTCCGTGTGTGTAATGTTGTCCAAGTACTGGAAACCAGGAGCGAGGGGAGGGACAGAGGTGTCAGTTCGATCGCGGATATCCGGGAAGAGGGAGTAATCGAACTGGGGATCGTCGGGGATGGAAAATACATCGGAGAGGTAGGAGGCAAAGTGATTGGCCTTACTAAGGGTGTCAGGGAAGGGGTGATCATCATGGAGAAGAGGGTAGTAGGGGGAGGGTTTAGTTCCGGTAAGGTGACGGAAGGTCGACCAGAACTTGGACGAGTTGATTGGTAGGGTTGCTTTTAAACGGGTGCATGTCTGTCGCCAGTCCCGGCGTTTCTTAGCCGCGAGCAAATTACGAACGTGTCGCTAGAGTTGCCGGTGGCGTCGTAGTGTGTCCGGGTCACGCGTGCGGAGGAAGGCACGGTAGAGACGACGGGATTCACGGAGGAGGAGAACGGCCTGTGGGGGTAAGGTAGGACGGTGGGGGTGGATGGCGACAGTAGGAACGTGGGCCTCCACAGCCTCAGACAAGGTCTGCTGGAGAAAGGAGGTGGCATGGGTGACATCGTCAGGGTGGTGGTAGGTGAGAGGGTGGCTATCGACCTGGGTGGAAAGGGTATCCCGGTAGGCATTCCAGTCGGCTCGGGAATAGTCGTGGACATACTTAAGGGGAGGGTCAGTACGAGGGTCGGGGCGAGGGCGACGACCGTCTGAAACGGTGAGGAGGACAGGGAGATGGTCGCTACCAATAGGCTCCAGGACATCCACCGTTATGCGGCCAAGGAGGTTGGGGGAGGAGAGGATAACATCAGGAGTGGAGTTGGAGTCAGGACGGGTATGCCGGGGGATTTGGACGAGGTCACCTTGAAGGGTGGAGAGGAACCGATGCCATCGCCGTAACTGGGCAGCGGAACGACTATGGATGTTGAGGTCGGCGGCGATCACGTAGGAGGAAAAGGTACGATCGACGTGGGAGAGGAAGTCGAAGGGAATAGGAGCGTTGGGGCGGACATAGATGGTGGCGCAGGTAACGGTAAGGCCGGGGAAGAAGAGACTAAGGATCAGGTGTTCGGTGGGGTCGGGAAGGAGAGGTTGGAGCCGAACGGGGATCTGGCGGTGGTGACCAATGGCAACTCCGCCACGCGCAATTGGGAGGGGATTATCCGAGCGGTGGCGGAGGTAGGGCGAAGTGTGAATGGTGTGGTGGGGTTGGAGGAAGGTTTCATTAAGGAGGAACGCATCCACGCGGTGGGTGGCAAGGGTGTGCAGGATGAGGTTCCTGTTGGCGGGTAGGGAGCGGATGTTGTTGAAAAGGATACATTGCTGTCGTGCCATGATACGGATTTAGACGAGGGTGTCGAGGCGGGAGAAGGTGAAATGGGCGTGGTTGTTGGAGTAGCTGGCGTACATCTTGAGTAAGAATATGGAACGTGCGGCTAGGGAGATCTGTTGGAGGGTGTGTGGGCGCTGAAAGAGATGAACATTCTGGAGGACGATGGTAAGGAACTTGATGATGTCCTCAGCGGTGGGGGCGGGGACGAAGGGAATTGCCAGGAGGGGTGGGGGCGTCCAGGGGACGGACAGGGACGGTGAGTTCAGGAGTGGTTGGAGGGGGTCGGGCTTTACACTTTTGGGAGTAGGTGGGATGGGGGAGATTGCAGGTATTGCAGGAAGGAGGGGATTGGAGGTTAGGGCACTGCCTGAGGAAGTGCGCTTGCCGACAATGCGGGCAGGTGGGGGCCTCGCGGCACTCAGCTGTGGGGTGCGCGTTATAGCGCAGACACCTCTGGCAGCGCAGGGATTGAGGAGGGGAACGGGAGGGGTCGACCTTGTACCGCTGGTTAAAAAGGAGGGCACCCTCCTTCAGGAGACGGTCAATGGAGGGGGCGTGCTCAGAGAAAACCCGCATAAGGTGGGTGGGGCCGGCAGCGTTACGTATGCGGCGAACTGCACGCACCTCCAAATGGGGATGCGCCTGGAGCTCCGCCAACACCTCCTCCTCCGTGATCACTGGACTAAGCCGAGTGATCACGGCGGTGAGAGTTGGCGGGCGACGCGGCGGTTGGGGTTGGCGGGAGAGAGGTGGTGAAGGAGCTGGGGTGAGAGAGGCATGAGGGCCAAAGCGGGTGACAGGGATGCGGGAAAGGAGGTAGGTGTGGAGGGTTGGGCTGGGGGATGAGATGAGGACCGAATCGCGGCGAGGAGTGAGGAGGGAGATGGGGGCACCAGGACAATGCTGGCGAAGGAAGAGGGTGAGGTTCCGGGCTTCAAGGAGAGAGGGATCAGGTCGGGAGAGGAGGTAGCGGTAGGAGGAAGGGAGAGAGGAGGAGGATGAGGGGGTACTACTACTTGCGATTGCATTTATATATAGCATTTGCCATAAATAGTAGGAACGAGTATGAAGCCATCGTCAGGAACTATTCAGTCTAATTCTCACTCACACGATTATCATTAAATATATTTTTTTATAGAATAAGCTTTCCTTGAACGAATCGTCCACGAATATCCAAACAGGAGCCGCCGGCCGAAGTGGCCGTGCGGTTAAAGTCGCTGCAGTCTGGAACTGCAAGACCGCTACGGTCGCAGGTTCGAATCCTGTCTCGGGCATGGATGTTTGTGATGTCCTTAGGTTAGTTAGGTTTAACTACACTCCTGGAAATTGAAATAAGAACACCGTGAATTCATTGTCCTAGGAAGGGGAAACTTTATTGACACATTCCTGGGGTCAGATACATCACATGATCACACTGACAGAACCACAGGCACATAGACGCAGGCAACAGAGCATGCACAATGTCGGCACTAGTACAGTGTATATCCACCTTTCGCAGCAATGCAGGCTGCTATTCTCCCATGGAGACGATCTTAGAGATGCTGGATGTAGTCCTGTGGAACGGCTTGCCATGCCATTTCCACCTGGCGCCTCAGTTGGACCAGCGTTCGTGCTGGAGGTGCAGACCGCGTGAGACGACGCTTCATCCAGTCCCAAACATACTCAATGGGGGACAGATCCGGAGATGTTGCTGGCCAGGGTAGTTGACTTACACCTTCTAGAGCACGTTGGGTGGCACGGGATACATGCGGACGTGCATTGTCCTGTTGGAACAGCAAGTTCCCTTGCCGGTCTAGGAATGGTAGAACGATGGGTTCGATGACGGTTTGGATGTACGGTGCACTATTCAGTGTCCCCTCGACGATCACCAGTGGTGTACGGCCAGTGTAGGAGATCGCTCCCCACACCATGATGCCGGGTGTTGGCCCTGTGTGCCTCGGTCGTATGCAGTCCTGATTGTGGCGCTCACCTGCACGGCGCCAAACACGCATACGACCATCATTGGCACCAAGGCAGAAGCGATTCTCATCGCTGAAGACGACACGTCTCCATTCGTCCCTCCATTCACGCCTGTCGCGACACCACTGGAGGCGGGCTGCACGATGTTGGGGCGTGAGCGGAAGACGGCCTAACGGTGTGCGGGACCGTAGCCCAGCTTCATGGAGACGGTTGCGAATGGTCCTCGCCGATACCCCCGGAGCAACAGTGTCCCTAATTTGCTGGGAAGTGGCGGTGCGGTCCCCTACGGCGCTGCGTAGGATCCTACGGTCTTGGCGTGCATCCGTGCGTCGCTGCGGTCCGGTCCCAGGTCGACGGGCACGTGCACCTTCCGCCGACCACTGGCGACAACATCGATGTACTGTGGAGACCTCACGCCCCACGTGTTGAGCAATTCGGCGGTACGTCCACCCGGCCTCCCACATGCCCACTATACGCCCTCGCTCAAAGTCCGTCAACTGCACATACGGTTCACGTCCACGCTGTCGCGGCATGCTACCAGTGTTAAAGACTGCGATGGAGCTCCGTATGCCACGGCAAACTGGCTGACACCGACGGCGGCGGTGCACAAATGCTGCGCAGCTAGCGCCATTCGACGGCCAACACCGCGGTTCCTGGTGTGTCCGCTGTGCCGTGCGTGTGATCATTGCTTGTACAGCCCTCTCGCAGCGTCCGGAGCAAGTATGGTGGGTCTGACACACCGGTGTCAATGTGTTCTTTTTTCCATTTCCAGGAGTGTAGTTCTAAGTTCTAGGGGACTAATGACCTCAGCAGTTGAGTCCCATAGTGCTCAGAGCCATTTGAACCATTTTGAACCAAACAGGAGCCGTAAACCCGACTTTTACGTTAGGCAGGTATTGAAGAACGGCCCCGCTCCTGCCGTCATCAACAGATGGCAGCACAGTAGCCACTCTTGCAATTGCTGCAGTGCCGATTCTTTCTCCCTTCAGTTTTGACGCCAGTTTAGAAGAAAGAGCTTGTTTAATGTTTTAATGTCTGAACATGTTCGCCAGATAAAGATAACAGACTACCGCCGTATGTATTAAGGCAGTTCCCAGCAATTGCGTGACAAACGCTTTCTGCTATGATGCAGCTGCTTGAGGAAATGGCGTTGTCACCTGGAAGTGGCAACCTCCTGTATCCTGATGTTCTCCAAACCGAACAAACCTCCATCTGATGCCTCTTCCTACCGTCCTATGTGTCTCACATCAGTGTTCAGCAAACTCTTGGAATCCATCCTTACCCGGCGCATCCATCACCACCTCCCCCAAAACCACCTCCTCCCTGACACCCAATGTGGCTTTCGACCTTTTTTCTCCGCCGATGACCAACTCCTCCACCTCACTCATCTAATCTCCCTCCAGCTTAACTCCCGTCGCTCCGCCATTTTTGCCTCCTTCGACCTCGAAAAGGCCTACGACCGTGTCTGGCATCCCCGTCTCCTGTTTAAACTCCAAACCTACCCCCTTCCTGTCAACTACATCTGTCTGATGACCTCCTTCCTCTCCCGCCGCCCCTCCTATGTTACCATCCATAATCCCAATTCCCGCATCTTCTACCCCTCTGCCAATGTGCCCCAGGGTTCTGTCCTCTCCCCTCCCTTACATCTCCTGTACACGGCAGATATGCCCCAACCCCCCCTCCAGTACACCTCTTGAAATGTGACAATGGCACCACATTCCTCGCGCTCGGTCCTACCATCCTACAGTCCCAATGCCTTCTCCAGAATCATCTTGTCCTTTTCGCCGCATGGTGTAACCAGTGGCTCCAGAAAATCAACCCTTCCGAGACCCAGGGAATCATCGTAGGTCATACCACTCGTTCCTTCCGGCTCCTGGATTTCTCCCTTACCATCTGCGCCCGTCCTTTCCGCCTCACCCCCACCCTCACCTACCTTGGCCTCACAATTGACCATCACCTCACCTGGATCCCTCATCTCCGCTCCTTCCAATCCAAAGCCCACAACCGCCACCCACTCCTCAAATTCCCCTCTTTCCAGACATGGGGGTTGCACCCCTCTACCATCCTCCACACTTACAAATCCTTAATCCGTAGCATCCTCTGTTATGCCAGTCCCACCTGGATATCTGCTCCCCCCAAATTCTATAAGTCCCTACAGATCCTTGAGCGTCATGCACTCCGCCTCGCCTTCCATATACGCCACCCATCCCCCACACGGATCCTCTATGACCTCATTCCTTTCCCCCATCTGCTCGTATTCCTCGAACATATCCGCATACTCTACACCTACCGCCGCCTTGATCCCCCTCACCCCCTGGTTGCTCCTCTCCTCTCCCATCCCCGCCCCCTGCCACCTCTTTACTGTTGTGTGCCCCTACCCTCCATCTCTACACCCTTCATCTCCTTTCCAAAGGTGGCTTCCATCAACTCCCCCTCAATGATGATGCCCTCTCTCCTGCCATTTATCCCTCCTATCAATTCTGATCCTCACCCCCTCCTTACCTCCGTCCTTTTCCTGGGCTCCCTCTCCCCCCTTCCATCCTCTTTTTTTTTCCCCACCTACCATCTCTCCACCTCCCTTCTCTCCCCTGAGTCCTTTTGTATTTCCATCCTCTGCCTTTTCCCATTCCCTCTCGCGTCTGCCCTGCCCCTTATGAGTCCTCTCCCTCGTTTGGTTCCTCCCCCTTTCGTTTTTCCTCTCCTCCCTCCTTGTTTTACCCCCCCCCCCCCCCTCCATCTGTACAGTTCCCCCCTGCCCCCCCAAATGCCCTCGGTTATGGTGTGTCATCTTTGCGCCGACATTTTAGTGCAGCGTTTACAGTGAGTGTTCAGTGTTGTGTGTCTTTTCCGAAGTGTTGCGAACAGACATCATACTTTCGCTGGGTGTGGTTTTCATATCTCTTGCGAACAGAAACCAGACTGTGGCCGTGTTTCTTAATTGTCTGTCTACCATGTTACCTGTTTGCTTCCTGTGTATTTTATTAGCCTTGCCAACGGTTTGCTTTATGTTTTAGCTTTCCACAATTTTCCACCGTTTTACAATTTAGTCACCGTTTTATCCCCTGCTTTTATTGTTTTTTATCTTCTTCTTACGTTTTAAAAAGTCTGTAGGCTGCAGAGCAGCGTACTAAGCTGCTGCCAGCCCGCCCCCTTAGGGGGGAATCGAAATTCAATAAAGGAAAGAAAAAAGGAATGGAAGTGGCAGACGCTAGCGGTAGACATGGCGTTAGGGATATGGAGTTCGTCATAAGAATAAACCTGGTGTAAGAAAACACAATCGCGATGATAGGTCAGAAGCACTAGCAGACGTACACTGGTGTTATTACGTTCTTGGAAGTAGGTCCTACTTATGTATTAGCTACATTAAATAAAACTTTATGATGTTCAAATCTATTAAGAGCCACCAAGCTTTTTCTTAATAACGCTTTAGCTACGTATTTTAATTTAATTTCAAAAATGCTCTACAGTCACAGCCTCTTTATTGTTGAGCTCTGATTGTCGCGCTGTTAATACGCGGAATGAAAATACCTGAGGCTGCAGACTGTTCCATAGTGAAACAGGGTTAAAAAAAGGCCGAAAAATAGATTGTTCTTAATGTTTTTCATAAGTTTACAGAGGTAATCGGCTTTGCACTTTTCTGAGGGACTGTATTGGACACAGTGCCGTTACGCATCTAAACTGCAGGTTTCGCTGAATCGGTAGCCTGCTGTGGGCGGTGGTTCCCTGGTTACAATTTCCACATAGTCATTTTTTTTCTCATTCAATTTGAAATAGCTACATCTCGTAATTGTAGAACTCATCGTAAATTTTTAAGAATAATGTACGAATTCTTGTTTTTAATTACATATTGCATGCGAAATTCCCGTTTTTATTGGGTGTATAAATTCTGAATTATCGATTTTTATGAATGACTGTTAACAAAAGTTGCTTAAATTAAGAAAACATAACAATATAAGTTTTAATACAAAAATGAAAAACCAAACACTCTTTATTTGAACTATCTTCGTCGTTTTATACCACAGATGTAGATAAGCCTCTTAGAAACATGAAAACAATTCTTTTCACAGCATCGAGCATGGCATACAAATTCTGCATTTTTACATTTGCCACTGTACCATTACAATAGGAACTCAGCAGAACTGATCTGCTGCCAAATTAAGGGAATTGGCCCAAGAAATAACAAGACTTGCCAACTGCCAGACGTAGACTACTGGTACAAACGCACGCAGCTTTTTCACACGTCACGCCGAACGCTGGCGGGATACAGAACGGCTCATCAAAAAAGGGGAAAATGGGGCGGCTGGTTGGCTTCGTGTATTCTGATGTCGATAGGGTCGTTATCAACGTAGCAGGTGACACTTCCAGAACTGAAATGTATTTCTCCGACTCCGATAACGCAGGAGCTACGAGTTAACCAGATGACTGACTGTAATAAATACATTAGTGGCTTCAGTGTTCAACAGTACGATGAAATCCCTGCAGTATGCTTTTACTTTACACACAGCTCGCTATGTTTAAGTTGGAAATTTTCATCACTCTTGTTTGTAATTAGAACACCATGTCAGGTGACAACAATTTTTGCATTTCATGCTTTCCGTCTGGTCACTGAAGAAGTGAGCGGTAGTGGTGGAGTTTCTCCAAATATAGTTTCATCCTCTTTAAAAATTAAATGACATTCGAAGCTATCTTGTTTCTTTCCTCGTCTCTTTTTACATCCGAACTGCAACTGTTCACATCAATGCAGGTAAGTTGGACCGCTGGCTGGCCAGTGCTGTCCAAGTTTGATGCTCTGGTATAGCTGTTGTCCCGCATTATCGCTCCCTCTGTGTGCGTCACTATATGCAGATGTCATCATTTGGGAGACTTGTTGGGCTAAAAGAAGGCAGTTGGAGTAATAGACGAATCGCTCGACATCTGAGGGGGAGTGATGCCACTATTTTCCTATGTTAGCAGGAATGGGTAAACAGTGGCCAAACATAGCATCAAGAAGGAAGTGCTTGACCTCGGGAGATGACAGAACGTGAGGTCGGAGCAGTCATCAGAGAGACACTCAGAGAGCTGGATTCATCATTATTGTCGAGCTGACGTGCAACTGGTACTTCATTTACTGCAGGGACCATTAACAGGCGGCTCACAGAAAGGGGCTGTGTTCACGTCGCCCCTGTACAGCATCAAGCTCGTATTCAGTGGTGTCAGGCACATTCGGCCTGGAATCCCATTGAGTCGAGTAGAATTGTCTTCAGTGATGAGTCCCACTTCGAACTGAGCCCCGAATACCAAAAAACACTTGTCCTGAGATGTTGCAGACAGTGGTGGGATATCAAACAGACAGTCCCGCCATACGGGAGGACAATCAGGTGTTATCGTCTGGGGTGCTACTACATTTCCCAGTAAGACCTCTTTAGTTGACTTCTGTGGAACCCTTACAGCGCAGCGGTAAGTCGACGATATTCTATGCCCCGTTTTGTTGCCCCACCATGGCCTGGTCATACTTTTCAGCAGGATAACGCCCGATGGCAAACGACGAGAGTTTCTACTGCTTTCCATGCCCCACCTTGACCAGCAACGTCGCCAGAGCTCTGTCAACGTTTCGAGCACTATTAGCAGGGCCCTTCTGTCGGTATGATGTATTGATGATCTAACACGCAAGTTCCACATAATTTGGAAAGTCATTCGTCAGTAAGACATCCAACAACTCAATCAACCAATGACAAGTCGAATAACTGCTTGCATAAGGGGCAGAGGTGGACCGTCGAATCATTGGCTTGCTCAGTTTACAGAGCTCTTTCTCTTGAATAAATCATCTACTTTTCCTGAAATTGTAATCATTTGTTTGTATGTATACGTACATTACATCCACCGATATCCGTCCCATTCTAATTCCTTCGTGGTATGTCGTTGTTTTTGTCTCAGAGTGTAGACTAAATTAAGAGCAAAAAAAAAAAAAAGTGTCAACTTTTCTGTGGTGAATAACGCCACAGTGTTCTACAGCAAAATGCTATTCGAGAGCAGAGCGCAGTAGTACGTTTCTCTTAATTACAAAAAGTGATACAAATTCGGAATTACGCAAAATATGGCTACATCGAATTGGAGCGAAAGATACATTTTTCAGAGTCTGCTAGACTACATGAAGTAAATATATATTTCCCTCATAGTGGATTACTTAACATAGAAATCGTATGTAAAATTATGTGGGAAAAGAAGCAAGTGTTTGTTTTGTAGTGCATCTAGCAACGTGATGGATTTCAGATGTAAACTTCACAAAACTAATCCACACTCAGTGCAAAATAAATTTTTTTTTCTTCGTCCTGTCTCCGATTAATACTGCTGTCTTGTGAAGTTTATGTTATTCATAATAGAGTTGTGTAAGGGTTTTAAATTCTAAATCACATTACATTTTTATATGTAGTTTCATATCTTAGCATACTTTTACACCTGATCAGTTTCAGATGAAGCTGGGGGATCTTGTTAATAAACTATATTTCATGCCTGAGGCACTGGCGTAGTTACGGAGTTCGGCAGCAAGCACGGTGTTTTAACTTGACAGACACAATCTCTCCTCCCGCCCCCCTCGACAACCGCACAAAAAGCTGAACAAGTACTTCTGGGAGAGGTAGGGACAAATTTTTCGGAACAAGTGTTTAAGTAAACAAAATATAGTGTTTACAATTTTGTAAACAGTTATTATGAATGGACAGGAACATGTAAAACTCATTCTTGTAAATAACATAGTTTTAACTAGTTATTGATGAATCAGTACAAATAACAAGTGATCTTCTTATTGGTGGGTAAGTTCAATATGTAATTTAGAGTTATTGTAACTTCTTATGTCGCAAATTTTTTATTGCTCCATCAGAATCGATATCTTTAGCACCACTATTTTGCATCGACAAAATTGTCATACTACACTGTGGTGACAAAAGTCATGGGATATCCCCTAATATCGTATCGGATCTCCGATTACACGACGTAGTGCAGCAACACGACGCGAGATGGACTCACGTAGTCACTGGAAGTCCCATGCAGACGTACTGAGCCTTGCTGCCTCTACAGCCATCCATAATAGTGAAAGTGTTGCTAGAGCAACATTTTGTAAACGAACTGACCTCCGAATTCTGTGCCATAGATGTTCGGTGGGAATAATGTCGAGCGGTCTTGGCTACCAAATCATTTGCTGGAATACTTCATAATGTTCTTCTAACCAATCTCGAACAGTTCTGGCCTAGTGATATTTTTGGTAGTATGAAGTCCATGAATTAAGCCAAACGGTCTCCAAGTAGCCGAACGTAGCCATTTCCAGTTAATGATCGGTTCAGTTGAACCAGAGGATACAGTCCATTCCGTATCAACACAGCCCAAGCCATTAAGGATGCATCATCACCTTGCACAGAGCCTTGTTGACAACTTGAGTCCATGGCTTTGTGGGGTCTGCACCACACTCGAACCCGCGGCACTGTCATAACGGATACTTTCGTCGTCCGTCCCACACTGATTTCTGTTATTATTCCACGCAGTGTATCTTTCTGTTAGCACTGACAGCTCTACACAAACACGCCTGCTCTCGGTCGTTACGTGAAGGCCGTCAGCCACTGCGTTGTGCGTGATGAGAACGCCTGAAACTCGATATTTTCGGCACAATCTTGAAATTGTGGAAGTCAGAACACTGGACTCCCTAACCATTTCCGAAATGGAATGCCCCACGCGTCTAGCTCCAACTACCGTTCAGAGTTCAAAGCCTGTTACTTCTGGTCGCGCGGCCATAATCATGTCGGAAACCATTTCACATGAATCACGTGTTTACAAATGACAGCTCTGCCCATGCACTGCCCTTTTATGCCGTGTGTACGCGATACTATCGGCATCTGGATATGTTAATGACTTTTGTCGTGCTTGACTCATGGTAGAACAATGATAATATTAATTAGTTTGAATTTTAAATAACTCCTTTGATGTGAACACCACTGAAACACACCAAGTTCAGAAAAACTTTAGCACCAAAATGAGGATGGGAACAGATTCGACAAATCCATATTCAAAAACGAACTATAAGAACACTAAAGATGTCCAAAAATGGATTCTTCTTTCTGAACTTTGCCAGTTTGCAGAAATCTTCTCATGTGGGAAATTTCTGCGAGGATACGATCTTCAGAAATCTCATCATAATTGTCCACTAAACTTTTTACAGTCATTCAAAATTCCATCTCTGAGGTTTTAGCCAGATTCCTGGGTCCTAAAAGTAGGAAACGATGTGATACACTTTCCATGGTTTTGCAATGGGTATCGACTACATTACGCTTGTTGGTTCTCTTCTGCTGTGCTATTTCGGATCCTTACGAGATAGGATTGACAGAGGACATCGAAAAAGTTCAAAGACAAGCTGCTCCTGTTCTCTTATCGCGAAATGAGGGACAAAGTGTCATCGGTATGATATGCGAGATGGGCTGACAATTATTAAAACCAAGTGTTTTCCTTTTCGCCGAGTGGTTTTCACTGAAATCCAAACGCCACCTTTCTCCTCTGAACCGGAAATTATTTTGTTAGCAGGAAATTATCATCTTAGTAAAATAAGATAAATCAGTGCTCGCACAAATAGATTTAAGTGTTCGTTTTTCCCGCGAGCTTTTCGAGAATGGAACGGTAGTCAAATAGTCTGAAAGTGGTTCGATCAATCTTCCGCCATGCTCTTAAATGTGAACTGCAGAGTATTCACGTAGATACAGGTGTGCTTATTTTTCAAACCACTGTCAAGTGCGTGGAAGAAGCTACTTAGCGCTGTACAACGGTTGGGAAGACTGATATCAGACACCCTCCCCTCACCCTACCCCCTTGAAATCTTGATTGTGACGACACACTGATCAGTAACGTATCCTAAGGTATACGTTAGGGTAAAAGATGATAATTCGGTTGACTTTACAAATACCTAATAAATGTGGTGGTAACATATGGACCTATAGTTAACCTTACGTTAATGTTCGTGCCATATTTAAATATACACAACACATTTTCCCTCACAAGAAGTAAAAGTGCAAAGAAAATTGATAAAATGTATATTAAACAATGGACAAGGTTCCGACAAGAATTTTGATGTGTATTACACGCTCATATATAGGAGCGATGGAGGGATATATACTGAGAGATGGAACACGTGTCGACTACGTAACTTATGGATTGTTTTTTCAATACTACGATATACAGGTAAGCTATTTGTGTGTGTCTCCAAGTACCGCACTTAAAAGAATTCCCGACGTCAGCTTTTAACTAGCATACCTGTACATCCCACTGTTTTCGTTTCCCCATTATCAACCCTAAAACACTTAACCGAATCTTTATCAACAACATGACGGAAAATTTAGGGCTATGGAACGGTTTTGACAAAGGGACGATGGACTTTTCATTGCCTGCTTTCAGTTTGCTTTACATTTACTTATCATTCCTTTGAAAAACGCGTAACGACTTGAGAGACACAGCGAAGAAACAATCAGCTTGCACATTTTACAGGCGATAACATGGTATTTCGGTTGAATGAGACAAGTCACCTGGGCAGAAGCAGCGGGTGGCACACATAGCTGCCAGCACCTGTTAGTTGCCACTTGTAATTAATTAAATTGTAATATTTAATGTAACGGATCTCATAATTGCCTTATTACAGTGCTGAAGGATGCAACCCATGAATTCGTCATCTGCGTTTCTACCTATGGCGATTCTCCAGTTTCTGTTTATTAATGCGTACCAAGTTCTTCTCTGCACCAATAGGCGCAGACCACAAAATTACACTGAGCCGTCCAAAACAATTTTTTTTTCTATTGTATTTCAATGCCCCATCTGGGGCGGGCTGGCAGCAGCGTTTGCGCTGCTCTTCAGCCAAAAGACATTAATCATACAACAGAAGACATTTAAAATGACATAAAGGAGAGAATATGGCGTACATACATACAATAAGGGGGAACATCATGGAAGAGTACAGACGAAAGGGGGTCGACTGAAAAATGGAGATAAAAACCGTAACAAATTAGCGCACAGAAAACAAAACAACATGCTGGATCATAAATGTATGGACGGACAGTGTAGCACATTACAATCACTGACAATGACACTATGTACAAGTCCAGCACACAATCAAAATCACACCTCTTGACCTACAGGAGAACAGCAGCAAACACAACACTGATGCACTACACTGATGACGACGACAGAGAGCATCTGCCAGGGGCATACATATGAGGAAGGAGGGAAGAAGAAGGGAAGAAGGGAGGGAGGGGAAAAGAGAGCAGAGAAGGGAGTGAGGGGAGGACATGGGGGTTACAGTTGGAAGGAAGCGTAGATGTCACAGCAAAGTTCAAAATCTGGGAGGTGCTAGAAATTGCCCTGATGAAGGAGATGGAGGATGTGATGGTTAAGAGAGGGAGGGATATAGCGATAAAGTCGCGGCAATGGGCGAGGGGTGGAGAGGAAGGAGGAAACCATGGGGTGAGAAGGAACAAGCCTGTGGACAGTGTAAAGGATGTGTAAATGTTGGAGGAGAAGGAGGAGGTGGGGGAAGAGGATGAGGTCATATCCAAAACTTTCATTACGCCTCAATAACTTTTTTCCTTTTTGGTTCCTTTATTCTTATTTCATTCCTCACACGAGATGGGCCTGCAGCGGCCTACATATGTGGTTCTTCAGCCAAATGGTACAACATTAGATACAATAGAAAACAATAGAAAATATATGTAGGGAAAAACATGGTGACAATATGTAACACTATAGAAATGAAGTCGTTCGTCTGTAGGCTTGGTATACACAAATGAGGTCAACAGTTAAAAAAATGTAGACATCCAGTTGGAGACACAAACGTAGAAGGACACCGAAAAACACTGTTGAAGAAACAGTGGTGCACTGAACCACTGTGGTGAGGATCATCAGCGAAAAGGTAACCAACACACTGAAGAAGGGGGGGCTGCCACTGAGTGTAAGGAAAAGGCATGAGGGAAGGAGAAGGGGAAGGAGCCAGTGCGAGAGAGAAGGGTGGGGTGAGGGGAGAGGGTAGGTGTTGGAAGCCCTGTGAGGAGAAGTGGAGGAAGAGGGAGACAAGGGAGAGGGGAGAGGGGAGAAAGGAAGGTTGGTAGAAGAGAGGGAGACCAGGAGGAAAAAAGGGGGAGAGGGAGAGGGGGTTAGAGCTGGTAGGATGGCTAGATGGGGGAACAAAGACATCACAGGGAGGGTAAGTCGGCAGAAACCACACTGGGCGAGAGTGTGGAGAGTGTGAAGATGAAGAGCAGGCAGGACGAAAGAATACAGGCATGGCAGTGGGACAGGGTGGGCGCAGAGGCGAGAGACAAGTGGGTGTGGAGGATCGAGTCCGCAGGGGGTGTAAAGAATTTGTTTGAGGAAAAGGAGAAGGTGTGCGGGAAGGGAATCAAGTCAGAAAGGATCCACATGGGGGATGGGAGGCGGATGCAATAGGCAGGGCAGAGCACATGGAATTCAAGGATTTGGATGGACTTATAGTATGTGGGAGGGGCGGAAACCCAGGTGGGATAGGCATAGCAGAGGATGGGGCAGATGAGGGATTGATAAGTGTGGAAGAGAGTGGAGAAGTTGTAACCCCATGTTTGGGTGGAGAAGAGTTTAAGGAGACAGAGGCAGGTACGGGCCTCATCTTGGACTGCCCAGAGATGGGGGTCCAGGAATGGCGGCAGTTGAGGGTGACACCGAGATACTTTAGAGTTTGGGGTGAGGTTGATGGGGTGGCAATATATGGTTAGGTAAAAATCTAGGAGACGGAAGATAGGGGTGGTGTTCCCTATCATGATTGCCCGGGTTTTGGAAGGATTGATCATAAGCAACCACTGGTTACATCAAGCGGTGAATTGGTCAAGGTGGGATTGAAGAAGGCATTGGGAGCATTGGAGGGTGAGGCCGAGGGCAAAGAAGGCAGTCTCATCAGCAAATTGGAGAAGTTGGATGGGGTGGGGTGATGGCATGTTCGCCTTATAGAGGAGGTAAAGAAGAGGAGAGATGATGGAGCCCTGGGTCACACTGGCGAAAGGGTAGAAGATATAAGAGTCAGTATTGTGGATGGTAACATAGGAGGGTGGCGGGAGACGAAGGAGGCGACCAGACAGGCATAACTGATGTGAAGGGCGAAGGTTTGGAGCTTGAAAAGGAGACCGGAATGCCAGACATGGTAGTATGCAAGTTTAAGGTCAAGGAACATGAAGGTGCTGGAGCGATGGGAATTTAGTAGGCTGTCGAGGAGGTGCGAATGCCAGACACGGTTGTACGCACGTTTGAGGTCAAGGGACATGAAGACAGTGGAGCGATGGGAATTTAGTTGGCCGGAGAGGAGGTGGGTGAGATGGAGGAGGAGGTCATCAACAGAGAAGGAGGGTTGGAAGCCACATTGGATAGAGGGAAGGAGACAATGCAGGTGGAAGTGCTGGTGAATTCTTCAAGTGAAGATGGACTCCAAGTTATTGCTGAAGAGTGAGGGGATGGTAGGAGGAGCCATCAGTGGGTGGTTTGGTAGGATTGACGAACATCAGGATCCGGGAGGTTTTCCACAAGTTGCGGTAGTAGCCGATCATGAGGACCACATTATAGAGCACAGCCAGGATGGTGAGGAAAGATATGGGTGCCTCACAGAGATAGTGGTAGGTGACAGGGTTGTGACCAGGAATGGTGTAACGTTTAGTGTGAAGTGTGGCTATGGTGTCTTGTGTGGTGATGGGAATGTTAAGAGGTGTGTGTGGGATGTGGTCCAAGTACTGGAAGCTAAGGGCATGCGGGGGACCAGAGGTGTCAGTACAATCACAGACATCTGGGAAGAGGGAGTAATCAAACATGGGATCATCAGGAATAGTAAGGATATTGGACAGGTAGGAAGCAAAATGATTGGCCTTACTGAGGTTGTCAGGAAAAGGTTGATCATCATGGAGGAGGGGATACTGCGGGGAGGGATTAGATCCAGTAAGGCGATAACACAGCTCGCTACGTATTGCTCACAGGGGCATAGTGAGGATAAGATTAGAATAATTGCTGCACACATTCAAAAAATCCATCTTCCCGCACCCCATGTGCGAATCGAGCAGGAAAAAGCCCTAACAACAGGTACAATGGGACGTACCCCCTGACATGCATCTCACAGTCATTTGTAGAGTATAACTGTTGATTTTACTTATGGTCGTAGTTATTGTGCTAGTTCAGAATTAACTAACCTACTGCAAGAATTTCCAAAAGTTTGTATTGAAAACTTGGAGTAGCTACGAGTTTGCATTTGGTACATGTTAGCTCATATGTTTCTGTATACGGAAAGCAGATAATATAGTGAAGTAGAAGGATCACCAATACATAGACAGGAAAGAAAATACCAACACCAAGAAGGCGTTGTGCATTATAAACAAAAGCTGACAGGTGTGTTTCTACGTCTGAAAGATTATGTCTTTTCAGATTGCGTCACAGTCGCATAAGGGTGGTGCTAGTAGCTTCAGTTACCTCTGCTATTGGGTGTGCTGAATTGATGTTAGTCAAGAATGCCTTTCAAAACTGGTTCAAATGGCTGTAAGCACTATAGGACTTAACATCTGGGGCCATCAGTCCCCTAGACTCAGAACTACTTAAATCTAACTAACCTAAGGACATCACACACATCCATTCCCGAGGCAGGATTCGAATCTGCGACCATAGCAGCAGCGTGGTTCTGGACTTAAGCGCCTGGAACCGCTCGGCCGCAGCGGCCAACAACAATGCCTTTAAGGAGACAAAGATGCCATTATCAATGTCTCACTGAGTTTCAATGAGGCTGTATTATAGGGCTACGCAAAGCTGGATGTTCTGTCTGTGATACTGCAAAAAGACTAAGCTGGAAAGTGCTCACTGTACATTATTGCTGTCAGCAGTGGTCACGAAAATGTAGTCACAAGAAAAATGAGCTCCAACCAGGCACATTGGCACTTTCAAGAGGGATGACCATCGTGTTTGGCGTATGGTTATGGCGCAGCGTATTGCGTCTGCCCCAGGAGTGTAAGCAGCAGTTGGCACTATAGTGACACAATGAACTGTTAGAAACCAGTTGTCTCAAGAACAGCTCCGAGCCAGGCGCCTTGTAATGTGCACTCCACTGAACCCAAGCCATCGCCATTTGCGACTTAATTAGTGTCAAGCAAGAGCTCATTGGATGGCAGGGTGCAGTTTGCTGTGTTTCCTCATGAGAGTTTCTTGTGTCGGTCGGTGCCAGTGATGGCCGTGTGTTGTTTAGGACTCGGCCAGCTGACGACTTGCAACCAACCTGTCAGTGTGATAGGCACAATAGACCTATACTTGGAGCTTTTGTCTGGAGTGCGACTTCGTATCACAGCAGGAGCACTCTCGTGGTCATCCCACGCATTTCGGCCGCAAATTTATATGTAAGTCCGGTGATTCGATCTGTTGTGGTGCCATTCATGAAGAACATTCCAGTGGGTGTTTTCCAACAAGATAACACTCGACCGCACACAGCTATTGTAGCTCAATACACTGTTCAGAGAATCGACATGTTGCTTTAGCGTGCTCCACCACCGATCTGTCTGATCGAGCACATATGAGACATCATCGGACGACAGATCCAGTGCTATCTACAACCAGCATTAACCATACCGTTATTGACCGACCCAGTGCAACAGACATGGAACTCCACCCCAAAAACTGACACCTGAGACCTGTACAACACAATACATCTACGTTTTCATGGTTTCAATCAACATTTTGGAACTTACGCTGGTTAATAGTGTACTATCCCTTTGATTTGCGACAGCTTATCTTGCACTTAAATTAACCTATGACCTTGCAGTGTTAATCACTGAAATATGTCACCAAAGCAAGTTTAGCCAAGAAATTTCATTACTCCACAGTAATTATTATTTGTTGGTGCGATTTTTTTCTTCTGTCAGCGTATTTAACATTCTCTCTGTTCAACATCTGGACTCAATAAAGGGACATAGATGGTTAATTTACAGCCTTTCCCAATCGTACTTCACGATATCCTCTCGCTTGCAAAAGGATGCGCAAAGTATATTCACGTAAAAGCTTGAAAATTAACAGCAGTTTCCCCCTATGAAGCATACACTATGTGATCAAAAGTATCCGGAAACATGGCTGAAAATGACTTACAAGTTCGTGGCGCCCTCCATCGGTAATGCTGGAATTCAGTACAGTGTTGGCCCACCTTTAGCTTCGATCACAGCTTCCACTATTGCAGGCATACGTTCAATCAGGTGCTGGAAGGTTATTTCGGGAATGACAGCCCATTCTTCACGGCGTGCTGCACTGAGGAGAGGTATTGATGTCAGTCGGTGAGGCCTGGCACGAAGTTACCATTCCAAAATATCCCAAAGGTGTTCTATAGGATTCAGGTCAAGACTCTGTTCAGGCCAGTCCTTTAGAGGTATGTTATTGTCGTGTAACCACTCCCCCACAGGCCGTGCATTACGAATAGGTGTTCGATCGTGTTGTAAGGTGCAATCGCCACCCCCGACTTGATCTTCAACAGTGGGAGCAAGAAGGTGGTTAAAACATCAATGTAGGTCCGTGCTGTGATAGTGCAACACAAAACAACAAGGGGTGCAAGCCTCCTCCATGAAAAACACGACCACTCCATAACACCACCACCTCCAAAGATTACTGTTGGCATTACATACACTAGCAGATGACGTTCACCGGACATTCGCCATACCCGCACCCTCTTCATTGAATCGCCAGATTGTGTACCGTGATTTGTCACTCCACACAACGTTTTTCCACTGTTCAATCATCCAATGTTTACTCTCCTTACACAGAGCGGAGCATCGTTTGACATTTACCGGCGTGATGTGTGGCTTATGAACAGCTGCTCGACCATGAAATCCAAGTTTTCTGACCTGCTGCCTGACTTTCATAGTACTTGCAGTGGATCCTGATGCAGTTTTGAATTCCCGTGTGACAGTCAGGATAGATGTCTGCCTACCACACATAACGATCCTCTCCAATTGACGGTGGTCTCTGCGAGTCAACAGATGAGGTCGGCCTGTACGCTTTTGTGCTGTATATGTTACTTCTAGTTTCCGCTCCACTATCACATCGGAAACAGTGCACCTAGGTATGTTTAGGAGTGGGGAAATTTCGCGTACAGACTTATAACACAGGTGATACCCAATCACTTGACCATGTTCAAAGTCTGCGAATTCTTGACCATGTTCAAAGTCTGTGAGTTCCACAGAGCGTCCCATTCTGCTCTCTCATGATGTCACTGATGTGGAGTACCTGGCAGTAGGTAGCTGCACAACGCAGCACAGAGCTGGTTGATGTGGTGAATGGTATCTGTGGATCTGAATGCCTATACCAGTTTCTTTGGGGCCTGAGTGCATAAAAACCATCATAAAAGTTAGAAATCTAGATTCCAGATTAGTATTATTTTGTCAAATAAAGGGCGCTCAGCCCAATCATGTCGATTTGTCATTCCACTCCCAGCATCATTGTACATACATTTATCCATTTGCTGCCATGGATTAAGTAGCTAGAATTGTCTGCGATTGCTGTGTGTTTTCGTACTAAGAAAAGACCCGGCTTTCCGTTCCAATCTATCACGTAGTCTTTTGGTAATCTGCGGAGCACTCAGAATGGGCCTGTATGTGTTTGGTAGAAATCAGACACGTGTTCTTCAGACGATAGTTTCGTTGTTTTGTCCATCAGTAGCTCAGCAGAGTGGGAGGGGAAGAGCAGAGAGGAGCTTAAACAAGTGTCTAGGCACATGAAGATGAAGTGGGCCTGGTTGTGAGAGTAAGTGGCGTAGTAATTGAAATGGAAGACGGAGCAGCAGCAAGGGAGATCTGCTGGATTGTATGGGGATGTTGCAGTGGGTGGATATTCTGCAGAACAATGGTCAGGAACCAGATGTCTTCAGCTGTAGGGGGAGGGTGGAGGAAATTGATGGGATGGATGGGCTGGTCAATGTGGTGAATGGGGACAGTGAGCTCAGGATTGGTGAGAGGGGGTGTGGCTTTGCATTTGGAGGAGTGGGTGGGGTGGAATTCGTAGCAGGTGTTGCAGGAAGGAGGAGACCAAGGTTAGGACATTGTTTAAGGTCGTGGGAGGCACTCCACGAGGTAATGGTGAATGCAGGGCAAGTAGATGTGTAAATGATGGTGCTAGTGGGTGTGTCCATGATGAAATTCGTTGTCCACTGGCAATAGGAGTCACTCAAATGGGAAAATAGACAAATATGGAGGGTGGCTGTGACGAGGACGGGGGGGGGGGGGGGCGCCGGCGGTGGCGGCAGCCGGCAGACAGATGGCAAAGGCACCTTGAGAGTAGCCCGGGTGGCATAATCCTCCGATCTGGAAGTGAGGGGATCCAACCCTCGAGATGTTAATTTTATTCCCTTACTGAATTCAATCCCCCCTGGCGATAGACGCGTAAAGCCCAAATAAGAAAAGAGAAAAAAAAACACATTATGGGAAGATAACGAACGATATAAAAAGGCAATAAAACGGTGACTTTGTTAAAAACGGTAAAGTGGCGGAAAAGTTGCAGAAGTTAGAGAAAATATGGGGTTGATGACGCTAATGAAGGCATACAGAAAGTACAGAGGCAAAATTTAAAAAACATTGCGACGTTACGTTTTCTGTTTGCAACAACCATGCGTGAGGGCCCACCGGCGACTGTTTCAACAAACCTAATCGTAGTTCTCCTATCAACACCACCAAGGAACAAAGCCTCGCTACGCCTGCTGTGACATCACAGCTCTGCGACTGAGTTCAGAAACTAGCACTGAAGTAGCGGAAGGGAATGCACATTCGCTATTTGACTAATGATAGAAGTAACGAAAACAATGAAACCTTCAACTAAGAGAGTAGTGCATACTGTATCACCTAGATTGTAAATGATGAACTGTGGCGTAACACGATTGAGTGAAAAAGATTTATATAAATATTGGATCCTGTATCTTGAAAGGCAGTTCATATAGTCACCACTACCTACTTCTTAGAATTTTAAGCACTTATAGCGTCACCTTGCTGCTGATTAGATCTTACAATTAGGTAACCAACGCAATATTTCGACTACCTAAGGAATAATGATTTTCCTCGAATTAAAAAAAAAAAAAACACTAGGTCCTTCAAATTCGCCTACAAATAATATAAATCATTTATCATATTTTTTCAGTCACCACTACCTACTTTTTATGCGATGTACGTAAAATTTTAAGCACTTACAGCATTGCCTTGCTACATATTCGATTTTATAATTAGGTAACCTTCCGCATGATAGTTTAGACTACATAAGTAATAATGATTTTCCTTGATTGTTAGTAACACTACACTAGGACCTTAAAAATTCATCGCAAATAATGTAAATCATTTATTAAAAGTTTTTTCATTTAGTAACTTATGAAAAAGGGGCATGTGATACTTAACAAGCTTCACTTTAATAAGTAAATTTCCAGAAAACATTTATTTCACAATTTTTTGTGAAAAGGAGTCAGATGTCAAGACTTTTTCATTCTTTTATAAATACTTACATCTTTTGTCACACACACATCATTTTTTCGTTTTACAAGGTTGTTTAGTAAAATATTTGCACTGCAAGTCAATATACAATGTATGATAGATTCAAGAGTGTGACCTTTTAAACAATGGAAACCAAGAAGTAAGTCTTTTGGCACATTAATGGCTGCTTCTTTCACAAGCACATTTCTTTGATTTACTTGTTGCAGGAACAAATTTTTCCTTTTCATTAAGAATTTTTTATAGTGTTAAGTATACATAGGAAACACATGTGACTACATCACTGCTAGGGTATGTTAAACCTCCCCTGTCATTTGCCATTATCAAATCATCTGCTTGTCTTGTTTCTTCAGATGTTACAAACCCTTCACAATATGGACAATTTATTTTAGATGCACTTGGTGTGAGCAATATAATGGAGTAATGGCCAAGTGTTTTCGTCTATTTCATCAACATCACTATCATCAACTACTACATTTAACAGCTCTGTGTTGTCGATATCTTGAAAGCATGGGATTCTACAACTAGCAGCATCAACATAATTAGGTCTTACAACATCACCAAACACTTTGGACTTTAATACTAGAGGAAACATACTCTGTTCCCTTAATTTTCCTTGTTCCAAATACCTGCCTTAGCGATATATGGTAACTTCCCCCATTAAGTTGGCGGTATTTCCCAAACCTGTCCTTCAAACTGTCTGTCTGTATTTTCCCAAAGAACAAATATGTTCTCTTCTTCTCACACATTTTTTTTCTTTTTTTCTTTATTGTTATTTTCAAACCCGTACAAACAGGCAGGCTGTCAGCAGCATGGTACGCCGCTCTTCAGCCGTAGAGGAGATAAAGAAAGAACAGAAAGAATACACAAATGTGACATAACGGTGGGTAATAAAACAGTAGACACATAAAGACAAACACGGAGCCGTTCACACTCGACGATAATTCACTACAAACTGGTGTCACGACGCACTAACACTGAAGATGGCGATGGCACAGGTGAACGATGGAGTATGACGGGAACACTGAACACGAAACACGACGGCACTCACGAGACACTGATGGCGATGATCTCCGGCGCGCGAATGTCCACTCAGCGTGTACGAGTCCGGGGACCTGCCAAGAGTGGAGGTGGAGGAGGAGGAAGGGGAAATGGGAGAGGGGAGAGCAGAGATGCCATGGGCAAAGGAGAGAGGGGGAGGGAGGAAGGGGGAGGGAAGCCAGGAGGAGAGGGTAGGAGGGAGGGGGGAAAGGAAAGAGAAGGGAAGGGAAAGGGGGGGAGGGAGGGTGCCTGAAGGAAAGGACACAGGAGGGGGGGGGAGGATCAAAGTTGATAGGAGGGGTAGATGCAGGGGAGGAGGACATCATCAGGGAGGGGGAGCTGGCGGAAGCCACCTTGGTAGAGGGTAAGGAGGGTGGAGAGATGGAGACCGGGTGGGACGTGGGAGTACAGGCGCGGCAGCGGGCGGGGGTGGGAGAGGATCGGGGAGACGAGCGGGTGAGGAGGATCGAGTTTACGGGAGGTGTATAGGATTCGTATCCATTCGAGGAAGAGGAGGAGGTGGGGGAAGGGGAGAAGGTCATATAGGATCCGCGTGGGGGAAGGGAGACGGATGCGATAGGCAAGGCGGAGAGCATGGCGTTCAAGGATTTGGAGGGATTTATAAAAGGAAGGGGGGGCGGAGATCCAGGCTGGATGGGCGTAACAGAGGATAGGGCGGATGAGGGACTTATAGGTGTGGAGGATGGTGGAGGGGTCCAGACCCCACGTCCGGCCGGAAAGGAGCTTGAGGAGACGGAGTCGGGAACGTGCCTTGGCTTGGATTGTCTGGAGATGGGGAGTCCAGGAGAGGCGACGGTCGAGGGTGACGCCAAGGTACTTAAGGGTGGGGGTGAGAGCGATGGGACGGCCATAAACGGTGAGATAGAAATCAAGGAGTCGGAAGGAGGGAGTGGTTTTGCCTACAATGATCGCCTGGGTTTTGGAAGGATTGACCTTGAGCAACCACTGGTTGCACCAAGCGGTGAACCGGTCAAGATGGGATTGGAGAAGGTGTTGGGAGCGTCGCAGGGTGGGGGCAAGGGCAAGGAAGGCGGTGTCATCGGCAAACTGGAGAAGGTGGACGGGGGGTGACGGCGGCGGCATGTCCGCCGTGTACAACAAGTACAGAAGGGGGGAGAGGACGGAGCCTTGGGGCACACCGGCGGAGGGGAAAAAGGTGTAGGAATCGGTGTTATGGATGGTGACATGGGAAGGACGGCGGGAGAGAAAGGAACCGATCAGACGAACGTAGTTAATGGGAAGGGCGAAGGTTTGGAGCTTGAAGAGGAGACCGGAATGCCATACGCGGTCATATGCGCGTTCGAGGTCAAGAGAGAGGAAGATTGCGGAGCGACGGGAATTGAGCTGTTCGGAAAGGAGATGAGTGAGGTGAAGGAGAAGATCGTCGGAAGAGAAGGACAGCTGAAAGCCACACTGGGTAACGGGGAAGAGGCGGTGCTGGCGGAGATGCTGGTGGATGCGGCGGGTGAGGATAGATTCCAGGACCTTGCTGAAGACCGAGGTAAGGCTGATGGGACGGTAGGAGGAGACGGCGGACGGCGGTTTGCCAGGTTTGAGGAACATGAGGATACGGGAGGTTTTCCACAGGTCGGGGTAGTAACCGGTGGACAGGACTACATTGTAGAGCCTGGCCAGGGTGGAGAGAAAAGAGACAGGAGCTTCACGAAGGTGACGGTAGGTGACACGATCGTGACCAGGAGCGGTGTTGCGTTTGGTGCGGAGTGTAGTGATGAGATCCTGTGTGGTGATGGGGGCATTAAGGTCCGTGTGTGGAATGTTGTCCAAGTACTGGAAACCAGGAGCGAGGGGTGGGACAGAGGTGTCAGTTCGATCGCAGATATCTGGGAAGAGGGAGTAATCGAACTGGGGATCATCAGGGATGGAAAACACATCGGACAGGTAGGAGGCAAAGTGATTGGCCTTACTAAGGGCGTCAGGGAAGGGGTGATCATCGTGGAGAAGAGGATAGTAGGGGGAGGGTTAACATCCGGTAAGGCGACGGAAGGCGGTCCAGAACTTGGACGAGTTTATAGGGAGGGTAGCATTTAAACGGGTGCATGTCTGTCGCCAGTCCCGGCGTTTCTTAGCCGCGAGCAAATTTCGAATGTGTCGATGTAGTTGCCGGTGGCGTCGTAGGGTGTCCGGGTCACGCGTGCGGAGGAAGGCACGGTAGAGACGACGGGATTCACAGAGGAGGAGGACGGCCTGTGGTGGTAAGGTAGGACGGTGGGGGTGGATGGCAACAGTAGGGACGTGGGCCTCCACGGCCTCAGACAAGGTCTGCTGGAGAAAGGAGGCGGCATGGGTGACATCATCGGGACGGCGGTAGGTGAGAGGGCAGCTATCGACCTGAGTGGAGAGGGTATCCCGGTAGGCATTCCAGTTGGCACGGGAATAGTCATGGATGTACTTAGGGGGAGGGGCATGACGGGGGTCGGGGCGGGGCGACGGCCGTCTGAAATGGTGAGGAGGACAGGGAGATGGTCGCTACCAATAGGCTCCAGGACATCCTCCGTAATGCGACCAAGGAGGTTGGGGGAGGAGAGAATAACATCGGGAGTGGAGTTGGATTCGGGACGGGTGTGCCGGGGGATGGGGATGAGGTCGCCTTGAAGGGAGGAGAGGAACCGATGCCACCGCCGTAACTGGGCAGCGGAGCGACTATGGATGTTGAGGTCGGCGGCGATCACATAGGAGGAGAAGGTACGGTCGATGTGGGAGAGGAAGTCGAAAGGAAGAGGGGCGTTGGGGCGGACATAGATGGTGGCACAGGTAATGGTAAGGCCGGGGAAGAAGAGACTAAGGATCAGGTGTTCGGTGGGGTCGGGAAGGAGAGGTTGGAGCCGAATGGGGATCTGGCGGTGGTGGCCAATGGCAATTCCACCACGCGCAACTGGGAGGGGATTATCGGAGCGGTGGAGGAGATAGGGGGAGGTGTGGATGGAGTGGTGGGGTTGGAGGAAGGTTTCATTGAGGAGGAAGGCATCCACACGGTGGGTAGCAAGGGTGTGCAGGAAGAGGTTCTTGTTGGCGGGAAGGGAGCGGATGTTGTTGAAAAGGATACGATGCTGTCGCGCCATGATAAGTACTTATACGAGGGTGTCAAGGCGGGAGAAGGTGAAATGGGCCTGGTTATTGGAATAGGTGGCGTACATTTTAAGGTGGAATATGGAACGGGCGGCGAGGGAGATCTGTTGTAAGGTGTGGGGGCGCTGAAAGGGATGGACGTTTTGGAGGACAATGGTGAGGAACCTGATGATGTCCTCAGCAGTGGGGGGGGGGACGAAGGGAATTGCCAGGAGGGGTGGGGGCATCCAGGGGACGGACAGGTACGGTGAGTTCAGGAGTGGTGGGAGGGGGTTGGGCTTTGCACTTTTGGGAGTAGGTGGGGTGGGGGGGCTGCAGGTATTACAGGAGGGAGGGGATTGGAGGTTAGGGCACTGCCGGAGGAAGTGCACTTGCCGACAATGCGGGCAGGTGGGGGCCTTGCAGCACTCTGCTGTTGGATGTGCATTGTAGCGCAGACATCTCTGGCAGCGCAGGGATTGAGGGGGGGAACGGGAGGGGTCGACCTTGTACCGCTGATTAAAGAGGAGGGCACCCTCCTTCAGGAGACGGTCAATGGAGGGGGCGTCCTCAGAGAAAACCCGCATAAGGCGGGTGGGGCCGGTCGCGTTGAAAATGCGGCGGACTGCCCGCACCTCCAGGGTGGGATGGGCCTTCAGCTCCGCAAGCACCTCCTCCTCCGTGATCGACGGGCTAAGCCGAGTGATCACGGCGGTGAGGGTCGGCGGGCGACGCGGGGGTTGGGGTTGGCGGGTAGGAGATGGGGAGGGAGCAGGGGTGAGGGAGGCGTGAGGACCATAACGGGTGATGGGAAGGCGGGAGAGGATGTCAGTATGGAGGGTTGGGCTGGGGGAGGAGATAAGAACAGAATCCCGTCTGGGAGTAAGGAGAGAGATGGGGGCGCCAGGGAAATGTTGGCGGAGGAGGAGGGAGAGATTCCGGGCCTCGAGGAAGGAAGGATCGGGACGGGACAGGAGATATTTGTAGAGACCAGGTGGGGAGGAGGAGGAGGAGGAGGAGGGAGCGGGGCCTGGTGGGGAGACGTCCATGGCATTTTGGGGTGGGGATGGGGGGCGGGGTGGAGCCTTTTTAGGACCAGAGGAAGTGGAGGCGCCACTAGGGCGTTTGACAGCGGCAGATGGGCGGGTGGTGATATGAGGGATGGGAACGATGGGGAGGTGGTGGGAAGGGACAGGTCCTGGCACGGACGCAGCAGTCGGCGCCAGAGATAGTGACTGTGGCGGTGCAGGCGAATGTGGCAATGATGGTGATGGCGACGATGATGACGGTGGTGGCGGTGGCGGTGGCGGCGGTGATGGCGATGGCGACGGGGAGAGCTGGGCGTGGGCAGTGGCCCGACGGGCCACCACCCTAGCCGGAGCTGCAGTGACAGACTGCGGGAGTGGGGGGAAAGGATCAGAACGAGAGGAAGCGGGAGAGGGGGCGACAAAGAGCGAGGGCGAAGGGATAGAGAGGAGGGGAGGGATGGAAGGAGGGGGGTGGGACTGGGCACACCAAGTGATAGTGGTGGAGGTGGCGGAGGGGGATGTATACACGATGGCAGTGGTGGTAGTAGTGACGGTGGTCGTGGGGGCGGACATGACGACAAGAAGAAGAAAGAAAAAACACAGCACTAAAAGGACAGGACACACACTGGGAGATGACGGACGGCGACGGCGACGGCGACGGCGACGGCGACGGCGACGGCGACGGCGACGGCGACGGCGACGGCGACGGCGAGAGGCAGGGACGCTGCTGCCGCGGGCGGGGCCGGGGCGGCGGCGGCGGCGGCTGCTGCTGCTGCTGCTGCTGCTGCTGGACTGCTGCTGGCTGGACTGCTGCTGCCACCGGAGGGCTGGCTGGCTGTCTGGCTGGCTGGCTGGCTGGCTGGCTGGCTGCGGGACCACTGCTGCAGGCCGGGACCGGGAACTGCTGCTGCTGCTGCTGCTGCTGCTGCTGCTGGCTGGCTGGCTGGCTGGCTGGCACCTGGAACACCTAGCACTTCGATGAGCGCGAAAATTGCACTATCGAAGGGCGGTAACCTTACGATGTACCGCCGGAGATGCGTTATGGGGCTGACGTATTTGTATATATCCCTGTCTCTCCCAGTAATTCCCAACAAGCAACTCCTCAAGCTAAGGGTCAAATCGGGTAGACTGGTGGTATTTCCAAACTTCGACTTTCGAAGAAGTCGGAAACTTAGCTTTAAACCTATATCCAGTTTACAGTAAAGCAACCACCTTTCTTTTATTTTCGTGTTTATCTTCCTTGTCTGCCCAGTCTGTAAATTTCATCGATTTAATGGTTGCATGATAGTTTAGTTTTTTGTATGAAATTCCAAGGGTACTATGGCCTTCCCTCGCTCCAGTATTTAAATTACAGTAAGCTTTTCTTTCGTCGACGGCGCACAGCTTTGGAAATCCAGGCAAGTAGATCCTATTTAGTAATGGGCTTTGTGAGTTCTAAGGGACGAAAAGCGGAACACAAAATTGTTACAGAGAAAACAGGAAATGTAATGTACATTCGGATTCTGGGATGCAAACAGGCTGATCGGTTAATACGATTGTGGCTAGAATATCGTATTTTCCCATAGCATATAAATGTATAGGATCTGTTTAGACTGTGACGTATGTACTAAAGCTGCACGTGAAGTGTTGTACTCATGAACGTTATAAACGGCAGATTTAGTTGTATGCAACTTATTACTGTTGTAGTGGCATCCGTCATATCCATTCCTGAACAAAAAACAACAACTGATTAATTTTACTAAAATTACCACACTATCTACAATAAACAACACTATATTAAGCTTAACACAGAAATCGTTAACTCAATGAAACGAATTCCACTACAAACACAGCCGACACTCGAACAATTCTGGATAATGAGCAATAGCAAACTGCGCCCATTACAGCACACAAACGAAAACCCTGAACACACCACAAGAGAGCACAACAAACCACAACACGACGACATCTGCAAACACGCCACACTCACAAGGCAAACTCCGCGCCGTCATGACGTCACACGACAACACCCGTACGTCACGGGTCAAACCGACGCGTGGGATCGGACGCTTCTGTCGTCCCCTCTCAGATTATATTAGTGAATTATATTAGAAAACTTTTGTGGTTGTTGTTGAACGCTTTTGTGAACCTTTGGCAGACTTAGTGATAAACAATTGTTATGTTTTCTTCTAAATTTTGATTAAAATAACCTCATGGCTGGTAGACAGCTATGGTGGTGAAGGGTCATTCATTATTTACATCATTCCACATTGAATGAGCAAGAGCTGCGCATGCAATGCAAATAGAGCAAAACATACATTCAGATTTATTGTTGTCATTGTCAGCAGCAGTGGGAAGTACATCAGTGGGGATTGTGGATAGAGCAACAGTTGGCTCTCGCCTTCCTGTGCATTGTACTGCAGCTGAGATTGCTGTGTGGTGCCTAAAAATCAGTCATTATAGTGGGCACATAGGTGTCAAGAAAGAACAGCAGTTGGCTGACTCTTAGTCACTGCCACAATCACAGTTACTTTAATCAAGGCGTAGTGTGGTTGTGAAAAAATTATTTCATGCTGAAATTTGATCTGCACTATCAATACAAGACAGAAATATAACTTTTGTGTAAACTTTGCATCCTTAACTAAAATTTAACAAAGTTATGTATTATGGTATGAAGATATTTGAGAAGCTCCCATCTAACATACAACAAGAAATTAGTTATCTCAGGAAATTCAAAGGAAAATTTAAAAAATACGTCAGTAGTGACTCCTTCCATTGATTATCTTAGTGCAAGGATTTCATTCCTACTTTAGGTGGATGGCAGGTAGTGTGCTGTAAACTGTCCTATGTAATTACATATGTAGGTTACTGTTTTTTCTAAAAAATACTTGATTAATGAACTAAATATCATGTTTCTTATAAGGCATCCTGAAGGTAACTAATGTGACTGAAGTAGCAGCAGCTTTCTTTCTAATTCACTAGAACACATTTAACTGGCATAAAAAGAACTAGCATTAAGCAGTATTGTGATATTTTCTTGTTAATATAGTGTACAGCTTAAACAATGTTTGGTTGTCTTTTGTTAATGTTTACCTTCACTTACTCCCTGTAGGTTCACTTCCTTGGTGGTAGAGTAGAAGAAATTTCTATTCTTTTTCACCTTCTTGGTCGGATGATGAATGAGTAGAATAAATTTCTATTCTTTTGAAATTGTAATGGTTTATTTATGTCAAGAAATGTTAGTAAATGTATATAATGTGAAGGTGATATTAGAACACGTACCTATATAATGAGTGTCGGTCAATCCATAGCATCACTATCTTCAGCTGTCCTGTTGCAGTGTGAATGCAATACATGATCAGATTAGCTGACTAAATGTGCCACCATTTAACAACTTAATATGTAGTTAAATGTAGGAGTTTTTTGAAAATGATTTGCACCTAATTGGCCACAGAGTGGTGTATTCTACATACAAAATTCATATTGCTGATCAGTACATACATAATTCTTTTCTAATTTGACATGTATTGCTGTTATTCTAATTTGACATCTAATGATGTTATTCTACTCACATTTGTTCTTTCCGTTACTGCCATGTTCTATCTTAAAATATGCAATAATTCATTCAATATATCTCTGATGTATTTTCAGAAACACATTGCAAATCCAGTACCCCAACAGAGTGACTACAGGATTTCACAACCAAACGTTCTCTGCCAACACCCTATATTTTCTGGGATGGTTACTAGAGATAGGCAACAGCCAGTACCCAAGATCATTATTTTTATTTTACCATCTGTGTCAAATTAATGTGTCTGGTAATGTATTAAAAATGTTATATCACTGTCTGTAGTAGTATCATAGATACACTTTAAGAAAATGAAATGGTTTACATTCCACTGTGAAAACCCATGTCATAAAATGTTTACTGCCGTGGATGACACGTGTATCTCTTGTGTTGGAGTTACTGTTGCAGTGAATGTGATTTTTTAGTATGACATGTTAAAAACAACAGCAGTAAAATAAATTTGTTTATTGCAAAAGGAGTTACCGGTATGTCTTTTACATATGTTGTATTGTCCCATCTTATACATGTGTTGTTTACAATCCCTGCTCCCGTCCCCACCCACAGAAAGTAACTACAGAATCATGAATCTGTGTTGTGATTGGTTCTGCGTGGAATGTTGTTATAATATATTAAATTATTCAAAATTTGTTTGCTTACTGTGAACTATTAGACATCAGCTGTATTAGGTATATTAGTGACATGTGAAAATTTGTGCCAGAGAGCAACTTGAGCCTCATCAAAGATTCACTGTGTATATATTTAAAAGAAGGTATAATGAGCTAATTGTAACACATTCGGCCAGTGATACACAGCTTCTTATATGGCATGTGTTCAGTTCTTTTTCTTTGATTCATTCCACGCATCACCTCTCCTCTGCTTGTAACTTCAGATTGATCAGTCTGTGAGAGTACATAATGGGCTATGAAAATGAACACTTATTTACAACAGTTCCTACTAGATAAGTTCAGTTTGGTTTGATCTTCTGGATGTGACATGATCTCGAATAAAACAAGTTGAAGTAGTAACAGTTATGACCAGTGCTTGATTTATAAAAAAGAAGAGGTACCAGTACTTTGGCTTGTCAGAGGTATCAGTATGGCATACCATCACAAATCGAGCACTGGTTATAACAACCAAAGCAGTTGTTTGGTTTAGAATAGTGATGGCAGTAACTGTACCTGGATTGCTTCATCTTGTCACAGCAATGAAACATGAAGATATGTGTTAGACAGTTTTATGAAAAGGATAGTTGCTACCCACCACAAAGTGGAGTCGCTGATTCGCATATAGGCACAACAAAAAGACTGTCAAACACAGCTTTCAGCTAAACAGGTCTTCATCAGATTTAAACAGCACACAACACAACACACAAACACAACATTCACAGACGCGGCCACAGTCTCTGGCTGCCAAGGGAAGACTTTTAGCGTCTTTCACTGCTGCTCACATTCTGGCCTTGGCAGCCAGATGCTGAGGCCAGGTATGTGTGTTTGTGTTTACGCACACTGCCGCTGCCACTCAAAGAAACTGATATACAAAATAGGTCTTATGAATTTTTGTGTGGTGGAGGGGTTGGAGGCAGAGGGGAAAGTTTGCACTGCTCACATGCAAAAATCTATCTTAGTATGTATTAATTAAGAAATCCCAACCTAATCATGAATCTGCCACTATAGATTTAGCATTGCGTTAACATACCAGAATTAAACAATTATTTGAAAGTGATGAATGAAATCAGAACATTTTGTGATTGGGCTCTGTATGGGATCTGATCCCTGTCACATTCATCTTTTTTTGTTGTAATATATATGGTTACACTGATGCAAAACTTCAGAAAGAGTACACAAGATGAATACTCCATAAAACAAGATTGATGGAAAAAAGGAAGTTAACTGTTTAGTATTTCAAAAATAATCACCATAGCTGTGAATACATTTATGCCCCTGTGAGACAAGATGGTCAATCGCTTCATGGAAAAATGTTTGTGGTGTACTACGAACTCTTGGTGTGAACCAAACGAATGACCAAGAATGGTTCTTTAGGGCTCCAAAAATATGGAAATCACATGAGGAGAGATTGGGACTGTATGGAGGTTGTGTGAAAGCTTCCCAGACAAAACTCTGCATCATAGTTTAAGCAACCTGCCAGTAAAATGCCTGCCAAGACTGTATAGAGTATGTTGCAGAAGTTTTGCTGGGAAACACATATTCTCCATAAAGCCCCAATGTCTCTCCATGTGATTTTCATATTTTTAAAGTGCTGAAGAAAGGCATTCATGGCTGTCCCTTTGCTTCAGATAAAGAGGTGTGTGTCTGGCAACATTTTTCCACAAAGGCGTTGACCATTGTAAGGCAATTACAGTGGAATAAATGTGTTAACAACTATGGCAAGTACTTCAGTATTAATGAGTAGTTTACTTACATTTTTCCACATTTTTCATATTTGACTGCCCTTGTATGCCACTCTCATAAGTTTGCTTTTGTAGCTCTGTGTACTACGTACACAAGTACTCTATTATTTTTTGACAGCATTTTTTTTAATGCCATGTTCCCTTCATGATCTTGCAGCTGTGTGCTGGGTTAAAGCTATCCCAAATTTGGTAGGTTTTCATAATGTAGCTAGATTTATCTGCAGTGCTAAAGCAATCAACAGTAGCTTCAGAAACACTGATTGACATGCATGCACCATTTTGGATTTGAGAACTGTAGACTCACTTTTTTAAGGTGGGAACAGTAGAATACGTACTTCTATTTTACAGTTGACAAACTTGATACTTGTAAAGTTGGAGTAACTGCATTTTGTATAAATCTACTACTTAAATAACTTTCTTATTTTTTTTTTTTTATATTCTACTGGTTGTGGATGTACCACATTTGCACAAAGCACAAAAATTTCTATTTAAGTGATGTTTCAGTAAAATTCATTATCTGTCAGTTTAACTGAGTTCTGCTAATGTAATCATTGCATGTGTTCTTTTAAGAGAAATCTATAATTTGCATATTGTGAGCTAACAATTGTTTATTTCCAGAATGACATAAATTATTTGAAAGACCTCATTTCACTCTATCAGTAAACATTTTATTATTTGTGAAAATTAATTAACTAAAATGTCATTCACAATTAAATTTCCACACACTGAAAATAATATTATTATTTGGACCTCTGCAAGCCTTCCTGCACTTCAATGCTGCCTTCCAGCTTCTCAGCCTCCATACAGACAAATAGCCTCACATAACTACTGAAGCTCCAGTTACGCAGTATTTCATTCTTTTGCAGTTACATGGAATTTCTATATTTTTTTTAGTTTGTTTAATTTAAGCAGTATATTTTCCACCTTCATTTGCATTGTAAGGAAATGGAAATCCATCATTCTGGCAGAAACAGCTGTGCCACATATGGCAGCTGAGGAAACTCGGGAAAGGAAAGCAGATAAACTGAAATAAATAATAGCCATAAAATCAAACATGAACCATGGATCTTGCCATTGGTGGGGAGGTTTTTGTGCCTCAGCGATACAGATGGCCGTACCATAGGTGCAACCACAACAGAGGGTTATCTGTTGAGAGGCCAGACAAACATGTGGTTCCTGAAGAGGGGCGGCATCATTTTTGGTAGTTGCAGGGGCAAGACTCTGGATGATTGATTGATTTGGCCTTGTAACACTAACCAAAATGGCCTTGCTGTGCTGGCACTGCGGACAGCTGAAGCAAGGGGAAACTACAGCCATAATTTTTCCCGAGGGCATGCAGCTTTACTGTATGATTAAATGATGATGGCATCCTTTTGGTTAAATATTCCGGAGGTAAAATAGTCCCCCATTCGGATCTCCAGGCGTGGACTACTCATGAGGACATCATTATGAGGAGAAAGAAAACTGACATTCTACGGATCAAAGCGTGAAATGTCAGATCCCTTAACCGGGCAGGTAGGTTAGAAAATTTAAAAAGGGAAATAGATAGGTTAAAGTTAGATATAGTGGGAATTAGTGAAGTTCGGTGGCAGGAGGAACAAGGCTTTTGGTCAGGCGAATACAGGATCATAAATACAAAATCAAATAGGGGTAATGCAGGAGTAGCTTTAATAATGAATAGGAAAATAGGAGTGCAGGTAAGGTACTACAAACAGCATAGTTAACGCATTATTGTGGTCAAGATAGACATGAAGCCCATGCCTACTACAGTAGTACAAGTTTATATGCCAACTAGCTCAGCAGATGATGAAGAAATTGATGAAATGTATGATGAGATAAAAGAAATTATTCAGGTAGTGAAGGGAGACGAAAATCTAATAGTCATTGGTGACTGGAATTCGAGTGTAGGAAAAGGTATGGAAGGAAACATAGTAGGTGAATATGGATTGGGGCTAAGAAATGAAAGAGGAGGCCGTATGGTAGAATTTTGCACAGAGCATAACTTAATCATAGCTAACACATGGTTCAAGAATCATGAAAGAAGGTTGTATACATGGAAGAATTGTAGATTAAACCTGAAGAAACTGCAAAGAGGTAGGAATTTAAGGAGATGGGCTCTGGATAAACTGAAAGAACCAGAGGTTGTACAGAGTTTCAGGGAGAGCATAAGGGAACAATTTACAGGAATGAGGGAAATAAATACAGTAGAAGAAGAATGGGTAGCTCTGAGGGATGAAGTAGTGAAGGCAGCAGAGGATCAAGTAGGTAAAAAGATAAGGACTAGTTGAAATCCTTGGGTAACAGAAGAAATATTGAATTTAATTGATGAAAGGAGAAAATATAAAAATGCAGTAAATGAAGCAGGTAAAAAGGAATACAAACGTCTCAAAAATGAGATCGATAGGAAGTGCAAAATGGCTAAGCAGGGATGGCTGGAGAACAAATGTAAGGATGCAGAGGCTTATCTCACTAGGGGTATGATAGATACTGCCTACAGGAAAATTAAAGAGACCTTTGGAGAAAAGAGAGCCACTTGTATGAATATCAAGAGCTCAGATGGAATCCCAATTCTAAGCAAAGAAGGGAAATCAGAAAGGTGGAAGGAATATATAGCTGGTCTATACAAGGGGGATGTACTTGAGGACAATATTCTAAGCAAAGAAGGGAAAGCAGAAAGGCGGAAGGAGTATCTAGAGGGTCTATACAAGGGCAATGTACTGGAGGCCGATATTATGGAAATGGAAGAGGACGTAGATGAAGATGAAATGGGTGATACAATATTGTGTAAAGAGTTTGACTGAGCACTGAAAGACCTGAGTCAAAACAAGTCCCCGGGAGTAGAAAACATTCCATTAGAGCTACTGATAGCCTTTGGAGAGCCAGTCCTTACAAAACTATACCATCTGGTGAGCAAGATGTATGAGACAGGCGAAATACCCTCAGACTTCAAGAAGAATATAATAATTCCAATCCGAAAGAAAGCAGGTGTTCACAAAAGTGAAAATTACCGAACTATCAGTTTAATAAGTCACAGCTGCAAAATACTCACTTGAATTCTTTACAGACGAATGGAAAAACTGAAAGAAGCCAACCTCGGGGAAGATTACTTTGGATTCCGTAGAAATGTTGGAACATGTATAGCAATACTGACTTTACAACTTATCTTAGAAGAAAGATTAAGGAAAGGCAAACCTAGGTTTTTAGCATTTGTAGACTTAGAAAAAAGGTTTTGACAATGTTGACTGGAATACTCTCTTTCAAATTCTAAAGGTAGCAGGGGTAAAATACAGGGAGCGAAAGGCTATTTTCAATTTGTATAGAAACCAGATGGCAGTTATAAGAGTAGAGGGACATCAAAGGGAAGCAGTGGATGGGAAGGGATTGAGGCAGGGTTGTAGCCTATCGTGTATATTGAGCAAGCAGTAAAGAAAAGTTTTGGTCCTTTTCATTTCTAATTTGATTCGACTGTCTCTCTGTAATCTCACTCCATCTTAAATATGTTCCTTCTTACACTACCTGTAAGATGCTCAGATAATCTGCCCTTCTCCCTCCTGTCCAGGTGCAGGCACTAATTAGCTTATTCCTATCTCCCAACTGGAGCAACAGGCATGGCTTGGATGTAAGTCTTCGTTTCAGTCAAAAGCAATTGCCCTCAGGACTTTGCTTACACAGCTGATAACTGCATTAACTCAGTGCAGGTTGTGTTGTTGCAAAACCTCCGAAACCCCTCACAAATATGTGCTGTTGCTGCTCTTGTTTCATCCAGGTAAGGTTTAATATTCTATGCTGTGTTGATACAACTGTTTAAGTTAAACAAGTCTGTGGCTCAATGTGGACTGTTTCTCTCCATGTTCTGTGTCTTTGTTCATAACCTATTTCCAAATTTTGTTATTTGAAGGAATGTTAAACATTTGTTGCAATTTACAGGTGGATAACATGACTATACAGTTCGCAGTACCAAAAGGCTCAATTGGACTGTTGACTGATGGTGAAAAAAGGAAAGTAAGAGAGGTACAGATACTTTGTTGTAATTCCAAGGTGGTATCATATTGTATCTCAAGTGATCTCTGTCATCCATTGTACAGCAGCATATGATACAACTCAAACAGATGATAAAAGAACATTGTTTCATGTAGTTTACACCACACTGAAAATATATGAAACATGAATTCATAATGCTAAAAGGGTAAGAGTAAGTTCGAGTAGTAATGCTGCTCATAATCAGACATTTTTATTTCTAATGAAACCATTTAGTTTTGTATGCCAACCCAAATTATGTTTAGTATAATTCACAAGAAATCACATTCAAGGAAGTCCTCTATCGTACAGCAGTAAAGATTTGTTGGAAATGATCAAGTTTTTTAAATTACTTTTTTGGTTCTTGAATATTTTTTACTTTTCAGGATATGGTTTTTCAGCTCTACTCCCTTACAGTTTCACCATTACTATACAGTTTAGTTGTATGGGGAACTAATCTTCTAACTTTGTTTGGCCTCGTGTCGTGTTGGGGACTCTCCAGGTACCTGTTCAGTCTGTTATGTGACCACTGTTCTAGATATGTGAAATGTTGCAGGATTAAAGTTAGCTTCTTACTTCTGTAGAGAAAACATAGACAAAGGAGGAGTTGCCAGTTTGTCATAAACTGTTTTGATTTCAAGAATATTGATATTAATAAATTTTGATCAGAGTGGCACTTAGAAGCTTGTGCAAGAAAATTAGTGTTTTACAATAAGTCCTTTATAATAGAGGTATTTACAGATCACCTTCAGGAAATTTTAAACTCTTCTTAAGAATTATGAAAGGTCTATTGTCCCTTCTCACAGTAAAAAAAAATGGATATAGTGATTACTGGTAATATCAATGTAAGTTTATTGAAAAGCTCTTGTCAGAGAACAATTATGGCACTCAGTAACACTATCTTTCAATTTAGTTCCCACTGTGAACTTTGCAGCTAGGATATGTAAATGCTCAAAGATTGCCATTCATAATATCTTTGTATACAAATCAAGGGGAAAAAAGGCATATCACAAAACCAATAGTAAATGGGCTATCTGATCATGACATGCAGCATCTTGTGTTATATTTTGAAACTTCTCAGGATAAAAAAATCTATTAAATCGGAGTACAGGAGGATAATACATAAGTAAAAATTTTTATATTGCTCAAAAACATGAACTGGATATATGCTTACAACACTTCTGACTCAAATGGAAAATACAAAGCATTCACTAATAAAGTTACCTCCACTTTTGAAAATTGTTGTTCTTTAAAGGTAACTCAAATCACACAGAAGTAAAACAATAAACCACGATTACACAAGGAATAAAGATATCATGTGGGACAAAAAGGAGACTGTATCTACCATCTAGGAACAACTCTGATGTTAACACTGTAATGTATTACAAAGAGTACTGCAAAATATTGAAGCAAGTAATCCAGAAATCGAAGCAGGCTTATTATGAGAAAAAGATAATTACATCGAACAACAAACCAAAAACTGTATGGGATATAGTGAAGACAGACCAGTGAGGCCAAAAAGGAAGGGGAACAGATAGCTCTAAAAATAAATGAGACTTCAGTAACAAGTGCATGTAGTGTTGCAAACCTCTTAAACAAGTACTTCATTTCTGTTACAGACAGCTTGGTGTCATCAGGTTCGGTGGGCAGTGCAATTGTGTATCCAAGACAAGTCTTTAAAAATAACTTCACTAAAATATAAATGGTGCTCAGGTCTCCCACAGAAGTAGCATCCATCATAAAGTCCTTCAAATGTAAGTATTATAGTGGGTATGATAATATATCAAAAGAAGTTAATCAGGCCGGCCGCGGTGGCCGTGCGGTTCTAGGCGCTGCAGTCCAGAACCATGGGACTGCTACGGTCACAGGTTCGAATCCTGCCTCGGGCATGGATGTGTGTGATGTCCTTAGGTTAGTTAGATTTAAGTAGTTCTAAGTTCTAGGGGCCTGATGGCCTAAGATGTTAAGTCCCATAGTGCTCAAAGGCATTTGAACCATTTTTTTGAAGTTAATCAAAGAGTGCTCGAGCGAGTTGAGTTCTATCTTAAGTTGTTTCTGTAATCCTCAATCACCTGACTGCAAATAATATACTGTCAAAGTCACAGTGTGTGTTACTTAAATGTTCTGATATAGTGAAAGCTATTAGAGGCTACTGGCATTTTCTTTGACCTGTCAAAATCCTTTGACTATGTGAAGCACACCATTCTCTTAAGTAAGTTACAATATTATGGTGTCACTGGCAGTGCTGTGAAATTGTTAGTCTCTTATCTAACAGGAAAGAAAGGGTGTTGTTGTGAAAAACCTAAGCAGTCAGCCTTCATCTGATTGGGAAGTAATTACACGTGGTGTTAAAGGTTCCATCTTGGGTCCACTGTCTTTTTCTTGTTTACATTAATGACCTCATCTGTTACATTGCCTACTCAGATTTTCACTGACATTGAAAAGTGATAGTGTTGGAGGTACTGCGCCAGGTCTTCGCCAGAAATCGTGGTTCATTAGAAGTTGAGTGATTGGAGATATGTTGTTTCATTTACTTGTTAAATTATACTAGTTTTCTTGGTGAGGTCACCAGCTGCTTTGTTTTGTAATCGTCCCACCATTCTTCTCTGCTTGCCCACCCATGGGAAATTGGTTATTTATGAATTGGGTGGCCCATTTTCCCTTTTGGAGTGGGGGCAACTTAGAGCAATCTGCAGTTCAGGTTGTTCAGTAATCCCCCTGTCAATCTGCCATACGTTAATAGCTGCCTCTGTCATGTTTGTTGGGTTCGGTGTTAATGAATTTATTGCTTAAGGTGTAAAGGCCGAATTCCTGAAATATGTTTTTATCTTGTCTATCATCTTGCGAGGTGGCATATGTGTAATGTAGAGCATGTTGGTACATTTTATGTAAAATTGCATTTCATGGATTTTATTGAAATGGTCAATTAATCATATAAAGTTGCCACCCTTCCACCGTAAGGGTTCTTTTAAAACAAGTTACACTTTTGGTGGCAAATAATTTTTAATGTGAGTGTTTTGTACCATTTACAACCCTCTTACAGGGCGCATAGTTTATGTGTTTGTGTGAGTTGTTAAAAATTTTAATTTAGGGTCATCTGGTGTGTTGCAGATTTGCACCAGTGTAGTCTTTAAGAGGTGTTGTGAGCGGTCGTGTCTACAGCCATGTTAAAAGGGAGTGACAAGGTTCTCAGCCCAAAGGCTCATACCATAAAAAAAAAAAAATTGTTATTTCTGCCTCTGAATAGATTGTAACTTGATATTTAGAGGGTGCTTTCTGATTATAATTTTAAATCTGTTTAAAAAACATGCTTTTAGGAATAAAATTTCCATTTATTGAAAATAAAATTTTTAATTTGTTTTTTCAGTTACCATTGGTAACTACTTTCACGCTCGCATAGTCCAATTATATGTGTTAATGTTCTTCATGAATCACTAGTAAATAAAATAAATTCTTATGGATTTTCTTTGAAAATAAATCAGGTTCAATGGAGGAGGGGATACTGTGGGGAGGGTTGAGATACAGTAAGGTGATGGAAGGCTGACCAGTACGTGGATGAGTTTATAGTTAGCGTATCATTTAGGTAGGTGCAAGCCTGGCGCCAGTCCCAGCGTTTTTTGGCTGCAAGGAAATTACGGGCATGTCTTTGGAGTTTCCGGTGGCATCGGAGTGTATCCCGGTCCTGTGTGTAGAGAAAGGCATGGTGGAGATGATGGGATTCACAAAGGAGGATGGCATGTGGGGGTAAAGTGTGGTGGTGTGCACAAATGGTGGTAGTGGGGATGTGAGCCTCAATGGCCTCAGACAGGGCCTGTTGGAGAAAGGAGGCAGCATGCTGATATCATCCAGATGCTGGATGGTCAGAAGATGGCCACTGACCTGGGTATCTAGGGCTGCCCAGTAGCCATTCCAGTCAGCACGGGAGTAGTTATGGACGAAATTTGGGGGAGGATTGTTGTGAGAAGTGAGGCATGGGTTCTGTCCGTCTCTCACGGTAAGGAGGACACAGAGATGGTCGCTACCAGTGGGGTCTAGTACGTTCGCCATAATGTGTCGAAGGAGGTCACTGGAGGCCAGGACTACATCGTGAGTGGTATTGGAATCAGGGCAGGTGTGGCGGGGGAGTGGAGGAGCTCATCTTGCAGTGAGGCGAGGAACCGATGCCACCATTGTAGCTGTGGATCAGTACGATGGTGGATGTTTAGGTCAGTGGCAATCACATAGGAGGAGAAGGTGTGGTCAATGTGGCAAAGGAAGTCAAACAGGATGAGGGCAGTGGCACAGACATAGATGGTGGTGCTGTTTATGGTAAGGCCAGAGAACAAGAAGCTGAGGATAAGGTGTTCAGTGGGCTCAGGAAGGAGGGTTTGGAGCCCAACAGAGGTCTGGTGAAGGTAGCCGATGGCAACTCCACCATGTGCAATCAGGTGGGGATTATTGGATTGTTGAAGGGGGTATGGTGATGTGCTGATGATACATGGGGGCTGGAGAAATGTTTCATTGAGGAGGGAGGCATCCACAAGGTGGGTTGTAAGGATGTGCATGAAGAGTTGTTTGTTGGTAGGTAGAGAACGGATGTTATTGAACAAGATACGAGGCTGCTGCACCATGGTGGGGTTTAAACTAGGGTGTCGAGATGGGAGAAGGTAAAATGGGCTTGGTTATGGGAGTAGGTGGCGAAGGTGTTAGGGTGAAAGATTGAACGGCAGCTAGGGAGATCTGTTGGATGGTACGGGGGCGTTGAAAATGGCGGATATTTTGTAGGATGATGGTTACGAATCTAACGATGTCCTCGACTGTAGGGAGAGGGCAAAGGCTGTTTCCAGGAGGTGTGGGATCGTAAATAGGTCAGATGGGGACAGTGAGTTAGGGAGATGTGTATGCGTGTGGGGGGGGGGGGATCTGGCCTTACAGTTTTCAATAGTTTCGTTTTCCTTTATTGTAATTTCCATTCACGATTAGGGACAGGCTGGCAGCAGCTTAAGCAGGAAGACATGTATAACAATATAACCAAGGAAACATGGCGGAATATAGAAACAAAAAATCAAAAAACACACACTAGATTAAATGGCACCAGGCAAATTATGGAAACCAGGGGGTGGGGAGGATCTAGCCTGCAGACAGTGTAAAGGATGCAGATATGTTGGAGGAAAAGGAGGAGGTGGGGGAAGGGGATGAGGTCGTACAGGTGGTGTGTGGTGGAAGGAAGGAGGATATGGAGGGTAAGGCACAGCACATGCCATTTGAAGATTTGGAGGGTCTTGTAAAAGCTGATGGGTGTGGAGATCCAGGCAACACTGGCATAACAAAGGATGGGACAGATGAGGGATTTGTAGGTGTGGAGGATGTTGGAAGGATGTAACCCCATGTCCGGCTAGACAGGAGTTTCAGGAGGCAGAGGCATGAATGGGCTTTCTGCTGGATGGTCAAGAGGTGAGGGGTCCAGGCGATGTGAGGGTTGAGGGTGAGGCCTAGGTATCTCAGGGTGGGGGTGAGCTGGATGAGACGACCATAAAGGGTGAGGTAGAAGTCATGGAAGAAGCAGGTGGTGCGATCTATGATGATTGCTTGGGTTTTGGTGTGGTTGAGATGAAGGGACCACTGGTTATACCAAGTGGTGAACAGGTCAAGGTGGTTTTGGAGGGTGTGTTGAGACCATTGAAGGGTAGGATAGAAAGCCAGGAAGGTGGTGTAATCAGCATATTGGAGAAGGTGGACAGGTGGGGAATGCTTGGGCATATCAGCAGTGTACAGGAGAAAGAGGATAGGGGAGAGGATGGACCCTGGGGCACAGCACCAATGGGATGAAAGGTTGGTGTTGTGGAGGATGACATAGGAAGGACAGTGTGAGAGGAAGGAAGTGATCAGATGTACAAAATTGATAGGCAGGGTGTAGGTAGGTGTAGGTGGAGGAGATCGGTATGCCATACATGGCCATAGGAATTTTGGAGGTCGAAGGAAACAAAAATGGTGGAGCAAATGGAGTTAAGCTAGTGGAGATGAAGGTGAACTACGTTAAGGAGTTGGTTTTCTGCTGAGAAGCAGTGTTGGAAGCCACACTGGGTAAGGGGGAGGAGGTGGTGTTGATTAAGGTGCTGACAGATATGATGGGAGAGGATCGATTCGAAGATCTTACTGAAGATGGAGGTGAGGCAGATGGGACGATAGGAAGAGGCAACGGAAGGTGGTTTGTTGGGTTTGAGGAATAAAAGGATGGGGGTAGAGAGGATGACGTTATAGAAATGGGCAAGGACAGTCAAGAAGGAGATGGGGCTTTCTATAAGGTGGCAGTAGATGACACAGTCATGAGACAGTGGGCCTTGTTGCATTTGGACCAGAGAAGTTTAATGTCTTGTGCTGTGATTAGAGTGGAGAGAAACTGATGTCACTACTGAAGGGCGGCAGGGGAGCAGCTATGGATGTTTATGTCGATGGGTATTACAAATGTGCAGAAGGTGTGATCAACGTGGGAATTGTTGGGATGGATGGGGGACAATAGGACAAACAGGGACAGTAACCTCAGGGTGGTATGAGGGGGTTTACCTTTACACATGTGGCAGTAGGTGGGATGGTGGTGTTGCAGGTGTTACGGGAAGGAGGGGTGGCTAGATTGGGGCAGTTTTTAAGAAAGTGGGAGACCTTGCAATGGGGACAGCTGGGGACGTGGGGTGTAGGTGGGGGGACGACTGGGAGGCTGTGGCTGACAGGGAGAAGAAGAGGAGAGGAAGGGAGTCAGGGATGTGTGGGGGCCAAACATAATGTGCAGTAGTTTACGGAGGAGATCTGTGTGAAAGAAGGGGTCTCGATGAGGACTGAGTCCCTGCAAGGAATCGAAAAATGGTTCAAATAGCTCTGAACACTATGGGACTTAACATCTGTGGTCATCAGTTCCCTACAACCGGTGGTCCCGGTCGCCTACAATGGACTGGATGGCAGAGCGGTGACCTCCCCAGCTGTCTGGATGCTAGGAAATGGCTGTAAAAGCATCAGAAACGCCAAAGAAACATTATAATTCGTGCCGGTACAATGTGGCTTGGTGATATCAACGACCTTCCCCGAGTCCTCGCTGACTCGTAGCGATGACACCAGATCCGGGCCGCACCAGTCTTGTTAGCGCAGCGCTGCATGCAGTGACGTAGCGGAGGAATGTCCTCACTTCGGCGGCGCGTGGTTGCCGGCGCCCCTCTGGTCAGCCAGCTCGCGGCAGACAGCAGGCTGCTGCATGTAGAGGCTCCGGGTTGGAGTCCCCGGCGGTGTCGGCACCAGAAGCGTTCTCGTAGTGCAGAGTGTACTCTATCCCACCCCATCTCCTTCCCTGTTCCTCCTGGGGGCTCGTCCGCGGTGGACGGGCGGAACAGGCTGCAGTCCCCCAGCGTCGTTGGCTCACCCGGTTGTGATGGCGGATGCACAGGGCCTAGGCCCCGCACGATCTCGATGACGGTTCACTGATGTGGTCAGCATTGGCGGCGAGCGAGTCTGCCGCGATGTCTGCTAACCCTGGGTCGATGACTGACAGCGGCAGCAGAGATGACCAGAGCTGGTACTGTCCCCTCACGTCTGCTGCCGGATGGGCCGCCCTTACTGCAACATCTCCTTAATAAAGATTAACATGTCGATCACCGACGTGAGCGTTATGCAGCGACTCAGTACACATCTAACTGCAAGTCTAACTGCGAGTGCGAGTGCCCTGTTGCTATCAAAGCTGGCGTATTTAAAGGAAGCACGAGAGACGTCCTGACGTCATGCTCGTTTGTAATGACCACATTTGTTCCACTTATAGTGCTGACGTATCTGTCGTACTCGCCCCTTAGGTGTTCTTGCCACAGAGTTAGGCCTACGTGTTGTTTCGACAGACTTACGCGAAGTTGTGAAATGCAGTACAGCTGACGCTATACCTCTGTCTTGCACTCTACGAAAGTCTCCGTCTAACACAAACCCACGTGCAAAGCAATTCTCTCTCGCCTGTTGTGTGGAACCAGGACATTGCCCCTGCATGACGACACATTCCATACATATCCAATCCTCTTACTTCTTCGCAAACCTACTGCCTCTGGCTTTCGGCATAGGCAACGAAACCTTGACAATATTCCACATCTCCAACTCTTTATTATTCCGTGACACTACAGAACTACTTAAACCTAACTAATCTAAGGACATCACACACATCTATGCCCGAGACAGGATTCGAACCTGCGACAGTAACAGTTGCGCAGTTCCAGACTGAATCGCGCAGTACCAGTCAGTCACAGTGGCCGGCTGCAAGAAATCAGCTAAGAGATGCGAGCACCAGTGTCTGGGGTGGACAGGACGAAGGTTTGGAGGGTGGGGTGTGGGGTACGGTTGTCAGGAGGAGTGGTAGTGCCCATGGAGTCAATGGGGGAGGGGGAGGAGGTGGTGCCTTTTTGCTGGAGGGGTAGAGTCGGCAATGACGTGTTTGTGGGTTTTTTTGGAGACCGTAGGCTGGGAGGAGGAGAGAGGGAGGTGGCGAGTGGCAGATCCTGTAGGTGTGGTGGACATGGTGGGAGAAGCAGCTGGTTCAGTGGCGGTGATTGTCGCATGGCATGGCGTGGTGAATGCGGTGGATGCAGATGATGAAGTGACAGGGGGGTGAGAGAGAGCAAAGGGAGCAAACCGACAACCTGAGAGGTGGCAGCGGAGGCGGCAGCAGATGTGTACTTGAAGGTGGGGGCAGGAGCTGTTGTTGGGGGAGGGGAAACGAGGTATAAGGAGGGAGGCGAGAAGCAGCACTCCAGGAAGGGACAGTGGAAGAGGGGTAGGGGGACGTGTAGATGACAGTGGAGGGGGGAAGGTTTATGATGGACGGATGGCGACGGACAGACGGACAGCAGGCAGCGTCGACGATGGACAATGGATGGACAAATGAACAGAGGGACGGACAGCTGGACAGCAGTTAGCATAGGCGATGGATGTCGGTGAACGGGCAGGTGGGCAGGCTGTCTGCCTGACATCCAGGGCCGCACTGACACCTCTCCCCCCCCCCCACTTGCTCCTAGCTTCCAGTACTTGGGGGCCACACCACCATCCTATGTCAACACCCCCATCGTCACACAAGACATCGTCACCACACTACACACCAATCGTAACATGGCTCCCGGGCACGACTGTATTACATACTGCCAACTCAAAGAAGCCCCCCTCTCCTTCCTTACAGTCCTAACCACCCTCTATAATGTTATCCTCTCCACCGGCTTGTACCCTGACATTTGGAAGTCTTCCCGGATCCTTAATGTTTCTCAAACCTGCCAAACTCCATTCCAATTCCTCCTCCTAGCGCCCTATGGGTCTCACGTCGGTTTTCAGCAAGGTCCTGGAGTACATCATTACCTGCCGCATTCACCACCACTTCCACCAGCACTGTCTCCTTCCCTTGACCCAATGTCGCTTCCAACCTACCTTCTCTGTTGACGATCTCCTCCTCCACCTGACACACCTCCTTTCCACTCATCTGAATTCCCATTGCTCCACCATCTTTGTGTCCCTTTACCTAGAACGTGCCTATAACCATGTATGGCATTCCAGGCTCCTCTTCGAACTCCAGACTTACACCTTCCCCATCAACTGTGTTCGCGTGATAGCCTAGTTCTGCTCTCACTGCCCCTCCTATGTTACCATCCGCAACTCCAATTCTTACACCTTCTACTCCTCCACAGGCATGCCCCAAGGCTCCATCCTTTCCCCTCTCCTCCACTTGTTATACACGGCGGACATGCCGCAGCCTCCACCACCTGCCCATCTCTTGTAAAATGCCGATGACACTGCCTTCCTTGCTCTTGCCGCTCCCTCCAACACTCCCAGCCCCTCCTCCAGTCCCACCTTGACTTGTTCACCACATGGTGCAACCAATGGCTCCTTAAGATCAATCCCTCCAAGACCCAGGTAATCATCGTAGGCCACACCACCCCCTCCTTCCGCCTCCTAGATTTCCAGCTTTCCATCACTGGTTGCCCCATTGCCTATCCTACATACCTATAAGTCGCTCATCTGCGCCCTCCTATGTTATGCCCACCCCACGATCTCCACCTCCCCCACCTATTACAAATCCCTCCAATTCATTGAGCGCCATGCACTCCACCTCACTTATTGCATCTGTCTCTTGTCCCCCATGCGGATCGTTTATGATCTGATTCCTTTCCCCCATCTTTCCTGTTCCTAGAATGGATACGGATCCTATAAGTCTACCACAAACTGGATCCCCCCCATCCTTTGGTTTCTCCCATCCTCTCCCACCTTAGCCCACTGCCACACCTGCACCACAGTGTACCGCCTGGTCTCCATGTCCACACGCTCCATACCCTCGCCCAAGGTGGCTTCCGCCAACTCCCCCTTCTGGATGATGCCCTCATGTCTTCCATCTACCCCTCCTACCAGATCTAATCCCTACTTTTTCCCTCTCCTCGGGGCTCCCACCCTCTCCCCCTTCCCATCTTCTTCCTTTTCCCATGCCAAACACCTTCTTTTCCTTTTAACCTGCCCCCTCCTTTCGTTCTCCCCTCCTTTGTCCCCTCTAACCCCTCCTTGTTTCGTCCTAACATCTCTACCCCCTTCTCTTCCCCTCTCATCCCTTCACCCAGTGGTAGGTCGCCTTCGGTGCAGTGATATTTATCGTTTTTGTTATGGTGTCAGCATTACTCTAGTGCCATGTGCAGTGTCGCCAGAATCACTCATTTGTGTTCACACTGTGGTATTTCTTTATTTTTGTGTCAAATTACAGTGTTCATTCTCCACATGTGTGTGTGGCTCCCGTCTATGTTGTTTTTTTTTTTTTTTTTTCTTTATTGTTATTTTCAAACCCGTACAAACAGGCAGGCTGTCAGCAGCATGGTACGCCGCTCTTCAGCCGTAGAGGAGATAAAGATAGAACAGAAAGAATACACAAATGTGACATAACGGTGGGTAATAAAACAGTAGACACATAAAGACAAACACGGAGCCGTTCACACTTGACGAAAATTCACTACAAACTGTTGTCACGACGCACTAACACTGAAGATGGCGATGGCACAGGTGAACGATGGAGTATGACGGGAACACTGAACACGAAACACGACGGCACTCACGAGACACTGATGGCGACGATCTCCGGCGCGCGAATGTCCACTCAGCGTGTACGAGTCCGGGGACCTGCCAAGAGAGGAGGTGGAGGAGGAGGAAGGGGAAATGGGAGAGGGGAGAGCAGAGATGCCATGGGCAAAGGAGAGAGGGGGAGGGAGCTAGGGGGAGTGAAGCCCGGAGGAGAGGGTAGGAGGGAGGGGGGAAAGGAAAGAGAAGGGAAGGGAAAAGGGGGGGAGGGAGGGTGCCTGAAGGAAAGGACACAGGAGGGGGGGAGGATCAAAGTTGATAGGAGGGGTAGATGCAGGGGAGGAGGACATCATCAGGGAGGGGGAGCTGGCGGAAGCCACCGTGGGAGAGGGTAAGGAGGGTGGAGAGATGGAGACCGGGTGGGACATGGGAGTACAGGCGCGGCAGCGGGCGGGGGTGGGAGAGGACCGGGGAGACGAGCGGGTGAGGTGGATCGAGTTTACGGGAGGTGTAGAGGATTCGTATCCTTTCGAGGAAGAGGAGGAGGTAGGGGAAGGGGATAAGGTCATACAGGATCCGCGTGGGGGAAGGGAGACGGATGCGATAGGCAAGGCGGAGAGCATGGCGTTCAAGGATTTGGAGGGATTTATAAAAGGAAGGGGGGGCGGAGATCCAGGCTGGATGGGCGTAACAGAGGATAGGGCGGATAAGGGACTTATAGGTGTGGAGGATGGTGGAGGGGTCCAGACCCCACGTCCGGCCGGAAAGGAGTTTGAGGAGACGGAGTCGGGAACGTGCCTTGGCTTGGATTGTCTGGAGATGGGGAGTCCAGGAGAGGCGACGGTCGAGGGTGACGCCAAGGTACTTAAGGGTGGGGGTGAGAGCGATGGGACGGCCATAAACGGTGAGATAGAAATCAAGGAGGCGGAAGGAGGGAGTGGTTTTGCCTACAATGATCGCCTGGGTTTTGGAAGGATTGACCTTGAGCAACCACTGGTTGCACCAAGCGGTGAACCGGTCAAGATGGGATTGGAGAAGGCGTTGAGAGCGTTGCAGGGTGGGGGCAAGGGCAAGGAAGGCGGTGTCATCGGCAAACTGGAGAAGGTGGACGGGGGGTGACGGCGGCGGCATATCCGCCGTGTACAAAAGGTACAGAAGGGGGGAGAGGACGGAGCCTTGGGGCACACCGGCGGAGGGGAAAAAGGTGTAGGAATCGGTATTATGGATGGTGACATGGGAAGGACGGCGGGAGAGAAAGGAACCGATCAGACGAACGTAGTTAATGGGAAGGGCGAAGGTTTGGAGCTTGAAGAGGAGACCGGAATGCCATACGCGGTCATATGCGCGTTCGAGGTCAAGAGAGAGGAAGATTGCGGAGCGACGGGAATTGAGCTGTTCGGAAAGGAGATGAGTGAGGTGAAGGAGAAGATCGTCGGAAGAGAAGGACGGCCGAAAGCCACACTGGGTAACGGGGAGGAGGCGATGCTGGCGGAGATGCTGGTGGACGCGGCGGGTGAGGATAGATTCCAGGACCTTGCTGAAGACCGAGGTAAGGCTGATGGGACGGTAGGAGGAGACGGCGGACGGCGGTTTGCCAGGTTTGAGGAACATGAGGATACGGGAGGTTTTCCACAGGTCGGGGTAGTAACCGGTGGACAGGACTACATTGTAGAGCCTGGCCAGGGTGGAGAGAAAAGAGACAGGAGCTTCACGAAGGTGACGGTAGGTAACACGATCGTGACCAGGAGCGGTGTTGCGTTTGGTGCGGAGTGTATTGATGAGATCCTGTGTGGTGATGGGGGCATTAAGGTCCGTGTGTGGAATGTTGTCCAAGTACTGGAAACCAGGAGCGAGGGGAGGGACAGAGGTGTCAGTTCGATCGCGGATATCTGGGAAGAGGGAGTAATCGAACTGGGGATCATCAGGGATGGAAAACACATCGGATAGGTAGGAGGCAAAGTGATTGGCCTTACTAAGGGCGTCAGGGAAGGGGTGATCATCGTGGAGAAGAGGATAGTAGGGGGAGGGTTTAGTTCCGGTAAGGCGACGGAAGGCGGTCCAGAACTTGGACGAGTTTATAGGGAGGGTAGCATTTAAACGGGTGCATGTCTGTCGCCAGTCCCGGCGTTTCTTGGCCGCGAGCAAATTTCGAATGTGTCGCTGTAGTTGCCGGTGGCGTCGTAGGGTGTCCGGGTCACGCGTGCGGAGGAAGGCACGGTAGAGACGACGGGATTCACGGAGGAGGAGGACGGCCTGTGGTGGTAAGGTAGGACGGTGGGGGTGGATGGCAACAGTAGGGACGTGGGCCTCCACGACCTCAGACAAGGTCTGCTGGAGAAAGGAGGCGGCATGGGTGACATCATCGGGACGGCGGTAGGCGAGAGGGTGGCTATCGACCTGAGTGGAGAGGGTATCCCGGTAGGCATTCCAGTTGGCACGGGAATAGTCATGGATGTACTTAGGGGGAGGGTCATGACGAGGGTCGGGGCGGGGGCGACGGCCGTCTGAAACGGTGAGGAGGACAGGGAGATGGTCGCTACCAATAGGCTCCAGGACATCCACCGCAATGCGACCAAGGAGGGTGGGGGAGGAGAGGATAACATCGGGAGTGGAGTTGGATTCGGGACGGGTGTGCTGGGGGATGGGGATGAGGTCGCCTTGAAGGGAGGAGAGGAACCGATGCCACCGCCGTAACTGGGCAGCGGAGCGACTATGGATGTTGAGGTCGGCAGCGATCACATAGGAGGAGAAGGTACGGTCGATGTGGGAGAGGAAGTCGAAAGGAAGAGGGGCGTTGGGGCGGACATAGATGGTGGCACAGGTAATGGTAAGGCCGGGGAAGAAGAGACTAAGGATCAGGTGTTCGGTGGGGTCGGGAAGGAGAGGCTGGAGCCGAACGGGGATCTGGCGGTGGTGGCCAATGGCAACTCCGCCACGCGCAACTGGGAGGGGATTATCGGAGCGGTGGAGGAGATAGGGGGAGGTGTGGATGGAGTGGTGGGGTTGGAGGAAGGTTTCATTGAGGAGGAAGGCATCCACACGGTGGGTAGCAAGGGTGTGTAGGAAGAGGTTCTTGTTGGCGGGAAGGGAGCGGATATTGTTGAAAAGGATACGATGCTGTCGCGCCATGATAAGGAGGGAGAAGGTGAAATGGGCCTGGTTATTGGAAAAGGTGGCGTACATTGTAAGGTGGAATATGGAACGGGCGGCGAGGGAGATCTGTTGTAAGGTGTGGGGGCGCTGAAAGGGATGGACGTTTTGGAGGACAATGGTGAGGAACCTGATGATGTCCTCAGCAGTGGGGGGGGGACGAAGGGAATTGCCAGGAGGGGTGGGGGCGTCCAGGGGACGGACAGGTACGGTGAGTTCAGGAGCGGTGGGAGGGGGTCGGGCTTTACACTTTTGGGAGTAGGTGGGGTGGGGGAGGCTGCAGGTATTACAGGAGGGAGGGGATTGGAGGTTGGGGCACTGCCGGAGGAAGTGCGCTTGCCGACAATGCGGGCAGGTGGGGGCCTCGCGGCACTCTGCTGTTGGATGTGCATTGTAGCGCAGACATCTCTGGCAGCGCAGGGATTGAGGGGGGGAACGGGAGGGGTCGACCTTGAACCGCTGATTGAAGAGGAGGGCACCCTCCTTCAGGAGACGGTCAATGGAGGGGGCGTCCTCAGAGAAAACCCGCATAAGGCGGGTGGGGCCGGTCGCGTTGAAAATGCGGCGGACTGCCCGCACCTCCAGGGTGGGATGGGCCTTCAGCTCCGCCAGCACCTCCTCCTCCGTGATCGACGGGCTAAGCCGAGTGATCACGGCGGTGAGGGTCGGCGGGCGACGCGGGGGTTGGGGTTGGCGGGTAGGAGATGGGGAGGGAGCAGGGGTGAGGGTGGCGTGAGGACCAAAACGGGTGATGGGGAGGCGGGAGAGGATGTCAGTATGGAGGGTTGGGCTGGGGGAGGAGATAAGAACAGAATCCCGTCTGGGAGTAAGGAGAGAGATGGGGGCGCCAGGGAAATGTTGGCGGAGGAGGAGGGAGAGATTCCGGGCCTCGAGGAAGGAAGGATCGGGACGGGACAGGAGATATTTGTAGAGACCGGGTGGGGAGGAGGAGGAGGAGGGAGCGGGGCCTGGTGGGGAGACGTCCATGGCATTTTGGGGTGGGGATGGGGGGCGGGGTGGAGCCTTTTTAGGAGCAGAGGAAGTGGAGGCGCCACTAGGGCGTTTGACAGCGGCAGATGGGCGGGTGGTGACAGGAGGGACGGGAACGATGGGGAGGTGGTGGGAAGGGACAGGTCCCGGCACGGACGCAGCAGTCGGCGCCGGAGATAGTGACTGTGACGGTGCAGGCGAATGTGATGGTGATGGTGACGATGATGACGGAGGTGGCGGTGATGGCGATGGCGACGGGGAGAGCTGGGCATGGGCAGTGGCCCGACGGGCCACCACCCTAGCCGGAGCTGCAGTGACAGGCTGGGGGAGTGGGGGGAAAGGATCAGAACGAGAGGAAGAGGCGGGAGAGGGGGCGACAAAGAGCGAGGGCGAAGGGATAGAGAGGAGGGGAGGGATGGAAGGAGGGGGGTGGGACTGGGCACACCAAGTGATAGTGGTGGAGGCGGCGGAAGGGGACGTATACACGATGGCGGTGGTGGTAGTAGTGACGGTGGTGGTGGGGGCGGACATGACGACAAGAAGAAGAAGAAAGAAAAACACAGCACTAAAAGGACAGGACACACACTGGGAGACGACGGACGGCGACGGCGACGGCGACGGCGACGGCGACGGCGACGGCGAGCCGGCGACGGCGAGAGGCAGGGACGCTGCTGCCGCGGACGGGGCCGGGGCGGCGGCGGCGGCGGCGGCGGCGGCTGCGGCTGCTGCTGCTGCTGCTGCCGCTGCCGCTGCTGCTGCTGGCTGGCTGGACTGCTGCTGGCTGGACTGCTGCTGGCTGGACTGCTGCTGGCTGGACTGCTGCTGCCACCGGAGGGCGGGCTGGCTGGCTGGCTGGCTGGCTGGCTGGCTGGCTGGCTGGCTGGCTGCGGGACCACTGCTGCAGGCCGGGACCGGGAACTGCTGCTGCTGCTGCTGCTGCTGCTTGGCTGGCTGGCTGGCTGGCTGGCTGGCTGGCTGGCTGGCTGGCACCTGTAACCCCTAGCACTTCGATTAGCGCGAAAATGGCACTATCGAAGGGCGGTAACCTTGCGGTGTACCGCCGGAGATGTCTATGTTGTTTTTAAATCTACCATTTATACTCATCTATTTTTGTTCTCGTTTCTTCATCACTTTATACCATTCTATGTTATGTGTTCTTTTCTCATTTGACTATGATTTTTCTGTAACTCTCTTGGCTGAAAAGCGGCGTATTGTGCCACTGTCAAGCGACCCCATTTTGGGGAGTGAAATATCAATAAAGAAAAAAACCATAAAAAACTTCGGGCTGGTATGGAAAATCGGGCCATGCGGCTGTCGCTTGGCGCCACTAACAGATGACAGGGCAGTAGCCGCACTTGACTTTGCTGCAGTGTCGGTCCGTTTCCCCACAGTATTTGACGCTAGTTTCTAAGAAAGAGCGAGTCAAATGTGTGAATTTGTGTCTACAATGTGTTCGCCAGATAAAACAACTGACTAGGGACGTACCTATTAAGGTCGTTTCCCAGCAACAGCGGCGACAAATGCTTTCCGCGGTGACGCGGCTGTTTGAGGAATTGGCAGTCCCAGCTAGAAGCGGCAGACGCTAGCAACAGAGAATGACTGTGCAGGTGGGGACCCACTCAGACGCGTGATGAATTTCATTAACTATACCACGAACCTACGCGAAAGAAAGACAGAGTTGCGTGAAGACATACGAAGTTTTCATTTTCTTTGCAAAATATTCTTCCACATCTTTCATTATTCATGTTTTCTTACTTCATCATAAAGAGACTGGACGAATTACTGTTCATGACTGTCCCCTGTCTCATTATGTAGTGGACAATATTTAGGAAACCGATCACCCCAGAACTAAAACTTGCTGTGACTCTCATAACAACTTTTAGTATTGACACTTGCAGTACCGAAGTGCAGTTTACCATAATTATTGCACATCACCTCTTGTGGAGTAATATCTATAACCGAAAATGTGTGGCAGTTGATCCTTACTGTATATGAAGAAGATATGTGTTAACCCCTTTGTTATTGAAACAATCAGTGAAGCAGTATCACAATACTTGGCTCCATCGCTAACCTGCCCTTAACTTTATATGAAAAATAAACATAAATCCAAAATCCACCCACCACAGTGGTACAAGTGAACATGCCTGTCAACACCACAGATGAACAGATTGAATCACTGTACGATGAGATAACAGTACTTATTCAGATAGTTAACAGGTCTTTGAGGAAGAGGCGGAGGGGAGGAGTGTGTTCCACACCTGTTTCCAGCTTCATGGTGGTGACAAAACCTGCCAGGTTATGTTGTGGCACAAGTACTATAAACTGGACAACATTTTGCTTGTCCTGCTCATCTGACTTGCTTTCTTCTCTACGCCATAAACATGGACCAGTAGTCTGGTATTCTGCGCCGCAAATTTAGGTGTGTCCTGTATCTTGACGGAGAACTCGATAGCATGAAAGTTATAACAATTACGAAAATCGAAGTACCTACCATATCGAGATGAACGCTGTGGTTTTTCCTCATAATTTTCTCACGAGCCTGGACTGACCATACAAAACAAGCCTTATGCTTTTCATTTTGAACATTAATGCATGGTGCTATATAGCTAGGCCCTGCATTTACCGGATCGTAGACGGATATGCAGTGGTACGACGAAAAAAATATATGGTCTGGTTACAATGGCGTTCCTGCCGCTGCCGCTGCTGTTGCTGGCTTTCAAGAGCCCGGTTGTCAATTATGCGGTGGACATATACTGAAAGAAAACGAAATTCTTAATGAAAAGAAAAGAAGTAACGCTTAATCGATCTCTGAAATCGCCTACAACAACAATATACACTGAATCGCCAAAGAAACTAATACGGGTATTGCGTATTGAAATACAGAGATAATTAAGGAAGAATAAGGCGATGCAGTTGGCGACGCCTATATAAGACAACAAGTGGCTGGCGCAGTTGTTAGATCAGTTACTGCCGCTACAGTGGCAGGTTATCAAGATTTCAGTGCATTTGGGCGTGGTGTTACAGACGGTGCTCGAGGGATGCGATACAGAATCTTCGAGATAGCAATGAAATCGGGACTATCCCATAGGGGTATTTCAGAGTGTATCGTGAATATCAGGAATCGGTAAAACATCAAATCTCCGATATCGATGGGGCCGGAAAAAAATCCTGTAAGAATGGGATCAACTAAGACTCATGAGAATCGTCTAATGGGACATAAATGCAATCCTTTCGCAAGTTGCTTCAGAATTGAATGCTGTGCCATCAAAAAGGGTCAGCATGTGAACCATTGTACGGAACATCATCGATACACTCTTTTGGAGGTGAAGTCCACTGGTGTACAGTTGATGACTGCCAACACAAAGCATTACACCTCGTCTGGGCCCATCAACACTCACAGTGTACTGTTGATGACTTAAAAAATGTTGGCTGGTTGGATGCATCTCGTTTAAAATTGTATTGAGGGGACGGACATGTACAGGTACGGAGACAACCTCATGAACTCTGTTATGGTGTGGGGCTTGTGCAGTTGGAGTGATTTGGGAGCCGTGATAAGTCTAGATACGACTCTGACAGGTGACACGTACATAATGATCCTGTCTTAATACCTGCATGCATTCACGTCCATTTGCATTCCGTCAGACTTGGGCAATTCCAGCAGGACAATGCGACAGCCCACACATCCAGAATTGCTACAGAGTGGCTCCAGCAACGTTAGTTTAAACACTTCCACTGGCCACCAAATTCCCCAGACATTATTGAGCATAACAGGCATGGCTTGAAACGTGATGTTCGGACGAGATCTCCACAAAAGATTGCTTTTATTTAACTCGAAGAATAAACAACTTCTTTCATGCAGATTTTTTAACCTCATGAATTCAGAATCACTACATAATCCTAAATAATTCTTCATTTCCATACTATTATTAAAGACAATTGGTCAGTTGGACGTCACATGGCACAAGCCAGCCGTTCTGCACCCAAGCGTGACATGAGTGTAAATGGGAGAATTATCTAACTCGTAGTTACCTTAGCATATAGAGCGATGTGAAACATACATTTTACAGTCTGAGAGGTGAATAAAGAAAAAAAGGGTGCACAATGAACAACTTATGCAGATTGGTCACAAACTGAAACGAATATAGGAATCGGCAGAAAATACAAAATTATAAACTTTGGTGCCTGATGGATGAACATGTGACGCTGCAGTGCAATATCAACGCGTGACTGGCAAGGCTAGCAAACAGGGGATGTGTCGATACCAAGGTATAAAAGTCTTTGTGAATTTCATTCTATGTACTCAGCTACGCAGTAAGTACGCCTGGCAGGTAGGCATGTGCACAATATACGCAGAAGTTAACATTTGAGAGAGGTCGTGTAGTTGGGTTAAAGAAGGTAGTCAGAGTAATTGGCAGATCACTCAACATCTGAGTGGGATGATGCCACTATTTGCTGATGGTAGCAGGAATGGGTGAAGCATGGAAGAAAAACACCATCAAGAAGGAAGCAGTCAACTTCGAGAGACGACAGAATGTGAGGACTGAGGAAATGTCAGAGAGGCGCTCAGAGCCTACATCAGGGACAAGTACACATTCAGAGGCCAACCTATTGTTCTCTTTTGATTGACAGGTCATTAACCTAATGTTTTGCTAATAGGATTATGACCCCATGAGGATTATCCTTCTCTTCGATTAACAGGCCTTTAACCTAGTGTCCCCACCCATCACCCTACCCTTCCCTCCTCCCACGTCCATCCCCATCCCTCTGTGAACTCCCCTCGCTGATACGAGCACACTTTTGATATCTATTTGAATGATTGATTAATGATATCGATCAACTGATTAATCCCATCTGGGATACCCCTCCCCCACTGTGAAATTCAGTGTATGGAGTATTGTTTAATTATTTGTATTTGTTTATTTATTTACGGACTTTAGTTGGGAAATCGATTGCAGAGTATGGAACATTGTTTAAACAGTTTAGGCAATATAGTTTATTTATTTAAAGAAGTCGGTGGGAAATTGATGGTTTATGGAATATTATGTGAAGAATTTAGACAATGTGTGGAATATTGTTAATTTAAGCAATTTACGAGATATGAATCTCTGAATGAAATTTAGTTTATTTGTTTATGTATAGATTTTGGTGGGAAATCGATTGCAATGTATGGAATGCGTGCAATATTGTTTGTTTGTATAGTTCTTTATTTATATTATTGTTTATTTATGTAATTTATGGCACAGAAGGAAATGTATAGAAAATTTAAACGATTGCAATGCTTTTTCATTCATAATGCACAAGCAAACACATATTTACACTGTCACAGAGTGCTTAAACACATCTGGAAAACTTGCTTCCTTTTCACCACATGTGGAGGCTATCCGGATTTGGGATGCACTAGAGGAATTTAATTCGACTACAGTCCATTATCCTTGTTTTGCTTTTGTTGACTTTCATCTTGTATTTTCCTTTCAAGACACTGTCCATTCCGTTCAACTGCTCTTCCAGGTCCTTTGCTGTCTCTGACAGAATTGCAATGTCATCAGAAACCTTCAAGTTTTTATTTCTTCTCCATGGATTTTAATTCCTAATCCGAATTTTTCTTTTGTTTCCTTACTGCCTGCTCAATATACAGATTGATTAACATTGGGGATAGTCTACAAACCTGTCTCACTCCCTTCTCAACCACTGCTTCCCTTCCAGGCCCCTCAACTGTTAAAACTGCCATCTGGTTTCTGTACGAATTGGAAACAGCCTTAGACTCACTGTATTTGAACTCTACCACCTTCAGAATTTGAAAGAGTGTTTTCCAGTCAACATTGTCAAAAGCTTTCTCTAAGTCTACAAATGCTAGAAACGTAGGTTTGCCTTTCTTTTAATCTATCTTCTAAGATAAGTCATAGGGTCAGTATTGCCTCACGTGATCCAACGTTACTGTGGAATCCAAACTGAACTTCTGCGAGGTCGTCTTCTACCAGATTTTCCATTCACCTGTAAAGAATTCGTGTTAGTATTTTACAGCCATGACTAATTAAATTGATAGTTCGGTAGTTTGGCTTCTACCATATTTTCCATTCATCTGTAAAAAATTCGTTTTAGTATTTTACAGCCATGACTAATTAAATTGATAGTTTGGTAATTTTCACATTTGTCAACACCTGCTTTCTTTGAGATTGGGATTATCATATTCTTCTTGAAGTCTGAGGATATTTCACGTGTCTCATACATCTTGCTCACCAGATGGTAGAGGTTTGTCAGGGCTAGCTCTCCCAAGGCTATCAGTAGTTCTAACGGAATGTTGTCTACTCCAGGGCCTTGTTTCGACTTAGTTCTTTCAGTGCTCTCTCAAACTCTGCACGCAGCATCATATCTCCCATTTGATCTTCCATTTCCATAATATTGTCTTCAAGTACATCGCCCTTATATAGACATACCATATACTCCTTCCACCTTTCTGCTTTCCACTCTTGGCTTTGGATTGGTGTAATGCACGTGCATTCCTCTCACGTGTTTAAGCCAAGTATTACACACATTTAAGCGATCGGGAATGTTCAGTAGCTGCCAGGCTACATGGACAGTCTTAGACATAAAACCTGACCGCCAGCCAGCCACCACAGACACTAAGCCTGAGTTGCTCTCTTAAGGTTCCCAATAGAACCGACCACCCCTGACAACGCTAAGTCCGACGCTCGGCACAATCTGGCAACACAGTAAGATGCGGAAGTGTCACGAGGAAAGGTTGTCTGCTTCCTAGGTGTTCTTGTGAAGTGTGATCCCGTGACCTAGTGGTATTTATAGTGCATTCTAAACTTATTGTCGTGTGTTTGTGTCCAACCATATAAACTTTTTCCCCGACGTATCGGCCCTCATGTAAAGTTATGAGTATGATTGAACCCACCAATAATAAAAAATACTTCAAGAAACAATTCCGCAAGACAGATCGTGGCTACGTCGCAATCAGAACAGCTTGTGCTTGAGCGTTTCCTAGTGCTGTGGCGGCTACCAGCCACTGGCCAGGGGCCCCATTCTGTATTGTTCATACCGATTGGTGTAGTAGATTTGTCTCGGTAGTGACGTCATTTTGGGTTCTTTACCGAAACATCCTATTCAGTAAGCTTCTGAGACCTGTTACCGAATGGACTTCCAACGATTTTACGACAATTGTAACGAAAGGTTTTGGATTTCGGGTGGCCCTGTTGATCGGTGAGCTGTGGTTTATGTATACCTATAATTTGTTATTTTAAACATATTTATCGGTTTTAGCTTTCGATTTAGTGATTGTGTTACTAAAGAATCACCAACGGATACGTCCAGTGTGAAAGTGAGTTCTTAATAGACAATTTTCCTTTGTTAGAAATATGGTTAGGTTAGGTTGTTTCTGTTAATGAGTACATAAAAAAATGTTTTGTGTCATTATTCTCTCAAAATACATGTTATTTTTATGCAAATAAGAGTTTGAAGGTCATTAAATATCAAGACATCGCCTCTGCTTACTTATATTACATGAGTGTGAACTGACGTTACTAGTGACTTCTTGTACTTTTTCCCACAAATGGTTTAGTTAGTAATAATCGAAACGTGTTTATAACTTTGAAGTAACAAGGGAAAGCAATTATTTGAAACCTGATACTGGAAACCTTCCAAACTATCATGTATTTATAACTTACGGAGCACCATTTGGCAACAAAGTCAGCCTACGTTACTATGCACAATAGTACAAGAACTGAGCGCTATGTTTCTGTTGTTTGGCGTGGCCAAGTGGTAGCTGGCACGGTAGATCAGCGTGTTCCGTTAGAGGGTTAGCTACCCTCTGTAACAAAAAAAACTGAGTTAATGGATCAAAAACAAACTGAAATGGATGTCTTTCTACGTCCGCACCGAGCAGATATAACGAACGAAAACGAACGAAATGAGAGTGTATAAAAAAAAATAGTGGTTAGCCCATGGGTATGCTGTATACAAGCATCTGGGTTGGCACATGGATGGGTGAAAAATTTTTTTCCGCTTCATGTATCCAGCACGTTGTGAAACATTGTTATTCGTGTAAGTTAAGATTTTTGAGCAATATTCGTTATTATTTACATGTAAGCGCGCACTTCCTCAGTAATGATTTCGTGATTTGTGTGTGGTTAAAAAACGAAATAAGAAATTGCTGGAGATGAAATTGCTGTGGGTGAAACAACCGACAGTGGCCTTTATATTTTTTCTTGTCAGAAATAATTTTCCATTTTTTTCCCGAATATCCAGCTTGATGGAATGTGGCGTCATGCGTTATGGCAACGGAAGCGCAATTTTCGGTACTTGGAAGAATAGCGCGCCTGTGTCATGTGCTACCAACTTTGTGTCCATGGTGCTGTGTGTGTTGCAGTGTGCATGCGCGGATCTGCAGCTGCTTGCTTTTGATTGGCTTGCGCAACGCGAACCAACAACAGCGTTTCGGTTCTCTAGACCCGAACGTTATCACTACCGAAATGCATACTGAATAATGCAGGGACTCTAATTCGAGTACTAAAGCTTTCGGTGCTCTGGAGTACCGAAACGATCGGCACAATGCCGGAAAGATACAGAATAGGCACCCAGACGCCACCCACTGCATGGAATCCGGCGCCGCCCAGGTGAACGAGGTGCGATACTGTCGTGTATGTATCAACCGTCATTTTAGAATTTGAAGTTCTAGTTATATCTTGCAGTTAAGCATTGGATTTTGCATACTTGAAAATTATGAACTACAGTTAAGCGCTGTAAAATTGGGTCGCAAGTGGAAAAAGGTATAACATCAGCAACACAATATTTGCTTTTTGTATAATAGAGGGCTGAATGCAGAGGAGGCAACTCGAAAAATTTGAACTGTGTCTGGAGCGAGTGCTTTTGGTAAAAATACGCCAGAAAAAGATATTCTTGGTTCAACAAAGATCGTTCTGGCATTAATGATTTTCCACGTTAAGGAAGTCTTGACTACTGTAATAAGTGATGGATTACCATTTAACCGTCATGCGACATTTGCATTCAACAGGCAAGGTTCAGAAGTCTGGTGTAGGAGTACTGAGTGCTCTAATTCGAAACAACAAAAATCAATGCAATGAGTATTATAGCAGTTTGGCTTGAACGTCATCAGGTCGCTCATTGAGCATTCCTATGCATTTCTGTTACTGGTGCCGTGTTATGATGCTTTTATCGTTAACTTTCTAAGAAGAAATGAAAGGCTGAGTCCTACCAAAAGACGTAAACTCGAGCAAAGAGTAGTGTGAACATAATATTTTCCATCTGATAGCTCCAACAGTGTGTTTTGCACTACTACTACAGCTGGAATTTGTTGCCAAGAATTGAGACACCATTCGGTCGCAGTGTCTCTGCGTAATTGATTGATGCATGTGTTGTTCAACAGACAGCAGTCGTCACTCTCACTGCAATCAGTGACTCTGTGTGTCTGTGTGTTTGTGTGTGTGTGTTTTCATGTTCGCGCCTGATCTGAATCAATACCATCAACATAAGAGAGAGACAAGCAACAATAAATATTGCATCAAATGTAACTGTTAACCATTGTAATGCAGTGGCTAGTTACTACAAATTGAATTTTTACCCAACACACGTCTTGCAAATTACGGTAAGCAAGTAAGATGTATAAACTCCATTATATCGTTGCCAGAGACAGTGCGCTCTTGTTGTCGCGACCTGCGACAAGTGCAACGATTAGCAATGCCCAATGCCGTCACGATTTGTTTATGTTGGCTGAGCGTGGACGCTGCTGCAGACGCTTCTCCATAAACAGAAGGAAATAAACATGGCTCTGACTGCAGTGAGCGGACATCACTGCCTGCATTTTCTTATAGCAACAAAAGTTGCATGGAGCAATTAGACCTGGTATCACGTCATTAGTCATCATGTTATTAACCAGTGATGAAATTTCCACGCTCTTTGAATCCCAAAAGTCGGAACCTTCTCACAAAGTAATGTGAGATGATATCAAAATTTATCCAACACACAAAAATTTACTGCAGAGCTTTCATGCATGCAGTAGTTGCACACAAGGAAATATTATGTCTTGGAAGCGTATACTTCATTTCCTGCTCTCATATCAACGCCCTTGTTTTAGTATGAAGTGAGGAAATAAACACAAAAAGCTGAAGTTTCTGAGAGGCACGTAAGCCATTTTCTCTTCTCATATTATAGGTTTTGTTTTCGTATGAAGTAAAAAAATAAACAGTTTAGGGTTCTGAACTATAATATGACACCAGATCCTTGTCATACGATCTATCGGAAACGCAAAAAGCAGGGAGCTCTCCATTATTTTGTCCAACAGTTTGTTTCCCTTCATGCATTACTACAGCACAGAGATTCTTATTTAAGGACTTGCGGGCATCAAGTTCTTAAGCAGAATGAGCATTAAGTTATTTTGCTAATTACGGTACGAAAAAATGCAACAAAGACGAGTTCTCCTAGAGCAGTGAAGATATTTGCACATGTCTGTATTCAGAAATGACTGCCAGGATCGCACCTACATGGAACCTGGTACCTGAGCGTTACTACTGTGCAACGAGGGACTACCGAAGCAGAAGGACACCAGGTTAGTGATACATAAACCAGAGAAGTAAGGCAGAGTCGCTTCCTTCTCACTACAATGCCACTGTCGAAACTTAAGTAGGTAATTGTGGTTGCAGGAGTTACAATGCGTTCTTCCAGACGTATGTGGAAAAGAACTTGTATTTAGATGATCCCCTGAAAGAAACGGATTTAATATCAATCATTTTGATCAAGTTGCCTCTGAGGGTACAAGGAAAATTTATAGGAATATATAAGTCAGATGTAAAAGCAATTGTGCAAGCGCTGGACCAATTGGATTCATTTTCAGGGAACAATCAGAATCTAGAAGGTTGGAGAAGGAACCCCTGGGAAAATAACGGACCTAATGAAGATAGGATACAAGGAGAACTGACAAACAGACAGATACAATATCCTCAACACACAGATAATGGAATAACTCAGCAGGAGACAATGATAGACAGGACACACACAACTGGTCAAAGGATCAACTGAAAACCTCAGTTGGCTGGGGTGGCCGAGAGGTTCTAGGCGCTACAGTCTGGAACCGAGCGACCGCTTCTGTCGCAGGTTCGAGTCCTGCCTCAGGCATGGATGTGTGTGATGTCCTTAGGTTAGTTAGGTTTAAGCAGTTCTATGTTCTAGGGGACTGATGACCTCAGAAGTTCAGTCCCATAGTGTTCAGAGCCATTTTTTTTTAACCTCAGAGGGCGTAGCGTTCTGTGCAACACAAGGTGTTTAACAAACACCTGGCACTCAAGTTACTGACAATTTTATTTCAAAAAAAGGTTCAAATGGCTCTGAGCACTACGGGACTTAACATATGTGGTCATCAGTCCTTTAGAACTTATAACTACTTAAACCTGACTAACCTAAGGACATCACACACATCCGTGCTCAAGGCAGGATTCGAACCTGCGACTGAAGCGAATATTATTTCAGTTTCCCTTCATATTGTCAATCTTCATCTTCTTTCAGTCAGAACTATTTACTATCATCTTTAATTCATCATATTGCCAATATTCCCTTGTTTCTGTCAAAATGATGCTGTATCATCAGTCCCTGCTTTATCTTAGAATATAGGAACATGGGAATAGTGAGTAACATTGGTAAGTGAGAAAAAGAGACGGTACAAAAAAGGAAAAGCTATTTATAAAATTGTGCTATCCTGTTGGAAAATGTTTAGCAAAATCTGAAATTATGTGATTATAACATGTTACAACCCTAAAAGACAGTCAGTACAACAAGGAAAAAGCTATGATTAGAGTAAACAAGGTATACAGAGACAAAGAATATTATCCTGTTGGAAACAAATTTAACAAATTCTAAAAAGACACCATGGAGACAGTGAACAAACAACTTAGCGAAAACAGGAAAAATAGATATAAGTGGGTATCATTCTGCAATTGTGCTTAGATAAGAGAACAGTAAAGAGATCGAATGGTAACAAAATTCGAAACATATGTTTAGCCAACTGACAAGGTAAATCGTGACCAAAGGATAAAGAGGTAAGTGCAGCAGAATAAGATGAAGAATTGAAGTTATGTAAGTATGGGAACTGGGTCCAAACCCCATAGAATAAAAGAAAGAAAAGGTATAAGTTAATGAGTGGCCAAGGATGGTATCACTATACATTATGAAGTATAAAGATGATGAGGGTCATACAAAGGTGTCCCCACATCCAACAATGGGTAATGGTAAACCGAGAGGTACCTTGAGTAAAGATAAGAAGTATTGAAATAAGTTAGAGGGAATGCTTTATAGTTGTAATAGTGAGAAGGACGGTATTCGCTGGTGAAAAAGAAACAAAAAATAGTGAACCAGTGATTAATAGGACGGCAATTACTTTGCCGATGATTATGGAACATGTTCTTGTATGTAGTAGAAAATGGGCATTATAAAGTAAGATTAGCCAAATGCGAGTTTTATAAATTTTGATTAACTTGGATGTAGAAATAATTAATATGTAAATGTTTAGATGAGCTAAAAGTAAGGGGCATATGAGTAGAAGTTCCATCTCAGATAAAACAGAAGTGCATCAGAATAAGTATTCAATTTTAATTAAGGTATGTATTATATAGTGTTCATGGTATATTCAGAAATGATTTAAAGCTAAAATGGTGCCACTCTCAAGGCATCAGATAAAGATCGAATCAGATAACGATCAGAAGTAATTTTAAAGATACATACTCACTTCAATGGGACATGTATCTGTATAGCTATATCGTGTTAAGGATAGTGTAATAATAAGAACAGTAGTCGATAAGCAATGATTGTAGAGTATGTGTAAGATGAAGTAATACCAATGATTAAAGATGTAAACCGAGGGCAAGAGACACCCAACCGACAATATTTCAAAATTAAACAGGGTCTTCGAGCATATTGAATTTTGAAAATAAAAGAAGAGGGGGGGGGGGGAATGTGTAATGCACGTGCAATCCCTTCACATGTTTAAGCCAAGTATTACGCTCAGTAGCAGCCAGGTTACATGTCCATTTGAGAATTAAGCGTCAACGAGGAGCATTAGTGATGAAACCATAGGAGGCAATGTTCTGCAACCTTAGTATGGACGAGATCTGTCTATTCGGGAGTAGGATCTTACAATCTGAGACAGTGTTACGAGACAAACTTCGGTCACAATTTCCGCAAACATGACGTCAGATCCGCCTAGCAACAGCGATCTGAACGCCCATTGGCTGAAAGTTTGGATATATATATATATATATATATATATATATATATATATATATATATATATATATACATATATATATATATATATGCGTGTGTGTAGGAAATGAGCGAAGTGTCCTTATAGGCTGAGAGAGAAAGGTGGGGTTTCTCTTGTCCATCGGGAAGAGAGGGCGAGTCAGTAGCGAGGTGCCACTGAAAAAGCACCTTCGAGTAACTGGGGGTGGCTCCAAAAGAACGATGACGAAGAAATGTTCCAGCTGGTAAACATGAGATAGTGAAAGTTAGTTATCAGTGAACGCCACGTGTCGTGGGCAGTGTGTATTACGATTATGGAAAGTTAGAAAAGTGTTAATGTGTTGTAAAGGGTTGAATAACGGCGTAGCCAAGAGCCGCCATATTGGAAATTCGGTGAAGTGTGCTTCAAAGTATTTTCTTTATTAAAATGAGTATAGTACAAAGCGTTGTTGGCATTTAACTACTGGCATCCAGAAACACTCCACTTCAGCAAGATCGCCCCTACATTGAACCTGGTGGCTGAGTGCTAATACTTGGGATGAGGGACTACCGAAGCAGCAAGACACCAGGTTAGTGATACTTATACCAGAGAGGTAAGGCAGAGTCGTCTCCTTCTCGCTACAGTGTCACTAAGGGCATTGTACTGGGTTTCTATCTGAGCTCTTGATATTCAAACAAGTGGTTCTCTTTTCTCCAAAGGTCTCTTTAATTTTACTGTAGGTAGTATCTATTTCACCCCTGGTGATATATGTCTGTACCTCCTTTCTTTTGTCCTCTAGCCATTGCTGCTTAGCCATTTTGCACTTCCTGTGGATCTCATTTTTGGGAAGTTTGTATTACTTTTTGCATGCTTCATTTACTACATTTCTAAATTTTCTTCTTTCATCAATTAAATTCAATATTTCTTCTGTTACCCAAGGATTTCTAATAGCCCTCATCTTTTTACCTACTTGATCCTCCCCTGCCTTCACTATTCCATGTATCAAAGCTACTGATTCTTCTTCTACAGCATTTATTTCCCCAATTCTTGTCAAGTGTTCCCTAATGGTCTCCCTGAAACACTCTACAACCTCTCGTTCTCCCAGTATATCCAGGTACCAAGTTCTTAAATTTCCCACCTTTTTGCACTTTCTTAATTTTTGATCCACAGTTCATAACCAATAGATTGTGGTCGAGTCCATGTGCGGATCTAGTTGGCACATAAACTTGTTCTATTGTGGCAGGTGTCGGCTTCATGTCTATCTTCGTTACAATAAGGTGTTAACTATGCTGTTCACTGTAGCTCACCCGCACTCCTATTTTTTAAATTCATTATTAGACCCTCTCCTGCATTACTCTATTTGTTTTTTTATTTATAACCCTGTATTCACCTGACCAGAAATCTTGTACCTCCTGCCACTGAACTTGACTACTTCCCACTATATGTAACTTTAACCTATCCATTTCCCTTTATAAATTTTCTAACCTGCCTGCCTGATTAAAGGATCTGACATTCCACACTCCCATACATAGAGCAACAATTTTTTTTCTCCTGATTGCGACGCCCTCCTCAGTAGTTCCCACCCAGAGATCCGAATGGCGGCTACTTTACCTCTGGAATATTTTACCCTAGAGGACACCATCATCATTTTACCATACACTGAAACCACACGCCCTCGGGAAAAATTACGACTGTAGTTTCCCCTTGCTTCCAGCCATTCCCAGTACCAGTACTAGAGGTGGCAAAAAATAACGTAACTGATAGAAATAACCAGTTACTGAGAAGTAACGGTTACTGCTATAACCGTTCCTCTGATACAGGCAGTTATTTCAATAACTGTCTAGTGTCAACAGTGCCTCACGCCGTCTGTTGACTAAAGATCATACTATGCTTTCCCGTCAACTCATCAGAGATCAGGCTACGAACGAAAGAGAGGGATACACCATTTGGAAGGCGTTCTATAGGCCATGGGAATAACTGTGAGACTGCGCGCCATCTATTGACAAGAGCTGTGTACTATTTTGTGTGCCTTCGCTACTTTTAGCACAAACAATTAAATAAAGTTAATGTCCGAGCGGTGGCTGATAAGAGCGGCAGTACAGGCATTAACAAGTACGGTTGTTCTCTTGAGCCACCGCCTTATATGTCAATTTAGCGTGGATGGGTAGTATAAAGAGAGTTACCATAAGGAATTCGAGCGACTATGGAAACATCTGTCAGCGATCCATAATTTCCTCGACGTCCGTCTGATCGGCCTCTTTCTCTCCCACCGTCCTTCCTACGTCACCATCCATAACACGGATTCCTACACCATTTTTCTCTCCGCCAGTGTGCTCCAAGGCTCCATCCTCTCCCCCCTTCTGTACCTTTTGTATACGGCGGACATGCCGCCGCCGTCTCCCCCATCCACCTTCTCCAGTTTGCCGATGACACCGCCTTCCTTGCCCTTGAACCCAACCTGCAGCGCTCCCAACACCTTCTCCGATCCCATCTTGACCGGTTCACAGCTTGGTGCAACCAGTGGTTGCTCAAGGTCAATCCCTCCTTTTCCTCAAACGGATACGGGTCCTCTACACTTCCCGTAACCTCGATCCTCCTCACTTGCTTGTCTCTCCCATCCTCTCCCGACCCCGCCCGCTGCCGTGCCGGTATTTCCACTTCCCACAAGCTCTCCATCTCTCCACCCTCCTTACCCTCTCTCAAGGAGGCTTCCACCAGCTCCCCCTCCCAGATGATGCCCCCACCCCTCCATCTACCCCTCCTACCAACATTGATACTCCTCTCCCTCTTCTTGTGTAGGCAAAACCACCCCTTCCTTCCGCCTCCTCGATTTTTATCTAACCATATATCTCTGCTCTCCCCTCTCCCTCTCCCACCTCCCCTCCTCCTCTCTTGGCAGGTCCCCGGATTCGCACACGCAGTGAACATTCGCGCGCTGGATCACATCGCCATCAGTGTCTCGTGTGTTTGCCTTCGTTTTATGTTTAGTGTTCTTTCGCCACCACGCCACCACTGTTCACATGTGCCATTGCAGTCATCCTTGTTATGTGCGCCGTGTCAACTAGTCTTAGTGTTTTTTCTCGTCCAGCGTGACCAGCTTCATGTTTATTATTTTTTGTGTCTACAGTTTTTGCCCATCGTTTTTATTGTATTATCTGTGCCACCTATATGTAATACTTATTGTACGACTCACGGCTGAAGAGCAGCGTAATATGCTGCTGCCTGCCCGCCTTTGTATAAGGTGATCAAAATAACAATAAAAAAATTAAAAAAAATTTCCTAAAGGCTGACTGGAATACCTACCGAGATACCCTCTCACCTACCACAACCCTGATGATATTACCCGTGCTGCCCCCTTTCTCCTGCAGACCTTGTCTGAGGCCGTGGAGGCCCACATAACTTCCGTCGCCATCCACCCCCACCATCCTACTTTACTCCCACAGGCCGTCCTCCTTCTCTGTGAATGCCGCCGTCTCTACTGTGCCTTCCTTCACATGCATGAACTGGACACAGTACGACGCCACTCGCAACTACAACGACACATCAGAAACTTGCTCACAGCTAAGAAACACCGGTACTGGCGACAGACATGCACCCGTTTTAGTGCTACACTTCCTATCAACTCGTCCAAGTACTGGTCAACCTTCCGCTACCTTACCGGATCTAAACCCCCTCCCTACTACTCCTTCATGATGATAACCCCTTCCCTGACAACCTTAGTAAGGCCAATCACTTTGCGTCCTACCGCTCCGATGTCTTTATCATCCCTGACGATCCCCAGTTCGATTACTCCCTCTTCGCAGATGCCCACGATCGAACTCACACCTCTGTCCCTCCCCTAGCCCCTGGTTTCCAGTACTTGGACAACATTGCACACACCAAATTCAATGACCACATCACCACTCAGGATATCATCGCTATCTTCCTCTCCCTTGACTTTGAATGCACCTATGACCAGTTGTGGCATTCCAGTATCCCCGTCAAGCTCCAGACCTTCGCCCTTTCTATTAACTACGTCCGTCTGATCGGGTCCTTTCTTTCCCAACGTCCAACCTACCTCAGCATCCATAACACAGATTCCTACACCTTTTCCCCTCTGCCGGTGTGACCAAAGGTTCCGTCATCTCCCCTCTTCTGTACCTTTTGCATACGGTGGACATGTCGCCGCCTTCACCACAAATCCACCTTCTCCAGTACGCCGATGGCACCGCCTTCCTTGCCCTCGCCCCCACCCTGAAGCGTTCCCAACACCTACTCCAGTCACATCTTGACCGGTTCACCACATGGTGCAACCAGTGGTTGCTTAAGGTCAAACCCTCCAATACCTAGGAGATCATTCTAGGCAAAACCACCCCTTCCTTCTGCCTCCTCGACTTCTATGTCACCATCTATGGCCGCCCTATCGCCCTCACCCCTGCCCTTAAATACCATGGCATCACCCTTGACTGTAGCCTCTTCTGGCCCCCCACCTCCAGACAATCCAAGCCAAGGCACGCTCCCAACTCCGTCTCCTCAAGCTCCTTCCTGGCCGTACATGGGGTTTGGACCCCTTCACAATCCTCCACACCTATAAATCCCTCATATGCCCTATCCTCTGCTACGTCCACCCTGCCTGGATTTCCGATCCTCCTACCTTTACAAATCTCTTCAGATCCTTGAACGCCATGCTCTTCGCCTCGCCTATCACATCCGTCTCCCCTCCCTAACGTGGATCCTGTCCAACCTTATTCCATTCCCCCACCTCCTCCTTTTCCCCGAATGGATACGGGTTCTTCTACACTTCCCGTAACCTCAATCCTCCTCTCCTGCTTGTCTCTCCCATCCTCTCCCAACCCCGCCTGCTGCTGTGCCTGTATTTCCACCTCCCACAGGCTCACTATCTCTCCACTCTCCTTACCCTCTCTCAAGGAGGCTTCCACCAGCTCCCCCTCCCTGATGGTGACCTCCTCCCCTTCATCTACCCCTCCTACCAACATTGATACTCCTCTCCCTCTTCCTGTGTTTGTTCCTATGGGCACCCTCTCTCCCTTCTTTCCCCCTTCCCTCCCTCCTCCTTTTCCCCCCTCCTCCCCAGCTTCCCCTGCGCCCATACCTTCATTCCTCCCACCATCTCCTCTGCCATTGGCATCTTCGCTCTCCCCTCTCCCTCCCCCACCACCTTCTTCCCCTCTCGGCAGGTCCCTGGACTCGCACAAGTTCAGTGGACATTTGCACGCCAGATATCATCGCCATCAGTTTCTTGTGTGTGTGCCATTGTGTATGCGATTTAGTGTTTTTCGCCACCACGTTCCTTCGTTCACTTGTACCGTCTAAGTCATCAGTGTCTGTGCATAGTGCTGACAGTTTCTTGTGTTTTTCGTCGAGTGTGAATGCCTTCGTGTTTTTAATTTTTGTATCTATTTTTTTTAACCACCAATCTGTTACTTTCCTGTCTTCATTGTCTCTTTTATTGTAATGCTTGTGGCTGAAGAACACAGTAGATTTATCCGCTGCAAGCCCACATTTGTATAAGGTCAAAAATAACAATAAAGAAAAAAATTATAATTTCCTCTCGGCCAACTGGAATCCCTACCAGGATACCCTCTCTATCCAAGTCGATAGCCACCCGTTCACCTACCACCACCCTGATGATATTACCTGTGCCGCCTCCTTTCTCCTCCAGACCTTGTCTGAGGTTGTGGAGGCCCAGTCCCTTCCATCGCCATCCACCCCCATTGTCCTACTTTACCATCACTTCCATTTCCGTTAATCACGCCGTCCCTACCGTTCCTTCCTTCACACGTGTGACCCGGACACACTACAACGCCACCGGCAACTACAACGACACATCAGAAACTTGCTCACGGCGAAGAAATGCTGGGACTGGCGACAGACATGCACCCATCTTAATGCTACACTTCCTATCAACTCGTCCAAGTACTGGTCAGCCTTCTGCCGCCTTACCGGATCTAAACCCCCTCCCTACTACCCTCTCCTTCATGATAATCAATCCTTCCAGGACAACCATAGTAAGGCCAATCACTTTGCCTCCTACCTCTCCGATGTCTTTACCATCCCAGATGGTATCCACTTCCATTACTCCCTCTTGCCAGATGTCCGCAGTCGAACTGACACCTCTGCCTCTCCTCTCGCTCCTGGCTTCCAGTTCTTGGACAATATTGCACAGAACGAATGCAATGCCCCATCACTACTCAGGATCTCATCACTGCACTCCGCATGAAACGCAACACCACTCTTGGTTACGATTGTGTCACCTATTGCCAACTTTGTGAACCTCCTGCCTCCTTCCTCTCCACTCTGGCCAGGCTCTACAATGTAGTTCTGCCGCCGACTACTACCCAGACCTGTGGAAAACCTCCCCCATCCTGATGTTCCTTAAACCTGACAAACCACCATCTGCTGTCTCCTCCTACAGTCCCAGCAGCCTTACCTCGGTCTTCAGCAAGGTCCTGGAATCCATCCTCACCTGACTCATCCACCAGCATCTCCGCCAGCACCGCCTCCTTCCCGTTACCCAGTGTGGATTTCGGCCGTCCTTCTCTACCGATGACCTTTTCCTTCACCTCACTCATCTCCTCTCCAAACCTTTGCCCTTAGTCTTAACTACATCCGTCTGATTGGGTCCTTTCTTTCCCAACGTCCTACCTAGGTCACTATCCATAACACGGATTTCTACACCTTTTTCCCCTCCACTGGTGTGCCCCAAGTTTCTGCCTTCTCCTCTCCTCTGTATCTTTAGTATACGGCGGACAATCCGGCACCTTCACCCCCATCCACCTTCTCCAGTACGCCGATGACACCGCCTTCCTTGCCCCCACCCGCACCCTGCAGCGCTCCCAACACCTTCTCCAATCCCATCCTGACCAATTCACCACTTGGTGCTACCAGTGGTTGCTCAAGGTCAATCCGTCCAAGACCCAGGCGATCATTGTAGGCAAATCCACCCCTTCCTTCCGCCTCCTCGACTTCTATGTCACCATCTATGGCCGTCCTATCGCCCTCACCCCCACCCTTAAGTACCTTGGCGTCACCCTTGACCATTGCCTCTCCTGGACCCCCATCTCCAGACAATTCAAGCCAAAGCACGCCCGTGACTCCGTCTCCTCAAGCTCCTTTATGGTCGCACTTGGGGTCTGGACCCCTCCACCATCCTCCACACCTATAAATCCCTCATCCACCCTATCTTCTACTACGCCAACCCTGCCCAGATCTCCGTCCCTCCTACCTTTTTCAAATCCCTTCAAATCCTTGAACGCCATGCTCTCCGCCTCACCTATCACATCTGTTTCCCCTCCCCCACGTGCATCCTGTACGATATTAATCCATTCCCACACCTCCTCCATTTCCTCAAACGGATACAGATCCTCTACACCTCCTGTAATCTAGATCCCCCTCACTCACTTGTCTCTCCCATCCTCTCCCACCGCTGTCCACTGTCGCACCTGTATTGCCACATCCCACCTCCTCTCCATCTCTCCACTCTCCTAACCCTCTCCCAAGGTGGCTTCCACCAGGTGCCCTACCTTGATGATGCCCTCCACCCCTCCATCTACCCCTACTATCAACTTTGATCTTCCTCTTCCACTTCCAGTGTTTTTTCCTCAGGGCACCCTCCCTCCCTTCTGTCCCTCCTCCCTCCCCCAGACATCCCATACCCGAACACCTTCTAATGTTATTTAAAATCCGTCTTGATTCCAAATTTTTTATTCATATGACCGGTTTCGGTTCATTCAGAACCATCTTCAGATCTGTAAAAATAATGTTACTATTTTACTATTTCACGGAAGCAAATCTTTTTCATCCTATCTAATCAACATCAAATGTACCAGAACGTACCTGATATTTCAGTTACAGGAGTAACCCATCCAAATCCAGTACGATCTAAAAAACATAGGGCGATTTATATATTTATGGTGCTGGTGGGAACTTGTTTTCCTCTACGGTCGATCTGCTTCCGCGGTTTCCGCCATTTCGGTGTTGTGCCGCGGTCCGCTCAGACGTCTGATGTCCATCACCGCGGGCAAGAGGGCTGCACAGGAGGGCCCCGTCAACGACGCCAGGCGCTGCACGCGTCTTCCGGCTTCTCCACCGCGCACCATCTCTCATCCCTCGGTCTGATCTCCACACGCAATCTCTTAGTAGGTCGTCATAAGTGCTAAAATAGGCGTTACGATTGAATTCGCTTTGCTCGTTGAGGATTAAATCCGGATCTTTATTTTTGTGGGTGTATATTTGAATTTCTTCCAAAATGTTAAGAAACCGTCCCTTATGAGCTCTATGCAGTATGTCTAACTTGCGTTCAATGTTCGTGACTGAGTGCTTTGTCGCAGCCATATGCGCCCCAAAAGCTGTTTTGTTTTGAGAGTAGGTGTGCTCCCTGAATCTGGTTTCAAAGTTCCTACCAGCCTGCCCTATACATTGTTTACAGCAGTCATTCCATTTGATCTTATATACCCCTGAATCCTGAAATTTATTCCTACTATTACATATTCTATGCCGGAGCTTCAATTTAAACGTGTTATTTGTTGGGAACCATATTTTAACGTCGGATTTACGAAAGCATCTTTCAATTTTATCTGTAATTCTTCCATTGTAAGTGAGAGCTACATTTTTTTTTGTTGTTCCTCTTAACTGCTACTTGACTTCCTTCTATTTGTTCCATTTTCCTCTTCTTTGTCTTCCTATAAATATTCATCACCTGCTTGCACGTATATCCGTTCGCTACGGTCACTTCTTTTAAAATACTTAACTACTTTTCTAATACCTGTTAGCTTAGTGGCAATCTTAGTAGCCTGTATACCATCCAAGTAAAATATGCCCATTTGTATCGCGGTGGAGGTAGAGGTGGAGGTGGAGAGAGGGGGGGATACAGTGATACAGGTGCGGCAAACGGGCGGGGGGTGGAGAGGAAGGAGGAATCCAGTGGGTGGGGGGGATCAAGCCTGCGAACAATGTAAAGGATGCGGAGATGTTGGAGGAACAGGAGGAGGTGGGGGAAGGGGATCAGTTCATACAGGAGCCGTGTGGGGGAAGGAAGGCAGATACGGAAGGATAGGCGGAGTGTATGGCGTTCAAGGATTTGGAGGGCCTTGTAAAAGCGAGTGGGGGCGGAGATCCAGGCAACGCTGGCATAACAGAGGATAGGATGGATGAGGGATTTGTAGGTGTGGAGGGTGGTAGAAGGATGCAATCCCCATGTCCGGCCAGACAGGAGTTTCAGAAGGCGGAGGCGGGATTGGGTTTTCTGTTGGACAGTCTGGAGATGAGGATTCCAGGTGAGGTGTCGGTCGAGAGTGAGGCCAAGGTATTTCAGGGTGGGGGTGAGCTGGATAGGACGACCATAAAGGCTGTGGTAGAAATCATGGAGGCGAAAGGAGCGAGTGGTGTGGCCTATGATGATTGCCTGGGTTTTGGTGGGGTTGAGATGGAGGAACCACTGGTTACGCCAAGTGGTGAACTGGTTAAGGTGGGTTTGGAGGGTACCTTGCGACCGTTCTTTATTGTAATTTTAAGCACCTCATACAAGGCGGGCTGTCAGCAGCATATTACGCCGCTCTTCAGCCTTAAGGGGTACAATAATATGACATAGAGGTGACACAAACAATACAAGAAAAACGGCGGGCAAAGGAATGTAGATACAAAAACAATAAACATGAAGCCGTTCACGCTGGACGAAAAAACACTAACACTTGTTGACACGGAGCACAGAATAAGGACGACTGCGACGGCACACGTGAACAGTTTAGGCGTGCCAACGAAAGAACACTAACCGCAGACGAGGCACCCACACGAGACACTGGTGGCAATGATCTCAGGCATTCGAATGTTCACTGAGTGTGTGCGAGTCTGGGGACCTGCCAAGACGGGAGGAGTGGGGGTGGGAGAGGGAGAGGGGAGAGCAGATGCCCTGGGCAGGGGAGATAGGGGGAAGAGAGGAAGGGGGAGGGGAACTCGGGGGAAGAGTGGTGGAGGCAGGGTACAGGGGAAAAGGAAAGAGAAGGGAGGGAGGGTACCTAAAGGAAAGGACACAGGAAGTTTGGGGGAGGATCAAAGTTGATAGGAGGGGTAGATGGAGGGGAGGAGGACATCATCAGGGTGGGGGAGCTGGCGGAAGCCACCTTGGGAGAGGGTGAGGAGGGTGGAGAGATAGAGACCGGGTGGGACGTGGGAATACAGGTGCAGAAGTGGGCGGGGGCGGAAGAGGATGGGTGAGACAAGCAGATGAGGAGGATCGAGTTTGTGGGAGGTGTACAGGATCCATATCCTTTCAAGGAAGAGTAGGAGGAGGGGGAAGGGGATGAGATCATACAGGATCCACGTGGGGGAGGGGAGACGGATGCAATAGGCGAGGCGGAGAGCATGGCGTTCAAGGATTTGGAGGGATTTATAAAAGGTAGGGGGGGCGGAGATCCAGGCCAGATGGGCGTAACAAAGGATAGGGCGGATGAGGGATTTATAAGTGTGGAGGATGGTGGAGGGGTCCAGACCCCATGTACGGCTGGAAAGGAGCTTGAGGAGACGGACTCGGGAGCGTGCCTCGGCTAGGATTGTCCTGAGATGGGGAGTCCAGGAGAGGCGACGGTCGAGGGTGACGCCAAGGTACTTAAGGGTGGGAGTGAGGGCGATAGGACTGCCATAGATGGTGAGATAGAAATCAAGGAGGCAGAAGGCAGGGGTGGTTTTGCCTACAATGATCGCCTGGGTTTTGGAGGGATTGACGTTGAGCAACCACTGGTTGCACGAAGCAGTGAACTGGTCAAGATGGGATTGGAGAAGGTATTGGGAGCGCTGTAGGTTGGGGGCAAGGGCAAGTAATGCGGTGTAATCGGCAAACTTGAGAAGGTGGACGGGGGGTGACGGCGGCGGCATGTCCGCCGTGTACAATAAGTACAGAAGGGGAGAGAGGACGGAGCCTTAGGGCACACCGGCGGAGGGGAAAAAGGTGTAGGAATCGGTGTTATGGATGGTGACATGGGAAGGACGGCGGGAGAGAAAGGAACCGATCAGACGAACGTAGTTAATGGGAAGGGCGAAGGTTTGGAGCTTGAAGAGGAGACCGGAATGCCATACGCGGTCATATGCGCGTTCGAGGTCAAGAGAGAGGAAGATTGCGGAGCGACGGGAATTGAGCTGTTCGGAAAGGAGATGAGTGAGGTGAAGGAGAAGATCGTCGGAAGAGAAGGACGGCTGAAAGCCACACTGGGTAACGGGGAGGAGGCGGTGCATGCGGAGATGCGGGTGGATGCATTGGGAGAGGATAGATTCCAGGACCTTGCTGAAGACCAAGGTAAGGCTGATGGGACGATAGGAGGAGACGGCGGACAGCGGTTTGCCAGGTTTAAGGAACATGAGGATACGGGAGGTTTTCCACAGGTCGGGGTAGTAACCGGTGGACAGGACTACATTGTAGAGCCTGGCCAGGGTGGAGAGGAAAGAGACAGGAGCTTCACGAAGGTGACGGTAGGTGACACGATTGTGACCAGGAGCGCTGTTGCGTTTTGTGCGGAGTGCAGCAATGAGATCCTGTGCAGTGATAGGGGCATTGAGTTCCGTGTGTGCAATGTTGTCCAAGTACTGGAAACCAGGAGCGAGGGGAGGGACAGAGGTGTCAGTTCGATCGCAGATATCCGGGAAGAGGGAGTAATCGAACTGGGGATCATCAGGGATGGAAAAGACATTGGAGAGGTACGGAGTCAGGGAAGGGGTGATCATCATGGAGAAGAGGAGAGTAGGGGGAGGGTTTAGTTCCTGTAAGGCGGCGGAAGGCTGACCAGAACTTGGACGAGTTGATAGGTAGGGTATCAGTTAAATGGGTGCATGTCTGTCGCCAGTCCCAGCGTTTCTTAGCCGCGAGCAAATTACGAATGTGTCGCTGGAGTTGCCGGTGGGGTCGTAGTGTGTCCAGGTCACGCGTGCGGAGGAAGGCACGGTAGAGACGGGGCGGGATTCACGGAGGAGGAGGATGGCCTGTGGGGGTAAGGTAGGACGGTGGGGGTAGATGGCGACAGTAGGGATGTAGGCCTCCACGGCCTCAGACAAGGTCTGCTGTAGAAAGGAGGTGGCATGGGTGACATCAGCGGGGTGGTGGTAGGTGAAAGGGTGGCTATCGACCTGGGTGGAGAGAGTATCCCGGTAGGCATTCCAGTTGGCAGGGGAATAGTCATGGACGTACTTAGGTGAAGGATCATTACGAGGGTTGGAGCAGGGCCGACGACCGTCTGAAATGGTGAGGAGGACAGGGAGATGGTCGCTAACAATAGGCTGCAGGACATCCACTGTTATGCGGCCAAGGAGGTTGGGGGAGGAGAGGATAACATCGGGAGTGGAGTTGGATTCGGGATGGGTGTGCTGGGGGATGGGAATGAGGTCGACTTGAAGGGAGGAGAGGAACCGATGCCACCGCCATAACTGGGCAGCGGAACGACTATGAATGTTAAGGTCAGCGGCGATCACGTAGGAGGAGAAGGTACGGTCGATGTAGGAGAGGAAGTCGAAGGGAAGAGGGTCGTTGGGGCGGACATAGATGGTGGCGCATGTAATGGTAAGGCCGGGGAAGAAGAGACTAAGGAACAGGTGCTCGGTGGGGTTGGGAAGGAGACGTTGGAGCCGAACGGGGATCTGGCGGTGGTGCCCTGGAGGAGGAGGAGGAGGATATTAGTGTTTAACGTCCCGTCGACAACGAGGTCATTAGAGACGGGGTGGTGCCCGATGGCAACTCCGCCACGCGCAATCGGGAGGGGATTATCAGAGCAGTGGAGGAGGTATGACGAAGTGTGGATGGTGTGATGGGGCTTCAGGAAAGTTTCATTGAGGACGAAGGCATCCACGCAGTGGGTGGCAAGGGTGCACAGGAAGAGGTTTTTGTTGGTGGGAAAGGAGCGGATGTTGTTGAAAAGGATATGGTGCTGCCGCGCCATGACAGGGATTTAAACGAGTGTGTCAAGACGGGAGAAGGTGAAATGGGCCAGGTTCTTGGAGTAGGTGGCGTACATTTAGAGTTGGAAAACGGAACGGGCGGCGAGGGAGATCTGTTGGAGGGTGTGCGGGCGCTGAAAAGGATGAACATTCTGAAGGACAATGGTGAGGAATCTGAAGATGTCCTCAGCGGTAGGGGGTGGGCGAAGGGAGTTACCGGGAGGGGTGGGGGCGTCCAGAGGGCGGACAGGAATGGTGAGTTCAGGAGTGGTAGGAGGGGGCCGGGCCTTACACTTCTGGGAGTAGGTAGGATGAGGGAGGTTACAGGTATTACAGGGGGGGGGGGGGACTGGAGATTGGGGCACTGCCGTAAAAAGTGGGCTTGCCTACAGTGCGGGCAGGTGGGGGCCTCGCGGCACTCAGATGTTGGGTACGCATTATACCGCAAGCACCTTTGGCAGCGGAGGGATTGAGGAGGGGAACGGGAGGGGTCAACCTTATAACGCTGGTTAAAAAGGAGGGCACCCTCCTTCACGAGACGGTCTATTTAGGGGGTGTGCCAGAAAAAACCCGCATAAGGCGGGTGGGTTCGGCAGTGTTGTGGATGCGGCGAGCAGCACGCACCTCCAGATGGGGATGGGCATGAAGCTCCGCCAACACCTCCACCTCTCTGATCACTGGACTGAGCCGAGTGATCACAGTGGTGAGGGTCGGTGGGCGATGCGGGGGTTGGGGTTGGCAGGAGGGAGGTGGGGAAGGAGCAGGGGTGAGGGAGGCATGAGGGCCAAAGCAGGTGACAGGGATGCGGGAAGGAGATCGTTGTCGAGGGTAGGGCTGGGGGAGGAGGTTAGTACCGAATCATGGTGAGGAGTGAGGAGGGAGATTCGGGCACCAGGAAAATTCTGGTGAAGGAAAAGGGTGAGGATCCGGGCTTCAAGGAGGGAGGGATCAGGACGGGAGATGAGGTAGCGGCAGGAGGAGGGGGTAGGGGAAGAGAAGGAGGGGGCAGGGACAAGTGGAGAGACATCCATGGCATCAGGGGTGGGGGAAGGGGGATGAGGCGGAGCCTTTTTGGGAGCAGAAGAGGCAGGGGTGCCACTGGGGCGCTTGACGGCGGTGGAGGAGGTGGGGAGGATGGGAACAACTGGAAGGTGGCGGGTAGTGGCAGGTCCCAGGGCGGGAGTCGGCGTCGGAGATGGTGAGGGCAATGGCGAAGGCGATGGCGAAGATGATGACGAGGACGATGAAGATGAAGGTGAAGAGGAGAGCGGAGCATGGGCCGTAGCCTGCCTGGCGACCACCCTGGCGGGGGCCGCAGAAACGGAAGGAGCAGAGGGAGGGAGTGGAGGGAAGGGATCAGAGGAGGCGTGGAAGGGAGGAGCCGGGGACGGGGCGACAAATAGGGAGGGAGATGAGAGAGTGAGGATTGGGGGGATGGACTGAGGGGGGAGTGAAGCGGCACACCACGTGATGGTGGTGGCAGCAGCAGAGGGGGAGGGGTATATAATGGCAGTGATGGTGGCTGTAGAGGAGGTGGTGGGGCTTGACATTATGATAAGGGGGAAAAAAACACAGTACTAGACAAAGGAGCAAACGAGAGATGGGCAGGGCAACGAGAGACACAGAGGAGAAAGGGACGGAGAATGACGAAGGAGACTGGGGCCTAAGCACCACTCTGCTGCCGCTGGGGAGGGGGGGGGAACCGGCTGGCTGGCTGGCTGGTGGGGACTCCTCTGCTGCTGCTGCTGCTGCTGCTGGTGGTGGATAGTGGGGGCAGCTAGGACTACAGCTGGCCGCTGGCTGCGACCACTGGTGGTGGGGACTGCTGCTGGCTACTGGCTGCAGCTGGCGCAGGCGAGGACCGCTGCTGGCTGCTGGCATAGACCGCTGCTGGCTGCCAGTAGGGACCGCTGCTGGCTGCCAGCGGGGACCTCTGCTGGCGAGGACCGCCACTGGCAGAGACCGCTGCTGGCTGCTGCCTGCTGCGTGCTGGCTGGACTGACGCACGCCGACAGGCTGGCTGACTGGCTGACTGGCTGGCTGGCTGGCTGGCTGGCTGGCTGGCACCTGCAACACCTATCACTTCGATTGGTACCAGAATAGCACAAATCGAATTCAAACGAATTACCGCCGGAGGTGACACTACTACTTGCGATTGCATTTATGAATAGCATTTGCCGTAAATAGCAGAAACGAGTATGAAGCCGTCGTCAGGAACCATTCAGTCTAATTCTCACTAACATGATTATCATTAAAGAATAAATATCTTTCTTATCTAAAAGAATAAATATCCGAACAGGGGCCGTAAACCCGACTTTTACGTTAGGCAGGTATCGAAGAACGGCACCACTCCTGCCGTCATCAACAGATGGACGCACAGTAGCCACTCTTGCAATTGCTGCAGTGCCGATTCTTCCTCCCTTCAGTTTTGACTCCAGTTTAGAAGAAAGAGCGAGTTGAATGATTTAATTAGGGTCTGAACATGTTTGCCAGAAAAAGATAACAGACTACCGCCATATGTATTAAGGCAGTTCCCAGCAATTGCGTGACAAATGCTTTCTACTGTGATGCAGCTGCTTCAGGAAATTGGCGTTGTCACCTGAAAGTGGCAACCTCCTGTATCCTGATGTTATCCAAACCAAACAAGCCTCCATCTGATTCCTCTTCCTACCATCCTATCTGTCTCACATCAGTGTTCAGCAAACTCTTGGAATCCATCCTTACCCGGCGCATCCATCACCACCTCCACCAAAACCACCTCCTCCCTGACACCCAATGTGGCTTTCGACCTTCCTTCTCCACCGATGACCAACTCCTCCACCTCACTCATGTCCTCTCCCTCCAGCTTAACTCCCATCGATCCGCCATTTTTGTCTCCCTTGACCTCGAAAAGGCCTACGACCATGTCTGGCATCCCGATCTCCTGTTTAAACTCCAAACCTACACCGTTGCTGTCAACTACATCCGACTGATGGCCTCCTTCCTCTCCCGCCACCCCTCCTACATTACCATCCATAATCCCAATTCCCGCACCTTCTACCCCTCTGCCGGTGTGCCCCAGGGTTCTGTCCTCTCCCCTCTCCTCTACCTCCTGTACATGGCAGATATGCCCCAACCCCCTACCAGTACACCTCTTGCAATATGACGATGACACCACATTCCTCGCCCTCACTCCTACCCACCAACGGTCCCAAAGCCTTCTCCAGAATGACCTTGTCCTATTTTCCACATGGTGTAACCAGTGGCTCCGAGACCCAGGCAATCATCGTAGGTCATACCACACGCTCCTTCTGGCTCCTGGATTTCTCCCTTACCATCTGTGCCCGTCCTTTCCACCTCAACCCCACCCTCGCCTACCTTGGCCTCACCATTGACCGTCACCTCACTTGGATCCCTCATCTCCACTCCATCCAATCCAAGGCCCACAACTGCCACCCACTCATCAAACTCCTCTCTGGCCGGACATGGGGGTTGCACCCCTCTACCATCCTCCACACCTACAAATCCTTAATCCGTCCCATCCTCGGTTATGCCAGTCCTGCCTGGATATCTGCTCCCTCCAGATCCTTGAGTGTCATGCAGTCCCCCCTCGCCTTCTGTATACGCCTCCCATCCCCCATGCGGATCCTCTATGACCTCATTCCTTTCCCCCATCTGCTCCTATTCCTCAAACATATCCGCATACTCTACACCTCCCGCCGCCTAGATCCCCCTCACCCCCTGGTTGCTCCTCTCCTCTCCCATCCCCGCCCCCTGCCACCTCTCCACTGTTGAGTCACCCTACCCTCCATCTCTACACCCTTCATCTCCTTTCCCAAGGTGGCTTCCATCAACTCCCCCTCCCTGATGATGCCCTCTCTCTCTCCATTTATCCCTCCTATCAACTCTGATTCTCACCCCCTCCTTACCTCTGTCCTTTTCCTGGGCTCCCCTTCCATCCTCTTTTTTCTCCACCTACCATCTCTGTGCCTGCCCTCTCTCCCCTGAGTCCTCTTGCATTTCCATTCTCTGCCTTTTCCCATTCCCTCTCGCATCTGCCCTGCCCCTCCCCCCCTTATGAGTCCTCTACCTCCTTTGGTTCCTCCCCCTTTCGTTTTTCCTCTCCTCCCTCCTTGTTTTACCCCCCCCCCCCAATCTGTCCAGCCCCCCCCCCATCAGCCCTCGGCTATGGTGTGACATCTTTGTGCCGACATTTTAGTGCAATGTTTACAGTGAGTTCAAATGGTTCAAATGGCTCTGAGCACTATGGGACTAAACTGCTGTGGTCATCAGTCCCCTAGAACTTAGAACTACTTAAACCTAACTAACCTAAGGACATCACACACATCCATGCCCGAGGCAGGATTCGAACCTGCGACTGTAGCAGTCACACGGTTCCGGACTGCGCGCCTAGAACCGCGAGACCACCGCGGCCGGCTTACAGTGAGTGTTCAGTGTTGTGTGTCTTTTCCGAAGCGCTGCGAACAGACGTCATACTGTCGCTGGGTGTGATTTTTATATCTCTTGCGAACAGAAACCAGACTGTGGCCGTGTTTTTTAATTGTCTGTTTACTATGTTACCTGTCTGCTTCCTGTGTATCTAATTGGCTTTGCCAACCGTTTGCTTTATGTTTTAGCTTTCCACAATTTTCCACCGTTTTACAATTTAAGTCACCGTTTTATCCCCTGCTTTTATTGTTTCTTATCTTCTTCTTACGTTTTAAAAAGTCTGTAGGCTGCAGAGCAGCGTACTAAGCTGCTGCCAGCCCGCCCCCTTAGGGCGGTATCGAGATTCAATAAAGGAAAAAAAAAAAAAAAAAAGAAATGGAAGTGGCAGATGCTAGCGGTATACATGGCGTTATGGATATGGAGTTCATCATAAGAATAAACCTGGTGTAAAAAACCACAATCGCGATGATAGGTCAGAAGCATTAGCAGACGTACACTGGTGTTATTACGTTCTTGGAAGTAGGTCCTCCTTACGTATTAGCTACATTAAATGAAACATTATGATGTTCAAATCTATTGAGAGCCACCAACCTTTTTCTTAATAACGCTTTAGCTACGTATTTAAATTTAATTTCAAAAATGCTCGTCCGCAGCTCGTGGTCGTGCGGTAGCGATCTCGCTTCCCACGCCCGGGTTCCTGGGTTCGATTCCCGGCGGGGTCAGGGATTTTCTCTGCCTCGTGATGACTGGGTGTTGTGTGACGTCCTTAGGTTAGTTAGCTTTAAGTAGTTCTATGTTCTAGGGGACTGATGACCATGGCCGTTAAGTCCCATAGTGCTCAGAGCCATTTGAACCAGCCAAAAATGCTCTACAGTCACAGCCTCTTTATTGTTGAGCTCTGATTGTCGGGGTGTTAATACGCGGAATGAAAATACCTGAGGCTGCAGACTGTTCCATAGTGAAACAGAGTTAAAAAGAGGGCCGAAAAATAGACTGTTCTTAATGTTTTTCATAAATTTACAGAGGTAATCGGCTTTGAACTTTTCTGAGGGACTGTGTTAGACACAGTGCAGTTACGCATCTAAACTGCAGGTTTCGCTGAATGGTAGCCTGCTGTGGGCGTTTGTTCCCTGGTTACAATTTCCCCATAGTCATTTTTTTTTTTCATTCGATTTCAAATAGCTACATCCCGTAATTGTAGAACTCATCATAACTTTTTATGAATAATGTACGAATTCTTCTTTCTAATTACATATTACATGCGAAATTCTCGTTTTTATTGGGTGTACAAATTCTGAATTATCGATTTTTATAAATGACTGTTAACAAAAGTTGCTTAAATTATGAAAACATAAGAATATAAGTTTTAAGACAAAAATGAAAAACCAAACACTTTTTATTTGAATTATCTTCATCGTTTTATACCACAGATGTAGATAAGCCTCGTAGAAACATGAAAAACAATTCTTTTCACAGCATCGAGCATGGCATACAGATTCTAGATTTTTACATTTGTCACTGTACCATTACAATACGAACTCAGCAGAACTGATATGCTGCCAAATGAAGGGAATTGGCCCAAGAAATAACAAGACTTGCCAACTGCCAGACGTAGACTACTGGTACAAACGCACGCAGATTTTTCACACGTCACGCAGTACGCTGGCGGGATACAGAACGGCTCATCAAAAAAGAAGAAAAGAAAATGGGGCGGCTGTTTGGCATCGTGTATTCTGATGTCGATAGGGTCGTTATCAACGTAGCAGGTGACACTTCTAGAAATGAAATGTATTTCTCCGACTCCGATAACGCAGGAGCTAAGAGATCACCAGATGACTGACTGTAATAAATACATTAGTGGTTTCAGTGTTCAACAGTACGTTGAAATCCCTGCAGTATTCTTTTACATTACACACAGCTCGCTATGTTTAAGTTGGAAATTTTCATCACTCTTGTTTGTAATTAGAACACCATATCAGGTGACAACAATTGCATTTCATGCTTGCCGTCTGGTGACAGAGAAGTGAGCGGTAGTGGTGGAGTTTCTCCAAATATAGTTTCATTCTGTTTAAAAATTAAATGACATTCGAAGCTATCTTGCTTCTTTCCTCGTCTCGTTTTACATCTGAACTGCAACTGTTCACATCATTGCAGGTAAGTTGGACCGCTGGCTGGCCAGTGCTGTCCAAGTTTGATGCTCCGGTATAGCTGGTGTCCCGCATTATCGCTCCGTCTGTGTGCATGTAACACAGCACAAAACGTATCCTTATGATCTTACTTGACTGTACTGGTCTCAGATTGGTTTCCGCTCCACGTGAAACGAAATCCAAGTATATTGAAGCAAACATACAAGAATACATGACGTAATGGTTACATCAGTTTTATTCTTATGATGAACAGATGATACTGACGCTGTGCAGTCTTCCAGCATCGTCATTATATCAGACCGGCGAGTGCATTGATAGACGACATTCTTTGGAGGCAAACGACCGATCTGAATACTACACGGTTCGCGTTATAACATTGCCCCGATTTTGAGAGAAAAACATACATAAAAATAATCTCAGGGACGTATGAATCAGAATGTGATTGATTAAACTGCGAATGACCGCTAACAGTGTTCGGCCATGACCCCCAAACAATCCCAGAAACAACTTCTCTCCAATACAGCCCGAAACTGCACTAAGAAATCCATACTAAACTCATGTGTAACGTGAACAGCAAGGAAAGGGATCTTCAAATGAAACACGGCTACTTAAGATGAAATTGACATAATTATTTCACAAAAGCACACATGTGACACTACACAGCTTATCTCGGTACCGCAGGACAAAAGAGAGAGGGGAAAACAAGTCGCCTTCCGCTTTTTTGTCATATCGTTAGACAAACGAGCGTACCTACTACATTTTGTTTCAACATTTTAACTCAAAGATACTTCTTTACAAAATAATTCATAAATAACTGGAAATACATCATCTCATTAGTACATCGTTTCTTTCAATTATATACAAATTTATTTTTATATGCAAAATTATTTACGATATTTTCAGGCGATAATTAAGACCAGGGCTACTTCTTTATACATTTATAACGTAACATTTCAGCACGCTATCTGAACGTGCGTGAAGGGATGTGGCGGGACCGCATGTGATGACCAGTTATGAAAGAAAATGTAGCACTATGGATGTTCGGACATACAGCCACCTACATGGTTGAGAACAGCGATGCTACGTCCTTCGAATATCTGTCCTACGTTGAAGGGGAATATTTTCGGTTGGCGCGCGATGACAATCATCGGAAAACTTTTGGCAACATGCTGCATATCATGACCATGGAATTCGCGCAAGTACTCTCGATTGCTGCACTTAACCCATAACCGACACGCTATAGAAGAATTCCGTACAATGCTATAGCCTGTTCATGTGGGTGATATAGGTGCCCAAGCACTTCATTTGTGTATATGGGAGAATTTATCTAATTAGTAGTTACTTTATTATATAGAGTGGTACGAAACATGCAGATACATTTTACACTGTGACAGGGGAAAAAGAAGAAAAAGGTGCACCACAAACAACTTGTGCAGATTGGTCAAAAATTGAAATGAATGCAGATATCGACAGAAAATGCAAATTTGTAAACTTTGGTGGTCGATGAATGAATGTGTGACGCTGCAGATCAATTTCAACGCGCAACTGGCGAAGTTAGTAAACGAGGGACATGTCGGCAGGAAAAAATACAATCTTTACGAATTTCATTCTGTGTACTCTTCTGGACAGCAATTATGCCTGGCAGACAGGTACGTAGACACTATATACAGCTGTAATCATTTGGGAGACTTGTTGGGCTGAAAGAAGGCAGTTGGAGTAATAGACGAATCGCTCGTCATCTGAGGGAAGTGATGGCACTATTTTCCTATGTTAGCAGGAATGGGTAAACAGTGGCCAAACATAGCATCAAGAAGGAAGCGCTTGACCTCGGGAGATGACAGAACGTGAGGTCGGAGCAGTCATCAGAGAGACACTCAGAGCGCCGGATTTATCATTATTGTCGAGCTGACGTGCAACTGGTACTTCATTTACTGCAGGGACTATTAACAGGCGGCTCACAGAAAGGAGCTGTGGCCACGTCGCCCCTGTACAGAATCAAGCTCGTATTCAGTGGTGTCGGGCACATTCAGCCTGGAATCTCATTGAGTCGAGTAGAATTGTCTTCAGTGATTAGTCACACTTCAAACTGAGCCCCGAATACCAACGAACACTTGTCTGGAGATGCTGCAGACAGTGGTGGGATATCAAACAGACAGTCCCAGCATACGGGAACACAATCAGGTGTTATTGTCTGGGGTGCTACTACATTTCCCAGGGTATTTGACAATCTCTCTGTTCAACCAGTTCTCACACATCTGGACTCAATAAAGGGACATAGATGGTTAATTTACGGCCTTTCCCAATCGTACTTCATGATATCTTCTCGCTTGCAAAAGGATGTGCGAAGTACAGGGTTATTACAAATGATTGAAGCGATTTCACAGCTCTACAATAACTTTATTATTTGAGATATTTTCACAATGCTTTGCACACACATACAAAAACTCAAAAAGTTTTTTTAGGCATTCGCAAATGTTAGATATGTGCCCCTTTAGTGATTCGGCAGACATCAAGCCGATAATCAAGTTCTTCCCACACTCGGCACAGCATGTCCCCATCAATGAGTTCGAAAGCATCGTTGATGCGAGCTCGCAGTTCTGGCACGTTTCTTGGTAGAGGAGGTTTAAACACTGAATCTTTCACACAACCCCACAGAAAGAAATCGCATGGGGTTAAGTCAGGAGAGGGTGGAGGCCATGACACGAATTGCTAATCATGATCTCCACAACGACCGATCCATCGGTTTTCCAATCTCCTGTTTAAGAGATGCAGAACATCATGATGGAAGTGCAGTGGATCACCATCCTGTTGAAAGATGAAGTCGGCACTGTCGGTCTCCAGTTGTGGCGTGAGCCAATTTTCCAGCATGTCCAGATACACGTGTCCTGTAACGTTTTTTTCGCAGAAGAAAAAGAGCCCGTAAACTTCAAACTGTGAGATTGCACAAAACACGTTAACTTTTGGTGAATTGCGAATTTGCTGCATGAATGCGTGAGGATTCTCTACCGCCCAGATTCGCGCATTGTGTCTGTTCACTTCACCATTAAGAAAAAATGTTGCTTCATCACTGAAAACGAGTTTCGCACTGAACGCATCCTCTTCCATGAGCTGTTGCAACCGCGCCGAAAATTCAAAGCGTTTGACTTTATTATCGGGTGTCAGGGCTTGTAGCAATTGTAAACGGTATGGCTTCTGGTTTAGCCTTTTCCGTAAGATTTTCCAAACCGTCGGCTGTGGTACGTTTAGCTCCCTGCTTGCTTTATTCGTTGACTTCCACGGGCTACGCGTGAAACTTGCCCGCACGCGTTCAACCATTTCCTCGCTCACTGCAGGCCGACCCGTTGATTTCCCCTTACAGAGGCATCCAGAAGCTTTAAACTGCGCATACCAACGCCGAATGGAGTTAGCAGTTGGTGGATCTTTGTTGAACTTCGTCCTGAAGTGTCGTTGCACTGTTATGAGTGACCGATGTGAGTGCATTTCAAGCACGACATACGCTTTTTCGGCTCCTGTCGCCATTTTGTCTCACTGCGCTCTCGAGCGCTTTGGCGGCAGAAACCTGAAGTGCGGCTTCAGCCGAACAAAACTTTATGAGTTTTTCTACGTATCTGTAGTGTGTCGTGACCATATGCCAATGAATGGAGCTACAGTGAATTTATGAATCGCTTCAATCATTTGTAATAGCACTGTATATTCACGTAAAAGCTTGAAAATTAGCAGCAGTTTCCCCCTACGAAACATACACTATGTGATCAAAAGTATCCGGAAACCTGGCTGAAAATGACTTACAAGTTCGTGGCGCCCTCCATCGGTAATGCTGGAATTCAGTACAGTGTTGGCCCACCTTTAGCCTTGATCACAGCTTCCACTATTGCAGGCATACGTTCAATCAGGTGCTGGAAGGTTTTTTCGGGAATGACAGCCCATTCTTCACGGCGTGCTGCACAGGAGAGGTATTGATGTCGGTCGGTGAGGCCTGGCACGAAGTTGACGTTCCAAAATATCCCAAAGGTGTTCTGTAGGATTCAGGTCGAGACTCTGTGCGGGCCAGTCCTTTAGAGGGATATTATTGTCGTGTAACCACTCCCCCACAGGCCGTGCGTTACGAATAGGTGCTCGATCGTGTTGAAAGGTGCAATCGCCACCCCCGACTTGATCTTCAACAGTGGGAGCAAGAAGGTGTTTAAAACATCAATGTAGGCCCGTGCTGTGAAAGTGCAACACAAAACAACAAGGAGTGCAAGCCTCCTCCATGAAAGACACGACCACTCGATAACACCACCACCTCCGAAGATTACTGTTGGCATTACATACGCTAGCAGATGACGTTCACCAGACATTCGCCATACCCACACCCTGTTCATTGGATCGCCAGATTGTGTACCACGATACGTCACTCAACACAACGTTTTTTCACTGTTCAATGGTCCAATGTTTACTCTCCTTACACAGAACGGGGCGTCGTTTGGCATTTACCGGCGTGATGTGTGGCTTATGAACAGCTGCTAGACCATGAAATCCATGTTTTCTCACCTGCTGCCTGACTTTCATAGTACTTGCAGTGGATCCTGATGCAGTTCTGATTTCCTGTGTGACAGTCAGGATAGATGTCTGCCTACTACACATAACGATCCTCTCTAATTGACGGCAGTCTCAGCGAGTCAACAGACGAGGTTGGTCTGTACGCTTTTGTGCTGTATATGTTACTTCTAGTTTCCACTCCACTATCACATCGGAAACAGTGCACCTAGGTTTGTTTAGGAGTGTGAAAATTTCGCATAAAGACGTATGACGCAGGTGATACCCAATCACTTGACCATGTTCAAAGTCTGTGAGTTCCGCGGAGCGTCCCATTCTGCTCTCTCATGATGTCATTGATATGGAGTACCTGGCAGTAGGTAGCTGCACAATGCAGCACAGAGCTGGTTGATGTGGTGAATGGTATCTGTGGATCTGAATGCCATCATAAAAATTAGAAATCTAGATTCCAGATTAGTATTATTTTGTCAAATAAAGGGCGCTCAGCCCAATCATGTCGATTTGTCATTCCACTCCCAGCATCATTGTACATACATTTATCCATTTGCTGCCATGGATTAAGTAGCTAGAATTGTCTGTGATTGCTGTGTGTTTTCACACTAAGAAAAGCCCGGCTTTCCGTTCCAATCTATCACGTAGTCTTTTGGCACTCTGCGCAGCACTCAGAATGGGCCTGTATGTGGTTGGTAGAAATCAGACACGTGTTCTTCAGACGATAGTTTCGTTGTTTTGTCTGTCAGTAGCTCAGCAGAGTGGGAGGGGAAAAGCAGAGAGGAGCTTAAACAAGTGTCTAGGCATATGAAGATAAAGTGGGCCTGGTTGTGAGAGTAAGTGGCGTAGCTACTGAAATGGTAGACGGAGCAGCAGCAAGGGAGATCTGCTGGATTGTGTGGGGATGTTGCAGTGGGTGGATTTCTGCAGAACAATGGTCAGGAACCAGATGTCTTCAGCTGCAGGGGGAGGGTGGAGGAAATTGATGGGATGGATGGGCTGGTCAATGTGGTGAATGGGGACGGTGAGCTCAGGATTTGCATTTGGAGGAGTGGGTGGGGTGGAATTCGTAGCATGTGTTGCAGGAAGGACGACGCCAAGTTTAGGACATTGTTTAAGGTAGTGGGAGGCACTCCACGAGGTAATGGTGGATGCGGGGCAAGTAGAGGTGTAAATGATGGTGCTAGTGGGTGTGTCCATGATGGAATTCGTTGTCCACTGGCAATAGGAGTCACTGAAATGGGGAAATAGACAAATATGGAGGGTGGCTGTGATGAGGACAGGGGGATGTCGGCGGCGGCGGTGGTGGTGGGGAGCACCGGGCGGCAGCCAGCAGACAGATGGCAAAGGCACCTTGAGAGCAGCCCAGGTGGCATAACCCTCCAATTTGGAAGTGAGGGGATCCAACCCTCGAGATGTTAATTTTTTCCCCTTACTGAATGTCAGTCCCCCCCTGGCGATAGATGCGTAAAGCCCAAATAAGAAAAGAGAGAAAAAAAAACACATTATGGGAAGATAACAAACGATATAAAAAGGCAATACAACGGTGACTTTGTTAAAAACGGTAAAGTGGCGGAAAAGTTGCAGAAGTTAAAACAGAGAAAATATGGGGTTGATGATGCTAATGAAGACATACAGAAAGTACACAGGCAAAATTTAAAAAACATGGCGACGGTACGTTTTCTGCTTGCAACAACCATGCGTGTGACCCCGCCGGCGACTGTTTCAACAAACCTATTCGTACTTCTCCTATCAACACCACCAAGAAACAAAGCTTCACAACGCCGCTGTGACGTCACAGCTCTGCGACTGAGTTCAGAAACTAGCACTGAAGTAGCTCAAGGGAATGCACATTCGCTATTTAACTAATGATAGAAGTAACGAAAACAATGAAGCCTTCAACTAAGAGAGTACTGCATACTGTATCACCTAGTTTGTAAATGATGAATTGTGGCGTAACACAATCGAGTGAAAAAGATTTATATAAATATTGAATCCTGTATCTTCAAAGGCAGTTCATATAGCCACAACTACCTACTTTTTAGAATTTTAAGCACTTATAGCGTCACCTTGCTGCTGATTAGATCTTACAATTAGGTAACCAACGCAATATTTCGACTACCTAAGGAATAATGATTTTCCTTGAATACAAAAAAAAACATAAATAAATAAAAAAAGTACACTACGACCTTCAAAATTCGCCTACAAATAAAATAAATCATTTATCCTATTTTTTCAGTCACCACTACCTACTTTTTATGCGACGTAAAATTTTAAGTACTTACAGCATTGCCTTGCTGCATATTCGATTTTATAATTAGGTAACCTTCCACATGATAGTTTAGACTACATAAGTAATAATGATTTTCCTTGATTGTTAATAAAATTACACTAGGACCTTAAAAATTCACCGCAAATAATGTAAATCATTTATTAAAAGTTTTTTCATTTAATAACTCATGAAAAAGGGGCATGTGATACTTAACAAGCTTCACTTTAATAAGTAAATGTCCAGAAAACATTTATTTCACAATTTTTTGTGACAAGGAGTCAGATGTCAAGACTTTTTCATTCTTTTGTAAATACTTACATCTTTTGTCACACACACATCATTTTTTCGTTTTACAAAGTTGTTTAGTAAAATATTTGCGCTGCAAGTCAATATACAATGTATGATAGATTCAAGAGTGTGACCTTTTAAACAATGGAAACCAAGAAGTAAGTCTTTTGGCACATTAATGGCTGCTTCTTTCACAAGCACATTTCTTTGATTTACTTGTTGCAGGAACAAATTTTTCCTTTTGTTTAAGAATTTTTTGTGGTGTTAAGTATACATAGGAAACACATGTGACTACATCACTGCTAGGGTATGTTAAACCTCCCCTGTCATTTGCCATTATCAAATCATCTGCTTGTCTTGTTTCTTTGGCTGTTACAAACCCTTCACAATATGGACAATTTATTTTAGATGCACTTGGTGTGAGCAATATAATGGAGTAATGGCCAAGTGTTTTCCTCTATTTCATCAACATCACTATCATCAACTACTACATTTAATAGCTCTGGGTTGTCGATATCTTGAAAGCCTGGGATTCTACAACTAGCAGCATCAACATAATTAGGTCTTACAACATCACCAAACACTTTGGACTTTAATACAAGAGGAAACATACTCTGTTCCCTTAATTTTCCTTGTTCCAAATACCTGCCTTAGCGATACATGGTAACTTCCCCCATTAAGTTGGCGGTATTTCCCAAACCTGTCCTTCAAACTGTCTGTCTGTATTTTCCCAAAGAGCAAATATGTTCTCTTCTTCTCACACAGCCAGTATTCAGTAAAATCAATAAAGGTTGCAGTAGTATGTTTGAGAGCAAAGTGTGTTTCTCTGGTCAATTTCTTTCCTCCATTGCAATCTTCCCATGAACACAACCACGAGAGAAAGTTTCTCAAAAAGTCATGAATATGTTTTGAATTGAGAGTAATCTGTTCTTGGTAAACATTTCTTAGCCTTTTACCCTTCAGCAGCGTTTCAACATTTAATATCAAACCACTGACTTATTATTTTTACAAATGTGGCAATAGTCTCCCAGTTTTCAAATTCTTTCTTGCACCTAGTTGTTGCATTGCAACAACTGTCGTGTTATTAAAAATACGCAATGCTAATTTCACATTTTTCATTCAAAAGAATTTGGATATGGTGACTTAAGTGTTGAAGTGCTGCCATACTGCAATAGTTCACCTTTTTCTAGTAAATGTAGTTCCTTCAGTGCTGTAACAGAAGCAAGACCTCCCATCAAGCTATCACTAAAAGAAGGAAAGCACAAAATTTGGTCCTTTTCGTTACCCCAGTTGCTCCGTTTACATTTTAAAATGTGTACAGTATCTACAAAATAGTAAATTGGGCGGTCTGCAGAAGTCAGCTACTACTATTACCTGAAATCCCACTGCTTCTAGTTTAATTGAATTGTGTGAACTGGGAGAATATGCACCACATCTTTGTACACTGAATCCATACTCTGGATCATAAAAACATAAGTACTAGTTGCACACAAAACCACATCTGTGTTAAAAGCACCACCTACAACATTGCCACCTTTATAGTCAAGTTGTGACTTTAAATAAATCTCATCCATCAACAGCACAGTTTTATCATTCACAGATAAAGCACCAACTTTTTGTGGTATGTAACTGAGAAACTGCTCACTCTGAAGCTCAATGATTGGGTTAGTTGGAAGTTTACTGCAAAGTTTTGACAAAGTACTGGGACTTGGAATGGAATAATTACGAGCACTCGTCAAAATCCTATATGCATGTGGCCTGATAGAATAAGCTAATGACCATAAAATCATTGAAACACTCCCTACCTAATCTCTGTTGGACTATTAAATTCTGGAAATGAAACTTGTTCCTTCAAAAATTTAATTTTATGCTCACTTTCTGGTAATTTTTCTTACAAGTTTTCCAAAATGTCTTCAATGCAAGGCAAACTTGCCTCAAATGGAGCCTCATTTATATGAAACATCACATACAACTCTTTCAAAATATTGCTAACTGTACCAGTATCACTTACTTGGTTTGATAATTTAATCTTACCAGCACAATTTAGCTCAGCTTCCTTCCCAAATGCACTTAACACTAAATCACTATTTATAACGACATGACACACAACACTTGGATAAGGAGCATCCTATAACATCCGTGACCCAGTCACTGTGCTTTTCACAATCAGATAATTTTGATTTAAAATCTTCTAAACTAGCAAATGAACTCTTCTCCATCATTTTTTGTGTGATCCCACACTCTGCTCAATGACTTTCTCAAGTGCTTGGTTCCCCAAATGTTCGCGACCCTCTGGATGTTCTCGAGCTAGTGCTTGTTTTGAAGATAAATACGTAGGTCTTCCTGGCAACTTTGATGGTACAGCATCTGCAAATAGAGAGATATAAACATGAGATTCGTATAGCAATGTTTAATGATCTTAGATATTTAACAATATCGTAAGAAAATTAAGGAACCAGTACTTTAATCTGTAAACTGATTACAAGTACCCTTTACGATAAATTTTCACGAACGTTTCTTTAAACGTGGACTGTCCAAAGGTGCTGTAAACTGTAAAGAGTTTGCCAGTTTTGGGTCGTAAGCACTAGTAATTTTCTCAATGACGCCTACAGTGAAATGCAGTTCACATATCAGAAAAGAAGCATATATTTCACTGTTAACGTAAGGCAGAATGTAAACTGACAAATGAAATCTAACTGAGGACTGCATAAAGTGAGCTTCAAAGTATTATGCTTCGTTATAGATACGCTATTGATTTGAATATTCAGTTCTGTGACATAACAGTATTAAAAAGGGTAACAATATAGAAATAAATTTAAATTACAGATACTTACAACGAACAGTTTACTGGGTTCCCAGTCATTCCTACGAACTGCAGCGATCCGTTTCAATCTTAATGCTTCATCAGACGGGAATGAAAAGACGCTAACTTTTAAACCGTTGTCGTAGTTTCCCCTACAATAGGGCATACAGCACTTGCATGGCATTTTGAGCAGATGCTCAATAACAATCCGAATCGCATATGACAGTGAGAACAAGATTTCCGCCACAAATGTTCCAAAAACAAAGCCATGCTTTCAGTCATTGCTACGAAAACAAACCAATGCTGAATGCAGTGACCACGCTTCCAAACATGAAACACCGCTTCTACCACAGATAGCACTGCTCAACTGCAGAACGCTAACGTCACAGCTCCCACAGAATTGTGTGCGTAAGCTTTGTTTTTAGGTGTAGTTGCTACAATGCGACCCGTTTTCGGCCGTCACGAATTGCAGACGGAGCTAAAATGATAGCCATATTTTCTGAGGTGGCGCCTCGCAGTGACATCTGTTGGCAGCGCCCAGCAACACTGAAGTATTCAAGCGCTGCTTACTTAATTTACAAGTTCAGCACGAAAATATTGAGAGTGAGAAACAATTCCGTAGTTATATCAAGTATTTATTTCTATACTGCTAATAAAATAACAATAACCACCCTCGCCCTTGGTTTGTCTGTCAAGAATGTATTGCATACCCACAAAATTTCTTGGTAAGGTATTCTTTAGATATAGCAACTTTCTGATGTAACGAGTGGTACATCTCTCTTGACGATCAATTTTTGAAAGGTACGGATTGTATATTCCGTCCCTATATAAGAAGCCCAAATTGAGTATCGGTAATACTTCAGTGCTCTACTATACGTGAAATGTATCTTCTCCTTCCAACATTAGTCTTATCAACTGCAATATGGTATGCTAGTGCGTTATGGGGCTGACGTATTTGTATATATCCCTGTCTCTCCCAGTAATTCCCAACAAGCAACTCCTCAAGCTAAGGGTCAAATCGGGTAGACTGGTAGTATTTCCAAACTTCGACTTTCGAAGAAGTCGGAAACTTAGCTTTAAACCTATATCGAGTTTACAGTAAAGCAACCACCTTTCTTTTATTTTCGTGTTTATCTTCCTTGTCTGCCCAGTCTGTAAATTTCATCGATTTAATGGTTGCATGATAGTTTAGTTTTTTGTATGAAATTCCAAGGGTACTATGGCCTTCCCTCGCTCCAGTATTTAAATTACAGTAAGCTTTTCTTTCGTCGACGGCGCACAGCTTTGGAAATCCAGGCAAGTAGATCGTATTTAGTAATGGGCTTTGTGGTATTGTGAGTTCTAAGGGACGAAAAGCGGAACACAAAATTGTTAGAGAGAAAACAGGAAATGTAATGTACATTCGGATTCTGGGATGCAAACAGGCTGATCGGTTAAAATGATTGTGGCTAGAATATCGTATTTTCCCACAGAATATAAATGTATAGGATCTGTTTAGAGTGTGACGTATGTACTTAAGCTGCACGTGTAGTGTTGTACTCATGAACGTTATAAACGGCAGATTTAGTTGTATGCAACTTACTACTGTTGTAGTGGCATCCGTCATATCCATACCTGAACAAAAAACAACAACTGATTAATTTTACTAAAATTACCACACGATCTACAATAAACAACACTATATTAAGCTTCACACAAAATCGTTAACTCACTGAAACGAATTCCACTACAAACACAGCCGACACTCGAACAATTCTGGATAATGAGCAAAAGCAAACTGCGCCCATTACAGCACACAAACGAAAACCCTGAACACACCACAAGAGAGCACAACAAACCACAACACGACGACATCTACAAACACGCCACACTCACAAGGCAAACTCCGCGCCGTCATGACGTCACACGACAACACCCGTACGTCACGGGTCAAACCGACGCGTGGGATCGGACGCTTCTGTCGTCCCCTCTCAGATTATATTAGTGAATTATATCAGAAAACTTTTGTGGTTGTTGTTGAACGCTTTTGTGAACCTTTGGCAGACTTAGTGATAAACAATTGTTATGTTTTCTTCTAAATTTTGATTAAAATAACCTCATGGCTGGTAGACAGCTATGGTGGTGAAGGGTCATTCATTATTTACATCATTCCACATGGAATGAGCAAGAGCTGCGCATGCAATGCAAATAGAGCAAAACATACATTCAGATTTATTGTTGTCATTGTCAGCAGCAGTGGGAAGTACATCAGTGGGGATTGTGGATAGAGCAACAGTTGGCTCTCGCCTTCCTGTGCATTGTACTGCAGCTGAGATTGCTGTGTGGTGCCTAAAAATCAGTCATTATAGTGGGCACATAGGTGTCAAGAAAGAACAGCAGTTGGCTGACTCTTAGTCACTGCCACAATCACAGTTACTTTAATCAAGGCGTAGTGTGGTTGTGAAAAAATCATTTCATGCTGAAATTTGATCTGCACTATCAATACAAGACAGAAATATAACTTTTGTGTAAACTTTGCATTCTTAACTAAGATTTAACAAAGTTATGTATTATGGTATGAAGATATTTGAGAAGCTCCCATCTAACATACAACAAGAAATTAGTTATCTTAGGAAATTCAAAGGAAAATTTAAAAAATACGTCAGTAGTGACTCCTTCCATTGATTATCTTAGTGCAAGGATTTCATTCCTACTTTAGGTGGATGGCAGGTAGTGTGCTGTAAACTGTCCTATGTAATTACATATGTAGGTTACTGTTTTTTCTAAAAAATACTTGATTAATGAACTAAATATCATGTTTCTTATAAGGCATCCTGAAGGTAACTAATGTGACTGAAGTAGCAGCAGCTTTCTTTCTAATTCACTAGAACACATTTAACTGGCATAAAAAGAACGAGCATTAAGCAGTATTGTGATATTTTCTTGTTAATATAGTGTACAGCTTAAACAATGTTTGGTTGTCTTTTGTTAATGTTTACCTTCACTTACTCCCTGTAGGTTCACTTCCTTGGTGGTAGAGTAGAAGAAATTTCTATTCTTTTTCACCTTCTTGGTCGGATGATGAATGAGTAGAATAAATTTCTATTCTTTTGAAATTGTGATGGTTTATTTATGTCAAGAAATGTTAGTAAATGTATATAATGTGAAGGTGATATTAGAACACGTACCTATATAATGAGTGTCGGTAAATCCTTAGCATCACTATCTTCAGCTGTCCAGTTGCAGTGTGAATGCAATACATGATCAGATTAGCTGACTAAATGTGCCACCATTTAACAACTTAATATGTAGTTAAATGTAGGAGTTTTTTGAAAATGATTTGCACCTAATTGGCCACAGAGTGGTGTATTCTACATACAAAATTCATATTGCTGATCAGTACATACATAATTCTTTTCTAATTTGACATGTATCGCTGTTATTCTAATTTGACATCTAATGATGTTATTCTACTCACGTTTGTTCTTTCCGTTACTGCCAGGTTCTATCTTAAAATATGCAATAATTCATTCAATATATCTCTGATGTATTTTCAGAAACACATTGCAAATCCAGTACCCCAACAGAGTGACTAAAGGATTTCACAACCAAACGTTCTCTGCCAACACCCTATATTTTCTGGGATGGTTACTAGAGATAGGCAACAGCCAGTACCCAAAATCATTATTTTTATTTTACCATCTGTGTCAAATTAATGTGTCTGGTAATATATTAATAATGTTATATCACTGTCTGTAGTAGTATCATGGATACACTTTAAGAAAATGAAATGGATTACATTCCACTGTGAAAACCCATGTCATAAAATGTTTACTGCCGTGGATGACACGTGTATCTCTTGTGTTGGAGTTACTGTTGCAGTGAATGTGATTTTTTAGTATGACATGTTAAAAACAACAGCAGTAGAATAAATTTGTTTATTGCAAAAGGAGTTACCAGTATGTCTTTTACATATGTTGTATTGTCCCATCTTATACATGTGTTGTTCACAATCCCTGCTCCCGTCCCCACCCACAGAAAGTAATTACAGAATCATGAATCTGTGTTGTGATTGGTTCTGTGTGGAATGTTGTTATAATATATTAAATTATTCAAAATTTGTTTGCTTACTGTGAACTATTAGACATCAGCTGTATTAGGTATATTAGTGACATGTGAAAATTTGTGCCAGAGTGCAACTTGAGCCTCATCAAAGATTCACTGTGTATATATTTAAAAGAAGGTATAATGAGCTAATTGTAACACATTCGGCCAGTGATACACAGCTTTTTATATGGCATGTGTTCAGTTCTTTTTCTTTGATTCATTCCACGCATCACCTCTCCTCTGCTTGTAACTTCAGATTGATCAGTCTGTGAGAGTACATAATGGGCTATGAAAATGAACACTTATTTACAACAGTTCCTACTAGATAAGTTCAGTTTGGTTTGATCTTCTGGATGTGACATGATCTCGAATAAAACAAGTTGAAGTAGTAACAGTTATGACCAGTGCTTGATTTATAAAAAAGAAGAGGTACCAGTACTTTGGCTTGTCAGAGGTATCAGTATGGCATACCATCACAAATCGAGCACTGGTTATAACAACCAAAGCAGTTGTTTGGTTTAGAATAGTGATGGCAGTAACTGTACCTGGATTGCTTCGTCTTGTCACAGCAATGAAACATGAAGATATGTGTTAGACAGTTTTATGAAAAGGATAGTTGCTACCCACCACAAAGTGGAGTCGCTGATTCGCAGATAGGCACAACAAAAAGACTGTCAAACACAGCTTTCAGCTAAATAGGTCTTCATTAGATTTAAACAGCACACAACACAACACACAAACACAACATTCGCAGACGCGGCCACAGTCTCTAGCTTCCAAGGGAAGACTTTTAGCGTCTTGCACTGCTGCTCACATTCTGGCCTTGGCAGCCAGATGCTGAGGCCAGGTATGTATGTTTGTGTTTACGCACACTGCCGCTGCCACTCAAAGAAACTGATAAACAAAATAGGTCTTATGAATTTTTGTGTGGTGGAGGGGTTGGAGGCAGAGGGGAAAGTTTGCACTGCTCACATGCAAAAATCTATCTTAGTATGTATTAATTAAGAAATCCCAACCTAATCATGAATCTGCCACTATAGATTTAGCATTGCATTAACATACCAGAATTAAACAATTATTTGAAAGTGATGAATGAAATCAGAACATTTTGTGATTGGCTCTGTATGGGATCTGATCCCTGTCACATTTATCTTTTTTTGTTGTAATATATATGGTTACACTGATGCAAAACTTCAGAAAGAGTACACAATATGAATACTCCATAAAACAAGATTGATGGAAAAAAGGAAGTTAACTGTTTAGTATTTCAAAAATAATCACCATAGCTGTGAATACATTTATGCCCCTGTGAGACAAGATGGTCAATCGCTTCATGGAAAAATGTTTGTGGTGTACTACGAACCCTTGGTGTGAACCAAATGAATGACCAAGAATGGTTCTTTAGGGCTCCAAAAATATGGAAATCACATGAGGAGAGATTGGGACTGTATGGAGGTTGTGTGAAAGCTTCCCAGACAAAACTCTGCATCATAGTTTAAGCAACCTGCCAGTAAAATGCCTGCCAAGACTGTATAGAGTATGTTGCAGAAGTTTTGCTGGGAAACACATATTCTCCATAAAGCCCCAATGTCTCTCCATGTGATTTTCATATTTTTAAAGTGCTGAAGAAAGGCATTCATGGCTGTCCCTTTGCTTCAGATAAAGAGGTGTGTGTCTGGCAACATTTTTCCACAAAGGCGTTGACCATTGTAAGGCAATTACAGTGGAATAAATGTGTTAACAACTATGGCAAGTACTTCAGTATTAATGAGTAGTTTACTTACATTTTTCCACATTTTTCATATTTGACTGCCCTTGTATGCCACTCTCATAAGTTTGCTTTTGTAGCTCTGTGTACTACGTACACAAGTACTCTATTATTATTTGACAGCATTTTTTTTAATGCCATGTTTCCTTCATGATCTTGCAGCTGTGTGCTGGGTTAAAGCTATCCCAAATTTGGTAGGTTTTCATAATGTAGCTAGATTTATCTGCAGTGCTAAAGCAATCAACAGTAGCTTCAGAAACACTGATTGACATGCAGCTGTGTGCTGGGTTAAAGCTATCCCAAATTTGGTAGGTTTTCATAATGTAGCTAGATTTATCTGCAGTGCTAAAGCAATCAACAGTAGCTTCAGAAACACTGATTGACATGCATGCACCATTTTGGATTTGAGAACTGTAGACTCACTTTTTTAAGGTGGGAACAGTAGAATACGTACTTCTATTTTACAGTTGACAAACTTGATACTTGTAAAGTTGGAGTAACTGCATTTTGTATAAATCTACTAATTAAATAACTTTCTTATTTCTTTTTTTATATTCTACTGGTTGTGGATGTGCCACATTTGCACAAAGCACAAAAATTCCTATTTAAGTGATGTTTCAGTAAAATTCATTATCTGTCAGTTTAACTGAGTTCTGCTAATGTAATCATTGCATGTGTTCTTTTAAGAGAAATCTGTAATTTGCATATTGTGAGCTACAATTGTTTATTTCCAGAATGACATAAATTATTTGAAAGACCTCATTTCACTCTATCAGTAAACATTTTATTATTTGTGAAAATTAATTAACTAAAATGTCATTCACAATTAAATTTCCACACACTGAAAATAATATTATTATTTGGACCTCTGCAAGCCTTCCTGCACTTCAATGCTGCCTTCCAGCTTCTCAGCCTCCATACAGACAAATAGCCTCACATAACTACTGAAGCTCCAGTTACGCAGTATTTCATTCTTTTGCAGTTACATGGAATTTCTATATTTTTTTTAGTTTGTTTAATTTAAGCAGTATATTTTCCACCTTCATTTGCATTGTAAGGAAATGGAAATCCATCATTCTGGCAGAAACAGCTGTGCCACATATGGCAGCTGAGGAAACTCGGGAAAGGAAAGCAGATAAACTGAAATAAATAATAGCCATAAAATCAAACATGAACCATGGATCTTGCCATTGGTGGGGAGGTTTTTGTGCCTCAGCGATACAGATGGCCGTACCATAGGTGCAACCACAACAGAGGGTTATCTGTTGAGAGGCCAGACAAACATGTGGTTCCTGAAGAGGGGCGGCATCATTTTTAGTAGTTGCAGGGGCAAGACTCTGGATGATTGATTGATTTGGCCTTGTAACACTAACCAAAATGGCCTTGCTGTGCTGGCACTGCGGACAGCTGAAGCAAGGGGAAACTACAGCCATAATTTTTCCAGAGGGCATGCAGCTTTACTGTATGATTAAATGATGATGGCATCCTTTTGGTTAAATATTCCGGAGGTAAAATAGTCCCCCATTCGGATCTCCAGGCGTGGACTACTCATGAGGACATCATTATGAGGAGAAAGAAAACTGACATTCTATGGATCAGAGCGTGGAATGTCAGATCCCTTAACCGGGCAGGTAGGTTAGAAAATTTAAAAAGGGAAATAGATAGGTTAAAGTTAGATATAGTGGGAATTAGTGAAGTTCGGTGGCAAGAGGAACAAGGCTTTTGGTCAGGCGAATACAGGATCATAAATACAAAATCAAATAGGGGTAATGCAGGAGTAGCTTTAATAATGAATAGGAAAATAGGAGTGCAGGTAAGGTACTACAAACAGCATAGTGAACGCATTATTGTGGTCAAGATAGACATGAAGCCCATGCCTACTACAGTAGTACAAGTTTTTATGCCAACTAGCTCTGCAGATGATGAAGAAATTGATTAAATGTATGATGAGATAAAAGAAATTATTCAGGTAGTGAAGGGAGACGAAAATCTAATAGTCATTGGTGACTGGAATTCGAGTGTAGGAAAAGGTATGGAAGGAAACATAGTAGGTGAATATGGATTGGGGCTAATAAATGAAAGAAGAGGCCGTATGGTAGAATTTTGCACAGAGCATAACTTAATCATAGCTAACACATGGTTCAAGAATCATGAAAGAAGGTTGTATACATGGAAGAATTGTAGATTAAACCTGAAGAAACTGCAAAGAGGTAGGAATTTAAGGAGATGAGCTCTGGATAAACTGAAAGAACCAGAGGTTGTACAGAGTTTCAGGGAGAGCATAAGGGAACAATTTACAGGAATGAGGGAAATAAATACAGTAGAAGAAGAATGGGTAGCTCTGAGGGATGAAGTAGTGAAGGCAGCAGAGGATCAAGTAGGTAAAAAGATAAGGACTGGTTGAAATCCTTGGGTAACAGAAGAAATATTGAATTTAATTGATGAGAGGAGAAAATATAAAAATGCAGTAAATGAAGCAGGTAAAAAGGAATACAAATGTCTCAAAAATGAGATCGATAGGAAGTGCAAAATGGCTAAGCAGGGATGGCTAGAGAACAAATGTAAGGATGCGGAGGCTTATCTCACTAGGGGTACGATAGATACTGCCTACAGGAAAATTAAAGAGACCTTTGGAGAAAAGAGACCCACTTGTATGAATATCAAGAGCTCAGATGGAATCCCAATTCTAAGCAAAGAAGGGAAATAAGAAATTGGAAGGAATATATAGCGGGTCTATACAAGGGGGATGTACTTGAGGACAATATTCTAAGCAAAGAAGGGAAAGCAGAAAGGCGGAAGGAGTATCTAGAGGGTCTATACAAGGGCAATGTACTGGAGGCCGATATTATGGAAATGGAAGAGGACGTAGATGAAGATGAAATGGGTGATACAATATTGTGTAAAGAGTTTGACTGAGCACTGAAAGACCTGAGTCAAAACAAGTCCCCGGGAGTAGAAAACATTCCATTAGAGCTACTGATAGCCTTTGGAGAGCCAGTCCTTACAAAACTATACCATCTGGTGAGCAAGATGTATGAGACAGGCGAAATACCCTCAGACTTCAAGAAGAATATAATAATTCCAATCCGAAAGAAAGCAGGTGTTCACAAAAGTGAAAATTACCGAACTATCAGTTTAATAAGTCACAGCTGCAAAATACTCACTTGAATTCTTTACAGACGAATGGAAAAACTGAAAGAAGCCAACCTCGGGGAAGATTACTTTGGATTCCGTAGAAATGTTGGAACATGTATAGCAATACTGACTTTACAACTTATCTTAGAAGAAAGATTAAGGAAAGGCAAACCTAGGTTTTTAGCATTTGTAGACTTAGAAAAAAGGTTTTGACAATGTTGACTGGAATACTCTCTTTCAAATTCTAAAGGTAGCAGGGGTAAAATACAGGGAGCGAAAGGATATTTTCAATTTGTACAGAAACCAGATGGCAGTTATAAGAGTAGAGGGACATCAAAGGGAAGCAGTGGATGGGAAGGGATTGAGGCAGGGTTGTAGCCTATCCTGTATATTGAGCAAGCAGTAAAGAAAAGTTTTGGTCCTTTTCATTTCTAATTTGATTCGACTGTCTCTCTGTAATCTCACTCCATCTTAAATATGTTCCTTCTTACACTACCTGTAAGATGCTCAGATAATCTGCCCTTCTCCCTCCTGTCCAGGTGCAGGCACTAATTAGCTTATTCCTATCTCCTAACTGGAGCAACAGGCATGGCTTGGATGTAAGTCTTCGTTTCAGTCAATAGCAATTGCCCTCAGGACTTTGCTTACACAGCTGATAACTGCATTAACTCAGTGCAGGTTGTGTTGTAGCAAAACCTCCGAAACCCCTCACAAATATGTGCTGTTGCTGCTCTTGTTTCATCCAGATAAGGTTTAATATTCTACGCTGTGTTGATACAACTGTTTAAGTTAAACAAGTCTGTGGCTCAATGTGGACTGTTTCTCTCCATGTTCTGTGTCTTTGTTCATAACCTATTTCCAAATTTTGTTATTTGAAGGAATGTTAAACATTTGTTGCAATTTACAGGTGGATAACATGACTATACAGTTCGCAGTACCAAAAGGCTCAATTGGACTGTTGACTGATGGTGAAAAAAGGAAAGTAAGAGAGGTACAGATACTTTGTTGTAATTCCAAGGTGGTATCATATTGTATCTCAAGTGACCTCTGTCATCCATTGTACAGCAGCATATGATACAACTCAAACAGATGATAAAAGAACATTGTTTCATGTAGTTTACACCACACTGAAAATATATTGAACATGAATTCATAATGCTAAAAGGGTAAGAGTAAGTTCGAGTAGTAATGCTGGTCATAATCAAACATTTTTATTTCTAATGAAACCGTTTAGTTTTGTATGCCAACCCAAAATATGTTTAGTATAATTCACAAGAAATTACATTCAAGGAAGTCCTCTATCGTACAGCAGTAAAGGTTTGTTGGAAATGATCAAGTTTTTTAAATTACTTTTTTGGTTCTTGAATATTTTTTACTTTTCAGGATATGGTTTTTCAGCTCTACTCCCTTACAGTTTCACCATTACTATACAGTTTAGTTGTATGGGGAACTAATCTTCTAACTTTGTTTGGCCTTGTGTCGTGTTGGGGACTCTCCAGGTACCTGTTCAGTCTGTTATGTGACCACTGTTCTAGATATGTGAAATGTTGCAGGATTAAAGTTAGCTTCTTACTTCTGTAGAGAAAACATAGACAAAGGAGGAGTTGCCAGTTTGTCATAAACTGTTTTGATTTCAAGAATATTGATATTAATAAATTTTGATCAGAGTGGCACTTAGAAGCTTGTGCAACAAAATTAGTGTTTTACAGTAAGTCCTTTATAATAGAGGTATTTACAGATCACCTTCAGGAAATTTTAACCTCTTCTTAAGAATTATGAAAGGTCTATTGTCCCTTCTCACAGTAAAAAAAATGGATATAGTGATTACTGGTAATATCAATGTACTCGTAAGTTTATTGAAAAGCTCTTGTCAGAGAACAATTATGGCACTCAGTAACACTATCTTTCAATTTAGTTCCCACTGTGAACTTTGCAGCTAGGATATGTAAATGCTCAAAGATTGCCATTCATAATCTCAATGAAACCTTCCTCCAACCCCACCACTCCATCCACACCTCCCCCTATCTCCTCCACCGCTCCGATAATCCCCTCCCAGTTGCGCGTGGCGGAGTTGCCATTGGCCACCACCGCCAGATCCCCGTTCGGCTCCAGCCTCTCCTTCCCGACCCCACCGAACACCTGATCCTTAGTCTCTTCTTCCCCGGCCTTACCATTACCTGTGCCACCATCTATGTCCGCCCCAACGCCCCTCTTCCTTTCGACTTCCTCTCCCACATCGACCATACCTTCTCCTCCTATGTGATCGCCGCCGACCTCAACATCCATAGTCGCTCCGCTGCCCAGTTACGGCGGTGGCATCGGTTCCTCTCCTCCCTTCAAGGCGACCTCATCCCCATCCCCCAGCACACTCGTCCCGAATCCAACTCCACTCCCGATGTTATCCTCTCCTCCCCCAACCTCCTTGGTCGCATTACGGTGGATGTCCTGGAGCCTATTGGTAGCGACCATCTCCCTGTCCTCCTCACCGTTTCAGACGGCCGTCGCCAATGCCCCGACCCTCGTCATGACCCTCCCCCTAAGTACATCCATGACTATTCCCGTGCCAACTGGAATGCCTACCGGGATACCCTCTCCACTCAGGTCGATAGCCACCCTCTCGCCTACCGCCGTCCCGATGATGTCACCCATGCCGCCTCCTTTCTCCAGCAGACCTTGTCTGAGGCCGTGGAGGCCCACGTCCCTACTGTTGCCATCCACCCCCACCGTCCTACCTTACCACCACAGGCCGTCCTCCTCCTCCGTGAATCCCGTCGTCTCTACCGTGCCTTCCTCCGCACGCGTGACCCGGACACCCTACGACGCCACCGGCAACTACAGCGACACATTCGAAATTTGCTCGCGGCCAGGAAACGCCGGGACTGGCGACAGACATGCACCCGTTTAAATGCTACCCTCCCTATAAACTCGTCCAACTTCTGGACCGCCTTCCGTTGCCTTACCGGAACTAAACCCTCCCCCTACTATCCTCTTCTCCACGATGACCACCCCTTCCCTGACGCCCTTAGTAAGGCCAATCACTTTGCCTCCTACCTGTCCGATGTGTTTTCCATCCCTGATGATCCCCAGTTCGATTACTCCCTCTTCCCAGATATCCGCGATCGAACTGACACCTCTGTCCCTCCCCTCGCTCCTGGTTTCCAGTACGTGGACAACATTCCACACACGGACCTTAATGCCCCCATCACCACACAGGATCTCATCAATACACTTCGCACCAAACGCAACACCGCTCCTGGTCACGATCGTGTCACCTACCGTCACCTTCGTGAAGCTCCTGTCTCTTTTCTCTCCACCCTGGCCAGGCTCTACAATGTAGTCCTGTCCACCGGTTACTACCCCGACCTGTGGAAAACCTCCTGTATCCTCATGTTCCTCAAACCTGGCAAACCGCCGTCCGCCGTCTCCTCCTACCGTCCCATCAGCCTTACCTCGGTCTTCAGCAAGGTCCTGGAATCTATCCTCACCCGCCGCATCCACCAGCATCTCCGCCAGCACCGCCTCCTCCCCGTTACCCAGTGTGGCTTTCGGCCGTCCTTCTCTTCCGACGATCTTCTCCTTCACCTCACTCATCTCCTTTCCGAACAGCTCAATTCCCGTCGCTCCGCAATCTTCCTCTCTCTTGACCTCGAACGCGCATATGACCGCGTATGGCATTCCGGTCTCCTCTTCATGCTCCAAACCTTCGCCCTTCCCATTAACTACGTTCGTCTGATCGGTTCCTTTCTCTCCCGCCGTCCTTCCCATGTCACCATCCATAACACCGATTCCTACACCTTTTTCCCCTCCGCCGGTGTGCCCCAAGGCTCCTTCCTCTCCCCCCTTCTGTACTTGTTGTACACGGCGGACATGCCGCCGCCGTCACCCCCCGTCCACCTTCTCCAGTTTGCCGATGACACCGCCTTTCTTGCCCTTGCCCCCACCCTGCGACGCTCCCAACACCTTCTCCAATCCCATCTTGACCGGTTCACCGCTTGATGCAACCAGTGGTTGCTCAAGGTCAATCCTTCCAAAACCCAGGCGATCATTGTAGGCAAAACCACTCCCTCCTTCCGCCTCCTTGATTTCTATCTCACCGTTTATGGCCGTCCCATCGCTCTCACCCCCACCCTTAAGTACCTTGGCGTCACCCTCGACCGTCGCCTCTCCTGGACTCCCCATCTCCAGACAATCCTAGCCAAGGCACGTTCCCGACTCCGTCTCCTCAAGCTCCTTTCCGGCCGAACGTGGGGTCTGGACCCCTCCACCATCCTCCACACCTATAAGTCCCTCATCCGCCCTATCCTCTGTTACGCCCATCCAGCCTGGATCTCCGCCCCCCCTTCCTTTTATAAATCCCTCCAAATCCTTGAACGCCATGCTCTCCGCCTTGCCTATCACATCCGTCTCCCTTCCCCCACGCGGATCCTGTATGACCTTATCCCCTTCCCCCACCTCCTCCTCTTCCTCGGAAGGATCCGAATCCTATACACCTCCCGTAAACTCGATCCTCCTCACCCGCTCGTCTCCTCGATCCTCTCCCACCCCCGCCCGCTGCCGCGCCTGTACTCCCATGTCCCACCCGGTCTCCATCTCTCCACCCTCCTTACCCTCTCCCAAGGTGGCTTCCGCCAGCTCCCCCTCCCTGATGATGCCCTCCTCCCCTCCATCTACCCCTCCTACCAACTTTGATCCTCCCGCCCTCCTCCTGTGCTTGCTCCTCAGGGCACCCTCCCTCCCTTCTCTCCCTTTTCCCTCCCTCCTCCTTTCCTCGTCCCTCGTCCCCCGGGCCCCCCCTCCCCTGTCCCTATCCTCCTGTCCCCGTCTCCTAAGCCATGGCATCCTCTTTTCCTCCCCTCTCCCCCTCCTCATCCCTGTTGCCCTCTTGGCAGGTCCCCGGACTCGCACACGCTCAGTGGACATTCGCGCGCCGGAGATCACCGCCATCAGTGTATCGTGTGTGCCGTCATGTTTAGTGTTCAGTTTCGCCGTCACACTCCATTGTTCACCAGTGACATCGTCTTCTTCAGTGTTTGTGCGTCGGGTCTCCAGTTCATAGTGTGGATTGTCCTCAAGTGTGAACGGCTTCTTGTGCTTTTATATTCTTGTGTCTCCTGTTTTTTCCCGCCGTTTTTCTATGTAATGTCTCTTCTTTGTTTTATCTCCATGTACTCTCTTCGGCTGAAGAGCGGCGTATTGTGCTGCTGCCAGCCTACCTGGTTGTTCAGGTTTCAAAATTACAATAAAGAAAAAAAAAAACCATTCATAATATCTTTGTATACAAATCAAGGGGAAAAAAGGCATATCACAAAACCAATAGTAAATGGGCTATCTGATCATGACATGCAGCATCTTGTGTTATATTTTGAAACTTCTCAGGATAAAAAAAATCTATTAAATCTGAGTACAGGAGGATAATACATAAGTAAAAATTTTTATATTGCTCAAAAACGTGAACTGGATATATGCTTACAACACTTCTGACTCAAATGGAAAATACAAAGCATTCACTAATAAAGTTACCTCCACTTTTGAAAATTGTTGTTCTCTAAAGGTAACTCAAATCACACAGAAGTAAAACAATAAACCACGATTACACAAGGAATAAAGATATATTGTGGGACAAAAAGGAGACTGTATCTACCATCTAGGAACAACTCTGATGTTAACACTGTAATGTATTACAAAGAGTACTGCAAAATATTGAAGCAAGTAATCCAGATATCGAAGCAGGCTTATTATGAGAAAAAGATAAGTACATCAAACAACAAACCAAAAACTGTATGGGATATAGTGAAGACAGACCAGTGAGGCCAAAAAGGAAGGGGAACAGATAGCTCTAAAAATAAATGAGACTTCAGTAACAAGTGCATGTAGTGTTGCAAACCTCTTAAACAAGTACTTCATTTCTGTTACAGACAGCTTGGTGTCATCAGGTTCGGTGGGCAGTGCAATTGTGTGTCCAAGACAAGTCTTTAAAAATAACTTCACTAAAATAGAAATGGTGCTCAGGTCTCCCAGAGAAGTAGCATCCATCATAAAGTCCTTCAAATGTAAGTATTCTAGTGGGTATGATAATATATCAAAAGAAGTTAATCAGGCTGGCCGCGGTGGCCGTGCGGTTCTAGGCGCTGCAGTCCAGAACCATGGGACTGCTACGGTCACAGGTTCGAATCCTGCCTCGGGCATGGATGTGTGTGATGTCCTTAGGTTAGTTAGATTTAAGTAGTTCTAAGTTCTAGGGGCCTGATGGCCTAAGATGTTAAATCCCATAGTGCTCAAAGGCATTTGAACCATTTTTTAAAACAAGTTACACTTTTGGTGGCAAATAATTTTTAATGTGAGTGTTTTGTACCATTTACAACCCTCTTACAGGGCGCATAGTTTATGTGTTTGTGTGAGTTGTTAAAAATTTTAATTTAGGGTCATCTGGTGTGTTGCAGATTTGCACCAGTGTAGTCTTTAAGAGGTGTTGTGAGCGGTCGTGTCTACAGCCATGTTAAAAGGGAGTGACAAGGTTCTCAGCCCAAAAGCTCATACCACAAAAAAAAAAAATTGTTATTTCTGCCTCTGAATAGATTGCAACTTGATATTTAGAGGGTGCTTTCTGATTATAATTTTAAATCTGTTTAAAAAACATGCTTTTAGGAATAAAATTTCCATTTATTGAAAATAAAATTTTTAATTTGTTTTTTCAGTTACCATTGGTAACTACTTTCACGCTCGCATAGTCCAATTATATGTGTTAATGTTCTTCATGAATCACTAGTAAATAAAATAAATTCTTATGGATTTTCTTTGAAAATAAATCAGGTTCAATGGAGGAGGGGATACTGTGGGGAGGGTTGAGATACAGTAAGGTGATGGAAGGCTGACCAGTACGTGGATGAGTTTATAGTTAGCGTATCATTTAGGTAGGTGCAAGCCTGGCGCCAGTCCCAGCGTTTTTTGGCTGCAAGGAAATTACGGGCATGTCTTTGGAGTTTCCGGTGGCATCGGAGTGTATCCCGGTCCTGTGTGTAGAGAAAGGCATGGTGGAGATGATGGGATTCACAAAGGAGGATGGCATGTGGGGGTAAAGTGTGGTGGTGTGCACAAATGGTGGTAGTGGGGATGTGAGCCTCAATGGCCTCAGACAGGGCCTGTTGGAGAAAGGAGGCAGCATGCTGATATCATCCAGATGCTGGATGGTCAGAAGATGGCCACTGACCTGGGTATCTAGGGCTGCCCAGTAGCCATTCCAGTCAGCACGGGAGTAGTTATGGACGAAATTTGGGGGAGGATTGTTGTGAGAAGTGAGGCATGGGTTCTGTCCGTCTCTCACGGTAAGGAGGACACAGAGATGGTCGCTACCAGTGGGGTCTAGTACGTTCGCCATAATGTGTCGAAGGAGGTCACTGGAGGCCAGGACTACATCGTGAGTGGTATTGGAATCAGGGCAGGTGTGGCGGGGGAGTGGAGGAGCTCATCTTGCAGTGAGGCGAGGAACCGATGCCACCATTGTAGCTGTGGATCAGTACGATGGTGGATGTTTAGGTCAGTGGCAATCACATAGGAGGAGAAGGTGTGGTCAATGTGGCAAAGGAAGTCAAACAGGATGAGGGCAGTGGCACAGACATAGATGGTGGTGCTGTTTATGGTAAGGCCAGAGAACAAGAAGCTGAGGATAAGGTGTTCAGTGGGCTCAGGAAGGAGGGTTTGGAGCCCAACAGAGGTCTGGTGAAGGTAGCCGATGGCAACTCCACCATGCGCAATCAGGTGGGGATTATTGGATTGTTGAAGGGGGTATGGTGATGTGCTGATGATACATGGGGGCTGGAGAAATGTTTCATTGAGGAGGGAGGCATCCACAAGGTGGGTTGTAAGGATGTGCATGAAGAGTTGTTTGTTGGTAGGTAGAGAACGGATGTTATTGAACAAGATACGACGCTGCTGCGCCATGGTGGGGTTTAAACTAGGGTGTCGAGATGGGAGAAGGTAAAATGGGCTTGGTTATGGGAGTAGGTGGCGAAGGTGTTAGGGTGAAAGATTGAACGGCAGCTATGGAGATCTGTTGGATGGTAAGAGGGCGTTGAAAATGGCGGATATTTTGTAGGATGATGGTTACGAATCTAACGATGTCCTCGACTGTGGGGAGAGGGCAAAGGCTGTTTCCAGGAGGTGTGGGATCGTAAATAGGTCAGACAGGGACAGTGAGTTAGGGAGATGTGTATGCGTGGGGGGGGGGGGGGGGATCTGGCCTTACAGTTTTCAATAGTTTCTTTTTCCTTTATTGTAATTTCCATTCACGATTAGGGACAGGATGGCAGCAGCTTAAGCAGGAAGACATGTAAAACAATATAACGAAGGAAACATGGCGGAATATAGAAACAAAAAATCAAAAAACACACACTAGATTAAATGGCACCAGGCAAATTATGGAAACCAGGGGGTGGGGAGGATCTAGCCTGCAGACAGTGTAAAGGATGCAGATATGTTGGAGGAAAAGGAGGAGGTGGGGGAAGGGGATGAGGTCATAGAGGAGGTGTGTGGTGGAAGGAAGGAGGATATGGCGGGTAAGGCACAGCACATGCCATTTGAAGATTTGGAGGGTCTTGTAAAAGCTGGTGGGTGCGGAGATCCAGGCAACACTGGCATAACAAAGGATGGGACAGATGAGGGATTTGTAGGTGTGGAGGATGTTGGAAGGATGTAACCCCATGTCCAGCCAGACAGGAGTTTCAGGAGGCGGAGGCATGAATGGGCTTTCTGCTGGATCGTCAAGAGGTGAGGGGTCCAGGCGATGTGAGGGTTGAGGGTGAGGCCAAGGTATCTCAGGGTGGGGGTGAGCTGGATGAGACGACCATAAAGGGTGAGGTAGAAGTCATGGAAGAAGCAGGTGGTGCGATCTATGATGATTGCCTGGGTTTTGGAGTGGTTGAGATGAAGGGACCACTGGTTACACCAAGTGGTGAACAGGTCAAGGTGGTTTTGGAGGGTGTGTTGAGACCATTGAAGGGTAGGATAGAAAGCCAGGAAGGTGGTGTAATCAGCATATTGGAGAAGGTGGACAGGTGGGGAATGCTTGGGCATATCAGCAGTGTACAGGAGGTAGAGGATAGGGGAGAGGATGGACCCTGGGGCACAGCACCAATGGGATAAAAGGTTGGTGTTGTGGAGGATGACACAGGAAGGACAGTGCGAGAGGAAGGAAGCGATCAGATGTACAAAATTGATAGGCAAGGTGTAGGTAGGTGTAGGTGGAGGAGACCGGGATGCCATACATGGCCATAGGAATTTTGGAGGTCGAAGGAAACAAAAATGGTGGAGCAAATGGAGTTAAGCTAGTGGAGATGAAGGTGAACTACGTTAAGGAGTTGGTTTTCTGCTGAGAAGCAGTGTTGGAAGCCACACTGGGTAAGTGGGAGGAGGTGGTGTTGATGAAGGTGCTGACAGATATGATGGGAGAGGATCGATTCGAAGATCTTACTGAAGATGGAGGTGAGGCAGATGGGACGATAGGAAGAGGCGACGGAAGGTGGTTTGTTGGGTTTGAGGAATAAAAGGATGGGGGTAGAGAGGATGACGTTATAGAAATGGGCAAGGACAGTCAAGAAGGAGATGGGGCTTTCTATAAGGTGGCAGTAGATGACACAGTCATGAGACAGTAGGTATTGTTGCATTTGGACCAGAGAAGTTTAATGTCTTGTGCTGTGATTGGAGTGGAGAGAAACTGATGTCACTACTGAAGGGCGGCAGGGGAGCAGCTATGGATGTTTATGTCGATGGCTATTACAAATTTGCAGAAGGTGTGGTCAACGTGGGAATTGTTGGGATGGATGGGGGACAATAGGACAAACAGGGACAGTAGCCTCAGGGTGGTATGAGGGCGTTTACCTTTACACATGTGGCAGTAGGTGGGATGGGGGTGTTGCAGGTGTTACGGGAAGGAGGGGTGGCTAGATTGGGGCAGTTTTTAAGAAAGTGGGAGACCTTGCAATGGGGACAGCTGGGGACGTGAGGTGTAGGTGGGGGGACGATTGGGAGGCTGTGGCTGACAGGGAGAAGAAGAGGAGAGGAAGGGAGTCAGGGATGTGTGGGGGCCAAACATAATGTGCAGTAGTTTACGGAGGAGATCTGTGTGAAAGAAGGGGTCTCGATGAGGACTGAGTCCCTGCAAGGAATCGAAAAATGGTTCAAATAGCTCTGAACACTATGGGACTTAACATCTGTGGTCATCAGTTCCCTACAACCGGTGGTCCCGGTCGCCTACAATGGACTGGATGGCAGAGCGGTGACCTCCCCAGCTGTCAGGATGCTAGGAAATGGCTGTAAAAGCATCAGAAACGCCAAAGAAACATTATAATTCGTGTCGGTACAATGTGGCTTGGTGATATCAACGACCTTCCCCGAGTCCTCGCTGACTCGTAGCGATGACACCAGATCCGGGCCGCACCAGTCTTGTTAGCGCAGCGCTGCGTGCAGTGACGTAGCGGAGGAATGTCCTCACTTCGGCGGCGCGTGGTTGCCGGCGCCCCTCTGGTCAGCCAGCTCGCGGCAGACAGCAGGCTGCTGCATGTAGAGGCTCCGGGTTGGAGTCCCCGGCGGTGTCGGCACCAGAAGCGTTCTCGTAGTGCAGAGTGTACTCTATCCCACCCCATCTCCTTCCCTGTTCCTCCTGGGGGCTCGTCCACGGTGGACGGGCGGAACAGGCTGCAGTCCCCCAGCGTCGTTGGCTCACCCGGTTGTGATGGCGGATGCACAGGGCCTAGGCCCCGCACGATCTCGATGACGGTTCACTGATGTGGTCAGCATTGGCGGCGAGCGAGTCTGCCGCGATGTCTGCTAACCCTGGGTCGATGACTGACAGCGGCAGCAGAGATGACCAGAGCTGGTACTGTCCCCTCACGTCTGCTGCCGGATGGGCCGCCCTTACTGCAACATCTCCTTAATAAAGATTAACATGTCGATCACCGACGTGAGCGTTATGCAGCGACTCAGTACACATCTAACTGCAAGTCTAACTGCGAGTGCGAGTGCCCTGTTGCTATCAAAGCTGGCGTATTTAAAGGAAGCACGAGAGACGTCCTGACGTCATGCTCGTTTGTAATGACCACATTTGTTCCACTTATAGTGCTGACGTATCTGTCGTACTCGCCCCTTAGGTGTTCTTGCCACAGAGTTAGGCCTACGTGTTGTTTCGACAGACTTACGCGAAGTTGTGAAATGCAGTACAGCTGACACTATACCTCTGTCTTGCACTCTACGAAAGTCTCCGTCTAACACAAACCCACGTGCAAAGCAATTCTCTCTCGCCTGTTGTGTGGAACCAGGACATTGCCCCTGCATGACGACACATTCCATACATATGCAATCCTCTTACTTCTTCGCAAACCTACTGCCTCTGGCTTTCGGCATAGGCAACGAAACCTTGACAATATTCCACATCTCCAACTCTTTATTATTCCGTGACACTACAGAACTACTTAAACCTAACTAATCTAAGGACATCACACACATCCATGCCCGAGACAGGATTCGAACCTGCGACAGTAACAGTTGCGCAGTTCCAGACTGAATCGCACAGTACCAGTCGGTCACAGTGGCCGGCTGCAAGAAATCAGCTAAGAGATGCGAGCACCAGTGTCTGGGGTGGACAGGACGAAGGTTTGGAGGGTGGGGTGTGGGGTACGGTTGTCAGGAGGAGTGGTAGTGCCCATGGAGTCAATGGGGGAGGGGGAGGAGGTGGTGCCTTTTTGCTGGAGGGGTAGAGTCGGCAATGACGTGTTTGTGGGTTTTTTTGGAGACCGTAGGCTGGGAGGAGGAGAGAGGGAGGTGGCGAGTGGCAGATCCTGTAGGCGTGGTGGACATGGTGGGAGAAGCAGCTGGTTCAGTGGCGGTGATTGTCGCATGGCATGGCGTGGTGAATGCGGTGGATGCAGATGATGAAGTGACAGGGGGGTGAGAGGGAGCAAAGGGAGCAAACCGACAACCTGAGAGGTGGCAGCGGAGGTGGCAGCAGAGGTGTACTTGAGGGTGGGGGCAGGAGCTGTTGTTGGGGGAGGGGAAACGAGGTATAAGGAGGGAGGCGAGAAGCAGCACTCCAGGAAGGGACAGTGGAAGAGGGGTAGGGGGACGTGTAGATGACAGTGGAGGGGGGAAGGTTTATGATGGACGGATGGCGACGGACAGACGGACAGCAGGCAGCGTCGACGAAGGACAATGGATGGACAAATGGACAGAGGGACGGACAACTGGACAGCAGTTAGCATAGGCGATGGATGTCGGTGAACGGGCAGGTGGGCAGGCTGTCTGCCTGACATCCAGGGCCGCACTGACACCTCTCCCCCCACTTGCTCCTAGCTTCCAGTACTTGGGGGCCACACCACCATCCTATGTCAACACCCCCATCGTCACACAAGACATCGTCACCACACTACACACTAATCGTAATATGGCTCCCGGGCACGACCGTATTACATACTGCCAACTCAAAGAAGCCCCCCTCTCCTTCCTTACAGTCCTAACCACCCTCTATAATGTTATCCTCTCCACCAGCTTGTACCCTGACATTTGGAAGTCTTCCCGGATCCTTAATGTTTCTCAAACCTGCCAAACTCCATTCCAATTCCTCCTCCTAGCACCCTATGGGTCTCACGTCGGTTTTCAGCAAGGTCCTGGAGTACATCATTACCTGTCGCATTCACCACCACTTCCACCAGCACTGTCTCCTTCCCTTGACCCAATGTCGCTTCCAACCTTCCTTCTCTGTTGACGATCTCCTCCTCCACCTGACACATCTCCTTTCCACTCATCTGAATTCCCATTGCTCCGCCATCTATGTGTCCCTTTACCTAGAACGTGCCTATAACCGTGTATGGCATCCCAGGCTCCTCTTCGAACTCCAGACTTACACCTTCCCCATCAACTATGTTCGCGTGATAGCCTAGTTCTGCTCTCACTGCCCCTCCTATGTTACCATCCGCAACTCCAATTCTTACACCTTCTACTCCTCCACAGGCATGCCCCAAGGCTCCATCCTTTCCCCTCTCCTCCACCTGTTATACACGGCGGACATGCCGCAGCCTCCACCACCTGCCCATCTCTTGTAAAATGCCGATGACACTGCCTTCCTTGCTCTTGCCCCTCCCTCCAACACTCCCAGCCCCTCCTCCAGTCCCACCTTGACTTGTTCACCACATGGTGCAACCAATGGCTCCTTAAGATCAATCCCTTCAAGACCCAGGTAATCATCGTAGGCCACACCACCCCCTCCTTCCGCCTCCTAGATTTCCACCTTACCATCACTGGTTGTCCCATTGCCCTCACTCCCACTCTCAACTACCTTGGTATCACCCTCTACTGCCACCTTTCTAGGACCCCCTATCTCCTCACAGTCCAAGCCAAGGCACATATCCGACTCTGTCTCCTCCTTGGTCGAACATGGGGATTAGACCCACTATCCTACATACCTATAAGTCGCTCATCTGCGCCCTCCTATGTTATGCACACCCCACGATCTCCACCTCCCCCACCTATTACAAATCCCTCCAATTCATTGAGCGCCATGCACTCCACCTCACTTATTGCATCTGTCTCTTGTCCCCCATGCGGATCGTTTATGATCTGATTCCTTTCCCCCATCTTTCCTGTTCCTAGAATGGATACGGATCCTATAAGTCTACCACAAACTGGATCCCCCCCCATCCTTTGGTTTCTCCCATCCTCTCCCACCTTAGCCCACTGCCACACCTGCACCACAGTGTACCGCCTGGTCTCCATGTCCACACGCTCCATACCCTCGCCCAAGGTGGCTTCCGCCAACTCCCCCTTCTGGATGATGCCCTCATGTCTTCCATCTACCCCTCCTACCAGATCTAATCCCTACTTTTTCCCTCTCCTCAGGGCTCCCACCCTCTCCCCCTTCCCATCTTCTTCCTTTTCCCATGCCAAACACCTTCTTTTCCTTTTAACCTGCCCCTCCTTTCGTTCTCCCCTCCTTTGTCCCCTCTAACCCCTCCTTGTTTCGTCCTACCATCTCTACCCCCTTCTCTTCCCCTCTCATCCCTTCACCCAGTGGTAGGTCGCCTTCGGTGCAGTGATATTTATCGTTTTTGTTATGGTGTCAGCATTACTCTAGTGCCATGTGCAGTGTCGCCAGAATCACTCATTTGTGTTCACACTGTGGTATTTCTTTATTTTTGTGTCAAATTACAGTGTTCATTCTCCACATGGGTGTGTGGCTCCCGTCTATGTTGTTTTTAAATCTACCATTTATACTCATCTATTTTTGTTCTCGTTTCTTCATCACTTTATACCATTCTATGTTATGTGTTCTTTTCTCATTTGACTATGATTTTTCTGTAACTCTCTTGGCTGAAAAGCGGCGTATTGTGCCACTGTCAAGCGACCCCATTTTGGGGAGTGAAATATCAATAAAGAAAAAAACCATAAAAAACTTTGGGCTGGTATGGAAAATCGGGCCATGCGGCTGTCGCTTGGCGCCACTAACAGATGACAGGGCAGTAGCCGCACTTGACTTTGCTGCAGTGTCGGTCCGTTTCCCCACAGCATTTGACGCTAGTTTCGAAGAAAGAGCGAGTCAAATGTGTGAATTTGTGTCTACAATGTGATCGCCAGATAAAACAACTGACTAGGGACTTACCTATTAAGGTCGTTTCCCAGCAACAGCGGCGACAAATGCTTTCCGCGGTGACGCGGCTGTTTGAGGAATTGGCAGTCCCAGCTAGAAGCGGCAGACGCTGTTGTTGTTGTGGTCTTCAGTCCTGAGACTGGTTTGATGCAGCTCTCCATGCTACTCTATCCTGTGCAAGCTTTTTCATCTCCCAGTACCTAATGCAACCTACATCCTTCAGAATCTGCTTAGTGTATTCATCTCTTGGTCTCCCTCTACGATTTTTACCCTCCACGCTGCCCTCCAATACTAAATTGGTGATGCCTTGATGCCTCAGGACATGTCCTACCAACCGATCCCTTCTTCTGGTCAAGTTGTGCCACAAACTTCTCTTCTCCCCAATCCTATTCAATACTTCCTCATTAGTTATGTGATCTACCCATCTAATCTTCAGCATTCTTCTGTAGCACCACATTTCGAAAGCTTCTATTCTGTTCTTGTCCAAACTATTTATCGTCCATGTTTCACTTCCATACATGGCTACACTCCATACGAATACTTTCAAAAATGACTTCCTGACACTTAAATCAATACTGGATGTTAACAAATTTCTCTTCTTCAGAAACGCTTTCCTTGCCATTGCCAGCCTACATTTTATATCCTCTCTACTTCGACCATCATCAGTTATTTTGCTCCCCAAATAGCAAAACTCCTTTACTACTTTGAGTGTCTCATTTCCTAATCTAATTCCCTCAGCATCACCCGACTTAATTAGACTACATTCCATTATCCTCGTTTTGCTTTTGTTGATGTTCATCTTATATCCTCCTTTCAAGACACTGTCCATTCCATTCAACTGCTCTTCCAAGTCCTTTGCTGTCTCTGACAGAATTACAATGTCATCGGCGAACCTCAAAGTTTTTATTTCTTCTCCATGAATTTTAATACCTACTCCGAATTTTTCTTTTGTTTCCTTAACTGTTTGCTCAATATACAGATTGAACAACATCGGGGAGAGGCTACAACCCTGTCTTACTCCCTTCCCAACCACTGCTTCCCTTTCATGTCCCTCGACTCTTATAACTGGTTTCTGTACAAATTGTAAATAGCCTTTCGCTCCCTGTATTTTACCCCTGCCACCTTTAGAATTTGAAAGAGAGTATTCCAGTCAACATTGTCAAAAGCTTTCTTTAAGTCTACAAATGCTAGAAATGTAGGTTTGCCTTTCCTTAATCTTTCTTCTAAGATAAGTCGTAAGGTCAGTATTGCCTCACGTGTTCCAGTGTTTCTACGGAATCCAAACTGATCTTCCCCGAGGTTGGCTTCTACTAGTTTTTCCATTCGTCTGTAAAGAATTCGTATTAGTATTTTGCAGCTGTGACTTATTAAGCTGATAGTTCGGTAATTTTCACATCTGTCAACACCTGCTTTCTTTGGGATTGGAATTATTATATTCTTCTTGAAGTCTGAGGGTATTTCGCCTGTTTCATACATCTTGCTCACCAGATGGTAGAGTTTTGTCAGGACTGGCTCTCCCACGGCCGTCAGTAGTTCCAATGGAATATTGTCTACTCCGGGGGCCTTGTTTCGACTCAGGTCTTTCAGTGCTCTGTCAAACTCTTCACGCAGTATCGTATCTCCCATTTCATCTTCATCTACATCCTCTTCCATTTCCATAATATTGTCCTCAAGTACATCGCCCTTGTATAGACCGTCTATATACTCCTTCCATCTTTCTGCTTTCCCTTCTTTGCTTAGAACTGGGTTTCCATCTGAGCTCTTGATATTCATACAAGTCGTTCTCTTATCTCCAAAGGTCTCTTTAATTTTCCTGTAGGCGGTATCTATCTTAGCCCTAGTGAGATAGGCCTCTACATCCTTACATTTGTCCTCTAGCCATCCCTGCTTAGCCATTTTGCACTTCCTGTCGATCTCATTTTTGAAACGTTTGTATTCCTTTTTGCCTGTTTCACTTACTGCATTTTTATATTTTCTCCTTTCATCAATTAAATTCAGTATTTCTTCTGTTACCCAAAGATTTCTACTAGCCCTTGTTTTTTTACCTACTTGATCCTCTGCTGCCTTCACTACTTCATCCCTCAAAGCTTCCCATTCTTCTTCTACTGTATTTATTTCCCCCATTCCTGTCAATTGCTTCCTTATGCTCTCCCTGAATCTCTGTACAACCTCTGGTTCTTTTAGCTTATCCAGGTCCCATCTCCTTAAATTCCCACCTTTTTGCAGTTTCTTCAGTTTTAATCTACAGGTCATAACCAATAGATTGTGGTCAGAGTCCACATCTGCCCCTGGAAATGTCTTACAATTTAAAACCTGGTTCCTAAATCTCTGTCTTACCATTATATAATCTATCTGATACCTTTTAGTATCTCCAGGGTTCTTCCATGTATACAACCTTCTTTCATGATTCTTAAACCAAGTGTTAGTTATGATTATGTTGTGCTCTGTGCAAAATTCTACAAGGCGGCTTCTTCTTTCATTTCTGTCCCCCAATCCATATTCACCTACTATGTTTCCTTCTCTCCCTTTTCCTACACTCGAATTCCAGTCACCCATGACTATTAAATTTTCGTCTCCCTTCACAATCTGAATAATTTCTTTTATTTCATCATACATTTCTTCAATTTCTTCGTCATCTGCAGCGCTAGTTGGCATATAAACTTGTACTACTGTAGTAGGTGTGGGCTTCGTATCTATCTTGGCCACAATAATGCATTCACTATGCTGTTTGTAGTAGCTTACCTGCATTCCTATTTTCCTATTCATTATTAAACCTACTCCTGCATTACCCCTATTTGATTTTGTGTTTATAACCCTGTAGTCACCTGACCAGAAGTCTTGTTCCTCCTGCCACCGAACTTCACTAATTCCCACTATATCTACCTTCAACCTATCCATTTCCCTTTTTAAATTTTCTAACTTACCTGCCCGATTAAGGGATCTGACATTCCACGCTCCGATCCATAGAACGCTAGTTTTCTTTCTCCTGATAACGACATCCTCTTGAGTAGTCCCCGCCCGGAGATCCGAATGGGGGACTATTTTACCTCCGGAATATTTTACCCAAGAGGACGCCATCATCATGTAATCATACAGTAAAGCTGCATGCCCTCAGGAAAAATTACGGCTGTAGTTTCCCCTTGCTTTCAGCCATTCGCAGTACCAGCACAGCAAGGCCGTTTTGTTTATTGTTACAAGGCCAGATCAGTCAATCATCCAGACTGTGACCCTTGCAACTACTGAAAAGGCTGCTGCCCCTCTTCAGGAACCACATGTTTGTCTGGCCTCTCAACAGATACCCCTCCGTTGTGGTTGCACCTACGGTACGGCTATCTGTATCGCTGAGGCACGCAAGCCTCCCCACCAACGGCAAGGTCCATGGTTCATGGGGGCGGCAGACGCTAGCAACAGAGAATGACTGTGCAGGTGGGGACCCACTCAGACACGTGATGAATTTCATTAACTATACCACGAACCTACACGAAAGAAAGACAGAGTTGCGTGAAGACATACGAAGTTTTCATTTTCTTTGCAAAATATTCTTCCACATCTTTCATTATTCATGTTTTCTTACTTCATCATAAAGAGACTGGACGAATTACTGTTCAAGACTGTCCCATGTCTCATTATGTAGTGGACAATATTTAGGAAACCGATCACCCCAGAACTAAAACTTGCTGTGACTCTCATAACAACTTTTAGTATTGACACTTGCAGTACCGAAGTGCAGTTTACCATAATTATTGCACATCACCTCTTGTGGAGTAATATCTATAACCGAAAATGTGTGGCAGTTGATCCTTACTGTATATGAAGAAGATATGTGTTAACCCCTTTGTTATTGAAACAATCAGTGAAGCAGTATCACAATACTTGGCTCCATCGCTAACCTGCCATTAACTTTATATGAAAAATAAACATAAATCCAAAATCCACACACCACAGTGGTACAAGTGAATATGCCTGTCAACACCACAGATGAACAGATTGAATCACTGTACGATGAGATAACAGTACTTATTCAGATAGTTAACAGGTCTTTGAGGAAGAGGCGGAGGGGTGGAGTGTGTTCCACACCTGTTTCCAGCTTCATGGTGGTGACAAAACCTGCCAGGTTATGTTGTGGCACAAGTACTATAAACTGGACAACATTTTGCTTGTCCTGCTCATCTGACTTGCTTTCTTCTCTACGCCATAAACATGGACCAATAGTCTGGTATTCTGCGCCGCAAATTTAGGTGTGTCCTGTATCTTGACGGAGAACTCGATAGCATGAAAGTTGTAACAATTACGAAAATCGAAGTACCTACCATATCGAGATGAACGCTGTGGTTTTTCCTCATAATTTTCTCACGAGCCTGGACTGACCATACAAAACAAGCCTTATGCTTTTCATTTTGAACATTAATGCATGGTGCTATATAGCTAGGCCCTGCATTTACCGGATCGTAGACGGATATGCAGTGGTACGACGAAAAAAATATATGGTCTGGTTACAATGGCGTTCCTGCCACTGCCGCTGCCGCTGCTGTTGTTGGCTTTCAAGAGCCAGGTTGTCAGTTATCCGGTGGACATATACTGAAAGAAAACGAAATTCTTAATGAAAAGAAAAGAAGTAACGCTTAATCGATCTCTGAAATCGCCTACAACAACAATATACACTGAATCGCCAAAGAAACTAATACGGGTATTGCGTATTGAAATACAGAGATAATTAAGGAAGACTAAGGCGATGCAGTTGGCAACGCCTATATAAGACAACAAGTGGCTGGCGCAGTTGTTAGATCAGTTACTGCCGCTACAGTGGCAGGTTATCAAGATTTCAGTGCATTTGGGCGTGGTGTTACAGACGGTGCTCGAGGGATGCGATACAGAATCTTCGAGATAGCAATGAAATCGGGACTATCCCATAGGGGTATTTCAGAGTGTATCGTGAATATCAGGAATCGGTAAAACATCAAATCTCCGATATCGATGGGGCCGGAAAAAAATCCTGTAAGAATGGGATCAACTAAGACTCATGAGAATCGTCTAATGGGACATAAATGCAATCCTTTCGCAAATTGCTTCAGAATTGAATGCTGTGCCATCAAAAAGGGTCAGCATGCGAACCATTGTACGGAACATCATCGATACACTCTTTTGGAGGTGAAGTCCACTGGTGTACACTTGATGACTGCCAACACAAAGCATTACACCTCGTCTGGGCCCATCAACACTAACAGTGTACTGTTGATGACTTAAAAAATGTTGGCTGGTTGGATGCATCTCTTTTAAAATTGTATTGAGGGGACGGACATGTACAGGTACGGAGACAACCTCATGAACTCTGTTATGGTGTGGGGCTTGTGCAGTTGGAGTGATTTGGGAGCCGTGATATGTCTAGATACGACTCTGACAGGTGACACGTACATAATGATCCTGTCTTAATACCTGCATGCATTCACGTCCATTTGCATTCCGTCAGACTTGGGAAATTCCAGCAGGACAATGCGACAGCCCACACATCCAGAATTGCTACAGAGTGGCTCCAGCAACGTTAGTTTAAACACTTCCACTGGCCACCAAATTCCCCAGACATTATTGAGCATAACAGGCATGGCTTGAAACGTGATGTTCGGACGAGATCTCCACAAAAGATTGCTTTTATTTAACTCGAAGAATAAACAACTTCTTTCATGCAGATTTTTGAACCTCATGAATTCAGAATCACTACATAATCCTAAATAATTCTTCATTTCCATACTATTATTAAAGACAATTGGTCAGTTGGACGTCACATGGCACAAGCCAGCCGTTCTGCACCCAAGTGTGACATGAGTGTAAATGGGAGAATTATCTAACTCGTAGTTACCTTAGGATATAGAGCGATGTGAAACATATATTTTACAGTCTGAGAGGTGAATAAAGAAAAAAAAGGGTGCACAATGAACAACTTATGCAGATTGGTCACAAACTGAAACGAATATAGGAATCGGCAGAAAATAAAAAATTATAAACTTTGGTGCCTGATGAATGAACATGTGACGCTGCAGTGCAATATCAACGCGTGACTGGCAAGGCTAGCAAACAGGGGATGTGTCGATACCAAGGTATAAAGTCTTTGTGAATTTCATTCTATGTACTCAGCTACGCAGTAAGTACGCCTGGCAGGTAGGCATGTGCACAATATACGCAGAAGTTAACATTTGAGAGAGTTCGTGTAGTTGGGTTAAAGAAGGTAGTCAGAGTAATTGGCAGATCACTCAACAACTGAGTGGGATGATGCCACTATTTGCTGATGGTAGCAGGAATGGGTGAAGCATGGAAGAAAAACACCATCAAGAAGGAAGCAGTCAACTTCGAGAGACGACAGAATGTGAGGACTGAGGAAATGTCAGAGAGGCGCTCATAGCCTACATCAGGGACAAGTATACATTCAGAGGCCAACCTATTGTTCTCTTTTGATTGACAGGTCATTAACCTTGTGTTCTGCTAATAGGATTATGACCCCATGGGGATTATCCTTCTCTTCGATTAACACGCCTTTAACCTAGTGTCCCCACCCATCACCCTACCCTTCCCTCCTCCCACGTCCATCCCCATCCCTCTGTGAACTCCCCTCGCTGATACGAGCACACTTTTGATATCTATTTGAATGATTGATTAATGATATCGATCAACTGATTAATCCCATCTGGGAAACCCCTCCCCCACTGTGAAATTCAGTGTATGGAGTATTGTTTAATTATTTGTATTTGTTTATTTATTTACTGAATTTAGTTGGGAAATCGATTGCAGAGTATGGAACATTGTTTAAACAGTTTAGGCAATATAGTTTATTTATTTAAAGAATTCAGTGGGAAATTGATGTTGGTTCATGGAATATTATGTGAAGAATTTAGACAATGTGTGGAATATTGTTAATTTAAGCAATTTATGAGATATGAATCTCTGAATGATATTTAGTTTATTTGTTTATGTATAGATTTTGGTGGGAAATCGATTGCAATGTATGGAATGCGTGCAATATTGTTTGTTTGTATAGTTCTTTATTTATATTATTGTTTATTTATGTAATTTATGGCACAGAAGGAAATGTATAGAAAATTTAAACGATTGCAATGCTTTTTCATTCATAATGCACAAGCAAACACATATTTACACTGTCACAGAGTGCTTAAACACATCTGGAAAACTTTCTTCCTTTTCACCACATGTGCAGGCTACCCGGATTTGGGACGCACTAGAGGAATTTAATTCGACTACAGTCCATTATTCTTGTTTTGCTTTTGTTGACTTTCATCTTGTATCTTCCTTTCAAGACACTGTCCATTCCGTTCAACTGCTCTTCCAGGTCCTTTGCTGTCTCTGACAGAATTGCAATGTCATCAGAAACCTTCAAGTTTTTATTTCTTCTCCATGGATTTTAATTCCTAATCCGAATTTTTCTTTTGTTTCCTTACTGCCTGCTCAATATACAGATTGATTAACATTGGGGATAGTCTACAAACCTGTCTCACTCCCTTCTCAACCACTGCTTCCCTTCCAGGCCCCTCAACTGTTAAAACTGCCATCTGGTTTCTGTACGAATTGGAAACAGCCTTAGACTCACTGTATTTGAACTCTACCACCTTCAGAATTTGAAAGAGTGTTTTCCAGTCAACATTGTCAAAAGCTTTCTCTAAGTCTACAAATGCTAGAAACGTAGGTTTGCCTTTCTTTAATCTATCTTCTAAGATAAGTCATAGGGTCAGTATTGCCTCACGTGTTCCGACGTTACTGTGGAATCCAAACTGAACTTCTGCGAGGTCGTCTTCTACCAGATTTTCCATTCACCTGTAAAGAATTCGTGTTAGTATTTTACAGCCATGACTAATTAAATTGATAGTTCGGTAGTTTGGCTTCTACCATATTTTCCATTCACCTGTAAAAAATTCGTTTTAGTATTTTACAGCCATGACTAATTAAATTGATAGTTTGGTAATTTTCACATTTGTCAACACCTGCTTTCTTTGAGAGTGGGATTATCATATTCTTCTTGAAGTCTGAGGATATTTCACGTGTCTCATACATCTTGCTCACCAGATGGTAGAGGTTTGTCAGGGCTAGCTCTCCCAAGGCTATCAGTAGTTCTAACGGAATGTTGTCTACTCCAGGGCCTTGTTTCGACTTAGTTCTTTCAGTGCTCTCTCAAACTCTGCACGCAGCATCATATCTCCCATTTGATCTTCCATTTCCATAATATTGTCTTCAAGTACATCGCCCTTATATAGACATACCATATACTCCTTCCACCTTTCTGCTTTCCACTCTTGGCTTTGGACTGGTGTAATGCACGTGCATTCCTGTCACGTGTTTAAGCCAAGTATTACACACATTTAAGCGATCGGGAATGTTCAGTAGCTGCCAGGCTACATGGACAGTCTTAGACATAAAACCTGACCGACAGCCAGCCACCACAGACACTAAGCCTGAGTTGCTCACTTAAGGTTCCCAATAGAACGGACCACCCCTGACAACGCTAAGTCCGACGCTCGGCACAATCTGGCAACACAGTAAGATGCGGAAGTGTCACGAGGAAAGGTTGTCTGCTTCCTAGGTGTTCTTGTGAAGTGTGATCCCGTGACCTAGTGGTATTTATAGTGCATTCTAAACTTATTGTCGTGTGTTTGTGTCCAACCATATGAACTTTTTCCCTGACGTATCGGCCCTCATGTAAAGTTATGAGTATGATTGAACCCACCAATAATAAAAAATACTTCAAGAAACAATTCCGCAAGACAGATCGTGGCTATGTCGCAATCAGAACAGCTTGCGCTTGAGTGTTTCCTAGTGCTGTGGCGGCTACCAGCCACTGGCCAGGGGCCCCATTCTGTATTGTTCATACCGATTGGTGTAGTAGATTTGTCTCGGTAGTGACGTCATTTTGGGTTCTTTACCGAAACATCCTATTCAGTAAGCTTCTGAGACCTGTTACCGAATGGACTTCCAACGATTTTACGACAATTGTAAGGAAAGGTTTTGGATTTCGGGTGGCCCTGTTGATCGGTGAGCTGTGGTTTATGTATACCTATAATTTGTTATTTTAAACATATTTATCGGTTTTAGCTTTCGATTTAGTGATTGTGTTACTAAAGAATCACCAAAGGATGCATCCAGTGTGAAAGTGAGTTCTTAATAGACAATTTTCCTTTGTTAGAGATATGGTTAGGTTAGGTTGTTTCTGTTAATGAGTACATAAAAAAATGTTTTGTGTCATTATTCTCTCAAAATACATGTTATTTTTATGCAAATAAGAGTTTGAAGGTCATTAAATATCAAGACATCGCCTCTGCTTACGTATATTACATGAGTGTGAACTGACGTTACTAGTGACTTCTTGTACTTTTTCCCACAAATGGTTTAGTTAGTAATAATCGAAACGTGTTTATAACTTTGAAGTAACAAAGGAAAGCAATTATTTGAAACCTGATACTGGAAACCTTCCAAACTATCATGTATTTATAACTTACGGAGCACCATTTGGCAACAAAGTCAGCCTACGTTACTCTGCACAATAGTACAAGAACTGAGCGCTATGTTTCTGTTGTTTGGTGTGGCCAAGTGGTAGCTGGCACGGTAGATCAGCGTGTTCGGTTAGAGGGTTAGCTACCCTCTGTAACAAAAAAACTGAGTTAATGGATCAAAAACAAACTGAAATGGATGTCTTTCTACGTCCGCACCGAGCAGATATAACGAACGAAAACGAACGAAATGAGAGTGTATAAAAAAAAATAGTGGTTAGCCCATGGGTATGCTGTATACAAGCATCTGGGTTCGCACATGGATGGGTGAAAAATTTTTTTCCGCTTCATGTATCCAGCACGTTGTGAAACATTGTTATTCGTGTAAGTTAAGATTTTTGAGCAATATTCGTTATTATTTACATGTAAGAGCGCACTTCCTCAGTAATGATTTAATGATTTGTGTGTGTTTAAAAAACGAAATAAGAAATTGCTGGAGATGAAATTGCTGTGGGTGAAACAACCGACAGTGGCCTTTATATTTTTTCTTGTCAGAAATAATTTTCCATTTTTTTCCTGAATATCCAGCTCGATGGTATGTGGCGTCATGCGTTATGGCTACGGAAGCGCAATTTTCGGTACTTGGAAGAATAGCGCGCCTGTGTCATGTGCTACCAACTTTGTGTCCATGGTGCTGTGTGTGTTGCAGTGTGCATGCGCAGATCTGCAGCTGCTTTTTTGATTGGCTTGCGCAACGCGAACCAACAACAGCGTTTCGGTTCTCTAGACCCGAACGTTATCACTACCGAAATGCATACTGAATAATGCAGGGGCTCTAATTCGAGTACTAGAGCTTTCGGTGCTCTGGAGTACCGAAACGATCGGCACAATGCCGGAAAGATATAGAATAGGCACCCAGAGGCCACCCACTGCATGGAATCCGGCGCCGCCCAGGTGAACGAGGCGCGATACTGTCGTGTATGTATCAACCGTCATTTTAGAATTTGAAGCTCTAGTTATATCTTGCAGTTAAGCATTGGATTTTGCATACTTGAAAATCATGAACTACAGTTAAGCGTTGTAAAATTTGTGTCACAAGTGGAAAAAGGTATAACATCAGCAACAGAATATTTGCTTTTTGTATAATAGAGGGCTGAATGCAGAGGAGGCAACTCGAAAAATTTGAACTGTGTCTGGAGCGAGTGCTTTTGGTAAAAATACGCCAGAAAAAGATATTCTTGGTTCAACAAAGATCGTTCTGGCATTAATGATTTTCCACGTTAAGGAAGTCTCGACTACTGACATAAGTGATGAATTACCATTTAACCATCATGCGACATTTGTATTCAACAGGCAAGTTCAGAAGTCTGGTGTAGGAGTACTGAGTGCTCCAGTTCGAAACAACAAAAATCAATGGAATGAGTATTATAGCAGTTTGGCTTGAACGTCATCAGGTCGCTCATTGAGCATTCCTACGCAATTCTGTTACTGGTGCCGTGTTATGACGCTTTTATCGTTAACTTTCTAAGAAGAAATGAAAGGCTGAGTCCTACCAAAAGACGTAAACTCGAGCAAAGAGTAGTGTGAACATAATATTTTCCATCTGATAGCTCCAACAGTGTGTTTTGCACTACTACTACAGCTGGAATTTGTTGCCAAGAATTGAGACACCATTCGGTCGCAGTGTCTCTGCGTAATTGATTGGTGCATGTGTTGTTCAACAGACAGCAGTCGTCACTCTCACTGCAATCAGTGACTCTGTGTGTGTGTGTGTGTGTGTGTGTGTGTGTGTGTTTTCATGTTCGTGCCCGATCTGAATCAATACTATCAACATAAGAGAGAGACAAGCAACAATAAATATTGCATCAAATGTAACTGTTAACCATTGTAATGCAGTGGCTAGTTGCTACAAATTGAATTTTTACCCAACCCATATCCTGCAAGTTACGGTAAGCAAGTAAGATGTATAAACTCCATTATATCGTTGCCAGAGACAATGTGCTCTTGTTGTCGCGACCTGCGACAAGTGCAACGATTAGCAATGCCCAATGCCGTCACGATTTGTTTATGTTGGCTGAGCGTGGACGCTGCTGCAGACGCTTCTCCATAAACAGAAGGAAATAAACATGGCTCTGACTGCAGTGAGCGGACATCACTGCCTGCATTTTCTTATAGCAACAAACGTGAGACTCTACTCACAGTTGCATGGAGCAATTAGACCTGGTATCACGTCATTAGTCATCATGTTGTTAACCAGTTATGAAATTTCCACGCTCTTTGAATCCCAAAAGTCGGAACCTTCTCACAAAGTAATGTGAGATGATATCAAAATTTATCCAACACACAAAAATTAACTGCCGAGCTTTCATGCATGCAGTAGTTGCACACAAGGAAATATTATGTCTTGGAAGCGTATACTTCATTTCCTCCTCTCATATCAACGCCCTTGTTTTAGTATGAAGTGAGGAAATAAACACAAAAAGCTGAAGTTTCTGAGAGGCACGTAAGCCATTTTCTCTTCTCATATTATAGGTTTTGTTTTCGTATGAAGTAAAAAAATAAACAGTTTAGGGTTCTGAACTATAATATGACACCAGATCCTTGTCATACGATCTATCGGAAACGCAAAAAGCAGGGAGCTCTCCATTCTTTTGTCCAACAGTTTGTTTCCTTTCATGCATTACTACCCCACAGAGACTTATTTAAGGACTTGTGGGCATCAAGTTCTTAAGCAGAATGAGCCTTAAGTTATTTTGCTGATCACGGTACGAAAAAATGCAACAAAGACGAGTTGTCCTAGAGCAGTGAAGATATTTGCACATGTCTGTATTCAGAAATGACTGCCAGGATCGCACCTACATGGAACCTGGTACCTGAGCGTTACTACTGTGCAACGAGGGACTACCGAAGCAGCAGGACACCAGGTTAGTGATACTAAACCAGAGAAGTAAGGCAGAGTCGCTTCCTTCTCACTACAATGCCACTGTCGAAACTTAAGTAGGTAATTGTGGTTGCAGGAGTTACAATGAGTTCTTCCAGACGTATAGACGTATGTGGAAAAGAACTTGTATTTAGATGATCCCCTGAAAGAAACGGATTTAATATCAATCATTTTGATCAAGTTGCCTCTGAGGGTACAAGGAAAATTGATAGGAATATATAAGTCAGATGTAAAAGCAATTGTGCAAGCGCTGGACCAATTGGATTCATTTTCAGGGAACAATCAGAATCTAGAAGGTTGGAGAAGGAATCCCTGGGAAAATAACGGACCTAATGAAGGTAGGATACAAGGAGAACTGACAAACAGACAGATACAATATCCTCAACACACAGATAATGGAATAACTCAGCAGGAGACAATGATAGACAGGACACACACAACTGGTCAAAGGATCAACTGAAAACCTCAGTTGGCTGGGGTGGCCGAGAGGTTCTAGGCGCTACAGTCTGGAACCGAGCGACCGCTTCTGTCGCAGGTTCGAGTCCTGCCTCAGGCATGGATGTGTGTGATGTCCTTAGGTTAGTTAGGTTTAAGCAGTTCTATGTTCTAGGGGACTGATGACCTCAGAAGTTCAGTCCCATAGTGTTCAGAGCCATTTTTTTTAACCTCAGAGGGCGTAGTGTTCTGTGCAACACAAGGTGTTTAACAAACACCTGGCACTCAAGTTACTGACAATTTTATTTCAAAAAAAGGTTCAAATGGCTCTGAGCACTACGGGACTTAACATATGTGGTCATCAGTCCCTTAGAACTTATAACTACTTAAACCTGACTAACCTAAGGACATCACACACATCCATGCTCAAGGCAGGATTCGAACCTGCGACTGAAGCGAATATTATTTCAGTTTCCCTTCATATTGTCAATCTTAATCTTCTTTCAGTCAGAACTATTTACTATCATCTTTAATTCATCATATTGCCAATATTCCCTTGTTTCTGTCAAAATGATGCTGTATCATCAGTCCCTGCCTTATCTTAGAATATAGGAACATGGGAATAGTGAGTAACATTGGTAAGTGAAAAAAAGAGACGGTACAAAAAAGGAAAAGCTATTTATAAAATTGTGCTATCCTGTTGGAAAATGTTTAGCAAAATCTGAAATTATGTGATTATAACATGTTACAACCCTAAAAGACAGTCAGTACAACAAGGAGAAAGCTATGATTAGAGTAAACAAGGTATACAGAGACAAAGAATATTATCCTGTTGGAAACAAATTTAACAAATTCTAAAAAGACACCATGGAGACAGTGAACAAACAACTTAGCGAAAACAGGAAAAATAGATATAAGTGGGTATCATTCTGCAATTGTGCTTAGATAAGAGAACAGTAAAGAGATCGAATGGTAACAAAATTCGAAACATATGTTTAGCCAACTGACAAGGTAAATCGTGACCAAAGGATAAAGAGGTAAGTGCAGCAGAATAAGATGAAGAATTGAAGTTATGTAAGTATGGGAACTGGGTCCAAACCCCATAGAATAAAAGAAAGAAAAGGTATAAGTTAATGAGTGGCCAAGGATGGTATCACTATACATTATGAAGTATAAAGATGATGAGGGTCATACAAAGGTGTCCCCACATCCAACAATGGGTAATGGTAAACCGAGAGGTACCTTGAGTAAAGATAAGAAGTTTTGAAATAAGTTAGAGGGAATGCTTTATAGTTGTAATAGTGAGAAGGACGGTATTCGCTGGTGAAAAAGAAACAAAAAATAGTGAACCAGTGACTAATAGGACGGCAATTACTTAGCCAATGATTATGGAACATGTTCTTGTATGTAGTAGAAAATGGGCATTATAAAGTAAGATTAGCCAAATGCGAGTTTTATAAATTTTTGATTAACTTGGATGTAGAAATAATTAATATGTAAATGTTTAGATGAGCTAAAAGTAAGGGGCATATGAGTAGATGTTCCATCTCAGATAAAACAGAAGTGCATCAGAATAAGTATTCAATTTTAATTAAGGTATGTATTATATAGTGTTCATGGTATATTCAGAAATGATTTAAAGCTAAAATGGTGCCACTCTCAAGGCATCAGATAAAGATCGAATCAGATAACGATCAGAAGTAATTTTAAAGATACATACTCACTTCAATGGGACATGTATCTGTATAGCTATATCGTGTTAAGGATAGTGTAATAATAAGAACAGTAGTCGATAAGCAATGATTGTAGAGTATGTGTAAGATGAAGTAATACCAATGATTAAAGATGTAAACCGAGAGCAAGAGACACCCAACCGACAATATTTCAAAATTAAACAGGGTCTTCGAGCATATTGAATTTTGAAAATAAAAGAAGAGGGGGGGAATGTGTAATGCACGTGCAATCCCTTCACATGTTTAAGCCAAGTATTACGCTCAGTAGCAGCCAGGTTACATGTCCATTTGAGAATTAAGCGTCAACGAGGAGCATTAGTGATGAAACCATAGGAGGCAATGTTCTGCAACCTTAGTATGGACGAGATCTGTCTATTTGGGAGTAGGATCTTACAATCTGAGACAGTGTTACGAGACAAACTTCGGTCACAATTTCCGCAAACATGACGTCAGATCCGCCTAGCAACAACGATCTGAACGCCCATTGGCTGAAAGTTTGGATATATATATATATATATATATATATATATATATATATATATATATATGCGAGTGTGTAGGAAATGAGCGAAGTGTCCTCACTGGCTGAGAGAGAAAGGTGGTGTTTCTCTTGTCCATCGGGAAGAGAGGGCGAGTTAGTAGCGAGGCGCCACTGAAAAAGCACGTTCGAGTAACTGGGGGTGGCTCCAAAAGAACGATGACGAATTAATGTTCCAGCTGTTAAACATGAGATAGTGAAAGTTAGTTATCAGTGAACGCCACGTGTCGTGGGCAGTGTGTATTACGCTTATGGAAAGTTAGAAAAGTGTTAATGGGTTGTAAAGGGTTGAATAACGGCGTAGCCAAGAGCCGCCATATTGGAAGTTCGGTGAAGTGTGTTTCAAAGTATTTTCTTTATTAAAATGGGTATAGTACAAAGCGTTGTTGACATTTAACTACTGGCATCCAGAAACGCTCCACTTCAGCAAGATGGCCCCTTCATTGAACCTAGTGCCTGAGTGCTAATACTTGGGATGAGGGACTACCGAAGCAGCAAGACACCAGGTTAGTGATACATAAACCAGAGAAGTAAGGCAGAGTTGCTTCCTTCTCGCTACATTGTCACTGAGGGCATTGTACTGGGTTTCCATCTGCGCTCTTGATATTCAAACAAGTGGTGCTCTTTTCTCCAAAGGTCTCTTTAATTTTACTGTAGGCAGTATCTATTACTTCCCTGGAGATATATGTCTGTACCTCCTTTCTTTTGTCCTCAAGCCATCCATGCTTAGCCATTTTGCACTTCCTGTGGATCTCATTTTCGGGACGTTTGTATTCCTTTTTGCCTGCATCATTTACTGCATTTCTAAATTTTCTCCTTTCATCAATTAAATTCAATATTTCTTCTGTTATCCAAGGATTTCTAATAGCCCTCATCTTTTTACCTACTTGATCCTCCGCTGCCTTCACTATTCCATGTATCAAAGCTACTGATTCTTCTTCTACAGCATTTATTTCCCCCATTCTTGTCAAGCATTCCCTAATGGTCTCCCTGAAACACTCTACAACCTCTCGTTCTCCCAGTATATCCAGGTACCAAGTTCTTAAATTTCCCACCTTTTTGCACTTTCTTAATTTTTGATCTACAGTTCATAACCAATAGATTGTGGTCGAGTCCATGTGCGGATCTAGTTGGCACATAAACTTGTTCTATTGTGGCAGGTGTCGGCTTCATGTCTATCTTCGTTACAATAAGGTGTTAACTATGCTGTTCACTGTAGCTCACCCGCACTCCTATTTTTTAAATTCATTATTAGACCCTCTCCTGCATTATTCTATTTGATTTTTTATTTATAACCCTGTATTCACCTGACCAGAAATCTTGTACCTCCTGCCACTGAACTTGACTAATTCCCACTATATGTAACTTTAACCTATCCATTTCCCTTTATAAATTTTCTAACCTGCCTGCCTGATTAAGGGATCTGACATTCCACACTCCCATACATAGAACAACAATTTTTTTTCTCCTGATTGCGACGCCCTCCTCAGTAGTTCCCACCCAGAGATCCGAATGGCGGCTACTTTACCTCTGGAATATTTTACCCTAGAGGACACCATCATCATTTTACCATACACTGAAACCACACGCCCTCGGGAAAAATTACGACTGTAGTTTCCCCTTGCTTCCAGCCATTCCCAGTACCAGTACTAGAGGTGGCAAAAAATAACGTAACTGATAGAAATAACCAGTTACTGAGAAGTAACGGTTACTGCTATAACCGTTCCTCTGATACAGGCAGTTATTTCAATAACTGTCTAGTGTCAACAGTGCCTCACGCCGTCTGTTGACTAAAGATCATACTATGCTTTCCCGTCAACTCATCAGAGATCAGGCTACGAACGAAAGAGAGGGATACACCATTTGGAAGGCGTTCTATAGGCCATGGGAATAACTGTGAGACTGCGCGCCATCTATTGACAAGAGCTGTGTACTATTTTGTGTGTCTTCGTTACTTTTAGCACAAACAATTAAATAAAGTTAATGTCCGAGCAGTGGCTGATAGGAGCTGCAGTACAGGCATTAACAAGTACGGTTGTTCTCTTGAGCCACCGCCTTATATGTCAATTTAGCGTGGATGGGTAGTATAAAGAGAGTTACCATAAGGAATTCGAGCGACTATGGAAACATCTGTCAGCGATCCATAATTTCCTCAACGTCCGTCTGATTGGCCCCTTTCTCTCCCACCGTTCTTCCTACGTCACCATCCATAACACGGATTCCTACACCTTTTTTCTCTCCGCCAGTGTGCTCCAAGGCTCCATCCTCTTCCCCCTTCTGTACCTTTTGTATACGGCGGACATGCCGCCGCCGTCTCCCCCATCCACCTTCTCCAGTTTGCCGATGACACCGCCTTCCTTGCCCTTGAACCCAACCTGCAGCGCTCCCAACACCTTCTCCGATCCCATCTTGACCGGTTCACAGCTTGGTGCAACCAGTGGTTGCTCAAGGTCAATCCCTCCTTTTCCTCAAACGGATACGGGTCCTCTACACTTCCCGTAACCTCGATCCTCCTCACTTGCTTGTCTCTCCCATCCTCTCCCGACCCCGCCCGCTGCCGTGCCGGTATTTCCACTTCCCACAAGCTCTCCATCTCTCCACCCTCCTTACCCTCTCTCAAGGAGGCTTCCACCAGCTCCCCCTCCCAGATGATGCCCCCACCCCTCCATCTACCCCTCCTACCAACATTGATACTCCTCTTCCTCTTCTTGTGTAGGCAAAACCACCCCTTCCTTCCGCCTCCTCGATTTTTATCTAACCATATATCTCTGCTCTCCCCTCTCCCTCTCCCACCTCCCCACCTCCTCTCTTGGCAGGTCCCCGGATTCGCACACGCAGTGAACATTCGCGCACTGGATCACATCGCCATCAGTGTCTCGTGTGTGTGCCTTTGTTTTATGTTTAGTGTTCTTTCGCCACCACGCCACCACTGTTCACATGTGCCATCGCAGTCATCCTTGTTATGTGCGCTGTGTCAACTAGTGTTAGTGTTTTTTCTCGTCCAGCGTGACCAGCTTCATGTTTATTATTTTTGGTGTCTACAGTTTTTGCCCATCGTTTTTATTGTATTATCTGTGCCACCTATATGTAATACTTATTGTACGACTCACGGCTGAAGAGCAGCGTAATATGCTGCTGCCTGCCCGCCTTTGTATAAGGTGATCAAAATAACAATAAAAAAATTTAAAAAAATTTCCTAAAGGCTGACTGGAATACCTACCGGGATACCCTCTCACCTACCACAACCCTGATGATATTACCCGTGCTGTCCCCTTTCTCCTGCAGACCTTGTCTGAGGCCGTGGAGGCCCACATAACTTCCGTCGCCATCCACCCCCACCATCCTACTTTACTCCCACAGGCCGTCCTCCTTCTCTGTGAATGCCGCCGTCTCTACTGTGCCTTCCTTCACATGCATGAACTGGACACAGTACGACGCCACTCGCAACTACAACGACACATCAGAAACTTGCTCACAGCTAAGAAACACCGGTACTGGCGACAGACATGCACCCGTTTTAGTGCTACACTTCCTATCAACTCGTCCAAGTACTGGTCAGCCTTCCGCTACCTTACCGGATCTAAACCCCCTCCCTACTACTCCTTCATGATGATGACCCCTTCCCTGACAACCTTAGTAAGGCCAATCACTTTGCGTCCTACCGCTCCGATGTCTTTATCATCCCTGACGATCCCCAGTTCGATTACTCCCTCTTCGCAGATGCCCACGATCGAACTCACACCTCTGTCCCTCCCCTAGCCCCTGGTTTTCAGTACTTGGACAACATTGCACACACCAAATTCAATGACCACATCACCACTCAGGATATCATCGCTATCTTCCTCTCCCTTGACTTTGAATGCACCTATGACCAGTTGTGGCATTCCAGTATCCCCGTCAAGCTCCAGACCTTCGCCCTTTCTATTAACTACGTCCGTCTGATCGGGTCCTTTCTTTCCCAACGTCCAACCTACCTCAGCATCCATAACACAGATTCCTACACCTTTTCCCCTCTGCCGGTGTGACCAAAGGTTCCGTCATCTCCCCTCTTCTGTACCTTTTGCATACGGTGGACATGTCGCCGCCTTCACCACAAATCCACCTTCTCCAGTACGCCGATGGCACCGCCTTCCTTGCCCTCGCCCCCACCCTGAAGCGTTCCCAACACCTACTCCAGTCACATCTTGACCGGTTCACCACATGGTGCAACCAGTGGTTGCTTAAGGTCAAACCCTCCAATACCTAGGAGATCATTGTAGGCAAAACCACCCCTACCTTCTGCCTCCTCGACTTCTATGTCACCATCTATGGCCGCCCTATCGCCCTCACCCCTACCCTTAAATACCATGGCATCACCCTTGACTGTAGCCTCTTCTGGCCCCCCACCTCCAGACAATCCAAGCCAAGGCACGCTCCCAACTCCGTCTCCTCAAGCTCCTTCCTGGCCGTACATGGGGTTTGGACCCCTCCACCATCCTCCACACCTATAAATCCCTCATATGCCCTATCCTCTGCTACGTCCACCCTGCCTGGATTTCCGATCCTCCTACCTTTACAAATCTCTTCAGATCCTTGAACGCCATGCTCTTCGCCTCGCCTATCACATCCGTCTCCCCTCCCTAACGTGGATCCTGTCCAACCTTATTTCATTCACCCACCTCCTCCTTTTCCCCGAATGGATACGGGTTCTTCTACACTTCCCGTAACCTCAATCCTCCTCTCCTGCTTGTCTCTCCCATCCTCTCCCAACCCCGCCTGCTGCTGTGCCTGTATTTCCACCTCCCACAGGCTCTCCATCTCTCCACTCTTCTTACCCTCTCTCAAGGAGGCTTCCACCAGCTCCCCCTCCCTGATGATGACCTCCTCCCCTCCATCTACCCCTCCTACCAACATTGATACTCCTCTCCCTCTTCCTGTGTTTGTTCCTATGGGTACCCTCTCTCCCTTCTTTCCCCCTTCCCTCCCTCCTCCTTTTCCCCCCTCCTCCCCAGCTTCCCCTGCGCCCATACCTTCATTCCTCCCACCATCTCCTCTGCCATTGGCATCTTCGCTCTCCCCTCTCCCTCCCCCACCACCTTCTTCCCCTCTCGGCAGGTCCCTGGACTCGCACAAGTTCAGTGGACATTTGCACGCCAGATATCATCGCCATCAGTTTCTTGTGTGTGTGCCATTGTGTATGCGATTTAGTGTTTTTCGCCACCACGTTCCTTCGTTCACTTGTACCGTCTAAGTCATCAGTGTCTGTGCATAGTGCTGACAGTTTCTTGTGTTTTTCGTCGAGTGTGAATGCCTTTGTGTTTTTAATTTTTGTATCTATTTTTTTTAACCACCAATCTGTTACTTTCCTGTCTTCATTGTCTCTTTTATTGTAATGCTTGTGGCTGAAGAACACAGTAGATTTATCCGCTGCAAGCCCACATTTGTATAAGGTGAAAAATAACAATAAAGAAAAAAATAATAATTTCCTCTCGGCCAACTGGAATCCCTACCAGGATACCCTCTCTATCCAAGTCGATAGCCACCCGTTCACCTACCACCACCCTGATGATAATACCTGTGCCGCCTCCTTTCTCCTCCAGACATTGTCTGAGGTTGTGGAGGCCCAGTCCCTTCCATCGCCATCCACCCCCATTGTCCTACTTTACCATCACTTCCATTTCCGTTAATCACGCCGTCCCTACCGTTCCTTCCTTCACACGTGTGACCCGGACACACTACAACGCCACCGGCAACTACAACGACACATCAGAAACTTGCTCACGGCTAAGAAATGCTGGGACTGGCGACAGACATGCACCCATCTTAATGCTACACTTCCTATCAACTCGTCCAAGTACTGGTCAGCCTTCTGCCGCCTTACCGGATCTAAACCCCCTCCCTACTACCCTCTCCTTCATGATAATCAATCCTTCCCTGACAACCATAGTAAGGCCAATCACTTTGCCTCCTACCTCTCCGATGTCTTTACCATCCCAGATGGTATCCACTTCCATTACTCCCTCTTGCCAGATGTCCGCAGTCGAACTGACACCTCTGCCTCTCCTCTCGCTCCTGGCTTCCAGTTCTTGGACAATATTGCACAGAACGAATGCAATGCCCCATCACTACTCAGGATCTCATCACTGCACTCCGCATGAAACGCAACACCACTCTTGGTTACGATTGTGTCACCTATTGCCAACTTTGTGAACCTCCTGCCTCCTTCCTCTCCACTCTGGCCAGGCTCTACAATGTAGTTCTGCCGCCGACTACTACTCAGACCTGTGGAAAACCTCCCCCATCCTGATGTTCCTTAAACCTGACAAACCACCATCTGCTGTCTCCTCCTACAGTCCCAGCAGCCTTACCTCGGTCTTCAGCAAGGTCCTGGAATCCATCCTCACCTGACTCATCCACCAGCATCTCCGCCAGCACCGCCTCCTTCCCGTTACCCAGTGTGGATTTCGGCCGTCCTTCTCTACCGATGACCTTTTCCTTCACCTCACTCATCTCCTCTCCAAACCTTTGCCCTTAGTCTTAACTACATCCGTCTGATTGGGTCCTTTCTTTCCCAACGTCCTACCTAGGTCACTATCCATAACACGGATTTCTACACCTTTTTCCCCTCCACTGGTGTGCCCCAAGTTTCTGCCTTCTCCTCTCTTCTGTATCTTTAGTATACGGCGGACAATCCGGCACCTTCACCCCCCCGTCCACCTTCTCCAGTACGCCGATGACACCGCCTTCCTTGCCCCCACCCGCACCCTGCAGCGCTCCCAACACCTTCTCCAATCCCATCCTAACCAATTCACCACTTGGTGTTACCAGTGGTTGCTCAAGGTCAATCCGTCCAAGACCCAGGCGATCATTGTAGGCAAATCCACCCCTTCCTTCCGCCTCCTCGACTTCTATGTCACCATCTATGGCCGTCCTATCGCCCTCACCCCCACCCTTAAGTACCTTGGCGTCACCCTTGACCATTGCCTCTCCTGGACCCCCATCTCCAGACAATTCAAGCCAAAGCACGCCCGTGACTCCGTCTCCTCAAGCTCCTTTATGGTCGCACTTGGGGTCTGGACCCCTCCACCATCCTCCACACCTATAAATCCCTCATCCACCCTATCTTCTACTACGCCAACCCTGCCCAGATCTCCGTCCCTCCTACCTTTTTCAAATCCCTTCAAATCCTTGAACGCCATGCTCTCCGCCTCACCTATCACATCTGTTTCCCCTCCCCCACGTGCATCCTGTACGATATTAATCCATTCCCACACCTCCTCCATTTCCTCAAACGGATACAGATCCTCTACACCTCCTGTAATCTAGATCCCCCTCACTCACTTGTCTCTCCCATCCTCTCCCACCGCTGTCCACTGTCGCACCTGTATTGCCACATCCCACCTCCTCTCCATCTCTCCACTCTCCTAACCCTCTCCCAAGGTGGCTTCCACCAGGTGCCCTACCTTGATGATGCCCTCCACCCCTCCATCTACCCCTACTATCAACTTTGATCTTCCTCTTCCACTTCCAGTGTTTTTTCCTCAGGGCACCCTCCCTCCCTTCTGTCCCTCCTCCCTCCCCCAGACATCCCATACCCGAACACCTTCTAATGTTATTTAAAATCCGTCTTGATTCCAAATTTTTTATTCATATGACCGGTTTCGGTTCATTCAGAACCATCTTCAGATCTGTAAAAATAATGTTACTATTTTACTATTTCACGGAAGCAAATCTTTTTCATCCTATCTAATCAACATCAAATGTACCAGAACGTACCTGATATTTCAGTTACAGGAGTAACCCATCCAAATCCAGTACGATCTAAAAAACATAGGGCGATTTATATATTTATGGTGCTGGTGGGAACTTGTTTTCCTCTACGGTCGATCTGCTTCCGCGGTTTCCGCCATTTCGGTGTTGTGCCGCGGTCCGCTCAGACGTCTGATGTCCATCACCGCGGGCAAGAGGGCTGCACAGGAGGGCCCCGTCAACGACGCCAGGCGCTGCACGCGTCTTCCGGCTTCTCCACCGCGCACCATCTCTCATCCCTCGGTCTGATCTCCACACGCAATCTCTTAGTAGGTCGTCATAAGTGCTAAAACAGGCGTTGCGATTGAATTCGCTTTGCTCGTTGAGGATTAAATCCGGATCTTTATTTTTGTGGGTGTATATTTGAATTTCTTCCAAAATGTTAAGAAACCGTCCCTTATGAGCTCTATGCAGTATGTCTAACTTGTTCGTGACTGAGTGCTTTGTCGCAGCCATATGCGCCCCAAAAGCTGTTTTGTTTTGAGAGTAGGTGTGCTCCCTGAATCTGGTTTCAAAGTTCCTACCAGCCTGCCCTATACATTGTTTACAGCAGTCATTCCATTTGATCTTATATACCCCTGAATCCTGAAATTTATTCCTACTATTACATATTCTATGCCGGAGCTTCAATTTTAACGTGTTATTTGTTCGGAACCCTATTCAAACGTCGGATTTACGAAAGCATCTTTCAATTTTATCTGTAATTCTTCCATTGTACGTGAGAGCTACATATTTTTTCTTGTTGTTCCTCTTAACTGCTACTTGACTTCCTTCTATTTGTTCCACTTTCCTCTTCTTTGTCTTCCTATAAATATTCATCACCTGCTTACACGTATATCCGTTCGCTACGGTCACTTCTTTTAAAATACTTAACTACTTTTCTAATACCTGTTAGCTTAGTGGCAATCTTAGTAGCCTGTATACCATCCAAGTAAAATATGCCCATTTGTATCGCGGTGGAGGTGGAGGTGGAGGTGGAGAGAGGGGGGGATACAGTGATACAGGTGCGGCAAACGGGCGGGGGGTGGAGAGGAAGGAGGAATCCAGTGGGTGGGGGGGATCAAGCCTGGGAACAATGTAAAAGATGCAGAGATGTTGGAGGAACAGGAGGAGGTGGGGGAAGGGGATCAGTTCATACAGGAGCCGTGTGGGGGAAGGAAGGCAGATACGGAAGGAAAGGCGGAGTGTATGGCGTTCAAGGATTTGGAGGGCCTTGTAAAAGCGAGTGGGGGCGGAGATCCAGGCAACGCTGGCATAACAGAAGATAGGACGGATGAGGGATTTGTAGGTGTGGAGGGTGGTAGAAGGATGCAATCCCCATGTCCGGCCAGACAGGAGTTTCAGAAGGCGGAGGCGGGATTGGGTTTTCTGTTGGACGGTCTGGAGATGAGGATTCCAGGTGAGGTGTCGGTCGAGGGTGAGGCCAAGGTATTTCAGGGTGGGGGTGAGCTGGATAGGACGACCATAAAGGCTGTGGTAGAAATCATGAAGGCGAAAGGAGCGAGTGGTGTGGCCTATGATGATTGCCTGGGTTTTGGTGGGGTTGAGACGGAGGAACCACTGGTTACACCAAGTGGTGAACTGGTTAAGGTGGGTTTGGAGGGTACCTTGAGACCGTTCTTTATTGTAATTTTAAGCACCTCATACAAGGCGGGCTGTCAGCAGCATATTACGCCGCTCTTCAGCCTTAAGGGGTACAATAATATGACATAGAGGTGACACAAACAATACAAGAAAAACGGCGGGCAAAGAAATGTAGATACAAAAACAATAAACATGAAGCCGTTCACGCTGGACGAAAAAACACTAACACTTGTTGACACGGAGCACAGAATAAGGACTACTGCGACGGCACACGTGAACAGTTTAGGCGTGCCAACGAAAGAACACTAACCGCAGACGAGGCACCCACACGAGACACTGGTGGCAATGATCTCAGGCGTTCGAATGTTCACTGAGTGCGTGCGAGTCTGGGGACCTGCCAAGATGGGAGGAGTGGGGGTGGGAGAGGGAGAGGGGAGAGCAGATGCCCTGGGCAGGGGAGATAGGGGGAAGAGATGAAGGGGGAGGGGAAGCCCAGGGAAAGAGTGGTGGAGGCAGGGTACAGGGGAAAAGGAAAGAGAAGTGAGGGAGGGTGCCTAAAGGAAAGGACACAGGAAGCTGGGGGGAGGATCAAAGTTGATAGGAGGGGTAGATGGAGGGGAGGAGGAGATCATCAGGGTGGGGGAGCTGGCGGAAGCCACCTTGGGAGAGGGTGAGGAGGGTGGAGAGATGGAGACCGGGTGGGACGTGGGAATACAGGTGCGGAAGTGGGCGGGGGCGAAAGAGGATGGGTGAGACAAGCAGATGAGGAGGATCGAGTTTGTGGGAGGTGTACAGGATCCATATCCTTTCAAGGAAGAGTAGGAGGAGGGGGAAGGGGATGAGATCATACAGGATCCGCGTGGGGGAGGGGAGACGGATGCGATAGGCGAGGCGGAGAGCATGGCGTTCATGGATTTTGGAGGGATTTATAAAAGGTAGGGGGGGCGGAGATCCAGGCCGGATGGGCGTAACAAAGGATAGGGCGGATGAGGGATTTAAAGGTGTGGAGAATGGTGGAGGGGTCCAGACCCCACGTACGGCCGGAAAGGAGCTTGAGGAGACGGACTCGGGAGCGTGCCTCGGCTAGGATTGTCCTGAGATGGGGAGTCCAGGAGAGGCGACGGTCGAGGGTGACGCCAAGGTACTTAAGGGTGAGGGCGATAGGACGGCCACAGATGGTGAGATTGAAATCAAGGAGGCGGAAGGCAGGGGTGGTTTTGCCTACAATGATCGCCTGGGTTTTGGAGGGATTGACGTTGATCAACCACTGGTTGCACGAAGCAGTGAACTGGTCAAGATGGGATTGGAGAAGGTATTGGGAGCGCTGCAGGTTGGGGGCAAGGGCAAGGAATGCGGTGTAATCGGCAAACTGGAGACGGTGGACGGGGGGGTGACGGCGGCGGCATGTGCGCCGTGTACAATAAGTACAGAAGGGGAGAGAGGACGGAGCCTTAGGGCACACCGGCGGAGGGGAAAAAGGTGTAGGAATCCGTGTTATGGATGGTGGCATAGGAAGGACGGCGGGAGGGAAAGGAGCCGATCAGACGGACGTAGTTAATGGGAAGGGCGAAGGTTTGGAGCTTGAAGAGGAGACCGGAATGCCATACGCGGTCATAAGCACGTTAGAGGTCCAGGGAGAGGAAGATTTCGGGAAGCTGTTCGGAAAGGAGATGAGTGAGGTGAAGGAGAAGGTCGTCGGAAGAGAAGGACGGCCGAAAGCCACACTGGGTAACGGGGAGGTGGCGGTGCGTGCGGAGATGCGGGTGGATGCATTGGGAGAGGATAGATTCCAGGACCTTGCCGAAGACCGAGGAGAGTAGGGGGAGGGTTTAGTTCCGGTAAGGCGACGGAAGGCTGACTAGAACTTGGACGAGTTGATAGGTAGGGTATCAGTTAAATGGGTGCATGTCTGTCGCCAGTCCCGGCGTTTCTTAGCCACGAGCAAATTACGAATGTGTCGCTGTATTTGCCGGTGGCGTCGTAGTGTGTCCAGGTCACGCGTGCGGAGGAAGGCACGGTAGAGACGGGGCGGGATTCACGGAGGAGGAGGATGGCTTGTGGGGGTAAGGTAGGACGGTGGGGGTAGATGGCGACAGTAGGGATGTAGGCCTCCACGGCCTCAGACAAGGTCTGCTGTAGAAAGGAGGTGGCATGGGTGACATCAGCGGGGTGGTGGTAGGTGAAAGGGTGGCTATCGACCTGGGTGGAGAGAGTATCCCGGTAGGCATTCCAGTTGGCAGGGGAATAGTCATGGACGTACTTAAGTGAAGGGTCATTACGAGGGTCGGAGCAGGGGCGACGACCGTCTGAAATGGTGAGGAGGACAGGGAGATGGTCGCTAACAATAGGCTGCAGGACATCCACTGTTATGCGGCCAAGGAGGTTGTGGGAGGAGAGGATAACATCGGGAGTGGAGTTGGATTCGGGACGGGTGTACTGGGGGATGGGAATGAGGTCGACTTGAAGGGAGGAGAGGAACCAATGCCACCGCCTTAACTGGGCAGCGGAACGACTATGGATGTTAAGGTCAGCGGCGATCACGTAGGAGGAGAAGGTACGGTCGATGTAGGAGAGGAAGTCGAAGGGAAGAGGGTCGTTGGGGCGGACATAGATGGTGGCACATGTAATGTTAAGGCCGGGGAAGAAGAGACTAAGGAACAGGTGCTCGGTGGGGTCGGGAAGGAGACGTTGGAGCCGAATGGGGATCTGGCGGTAGTGCCCAGGAGGAGGAGGAGGAGGAGGATATTAGTGTTTAACGTCCCGTCGACAACGAGGTCATTAGAGACGGGGTGGTGCCCGATGGCAACTCCGCCACTCGCAATCGGGAGGGGATTATCAGAGCAGTGGAGGAGGTATGACGAAGTGTGGATGGTGTGATGGGGCTTCAGGAAAGTTTCATTGAGGACGAAGGCATCCACGCAGTGGGTGGCAAGGGTGCGCAGGTAGAGGTTTTTGTTGGTGGGAAGGGAGCGGATGTTGTTGAAAAGGATATGGTGCTGCCGCGTCATGACAGGGATTTAAACGAGTGTGTCAAGACGGGAGAAGGTGAAATGGGCCTGGTTCTTGGAGTAGGTGGCGTACATTCAGAGTTGGAAAACGGAACGGGCGGCGAGGGAGATCTGTTGGAGGGTGTGCGGGCGCTGAAAAGGATGAACATTCTGAAGGACAATGGTGAGGAATCTGAAGATGTCCTCAGCGGTACGGGGTGGGTGAAGAGAGTTACCGGGAGGGGTGGGGGCGTCCAGAGGGCGGACAGGAATGGTGAGTTCAGGAGTGGTAGGAGGGGGCCGGGCCTTACACTTCTGGGAGTAGGTAGGATGAGGGAGGTTACAGGTATTACAGGGGGGGGGGGACTGGAGATTGGGGCACTGCCGTAAAAAGTGGGCTTGCCTACAGTGCGTGCAGGTGGGGGCCTCGCGGCACTCAGATGTTGGGTATGCATGATACCACAAGCACCTTTGGCAGCGGAGGGATTGAGAAGGGGAACGGGAGGGGTCAACCTTATAACGCTGGTTAAAAAGGAGGGCACCCTCCTTCAGGAGACGGTCTATTTAGGGGGTGTGCCCAGAAAAAACCCGCATAAGGCTGGTGGGTTCGGCAGTGTTGTGGATGCGGCGAGCAGCACGCACCTCCAGATGGGGATGGGCCTGGAGCTCCGCCAACACCTCCTCCTCTGTGATCACTGGACTGAGCCGAGTGATCACGGCGGTGAGGGTCGGTGGGCGATGCGGGGGTTGGGGTTGGCGGAAGGGAGCTGGGGAAGGAGCAGGGGTGAGGGAGGCATGAGGGTCAAAGCAGGTGACAGGGATGTGGGAAGGAGATCGTTGTGGAGGGTAGGGCTGGGGGAGGAGGTTAGTACCGAATCACGGTGAGGAGTGAGGAGGGAGACTCGGGCACCAGGAAAATTCTGGTGAAGGAAAAGGGTGAGGTTCCGGGCTTCAAGGAGGGAGGGATCAGTACGGGAGATGAGGTAGTGGCAGGAGGAGGGGGTAGGGGAAGAGGAGGAGGGGGCAGGGACAGGTGGAGAGACATCCATGGCATCAGGGGTGGGGAAAGGGGGATGAGGCGGAGCCTTTTTGGGAGCAGAAGAGGCAGGGGTGCCACTGGGGCGCTTGACGGCGGTGGAGGAGGTGGGGGGGATGGGAACAACTGGAATGTGGCGGGTAGTGGCAGGTCCCAGGGCGGGAGTCGGCGTCGGAGATGGTGAGGGCGATGGCGAAGGCGATGGCGAAGACGATGACGAGGACGATGAAGATGAAGGTGAAGAGGAGAGCGGAGCATGGGCCGTAGCCCGCCTGGCGACCACCCTGGCGGGGGCCGCAGAAACGGAAGGAGCAGAGGGAGGGAGTGGAGGGAAGGGATCAGAGGAGGCGTGGAAGGGAGGAGCCGGGGACGGGGCGACAAATAGGGAGGGAGATGAGAGAGTGAGGATTGGGGGGATGGACTGAGGGGGGAGTGAAGCAGCACACCACGTGATAGTGGTGGCAGCAGCAGAGGGAGAGGTGTATATAATGGCAGTGGTGGTGGCTGTAGAGGAGGTGGTGGGGCTTGACATTATGATAAGGGGAAAAAAAACACAGTACTAGACAAAGGAGCAAACGAGAGACGGGCAGGGCAACGAGAGACACAGAGGAGAAAGGGATGGAGAATGACGAAGGAGACCGGGGCCTAAGCACCACTCTGCTGCCACTGGGGAGGGGGGGGACCCGGCTGGCTGGCTGGCTGGTGGGGACTCCTCTGCTGCTGCTGCTGCTGCTGCTGCTGGTGGTGGATAGTGGGGGCAGCTAGGACCACAGCTGGGCGCTGGCTGCGACCACTAGTGGCGGGGACTGCTGCTGGCTACTGGCTGCAGCTGGCGCAGGCGAGGACCGCTGCTGGCTGCTGGCATAGACCGCTGCTGGCTGCCAGTGGTGACCGCTGCTGGCTGCCGGCGGGGACCTCTGCTGGCGAGGACCGCCGCTGGCAGAGACCGCTGCTGGCTGCTGCCTGCTGCGTGCTGGCTGGACTGACGCACGCCGACAGGCTGGCTGACTGGCTGGCTGGCTGGCTGGCTGGCTGGCTGGCACCTGCAACACCTATCACTTCGATCGGTACCAGAATAGCACAAATCGAATTCAAACGAATTACCGCCGGAGATGACACTACTACTTGCGATTGCATTTATGAATAGCATTTGCCGTAAATAGCAGAAACGAGTATGAAGCCGTCGTCAGGAACCATTCAATCTAATTCTCACTCACATGATTATCATTAAAGAATAAATATCTTTCTTATCTAAAAGAATAAATATCCGAACAGGGGCCGTAAACCCGACTTTTACGTTAGGCAGGTATCGAAGAATGGCACCACTCCTGCCGTCATCAACAGATGGACGCACAGTAGCCACTCTTGCAATTGCTGCAGTGCCGATTCTTTCTCCCTTCAGTTTTGACTCCAGTTTAGAAGAAAGAGTGAGTTGAATGATTTAATTAGGGTCTGAACGTGTTCGCCAGAAAAAGATAACAGACTACCGCCATATGTATTAAGGCAGTTCCCAGTAATTGCGTGACAAATGCTTTCTACTGTGATGCAGCTGCTTCAGGAAATTGGCGATGTCACCTGAAAGTGGCAACCTCCTGTATCCTGATGTTATCCAAACCAAACAAGCCTCCATCTGATTCCTCTTCCTACCGTCCTATCTGTCTCACATCGGTGTTCAGCAAACTCTTGGAATCCATCCTTACCCGGCGCATCCATCACCACCTCCACCAAAACCACCTCCTCCCTGACACCCAATGTGGCTTTCGACCTTCCTTCTCCACCGATGACCAACTCCTCCACCTCACTCATTTCCTCTCCCTCCAGCTTAACTCCCATCGCTCCGCCATTTTTGTCTCCCTTGACCTCGAAAAGGCCTACGACCATGTCTGGCATCCCGGTCTCCTGTTTAAACTCCAAACCTACACCATTGCTGTCAACTACATCCGACTGATGGCCTCCTTCCTCTCCCGCCGCCCCTCCTACATTACCATCCATAATCCCAATTCCCGCACCTTCTACCCCTCTGCCGGTGTGCCCCAGGGTTCTGTCCTCTCCCCTCTCCTCTACCTCCTGTACATGGCAGATATGCCCCAACCCCCTACCAGTACACCTCTTGCAATATGACGATGACACCACATTCCTCGCCCTCACTCCTACCCACCAACAGTCCCAAAGCCTTCTCCAGAATCACCTTGTCCTTTTTTCCGCATGGTGTAACCAGTGGCTCCTGAAAATCAATTCCTCCGAGACCCAGGCAATCATCATAGGTCATACCACTCGGTCCTTCTGGCTCCTGGATTTCTCCCTTACCATCTGTGCCCGTCCTTTCCACCTCAACCCCACCCTCGCCTACCTTGGCCTCACCATTGACCGTCACCTCACTTGGATCCCTCATCTCCACTCCATCCAATCCAAGGCCCACAACTGCCACCCACTCATCAAACTCCTCTCTGGCCGGACATGGGGGTTGCACCCCTCTACCATCCTCCACACCTACAAATCCTTAATCCGTCCCATCCTCTGTTATGCCAGTCCCGCCTGGATATTTGCTCCCCCCAAATTCTATAAGTCCCTCCAGATCCTTGAGTGTCATGCAGTCCCCCTCGCCTTCTGTATACGCCTCCCATCCCCCATGCGGATCCTCTATGACCTCATTCCTTTCCCCCATCTGCTCCTATTCCTCAAACATATCCGCATACTCTACACCTCCCGCCGCCTAGATCCCCCTCACCCCCTGGTTGCTTCTCTCCTCTCCCATCCCCACCCCCTGCCACCTCTCCACTGTTGAGTCACCCTACCCTCCATCTCTACACTCTTCATCTCCTTTCCCAAGGTGGCTTCCATCAACTCCCCCTCCCTGATGATGCCCTCTCTCTCTCCATTTATCCCTCCTATCAACTCTGATTCTCACCCCCTCCTTACCTCCGTCCTTTTCCTGGGCTCCCCTTCCATCCTCTTTTTTCTCCACCTACCATCTCTGTGCCTGCCTTCTCTCCCCTGAGTCCTCTTGCATTTCCATTCTCTGCCTTTTCCCATTCCCTCTCGCATCTGCCCTGCCCCTCCCCCCCTTATGAGTCCTCTACCTCCTTTGGTTCCTCCCCCTTTCGTTTTTCCTCTCCTCCCTCCTTGTTTTACCCCCCCCCCCCAATCTGTCCAGCCCCCCTATCAGCCCTCGGCTATGGTGTGACATCTTTGTGCCAACATTTTAGTGCAATGTTTACAGTGAGTTCAAATGGTTCAAATGGCTCTGAGCACTATGGGACTAAACTGCTGTGGTCATCAGTCCCCTAGAACTTAGAACTACTTAAACCTAACTAACCTAAGGACATCACACACATCCATGCCCGAGGCAGGATTCGAACCTGCGACCGTAGCAGTAGCACAGTTCCGGACTGCGCGCCTAGAACCGCGAGACCACCGCGGCCGGCTTACAGTGAGTGTTCAGTGTTGTGTGTCTTTTCCGAAGCGCTGCGAACAGACGTCATACTGTCGCTGGGTGTGATTTTTATATCTCTTGCGAACAGAAACCAGACTGTGGCCGTATTTTTTAATTGTCTGTTTACTATGTTACCTGTCTGCTTCCTGTGTATCTAATTGGCTTTGCCAACCGTTTGCTTTATGTTTTAGCTTTCCACAATTTTCCACCGTTTTACAATTTAAGTCACCGTTTTATCCCCTGCTTTTATTGTTTCTTATTTTCTTCTTACGTTTTAAAAAGTCTGTAGGCTGCAGAGCAGCGTACTAAGCTGCTGCCAGCCCCCCCCTTAGGGTGGAATCGAGATTCAATAAAGGAAAAAAAAAAGAAATGGAAGTGGCAGACGCTAGCGGTAGACATGGCGTTATGGATATGGAGTTCATCATAAGAATAAACCTGGTGTAAAAAAAACACAATCGCGATGATAGGTTAGAAGCATTAGCAGACGTACACTGGTGTTATTACGTTCTTGGAAGTAGGTCCTCCTTACGTATTAGCTACATTAAATGAAACATTATGATGTTCAAATCTATTGAGAGCCACCAACCTTTTTCTTAATAACGCTTTAGCTACGTATTTAAATTTAATTTCAAAAATGCTCGTCCGCAGCTCGTGGTCGTGCGGTAGCGATCTCGCTTCCCACGCCCGGGTTCCCGGGTTCGATTCCCGGCGGGGTCAGGGATTTTCTCTGCCTCGTGATGACTGGGTGTTGTGTGACGTCCTTAGGTTAGTTAGCTTTAAGTAGTTCTATGTTCTAGGGGACTGATGACCATGGCCGTTAAGTCCCATAGTGCTCAGAGCCATTTGAACCAGCCAAAAATGCTCTACAGTCACAGCCTCTTTATTGTTGAGCTCTGATTGTCGGGGTGTTAATACGCGGAATGAAAATACCTGAGGCTGCAGACTGTTCCATAGTGAAACAGGGTTAAACAGAGGGCCGAAAAATAGACTGTTCTTAATGTTTTTCATAAATTTACAGAGGTAATCGGCTTTGAACTTTTCTGAGGGACTGTGTTAGACACAGTGCAGTTACGCATCTAAACTGCAGGTTTCGCTGAATGGTAGCCTGCTGTGGGCGTTTGTTCCCTGGTTACAATTTCCCCATAGTAATTTTTTTCTCATTCGATTTGAAATAGCTACATCCCGTAATTGTAGAACTCATCATAACTTTTTATGAATAATGTACGAATTCTTCTTTCTAATTACATATTACATGCGAAATTCTCGTTTTTATTGGGTATATAAATTCTGAATTATCGATTTTTATAAATGACTGTTAACAAAAGTTGCTTAAATTATGAAAACATAAGAATATAAGTTTTAAGACAAAAATGAAAAACCAAACACTTTTTATTTGAATTATCTTCATCGTTTTATACCACAGATGTAGATAAGCCTCGTAGAAACATGAAAAACAATTCTTTTCACAGCATCGAGCATGGCATACAGATTCTAGATTTTTACATTTGTCACTGTACCATTACAATACGAACTCAGCAGAACTGATATGCTGCCAAATGAAGGGAATTGGCCCAAGAAATAACAAGACTTGCCAACTGCCAGACGTAGACTACTGGTACAAACGCACGCAGATTTTTCACACGTCACGCAGTACGCTGGCGGGATACAGAACGGCTCATCAAAAAAGAAGAAAAGAAAATGGGGCGGCTGTTTGGCATCGTGTATTCTGATGTCGATAGGGTCGTTATCAACGTAGCAGGTGACACTTCTAGAAATGAAATGTATTTCTCCGACTCCGATAACGCAGGAGCTAAGAGATCACCAGATGACTGACTATAATAAATACATTAGTGGTTTCAGTGTTCAACAGTACGATGAAATCCCTGCAGTATTCTTTTACATTACACACAGCTCGCTATGTTTAAGTTGGAAATTTTCATCACTCTTGTTAGTAAATAGAACACCATGTCAGGTGACAACAATTGCATTTCATGCTTGCCGTCTGGTGACTGAGAAGTGAGCGGTAGTGGTGGAGTTTCTCCAAATATAGTTTCATTCTGTTTAAAAATTAAATGACATTCGAAGCTATCTTGTTTCTTTCCTCGTCTCGTTTTACATCTGAACTGCAACTGTTCACATCATTGCAGGTAAGTTGGACTGCTGGCTGGCCAGTGCTGTCCAAGTTTGATGCTCCGGTATAGCTGTTGTCCCGCATTATCGCTCCGTCTGTGTGTGTGTAACACAGCACAAAACGTATCCTTATGATCTTACTTGACTGTACTGGTCTCAGATTGGTTTCCGCTCCACGTGAAACGAAATCCAAGTATATTGAAGCAAACATACAAGAATACATGACGTAATGGTTACATCAGTTTTATTCTTATGATGAACAGATTATACTGACGCTGTGCAGTCTTCCAGCATCGTCATTATATCTGGCCGGCGAGTGCATTGATAGACGACATTCTTTGGAGGCAAACGACCGATCTGAATACTACACGGTTCGCGTTATAACATTGCCCCGATTTTGAGAGAAAAACATACATAAAAATAATCTCAGGGACGTATGAATCAGAATGTGATTGATTAAACTGCGAATGACCGCTAACAGTGTTCGGCCATGACCCCCAAACAATCCCAGAAACAACTTCTCTCCAATACAGCCCGAAACTGCACTAAGAAATCCATACTAAACTCATGTGTAACGTGAACAGCAAGGAAAGGGATCTTCAAATGAAACACGGCTACTTAAGATGAAATTGACATAATTATTTCACTACACTACACAGCTTATCTCGGTACCGCAGGACAAAAGAGAGAGGGGAAAACAAGTCGCCTTCCGCTTTCTTGTCATATCGTTAGACAAACGAGCGTACCTACTACATTTTGTTTCAACATTTTAACTCAAAGATACTTCTTTACAAAATAATTCATAAATAACTAGAAATACATCATCTCATTAGTACATCGTTTCTTTCAATTATAAACAAATATATTTTTATATGCAAAATTATTTACGATATTTTCAGGCGATAATTAAGACCAGGGCTACTTCTTTATACATTTATAACGTAACATTTCAGCACGCTATCTGAACGTGCGTGAAGGGATGTGGCGGGACCGCATGTGATGACCAGTTATGAAAGAAAATGTAGCACTATGGATGTTCGGACATACAACCACCTACATGGTTGAGAACAGCGATGCTACATCCTTCGAATATCTGCCCTACGTTGAAGGGGAATATTTTCGGTTGGCGCGCGATGACAATCATCGGAAAACTTTTGGCAACATGCTGCATATCATGACCATGGAATCCGCGCAAGTACTCTCGATTGCTGCACTTAACCCATAACCGACACGCTATAGAAGAATTCCGTACAATGCTATAGCCTGTTCATGTGGGTGATATAGGTGCCCAAGCACTTCATTTGTGTATATGGGAGAATTTATCTAATTAGTAGTTACTTTATTATATAGAGTGGTACGAAACATGCAGATACATTTTACACTGTGACAGGGGAAAAAGAAGAAAAAGGTGCACCACAAACAACTTGTGCAGATTGGTCAAAAATTGAAATGAATGCAGATATCGACAGAAAATGCAAATTTGTAAACTTTGGTGGTCGATGAATGAATGTGTGCCGCTGCAGAGCAATTTCAACGCGCAACTGGCGAAGTTAGTAAACGAGGGACATCTCGGCAGGAAAAAATACAATCTTTACGAATTTCATTCTGTGTACTCTTCTGGACAGCAATTATGCCTGGCAGACAGGTACGTAGACACTATATACAGCTGTAATCATTTGGGAGACTTGTTGGGCCGAAAGAAGGCAGTTGGAGTAATAGACGAATCGCTCGTCATCTGAGGGGAGTGATGGCACTATTTTCCTATGTTAGCAGGAATGGGTAAACAGTGGCCAAACATAGCATCAAGAAGGAAGCGCTTGACCTCGGGAGATGACAGAACGTGAGGTCGGAGCAGTCATCAGAGAGACACTCAGAGCGCCGGATTTATCATTATTGTCGAGCTGACGTGCAACTGGTACTTCATTTACTGCAGGGACTATTAACAGGCGGCTCACAGAAAGGAGCTGTGGCCACGTCGCCCCTGTACAGAATCAAGCTCGTATTCAGTGGTGTCGGGCACATTCGGCCTGGAATCTCATTGAGTCGAGTAGAATTGTCTTCAGTGATTAGTCACACTTCAAACTGAGCCCCGAATACCAACGAACACTTGTCTGGAGATGCTGCAGACAGTGGTGGGATATCAAACAGACAGTCCCAGCATACGGGAACACAATCAGGTGTTATTGTCTGGGGTGCTACTACATTTCCCAGGGTATTTGACAATCTCTCTGTTCAACCAGTTCTCACACATCTGGACTCAATAAAGGGACATAGATGGTTAATTTACGGCCTTTCCCAATCGTACTTCATGATATCTTCTCGCTTGCAAAAGGATGTGCGAAGTACAGGGTTATTACAAATGATTGAAGCGATTTCACAGCTCTACAATAACTTTATTATTTGAGATATTTTCACAATGCTTTGCACACACATACAAAAACTCAAAAAGTTTTTTTAGGCATTCGCAAATGTTAGATATGTGCCCCTTTAGTGATTCGGCAGACATCAAGCCGATAATCAAGTTCTTCCCACACTCGGCGCAGCATGTCCCCATCAATGAGTTCGAAAGCATCGTTGATGCGAGCTCGCAGTTCTGGCACGTTTCTTGGTAGAGAAGGTTTAAACACTGAATCTTTCACATAACCCCACAGAAAGAAATCGCATGGGGTTAAGTCAGGAGAGGGTGGAGGCCATGACACGAATTGCTAATCATGATCTCCACCACGACCGATCCATCGGTTTTCCAATCTCCTGTTTAAGAGATGCCGAACATCATGATGGAAGTGCAGTGGATCACCATCCTGTTGAAAGATGAAGTCGGCACTGTCGGTCTCCAGTTGTGGCGTGAACCAATTTTCCAGCATGTCCAGATACACGTGTCCTGTAACGTTTTTTTCGCAGAAGAAAAAGGGCCCGTAAACTTCAAACTGTGAGATTGCACAAAACACGTTAACTTTTGGTGAATTGCGAATTTGCTGCATGAATGCGTGAGGATTCTCTACCGCCCAGATTCGCGCATTGTGTCTGTTCACTTCACCATTAAGAAAAAATGTTGCTTCATCACTGAAAACGAGTTTCGCACTGAACGCATCCTCTTCCATGAGCTGTTGCAACCGCGCCGAAAATTCAAAGCGTTTGACTTTGTTATCGGGTGTCAGGGCTTGTAGCAATTGTAAACGGTATGGCTTCTGGTTTAGCCTTTTCCGTAAGATTTTCCAAACCGTCGGCTGTGGTACATTTAGCTCCCTGCTTGCTTTATTCGTTGACTTCCACGGGCTACGCGTGAAACTTGCCCACATGCATTCAACCATTTCCTCGCTCACTGCAGGCCGACCCGTTGATTTCCCCTTACAGAGGCATCCAGAAGCTTTAAACTGCGCATACCAACGCCGAATGGAGTTAGCAGTTGGTGGATCTTTGTTGAACTTCGTCCTGAAGTGTCGTTGCACTGTTATGAGTGACCGATGTGAGTGCATTTCAAGCACGACATACGCTTTTTCGGCTCCTGTCGCCATTTTGTCTCACTGCGCTCTCGAGCGCTTTGGCGGCAGAAACCTGAAGTGCGGCTTCAGCCGAACAAAACTTTATGAGTTATTCTACGTATCTGTAGTGTGTCGTGACCATATGCCAATGAATGGAGCTACAGTGAATTTATGAATCGCTTCAATCATTTGTAATAGCACTGTATATTCACGTAAAAGCTTGAAAATTAGCAGCAGTTTCCCCCTACGAAACATACACTATATGATCAAAAGTATCCGGAAACCTGGCTGAAAAAGACTTACAAGTTCGTGGCGCCCTCCATCGGTTATGCTGGAATTCAGTACAGTGTTGGCCCACCTTTAGCCTTGATCACAGCTTCCACTATTGCAGGCATACGTTCAATCAGGTGCTGGAAGGTTTTTTCGGGAATGACAGCCCATTCTTCACGGCGTGCTGCACAGGAGAGGTATTGATGTCGGTCGGTGAGGCCTGGCACGAAGTTGACGTTCCAAAATATCCCAAAGGTGTTCTGTAGGATTCAGGTCGAGACTCTGTGCGGGCCAGTCCTTTAGAGGGATATTATTGTCGTGTAACCACTCCCCCACAGGCCGTGCGTTACGAATAGGTGCTCGATCGTGTTGAAAGGTGCAATCGCCACCCCCGACTTGATCTTCAACTGTGGGAGCAAGAAGGTGTTTAAAACATCAATGTAGGCCCGTGCTGTGAAAGTGCAACACAAAACAACAAGGAGTGCAAGCCTCCTCCATGAAAAACACGACCACTCCATAACACCACCACCTCCGAAGATTACTGTTGGCATTACATACGCTAGCAGATGACGTTCACCAGACATTCGCCATACCCACACCCTGTTCATTGGATCGCCAGATTGTGTACCACGATATGTCACTCAACACAACGTTTTTCCACTGTTCAATCGTCCAATGTTTACTCTCCTTACACCAAACGGGGCGTCGTTTGGCATTTACCGGCGTGATGTGTGGCTTATGAACAGCTGCTCGACCATGAAATCCATGTTTTCTCACCTGCTGCCTGACTTTCATAGTACTTGCAGTGGATCCTGATGCAGTTCTGATTTCCTGTGTGACAGTCAGGATAGATGTCTGCCTACTACACATAACGATCCTCTCCAATTGACGGCGGTCTCAGCGAGTCAACAGACGAGGTCGGTCTGTACACTTTTGTGCTGTATATGTTACTTCTAGTTTCCACTCCACTATCACATCGGAAACAGTGCACCTAGGTATTTTTAGGAGTGTGAAAATTTCGCATACAGACGTATGACGCAGGTGATACCCAATCACTTGACCATGTTCAAAGTCTGTGAGTTCCGCGGAGCGTCCCGTTCTGCTCTCTCATGATGTCATTGATATGGAGTACCTGGCAGTAGGTAGCTGCACAATGCAGCACAGAGCTGGTTGATGTGGTGAATGGTATCTGTGGATCTGAATGCCATCATAAAAATTAGAAATCTAGATTCCAGATTAGTATTATTTTGTCAAATAAAGGGCGCTCAGCCCAATCATGTCGATTTGTCATTCCACTCCCAGCATCATTGTACATACATTTATCCATTTGCTGCCATGGATTAAGTAGCTAGAATTGTCTGTGATTGCTGTGTGTTTTCGCACTAAGAAAAGCCTGGCTTTCCGTTCCAATCTATCACGTAGTCTTTTGGCACTCTGCGCAGCACTCAGAATGGGCCTGTATGTGGTTGGTAGAAATCAGACACGTGTTCTTCAGACGATAGTTTCGTTGTTTTGTCTGTCAGTAGCTCAGCAGAGTGGGAGGGGAAAAGCAGAGAGGAGCTTAAACAAGTGTCTAGGCATATGAAGATAAAGTGGCCCTGGTTGTGAGAGTAAGTGGCGTAGCTATTGAAATGGAAGACGGAGCAGCAGCAAGGGAGATCTGCTGGATCGTGTGGGGATGTTGCAGTGGGTGGATTTCTGCAGAAGAATGGTCAGGAACCAGATGTCTTCAGCTGTAGGGGGAGAGTGGAGGAAATTGATGGGATGGATGGGCTGGTCAGTGTGGTGAATGGGGACAGTGAGCTCAGGATTTGCATTTGGAGTAGTGGGTGGGGTGGAATTCGTAGCAGGTGTTGCAGGAAGGACGAGGCCAAGGTTAGGACATTGTTTAAGGTAGTGGGAGGCACTCCACGAGGTAATGGTGGATGCGGGGCAAGTAGAGGTGTAAATGATGGTGCTAGTGGGTGTGTCCATGATGGAATTCGTTGTCCACTGGCAATAGGAGTCACTGAAATGGGGAAATAGACAAATATGGAGGGTGGCTGTGATGAGGACAGGGGGATGTCGGCGGCGGTGGTGGTGGGGAGCACCGGGCGGCAGCCAGCAGACAGATGGCAAAGGCACCTTGAGAGCAGCCCGGGTGGCATAATCCTCCAATTTGGAAGTGAGGGGATCCAACCCTCGAGATGTTAATTTTTTCCCCTTACTGAATGTCAATCCCCCCTGGCGATAGATGCGTAAAGCCCAAATAAGAAAAGAGAGAAAAAAAACACATTATGGGAAGATAACAAACGATATAAAAAGGCAATACAACGGTGACTTTGTTAAAAACGGTAAAGTGGCGGAAAAGTTGCAGAAGTTAAAACAGAGAAAATATGGGGTTGATGACGCTAATGAAGACATACAGAAAGTACACAGGCAAAATTTAAAAAACATGGCGACGGTACGTTTTCTGTTTGCAACAACCATGCGTGTGACCCCGCCGGCGACTGTTTCAACAAACCTATTCGTACTTCTCCTATCAACACCACCAAGAAACAAAGCTTCACAACGCCGCTGTGACGTCACAGCTCTGCGACTGAGTTCAGAAACTAGCACTGAAGTAGCTCAAGGGAATGCACATTCGCTATTTAACTAATGATAGAAGTAACGAAAACAATGAAGCCTTCAACTAAGAGAGTACTGCATACTGTATCAAATAGTTTGTAAATGATGAATTGTGGCGTAACACGATCGAGTGAAAAAGATTTATATAAATATTGGATCCTGTATCTTCAAAGGCAGTTCATATAGCCACAACTACCTACTTTTTAGAGTTTTAAGCACTTATAGCGTCACCTTGCTGCTGATTAGATCTTACAATTAGGTAACCAACGCAATATTTCGACTACCTAAGGAATAATGATTTTCCTTGAATACAAAAAAAACATAAATAAATAAAAAAAATACACTAGGACCTTCAAAATTCGCCTACAAATAAAATAAATCATTTATCCTATTTTTTCAGTCACCACTACCTACTTTTTATGCGACGTAAAATTTTAAGCACTTACAGCATTGCCTTGCTGCATATTCGATTTTATAATTAGGTAACCTTCCACATGATAGTTGAGACTACATAAGTAATAATGATTTTCCTTGATTGTTAATAAAATTACACTAGGACCTTAAAAATTCACCGCAAATAATGTAAATCATTTATTAAAAGTTTTTTCATTTAATAACTCATGAAAAAGGGGCATGTGATACTTAACAAGCTTCACTTTAATAGGTAAATGTCCAGAAAACATTTATTTCACAATTTTTTGTGACAAGGAGTCAGATGTCAAGACTTTTTCATTCTTTTGTAAATACTTACATCTTTTGTCACACACACATCATTTTTTCGTTTTATAAAGTTGTTTAGTAAAATATTTGCGCTGCAAGTCAATATACAATGTATGATAGATTCAAGAGTGTGACCTTTTAAACAATGGAAACCAAGAAGTAAGTCTTTTGGCACATTAATGGCTGCTTCTTTCACAAGCACATTTCTTTGATTTACTTGTTGCAGGAACAAATTTTTCCTTTTCTTTAAGAATTTTTTGTAGTGTTAAGTATACATAGGAAACACATGTGACTACATCACTGCTAGGGTATGTTAAACCTCCCCTGTCATTTGCCATTATCAAATCATCTGCTTGTCTTGTTTCTTCCGCTGTTACAAACCCTTCACAATATGGACAATTTATTTTAGATGCACTTGGTGTGAGCAATATAATGGAGTAATGGCCAAGTGTTTTCGTCTATTTCATCAACATCACTATCATCAACTACTACATTTAATAGCTCTGGGTTGTCGATATCTTGAAAGCCTGGGATTCTACAACAAGCAGCATCAACATTATTAGGTCTAACAACAACATCACCAAACACTTTGGACTTTAATACAAGAGAAAACATACTCTGGGCCCTTTCTTTTCCTTGTGTTTCAAATACCTGCCTTAGCGATACATGGTAACTTCCCCCATTAAGTTGGCGGTATTTCCCAAACCTGTCCTTCAAACTGTCCGTCTGTATTTTCCCAAAGAGCAAATATGTTCTCTTCTTCTCACACAGCCAGTATTAACTAAAATCAATAAAGGCTGCAGTAGTATGTTTGAGAGCAAAGTGTGTTTCTCTGGTCAATTTCTTTCCTCCATTGCAATCTTCCCATGAACACAACCACGAGAGAAAGTTTCTCAAAAAGTCATGAATATGTTTTGAATTGAGAGTAATCTGTTCTTGGTAAACATTTCTTAGCCTTTTACCCTTCAGCAGCGTTTCAACATTTAAAATCAAACCACTGACTTATTATTTTTACAAATGTGGCAATACTCTCCCAGTTTTCAAATTCTTTCTTGCACCTAGTTGTTGCATTGCAACAACTGTCGTGTTATTAAAAATACGCAATGCTAATTTCACATTTTGCCATTCAAAAGAATTTGGATATGGTGACTTAAGTGTTAAAGTGCTGCCATACTGCAATAGTTCACATTTTTCTAGTAATTGTAGTTCCTTCAGTGCTGTAACAGAAGCAAGACCTCCCTTCAAGCTATCACTAAAAGAAGGAAAGCACAAAATTTGGTCCTTTTCGTTACCCCAGTTGTTCCGTTTACATTTTAAAATGTATACAGTATCTACAAAATAGTAAATTGGGCGGTCTGCAGAAGTCAGCTACTACTATTACCTGAAATCCCACTGCTTCTAGTTTAATTGAATTGTGTGAACTGGGAGAATATGCACCACATCTTTGTACACTGAATCCATACTCTGGATCATAAAAACATAAGTACTAGTTGCACACAAAACCACATCTGTGTTAAAAGCACCACCTACAACATTGCCACCTTTATGGTCAAGTTGTGACTTTAAATAAATCTCATCCATCAACAGGACAGTTTTATCATTCACAGATAAAGCACCAACTTTTTGTGGTATGTAACTGAGAAACTGCTCACTCTGAAGCTCAATGATTGGGTTAGTTGGAAGTTTACTGCAAAGTTTTGACAAAGTACTGGGACTTGGAATGGAAAATTTACGAGCACTCGTCAAAAACCTATATGCATGTGGCCTGATAGAATAAGCTAATGACCATAAAATCATTGAAACACTCCCTACCTAATCTCTGTTGGACTATTAAATCCTGGAAATGAAACTTGTTCCTTCAAAAATTTAATTTTATGCTCACTTTCTGGTAATTTTTCTTACAAGTTTTCCAAAATGTCTTCAATGCAAGGCAAACTTGCCTCAAATGGAGCCTCATTTATATGAAACATCACATACAACTCTTTCAAAATATTGCTAACTGTACCAGTATCACTTAGTTGGTTTGATAATTTAATCTTACCAGCACAAATTAGCTCAGCTTCCTTCCCAAATGCACTTAACACTAAATCACTATTTATAACGACATGATACACAACACTTAGATAAGGAGCATCTTTTAACACCCGTGACGCAGTCACTGTGCTTTTCACAATCAGATAATTTTGATTTAAAATCTTCTAAACTAGCAAATGAACTCTTCTCCATCATTTTTCGTGTGATCCCACACTCTGCTCAATGACTTTCTCAAGTGCTTGGTTCCCCAAACGTTCGCGACCCTCTGGATCTTCTCGAGCTGGTGCTTGTTTTGAAGATAAATACGTAGGTCTTCCTGGCAACTTTGATGGTACAGCATCTGCACATAGAGAGAGATAAACATGAGATTCGTATAGCAATTTTTAATGATCTGAGATATTTAACAATATCGTAAGATAATTAAGGAACCTGTACTTTAATCTGTAAACTGATTACAAGTACCCTTTACGATAAATTTTCACGAACGTTTCTTTAAACGTGGACTGTCCAAAGGTGATATAAACTGTAAAGAGTTTGCCAGTTTTGGGTCGTAAGCACTGGTAATTTTCTCAATGACGTCTGCAGTGAAATGCAGTTCACATATCAGAAAAGAAGCATATATTTCACTGTTAACGTAAGGCAGAATGTAAACTGACAAATGAAATCTAACTGAGGACTGCATAAAGTGAGCTTAAAAGTATTATGCTTCGTTATAGATAGGCTATTGATTTGAATATTCAGTTCTGTGACATAACAGTATTAAAAAGGGTAACAATATAGAAATAAATTTAAATTACAGATACTTACAACGAACTGTTTACTGGGTTCCCAGTCATTCCTACGAACTGCAGTTTTTTTTTTTTTTTTTTTTTTTTTCTTTATTGTAATTTTGAAACCTGAACAACCAGGTAGGCTGGCAGCAGCACAATACGCCGCTCTTCAGCCGAAGAGAGTACATGGAGATAAAACAAAGAAGAGACATTACATAGAAAAACGGCGGGAAAAAACAGGAGACACAAGAATATAAAAGCACAAGAAGCCGTTCACACTTGAGGACAATCCACACTATGAACTGGAGACCCGACGCACAAACACTGAAGAAGACGATGTCACTGGTGAACAATGGAGCGTGACGGCGAAACTGAACACTAAACATGACGGCACACACGATACACTGATGGCGGTGATCTCCGGCGCGCGAATGTCCACTGAGCGTGTGCGAGTCCGGGGACCTGCCAAGAGGGCAACAGGGATGAGGAGGGGGAGAGGGGAGGTAAAGAGGATGCCATGGCTCAGGAGACGGTGACAGGAGGATAGGGACAGGGGAGGGGGGGCCCGGGGGACGAGGGACGAGAAAAGGAGGAGGGAGGGAAAAGGGAGAGAAGGGAGGGAGGGTGCCCTGAGGAGCAAGCACAGGAGGAGGGCGGGAGGATCAAAGTTGGTAGGAGGGGTAGATGGAGGGGAGGAGGGCATCATCAGGGAGGGGGAGCTGGCGGAAGCCACCTTGGGAGAGGGTAAGGAGGGTGTAGAGAGATGGAGACCGGGTGGGACATGGGAGTACAGGCGCGGCAGCGGGCGGGGGTGCGAGAGGATCGGGGAGACGAGCGGGTGAGGAGGATCGAGTTTACGGGAGGTGTATAGGATTCGTATCCTTTCGAGGAAGAGGAGGAGGTGGGGGAAGGGGATAAGGTCATACAGGATCCGCGTGGGGGAAGGGAGACGGATGCAATAGGCAAGGTGGAGAGCATGGCGTTCAAGGATTTGGAGGGATTTATAAAGGGAAGGGGGGGCGGAGATCCAGGCTGGATGGGCGTAACAGAGGATAGGGTGGATGAGGGACTTATAGGTGTGGAGGATGGTGGATGGGTCCAGACCCCACGTTCGGCCGGAAAGGAGCTTGAGGAGACGGAGTCGGGAACGTGCCTTGGCTTGGATTGTCTGGAGATGGGGAGTCCAGGAGAGGCGACGGTCGAGGGTGACGCCAAGGTACTTAAGGGTGGGGGTGAGAGCGATGGGTCAGCCATAAACGGTGAGATAGAAATCAAGGAGGCGGAAGGAGGGAGTGGTTTTGCCTACAATGATCGCCTGGGTTTTGGAAGGATTGACCTTGAGCAACCACTGGTTGCACCAAGCGGTGAACCGGTCAAGATGGGATTGGAGAAGGTGTTGGGAGCGTCGCAGGGTGGGGGCAAGGCCAAGGAAGGCGGTGTCATCGGCAAACTGGAGAAGGTGGACGGGGGGTGACGCGAACTGCAGCGATCCGTTTCAATCTTAATGCTTCATCAGACGGGAATGAAAAGACGCTAACTTTTAAACCGTTGTCGTAGTTTCCCCTACAATAGGGCATACAGCACTTGCATGGCATTTTGAGCAGATGCTCAATAACAATCCGAATCGCATATGACAGTGAGAACAAGATTTCCGCCACAAATGTTACAAAAACAAAGCCATGCTTTCAGTCATTGCTACGAAAACAAACCAATGCTGAATGCAGTGACCACGCTTCCAAACATGAAACACCGATTCTACCACAGATAGCACTGCTCAACTGCAGAACGCTAACGTCACAGCTCCCACAGAATTGTGTGCGTAAGCTTTGTTTTTAGGTGTAGTTGCTACAATGCGACTCGTTTTCGGCCAGTCACGAATTGCAGACGGAGCTAAAATGATAGCCATATTTTCTGAGGTGGCGCCTCGCAGTGACATCTGTTGGCAGCGCCCAGCAACACTGAAGTATTCATGCGCTGCTTATTTAATTTACAAGTTCAGCACGAAAATATTGAGAGTGAGAAACAATTCCGTAGTTATATCAAGTATTTATTTCTATACTGCTAATAAAATAACAATAACCACCCTCGCCCTTGGTCTGTCTGTCAAGAATGTATTGCATACCCACAAAATTTCTTGGTAAGGTATTCTTTAGATACAGCAACTTTCTGATGGAACGATCGTCACCATCTCCGGCGGTACACCGCAAGGTTAACGCCCTTCGATAGTGCCATTTTCGCGCTAATCGAAGTGCTAGGGGTTCCAGGTGCCAGCCAGCCAGCCAGCCAGCCAGCCAGCCAGCCAGCCAGCCAGCCAGCCAGCCAGCCAGCAGTTCCCGGTCCCGGCCTGCAGCAGTGGTCCCGCAGCCAGCCAGCCAGCCAGCCCTCCGGTGGCAGCAGCAGTCCAGCCAGCAGCAGTCCAGCCAGCAGCAGCAGCAGCAGCAGCAGCCGCCGCCGCCGCCGCCGCCCCGGCCCCGTCCGCGGCAGCAGCGTCCCTGCCTCTCGCCGTCGCCGTCGCCGTCGCCGTCGCCGTCGCCGTCCGTCGTCCCCCAGTGCGTGTCCTGTCCTTTTAGTGCTGTGTTTTTCTTTCTTCTTCTTGTCGTCATGTCCGCCCCCACCACCACCGTCACTACTACCACCACCGCCATCGTGTATACGTCCCCTTCCGCCGCCTCCACCACTATCACTTGGTGTGCCCAGTCCCACCCCCCTCCTTCCATCCCTCCCCTCCTCTCTATCCCTTCGCCCTCGCCCTTTGTCTCCCCATCTCCCGCCTCTTCCTCTCGTTCTGATCCTTTCCCCCCACTCCCCCAGCCTGTCACTGCAGCTCCGGCTAGGGTGGTGGCCCGTCGGGCCACTGCCCACGCCCAGCTCTCCCCATCGCCATCGCCATCGCCATCGCCATCACCGCCACCACCGTCATCATCGTCACCATCACCATCACTGCCACATTCGCCTGCACCGTCACAGTCACTATCTCCGGCGCCGACTGCTGCGTCCGTGCCGGGACCTGTCCCTTCCCACCACCTCCCCATCGTTCCCGTCCCTCCTGTCACCACCCGCCCATCTGCCGCTGTCAAACGCCCTAGTGGCGCCTTCACTTCCTCTGCTCCTAAAAAGGCTCCACCCCGCCCGCCATCCCCACCCCAAAATGCCATGGACGTCTCCCCACCAGGCCCCGCTCCCTCCTCCTCCTCCTCCTCCTCCCCACCCGGTCTCTACAAATATCTCCTGTCCCGTCCCGATCCTTCCTTCCTCGAGGCCCGGAATCTCTCCCTCCTCCTCCGCCAACATTTCCCTGGCGTCCCCATCTCTCTCCTTACTCCCAGACGGGATTCTGTTCTTATCTCCTCCCCCAGCCAAACCCTCCATACTGACATCCTCTCCCGCCTCCCCATCACCCGTTTTGGTCCTCACGCCTCCCTCACCCCTGCTCCCTCCCCATCTCCTACCCGCCAACCCCAACCCCCGCGTCGCCCGCCGACCCTCACCGCCGTGATCACTCGGCTTAGCCCGTCGATCACGGAGGAGGAGGTGCTGGCGGAGCTGAAGGCCCATCCCACCCTGGAGGTGCGGGCGGTCCGCCGCATTTTCAACGCGACCGGCCCCACCTGCCTTATGCGGGTTTTCTCTGAGGACGCCCCCTCCATTGACCGTCTCCTGAAGGAGGGTGCCCTCCTCTTCAATCAGCGGTACAAGGTCGACCCCTCCCGTTCCCCCCCTCAATCCCTGCGCTGCCAGAGATGTCTGCGCTACAATGCACATCCAACAGCAGAGTGCCGCGAGGCCCCCACCTGCCCGCATTGTCGGCAAGCGCACTTCCTCCGGCAGTGCCCCAACCTCCAATCCCCTCCCTCCTGTAATACCTGCAGCCTCCCCCACCCCACCTACTCCCAAAAGTGCAAAGAACGACCCCCTCCCACCACTCCTGAACTCACCGTACCTGTCCGTCCCCTGGACGCCCCCACCCCTCCTGGCAATTCCCTTCGTCCCCCCCCCACTGCTGAGGACATCATCAGGTTCCTCACCATTGTCCTTCAAAACGTCCATCCCTTTCAGCGCCCCCACACCTTACAACAGATCTCCCTCGCCGCCCGTTCCATATTCCACCTTAAAATGTACGCCACCTTTTCCAATAACCAGGCCCATTTCACCTTCTCCCGCCTTGACACCCTCGTCTAAGTCCTTATCATGGCGCGACAGCATCGTATCCTTTTCAACAATATCCGCTCCCTTCCCGCCAACAAGAACCTCTTCCTGCACACCCTTGCTACCCACCGTGTGGATGCCTTCCTCCTCAATGAAACCTTCCTCCAACCCCACCACTCCATCCACACCTCCCCCTATCTCCTCCACCGCTCCGATAATCCCCTCCCAGTTGCGCGTGGCGGAGTTGCCATTGGCCACCACCGCCAGATCCCCGTTCGGCTCCAGCCTCTCCTTCCCGACCCCACCGAACACCTGATCCTTAGTCTCTTCTTCCCCGGCCTTACCATTACCTGTGCCACCATCTATGTCCGCCCCAACGCCCCTCTTCCTTTCGACTTCCTCTCCCACATCGACCGTACCTTCTCCTCCTATGTGATCGCCGCCGACCTCAACATCCATAGTCGCTCCGCTGCCCAGTTACGGCGGTGGCATCGGTTCCTCTCCTCCCTTCAAGGCGACCTCATCCCCATCCCCCAGCACACTCGTCCCGAATCCAACTCCACTCCCGATGTTATCCTCTCCTCCCCCAACCTCCTTGGTCGCATTACGGTGGATGTCCTGGAGCCTATTGGTAGCGACCATCTCCCTGTCCTCCTCACCGTTTCAGACGGCCGTCGCCCCCGCCCCGACCCTCGTCATGACCCTCCCCCTAAGTACATCCATGACTATTCCCGTGCCAACTGGAATGCCTACCGGGATACCCTCTCCACTCAGGTCGATAGCCACCCTCTCGCCTACCGCCGTCCCGATGATGTCACCCATGCCGCCTCCTTTCTCCAGCAGACCTTGTCTGAGGCCGTGGAGGCCCACGTCCCTACTGTTGCCATCCACCCCCACCGTCCTACCCTACCACCACAGGCCGTCCTCCTCCTCCGTGAATCCCGTCGTCTCTACCGTGCCTTCCTCCGCACGCGTGACCCGGACACACTACGACGCCACCGGCAACTACAGCGACACATTCGAAATTTGCTCGCGGCCAAGAAACGCCGGGACTGGCGACCGACATGCACCCGTTTAACTGCTACCCTCCCTATAAACTCGTCCAAGTTCTGGACCGCCTTCCGTCGCCTTACCGGAACTAAACCCTCCCCCTACTATCCTCTTCTCCACGATGATCACCCCTTCCCTGACGCCCTTAGTAAGGCCAATCACTTTGCCTCCTACCTGTCCGATGTGTTTTCCATCCCTGATGATCCCCAGTTCGATTACTCCCTCTTCCCAGATATCCGCGATCGAACTGACACCTCTGTCCCTCCCCTCGCTCCTGGTTTCCAGTACTTGGACAACATTCCACACATGGACCTTAATGCCCCCATCACCACACAGGATCTCATCAATACACTCCGCACCAAACGCAACACCGCTCCTGGTCACGATTGTGTCACCTACCGTCACCTTCGTGAAGTTCCTGTCTCTTTTCTCTCCACCCTGGCCAGGCTCTACAATGTAGTCCTGTCCACCGGTTACTACCCCGACCTGTGGAAAACCTCCCGTATCCTCATGTTCCTCAAACCTGGCAAACCGCCGTCCGCCGTCTCCTCCTACCGTCCCATCAGCCTTACCTCGGTCTTCAGCAAGGTCCTGGAATCTATCCTCACCCGCCGCATCCACCAGCATCTCCGCCAGCACCGCCTCCTCCCCGTTACCCAGTGTGGCTTTCGGCCGTCCTTCTCTTCCGACGATCTTCTCCTTCACCTCACTCATCTCCTTTCCGAACAGCTCAATTCCCGTCGCTCCGCAATCTTCCTCTCTCTTGACCTCGAACGCGCATATGACCGCGTATGGCATTCCGGTCTCCTCTTCAAGCTCCAAACCTTCGCCCTTCCCATTAACTACGTTCGTCTGATCGGTTCCTTTCTCTCCCGCCGTCCTTCCTCTGTCACCATCCATAACACCGATTCCTACACCTTTTTCCCCTCCGCCGGTGCGCCCCAAGGCTCCGTCCTCTCCCCCCTTCTGTACTTGTTGTACACGGCGGACATGCCGCCGCCGTCACCCCCCGTCCACCTTCTCCAGTTTGCCGATGACACCGCCTTCCTCGCCCTTGCCCCCACCCTGCGACGCTCCCAACACCTTCTCCAATCCCATCTTGACCGGTTCACCGCTTGGTGCAACCAGTGGTTGCTCAAGGTCAATCCTTCCAAAACCCAGGCGATCATTGTAGGCAAAACCACTCCCTCCTTCCGCCTCCTTGATTTCTATCTCACCGTTTATGGCCGTCCCATCGCTCTCACCCCCACCCTTAAGTACCTTGGCGTCACCCTCGACCGTCGCCTCTCCTGGACTCCCCATCTCCAGACAATCCAAGCCAAGGCACGTTCCCGACTCCGTCTCCTCAAGCTCCTTTCCGGCCGAACGTGGGGTCTGGACCCCTCCACCATCCTCCACACCTATAAGTCCCTCATCCGCCCTATCCTCTGTTACGCCCATCCCGCCTGGATCTCCGCCCCCCCATCCTTTTATAAATCCCTCCAAATCCTTGAACGCCATGCTCTCCGCCTTGCCTATCGCATCCGTCTCCCTTCCCCCACGCGGATCCTGTATGACCTTATCCCCTTCCCCCACCTCCTCCTCTTCCTCGAAAGGATACGAATCCTATACACCTCCCGTAAACTCGATCCTCCTCACCCGCTCGTCTCCCCGATCCTCTCCCACCCCCGCCCGCTGCCGCGCCTGTACTCCCACGTCCCACCTGGTCTCCATCTCTCCACCCTCCTTACCCTCTCCCGAGGTGGCTTCCGCCAGCTCCCCCTCCCTGATGATGCCCTCCTCCCCTCCATCTACCCCTCCTACCAACTTTGATCCTCCCGCCCTCCTCCTGTGCTTGCTCCTCAGGGCACCCTCCCTCCCTTCTCTCCCTTTTTCTCCCTCCTCCTTTTCTCGTCCCTCGTCCCCCGGGCCCCCCCCTCCCCTGTCCCTATCCTCCTGTCCCCGTCTCCTAAGCCATGGCATCCTCTTTTCCTCCCCTCGCCCCCTCCTCCTCCCTGTTGCCCTCTTGGCAGGTCCCCGGACTCGCACACGCTCAGTGGACATTCGCGCGCCGGAGATCCCCGCCATCAGTGTATCGTGTGTGCCGTCATGTTTAGTGTTCAGTGTTTACCGTCACACTCCATCGTTCACCAGTGCCATCGTCTCCTTCAGTGTTTGTGCGTCGTCTCAACAGTTTGCAGTGTGGCTTATCGTCGAGTGTGAACGGCTCCGTGTTTGTTTCTCTGTGTCTCCTGTTTTATTGCCCACCATTTTGTAACTTTTATGTTTTTCTCCTGTTTTTGCTGATTGTACCTTCTATGGCTGAAGAGCAGCGTAGTATGCTGCTGACAGCCTGCCTGCTGTACAGGCTTTAAAATAACAATAAAGTAAAAAAAAAAAAATAAAAAGATGGAACGATCATCTCCGGCGGTACACCGCAAGGTTACCGCCCTTCGATAGTGCCATTTTCGCGCTAATCGAAGTGCTAGGGGTTCCAGGTGCCAGCCAGCCAGCCAGCAAGCAGCAGCAGCAGCAGCAGCAGTTCCCGGTCCCGGCCTGCAGCAGTGGTCCCGCAGCCAGCCAGCCAGCCCTCCAGCCAGCAGCAGCAGCAGCAGCAGCAGCCGCCGCCGCCGCCCCGGCCCCGTCAGCAGCGTCCCTGCCTCTCGCCGTCGCCGTCGCCGTCGCCGTCGCCGTCGCCGTCGCCGTCGCCGTCCGTCGTCTCCCAATGTGTGTCCTGTCCTTTTAGTGCTGTGGTTTTTCTTTCTTCTTCTTGTCATCATGTATGCCCTCTCCACCACCGCCATCGTGTATACGTCCACTTCCGCCGCCTCCACCACTATCACTTGGTGTGCCCAGTCCCACCCCCCTCCTTCCTTCCCTCCCCTCCTCTCTATCCCTTCGCCATCGCTCTTTGTCGCCCCCTCTCCCGCATCTTCCTCTCGTTCTGATCCTTTCCCCCCACTCCCCCGGCCTGTCACTGCAGCTCCGGCTAGGGTGGTGGCCCGCCGGGCCACTGCCCACGCCCAGCTCTCCCCGTCGCCATCGCCATCACCGCCGCCACCGCCACCGCCACCGCCACCACCGCCACCACCGTCATCATCGTCACTATCACCATCACTGCCACATTCACCTGCACCGTCACAGTCACTATCTCCGGCGCCGACTGCTGCGTCCGTGCCGGGACCTGTCCCTTCCCACCACCTCCCCATCGTTCCCGTCCCTCCTGTCACCACCCGCCCATCTGCCGCTGTCAAACGCCCTAGTGGCGCCTCCACTTCCTCTGCTCCTAAAAAGGCTCCACCCCGCCCCCCAACCCCACCCCAAAATGCCATGGACGTCTCCCCACCAGGCCCCGCTCCCTCCTCCTCCTCCTCCCCACCCGGTCTCTACAAATATCTCCTGTCCCGTCCCGATCCTTCCTTCCTCGAGGCCCGGAATCTCTCCCTCCTCCTCCGCCAACATTTCCCTGGCGCCCCCATCTCTCTCTTTACTCCCAGACGGGATTCTGTTCTTATCTCCTCCCCCAGCCCAACCCTCCATACTGACATCCTCTCCCGCCTCCCCATCACCCGTTTTGGTCCTCACGCCTCCCTCACCCCTGCTCCCTCCCCATCTCCTACCCGCCAACCCCAACCCCCGCGTCGCCCGCCGACCCTCACCGCCGTGATCACTCGGCTTAGCCCGTCGATCACGGAGGAGGAGGTGCTGGCGGAGCTGAAGGCGCATCCCACCCTGGAGGTGCGGGCAGTCCGCCGCATTTTCAACGCGACCGGCCCCACCCGCCTTATGCGGGTTTTCTCTGAGGACGCCCCCTCCATTGACCGTCTCCTGAAGGAGGGTGCCCTCCTCTTCAATCAGCGGTACAAGGTCGACCCCTCCCGTTCCCCCCCTCCATCCCTGCGCTGCCAGAGATGTCTGCGCTACAATGCACATCCAACAGCAGAGTGCCGCGAGGCCCCCACCTGCCCGCATTGTCGGCAAGCGCACTTCCTCCGGCAGTGCCCCAACCTCCAATCCCCTCCCTCCTGTAATACCTGCAGCCTCCCCCACCCCACCTACTCCCAAAAGTGTAAAGCCCGACCCCCTCCCACCACTCCTGAACTCACCATACCTGTCTGTTCCCTGGACGCCCCCACCCCTCCTGGCAATTCCCTTCGTCCCCCCCCCCCACTGCTGAGGACATCATCAGGTTCCTCACCATTGTCCTCCAAAACGTCCATCCCTTTCAGCGCCCCCACACCTTACAACAGATCTCCCTCGCCGCCCGTTCCATATTCCACCTTAAAATGTACGCCACCTTTTCCAATAACCAGGCCCATTTCACCTTCTCCCGCCTTGACACCCTCGTATAAGTCCTTATCATGACGCGACAGCATCGTATCCTTTTCAACAATATCCGCTCCCTTCCCGCCAACAAGAACCTCTTCCTGCACACCCTTGCTACCCACCGTGTGGATGCCTTCCTCCTCAATGAAACCTTCCTCCAACCCCACCACTCCATCCACACCTCCCCCTATCTCCTCCACCGCTCCGATAATCCCCTCCCAGTTGCGCGTGGCGGAGTTGCCATTGGCCACCACCGCCAGATCCCCGTTCGGCTCCAGCCTCTCCTTCCCGACCCCACCGAACACCTGATCCTTAGTCTCTTCTTCCCCAGCCTTACCATTACCTGTGCCACCATCTATGTCCGCCCCAACGCCCCTCTTCCTTTCGACTTCCTCTCCCACATCGACCGTACCTTCTCCTCCTATGTGATCGCCGCCGACCTCAACATCCATAGTCGCTCCGCTGCCCAGTTACGGCGGTGGCATCGGTTCCTCTCCTCCCTTCAAGGCGACCTCATCCCCATCCCCCAGCACACTCGTCCCGAATCCAACTCCACTCCCGATGTTATCCTCTCCTCCCCCAACCTCCTTGGTCGCATTACGGTGGATGTCCTGGAGCCTATTGGTAGCGACCATCTCCCTGTCCTCCTCACCGTTTCAGACGGCCGTCGCCCCCGCCCCGACCCTCGTCATGACCCTCCCCCTAAGTACATCCATGACTATTCCCGTGCCAACTGGAATGCCTACCGGGATACCCTCTCCACTCAGGTCGATAGCCACCCTCTCGCCTACCGCCGTCCCGATGATGTCACCCATGCCGCCTCCTTTCTCCAGCAGACCTTGTCTGAGGCCGTGGAGGCCCACGTCCCTACTGTTGCCATCCACCCCCACCGTCCTACCTTACCACCACAGGCCGTCCTCCTCCTCCGTGAATCCCGTCGTCTCTACCGTGCCTTCCTCCGCACGCGTGACCCGGACACCCTACGACGCCACCGGCAACTACAGCGACACATTCGAAATTTGCTCGCGGCCAAGAAACGCCGGGACTGGTGACAGACATGCACCCGTTTAAATGCTACCCTCCCTATAAACTCGTCCAAGTTCTGAACCGCCTTCCGTCGCCTTACCGGAACTAAACCCTCCCCCTACTATCCTCTTCTCCACGATGATCACCCTTTCCCTGACGCCCTTAGTAAGGCCAATCACTTTGCCTCCTACCTGTCCGATGTGTTTTCCATCCCTGATGATCCCCAGTTCGATTACTCCCTCTTCCCAGATATCCGTGATCGGACTGACACCTCTGTCCCTCCCCTCGCTCCTGGTTTCCAGTACTTGGACAACATTCCACACACGGACCTTAATGCCCCCATCACCACACAGGATCTCATCAATACACTCCGCACCAAACGCAACACCGCTCCTGGTCACTATCGTGTCACCTACCGTCACCTTCGTGAAGCTCCTGTCTCTTTTCTCTCCACCCTGGCCAGGCTCTACAATGTAGTCCTGTCCACCGGTTACTACCTCGACCTGTGGAAAACCTCCCGTATCCTCATGTTCCTCAAACCTGGCAAACCGCCGTCCGCCATCTCCTCCTACCGTCCCATCAGCCTTACCTCGGTCTTCAGCAAGGTCCTGGAATCTATCCTCACCTGCCGCATCCACCAGCATCTCCGCCAGCACCGCCTCCTCCCCGTTACCCAGTGTGGCTTTCGGTCATCCTTCTCTTCCGATGTTCTTCTCCTTCACCTCACTCATCTCCTTTCCGAACAGCTCAATTCCCGTCGCTCCGCAATCTTCCTCTCTCTTGACCTCGAACGCGCATATGACCGCGTATGGCATTCCGGTCTCCTCTTCAAGCTCCAAACCTTCGCCCTTCCCATTAACTACGTTCGTCTGATCGGTTCCTTTCTCTCCCGCCGTCCTTCCCATGTCACCATCCATAACACCGATTCCTACACCTTTTTCCCCTCCGCCGGTGTGCCCCAAGGCTCCGTCCTCTCCCCCCTTCTGTACTTGTTGTACACGGCGGACATGCCGCCGCCGTCACCCCCCGTCCACCTTCTCCAGTTTGCCGATGACACCGCCTTCCTTGCCCTTGCCCCCACCCTGCGACGCTCCCAACACCTTCTCCAATCCCATCTTGACCAGTTCACCGCTTGGTGCAACCAGTGGTTGCTCAAGGTCAATCCTTCCAAAACCCAGGCGATCATTGTAGGTAAAACCACTCCCTCCTTCCGCCTCCTTGATTTCTATCTCACCGTTTATTGCCGTCCCATCGCTCTCACCCCCACCCTTAAGTACCTTGGCGTCACCCTCGACCGTCGCCTCTCCTGGACTCCCCATCTCCAGACAATCCAAGCCAAGGCACGTTCCCGACTCCGTCCCCTCAAGCTCCTTTCCAGCCGAACGTGGGGTCTGGACCCCTCCACCATCCTCCACACCTATAAGTCCCTCATCCGCCCTATCCTCTGTTACGCCCATCCAGCCTGGATCTCCGCCCCCCTTCCTTTTATAAATCCCTCCAAATCCTTGAACGCCATGCTCTCCGCCTTGCCTATCGCATCCGTCTCCCTTCCCCCACGCGGATCCTGTATGACTTTATCCCCTTCCCCCACCTCCTCCTCTTCCTCGAAAGGATACGAATCCTATACACCTCCCGTAAACTCGATCCTCCTCACCCGCTCGTCTCCCCGATCCTCTCGCACCCCCGCCCGCTGCCGCGCCTGTACTCCCATGTCCCACCCGGTCTCCATCTCTCCACCCTCCTTACCCTCTCCCAAGGTGGCTTCCGCCAGCTCCCCCTCCCTGATGATGCCCTCCTCCCCTCCATCTACCCCTCCTACCAACTTTGATCCTCCCGCCCTCCTCCTGTGCTTGCTCCTCAGGGCACCCTCCCTCCCTTCTCTCCCTTTTCCCTCCCTCCTCCTTTTCTCGTCCCTCGTCCCCCGGGCCCCCCCTCCCCTGTCCCTATCCTCCTGTCCCCGTCTCCTACGCCATGGCGTCCTCTTTTCCTCCCCTCTCCCCCTCCTGATCCCTGTTGCCCTCTTGGCAGGTCCCCGGACTCGCACACGCTCAGTGGACATTCGCGCGCCGGAGATCACCGCCATCAGTGTATCGTGTGTGCCGTCATGTTTAGTGTTCAGTTTCGCCGTCACGCTCCATTGTTCACCAGTGACATCGTCTTCTTCAGTGTTTGTGCGTCGGGTCTCCAGTTCATAGTGTGGATTGTCCTCAAGTGTGAACGGCTTCTTGTGCTTTTATATTCTTGTGTCTCCTGTTTTTTCCCGCCGTTTTTCTATGTAATGTTTCTTCTTTGTTTTATCTCCATGTACTCTCTTCGGCTGAAGAGCGGCGTATTGTGCTGCTGCCAGCCTACCTGGTTGTTCAGGTTTCAAAATTACAATAAAGAAAAAAAAAAAAAAAAAAGATGGAACGATTTGTACTTATCTTTATTAATGATCAATTTTTGTAAGGTACGGATTGTATATCCGTCCCTATATAAGAAGCCCAAATTGAGTATCGGTAATTCTTCAGTGCTTTACTATACGTGAAATATATCTTCTCCTTCCAACATTTGCCTTATCAACTGCAATATGGGGCTGACGTATTTGTATTTATCCCTGGTCTCCCAGTAATTCCCAACAAGCAACTCCTCAAGCTAAGGGTCAAATCGGGTAAACTGGTAGTATTTCCAAACTTCGACTTTCGAAGAAGTCGGAAACTTAGTTTTAAACCTATATCGAGTTTACAGTAAAGCAACCACCTTTCTTTTATTTTCGTGTTTATCTTCCTTGTCTGCCCAGTTTGTAAATTTCATCGATTTAATGGTTGCATGATAGTTTAGTTTTTTGTATGAAATTCCAAGGGTACTATCGCCTTCCCTCGCTCCAGTATTTAAATTACAGTAAGCTTTTCTTTCGTCGAAGGCGCACAGCTTTGGAAATCCAGGCAAGTACATCCTATTTAGTAATGGGCTTTGTGAGTTCTAAGGGACGAAAAGCGGAACACAAAATTGTTACAGAGAAAACAGGAAATGTAATGTACATTCGGATTCTGGGATGCAAACAGGCTGATCGGTTAATATGATTGTGGCTAGAATATCGTATTTTCCCATAGCATATAAATGTATAGGATCTGTTTAGACTGTGACGTATGTACTAAAGCTGCACGTGAAGTGTTGTACTCATGAACTTTATAAACGGCAGATTTAGTTTCATAGCTGTGTTGTATGCAACTTACTACTGTTGTAGTGGCATCCGTCATATTCATTCCTGAACAAAAAACAACAACTGATTAATTTTACTAAAATTACCACACTATCTACAATAAACAACACTATATTAAGCTTAACACAAAATCGTTAACTCAATGAAACGAATTCCACTACAAACACAGCCGACACTCGAACAATTCTGGATAATGAGCAAAAGCAAACTGCGCCCATTACAGCACACAAACGAAAACCCTGAACACACCACAAGAGAGCACAACAAACCACAACACGACAACATCTACAAACACGCCACACTCACAAGGCAAACTCCGCGCCGTCATGACGTCACACGACAACACCCGTACGTCACGGGTCAAAGCCGACGCGTGGTATCGGACGCTTCTGTCGTCCCCTCTCAGATTATATTAGTGAATTATGTTTTCTTCTAAATTTTGATTAAAATAACCTCATGGCTGGCAGACAGCTATGGTGGTGAAGGGTCATTCATTATTTACATCATTCCACATGGAATGAGCAAGAGCTGCGCATGCAATGCAAATAGAGCAAAACATACATTCAGATTTATTGTTGTCATTGTCAGCAGCAGTGGGAAGTACATCAGTGGGGATTGTGGATAGAGCAACAGTTGGCTCTCGCCTTCCTGTGCATCGTACTGCAGCTGAGATTGCTGTGTGGTGCCTAAAAATCAGTCATTATAGTGGGCACATAGGTGTCAAGAAAGAACAGCAGTTGGCTGACTCTTAGTCACTCCCACAATCACAGTTACTTTAATCAAGGCGTAGTGTGGTTGTGAAAAAATCATTTCATGCTGAAATTTGATCTGCACTATCAATACAAGACAGAAACATAACTTTTGTGTAAACTTTGCATCCTTAACTAAGATTTAACAAAGTTATGTATTATGGTATGAAGATATTTGAGAAGCTCCCATCTAACATACAAGAAATTAGTTATCTCAGGAAATTCAAAGGAAAATTTAAAAAATACGTCAGTAGTGACTCCTTCCATTGATTATCTTAGTGCAAGGATTTCATTCCTACTTTAGGTGGATGGCAGGTAGTGTGCTGTAAACTGTCCTATGTAATTACATATGTAGGTTACTGTTTTTTCTAAAAAAATACTTGATTAATGAACTAAATATCATGTTTCTTATAAGGCATCCTGAAGGTAACTAATGTGACTGAAGTAGCAGCAGCTTTCTTTCTAATTCACTAGAACACATTTAACTGGCATAAAAAGAACTAGCATTAAGCAGTATTGTGATATTTTCTTGTTAATATAGTGTACAGCTTAAACAATGTTTGGTTGTCTTTTGTTAATGTTTACCTTCACTTACTCCCTGTAGGTTCACTTCCTTGGTGGTAGAGTAGAAGAAATTCCTATTCTTTTTCACCTTCTTGGTCGGATGATGAATGAGTAGAATAAATTTCTATTCTTTTGAAATTGTGATGGTTTATTTATGTCAAGAAATGTTAGTAAATGTATATAATGTGAAGGTGATATTAGAACACGTACCTATATAATGAGTGTCGATAAATCCATAGCATCGCTATCTTCAGCTGTCTAGTTGCAGTGTGAATGCAATACATGATCAGATTAGCTGACTAAATGTGCCACCATTTGACAACTTAATATGTAGTTAAATGTAGGAGTTTTTTGAAAATGATTTGAACCTAATTGGCCACAGAGTGGTGTATTCTACATACAAAATTCATATTGCTGATCAGTACATACATAATTCTTTTCTAATTTGACATGTATTGCTGTTATTCTAATTTGACATCTAATGATGCTATTCTACTCACGTTTGTTCTTTCCGTTACTGCCAGGTTCTATCTTAAAATATGCAATAATTCATTCAATATATCTCTGATGTATTTTCAGAAACACATTGCAAATCCAGTACCCCAACAGAGTGACTACAGGATTTCACAAACAAACGTTCTCAGCCAACACCCTATATTTTCTGGGATGATTACTAGAGATAGGCAACAGCCAGTACCCAAGATCATTATTTTTATTTTACCATCTGTGTCAAATTAATGTGTCTGGTAATATATTAATAATGTTATATCACTGTCTGTAGTAGTATCATAGATACACTTTAAGAAAATGAAATGGTTTACATTCCACTGTGAAAACCCATGTCATAAAATGTTTACTGCCGTGAATGACACGTGTATCTCTTGTGTTGGAGTTACTGTTGCAGTGAATGTGATTTTTTAGTATGACATGTTAAAAACAACAGCAGTAAAATAAATTTGTTTATTGCAAAAGGAGTTACCGGTATGTCTTTTACATATGTTGTATTGTCCCATCTTATACATGTGTTGCTCACAATCCCTGCTCCCGTCCCCACCCACAGAAAGTAATTACAGAATCATGAATCTGTGTTGTGATTGGTTCTGCGTGGAATGTTGTTATAATATATTAAATTATTCAAAATTTGTTTGCTTACTGTGAACTATTAGACATCAGCTGTATTAGGTATATTAGTGACATGTGAAAATTTGTGCCAGAGTGCAACTTGAGCCTCATCAAAGATTCACTGTGTATATATTTAAAAGAAGGTATAATGAGCTAATTGTAACACATTCGGCCAGTGATACACAGCTTCTTATATGGCATGTGTTCAGTTCTTTTTCTTTGATTCATTCCACGAATCACCTCTCCTCTGCTTGTAACTTCAGATTGATCAGTCTGTGAGAGTACATAATGGGCTATGAAAATGAACACTTATTTACAACAGTTCCTACTAGATAAGTTCAGTTTGGTTTGATCTTCTGGATGTAACATGATCTCGAATAAAACAAGTTGAAGTAGTAACAGTTATGACCAGTGCTTGATTTATAAAAAAGAAGAGGTACCAGTACTTTGGCTTGTCAGAGGTATCAGTATGGCATACCATCACAAATCGAGCACTGGTTGTAACAACCAAAGCAGTTGTTTGGTTTAGAATAGTGATGGCAGTAACTGTACCTGGATTGCTTCGTCTTGTCACAGCAATGAAACATGAAGATATGTGTTAGACAGTTTTATGAAAAGGATAGTTGCTACCCACCACAAAGTGGAGTCGCTGATTCGCAGATAGGCACAACAAAAAGACTGTCAAACACAGCTTTCAGCTAAACAGGTCTTCATTAGATTTAAACAGCACACAACACAACACACAAACACAACATTCGCAGACGCGGCCACAGTCTCTGGCTGCCAAGGGAAGACTTTTAGCGTCTTTCACTGCTGCTCACATTCTGGCCTTGGCAGCCAGATGCTGAGGCCAGGTATGTGTGTTTGTGTTTACGCACACTGCCGCTGCCACTCAAACAAACTGATATACAAAATAGGTCTTATGAATTTTTGTGTGGTGGAGGGGTTGGAGGCAGAGGGGAAAGTTTGCACTGCTCACATGCAAAAATCTATCTTAGTATGTATTAATTAAGAAATCCCAACCTAATCATGAATCTGCCACTATAGATTTAGCATTGCGTTAACATACCAGAATTAAACAATTATTTGAAAGTGATGAATGAAATCAGAACATTTTGTGATTGGCTCTGTATGGGATCTGATCCCTGTCACATTCATCTTTTTTTGTTGTAATATATATGGTTACACTGACGCAAAACTTCAGAAAGAGTACACAAGATGAATACTCCATAAAACAAGATTGATGGAAAAAAGGAAGTTAACTGTTTAGTATTTCAAAAAGAATCACCATAGCTGTGAATACATTTATGCCCCTGTGAGACAAGATGGTCAATCGCTTCATGGAAAAATGTTTGTGGTGTACTACGAACTCTTGGTGTGAACCAAACGAATGACCAAGAATGGTTCTTTAGGGCTCCAAAAATATGGAAATCACATGAGGAGAGATTGGGACTGTATGGAGGTTGTGTGAAAGCTTCCCAGACAAAACTCTGCATCATAGTTTAAGCAACCTGCCAGTAAAATGCCTGCCAAGACTATATAGAGTATGTTGCAGAAGTTTTGCTGGGAAACACATATTCTCCATAAAGCCCCAATGTCTCTCCATGTGATTTCCATATTTTTAAAGTGCTGAAGAAAGGCATTCATGGCTGTCCCTTTGCTTCAGATAAAGAGGTGTGTGTCTGGCAACATTTTTCCACAAAGGCATTGACCATTGTAAGGCAATTACAGTGGAATAAATGTGTTAACAACTATGGCAAGTACTTCAGTATTAATGAGTAGTTAACTTACATTTTTCCACATTTTTCATATTTGACTGCCCTTGTATGCCACTCTCATAAGTTTGCTTTTGTAGCTCTGTGTACTACATACACAAGTACTCTATTATTATTTGACAGCATTTTTTCTAATGCCATGTTCCCTTCATGATCTTGCAGCGGTGTGCTGGGTTAAAGCTATCCCAAATTTGGTAGGTTTTCATAATGTAGCTAGATTTATCTGCAGTGCTAAAGCAATCAACAGTAGCTTCAGAAACACTGATTGACATGCATGCACCATTTTGGATTTGAGAACTGTAGACTCACTTTTTTAAGGTGGGAACAGTAGAATACGTACTTCTATTTTACAGTTGACGAACTTGATACTTGTGAAGTTGGAGTAACTGCATTTTGTATAAATCTACTACTTAAATAACTTTCTTATTTCTTTTTTTTATATTCCACTGGCTGTGGATGTGCCACATTTGCACAAAGCACAAAAATTCCTATTTAAGTGATGTTTCAGTAAAATTCATTATCTGTCAGTTTAACTGAGTTCTGCTAATGTAATCATTGCATGTGTTCTTTTAAGAGAAATCTGTAATTTGCATATTGTGAGCTAACAATTGTTTATTTTCAGAATGACATAAATTATTTGAAAGACCTCATTTCACTCTATCAGTAAACATTTTATTATTTGTGAAAATTAATTAACTAAAATGTCATTCACAATTAAATTTCCACATACTGAAAATAATATTATTATTTGGACCTCTGCAAGCCTTCCTGCACTTCAATGCTGCCTTCCAGCTTCTCAGCCTCCATACAGACAAATAGCCTCACATAACTACTGAAGCTCCAGTTACGCAGTATTTCATTCTTTTGCAGTTACATGGAATTTCTATATTTTTTTTTAGTTTGTTTAATTTAAGCAGTATTTTTTCCACCTTCATTTGCATTGTAAGGAAATGGAAATCCATCATTCTGGCAGAAACAGCTGTGCCAAATATGGCAGCTGAGGAAACTCGGGAAAGGAAAGCAGATAAACTGAAATAAATAATAGCCATAAAATCAAACATGAACCATGAATCTTGCCATTGGTGGGGAGGTTTTTGTGCCTCAGCGATACAGATGGCCGTACCATAGGTGCAACCACAACAGAGGGTTATCTGTTGAGAGGCCAGACAAACATGTGGTTCCTGAAGAGGGGCGGCATCATTTTTGGTAGTTGCAGGGGCAAGACTCTGGATGATTGATTGATTTGGCCTTGTAACACTAACCAAAATGGCCTTGCTGTGCTGGCACTGCGGACAGCTGAAGCAAGGGGAAACTACAGCCATAATTTTTCCCGAGGGCATGCAGCTTTACTGTATGATTAAATGATGATGGCATCCTTTTGGTTAAATATTCCGGAGGTAAAATAGTCCCCCATTCGGATCTCCAGGCGTGGACTACTCATGAGGACATCATTATGAGGAGAAAGAAAACTGACATTCTACGGATCAGAGTGTGGAATGTCAGATCCCTTAACCGGGCAGGTAGGTTAGAAAATTTAAAAAGGGAAATAGATAGGTTAAAGTTAGATATAGTAGGAATTAGTGAAGTTCGGTGGCAGGAGGAACAAGGCTTTTGGTCAGGCGAATACAGGATCATAAATACAAAATCAAATAGGGGTAATGCAGGAGTAGCTTTAATAATGAATAGGAAAATAGGAGTGCAGGTAAGGTACTACAAACAGCATAGTGAACACATTATTGTGATCAAGATAAACACGAAGCCCATGCCTACTACAGTAGTACAAGTTTATATGCCAACTAGCTCAGCAGATGATGAAGAAATTGATGAAATGTATGATGAGAGAAAAGAAATTATTCAGGTAGTGAAGGGAGACGAAAATCTAATAGTCATTGGTGACTGGAATTCGAGTGTAGGAAAAGGTATTGAAGGAAACATAGTACGTGAATATGGATTGGGGCTAAGAAATGAAAGAGGAGGCCGTATGGTAGAATTTTGCACAGAGCAAAACTTAATCATAGCTAACACATGGTCCAAGAATCATGAAAGAAGGTTGTATACATGCAAGAATTGTAGATTAAACCTGAAGAAACTGCAAAGAGGTAGGAATTTAAGGAGATGGGCTCTGGATAAACTGAAAGAACCAGAGGTTGTACAGAGTTTCAGGGAGAGCATAAGGGAACAATTTACAGGAATGAGGGAAATAAATACAGTAGAAGAAGAATGGGTAGCTCTGAGGGATGAAGTAATGCAGGCAGCAGAGGATCAAGTAGGTAAAAAGATAAGGACTAGTTGAAATCCTTGGGTAACAGAAGAAATATTGAATTTAATTGATGAAAGGAGAAAATATAAAAATGCAGTAAATGAAGCAGGTAAAAAGGAATACAAACGTCTCAAAAATGAGATCGATAGGAAGTGCAAAATGGCTAAGCAGGGATGGCTAGAGAACAAATGTAAGGATGCAGAGGCTTATCTCACTAGGGGTACGATAGATACTGCCTACAGGAAAATTAAAGAGACCTTTGGAGAAAAGAGACCCACTTGTATGAATATCAAGAGCTCAGATGGAATCCCAATTCTAAGCAAAGAAGGGAAATCAGAAAGGTGGAAGGAATATATAGCGGGTCTATACAAGGGGGATGTACTTGAGGACAATATTCTAAGCAATGAAGGGAAAGCAGAAAGGCGGAAGGAGTATCTAGAGGGTCTATACAAGGGCAATGTACTGGAGGACGATATTATGGAAATGGAAGAGGACGTAGATGAAGATGAAATGGGTGATACAATATTGTGTAAAGAGTTTGACTGAGCACTGAAAGACCTGAGTCAAAACAAGTCCCCGGGAGTAGAAAACATTCCATTAGAGCTACTGATAGCCTTTGGAGAGCCAGTCCTTACAAAACTATACCATCTGGTGAGCAAGATGTATGAGACAGGCGAAATACCCTCAGACTTCAAGAAGAATATAATAATTCCAATCCGAAAGAAAGCAGGTGTTCACAAAAGTGAAAATTACCGAACTATCAGTTTAATAAGTCACAGCTGCAAAATACTCACTTGAATTCTTTACAGACGAATGGAAAAACTGAAAGAAGCCAACCTCGGGGAAGATTACTTTGGATTCCGTAGAAATGTTGGAACATGTATAGCAATACTGACTTTACAACTTATCTTAGAAGAAAGATTAAGGAAAGGCAAACCTAGGTTTTTAGCATTTGTAGACTTAGAAAAAAGGTTTTGACAATGTTGACTGGAATACTCTCTTTCAAATTCTAAAGGTAGCAGGGGTAAAATACAGGGAGCGAAAGGATATTTTCAATTTGTACAGAAACCAGATGGCAGTTATAAGAGTAGAGGGACATCAAAGGGAAGCAGTGGATGGGAAGGGATTGAGGCAGGGTTGTAGCCTATCCTGTATATTGAGCAAGCAGTAAAGAAAAGTTTTGGTCCTTTTCATTTCTAATTTGATTCGACTGTCTCTCTGTAATCTCACTCCATCTTAAATATGTTCCTTCTTACACTACCTGTAAGATGCTCAGATAATCTGCCCCTCTCCCTCCTGTCCAGGTGCAGGCACTAATTAGCTTATTCCTATCTCCCAACTGGAGCAACAGGCATGGCTTGGATGTAAGTCTTCGTTTCAGTCAAAAGCAATTGCCCTCAGGACTTTGCTTACACAGCTGATAGCTGCATTAACTCAGTGCAGGTTGTGTTGTAGCAAAACCTCCGAAACCCCTCACAAATATGTGCTGTTGCTGCTCTTGTTTCATCCAGATGAGGTTTAATATTCTACGCTGTGTTGATACAACTGTTTAAGTTAAACAAGTCTGTGGCTCAATGTGGACTGTTTCTCTCCATGTTCTGTGTCTTTGTTCATAACCCATTTCCAAATTTTGTTATTTGAAGGAATGTTAAACATTTGTTGCAATTTACAGGTGGATAACATGACTATACAGTTCGCAGTACCAAAAGGCTCAATTGGACTGTTGACTGATGGTGAAAAAAGGAAAGTAAGAGAGGTACAGATACTTTGTTGTAATTCCAAGGTGGTATCATATTGTATCTCAAGTGACCTCTGTCATCCATTGTACAGCAGCATATGATACAACTCAAACAGATGATAAAAGAACATTGTTTCATGTAGTTTACACCACACTGAAAATATATGAAACATGAATTCATAATGCTAAAAGGGTAAGAGTAAGTTCGAGTAGTAATGCTGCTCATAATCAAACATTTTTATTTTTAATGAAACCGTTTAGTTTTGTATGCCAACCCAAAATATGTTTAGTATAATTCACAAGAAATCACATTCAAGGAAGTCCTCTATCGTACAGCAGTAAAGGTTTGTTGGAAATGATCAAGTTTTTTAAATTACCTTTTTGGTTCTTGAATATTTTTTACTTCTCAGGATATGGTTTTTCAGCTCTACTCCCTTAAAGTTTCACCATTACTATACAGTTTAGTTGTATGGGGAACTAATCTTCTAACTTTGTTTGGCCTTGTGTCGTGTTGGGGACTCTCCAGGTACCTGTTCAGTCTGTTATGTGACCACTGTTCTAGATATGTGAAATGTTGCAGGATTAAAGTTAGCTTCTTACTTCTGTAGAGAAAACATAGACAAAGGAGGAGTTGCCAGTTTGTCATAAACTGTTTTGATTTCAAGAATAATGATATTAATAAATTTTGATCAGAGTGGCACTTAGAAGCTTGTGCAACAAAATTAGTGTTTTACAATAAGTCCTTTATAATAGAGGTATTTACAGATCACCTTCAGGAAATTTTAACCTCTTCTTAAGAATTATGAAAGGTCTATTGTCCCTTCTCACAGTAAAAAAATGGATGTAGTGATTACTGGTAATATCAATGTAAGTTTATTGAAAAGCTCTTGTCAGAGAACAATTATGGCACTCAGTAACACTATCTTTCAATTTAGTTCCCACTGTGAACTTTGCAGCTAGGATATGTAAATACTCAAAGATTGCCATTCATAATATCTTTGTATACAAATCAAGGGGAAAAAGGCATATCACAAAACCCATAGTAAATGGGCTATCTGATCATGACATGCAGCATCTTGTGTTATATTTTGAAACTTCTCAGGATAAAAAAATCTATTAAATCTGAGTACAAGAGGATAATACATAAGTAAAAATTTTTATATTGCTCAAAAACATGAACTGGATATATGCTTACAACACTTCTGACTCAAATGGAAAATACAGAGCATTCACTAATAAAATTACCTCCACTTTTGAAAATTGTTGTTCTCTAAAGGTAACTCAAATCACACAGAAGTAAAACAATAAACCACGATTACACAAGGAATAAAGATATCATGTGGGACAAAAAGGAGACTGTATCTACCATCTAGGAACAACTCTGATGTTAACACTGTAATGTATTACAAAGTGTACTGCAAAATATTGAAGCAAGTAATCCAGAAATCGAAGCAGGCTTATTATGAGAAAAAGATAATTACATCGAACAACAAACCAAAAACTGTATGGGATATAGTGAAGACAGACCGGTGGGGCCAAAAAGGAAGGGGAACATATAGCTCTAAAAATAAATGAGACTTCAGTAACAAGTGCATGTAGTGTTGCAAACCTCTTAAACAAGTACTTCATTTCTGTTACAGACAGCTTGGTGTCATCAGGTTCGGTGGGCAGTGCAATTGTGTATCCAAGACAAGTCTTTAAAATCAACTTCACTAAAATAGAAATGGTGCTCAGGTCACCCAGAGAAGTAGCATCCATCATAAAAGAAGTTAATCAGGCCGGCCGCGTTGGCCGTGCGGTTCTAGGCGCTGCAGTCCAGAACCATGGGACTGCTACGGTCACAGGTTCGAATCATGTCTCGGGCATGGATGTGTGTGATGTCCTTAGGTTAGTTAAATTTAAGTAGTTCTAAGTTCTAGGGGCCTGATGGCCTAAGATGTTAAGTCCCATAGTGCTCAAAGACATTTGAACCATTTTTTTGAAGTTAATCAAAGAGTGCTCGTGCGAGTTGAGTTCTATCTTAAGTTGTTTCTGTAATCCTCAAGCACCTGACTGCAAATAATATACTGTCAAAGTCACAGTGTGTGTTACTTAAATGTTCTGATATAGTGAAAGCTATTAGAGGCTACTGGCATTTTCTTTGACCTGTCAAAATCCTTTGACTATGTGAACCACACCATTCTCTTAAGTAAGTTACAATATTATGGTGTCACTGGCAGTGCTGTGAAATTGTTAGTCTCTTATCTAACAGGAAAGAAAGGGTGTTGTTGTGAAAAACCTAAGCAGTCAGCCTTCATCCGATTGGGAAGTAATTACATGTGGTGTTAAAGGTTCCATCTTGGGTCCACTGTTTTTTTCTTGTTTACATTAATGACCTCATCTGTTACATTGCCTACTCAGATTTTCACTGACATTGAAAAGTGATAGTGTTGGAGGTACTGCGCCAGGTCTTCGCCAGAAATCGCAGTTCATTAGAAGTTGAGTGATTGGAGATATGTTGTTTCATTTACTTGTTAAATTATACTAGTTTTCTTGGTGAGGTCACCAGCTGCTTTGTTTTGTAATCGTCCCACCATTCTTCTCCACTTGCCCACCCATGGGAAATTGGTTATTTATGAATTGGGTCGTCCATTTTCCCTTGTGGAGTGGGGGCAACTTAGAGCAATCTGCAGTTCAGGTTGTTCAGTAATCCCCCTGTCAATCTGCCATACGTTAATAGCTGCCTCTGTCATGTTTGTTGGATTCGGTGTTAATGAATTTATTGCTTAAGGTGTAAAGGCCAAATTCCTGAAATATGTTTTTATCTTGTCTATCATCTTGCGAGGTGGTATATGTGTAATGTAGAGCATGTTGGTACATTTTATGCAAAATTGCATTTCATGGATTTTATTTAAATGGTCAATTAATCATATAAAGTTGCCACCCTTCCACCGTAAGGGTTCTTTTAAAACAAGTTACACTTTTGGTGGCAAATAATTTTTAATGTGAGTGTTTTGTACCATTTACAACCCTCTTACAGGGCGCATAGTTTATGTGTTTGTGTGAGTTGTTAAAAATTTTAATTTAGGGTAATGTGGTGTGTTGCAGATTTGCACCAGTGTAGTCTTTAAGAGGTGTTGTGAGCGGTCGTGTCTACAGCCATGTTAAAAGGGAGTGGCAAGGTTCTCAGCCCAAAAGCTCATACCACAAAAAAAAAAATTGTTATTTCTGCCTCTGAATAGATTGTAACTTTATATTTTACAGGGTGCTTTCTAATTATAATTTTAAATCTGTTTAAAAAACAGGCTTTTAGGAATAAAATTTCCATTTATTAAAATAAATTTTTTAATTTGTTTTTTCAGTTACCATTGGTAACTACTTTCACGATCGCATAGTCCAATTAAATGTGTTAATGTTCTTCATGAATCGCTAGTAAATAAAATAAATTCTTATGGATTTTCTTTGAAAATAAATCAGGTTCAATGGAGGAGGGGATACTGTGGGGAGGGTTGAGATACAGTAAGGTGATGGAAGGCTGACCAGTACTTGGATGAGTTTATAGTTAGGGTATCATTTAGGCAGGTGCAAGCCTGGCGCCAGTCCCAGCGTTTTTGGCTGCGAGGAAATTACGGGCATGTCTTTGGAGTTTCTGGTGGCATCGGAGTGTATCCTGGTCCTGTGTGTGGAGAAAGGCATGGTGGAGATTATGGGATTCACAAACGAGGATGGCATGTGGGGGTAAAGTGTGGTGGTGTGCGCAAATGGTGGTGGTGGGGATGTGAGCCTCAATGGCCTCAGACAGGGCCTGTTGGAGAAAGGAGGCAGCATGCTGATATCATCCAGATGCTGGATGGTCAGAAGATGGCCACTGACCTGGGTATCTAGGGCTGCCCAGTAGCCATTCCAGTCAGCACGGGAGTAGTTATGGACGAAATTTGGGGGAGGATTGTTGTGAGGAGTGAGGCATGGGTTCTGTCGGTCTGTCACAGTAAGGAGGACACAGAGATGGTCGCTACCAGGGGGGTCTAGTACGTTCGCCATAATGTGTCGAAGGAGGTCACTGGAGGCCAGGACTACATCGTGAGTGGTATTGGAATCAGGGCAGGTGTGGCGGGGGAGTGGAGGAGCTCATCTTGCAGTGAGGCGAGGAACAGATGCCACCATTGTAGCTGTGCATCAGTACGACGGTGGATGTTTAGGTCAGTGGCAATCACATAGGAGGAGAAGGTGTGGTCAATGTGGCAAAGGAAGTCAAACAGGATGAGAGCAGTGGCACAGACATAGATGGTGGTGCTGTTTATGGTAAGGCCAGAGAACAAGAAGCTGAGGATAAGGTGTTCAGTGGACTCAGGAAGGAGGGTTTGGAGCCCAACAGAGGTCTGGTGAAGGTAGCCGATGGCAACTCCACCATGCGCAATCAGGTGGGGATTATTGGATTGTTGAAGGGGGTATGGTGATGTGCTGATGATACATGGGGGCTGGAGAAATGTTTCATTGAGGAGGGAGGCATCCACAAGGTGGGTTGTAAGGATGTGCATGAAGAGTTGTTTGTTGGTAGGTAGAGAACGGATGTTATTGAACAAGTTACAAGGCTGCTGCGCCATGGTGGGGTTTAAACTAGGGTGTCAAGATGGGAGAAGGTAAAATGGGCTTGGTTATGGGAGTAGGTGACGAAGGTGTTAGGGTGAAAGATTGAACGGCAGCTAGGGAGATCTGTTGGATGGTACGGGGGCCTTGAAAATGGCGGATATTTTGTAGGATGATGGTTACGAATCTAACGATGTCCTCGACTGTGGGGAGAGGGCAAAGGCTGTTTCCAGGAGGTGTGGGATCGTAAATAGGTCAGACGGGGACAGTGAGTTAGGGAGATGTGTATGTGCGTGGGGGGGGGATCTGGCCTTACAGTTTTCAATAGTTTCTTTTTCCTTTATTGTAATTTCCATTCACGATTAGGGACAGGCTGGCAGCAGCTTAAGCAGGAAGACATGTAAAACAATATAACGAAGAAACATGGCGGAATATAGAAACAAAAAATCAAAAAACACACACTAGATTAAATGGCACCAGGCAAATTATGGAAACCAGGGGGTGGGGAGGATCTAGCCTGCAGACAGTGTAAAGGATGCAGATATGTTGGAGGAAAAGGAGGAGGTGGGGGAAGGGGATGAGGTCGTACAGGAGGTGTGTGGTGGAAGGAAGGAGGATATGGAGGGTAAGGCACAGCACACGCCATTTGAAGATTTGGAGGGTCTTGTAAAAGCTGGTGGGTGCGGAGATCCAGGCAACACTGGCATAACAAAGGATGGGACAGATGAGGGATTTGTAGGTGTGGAGGATGTTGGAAGGATGTAACACCATGTCCGGCCAGACAGGAGTTTCAGGAGGCAGAGGCATGAATGGGCTTTCTGCTGGATGGTCAAGAGGTGAGGGGTCCAGGCGATGTGAGGGTTGAGGGTGAGGCCAAGGTATCTCAGGGTGGGGGTGAGCTGGATGAGACGACCATAAAGGGTGAGGTAGAAGTCATGGAAGAAGCAGGTGGTGCGATCTATGATGATTGCTTGGGTTTTGGAGTGGTTGAGATGAAGGGACCACTGGTTACACCAAGTGGTGAACAGGTCAAGGTGGTTTTGGAGGGTGTGTTGAGACCATTGAAGGGTAGGATAGAAAGCCAGGAAGGTGGTGTAATCAGCATATTGGAGAAGGTGGACAGGTGGGGAATGCTTGGGCATATCAGCAGTGTACAGGAGATAGAGGATAGGGGAGAGGATGGACCCTGGGGCACAGCAGCAATGGGATAAAAGGTTGGTGTTGTGGAGGATGACATAGGAAGGACAGTGTGAGAGGAAGGAAGCGATCAGATGTACAAAATTGATAGGCAAGGTGTAGGTAGGTGTAGGTGGAGGAGACCGGGATGCCATACATGGCCATAGGAATTTTGGAGGTCGAAGGAAACAAAAATGGTGGAGCAAATGGAGTTAAGCTAGTGGAGATGAAGATGAACTACGTTAAGGAGTTGGTTTACTGCTGAGAAGCAGTGTTGGAAGCCACACTGGGTAAGTGGGAGGAGGTGGTGTTGATTAAGGTGCTGACAGATATGATGGGAGAGGATCGATTCGAAGATCTTACTGAAGATGGAGGTGAGGCAGATGGGACGATAGGAAGAGGCGACGGAAGGTGGTTTGTTGGGTTTGAGGAATAAAAGGATGGGGGTAGAGAGGATGACGTTATAGAAATGGGCAAGGACAGTCAAGAAGGAGATGGGGCTTTCTATAAGGTGGCAGTAGATGACACAGTCATGAGACAGTGGGCCTTGTTGCATTTGGACCAGAGAAGTTTAATGTCTTGCGCTGTGATTGGAGTGGAGAGAAACTGATGTCACTACTGAAGGGCGGCAGGGGAGCAGCTATGGATGTTTATGTCGATGGCTATTACAAATGTGCAGAAGGTGTGGTCAACGTGGGAATTGTTGGGATGGATGGGGGACAATAGGACAAACAGGGACAGTAACCTCAGGGTGGTATGAGGGGGTTTACCTTTACACATGTGGCAGTAGGTGGGATGGGGGTGTTGCAGGTGTTACGGGAAGGAGGGGTGGCTAGATTGGGGCAATTTTTAAGAAAGTGGGAGACCTTGCAATGGGGACAGCTGGGGACGTGGGGTGTAGGTGGGGGGACGATTGGGAGGCTGTGGCTGACAGGGAGAAGAAGAGGAGAGGAAGGGAGTCAGGGATGTGTGGGGGCCAAACATAATGTGCAGTAGTTTACGGAGGAGATCTGTGTGAAAGAAGGGGTCTCGATGAGGACTGAGACCCTGCAAGGAATCGAAAAATGGTTCAAATAGCTCTGAACACTATGGGACTTAACATCTGTGGTCATCAGTTCCTTACAACCGGTGGTCCCGGTCGCCTACAGTGGGCTGGATGGCCGAGCGGTGACCTCCCCAGCTGTCAGGATGCTAGGAAATGGCTGTAAAAGCATCAGAAACGCCAAAGAAACATTATAATTCGTGCCGGTACAATGTGGCTTGGTGATATCAACGACCTTCCCCGAGTCCTCGCTGACTCGTAGCGATGACACCAGATCCGGGCCGCACCAGTCTTGTTAGCGCAGCGCTGCGTGCAGTGACGTAGCGGAGGAATGTCCTCACTTCCGCGGCGCGTGGTTGCCGGCGCCCCTCTGGTCAGCCAGCTCGCGGCAGACAGCAGGCTGCTGCATGTAGAGGCTCCGGGTTGGAGTCACCGGCGCTGTCGGCACCAGAAGCGTTCTCGTATTGCGGATTGTACTCTATCCCACCCCATCTCCTTCCCTGCTCCTCCTGGTGGCTCGTCCGCAGTAGACTGGCGGAACAGGCTGCAGACCCCCAGCGTCGTGGGCTCACCGGGTTGTGATGGCGGATGCACAGGGCCTAGGCCCCGCACGATCTCGACGACGGTTCACTGATGTGGTCAGCATTGGCGGCGAGCGAGTCTGCCGCGATGTCTGCTAATCCTGGGTCGATGGCTGACAGTGGCAGCGGAGAGGACCAGAGCTGGTACTGTCCCCTCACGTCTATTGCTGGACGGGCCGCCCTTACTGCAACATCTCCTTAATAAAGATTAACATGTCGATCACCGCCGTGAGCGTTATGCAGCGACCCAGTACACATCTAACTGCAAGTCTAACTGCGAGTGCGAGTGCCCTGTTGCTATCAAAGCTGGCGTATTTAAAGGAAGCACGAGAGACGTCCTGACGTCATGCTTGTTTGTAATGACCACATTTGTTCCACTTATAGTGCTGACGTATCTGTCATACTCGCCCCTTGGGTGTTCTTGCCACAGAGTTAGTCCTACGTGTTGTTTCGACAGACTTACGCGAAGTTGTGAAATGCAGTACAGCTGACGCTATACCTCTGTCTTGCACTCTACGAAAGTCTCCGTCTAACACAAACCCACGTGCAAAGCAATTCTCTCTCGCCTGTTGTGTGGAACCAGGACATTGCCCCTGCATGACGACACATTCCATACATATGCAATCCTCTTACTTCTTCGCCAACCTACTGGCTCTGGCTTTCGGCATAGGCAACGAAACCTTGTCAATATTCCACATCTCCAACTCTTTATTATTCCGTGACACTACAGAACTACTTAAACCTAACTAATCTAAGGACATCACACACATCCATGCCCGAGACAGGATTCGAACCTGTGACAGTAACAGTTGCGCAGTTCCAGACTGAATCGCGCACTACCACTCGGTCACAGTGGCTGGCTGCAAGAAATCAGCTAAGAGATGCGAGCACCAGTGTCTGGGGTGGACAGGACGAAGGTATGGAGGGTGGGGTGTGGGGTACGGTTGTCAGGAGGAGTGGTAGTGTCCATGGAGTCAATGGGGGACGGGGAGGAGGTGGTGCCTTTTTGCTGGAGGGGTAGAGTCGGCAATGACGTGTTTGTGGGGTTTTTTGGAGACCATAGGCTGGGAGGAGGAGAGAGGGAGGTGGCGAGTGGCAGATCCTGTAGGCGTGGTGGACATTGTGGGAGAAGCAGCTGGTTCAGTGGCGATGATTGTCGCATGGCATGGCGTGGTGAATGCGGTGGATGCAGATGATGAAGTGACAGGGGGGGTGAGAGGGAGCAAAGGGAGCAAACCGACAACCTGAGAGGTGGCAGCGGAGGCGGCAGCAGAGGTGTACTTGAGGGTGGGGGCAGGAGCTGTTGTTTGGGGGAGGGAAACGAGGTATAAGGAGGGAGGCGAGAAGCAGCACTCCAGGAAGGGACAGTGGAAGAGGGGTAGGGGGACGTGTAGATGACAGTGGAGGGGGGAAGGTTTATGATGGACGGATGGCGACGGATAGACGGACAGCAGGCAGCGTCGACGATGGACAATGGATGGACAAATGGACAAAGCGACGGACAGCTGGACAGCAGTTAGCATAGGCGATGGATGTCGGTGAACGGGCAGGTGGGCAGGCTGTCTGCCTGACATCCAGGGCCGCACTGACACCTCTCCCCCCCACTTGCTCCTAGCTTCCAGTACTTGGGGGCCACACCACCATCCTATGTCAACACCCCCATCGTCACACAAGACATCGTCACCACACTACACACCAATCGTAATATGGCTCCCGGGCACGACCGTATTACATACTGCCAACTCAAAGAAGCCCCCCTCTCCTTCCTTACAGTCCTAACCACCCTCTATAATGTTATCCTCTCCACCGGCTTGTACCCTGACATTTGGAAGTCTTCCCGGATCCTTAATGTTTCTCAAACCTGCCAAACTCCATTCCAATTCCTCCTCCTAGCGCCCTATGGGTCTCACGTCGGTTTTCAGCAAGGTCCTGGAGTACATCATTACCTGCCGCATTCACCACCACTTCCACCAGCACCGTCTCCTTCCCTTGACCCAATGTCGCTTCCAACCTTCCTTCTCTGTTGACGATCTCCTCCTCCACCTGACACACCTCCTTTCCACTCATCTGAATTCCCATTGCTCCGCCATCTTTGTGTCCCTTTACCTAGAACGTGCCTATAACCGTGTATGGCATCCCAGGCTCCTCTTCGAACTCCAGACTTACACCTTCCCCATCAACTATGTTCGCGTGATAGCCTAGTTCTGCTCTCACTGCCCCTCCTATGTTACCATCCGCAGCTCCAATTCTTACACCTTCTACTCCTCCACAGGCATGCCCCAAGGATCCATCCTTTCCCCTCTCCTCCACCTGTTATACACGGCGGACATGCCGCAGCCTCCACCACCTGCCCATCTCTTGTAAAATGCCGATGACACTGCCTTCCTTGCTCTTGCCCCTCCCTCCAACACTCCCAGCCCCTCCTCCAGTCCCACCTTGACTTGTTCACCACATGGTGCAACCAATGGCTCCTTAAGATCAATCCCTCCAAGACCCAGGTAATTATCGTAGGCCACACCACCCCCTCCTTCCGCCTCCTAGATTTCCACCTTACCATCACTGGTTGTCCCATCGCCCTCACTCCCACCCTCAACTACCTTGGTATCACCCTCTACTGCCACCTTTCTAGGACCCCCTATCTCCTCACAGTCCAAGCCAAGGCACATATCCGACTCTGTCTCCTCCTTGGTCGAACATGGGGATTAGACCCACTATCCTACATACCTATAAGTCGCTCATCTGCGCCCTCCTATGTTATGCACACCCCACGATCTCCACCTCCCCCACCTATTACAAATCCCTCCAATTCATTGAGCGCCATGCACTCCACCTCACTTATTGCACCTGTCTCTTGTCCCCCATGCGGATCGTTTATGATCTGATTCCTTTCCCCCATCTTTCCTGTTCCTAGAATGGATACGGATCCTATAAGTCTACCACAAACTGGATCCCCCCCATCCTTTGGTTTCTCCCATCCTCTCCCACCTTAGCCCACTGCCACACCTGCACCACAGTGTACCGCCTGGTCTCCATGTCCACACGCTCCATACCCTCGCCCAAGGTGGCTTCCGCCAACTCCCCCTTCTGGATGATGCCCTCATGTCTTCCATCTACCCCTCCTACCAGATCTAATCCCTACTTTTTCCCTCTCCTCAGGGCTCCCACCCTCTCCCCCTTCCCACCTTCTTCCTTTTCCCATGCCAAACACCTTCTTTTCCTTTTAACCTGCCCCCTCCTTTCGTTCTCCCCTCCTTTGTCCCCTCTAACCCCTCCTTGTTTCGTCCTACCATCTCTACCCCCTTCTCTTCCCCTCTCATCCCTTCACCCAGTGGTAGGTCGCCTTCGGTGCAGTGATATTTATCGTTTTTGTTATGGTGTCAGCATTACTCTAGTGCCATGTGCAGTGTCGCCAGAATCACTCATTTGTGTTCACACTGTGGTATTTCTTTATTTTTGTGTCAAATTACAGTGTTCATTCTCCACATGTGTGTGTGGCTCCCGTCTATGTTGTTTTTAAATCTACCATTTATACTCATCTATTTTTGTTCTCGTTTCTTCATCACTTTATACCATTCTATGTTATGTGTTCTTTTCTCATTTGACTATGATTTTTCTGTAACTCTCTTGGCTGAAAAGCGGCGTATTGTGCCACTGTCAAGCGACCCCATTTTGGGGAGTGAAATATCAATAAAGAAAAAAACCATAAAAAACTTTGGGCTGGTATGGAAAATCGGGCCATGCGGCTGTCGCTTGGCGCCACTAACGAATGACAGGGCAGTAGCCGCACTTGATTTTGCTGCAGTGTCGGTCCGTTTCCCCACAGTATTTGACGCTAGTTTCGAAGAAAGAGCGAGTCAAATGTGTGAATTTGTGTCTACAATGTGTTCGCCAGATAAAACAACTGACTAGGGACGTATCTATTAAGGTCGTTTCCCAGCAACAGCGGCGACAAATGCTTTCCGCGGTGACGCGGCTGTTTGAGGAATTGGCAGTCCCAGCTACAAGCGGCAGACGCTAGCAACAGAGAATGACTGTGCAGGTTGGGACCCACTCAGACGCGTGATGAATTTCATTAACTATACCACGAACCTACACGAAAGAAAGACGGAGTTGCGTGAAGACATACGAAGTTTTCATTTTCTTTGCAAAATATTCTTCCACATCTTTCATTATTCATGTTTTCTTACTTCATCATAAAGAGACTGGACGAATTACTGTTCATGACTGTCCCCTGTCTCATTATGTAGTGGACAATATTTAGGAAACCGATCATCCCAGAACTAAAACTTGCTGTGACTCTCATAACAACTTTTAGTATTGACACTTGCAGTACCGAAGTGCAGTTTACCATAATTATTGCACATCACCTCTTGTGGAGTAATATCTATAACCGAAAATGTGTGGCAGTTGATCCTTACTATATATGAAGAAGATATGTGTTAACCCCTTTGTTATTGAAACAATCAGTGAAGCAGTATCACAATACTTGGCTCCATCGCTAACCTGCCATTAACTTTATATGAAAAATAAACATAAATCCAAAATCCACCCACCACAGTGGTACAAGTGAACGTGCCTGTCAACACCACAGATGAACAGATTGAATCACTGTACGATGAGATAACAGTACTTATTCAGATAGTTAACGGGTCTTTGAGGAAGAGGCGGAGGGGTCGAGTGTGTTCCACACCTGTTTCCAGCTTCATGGTGGTGACAAAACCTGCCAGGTTATGTTGTGGCACAAGTACTATAAACTGGACAACATTTTGCTTGTCCTGCTCATCTGACTTGCTTTCTTCTCTACGCCATAAACATGGACCAATAGTCGGGTATTCTGCGCCGCAAATTTAGGTGTGTCCTGTATCTTGACGGAGAACTCGATAGCATGAAAGTTATAACAATTACGAAAATCGAAGTACCTACCATATCGAGATGAACGCTGTGGTTTTTCCTCATAATTTTCTCACGAGCCTGGACTGACCATACAAAACAAGCCTTATGCTTTTCATTTTGAACATTAATGCATGGTGCTATATAGCTAGGCCCTGCATTTACCGGATCGTAGACGGATATGCAGTGGTACGATGAAAAAAATATATGGTCTGGTTACAATGGCGTTCCTGCCGCTGCCGCTGCCGCTGCTGTTGCTGGCTTTCAAGAGCCCGGTTGTCAATTATCCGGTGGACATATACTGAAAGAAAACGAAATTCTTAATGAAAAGAAAAGAAGTAACGCTTAATCGATCTCTGAAATCGCCTACAACAACAATATACACTGAATCGCCAAAGAAACTAATACGGGTATTGTGTATTGAAATACAGAGATAATTAAGGAAGAATAAGGCGATGCAGTTGGCAACGCCTATATAAGACAACAAGTGGCTGGCGCAGTTGTTAGATCAGTTACTGCCGCTACAGTGGCAAGTTATCAAGATTTCAGTGCATTTGGGCGTGGTGTTACAGACTGTGCTCGAGGGATGCGATACAGAATCTTCGAGATAGCAATGAAATCGGGACTATCCCATAGGGGTATTTCAGAGTGTATCGTGAATATCAGGAATCGGTAAAACATCAAATCTCAGATATCGATGGGCCCGGAAAAAATCCTGTAAGAATGGGATCAACTAAGACTCTTGAGAATCGTCTAATGGGACATAAATGCAATCCTTTCGCAAATTGCTTCAGAATTGAATGCTCTGCCATCAAAAAGGGTCAGCATGCGAACCATTGTACGGAACATCATCGATACACTCTTTTGGAGGTGAAATCCACTGGTGTACACTTGATGACTGCCAACACAAAGCATTACACCTCGTCTGGGCCCATCAACACTCACAGTGTACTGTTGATGACTTAAAAAATGTTGACTGGTTGGATGCATCTCGTTTAAAATTGTACTGAGGGGACGGACATGTACAGGTACGGAGACAACCTCATGAACTCTGTTATGGTGTGCGGCTTGTGCAGTTGGAGTGATTTGGGAGCCGTGATATGTCTAGATACGACTCTGACAGGTGACACGTACATAATGATCCTGTCTTAATACCTGCATGCATTCACGTCCATTTGCATTCCGTCAGACTTGGGCAATTCCAGCAGGACAATGCGACAGCCCACACATCCAGAATTGCTACAGAGTGGCTCCAGCAACGTTAGTTTAAACACTTCCACTGGCCACCAAATTCCCCAGACATTATTGAGCATAACAGGCATGGCTTGAAACGTGATGTTCGGACGAGATCTCCACAAAAGATTGCTTTTATTTAACTTGAAGAATAAAAAAATTCTTTCATGCAGATATATTTATTTTTCTGCACATTTGCAGAAGAAAGGATTTTTTAACCTCATGAATTCAGAATCACTACATAATCCTAAATAATTCTTCATGTCCATACTATTATTAAAGACAATTGGTCAGTTGGACGTCACATGGCACAAGCCAGCCGTTCTGCACCCAAGCATGACATGAATGTAAATGGGAGAATTATCTAACTCGTAGTTACTTTAGCATATAGTGCGATGTGAAACATACATTTTACAGTCTGAGAGGTGAATAAAGAAAAAAAGGGTGCGCAATGAACAACTTATGCCGATTGCTCACAAACTGAAACGAATACAGGTATCGGCAGAAAATAAAAAATTATAAACTTTGGTGCCTGATGGATGAACATGTGACGCTGCAGTGCAATATCAATGCGTGACTGGCAAGGCTAGCAAACAGGGGATGTGTCGATACCAAGGTATAAAGTCTTTGTGAATTTCATTCTATGTACTCAGCTACGCAGTAAGTACGCCTGGCAGGTAGGCATGTGCACAATATACGCAGAAGTTAACATTTGAGAGAGGACGTGTAGTTGGGTTAAAGAAGGTAGTCAGAGTAATTGGCAGATCACTCAACATCTGAGTGGGATGATGCCACTATTTGCTGATGGTAGCAGGAATGGGTGAAGCATGGAAGAAAAACACCATCAAGAAGGAAGCAGTCAACTTCGAGAGACGACAGAATGTGAGGACTGAGGAAATGTCAGAGAGGCGCTCATAGCCTACATCAGGGACAAGTATACATTCAGAGGCCAACCTATTGTTCTCTTTTGATTGACAGGTCATTAACCTAATGTTCTGCTAATAGGATTATGACCCCATGGGGATTATCCTTCTCTTCGATTAACAGGCCTTTAACCTAGTGTCCCCACCCATCACCCTACCCTTCCCTTCTCCCACGTCCATCCCCATCCCTCTGTGAACTCCCCTCGCTGATACGAGCACACTTTTGATATCTATTTGAATGATTGATTAATGATATCGATCAACTGATTAATCCCATCTGGGAAACCCCTCCCCCACTGTGAAATTCAGTGTATGGAGTATTGTTTAATTATTTGTATTTGTTTATTTATTTACTGAATTTAGTTGGGAAATCGATTGCAGAGTATGGAACATTGTTTAAACAGTTTAGGCAATATAGTTTATTTATTTAAAGAATTCAGTGGGAAATTGATGTTGCTTCATGGAATATTATGTGAAGAATTTAGACAATGTGTGGAATATTGTTAATTTAAGCAATTTATGGGATATGAATCTCTGAATGAAATTTAGTTTATTTGTTTATGTATAGATTTTGGTGGGAAATCGATTGCAATGTATGGAATGCGTGCATTATTGTTTGTTTGTATAGTTCTTTATTTATATTATTGTTTATTTATGTAATTTATGGCACAGAAGGAAATGTATAGAAAATTTAAACGATTGCAATGCTTTTTCATTCATAATGCACAAGCAAACACATATTTACACTGTCACAGAGTGCTTAAACACATCTGGAAAACTTGCTTCTTTTTCACCACATGTGGAGGCTACCCGGATTTGGGACGCACTAGAGGAATTTAATTCGACTACAGTCCATTATCCTTGTTTTGCTTTTGTTGACTTTCATCTTGTATCTTCCTTTCAAGACACTGTCCATTCCGCTCAACTGCTCTTCCAGGTCCTTTGCTGTCTCTGACAGAATTGCAATGTCATCAGAAACCTTCAAGTTTTTATTTCTTCTCCATGGATTTTAATTCCTATTCCGAATTTTTCTTTTGTTTCCTTACTGCTTGCTCAATATACAGATTGAATAACATTGGGGATAGTCTACAAACCTGTCTCACTCCCTTCTCAACCACTGCTTCCCTTCCATGCCCCTCAACTGTTAAAACTGCCGTCTGGTTTCTGTACAAATTGGAAACAGCCTTAGACTCACTGTATTTGAACTCTACCACCTTCAGAATTTGAAAGAGTGTATTCCAGTCAACATTGTCAAAAGCTTTCTCTAAGTCTACAAATGTTAGAAACGTAGGTTTGCCTTTCCTTAATCTATCTTCTAAGATAAGTCATAGGGTCAGTATTGCCTCATGTGTTCCAACGTTACTGTGGAATCCAAACTGAACTTCTGCGAGGTCGTCTTCTACCAGATTTTCCATTCACCTGTAAAGAATTCGTGTTAGTTTTTTACAGCCATAACTAATTAAATTGATAGTTCAGTAGTTTGGCTTCTACCATATTTTCCGTTCACCTGTAAAAAATTTGTGTTAGTATTTTACAGCCATGACTAATTAAATTGATAGTTCGGTAATTTTCACATTTGTCAACACCTGCTTTCTTTGAGATTGGGATTATCATATTCTTCTAGAAGTCTGAGGATATTTCACGTGTCTCATACATCTTGCTCACCAGATGGTAGAGGTTTGTCAGGGCTGGCTCTCCCAAGGCTATCAGTAGTTCTAATGGAAAGTTGTCTACTCCAGGGCCTTGTTTCGACTTAGTTCTTTCAGTGCTCTGTCAAACTCTGCACGCAGCATCATATCTCCAATTTGATCTTCCATTTCCATAATATTGTCTACAAGTACATCGCCCTTATATAGACATACCATATACTCCTTCCACCTTTCTGCTTTCCACTCTTGGCTTTGGACTGGTGTAATGCACGTGCATTCCTGTCACGTGTTTAAGCCAAGTATTACACACATTTAAGCTATCGGGAATGTTCAGTAGCTGCCAGGCCAGCCACCACAGAGACTAAGCCTGAGTTGTTCACTCAAGGTTCCCAATAGAACCGACCACCCCTGACAACGCTAAGTCCGACGCTCGGCACAATCTGGCAACACAGTAAGATGCGGAAGTGGCACGAGGAAAGGTAGTATACCTATAATTTGTTATTTTAAACATATTTATCGGTTTTAGCTTTGGATTTAGTGATTGTGTTACTAAAGAATCACCAAAGGATGCATCCAGTGTGAAAGTGAGTTCATAATAGACAATTTTCCTTTGTTACAAATATGGTTAGATTAGGTTGTTTCTGTAACGAGTACATAAAAAAATGTTTTCGGTCATTATTCTCTCAAAATACATGTTATTTTTATGCAAATAAGAGTTTGAAGATCATTAAATATCAAGACATCGCCTCTGCTTACGTATATTACATGAGTGTGAACTGACGTTACTAGTGACTTCTTGTACTTTTTCCCACAAATGGTTTAGTTAGTAATAATCGAAACGTGTTTATAACTTTGAAGTAACGAAGGAAAGCAATTATTTGAAACCTGATACTGGAAACCTTCCAAACTATCATGTATTTATGACTTACGGAGCACCATTAAGCAACGAAGTCAGCCTATGTTACTCTGAACAATAGTATAAGAACTGAGCGCTATGTTTCTGTTGTTTGGCGTGGCCAAGTGGTAGCTGGCACGGTAGATCAGCGTGTTCGGTCAGAGGGTTAGCTACCCTCTGTAACAAAAAAGCTGAGTTAATGGATGAAAAACAAACTGAAATGGATGTCTTTCTACGTCCACGCCGAGCAGATATAACGAACGAAAAGGAACGAAATGAGAGTGTATAAAAAAAAATAGTGGTTAGCGTATGGGTATGCTGTATACAAGCATCTGGGTTCGTACATGGATGGGTGAAAAAATTTTTTTCCGCCTCATGTATCCAGCACGTTGTGAGACATTGTTATTCGTGTAAGTTAAGATTTTTGAGCAATATTCGTTATTACTTACATGTAAGAGCGCACTTCCTCAGTAATGATTTCGTGATTAGTGTGTGTTTAAAAAACGAAATACGAAATTGCTGGAGATGAAATTGCTGTGGGTGAAACAACCGACAGTGGTCTATATATTTTTTCTTGTCAGAAATAATTTTCCATTTTTTTCCGAATATATAGAGATTTCCTAGTTTCGGTTAGACAGGAATCTAAGAGCACAACTTAAATTACTGGGAATGTAACTAGCAGCAGTCATCTTCAGAAGCTTTCTTGTCACAACTGTTTATCTGCGATTGAATCCTCAACCACAGTAGACAGAGATGAATGGTCTCCATCGTAATATTTTTGGACTGTAGCGCCATATACGAAACGTTTTCATTCATAAGATGCATATTATAAACTTCGACGAACTGCAGGAGCTCCCTAAAATGTTTTTTTTTCAGTTTTGTTTTTACGACCCAAATCGTTGACCTATCATATAGGGAAGTGGGCTACTTAATCATGTGAATCTCTAGGAGTGAGTTATAACAACATTCTGTTCATCATCTTATTCTTTGAAACTCTCAGAATCAATTTTTCTGGTGTTTTTTAGGTATATTAGTACAATGTGGTACTTCACAGTATTCCTTAACTCATTTTCCGAAATGTAAACTCCACCATAACCCAATGTCAGTGTCAATGAGAATAAGATGACATAATGCAGCCTTTACGACAATCTGCAGAATACAGCCAAATACGCTATCGTTATTATGCATGCATGGAAACATGCCGACAGAGAAACTGTAAAAATTTCTATGCATTTCAGCTGAGGAACATGGAAATGAATATACTGCGCCTGATACTTTTAAGGAGGAGGCACGACCGATGAAGGCAGACACATCAGCTCGATGGAATGCGGCGTCATGCGTTATGGCAACGTAAGCGCAATTTTCGGTACTTGGAAGAATAGCGCGCCTGTGTCATGTGCTACCAACTTTGTGTCCATGGTGCTGTGTGCGCTGCAGTGTGCATGCGCGGATCTGCAGCTGCTTGCTTTTGATTGGCTTGCGCAACGCGAACCGACAACAGCGTTTTGGTTCTCTAGACCCGAACGTTATCACTACCGAAATGCATACTGAATAATGCAGGGACTCTAATTCGAGTACTAGAGCTTTCGGTGCTCTGGAGTACCGAAACGATCGGCATAATGCCGAAAAGATACAGAATAGGCACCCAGAGGCCACCCACTGCATGGAATCCGGCGCCGCCCAGGTGAACGAGGTGCGATACTGTCGTGTATGTATCAACCGTCATTTTAGAATTTGAAGTTCTAGTTATATCTTGCAGTTAAGCATTGGATTTTGCATACTTGAAAATCATGAACTACAGTTAAGCGTTGTAAAATTTGTGTCGCAAGTGGAAAAAGGTATAACATCAGCAACACGATATTTGCTTTTTGTACAATAGAGGGCTGAATGCAGAGGAGGCAACTCGAAAAATTTGAACTGTGTCTGGAGCGAGTGCTTTTGGTAAAAATACGCCAGAAACAGATATTCTTGGTTCAACAAAGATCGTTCTGGCATTAATGATTTTTCACGTTAAGGAAGTCTTGACTACTGTAATAAGTGATGGATTACCATTTAACCGTCATGCGACATTTGCGTTCAACAGGCAAGGTTCAGAAGTCTGGTGTAGGAGTACTGAGTGCTCTAATTCGAAACAACAAAAATCAATGCAATGAGTATTATTACGGTTTGGCTTGAACGTCATCAGGTCGCTCATTGAGCATTCCTATGCAATTCTGTTACTGGTGACGTGTTATGATGCTTTCATCGTTAACTTTCTAAGAAGAAATGAAAGGCTGAGTCCTACCAAAAGACGTAAACTCGAGCAAAGAGTAGTGTGAACATAATATTTTCCATCTGATAGCTCCAACAGTGTGTTTTGCACTACTACTACAGCTGGAATTTGTTGCCAAGAATTGAGACACCATTCAGTCGCAGTGTCTCTGCGTAATTGATTGGTGCATGTGTTGTTCAACAGACAGCAGTCGTCACTCTCACTGCAATCAGTGACTCTGTGTGTGTGTGTGTGTGTGTGTGTGTGTGTGTGTGTGTTTCCATGTTCGTGCCCGATCTGAATCAATACCATCAACATAAGAGAGAGACAAGCAACAATAAATATTGCATCAAATGTAACTGTTAACCACTGTAATGCAGTGGCTAGTTACTACAAATTGAATTTTTACCCAACACATGTCCTGCAAATTACGGTAAGCAAGTAAGATGTATAAACTCCATTACATCGTTGCCAGAGACAGTGCGCTCTTGTTGTCGCTACCTGCGACAAGTGCAACGATTAGCACTGCCCATTGCCGTCACGATTTGTTTATGTTGGCTGAGCGTGGACGCTGCTGCAGACGCTTCTCCATAAACAGAAGGAAATAAACATGGCTCTGACTGCAGTGAGTGGACATCACTGCCTGCATTTTCTTATAGTAACAAACGTGAGACTCTACTCACAGTTTCATGGAGCAATTAGAACTGATATCACGTCATTAGTCATCATGTTATTAACCAGTGATGAAATTTCCACGCTTTTTGAATCCCAAAAGTCGGAACCTTCTCACAAAGTAATGTGAGATGATATCAAAATTTATCCAACACACAAAAATTAACTGCCGAGCTTTCATGCATGCAGTAGTTGCACACGACGAAATATTATGTCTTGGAAGCGTATACTTCATTTCCTCCTCTCATATCAACGCCCTTGTTTTAGTATGAAGTGAGGAAATAAACACAAAAAGCTGAAGTTTCTGAGAGGCACGTAAGCCATTTTCTCTTCTCATATTATAGGTGTTGTTTTCGTATGAAGTAAAAAAATAAACAGTTTAGGGTTCTGAAGTATAATATGACACCAGATCCTTGTCATACGATCTATCGGAAACGCAAAAAGCAGGGAGCTCTCCATTCTTTTGTCCAACAGTTTGTTTCCCTTCATGCATTACTTCCGCATGGAGATTCTTATTTAAGGACTTGCGGGCATCAAGTTCTTAAGCAGAATGAGCCTTAAGTTATTTTGCTAATTACGGTACGAAAAAATGCAACAAAGACGAGTTCTCCTAGAGCAGTGAAGATATTTGCACATGTCTGTATTCAGAAATGACTGCCAGGATCGCACCTACATGGAACCTGGTACCTGAGCGTTACTAATGTGCAACGAGGGACTACCGAAGCAGCAGGACACCAGGTTAGTGATACTAAACCAGAGACGTAAGGCAGAGTCGCTTCCTTCTCACTACAATGCCACTGTCGGAACTTAAGTAGGTAATTGTGGTTGCAGGAGTTACAATGAGTTCTTCCAGACGTATAGACGTATGTGGAAAAGAACTTGTATTTAGATGATCCCCTGAAAGAAACGGATTTAATATCAATCATTTTGATCAAGTTGCCTCTGAGGGTACAAGGAAAACTGATAGGAATATATAAGTCAGATGTAAAAGCAATTGTGCAAGCGCTGGACCAATTGGATTCATTTTCAGGGAACAATCAGAATCTAGAAGGTTGGAGAAGGAACCCCTGGGAAAATAACGGACCTAATGAAGATAGGATACAAGGAGAACTGACAAACAGACAGATACAATATCCTCAACACACAGATAATGGAATAACTCTGCAGGAGACAATGATAGACAGGACACACACAACTGGTCAAAGGATCAACTGAAAACCTCAGTTGGCTGGGGTGGCCGAGAGGTTCTAGGCGCTACAGTCTGGAACCGAGCGACCGCTTCTGTCGCAGGTTCGAGTCCTGCCTCAGGCATGGATGTGTGTGATGTCCTTAGGTTAGTTAGGTTTAAGCAGTTCTATGTTCTAGGGGACTGATGACCTCAGAAGTTCAGTCCCATAGTGTTCAGAGCCATTTTTTTTTAACCTCAGAGGGCGTAGTGTTCTGTGCAACACAAGGTGTTTAACAAACACCTGGCACTCAAGTTACTGACAATTTTATTTCAAAAAAAGGTTCAAATGGCTCTGAGCACTACGGGACTTAACATATGTGGTCATCAGTCCCTTAGAACTTATAACTACTTAAACCTGACTAACCTAAGGACATCACATACATCCATGCTCAAGGCAGGATTCGAACCTGCGACTGAAGCGAATATTATTTCAGTTTCCCTTCATATTGTCAATCTTAATCTTCTTTCAGTCAGAACTATTTACTATCATCTTTAATTCATCATATTGCCAATATTCCCTTGTTTCTGTCAAAATGATGCTGTATCATCAGTCCCTGCTTTATCTTAGAATATAGGAACATGGGAATAGTGAGTAACATTGGTAAGTGAGAAAAAGAGACGGTACAAAAAAGGAAAAGCTATTTATAAAATTGTGCTATCCTGTTGGAAAATGTTTAGCAAAATCTGAAATTATGTGATTATAACATGTTACAACCCTAAAAGACAGTCAGTACAACAAGGAAAAAGCTATGATTAGAGTAAACAAGGTATACAGAGACAAAGAATATTATCCTGTTGGAAACAAATTTAACAAATTCTAAAAAGACACCATGGAGACAGTGAACAAACAACTTAGCGAAAACAGGAAAAATAGATATAAGTGGGTATCATTCTGCAATTGTGCTTAGATAAGAGAACAGTAAAGAGATCGAATGGTAACAAAATTCGAAACATATGTTTAGCCAACTGACAAGGTAAATCGTGACCAAAGGATAAAGAGGTAAGTGCAGCAGAATAAGATGAAGAATTGAAGTTATGTAAGTATGGGAACTGGGTCCAAACCCCATAGAATAAAAGAAAGAAAAGGTATAAGTTAATGAGTGGCCGAGGATGGTATCACTATACATTATGAAGTATAAAGATGATGAGGGTCATACAAAGGTGTCCCCACATCCAACAATGGGTAATGGTAAACCGAGAGGTACCTTGAGTAAAGATAAGAAGTTTTGAAATAAGTTAGAGGGAATGCTTTATAGTTGTAATAGTGAGAAGGACGGTATTCGCTGGTGAAAAAGAAACAAAAAATAGTGAACCAGTGACTAATAGGACGGCAATTACTTAGCCAATGATTATGGAACATGTTCTTGTATGTAGTAGAAAATGGGCATTATAAAGTAAGATTAGCCAAATGCGAGTTTTATAAATTTTTGATTAACTTGGATGTAGAAATAATTAATATGTAAATGTTTAGATGAGCTAAAAGTAAGGGGCATATGAGTAGATGTTCCATCTCAGATAAAACAGAAGTGCATCAGAATAAGTATTCAATTTTAATTAAGGTATGTATTATATAGTGTTCATGGTATATTCAGAAATGATTTAAAGCTAAAATGGTGCCACTCTCAAGGCATCAGATAAAGATCGAATCAGATAACGATCAGAAGTAATTTTAAAGATACATACTCACTTCAATGGGACATGTATCTGTATAGCTATATCGTGTTAAGGATAGTGTAATAATAAGAACAGTAGTCGATAAGCAATGATTGTAGAGTATGTGTAAGATGAAGTAATACCAATGATTAAAGATGTAAACCGAGGGCAAGAGACACCCAACCGACAATATTTCAAAATTAAACAGGGTCTTCGAGCATATTGAATTTTGAAAATAAAAGAAGAGGGGGGGAATGTGTAATGCACGTGCAATCCCTTCACATGTTTAAGCCAAGTATTACGCTCAGTAGCAGCCAGGTTACATGTCCATTGAAACCATAGGAGGCAATGTTCTGCAACCTTAGTATGGACGAGATCTGTCTACTCGGGCGTAGGATCTTACAATCTGAGACAGTGTTACGAGACAAACTTCGGTCACAATTCCCGCAAACATGATGTCAGATCCGCCTAGCAACAGCGATCTGAACGCCCATTGGCTGAAAGTTTGGATATATATATATATATATATATATATATATATATATATATATATATATATATATATATATGCGTGTGTGTAGGAAATGAGCGAAGTGTCCTCACTGGCTGAGAGAGAAAGGTGGGGTTTCTCTTGTCCGGCGGGAAGAGAGGGCGAGTTAGTAGCGAGGCGCCACTGAAAAAGCACGTTCGAGTTACTGGGGGTGGCTCCAAAAGAACGATGACGAATAAATGTTCCAGCTGTTAAACATGAGATAGTGAAAGTTAGTTATCAGTGAACGCCACGTGTCGTGGGCAGTGTGTATTACGATTATGGAAAGTTAGAAAAGTGTTAATGGGTTGTAAATGGTTGAATAACGGCGTAGCCAAGAGCCGCCATATTGGAAGTTCGGTGAAGTGTGTTTCAAAGTATTTTCTTTATTAAAATGGGTATAGTACAAAGCGTTGTTGACATTTAACTACTGGCATCCAGAAACTCTCCACTTCAGCAAGATGGCCCCTTCATTGAACCTAGTGCCTGAGTGCTAATACTTGGGATGAGGGACTACCGAAGCAGCAAGACACCAGGTTAGTGATACATAAACCAGAGAAGTAAGGCAGAGTTGCTTCCTTCTCGCTACATTGTCACTGAGGGCATTGTACTGGGTTTCCATCTGAGCTCTTGATATTCAAACAAGTGGTTCTCTTTTCTCCAAAGGTCTCTTTAATTTTACTGTAGGCAGTATCTATTACTTCCCTGGAGATATATGTCTGTACCTCCTTTCTTTTGTCCTCAAGCCATCCCTGCTTAGCCATTTTGCACTTCCTGTGGATCTCATTTTCGGGACGTTTGTATTCCTTTTTGCCTGCATCATTTACTGCATTTCTAAATTTTCTCCTTTCATCAATTAAATTCAATATTTCTTCTGTTATCCAAGGATTTCTAATAGCCCTCATCTTTTTACCTACTTGATCCTCCGCTGCCTTCACTATTCCATGTATCAAAGCTACTGATTCTTCTTCTACAGCATTTATTTCCCCCATTCTTGTCAAGCATTCCCTAATGGTCTCCCTGAAACACTCTACAACCTCTCGTTCTCCCAGTATATCCAGGTACCAAGTTCTTAAATTTCCCACCTTTTTGCACTTTCTTAATTTTTGATCTACAGTTCATAACCAATAGATTGTGGTCGAGTCCATGTGCGGATCTAGTTGGCACATAAACTTGTTCTATTGTGGCAGGTGTCGGCTTCGTGTCTATCTTCGTTACAATAAGGTGTTAACTATGCTGTTCACTGTAGCTCACCCGCACTCCTATTTTTTAAATTCATTATTAGACCCTCTCCTGCATTATTCTATTTGATTTTTTATTTATAACCCTGTATTCACCTGACCAGAAATCTTGTACCTCCTGCCACTGAACTTGACTAATTCCCACTATATGTAACTTTAACCTATCCATTTCCCTTTATAAATTTTCTAACCTGCCTGCCTGATTAAGGGATCTGACATTCCACACTCCCATACATAGAACACCATTTTTTTTTCTCCTGATTGCAAGGCCTACTCAGTAGTCCCCACCCAGAGATCCGAATGGTGGCTACTTTACCTCTGGAATATTTTACCCTAGAGGACACCATCATCATTTTACCATACACTGAAACCGCACGCCCTCGGGAAAAATTACGACTGTAGTTTCCCCTTGCTTCCAGCCATTCCCAGTACCAGTACTAGAGGTGGCAAAAAATAACGTAACTGATAGAAATAACCAGTTACTGAGAAGTAACGGTTACTGCTATAACCGTTCCTCTGATACAGGCAGTTATTTCAATAACTGTCTAGTGTCAACAGTGCCTCACGCCATCTGTTGACTAAGATCATACTATGCTTTCCCGTCAACTCATCAGAGATCAGGCTACGAACGAAAGAGAGGGATACACCATTTGGAAGGCGTTCTATAGGCCATGGGAATAACTGTGAGACTGCGCGCCATCTATTGACAAGAGCTGTGTACTATTTTGTGTGCCTTCGTTACTTTTAGCACAAACAATTAAATAAAGTTAATGTCCGAGCAGTGGCTGATAGGAGCTGCAGTACAGGCATTAACAAGTACGGTTGTTCTCTTGAGCTACCGCCTTATATGTCAATTTAGCGTGGATGGGTAGTATAAAGAGAGTTACCATAAGGAATTCGAGCGACTATGGAAACATCTGTCAGCGATCCATAATTTCCTCAACGTCCGTCTGATCGGCCCCGCTCTCTCCCACCGTCCTTCCTACGTCACCATCCATAACACGGATTCCTACACCTTTTTTCCCTCCGCCAGTGTGCTCCAAGGCTCCATCCTCTCCCCCCTTCTGTACCTTTTGTATACGGCGGACATGCCGCCGCCGTCTCCCCCCATCCACCTTCTCCAGTTTGCCGATGACACCGCCTTCCTTGCCCTTGAACCCAACCTGCAGCGCTCCCAACACCTTCTCCAATCCCATCTTGACCGGTTCACAGCTTGGTGCAACCAGTGGTTGCTCAAGGTCAATCCCTCCTTTTCCTCAAACGGATACGGGTCCTCTACACTTCCCGTAACCTCGATCCTCCTCACTCGCTTGTCTCTCCCATCCTCTCCCGACCCCGCCCGCTGCCGTGCCTGTATTTCCACTTCCCACAAGCTCTCCATCTCTCCACCCTCCTTACCCTCTCTCAAGGAGGCTTCCACCAGCTCCCCCTCCCTGATGGTGACCTCCTCCCCTCCATCTACCCCTCCTACCAACATTGATACTCCTCTCCCTCTTCCTGTGTTTGTTCCTATGGGCACCCTCTCTCCCTTCTTTCCCCCTTCCCTCCCTCCTCCTTTTCCCCCCTCCTCCCCAGCTTCCCCTGCGCCCATACCTTCATTCCTCCCACCATCTCCTCTGCCATTGGCATCTTCGCTCTCCCCTCTCCCTCCCCCACCACCTTCTTCCCCTCTCGGCAGGTCCCTGGACTCGCACAAGTTCAGTGGACATTTGCACGCCAGATATCATCGCCATCAGTTTCTTGTGTGTGTGCCATTGTGTATGCGATTTAGTGTTTTTCGCCACCACGTTCCTTCGTTCACTTGTACCGTCTAAGTCATCAGTGTCTGTGCGTAGTGCTGACAGTTTCTTGTGTTTTTCGTCGAGTGTGAATGCCTTCGTGTTTTTAATTTTTGTATCTATTTTTTTTAACCACCAATCTGTTACATTCCTGTCTTCATTGTCTCTTTTATTGTAATGCTTGTGGCTGAAGAACACAGTAGATTTATCCGCTGCAAGCCCACATTTGTATAAGGTGAAAAATAACAATAAAGAAAAAAATAATAATTTCCTCTCGGCCAAATGGAATCCCTACCAGGATACCCTCTCTATCCAAGTCGATAGCCACCCGTTCACCTACCACCACCCTGATGATATTACCTGTGCCGCCTCCTTTCTCCTCCAGACCTTGTCTGAGGTTGTGAAGGCCTGGTCCCTTCCATCGCTATCCACCCCCATTGTCCTACTTTACCATCACTTCCATTTCCGTTGATCACGCCGTCCCTACCGTTCCTTCCTTCACACGTGTGACCCGGACACACTACAACGCCACCGGCAACTACAACGACACATCAGAAACTTGCTCACGGCTAAGAAATGCTGGGACTGGCGACAGACATGCACCCATCTTAATGCTACACTTCCTATCAACTCGTCCAAGTACTGGTCAGCCTTCTGCCGCCTTACCGGATCTAAACCCCCTCCCTACTACCCTCTCCTTCATGATAATCAATCCTTCCCTGACAACCATAGTAAGGCCAATCACTTTGCCTCCTACCTCTCCGATGTCTTTACCATCCCAGATGGTATCCACTTCCATTACTCCCTCTTGCCAGATGTCCGCAGTCGAACTGACACCTCTGCCTCTCCTCTCGCTCCTGGCTTCCAGTTCTTGGACAATATTGCACAGAACGAATGCAATGCCCCATCACTACTCAGGATCTCATCACTGCACTCCGCATGAAACGCAACACCACTCTTGGTTACGATTGTGTCACCTATTGCCAACTTTGTGAACCTCCTGCCTCCTTCCTCTCCACTCTGGCCAGGCTCTACAATGTAGTTCTGCCGCCGACTACTACCCCGACCTGTGGAAAACCTCCCCCATCCTGATGTTCCTTAAACCTGACAAACCACCATCTGCTGTCTCCTCCTACAGTCCCAGCAGCCTTACCTCGGTCTTCAGCAAGGTCCTGGAATCCATCCTCACCCGACTCATCCACCAGCATCTCCGCCAGCACCGCCTCCTTCCCGTTACCCAGTGTGGATTTCGGCCGTCCTTCTCTACCGATGACCTTTCCCTTCACCTCACTCATCTCCTCTCCAAATCTTTGCCCTTCCTCTTAACTACATCCGTCTGATTGGGTCCTTTCTTTCCCAGCGTCCTACCTAGGTCACTATCCATAACACGGATTTCTACACCTTTTTCCCCTCCACTGGTGTGCCCCAAGTTTCTGCCCTCTCCTCTCTTCTGTATCTTTAGTATACGGCGGACAATCCGGCACCTTCACCCCCCGTCCACCTTCTCCAGTACGCCGATGACACCGCCTTCTTTGCCCCCCCCCCCGCACCCTGCAGCACTCCCAACACCTTCTCCAATCCCATCTTGACCAATTCACCACTTGGTGCTACCAGTGGTTGCTCAAGGTCAATCCTTCCAAGACCCAGGCGATCATTGTAGGCAAATCCACCCCTTCCTTCCGCCTCCTCGACTTCTATGTCACCATCTATGGCCGTCCTATCGCCCTCACCCCCACCCTTAAGTACCTTTGCGTCACCCATGACCATTGCCACTCCTGGACCCCCATCTCCAGACAATTCAAGCCAAAGCACGCCCGTGATTCCGTCTCCTCAAGCTCCTTTATGGTCGCAATTGGGGTCTGGACCCCTCCACCATCCTCCACACCTATAAATCCCTCATACACCCTATCTTCTACTACGCCAACCCTGCCCAGATCTCCGTCCCTCCTACCTTTTTCAAATCCCTTCAAATCCTTGAACGCCATGCTCTCCGCCTCACCTATCACATCTGTTTCCCCTCCCCCACGTGCATCCTGTACGATATTAATCCATTCCCACACCTCTTCCATTTCCTCAAACGGATACAGATCCTCTACACCTCCTGTAATCTAGATCCCCCTCACTCACTTGTCTCTCCCATCCTCTCCCACCGCTGTCCACTGTTGCACCTGTATTCCCACATCCCACCTCAACTCCATCTCTCCACTCTCCTTACCCTCTCCCAAGGTGGCTTCCACCAGGTGCCCTACCTTGATGATGTCCTCCACCCCTCCATCTACTCCTACTATCAACTTTGATCCTCCTCTTCCACTTCCAGTGTTTTTTCCTCAGGGCACCCTCCCTCCCTTCTGTCCCTCCTCCCTCCCCCAGGCATCCCATACCCCCACGCCTTCTAATGTTACTTAAAATCCGTCTTGATTGCAAATTTTTTATTCATATGACCGGTTTCGGTTCATTCAGAACCATCTTCAGATCTGTAAAAATAATGATATTCTTTTACTATTTCACGGAAGCAAATCTTTTTCATGCTATCTAGTCAACATCAAATGTACCAGAACGTACCTGATATTTCAGTTACAGGAGTAACCCGTCCAAATCCAGCAACTTTCACATGCTACGTCACATAAAATTGGTTGGCAGAGTGCCCGCCATTTATATTAATTATAACACTATTACCGACAGGTAGCGTCTGGTACATTTGTTACATTCCATTTGCACATACTGTATTCAGTAGATCTTTTTTTATATTAAAAATACTTAATTAAAATATGCAGATGTCAAGGTTAAAATCTGTACTTGTCAGAATTCAAAAACAGTAAAATTATCGTTTTTATACGATCTAAAAAACATAGGGCGATTTATATATCTATGGTGCTGGTGGGAACTTGTTTTCCTCTACAGTCGGTCTGCTTCTGCGGTTTCCGCCATTTCGGTGTTGTACCGCGGTCCGCTCAGTCGTCTGATGTCCATCGCCGTGTGCAAGAGGGCTGCACAGGAGGGCCCCGTCAACGACGCCAGGCGCTGCACGCGTCTTCCGGCTTCTCCACCGCGCACCATCTCTCATCCCTCGGTCTGATCTCCACACGCAATCTCTTAGTAGGTCGTCATAAGTGCTAAAATAGGCGTTACGATTGAATTCGCTTTGCTCGTTGAGGATTAAATCCGGATCTTTATTTTTGTGGGTGTATATTTGAAATTCTTCCAAAATGTTAAGAAACCGTCCCTTATGAGCTCTATGCAGTATGTCTAACTTGCGTTCAATGTTCGTGACTGAGTGCTTTGTCGCAGCCATATGCGCCCCAAAAGCTGTCTTGTTTTGAGAGTAGGTGTGCTCCCTGAATCTGGTTTCAAAGTTCCTACCAGCCTGCCCTATACATTGTCTACAGCAGTCATTCCATTTGATCTTATATACCCCTGAATCCTGAAATTTATTCCTACTATTACATATTCTATGCCGGAGCTTCAATTTTAACGTGTTATTTGTTCGGAACCATATTTTAACGTCGGATTTACGAAAGCATCTTTCAATTTTATCTGTAATTCTTCCATTGTAAGTCAGAGCTACGTTTTTTTTTTGTTGTTCCTCTTAACTGCTACTTGACTTCCTTCTATTTGTTCCATTTTCCTCTTCTTTGTCTTCCTATAAATATTCATCACCTGCTTGCACGTATATCCGTTCGCTACGGTCACTTCTTTTAAAATACTTAACTACTTTTCTAATACCTGTTAGCTTAGTGGCAATCTTAGTAGCCTGTATACCATCCAAGTAAAATATGCCCATTTGTATCGCGGTGGAGGTAGAGGTGGAGGTGGAGAGAGGGGGGGATACAGTGATACAGGTGCGGCAAACGGGCGGGGGGTGGAGAGGAAGGAGGAATCCAGTGGGTGGGGGGGATCAATCCGGCGAACAATGTAAAGGATGCGGAGATGTTGGAGGAACAGGAGGAGGTGGGGGAAGGGGATCAGTTCATACAGGAGCCGTGTGGGGGAAGGAAGGCAGATACGGAAGGAAAGGCGGAGTGTATGGCTTTCAAGGATTTGGAGGGCCTTGTAAAAGCGAGTGGGGGCGGAGATCCAGGCAACGCTGGCATAACAGAAGATAGGACGGATGAGGGATTTGTAGGTGTGGAGGGTGGTAGAAGGATGCAATCCCCATGTCCGGCCAGACAGGAGTTTCAGAAGGTGGAGGCGGGATTGGGTTTTCTGTTGGACGGTCTGGAGATGAGGATTCCAGGTGAGGTGTCGGTCGAGGGTGAGGCCAAGGTATTTCAGGGTGGGGGTGAGCTGGATAGGACGACCATAAAGGCTGTGGTAGAAATCATGGAGGCGAAAGGAGCGAGTGATGCGGCCTATGATGATTGCCTGGGTTTTGGTGGGGTTGAGACGGAGGAACCAATGGTTACACCAACTGGTGAACTGGTTAAGGTGGGTTTGGAGGGTACCCTGAGACCGTTCTTTATTGTAATTTTAAGCACCTCATACAAGGCGGGCTGTCAGAAGCATATTACGCCGCTCTTCAGCCTTAAGGGGTACAATAATATGACATAGAGGTGACACAAACAATACAAGAAAAACGGCAGGCAAAGAAATGTAGATACAAAAACAATAAACATGAAGCCGTTCACGCTGGACGAAAAAACACTAACACTTGTTGACACGGAGTACAGAATAAGGACGACTGCGATGGCACACGTGAACAGTTTAGGCGTGCCAACGAAAGAACACTAACCGCAGACGAGGCACCCACACGAGACACTGGTGGCAATGATCTCAGGCGTTCGAATGTTCACTGAGTGTGTGCGAGTCTGGGGACCTGCCAAGACGGGAGGAGTGGGGGTGGGAGAGGGAGAGGGGAGAGCAGATGCCCTGGGCAGGGGAGATAGGGGGAAGAGAGGAAGGGGGAGGGGAACCCGGGGGAAGAGTGGTGGAGGCAGGGTACAGGGGAAAAGGAAAGAGAAGGGAGGGAGGGTGCCTAAAGGAAAGGACACAGGAAGTTGGGGGAGGATCAAAGTTGATAGGAGGGGTAGATGGAGGGGAGGAGGACATCATCAGGTAGGGGGAGCTGGCAGAAGCCACCTTGGGAGAGGGTGAGGAGGGTGGAGAGATGGAGACCGGGTGGGACGTGGGAATACAGGTGCGGAAGTGGGCGGGGGCAGAAGAGGATGGGTGAGACAAGCAGATGAGGAGGATCGAGTTTGTGGGAGGTGTACAGGATCCATATCCTTTCAAGGAAGAGTAGGAAGAGGGGGAAGGGGATGAGATCATACAGGATCCGCGTGGGGGAGGGGAGACGGATGCGATAGGCAAGGCGGAGAGCATGGCGTTCAAGGATTTGGAGGGATTTATAAAAGGTAGAGGGGGTGGAGATCCAGGCCGGATGGGCGTAACAAAGGATAGGGCGGATGAGGGATTTATAAGTGTGGAGGATGGTGGAGGGGTCCAGACCCCACGTACAGCCGGAAAGGAGCTTGAGGAGACGGACTCGGGAGCGTGCCTCGGCTAGGATTGTCCTGAGATGGGGAGTCCAGGAGAGGCGACGGTCGAGGGTGACGCCAAGGTACTTAAGGGTGGGAGTGAGGGCGATAGGACGGCCATAGATGGTGAGATAGAAATCAAGAAATCAAGGAGGCGGAAGGCAGGGGTGGTTTTGCCTACAATGATCGCCTGGGTTTTACAGGGATTGACGTTGAGCAACCACTGGTTGCACGAAGCAGTGAACTGGTCAAGATGGGATTGGAGAAGGTATTGGGAGTGCTGCAGGTTGGGGCAAGGGCAAGGAATGCGGTGTAATCGGCAAACTGGAGAAGGTGGACGGGGGGTGACGGGGGCGGCATGTCCGCCGTGTACAATAAGTACAGAAGTGGAGAGAGGACGGAGCCTTAGGGCACACCGGCGGAGGGGAAAAAGGTGTAGGAATCCGTGTTATGGATGGTGGCATAGGAAGGACGGCGGGAGGGAAAGGAGCCGATCAGACGGACGTAGTTAATGGGAAGGGCGAAGGTTTGGAGCTTGAAGAGGAGACCGGAATGCCATACGCGGTCATAAGCACGTTCGAGGTCCGGCGAGAGGAAGATTTCGGAGCGACGGGAAGCTGTTCCGAAAGGAGATGAGTGAGGTGAAGGAGAAGGTCGTCGGAAGAGAAGGACGGCCGAAAGCCACACTGGGTAACGGGGAGGTGGTGGTGCGTGCGGAGATGCGGGTGGATGCATTGGGAGAGGATAGATTCCAGGACCTTGCTGAAGACAGAGGTAAGGCTGATGGGACGGTAGGAGGAGACGGCGGACAGCGGTTTGCCAGGTTTAAGGAACATGAGGATACGGGAGGTTTTCCACAGGTCGGGGTAGTAACCGGTGGACAGGACTACATTGTAGAGCCTGGCCAGGGTGGAGAGGAAAGAGACAGGAACTTCACGAATGTGACGGTAGGTGACACGATCGTGACCAGGAGCGCTGTTGCGTTTTGTGCGGAGTGCAGCAATGAGATCCTGTGCAGTGATAGGGGCATTGAGTTCCGTGTGTGCAATGTTGTCCAAGTACTGGAAACCAGGAGCGAGGGAAGGGACAGAGGTGTCAGTTCGATCGCAGATATCCGGGAAGAGGGAGTAATCGAACTGGGGATCATCAGGGATGGAAAAGACATTGGAGAGGTAGGGAGTCAGGGAAAGGGTGATCATCATGCAGAAGAGGAGAATAGGGGGAGGGTTTAGTTCCGGTAAGGCGACGGAAGGCTGACCAGAACTTGGACGAGTTGATAGGTAGGGTATCAGTTAAATGGGTGCATGTCTGTCGCCAGTCCCGGCGTTTCTTAGCCGCGAGCAAATTACGAATGTGTCGCTGGAGTTGCCGGTGGCGTCGTAGTGTGTCCAGGTCACGCGTGTGGAGGAAGGCACGGTAGAGACGGGGCGGGATTCACGGAGGAGAAGGATGGCCTGTGGGGGTAAGGTAGGACGGTGGGGGTAGATGGCGACAGTAGGGACGTGGGCCTCCATGGCCTCAGACAAGGTCTGCTGTAGAAAGGAGGTGGCATGGGTGACATCAGCGGGGTGGTGGTAGGTGAAAGGGTGGCTATCGACCTGGGTGGAGAGAGTATCCCGGTAGGCATTCCAGTTGGCAGGGGAATAGTCATGGACGTACTTAGGTGAAGGGTCATTACGAGGGTCGGAGCAGGGGCGACGACCGTCTGAAATGGTGAGGAGGACAGGGAGATGGTCGCTAACAATAGGCTGCAGGACATCCACTGTTATGCGGCAAAGGAGGTTGGGGGAGGAGAGGATAACATCGGGAGTGGAGTTGGATTCGGGATGGGTGTGCTGGGGGATGGGAATGAGGTCGACTTGAAGGGAGGACAGGAACCGATGCCACCGCCATAACTGGGCAGCGGAACGACTATGGATGTTAAGGTCAGCGGCGATCACGTAGGAGGAGAAGGTACAGTCGATGTAGGAGAGGAAGTCGAAGGGAAGAGGGTCGTTGGGGCGGACATAGATGGTGGCGCATGTAATGGTAAGGCCGGGGAAGAAGAGACTAAGGAACAGGTGCTCGGTGGGGTCGGGAAGGAGACGTTGCAGCCGAACGGGGATCTGGCGGTGGTGCCCAGGAGGAGGAGGAGGAGGATATTAGTGTTTAACGTCCCGTCGACAACGAGGTCATTAGAGACGGGGTGGTGCCCGATGGCAACTCCGCCACGCGCAATCAGGAGGGGATTATCAGAGCAGTGTAGGAGGTATGACGAAGTGTGGATGGTGTGATGGGGCTTCAGGAAAGTTTCATTGAGGATGAAGGCATCCACGCAGTGGGTGGCAAGGGTGCGCAGGAAGAGGTTTTTGTTGGTGGGAAGGGAGCGGATGTTGTTGAAAAGGATATGGTGCTGCTGCGCCATGACAGGGATTTAAACGAGTGTGTCAAGACGGGAGAAGGTGAAATGGGGCTGGTTCCTGGAGTAGGTGGCGTACATTTAGAGTTGGAAAACGGAACGGGCGGCGAGGGAGATCTGTTGGAGGGTGTGCAGGCGCTGAAAAGGATGAACATCCTGAAGGACAATGGTGAGGAATCTGAAGATGTCCTCAGCGGTAGGGGGTGGGTGAAGGGAGTTAGCGGGAGGGGTGGGGGCGTCCAGAGGGCAGACAGGAATGGTGAGTTCAGGAGTGGTAGGAGGGGGCCGGGCCTTACACTTCTGGGAGTAGGTAGGATGAGGGAGGTCACAGGTATTACAGGGGGGGGGGGACTGGAGATTGGGGCACTGCCATAAAAAGTGGGCTTGCCTACAGTGCGGGCAGGTGGGGGCCTCGCGGCACTCAGATGTTGGGTACGCATTATACCGCAAGCACCTTTGGCAGCGGAGGGATTGAGGAGGGGAACGGGAGGAGTCAAACTTATAACGCTGGTAAAAAGGAGGGCACCCTCCTTCAGGAGACGGTCTATTTAGGGGGTGTGCCCAGAAAAAACTGCATAAGGCGGGTGGGTTCGGCAGTGTTGTGGATGCGGCGAGCAGCACGCACCTCCAGATGGGGATGGGCCTGAAGCTCCGCCAACACCTCCTCCTCTGTGATCACTGGACTGAGCCGAGTGATCACGGCGGTGAGGGTCGGTGGGCGATGCGGGGGTTGGGGTTGGCGGAAGGGAGGTGGGGAAGGAGCAGGGGTGAGGGAGGCATGAGGGCCAAAGCAGGTGACAGGGATGCGGGACGGAGATCGGTGTGGAGGGTAGGGCTGGGGGAGGAGGTTAGTACCGAATCACGGTGAGGAGTGAGGGGGGAGATTCGGGCACCAGGAAAATTCTGGTGAAGGAAAAGGGTGAGGTTCTGGGCTTCAAGGAGGGAGGGATCAGGACGGGAGATGAGGTAGCGGCAGGAGGAGGGGGTAGGGGAAGAGGAGGAGGGGTCAGGGACAGGTGGAGAGACATCCATGGCATCAGGGGTGGGGGAAGGGGGATGAGGCGGAGCCTTTTTGGGAGCAGAAGAGGCAGGGGTGCCACTGGGGCGCTTAACGGCGGTGGAGGAGGTGGGGGGATGAGAACAACTGGAATGTGGCGGGTAGTGGCAGGTCCCAGGGCGGGAGTCGGCGTCGGAGATGGTGGGGTGATGGCGAAGGCGATAGTGAAGACGATGACGAGGACGATGAAGATGAAGGTGAAGAGGAGAGCGGAGCATGGGCCGTAGACCGCCTGGTGACCACCCTGGCGGGGGCCGCAGAAACGGAAGGAGCAGAGGGAGGGAGTGGAGGGAAGGGATCAGAGGTGGCGCGGAAGGGAGGAGCCGGGGGCAGGGCGACAAATAGGGAGGGAGATGAGAGAGTGAGGATTGGGGGGATGGACTGAGGGGGGAGTGAAGCGGCACTCCACGTGATAGTGGTGGCAGCAGCAGAGGGGGAGGTGTATATAATGGCAGTGGTGGTGGCTGTAGAGGAGGTGGTGAGGCTTGACATTATGATAATGGGGAAAAAACACAGTACTAGACAAAGGAGCAAATGAGAGACGGGCAGGGCAACGAGAGACACAGAGGAGAAAGGGACGGAGAATGACGAAGGAGACTGGGGCCTAAGCACCACTCTGCTGCCGCTGGGGAGGGGGGGGGACCCGGCTGGCTGGCTGGCTGGTGGGGACTCCTCTGCTGCTGCTGCTGCTGCTGCTGGTGGATAGTGGGGGCAGCTAGGACCACAGCTGGCCGCTGGCTGCGACCACTGGTGGCGGGGACTGCTGCTGGCTACTGGCTGCAGCTGGCGCAGGCGAGGACCGCTGCTGGCTGCTGGCATAGACCGCTGCTGGCTGCCAGTGGGGACCGCTGCTGGCTGCCGGCGGGGACCTCTGCTGGCGAGGACCGCCGCTGGCAGAGACCGCTGCTGGCTGCTGCCTGCTGCGTGCTGGCTGGACTGACGCACGCCGACAGGCTGGCTGACTGGCTGGCTGGCTGGCTGGCTGGCTGGCAGGCTGGCTTTCACCTGCAACACCTATCACTTCGATCGGTACCAGAATAGCACAAATCGAATTCAAACGAATTACCGCCGGAGATGACACTACTACTTGCGATTGCATTTATGAATAGCATTTGCCGCAAATAGCAGAAACGAGTATGAAGCCGTCGTCAGGAACCATTCAGTCTAATTCTCACTCACATGATTATCATTAAAGAATAAATATCTTTCTTATCTAAAAGAATAAATATCCGAACAGGGGCCGTAAACCCGACTTTTACGTTAGGCAGGTATCGAAGAACGGCACCACTCCTGCCGTCATCAACAGATGGACGCACAGTAGCCACTCTTGCAATTGCTGCAGTGCCGATTCTTTCTCCCTTCAGTTTTGACTCCAGTTTAGAAGAAAGATCGAGTTGAATGATTTAATTAGGGTCTGAACGTGTTCGCCAGAAAAAGATAACAGACTACCGCCATATGTATTAAGGCAGTTCCCAGCAATTGCGTGACAAATGCTTTCTACTGTGATGCAGCTGCTTCAGGAAATCGGCGTTGTCACTTGAAAGTGGCAACCTCCTGTATCCTGATGTTATCCAAACCAAACAAGCCTCCATCTGATTCCTCTTCCTACCATCCTATCTGTCTCACATCGGTGTTCAGCAAACTCTTGGAATCCATCCTTACCCGGCGCATCCATCACCACCTCCACCAAAACCACCTCCTCCCTGACACCCAGTGTGGCTTTCGACCTTCCTTCTAAACCGATGACCAATTCCTCCACCTCACTCATTTCCTCTCCCTCCAGCTTAACTCCCATCGCTCCGCCATTTTTGTCTCCCTTGACCTCGAAAAGGCCTACGACCATGTCTGGCATCCCGGTCTCCTGTTTAAACTCCAAACCTACACCGTTGCTGTCAACTACATCTGACTGATGGCCTCCTTCCTCTCCCGCTGCCCCTCCTACATTACCATCCATAATCCCAATTCCCACACCTTCTACCCCTCTGCCGGTGTGCCCCAGGGTTCTGTCCTCTCCACTCTCCTCTACCTCCTGTACATGGCAGATATGCCCCAACCCCCTACCAGTACACCTCTTGCAATATGACGATGACACCACATTCCTCGCCCTCACTCCTACCCACCAACGGTCCCAAAGCCTTCTCCAGAATCACCTTGTCCTTTTTTCTGCATGGTGTAACCAGTGGCTCCTGAAAATCAATCCCTCCGAGACCCAGGCAATCATCGTAGGTCATACCACTCGCTCCTTCTGGCTCCTGGATTTCTCCCTTACCATCTGTGCCCGTCCTTTCCACCTCAACCCCACCCTCGCCTACCTTGGCCTCACCATTGACCATCACCTCACTTGGATCCCTCATCTCCACTCCATCCAATCCAAGGCCCACAACTGCCACCCACTCATCAAACTCCTCTCTGGCCGGACATGGGGGTTGCACCCCTCTACCATCCTCCACACCTACAAATCCTTAATCCGTCCCATCCTCTGTTATGCCAGTCCCGCCTGGATATCTAATCCCCCCGAATTCTATAAGCCCCTCCAGATCCTTGAGTGTCATGCAGTCCCCCTCGCCTTCTGTATACGCCTCCCATCCCCCATGCGGATCCTCTATGACCTCATTCCTTTCCCCCATCTGCTCCTATTCCTCAAACATATCCGCATACTCTACACCTCCCGCCGCCTAGATCCCCCTCACCCCCTGGTTGCTCCTCTCCTCTCCCATCCCCGCCCCCTGCCACCTCTCCACTGTTGAGTCACCCTACCCTCCATCTCTACACCCTTCATCTCCTTTCCCAAGGTGGCTTCCATCAACTCCCCCTCCTTGATGATGCCCTCTCTCTCTCCATTTATCCCTCCTATCAACTCTGATTCTCACCCCCTCCTTACCTCCGTCCTTTTCCTGGGCTCCCCTTCCATCCTCTTTTTTCTCCACCTACCATCTCTGTGCCTGCCTTCTCTCCCCTGAGTCCTCTTGCATTTCCATTCTCTGTCTTTTCCCATTCCCTCTCGCATCTGCCCTGCCCCTCCCCCCCTTATGAGTCCTCTACCTCCTTTGGTTCCTCCCCCTTTCGTTTTTCCTCTCCTCCCTCCTTGTTTTACCCCCCCCCCCCCCCCAATCTGTCCAGCCCCCCCATCAGCCCTCGGCTATGGTGTGACATCTTTGTGCCGACATTTTAGTGCAATGTTTACAGTGAGTTCAAATGGTTCAAATGGCTCTGAGCACTATGGGACTAAATTGCTGTGGTCATCAGTCCCCTAGAACTTAGAACTACTTAAACCTAACTAACCTAAGGACATCACACACATCCATGCCCGAGGCAGGATTCGAACCTGCGACCGTAGCAGTAGCACAGTTCCGGACTGCGCGCCTAGAACCGCGAGACCACCGCGGCCGGCTTACAGTGAGTGTTCAGTGTCGTGTGTCTTTTCCGAAGCGCTGCGAACAGAAGTCATACTGTCGCTGGGTGTGATTTTTATATCTCTTGCGAACAGAAACCAGACTGTGGCCGTATTTTTTAATTGTCTGTTTACTATGTTACCTGTCTGCTTCCTGTGTATCTAATTGGCTTTGCCAACCGTTTGCTTTATGTTTTAGCTTTCCACAATTTTCCACCGTTTTACAATTTAAGTCACCGTTTTATCCCCTGCTTTTATTGTTTCTTATCTTCTTCTTACGTTTTAAAAAGTCTGTAGGCTGCAGAGCAGCGTACTAAGCTGCTGCCAGCCCGCCCCCTAAGGGCGGAATCGAGATTCAATAAAGGAAAAAAAAAAGAAATGGAAGTGGCAGACGCTAGCGGTAGACGTGGCGTTATGGATATGGAGTTCATCATAAGAATAAACCTGGTGTAAAAAAACACAATCGCGATGATAGGTTAGAAGCATTAGCAGACGTACACTGGTGTTATTACGTTCTTGGAAGTAGGTCCTCCTTACGTATTAGCTACATTAAATGAAACATTATGATGTTCAAATCTATTGAGAGCCACCAACCTTTTTCTTAATAACGCTTTAGCTACGTATTTAAATTTAATTTCAAAAATGCTCGTCCGCAGCTCGTGGTCGTGCGGTAGCGATCTCGTTTCCCACGCCCGGGTTCCCGGGTTCGATTCCCGGCGGGGTCAGGGATTTTCTCTGCCTCGTGATGACTGGGTGTTGTGTGACGTCCTTAGGTTAGTTAGCTTTAAGTAGTTCTATGTTCTAGGGGACTGATGACCATGGCCGTTAAGTCCCATAGTGCTCAGAGCCATTTGAACCAGCCAAAAATGCTCTATAGTCACAGCCTCTTTATTGTTGAGCTCTGATTGTCGGGGTGTTAATACGCGGAATGAAAATACCTGAGGCTGCAGACTGTTCCATAGTGAAACAGGGTTAAAAAGAGGGCCGAAAAATAGACTGTTCTTAATGTTTTTCATAAATTTACAGAGGTAATCGGCTTTGAACTTTTCTGAGGGACTGTGTTAGACACAGTGCAGTTACGCATCTAAACTGCAGGTTTCGCTGAATGGTAGCCTGCTGTGGGCGTTTGTTCCCTGGTTACAATTTCCCCATAGTCATTTTTTTTCTCATTCGATTTGAAATAGCTACATCCCGTAATTGTAGAACTCATCATAACTTTTTATGAATAATGTACGAATTCTTCTTTCTAATTACATATTACATGCGAAATTCTCGTTTTTATTGGGTATATAAATTCTGAATTATCGATTTTTATAAATGACTGTTAACAAAAGTTGCTTAAATTATGAAAACATAAGAATATAAGTTTTAGGACAAAAATGAAAAACCAAACACTTTTTATTTGAATTATCTTCATCGTTTTATACCACAGATGTAGATAAGCCTCGTAGGAACATGAAAAACAATTCTTTTCACAGCATCGAGCATGGCATACAGATTCTAGATTTTTACATTTGTCACTGTACCATTACAATACGAACTCAGCAGAACTGATATGCTGCCAAATAAAGGGAATTGGCCCAAGAAATAACAAGACTTGCCAACTGCCAGACGTAGACTACTGGTACAAACGCACGCAGATTTTTCACACGTCACGCAGTACGCTGGCGGGATACAGAACGGCTCATCAAAAAAGAAGAAAAGAAAATGGGGCGGCTGTTTGGCATCGTGTATTCTGATGTCGATAGGGTCGTTATCAACGTAGCAGGTGACACTTCTAGAAATGAAATGTATTTCTCCGACTCCGATAACGCAGGAGCTAAGAGATCACCAGATGACTGACTGTAATAAATACATTAGTGGCTTCAGTGTTCAACAGTACGATGAAATCCCTGCAGTATGCTTTTACATTACACACAGCTCGCTATGTTTAAGTTGGAAATTTTCATCACTCTTGTTAGTAAATAGAACACCATGTCAGGTGACAACAATTGCATTTCATGCTTGCCGTCTGGTGACTGAGAAGTGAGCGGTAGTGGTGGAGTTTCTCCAAATATAGTTTCATTCTGTTTAAAAATTAAATGACATTCGAAGCTATCTTGTTTCTTTCCTCGTCTCGTTTTACATCTGAACTGCAACTGTTCACATCATTGCAGGTAAGTTGGACCGCTGGCTGGCCAGTGCTGTCCAAGTTTGATGCTCCGGTATAGCTGTTGTCCCGCATTACCGCTCCGTCTGTGTGCGTGTAACACAACACAAAACGTTTCCTTATGATCTTACTTGACTGTACTGGTCTCAGATTGGTTTCCGCTCCACGTGAAACGAAATCCAAGTATATTGAAGCAAACATACAAGAATACATGACGTAATGGTTACATCAGTTTTATTCTTATGATGAACAGATGATACTGACGCTGTGCAGTCTTCCAGCATCGTCGTTATATCAGACCGGCGAGTGCATTGATAGACGACATTCTTTGGAGGCAAACGACCGATCTGAATACTACACGGTTCGCGTTATAACATTGCCCCGATTTTGAGAGAAAAACATACATAAAAATAATCTCAGGGACGTATGAATCAGAATGTGATTGATTAAACTGCGAATGACCGCTAACAGTGTTTGGCCATGACCCCCAAACAATCCCAGAAACAACTTCTCTCCAATACAGCCCGAAACTGCACTAAGAAATCCATACTAAACTCATGTGTGACGTGAACAGCAAGGAAAGGGATCTTCAAATGAAACACGGCTACTTAAGATGAAATTGACATAATTATTTCACAAAAGCACACATGTGACACTACAGAGCTTATCTCGATACCGCAGGACAAAAGAGAGAGGGGAAAACAAGTCGCCTTCCGCTTTTTTGTCGTATCGTTAGACAAACGAGCGTACCTACTACATTTTGTTTCAACATTTTAACTCAAAGATACTTCTTTACAAAATAATTCATAAATAACTAGAAATACATCATCTCATTAGTACATCGTTTCTTTCAATTATATACAAATATATTTTTATATGCAAAATTATTTACGATATTTTCAGGTGATAATTAAGACCAGGGCTACTTCTTTATACATTTATAACGTAACATTTCAGCACGCTATCTGAACGTGCGTGAAGGGATGTGGCGGGACCGCATGTGATGACCAGTTATGAAAGAAAATGTAGCACTATGGATGTTCGGACATACAACCACCTACATGGTTGAGAACAGCGATGCTACATCCTTCGAATATCTGTCCTACGTTGAAGGGGAATATTTTCGGTTGGCGCGCGATGACAATCATCGGAAAACTTTTGGCAACATGCTGCATATCATGACCATGGAATCCGCGCAAGTACTCTCGATTGCTGCACTTAACCCATAACCGACACGCTATAGAAGAATTCCGTACAATGCTATAGCCTGTTCATGTGGGTGATATAGGTGCGAGACTAGTTATAGAAGTGGGCAGCACGGGGGAAACAAGCACATGGATCAAAGGCACTTCATTAAAAATAGAAACAAATCAAACGTGACATATGCTTAAATTCATGTCATCCTGACGATGACGATGGGGGCTATCGTCGAAAGCTCGCGATTTTATCCCGAATTGATGCGGCAAGAAAACCGAGAACGTTTTACATATAAATGCCGTTGCGAAAGACTTTTTTCTCATGATGATTAAATTCAGTCCGCTATTTATCTTCAACTAAGGAATTTTGTTACTTACCAAGTCAGAAGAACGACGAAATCCTATCTATTTCTTCATTTCCATATCATTATTTTAAAAAATTGGGCAGTTGACAAAAGGCTGCCCAAGCACTTCATTTGTGTATATGGGAGAATTAATCTAATTAGTATTTACTTTATTATACAGCGTGGTGTGAAACATACAGATATTTTTTACACTGTGACAGGGGAAAAAGAAGAAAAAGGTGCACCACAAACAACTTGTGCAGATTGGTCAAAAATTAAAATGAATGCAGATATTGACAGAAAATGCAAATTTGTAAACTTTGGTGGTCGATGAATGAATGTGTGACGCTGCAGAGCAATTTCAACGCGCAACTGGCGAAGTTAGTAAACGAGGGACATGTCGGCAGGAAAAAATACAATCTTTACGAATTTCATTCTGTGTACTCTTCTGGACAGCAATTATGCCTGGCAGACAGGTACGTAGACACTATATACAGCTGTAATCATTTGGGAGACTTGTTGGGCCGAAAGAAGGCAGTTAGAGTAATAGACGAATCGCTCGTCATCTGAGGGGAGTGATGGCACTATTTTCCTATGTTAGCAGGAATGGGTAAACAGTGGCCAAACATAGCATCAAGAAGGAAGCGCTTGACCTAGGGAGATGACAGAACGTGAGGTCGGAGCAGTCATCAGAGAGACACTCAGAGCGCCGGATTTATCATTATTGTCGAGCTGACGTGCAACTGGTACTTCATTTACTGCAGGGACTATTAACAGGCGGCTCACAGAAAGGAGCTGTGTCCACGTCGCCCCTGTACAGAATCAAGCTCGTATTCAGTGGTGTCGGGCACATTCAGCCTGGAATCTCATTGAGTCGAGTAGAATTGTCTTCAGTGATTAGTCACACTTCAAACTGAGCCCTGAATACCAACGAACACTTGTCTGGAGATGCTGCAGACAGTGGTGGGATATCAACAGTCCCAGCATACGGGAACTCAGTCAGGTGTTATTGTCTGGGGTGCTACTACATTTCCCAGGGTATCTGACAATCTCTCTGTTCAACCAGTTCTCACACATCTGGACTCAATAAAGGGACATAGATGGTTAATTTACAGCCTTTCCCAATCGTACTTCACGATATCTTCTCGCTTGCAAAAGGATGTGCGAAGTACAGGGTTATTACAAATGATTGAAGCGATTTCACAGCTCTACAATAACTTTATTATTTGAGATATTTTTACAATGCTTTGCACACACATACAAAATCTCAAAAAGTTTTTTTTAGACATTCGCAAATCTTAGATATGTGCCCCTTTAGTGATTCGGCAGACATCAAGCCGATAATCAAGTTCTTCCCACACTTGGCGCAGCATGTCCCCATCAATGAGTTCGAAAGCATCGTTGATGCGAGCTCGCAGTTCTGGCACGTTTCTTGGTAGAGGAGGTTTAAACACTGAATCTTTCACACAACCCCACAGAAAGAAATCGCATGGGGTTAAGTCAGGAGAGGGTGGAGGCCATGACACGAATTGCTAATCATGATCTCCACAACGACCGATCCATCGGTTTTCCAATCTCCTGTTTAAGAGATGCAGAACATCATGATGGAAGTGCAGTGGATCACCATCCTGTAGAAAGATGAAGTCGGCACTATCGGTCTCCAGTTGTGGCGTGAGCCAATTTTCCAGCATGTCCAGATACACGTGTCCTGTAACGTTTTTTTCGCAGAAGAAAAAGGGCCCGTAAACTTTAAACCGTGAGATTGCACAAAACACATTAACTTTTGGGGAATTGCGAATTTGCTGCACGTTTGCGTGAGGATTCTCTACCGCCCAGATTCGCGCATTGTGTCTGTTCACTTCACCATTAAGAAAAAATGTTGCTTCATCACTGAAAACGAGTTTCGCACTGAACGCATCCTCTTCCATGAGCTGTTGCCACCGCGCCGAAAATTCAAAGCATTTGACTTTGTCATCGGGTGTCAGGGCTTGTAGCAATTGTAAACGGTATGGCTTCTGGTTTAGCCTTTTCCGTAAGATTTTCCAAACCGTCGGCTGTGGTACGGTTAGCTCCCTGCTTGCTTTATTCGTTGACTTCCACGGGCTACGCGTGAAACTTGCCCGCACGCGTTCAACCATTTCCTCGCTCACTGCAGGCCGACCCGTTGATTTCCCCTTACAGAGGCATCCAGAAGCTTTAAACTGCGCATACCAACGCCGAATGGAGTTAGCAGTTGGTGGATCTTTGTTGAACTACGTCCTGAAGTGTCGTTGCTCTGTTATGAGTGACCGATGTGAGTGCATTTCAAGCACGACATATGCTTTCTCGGCTCCTGTCGCCATTTTGTCTCACTGCGCTCTCGAGCGCTTTGGCGGCAGAAACCTGAAGTGCGGCTTCAGCCAAACAAAACTTTATGAGTTTTTCTACGTATCTGTAGTGTGTCGTGACCATATGCCAATGAATGGAGCTACAGTGAATTTATGAATCGCTTCAATCATTTGTAATAGCACTGTATATTCACGTAAAAGCTTGAAAATTAGCAGCAGTTTCCCCCTACGAAACATACACTATATGATCAAAAGTATCCGGAAACCTGGCTGAAAATGACTTACAAGTTCGTGGCGCCCTCCATCGGTAATGCTGGAATTCAGTACAGTGTTGGCCCACCTTTAGCCTTGATCACAGCTTCCACTATTGCAGGCATACGTTCAATCAGGTGCTGGAAGGTTTTTTCGGGAATGACAGCCCATTCTTCACGGCGTGCTGCACAGGAGAGGTATTGATGTCGGTCGGTGAGGCCTGGCACGAAGTTGACGTTCCAAAATGTCCCAAAGGTGTTCTGTAGGATTCAGGTCGAGACTCTGTGCAGGGCAGTCCTTTAGAGGGATATTATTGTCGTGTAACCACTCCCCCACAGGCCGTGCATTACGAATAGGTGCTCGATCGTGTTGAAAGGTGCAATCGCCACCCCCGACTTGATCTTCAACAGTGGGAGCAAGAAGGTGTTTAAAACATCAATGTAGGCCCATGCTGTGAAAGTGCAACACAAAACAACAAGGAGTGCAAGCCTCCTCCATGAAAAACACGACCACTCCATAACACCACCACCTCCGAAGATTACTGTTGGCATTACATATGCTAGCAGATGACGTTCACCAGACATTCGCCATACCCGCACCCTGTTCATTGGATCGCCAGATTGTGTACCACGATACGTCACTCAACACAACGTTTTTCCACTGTTCAATGGTCCAATGTTTACTCTCCTTACACCGAACGGGTCGTCGTTTGGCATTTACCGGCGTGATGTGTGGCTTATGAACAGCTGCTCGACCATGAAATCCATGTTTTCTCACCTGCTGCCTGACTTTCATAGTACTTGCAGTGGATCCTGATGCAGTTCTGATTTCCTGTGTGACAGTCAGGATAGATGTCTGCCTACTACACATAACGGTCCTCTCCAATTGACGGCGGTCTCAGCGAGTCAACAGACGAGGTCGGTCTGTACGCTTTTGTGCTGTATATGTTACTTCTAGTTTCCACTCCACTATCACATCGGAAACAGTGCACCTAGGTTTGTTTAGGAGTGTGAAAATTTCGCATACAGACGTATGACGCAGGTGATACCCAATCACTTGACCATGTTCAAAGTCTGTGAGTTCCGCGGAGCGTCCCATTCTGCTCTCTCATGATGTCATTGATATGGAGTACCTGGCAGTAGGTAGCTGCACAATGCAGCACAGAGCTGGTTGATGTGGTGAATGGTATCTGTGGATCTGAATGCCATCATAAAAATTAGAAATCTAGATTCCAGATTAGTATTATTTTGTCAAATAAAGGGCGCTCAGCCCAATCATGTCGATTTGTCATTCCACTCCCAGCATCATTGTACATACATTTATCCATTTGCTGCCATGGATTAAGTAGCTAGAATTGTCTGTGATTGCTGTGTGTTTTTGCACTAAGAAAAGCCCGGCTTTCCGTTCCAATCTATCACGTAGTCTTTTGGCACTCTGCGCAGCACTCAGAATGGGCCTGTATGTGGTTGGTAGAAATCAGACACGTGTTCTTCAGACGATAGTTTCGTTGTTTTGTCTGTCAGTAGCTCAGCAGAGTGGGAGGGGAAAAGCAGAGAGGAGCTTAAACAAGTGTCTAGGCATATGAAAATAAAGTGGGCCTGGTTGTGAGAGTAAGTGGCGTAGTTATTGAAATGGAAGACGGAGCAGCAGCAAGGGAGATCTGCTGGATTGTGTGGGGATGTTGCAGTGGGTGGATTTCTGCAGAACAATGGTCAGGAACCAGATGTCTTCAGCTGTAGGGGGAGGGTGGAGGAAATTGATGGGATGGATGGGCTGGTCAATGTGGTGAATGGGGACAGTGAGCTCAGGATTTGCATTTGGAGGAGTGGGTGGGGTGGAATTCGTAGCAGGTGTTGCAGGAAGGACGAGGCTAAGGTTAGGACATTGTTTAAGGTAGTGGGAGGCACTCCACGAGGTAATGGTGGATGCGGGGCAAGTAGAGGTGTAAATGATGGTGCTAGTGGGTGTGTCCATGATGGAATTCGTTGTCCACTGGCAATAGGAGTCACTGAAATGGGGAAATAGACAAATATGGAGGGTGGCTGTGATGAGGACAGGGGGATGTCGGCGGCGGCGGTGGTGGTGGGGAGCACCGGGCGGCAGCCAGCAGACAGATGGCAAAGGCACCTTGAGAGCAGCCCGGGTGGCATAATCTGCCAATTTGGAAGTGAGGGGATCCAACCCTCGAGATGTTAATTTTTTCCCCTTACTGAATGTCAATCCCCCCTGGCAATAGATGCGTAAAGCCCAAATAAGAAAAGAGAAAAAAAACACATTATGGGAAGATAACAAACGATATAAAAAGGCAATACAACGGTGACTTTGTTAAAAACGGTAAAGTGGTGGAAAAGTTGCAGAAGTTAAAACAGAGAAAATATGGGGTTGATGACGCTAATGAAGGCATACAGAAAGTACACAGGCAAAATTTAAGAAACATGGCGACGGTACGTTTTCTGTTTGCAACAACCATGCGTGTGACCCCGCCGGCGACTGTTTCAACAAACCTATTCGTACTTCTCCTATCAACACCAAAAAGAAACAAAGCTTCACAACGCCGCTGTGACGTCACAGCTCTGCGACTGAGTTCAGAAACTAGCACTGAAGTAGCTCAAGGGAATGCACATTCGCTATTTAACTAATGATAGAAGTAACGAAAACAATGAAGCCTTCAACTAAGAGAGTACTGCATACTGTATAACCTAGTTTGTAAATGATGAATTGTGGCGTAACACGATCGAGTGAAAAAGATTTATATAAATATTGGATCCTGTATCTTCAAAGGCAGTTCATATAGCCACAACTACCTACTTTTTAGAATTTTAAGCACTTATAGCGTCACCTTGCTGCTGATTAGATCTTACAATTAGGTAACCAACGCAATATTTCGACTACCTAAGGAATAATGATTCTCCTTGAATACAAAAAAAAACATAAATAAATAAAAAAATACACTAGGACCTTCAAAATTCGCCTACAAATAAAATAAATCATTTATCCTATTTTTTCAGTCACCACTACCTACTTTTTATGCGACATAAAATTTTAAGCACTTACAGCATTGCCTTGCTGCATATTCGATTTTATAATTAGGTAACCTTCCACATGATAGTTTAGACTACATAAGTAATAATGATTTTCATTGATTGTTAATAAAATTACACTAGGACCTTAAAAATTTACCACAAATAATGTAAATCATTTATTAAAAGTTTTTTCATTTAATAACTCATGAAAAAGGGGCATGTGATACTTAACAAGCTTCACTTTAATAAGTAAATGTCCAGAAAACATTTATTTCACAATTTTTTGTGACAAGGAGTCAGATGTCAAGACTTTTTCATTCTTTTGTAAATACTTACATCTTTTGTCACACACACATAATTTTTTAGTTTTACAAAGTTGTTTAGTAAAATATTTGCACTGCAAGTCAATATACAATGTATGATAGATTCAAGAGTGTGACCTTTTAAACAATGGAAACCAAGAAGTAAGTCTTTTGGCACAATAATGGCCGCTTCTTTCACAAGCACATTTCTTTGATTTACTTGTTGCAGGAACAAATTTTTCCTTTTCTTTAAGAATTTTTTGTAGTGTTAAGTATACATAGGAAACACATGTGACTTGATCACTGCTAGGGTATGTTAAACCTCCCCTGTCATTTGCCATTATCAAATCATCTGCTTGTCTTGTTTCTTCGGCTGTTACAAACCCTTCACAATATGGACAATTTATTTTAGATGCACTTGGTGTGAGCAATATAATGGAGTAATGGCCAAGTGTTTTCGTCTACTTCATCAACATCACTATCATCAACTACTACATTTAACAGCTCTGGGTTGTCGATATCTTGAAAGTCTGGTATTCTACAACAAGCAGCATCAACATTATTAGGTCTAACAACAACATCACCAAACACTTTGGACTTTAATATAAGAGAAGACATACTCTGGGCCCTTAATTTTCCTTCTGTTTCAAATACCTGCCTTAGCGATACATGGTAACTTCCCCCATTAAGCTGGTGGTATTTCCCAAACCTCTCCTTCAAACTGTCTGTGTGTATTTTCCCAAAGAGCAAATATGTTCTCTTCTTCTCACACAGCCAGTGTTCACAATAAAGGTTGCAGTAGTATGTTTGAGAGCAAAGTGTGTTTCTCTGGTCAATCTCTTTCCTCGATTGCAATCTTCCCATGAACACAACCACGAGAGAAAGTTTCTCAAAAAGACATGAATATGTTTTGAATTGAGAGTAATCTGTTCTTGGTAAACATTTCTTAGCCTTTTACCCTTCAGCAGCGTTTCAGCATTTAATATCAAACCACTGACTTACTATTTTTACAAATGTGGCAGTACTCTCCCAGTTTTCAATTTCTTTCTTGCACCTAGTTGTTGCATTGCAACAACTGTCATGTTATTAAAAATATGCAATGCTAATTTCACATTTTGCTGTTCAAAAGAATTTGGATATAGTGACTTAAGTGTTAAAGAGCTGCCATACTGCAACAGTTCACCTTTTTCTAGTAAATATAGTTCCTTCAGTGCTGTAACAGAAGCAAGACCTACCTTCAAGCTATCACTAAACGAAGGAAAGCATATAATTTGGTCCTTTTCATTACCCCAGTTGTTCCGTTTACATTTTAAAATGTGTACAGTATCCACAAAATAGTAAAGTTGGCGGTCTGCATAAGTCTGCTCAGGATGAACATATTTTATCTGTACACTAGGAGGGAGAGGGGGGGGGGAAGAAAAGTACGAAATAGCTTTCTTATTGATAGCATTATTGTCAGCTACTACTCCTATTACCTGAAATCCCACTGCTTCTAGTTTAATTGAATTGTGTGAACTGGAAGAATATGCACCACATCTTTGTACACTGAATCCATACTCTGGATCATAAAAACATAAGCACTAGTTGCACACAAAACCACATCTGTGTTAAAAGCACCACCTACAACATTGCCACCTTTATAGTCAAGTTGTGACTTTAAATAAATCTCATCCATCAACAGCACAGTTTTATTATTCACAGATAAAGCACCAACTTTTTGCGGTATGTAACTGAGAAACTGCTCGCTCTGAAGCTCAATGATTGGGTTAGTTGGAAGTTTACTGCAAAGTTTTGACAAAGTACTGGGACTTGGAATGGAATAATTACGAGCACTCGTCAAAATCCTATATGCATGTGGCCGGATAGAATAAGCTAATGACCATAAAATCATTGAAACACTCCCATACCTAATCTCTGTTGGACTATTAAATCTTGAAAATGAAACTTGTTCCTTCAAAAATTTAATTTTATGCTCACTTTCTGGTAAATTTTCTTACAAGTTTTCCAAAATGTCTTCAATGCAAGACAAACTTGCCTCAAATGGAGCCTCATTTATATGAAACATCACATACAACTCTTTGAAAATATTGGTAACTGTACCAGTATCACTTACTTGGTTTGGTAATTTAATCTTACCAGCACAATTTAGCTCAGCTTCCTTCACAAATGCACTTAACACTAAATCACTATTTATAACGACATGCCACACAACATTTAGATAAGGAGCATCCTTTAACACAAGACACAAATTATTTGATTTGGTTACCGTGACCCAGTCACTGTGCTTTTCACAATCAGTTAATTTTGATTTAAAATCTTCTAAACTAGCAAATGAACTCTTCTCCAACATTTTTTGTGTGATTCCACACTCTGCTCAATGACTTTCTCAAGAGCTTGGTTCTCCAAACGTTCGCGACTCTCTGGATGTTCTCGAGCTAGTGCTTGTTTTGAAGATAAATACGTAGGTCATCCTGGCAACTTTGATGGTACAGCATCTGGAAATAGAGAGAGATAAACATGAGATTCGTATAGCAATGTTTATTGATCTTAGATATTTAACAATATCGTAAGAAAATTAAGGAACCTGTACATTAATCTGTAAACTGATTACAAGTACCCTTTACGATAAATTTTCACGAACGTTTCTTTAAACGTGGACGGTCCTAAGGTGCTGTAAAGAGTTTGCCAGTTTTGGGTCGTATGCACTGGTAATTTTGTCAATGTCGTCTGCAGTGAAATGCAGTTCACATATCTGAAAAGAACCATATATTTTACTGTTAACGTAAGAGCAGAATGTAAACTGACAAATGAAATCTAACTGAGGACTGCATAAAGTGAGCTTAAAAGTATAATGCTTCGTTATAGATAGGCTATTGATTTGAATTTTCAGTTCTGTAACATAACAGTATTAAAGAGTAACAATATAGAAATAAAGTTAAATTACAGATACTTACAACGAACTGTTTACTGGGTTCCCAGTCATTCCTATGAACTGCAGCGATCCGTTTCAGTCTCAATGCTTCATCAGACAGAAATGAAATGACGCTAACTTTTAAGCCGTTGTCGTAGTTTCCCCTACAATAGGGCATACAGCACTTGTGTGGCATTTTGAGCAGATTCTCAATAACAATCCGAATCGCATATGGCAGTAAGAACAAGATTTCCGCCACAAATGTTACGAAAACAAAGCCATGCTTTCAGTCACTGCTACGAAAACAAACACATGTAGTGACCACGCTTCCAAACATGAAACACCGCTTCTACCACAGATAGCACTGCTCAACCGCAGAACGCTAACGTCACAGCTCCCACAGAATTGTGTGCGTAAGCTTTGTTTTTAGGTGTAGTTGCTCCAATGCGACTCGTTTTCGGCCAGTCACGAATTGCAGACGGAGCTAAAATGATCGCCATATTTTCTGAGGTGGCGTCTCGCAGTGACATCTGTTGGCAGCGCCCAGCAACACTGAAGTATTCAAGCGCTGCTTATTTTACTTTACAAGTTCAGCACGAAAATATTGAAAGTAAGAAACAATTCCTTAGTTATATCAAGTATTTATTTCTATGCTGCTAATAAAATAGCAATAACCACCCTCGCCCTTGGTTTGTCTGTCAAGAATATATTTCACACCCACAAAATTTCTTGGTAAGGTATTCTCTAGATATGGTAACTTTCTGCTGTAACCTGTCATACATTTGTTCTTTCAATTTTCGTAAGGTACGGATTGTATATTCCGTCCCTATATATGATGCACGAAGTGAGTATCGGTATCTTGGGAGATGAGGAAGCTTGCACAGGATAGAGTAGCATGGAGAGCTGCATCAAGCCAGTCTCAGTTCTGAGGACCACCACGACAACAACAACTGATTGAGATTAATAACCTTAGGTGAACCAGTAGTAATTTTGCGGTTCACCCGTGTCAGTTCTCACTGCTGATTGCTAAAGTGGCCCAAGGGTAGCGGCTAATTGCTAAAGTGGCCCAAGGGTAGGAGGGCGGAAATCGTCTGCCGGATTGAGGTGTTTTTCTGTGACCAGTAAAGCATCCACACGATAGCCATTACAACAATAATTGACCAAGCCCCTTCACGGTAACACACCATATTGCGAGGGCGGAAATCGTCTGCCGGATTGAGGTGTTTTTCTGTGACCAGTAAAGCATCCACACGATAGCCATTACAACAATGTGAAATATATCTTCTCCTTACAACATTGCTCTTCTCAACTGCAATATGGTTTGCTAGTGCGTTATGGGGCCTGACGTATTTGTATATATCCCTGTCTCCCCCAGTAATTCCCAAAAAGCAACTCCTCAAGCTAAGGGTCAAATCGGGTAGACTGGTAGTATTTTCAAACTTCGACTTTCGAAGAAGTCGGAAACTTAGTTTTAAACCTACATCGAGTTTACAGTAAAGCAACCACCTTTCTTTTATTTTCGTGTTTATCTTCCTTGTCTGCCCAATCTGCAACTTTCATCGATTTAATGGTTGCATGATAGTTTAGTTTTTTTTATGAAATTCCAAGGGTACTTTCGCCTTCCCTCGCTCCAGTATTTAAATTACAGTAAGCTTTTCTTTCGTCGACGGCGCACAGCTTTGGAAATCCAGGCAAGTAGATCCTATTTAGTAATGGGCCTTGTGAGTTCTAAGGGACGAAAAGCGGAACACAAAATTGTTAGAGAGAAAACAGGAAATGTAATGTACATTCGGATTCTGGGATGCAAACAGGCTGATCGGTTAATAAGATTGTGGCTAGAATATCGTATTTTCCCACAGAATATAAATGTATAGTATCTGTTTAGAGTGTGACGTATGTACTTAAGCTGCACGTGTAATGTTGTACTCATTAACGTTATAAACGGCAGATTTAGTTTCATAGCTGTGTTGTATGCAACTTACTACTGTTGTAGTGGCATCCATCATATCCATACCTGAACAAAAAACAACAACTGATTAATTTTACTAAAATTACCACACGATCTACAATAAACAACACTATATTAAGCTTCACACAAAATCGTTAACTCACTGAAACGAATTCCACTACAAACACAGTTGACACTCGAACAATTCTGGATAATGAGCAAAAGCAAACTGCGCCCATTACAGCACACAAACGAAAACCCTGAACACACCACAAGAGAGCACAACAAACCACAACACGACGACATCTACAAACACGCCACACTCACAAGGCAAACTCCGCGCCGTCATGACGTCACACGACAACACCTGTGCGTCACGGGTCAAAGCCGACGCGTGGGATCGGACACTTCTGTCGTCCCCTCTCAGATTATATTAGTGAATTATATAAGAAAACTTTTGTGGTTGTTGTTGAACGCATTTGTGAACCTTTGGCAGACTTAGTGATAAACAATTGTTATGTTTTCTTCTAAATTTTCATTAAAATAACCTCATGGCTGTCAGACAGCTATGGTGGTGCAGGGTCATTCATTATATACAACATTCCACATAGAATGAGCAAGAGCTGCACATGCAATGCAAATAGAGCAAAACATACATTCAGATTACTTTTATTGTTGTCATTGTCAGCAGCAGTGGGAAGTACATCAGTGGGGTGGTAGATAGAGCAACAGATGGCTCTCACCTTCCTGTGCATCGTACTGCAGCTGAGAAAGCTGTGTGGTGCCTAAAAATCAGTCATTATAGTGGGCACATAGGTGTCAAGAAAGAACAGCAGTTGGCTGACTCTTAGTCATTCCCACAATCACAGTTACTTTAATCAAGGCGTAGTGTGGTTGTGAGAAAATCAGTTCATGCTGAATTTTGATCTGCACTATCAATACAAGACAGAAATATAACTTTTGTGTAAACTTTGCATCCTTAACTATGATTTAACAAAGTTATGTATTATGGTATGAAGATATTTGAGAAGCTCCCATCTAACATACAACAAGAAATTAGTTATCTCAGGAAATTCAAAGGAAAATTTAAAAAATAAGTCAGTAGTGACTCCTTCCATTGATTATCTTAGTGCAAGGATTTCATTCCTTCTTTAGGTGGATGGCAGGTAGTGTGTTGTAAACTGTCCTATGTAATTACATATGTAGGTTACTGTTTTTTCTAAAAGATCCTTGATTCATGAACTAAATATCAAGTTTCTTATAAGGCATCCTGAAGGTAACTAATGTAACTGAAGTAGCAGCAGCTTTCTTTCTAATTCAGTAGAACACGTTTAACTGGCATAAAAAGAACTAGCATTAAGCAGTATTGTGGTAGTTTCTTGTTAATATAGTGTACAGCTTAAGCAATTTTTGGTTGTCTTTTGTTAATGTTTACCTTCACTTACTCCCTGTAGGTTCACCTCCTTGGCGGTAGAGTAGAAGAAATTTATATTCTTTTTCACCTTCTTGGTGGGATGTACAGAATATGATGAATGAATAGAATAAATTTCTGTTCTTTTGAAATTGTGATGGTTTATTTATGTCAAGAAATGTTGGTAAATGTATATAATGTGAAGGTGATATTAGAACACGTACCTATATAATGAGTGTCGGTAATCCGTAGCATCACTATCTTCAGCTGTCCAGTTGCAGTGTGAATGCAATACATGATCAGATTAGCTGATTAAATGTGCCACCATTTAACAACTTAATATGTAGTTAAATGTGGGAGTTTTTTGAAAATGATTTGCACCTAATTGGCCACAGAGTGGTGTATTCTACATACAAAATACATATTGCTAATAAGTACATACATAATTCTTTTCTAATTTGACATGTATTGATGTTATTCTAATTTGACATCTAATGATGTTATTCTACTCATGTTTGTTCTTTCCATTACTGCCAGGATCTATCTTAAAATATGCAATAATTCATTCAATATATCTTTGATGTATTTTCAGAAACACATTGCAAATCCAGTACCACAACAGAGTGACTACAGGATTGCACAACCAAACGTTCTCTGCCACCACCCTATATTTTCTGGGATGGTTACTAGGGATAGGCAACAGCCAGTACCCAAGATAATTATTTTTATTTTATCATCTGTGTCAAATTAATGTGTCTGGTATCGCCCTCACTCCCACCCTTAAGTACCTTGGCGTCACCCTCGACCGTTGGGTCTCCTGGACTCCCCACCTCCGGAAAATCCAAGCCAAGTCACGCTCCCGACTCAGTCTCCTCAAGCTCCTCTCCGGCCGTACGTGGGGTCCGGACCCCTCCACCATCCTCCACACCTATAAATCCCTCATCCGCCCTATCCTTTGTTATGCCCATCCGGCTTGGATCTCCGCCCCCCTCCCTTTTATAAATCCCTCCAAATCCCTGAACACCATGCACTCCGCCTCGCCTATCGCATCCGTCTCCCCTCCCCCACGCGGATCCTGTATGATCTAATCCCCTTCCCCCACCTCCTCCTTTTCCTTGAAAGGATACGGATCCTGTACACCTCCCATAAACTCGATCCTCCTCACCCGTTCATCTCCCCGCTCCTCACCCATCTCCGCCCGCTGCCGTGCATGTATTCCCATGTCCCACCCGGTCTCCATCTCTCCACCCTCCTTACCCTCTCCCAAGGTGGCTTCCGTCAGCTCCCCTTCCCTGATGATGTCCTCCTCCCCTGCATCTACCCCTTCTATCAACTTTGATCCTCCCCCCCACCTCCTGTGTCCTTTCCTTTAGGCACCCTCCCTCCCTCCTTTCCCTTCCCTTCTGTTTTTTCTTTCCCCCCTCCCTCCTCCCCTCTCCCCTGGGCTTCCCCTCCCCCTTCCTCCCTCCCCCTCCCTCCTTTTCCCATGGCATCTCTGCTCTCCCCTCTCCCATTTCCCCTTCCTTCTCCTCCACCTCCTCTCTTGGCATGTCCCCGGACTCGTACACGCTCAGTGAACATTCGCGCGCCGGAGATCGTCGCCATCAGTGTATCGTGTGTGCCGTCATGTTTAGTGTTCAGTTTCGCCGTCACGCTCCATTGTTCACCAGTGACATCGTCTAGTGTGTGTGCTTCGTTTTGTGTTTCATGCAGTTTCAACTCAACTGTTCACATGTGCCATCGCCGTTCTCCGTGTTTTGTGCGCCGTGTCACCAAGTGTTAGTGTTTTTATCGTCCAACGTGAACGGCTTCTTGTTTTTTTGTTTTTTGTAACTACTTTCTTTGCCCGCAATTTTTTTGTATTGTCTCTGTCACCTCTATCATATTATTGTATCACATAAGGCTGAAGAGCAGCGTATTAAGCTGCTGCCAGCCCGCCTGTATCAGGTGCTGAAAATTACAATAAAGGAGAAAAAAAAGGCTGCTAGTTGTGGATTGCATCCTTCTACCATCCTCCACACCTACAAATCCCTCATCCGTCCTATCCTCTGTTATGCCAGCGTCGCCTGGATCTCCGCCCCCAACCCGCTTTTACAAGGCCCTCCAAATCCTTGAACGCCATGCGCTCCGCCTTGCCTTCCGTATCCGCCTTCCTTCCCCCACACGGCTCCTGTATGAACTGATCCCCTTCCCCCACCTCCTCTTGTTCCTTGCCGCGCGTCTATCGCTGTATCCCTCCCTCTCTCCATCTCCACACCCTCCATCAGGGCAATTTCCAACGCCCACCCGCCTCCCCCTCCCGGATGACGAACTTCGCTGTGACATCTACCCTTCCTTCCACCTATAACCTGCCTTGTTCCCCCCCCCCCTCCCCAGGGCCCCCTTCTCCCCTTTCCTCCTTCTCCCAGAGCGGATTTTCCTCCATCCCCCCCTCCCCTGAGACCCTGCACCACATACTTGCCTCTCTCCTTCCCACATCCTTCCTTACCTGGCCCTCTTCCGCGCGCCCCTCATTCCCCTCCCCCATCTCTTCCCCTCCCTTCCTTCTTCAGGTCTCCCTCCTCTCCTAGAACCTGGCAGATCCTCTGAATTGATCATCAGTGTGCCACATCAGTGTTGTGTTTAATGCTGTTTCTCGTGTGCGTCAAGAGGTGTGATTTTAATTGTGTACTGCCTTGAGGTTCGCCGTCAGTGTTACGTTATGTGCTATGCCATCCGTCAACACCTTTATGCTCCTGTCATACAGTGCCTTCTGTTCTTTTAATCGTCGCAGTGTGAGGCTTTTTGTGTGTGCTACTTTTAAACAATTTCTTATCTCCATTTTACAGTCACCCCGTTTTTTTGTGTATTGCCTTCCATGATGTTCTCCCTTTTTTATATCTATGTTCGCCTTCTTCTCTCCTTTGCTGTTTTTAAATGTCTTCTATTGTTTTGTTCTATGTCTTTCGGCTGAAGTGCAACGCATATGCTGCTGCCAGCCCACCCCAATGGGGAATTGAAATACAATAAAGAAAAACAAAAATGCTGCTAGTTGCGCCCCTCCTGTAGTACCTGTAACCTCTCTCATCCCACCTACTCCCAAAAGTGTAAAGCCCGACCCCCTCCAACCACTCCTGAACTCACTCCTCATGTCAATTCACTTTGTCCCCCCCCCACCGCTGAGGACATCATCAGGTTCCTCAAAATCGTCCTTCAAAATGTTCATCCCTTTCAGCGCCCCCACACCCTCCAGAAGATCTCCCTCGCCGCCTGTTCCATATTCTAACTCAAGATGTACGCCACCTACTCCAACAACCAGGCCCATTTCACCTTCTCCCGCCTTGGCACCCTCGTCTAAATCCCTGTCATGGCGCGACAGCACCGTATCCTTTTCAACAACATCTACTCCCTTACCGCCAACAAGAACCTCTTCCTGCACACCCTTGCCACCCACCACGTGGATGCCTTCTTCCTTAATGAAACCTTCCTCCAACCCCACCACACCATCCACACTTCACCCTACTTCCTCTACCGCTCCGATAATCCCCTCCCAATTGCGCGTGGCGGAGTTGCCATTGGGCACCATCGCCAGATCCCCGTTCGGCTCCAACCTCTCCTCCCCGACCCCACTGAACAACTGATCCTTAGTCTCTTCTTCCCCGGCCTTACTGTTACCTGCGTCACCATCTATGTCCGCCTTAACGCCCCTATTCCCTTCAACGTCCTCTCCCACATTGACCGTACCTTCGCCTCCTATGTGATCGCCACCGACCTCAACATCCATAGTCGTTCCGCCGCCCAGTTACGGCGGTGGCTTCGGTTCCTCTCCACCCTTCAAGGCGACGTCATTCCCATCCCCCAGCATACCCGTCCCGAATCCAACTCCACTCCTGATGTTATCCTCTCCTCCCCCAACCTCCTTGGCCGCATAACGGTGGATGTCCTGGAGCCTATTGGTAGTGACCATCTCCCTGTCCTCCTCACCATTTCAGAAGGTCGTTGCTCTCGCCCCAACCCTCGTACTGACCCTCCCCCTAAGTATGTCCATGACTATTCCCGTGCCGACTGGAATGCCTACCGGGATACCCTCTCCACCCAGGACGATAGCCACCCTTTCACCTACCACCACCCTGATGATGTTACCCATGCTGCCTCCTTTCTCCAGCAGACCTTGTCTGAGGCCGTGGAGGCCCACGTCCCTACTGTCGCCATCCACCCCCACCGTCCTACCTTACCCCCATAGGCCCTCCCCCTCCTCCGTGAATCCCGCCGTCTCTACCATGTTTTCCTCCACACGCGTGACCCTGACACACTACGACGCCACCGGCAACTCCAACGACACATTCGCAATTTGCTCGCGGCTAAGAAATGCCGGGACTGGCGACAGACATGCACCCATTTAAATGCTACCCTACCAATCAACTCGTCCAAGTTCTGGTCAGCCTTCCGTCGCCTTACCAGAACTAAACCCTCCCCCTACTATCCTCTGCTCCATGATGATCACCCCTTCCCTGACACCCTTAGTAAAGCCAACCACTTTGCCTCCTACCTCTCCGATGTCTTTTCCATCCCCGATGATCCCCAGTTCGTTTACTCCCTCTTCCCGGATATCCGCAATCGAACTGACACCTCTGTCCTCCCCTCGCTCCTGGTTTCCAGTACTTGGACAACAACACACGCGGAACTCAATGCCCCTATCACTACACAGGATCTCATTGCTACACTCCGCACCAAACGCAACACCGCTCCTGGTCACGATCGTGTCACATATCGTCACCTTCGTGAAGCTCCTGTCTCTTTCCTCTCCACCCTGGCCAGGCTCTACAATGTAGTCCTGTCCACCGGTTACTACCCCGACCTGTGGAAAACCTCCCGTATCCTCATGTTCCTTAAACCTGGCAAACCGACGTCCGCCGTCTCCTCCTACCGTCCCATCAGCCTTACCTCGGTCTTCAGCAAGGTCCTGAAATCTATCCTCACCCGCCGCATCCTCCAGCATCTCCGCCAGCACCGCCTCCTTCCCGTTACCCAGTGTGGCTTTCGGCCGTCCTTCTCTTCCGACGACCTTCTCCTTCAAATCACTCATCTCCTTTCCGAACAGCTTAATTCCCGTCGCTACGCGATCTTCCTCTCCCTGGACCTCGAACGTGCATATGACTGCGTATGGCCCTCCGGTCTCCTCTTCAAGCTCCAAACCTTCGCCCTTCCCATTAACTACGTCCGTCTGATCGGCTCCTTTCTCTCCCACCGTCCTTCCTATGTCACCATCCATAACACAGATTCCTACACCTTTTTCCCCTCTGCCGGTGTGCCCCAAGGCTCCGTCCTCTCCCCCCTTCTGTACCTTTTGTACACGGCGGACATGCCGCCGCCGTCAGCCCCCATCCACCTTCTCCAGTTTGCCGATGACACCGCCTTCCTTGCCCTTGCCCCCACCCTACAGCGTCCCAACACCTTCTCCAATCCCATCTTGACCAGTTCACCGCTTGATGCAACCAGTGGTCGCTCAAGGTCAATCCCTCCAAAACCCAGGCGATCATTGTAGGCAAAACCACCCCTTCCTCCCGTCTCCTTGATTTCTACATCACCATCTATGGCCATCCTATCGCCCTCACTCCCACCCTTAAGTACCTTGGCGTCACCCTCGACCGTCGCCTCTCCTGGACTCCCCACCTCCGGACAATCCAAGCCAAGGCATGCTCCCGAATCAGTCTCCTCAAGCTCCTCTCCGGCCGCACGTGGGGTCTGGACCCCTCCACTATCCTCCACACTTATAAATTCCTCATCTGCCCTATCCTTTGTTATGCCCATCCAGCTTGGATCTCCGCCCCCCCTTCGTTTTATAAATCCCTCCAAATCCTTGAATGCCATGCTCTCCACCTCGCCTATCGCATCCGGCTCCCCTCCCCTATGCGGATCCTGTACGATCTCATCCCCTTCCCCCACCACCTCCTTTTCCTTGAAAGGATACGGATGCTGTACACCTCCCGCAAACTCGATCCTCCTCACCCGCTCGTCTCCCCAATCCTCTCCCACCCCCGCCCACTGCCGCGCCTGTATTCCCACGTCCCACCTGGTCTCCATCTCCCCACCCTCCTAACCCTCTCCCAAGGTGGCTTCCGCCAGCTCCCCCTCCCTTATGATGTCCTCCTCCTCTCCATTTACCCCTCCTATCAACTTTGACCCTGCCCCACCCACCACTTCTGGTGTCCTTTCCTTTCGGCACCCTCCCTCCCCCCCTTCTCTTCCCTTCCCTTCCCTTCTTTTTCCCCCGTCCCCTTACTCCACCCCTCTTCCCCCCGGGCTTCCCCTCCCACTTCCTCCCTCCCCCTTTCTCCTCTCCCCGTGGCATCTCTGCTCTCCCCTCTCCCTCTCCCACTCCCCTTCCTCCTCCTCCTCTCTTGGCAGGTCCCCGGACTCGCACACGCATAGTGAATATTCGCGCGCCGGAGATCGTTGCCATCAGTGTCTAGTGTGTGTGCATCGTTTTGTGTTTAGTGCAGTTCCAACTCAACTGTTCACATGTGCCGTCGCCGTTCTCTGTGTTTTGTGCGCCGTGTCACCAAGTGTTAGTGTTTTTATCGTCCAACGTGAACAGCTTCTTGTTTTTTTGTTTTTTGTAACTCCTTTCTTTGCCCGCCACCTTTTGTATTGTCTGTGTCACCTATATCATATTTTGTACCCCATAAGGCTGAAGAGCAGCGTATTAAGTCGCTGCTAGCCCGCCTGTATCAGGTGATGAAAATTACAATAAAGGAAAAAAAAAAGCTGCTAGTTGGGGATTGCATCCTTCTACCATCCTCCACACCTACAAGTCCCTCATCCGTCCTATCCTCTGTTATGCCAGCGTCGCCTGGATCTCCGCCCCCACCCGCTTTTACAAGGCCCTCCAAATCCTTGAACGCCATGCGCTCCGCCTTGCCTTCCGTATCCGCCTTCCTTCCCCCACACGGCTCCTGTATGAACTGATCCCCTTCCCCCACCTCCTCTTGTTCCTTGCCGCGCGTCTATCGCTGTATCCCTCCCTCTCTCCATCTCCACACCCTCCATCTTCTTCATCAGGGCAATTTCCAACGCCTCCCCGCCTCCCCCTCCCAGATGACGAACTTCGCCATGACATCTACGCTTCCTTCCACCTATAACCTGGCCTTGTCCCCCCTCCCTCCCCAGGGCCCCCTTCTCCCCTTTACTCTTTCTCCCAGAGCGGATTTTCCTCCATCCCACCTCCCCTGAGACCCTGCACCCCATACTTGCCTCTCTCCATCCCACATCCCTCCCTACCTGGCCCTCTTCCGCGCGCCCCCCATTCCCCTCCCCCATCTCTTCCCCTCCCTCCCTTCCTCAGGTCTCCCTCCTCTCCTAGAACCTGGCAGATCCTCTGTATTGATCATCAGTGTGCCACATCAGTGTTGTGTTTAGTGCTGTTTCTCGTGTGCGTCAAGAGGTGTGTTTTTAATTGTGTACTGCCGTGAGGTTCGCCGTCAGTGTTACGTTATGTGCTATGCCATCCGTCAACACCTTTATGCTCCAGTCATACTGTGCCTACTGTTCTTTTAATCGTCGAAGTGTGAGGCTTTTTGTGTGTGCTACTTTTTAAACAGTTTTTTATCTCCATTTTACAGTCACCCCGTTTTTTTGTCTATTGCCTTCCATGATGTTCTCCCTTTTTTTATATCTATGTTCGCCTTCTTCTCTCCTTTGCTGTTTTTAAATGTCTTCTATTGTTTTGTTCTATGTCTTTCGGCTGAAGTGCAGCGCATATGCTGCTGCCAGCCCGCCCCGATGGGGAATTGAAATACAATAAAGAAAAAAAGAAAAAATGCTGCTAGTTGCGCCCCTCCTGTAGTACCTGTAACCTCTCTCATCCCACCTACTCCCAAAAGTGTAAAGCCCGACCACCTCCAACCACTCCTGAAATCACCCCTCCTGGCAATTCCCTTCGTACCCCCCCCCACCACTGAGGACATCATCAGGTTCCTCAAAATCGTCCATCAAAATGTTCATCCCTTTCTGCGCCCCCACACCCTCCAGCAGATCTCCCTCGCCGCCCGTTCCATATTCCAAGATGTACGCCACCTACTCCAACAACCAAGCCCATTTCACCTTCTCCCGCCTTGACACCCTCGTCTAAATCCCTGTCATGGCGCGACAGCACCATATCCTTTTCAACAACATCCGCTCCCTTACCACCAACAAGAACCTCTTCCTGCACACCCTTGCCACCCACCGCGTGGATGCCTTCCTCCTTAATGAAACCTTCCTCCAACCCCACCACACCATCCACACTTCGCCCTATCACCTCCACCGCTCTGATAATCCCCTCCCAGTTGCGCATGGCGGAATTGCTATTGGTCACCGCCGCCAGATCCCCGTTCGGCTCCAACCCCTCCTTCCTGACCCCACCGAACAACTGATCCTTAGTCTCTTCTTCACCGGCCTTACTGTTACCTGCGCCACCATCTATGTCCGCCCCAACGCTCCTCTTCCCTTCGACTTCCTCTCCCACGTCGACCGTACCTTCTCCTCCTACGTGATCGCCGCCGACCTCAACATCCATAGCCGTTCCGCTGCCCAGTTATGGCGGTGGCATCGGTTCCTCTCCACCCTTCAAGGCAATCTCATCCCCATCCCCCAGCACACCCATCCCGAATCCAACTCCACTCCCGATGTTATTCTCTCCTCCCCCAACCTCCTTGGTCGCATAACGGTGGATGTCCTGGAGCCTATTGGTAGTGACCATCTCCCTGTCCTCATCACCATTTTAGACGGACGTCGCCCCCGACCCGACCCTCGTACTGACCCTCCCACTAAATATGTCCATGACTATTCCCGTGCCGACTGGAATGCCTACCGGGATACCTTCTCCACCCAGGTCGATAGCAACCCCTTCACCTACCGCCAACCTGACGATGTCACACATGCCGCCTCCTTTCTCCAGCAGACCTTGTCTGAGGCCGTGGAGGCCCACATCCCTACTGTCGCCATCCATCCCCACTGTCCTACCTTACCCCCACAGGCCGTTCTGCTCCTCCGTGAATCCCGTCGTCTCTACCGTGCCTTCCTCCGCACGCGTGACCCGGACACACTACGACGCCACCGGCAACTCCAGCGACACATCCGTAATTTGCTCGCGGCTAAGAAACGCCGGGACTGGCAACAGACATGCATCCGTTTAAATGCTACCCTACCAATCAACTCGTCCAAGTTCTGGTCAGCCTTCCGTCGCCTTACCGGAACTAAATCCTCCCCCTATTATCCTCTTCTCCATGATGATCACCCTTTCCCTGACACCCTTAGTAAGGCCAATCACTTTGCCTCCTACCTCTCCGATGTCTTTTCCATCCCCGATGATCCCCGGTTCGATTACTCCCTCTTCCCGGACATCCACGATCGAACTGACACCTCCGTCCCTCCCCTCGCTCCTGGTTTCCAGTAATTGGGCAACATTGCACACACAGAACTCAATGCCCCTATCACTACACAGGATCTCATTGCTACACTCCGCACCAAACGCAACACCGCTCCTGGTCACGATCGTGTCACCTACCGTCACCTTTGTGAAGCTCCTGTCTCTTTCCTCTCCACCCTGGCCGGGCTCTACAATGTAGTCCTGTCCACCGGTTACTACCCCGACCTGTGGAAAACCTCCCGTATCCTCATGTTCCTTAAACCTGGCAAACCGACGTCCGCCGTCTCCTCCTACCGTCCCATCAGCCTTACCTCGGTCTTCAGCAAGGTCCTGAAATCTATCCTCACCCGCCGCATCCACCAGCATCTCCGCCAGCACCGCCTCCTTCCCGTTACCCAGTGCGGCTTTCGGCCGTCCTTCTCTTCCGACGACCTTCTCCTTCACCTCACTCATCTCCTTTCCGAACAGCTTAATTCCCGTCGCTCCGCAATCTTCCTCTCCCTGGACCTCGAACGTGCATATGACCGCATATGACTTTCCGATCTCCTCTTCAAGCTCCAAACCTTCGCCCTTCCCATTAACTACGTCCGTCTGATCGGCTCCTTTCTCTCCCGCCGTCCTACCTATGTCACCATCCATAACACAGATTCCTACACCTTTTTCCCCTCTGCTGGTGTGCCCCAAGGCTCGGTCCTCTCCCCCCTTCTGTACTTTTTTGTACACGGCCGACATGCCGCCGCCGTCAGCCCCCGTCCACCTTCTCCAGTTTGCCGATGACACCGCCTTCCTTGCCCTTGCCCCCACCCTACAGCGCTCCCAAAACCTTCTCCAATCCCATCTTGACCGGTTCTCCACTTGGTGTAACCAGTGGTTGCTCAAGGTCAATCCCTCCAAAACCCAGGGGATCATTGTAGGCAAAACCACCCCTTCCTTCCGCCTCCTTGATTTCTGCATCACCATCTATGGCCATCCTATCGCCCTCACTCCCACCCTTAAGTACCTTGGCGTCACCCTCGACCGTCGCCTCTCCTGGACTCCCCACCTCCAGAAAATCCAAGCCAAGGCACGCTCCCGACTCTGTCTCCTCAAGCTCCTCTCCGGCCGTACGTGTGGTCTGGACCCCTCTACCAACCTCCACACCTATAAATCCCTCATCCGCCCTATCCTTTGTTATGCCCATCCGGCTTGGATCTCCGCCCCCCTCCCTTTTATAAATCCCTCCACATCCTTGAACGCCATGCTCTCCGCCTCGCCTATCGCATCTGTCTCCCCTCCCCCACGCTGATTCTGTATGATCTCATCCCCTTCCCCCACCTCCTCCTTTTCCTTGAAAGGATGCAGATCCTGTACACCTCACGTAAACTCGATCCTGCTCACCCGCTCGTCTCCCCGATTCTCACCCACCCCTGCCCGCTGCCCCGCCTGTATTCCCACGTCCTGCCCGGTCTCCATCTCTCCACCCTCCTTACCCTCTCCCAAGGTGGCTTCCGCCAGCTCCCCCTCCCTGATGATGTCTTCCTCCTCTGCATCTACCCCTCCTATCAACTTTGATCCTCCCCCCCCACCTCCTGTGTCCTTTCCTTTAGGCACCCTCCCTCCCCCCTTTCCCTTCCCTTCCCTTTCCTTACTCCCCTCCCTCCTCCCCTCTCCCCCAGGCTTCCCCTCCCCCTTCCTCTCTCCCCCTCCCTCCTGTGCCCATGGCATCTCTGCTTTCCCCTCTCCCATTTCCCCTTCCTCCTCCTATACCTCCTCTCTTGGCAGGTCCCCGGACTCGTACACGCTAAGTGAACATTCGCACGCCGGAGATCATCGCCATCAGTGTTTAGTGTGTGTGCATCGTTTTGTGTTTCGTGCAGTTACAACTCAACTGTTCACATGTGCCGTCGCCGTTCTCCGTGTTTTGTGCGCCGTGTATCCAAGTGTTAGTGTTTTTATCGCCCAACGTGAACGGCTTCTTGTTTTTTTTTCTTTTTTGTATCTCCATTTTTTGCCCGCCGTTTTTTGTATTGTATATATCACCTCTCTGTCATGTTTATTGTTCCACTTAAGGCTGTTGAGCAGCGTACTATGCTGCTGACAGCCCGCCTGTGTAGGTGTTTAAAATTACAATAAAGAAAAAAAAACCCTCTTCCTTTCGACTTCCTCTCCCACATCGACCATATCTTCTCCTCCTACGTGATCGCTGCAGACCTCAACATCCATAGTCGCTCCGCTGCCCACTTACAGCGGTGGCATCGGTTCCTCTCCTCCCTTCAAGGCGACCTCATCCCAATCCCCCAGCACACCCGTCCCGAATCCAACTCCACTCCCCATGTTATTCTCTCCTACCCCAACCTCCTTGGTCGCATTGCGGTGGATGTCCTGGAGCCTATTGGTAGCGACCATCTCCCTGTCCTCCTCACCCTTTCAGACGGTCGTCGCCCCCACCCCGACCCTCGTAATGACCATCCCCCTATGTACATCCATGACTATTCCCGTGCCAACAGGAATGCCTACCGGGATACCCTCCCCACCCAGGTCGATAGCCATCCTCTCACCTACCGCCATCCCGATGATGTCACCCATGCCGCCTCCTTTCTCCGGCAGACCTTTTCTGAGGCCGTAGAGGCCCACATCCCTACTGTTGCCATCCACCCCCACCGTCCTACCATACCCCCACAGGCCGTCCTCCTCCTCCGTGAATCCCATTGTCTCCACTGTGCCTTCCTCCGCACGCGTGACCCGGACACCCTACGACGCCACCGGCAACTCCAGTGACACGTTCGTAATTTGCTCGCGGCTAAGAAACGCCGGACTGGCGACAGACATGCACCCGTTTAAATGCTACCCTGCCAATCAACTCGTCCAAGTTCTGGTCCGCCTTCCGTCGCCTTACCGGAACTAACCCTCCCCCTACTATCCTCTTCTCCATGATGATCATCCCTTCCCTGACGCCCTTAGTAAGGCCAATCACTTTGCCTCCTACCTCTCCGATGTGTTTTCCATCCCCGATGATCCCCAGTTTGATTACTCCCTCTTCCCGGATATCTGCGATCGAACTGACACCTCTGTCCCTTCCCTCGCTCCTGGTTTCCAGTACTTGGACAACATTGCATACACGGAACTCAATGCCCCTATCACTACACAGGATCTCATTGCTGCACTCTGCACAAAACGCAACAGCGCTCCTGGTCACGATCGTGTCACCTACCTTCACCTTCGTGAAGCTCCTGTCTCTTTCCTCTCCACCCTGGCCAGGCTCTACAATGTAGTCCTGTCCACCGGTTACTACCCCGGCCTGTGGAAAACCTCCCGTATCCTCATGTTCCTTAAACCTGGCAAACCGCTGTCCGCCGTCTCCTCCTACCGTCCCATCAGCCTTACCTCTGTCTTCAGCAAGGTCCTGGAATCTATCCTCTCCCAATGCATCCACCCGCATCTCCGCACGCACCGCCACCTCCCCGTTACCCAGTGTGGCTTTCGGCCATCCTTCTCTTCCGACGACCTTCTCCTTCACCTCACTCATCTCCTTTCCGAACAGCTTAATTCCCGTCGCTACGCGATCTTCCTCTCCCTGGACCTCGAACGTGCATATGACCGCGTATGGCACTCCGGTCTCCTCTTCAAGCTCCAAACCTTCGCCCTTCCCATTAACGACGTCCGTCTGATCGGTTCCTTTCGCTCCCACCGTCCTTCCTATATCACCATCCATAACACAGATTCCTACACATTTTTCATCTCTGCCGGTGTGCCGCAAGACTCTGTCCTCTCCCCCCTTCTGTACCTGTTGTACACGGCAGACATGCCGGTGCCGTCACCCCCCGTCTACCTTCTCCAGTTTGCCGATGACACCGCCTTGCTTGCCCTAGCCCCCACCCTACAGCGCTCCCAACACCTTGTCTAATCCCATCTTGATCGGTTCACAGCTTGGTGCAACCAGTGGTTGCTCAAGGTCAATCCCTCCAAAACCCAGGCGATCATTGTAGGCGAGACCACCCCTTCCTTCCACGTCCTTGATTTCTATCTCACCATCTATGGCCGTCCTATCGCCCTCACTCCCACCCTTAAGTACCTTGGCGTCACCCTCGACCGTCGCCTCTCCTGGACTCCCCACCTCCGGACAATCCGAGCCAAGGCACGCTCCTGACTCGGTCTCCTCAAGCTCCTCTCCGGCCGTACGTGAGGTCTGGAACCCTCCACCATCCTCCACACCTATAAATCCCTCATCCGCCCTATCCTTTGTTATGCCCATCTGTCTTGGATCTCCACCCCCCTACCTTTTATAAATCCCTCCAAATCATTGAACATCATGCTCTCTGCCTCGCCTATCGCATCCGTCTCCCCTCCCCCACGCAGATCCTGTACGATCTCATACCCTTCCCCCACCTCCTCCTTTTCCTTGAAAGGATACGGATGCTGTACACCTCCCACAAACTCGATCCTCCTCACCTGCTCGTCTCCCCAATCCTCTCCCACCCCCGCCCGCTGCCACGCCTGTATCCGCACGTCCCACCCGGTCTCCATCTCTCCACCCTCCTAACCCTCTCCCAAGGTGGCTTCCGCCAGCTCCCTCTCCCTGATGATGCCCTCCTCCCCTCCATCTACCCTTCCTACCAACTTTGATCCTCCCGCCCTCCTCCTGTACTTACTCCTCTGGGCACCCTCCCTCACTTCTCTCCCTTTTCCCTCCCTCCTCCTTTTCTCCCCCCTCCTCCCCCAGGCCTTCCCTCCCCTGTCCCTCTCCTCCTGCCCCCGTCTCCTAAGCCATTGGCATCCTTTTTTCCTCCCCTCTCCCCCACCTCATCCCTGTTCACCTCTTGGCAGGTCCCTGGACTCGCACACGATCAGTGGACATTTGCGCGCCGGAGATCACCGCCATCAGTGTATCGTGTGTGCCGTGATGTTTAGTGTTCAGTTTCGCCGTCACACTCCATTGTTCACCAGTGCCATCGTCTTCTTCAGTGTTTGTGAGTCATGTCAACAGTTCGTAGTGTGGATTGTCATCGAGTGTGAACAGCTCCTTGTGTTTTTATGTTCATGTGTCTACTGTTTTTTTTTTTCGCGCCGTTTTTCTAAGTGATGTCTCTTCTCTGTTTATTTCCTTGTACTCTCTTCGGCTGAAGAGCGGCGTATTGTGCTGCTGCCAGCCTACCTGATTGTTCGGGTGTCAAAATAACAATAAAGTAAAAAAAAAGCTGCTAGTTGCGCCCCTCCTGTAATACCTGTAACCTCCCTCATACCACCTACTCCCAAAAGTGTAAAGCCCGACCCCCTCCAACTACTCCTGAACTCACCGCACCTGTCCGTCCTCTGGACGCCCCCACCCCTCCTGGCAATTCCCTTCGTCCCCCCCCCTCCACTGAGGACATCATCAGTTTCCTCACCATCGTCCACCAGAATGTTCATCCCTTTCAGCGCCCCCACACCCTCCAACAGATCTCCCTCGCCGCCCGTTCCATATTCCACCTTAAAATGTACGCCACCTATTCCAACAACCAGGCCCATTTCACCTTCTCCCGTCTTGACATCCTCGTCTAAATCCTTGTCATGGAGCGACAGCACCGTATCCTTTTCAACAATATCCGCTCCCTTCCCGCCAACAAGAACCTCTTCCTGAACACCCTTGCTACCCACCGTGTGGATGCCTTCCTCCTCAATGAAACCTTCCTCCAACCCCACCACTCCATCCACACCTCCCCCTATCTCCTACACCGCTCCGATAATCCCCTCCCAGTTGCGCGTGGCGGGGTTGCCATTGGTCACCATCGCCAGATCCCCGTTCGGCTCCAACCTCTCCTTCCCGACCCCACCGAACACCTGATCCCTAGTCTCTTCTTCCCTGGCCTTACCGTTACCTGCGCCACCATATATGACCGCCCCAACGCCCCTCTTCCTTTCGACTTCCTCTCCCACATCGATCGTACCTTTTCCTTCTATGTGATCGCCGCAGACCTCAACATCCATAGTCGCTCCGCTGCCCACTTACAGCGGTGGCATCGGTTCCTCTCCTCCCTTCAAGGCGACCTCATCCCCATCCCCCAGCACACCCGTCCTGAATCCAACTCCACACCCGATGTTATTCTCTCCTCCCCCAACCTCCTTGGTCGCATTACGGTGGATGTCCTGGAGCCTATTGGTAGCGACCATCTCCCTGTCCTCCTCACCCTTTCAGACGGTCGTCGCCCCCTCCCCGACCCTCATAATGACCCTCCCCCTAAGTTCATCCATGACTATTCCCGTGCCAACTGGAATGCCTACCGGGATACCCTCCCCACCCAGGTCGATAGCCACCCTCTCACCTACCGCCATCCCGATGATGTCACCCATGCCGCCTCCTTTCTCCAGCAGACCTTGTCTGAGGCTGTGGAGGCCCACATCCCTACTGTTGCCATTCACCCCCACCATCCTACCTTACCCCCACAGGCCATCCTCCTCCTCTGTGAATCCGGTCGTCTCTACTGTGCCTTCTTCCACACGCGTGATCCGGACACCCTATGACGCCACCGGCAACTCCAGCGACACGTTCGTAATTTGCTCGCGGCTAAGAAACGCCGGGACTGGCGACAGACATACACCCATTTAAATCCTACCTTCCCTATCAACTCGTCCAAGTTCTGGTCCAGCTTCCATCGCCTTACCGGAACTAAGCTCTCCCCCTACTATCCTCTTCTCCATGATGATCACCCCTTCCCTGACGCCCTTAGTAAGGCCAATCACTTTGCCTCCTACCTCTCCGATGTCTTTTGCATCCCCGATGATCCACAGTTTGATTACTCCCTCTTCCCGGATATCCGCAATCGAACTGACACCTCCGTCCCTCCCCTCGCTCCTGGTTTCCAGTACTTGGACAACATTACACACACGGAACTCAGTGCCCCTATCACTACACAGGATCTCATTGCTACACTCCGCACAAAACGCAACACCGCTCCTGGTCACGATCGTGTCACCTACCGTCACCTTCGTGAAGCTCCTGTCTCTTTCCTCTCCACCCTGGCCAGGCTCCACAACGTAGTCCTGTCCACCGGTTACTACCCCGACCTGTGGAAAACCTCCCATATCCTCATGTTCCTTAAACCTGGCAAAACGCCGTCCGCTGTCTCCTCCTACCGTCCCATCAGCCTTACCTCGGTCTTCAGCAAGGTCCTGGAATCAATCCTCACCCGACACATCCACCAGCATCTCCGCCAGCACCGCCTCCTTCCCGTTACCCAGTGTGACTTTCGGCCGTCCTTCTCTTCTGACGATCTTCTCCTTCACCTCACTCATCTCCTTTCCGAACAGCTCAATTCCCGTCGCTCCGCAATCTTCCTCTCTCTTGACCTCGAACGCGCTTATGACCGCGTATGGCATTCCGGTCTCCTCTTCAAGCTCCAAACCTTCGCCCTTCCCATTAACTACGTCCGTCTGATCGGTTCCTTTCTCTCCCGCCGTTCTTCCTATGTCACCATCCATAACACAGATTCCTACACCGTTTTCCCCTCCGCCAGTGTGACCCATGGCTCTGTCCTCTCCCCCCTTCTGTACCTGTTGTACACGGCGGACATGCCGCCGCCGTCAGCCCCCGTCCACCGTCTCCAGTTTGCCGATGACACCGCCTTCCTTGCCCTTGCCCCCACCCTACAGCGCTCCCAACACCTTCTCCAATCCCATCTTGACCGATTCACCGCTAGGTGCAACCAGTGGTTACTCAAGGTCAATCCTTCCAAAACCCAGGCGATCATTGTAGGCAAAACCACCCCTTCCTTCCGCCTCCTTCATTTCTATCTCACTGTCTATGGCCATCCCATCGCCCTCGCTCCCACCCTTAAGTACCTTGGCGTAACCCTCGACCGTCGCCTCTCCTGGACTCCCCATCTCCAGACAATCCAAGCCAAGGCACGTTCTCGACTCCGTCTCCTCAAGCTCCTTTCCGGCCGTACGTAGGGTCTGGACCCCTCCACAATCCTTCACACCTATACATCCCTCATCCACCCTATCCTTTGTTACGCCCATCCCACCTGGATTTCGGCCCCCCCCCCTTCCTTTTATAAATCCCTCCAAATCCTTGAACGCCATGCTCTCCGCCTTGCCTATTGCATCTGTCCCCCCTCCCCCACGCGGATCCTGTATGATCTCATCCCCTTCCCCCACCTCCTCCTATTCCTTGAAAGAATACAGATCCTTTACACCTCCTGTAAACTTGATCCTCCTCACCCGCTCGTATCCCCAATCCTCTCCCACCCCCGCCCGCTGCCGCGCCTGTATTCCCACGTCCTGCCCGGTCTCCATCTCTCCACCCTCCTTACCCTCTCCCAAAGTGGGTTCCGCCAGCTCCCTCTCCCTGATGATGTCTTCGTCCCCTCCATCTGCCCCTCCTATCAACTTTGACCCTGCCCCGCCCCCCACTTCTGGTGTCTTTTCCTTTCGGCATTCTCCCTCCCTTCTCTTCTTTTCCCTTCTTTTCCTTTTCCCCGTCCCTCCCTCCCACCTCTTCCCCCAGGCTTCCTCTCCCCCTTCCTCCCTCCCCCATCTCTCCCCTGCCCGTGGCATCTCTGCTCTCCCCTCTCGCTCTTCCACTCCCCTTCCTCCTCCTCCTCTCTTGGCAGGTCCCCGGACTTGCACACGCATAGTGAACAATCGCGCGCCAGAGATCATCACCTTCTGTGTCTCGTGTGTGTGACGTCGTTTAGTGTTTTTGGTGTCCGCCGTCCCACTATTACGTTCAATAGTGCCGTCGGATTCGTCAGTGTTCTGTGCGCCGTGCCAACGTGTTTTCAGTGTTGTTCTCGTCATGTGTGAACGACTCCGTGTTTTTATGTGTCTCTGTGACCTCTCTCTTTTGCCCGTCACCTTGTTCAATATACTTCTGCGTTCCTATACTGTTGTAACGCTCTGGCTGAAGAGCGGCGTAGTGTGCCGCTGCCAGCCTACTTGATTTGTACAGGTTTTAAAATAACAATAAAGTAAAAAAAAAAGCTGCTAGTTGCTGTATTACTTAACTTTAATCCAATTTTTTAGGTACGGATTGTATATTCCGTCCCTAGATAAGAAGCCCAAATTGTGTATCGGTATTCATCTTCGGCGGTAATTCAGTCGAATACCGCCCTTCGAACTGTGCTCTTCTGGTACCGATCGAAGTGTTAGGTGTTGCAGGTGCCAGCCAGCCAGCCAGCCAGCCAGCCAGCCAGCCCATCGACGCGCAGCAGCCAGCAGCCAGCAGTCAGCAGCGGTCCTCGCCAGCAGCGGTCCCCGCCAGCAGCGGTCCCCACCAACAGCGGTCCCCACCAGCAGCCAACGGCGGTCTACACCAGCAGCGTCCCCGCCAGCAGCACGCAGCGGTCCTCGCCTACGCCGGCCCCAGCCAGCAGACAGCGGCCACCAGGCCGCGGCTACCACCCAGCATCCAGCATCCAGTGGCCAGCGTCGGTCCCGCCACCAGCTGTTGCAGCCAACGGCCAGTGGTGGTCCTAGCTGCCCCCAGCAGCAGCAGCAGCAGAGGCGTCCCCACCAGCCAGCCGGCCGGGTGGCCCCCCTCCCCCCCCAGTGGCAGCATAGTGGGGCTTCGGCCCCAATCTCCTTCTCCATCGTCATTCTCCGTCCCTTTCTCCTCTGTCTCTCTCGTTAGCTCCTTTGTCTAGTACTGTGTTTTTTTCCCCCTTATCATAATGTCCACCCCCACCACCTCTTCTACAGCCGCCACCACTGCCATTATATACACCTCCCCCTCCGCTGCTGCCACCAATATCACGTGATGTGCCACTTCACTCCTCCCTCAGTCCATTCCCCCTCTCCACACTCTCTCATCTCCCTCCCTATTTGTCGCCCTGTCCACGGCTCCTCCATCCCGCGCCTCTTCTGATCCCTTCCCTCCACTCCCACCCTCTGCTCCTTACGTTTCTGCGGCCCCCATCAACGTCTTTGCCATCGCCTTCGCCATCGCCCTCACCGTCTCCGGCGCCGTCTCCCGCCACGAGACCTGCCACTACCCGCCACATTCCAGTAGTTCCCAACCCCCATACCTCCTCCACCGCCGTCAAGCGCCCCAGCGGCAAACCTGCCTCCTCTGCTCCCAAAAAGGCTCCGCCTCGTCCCACTTCCCCCACCCCTGATGCCATGGATGTCTCCCCACCCGTCCATGCCCCCTCCTCCTCTTCCTCTACTCCCTACTCCTACCGCTACCTCCTCTCCCGTCCTGATCCCTCCCTCCTTGAAGCCCGGAACCTCACCCTATTCCTTTGTCAGAATTGTCCTGGTGCCCCCATCTCCCTCCTCACTCCTCGCCATGATTCGGTACTCATCTCCTCCCCCAGCCCTACCCTCCACACAGACCTCCGTTCCCGCATTCCTGTCACCCGCTTTGGCCCTCATGCCTCTCTCACCCCTGCTCCTTCACCACCTCCCTCCCGCCAACCCCAACCTCCGCGTCGCCCGCCAACCCTCACCGCCGTGATTACTCGGCTCAGTCCAGTGATCACGGAGGAGGAGGTGTCGGCGGAGCTTCAGGCCCCTCCCCATCTGGAGGTGCGTGCGGTTCGCCACATCCATAATGCTGCCGGCCCCACCCCCCTTATGCGGGTTTTCTCTGAGCACGCCCCCTCCATAGACCGTCTCCTGAAGGAGGGTGCCCTCCTTTTTAACCAGCGTTATAAAGTTGACCCCTCCCGTTTCCCTCCTCAATCCCTCCGCTGCCAAAGGTGCTTGTGATACAATGCGCAAGCAACATCTTAGTGCCGCGAGCCCCCCACCTGCCCGCACTGTAGGCAAGCCCACTTTTTACGGCAGTACCCCAATCTCCAGTCCCCCCCCTACTGTAATACCTGTAACATACCTGTAACGCCCCCACCCCTCCCGGCAACCCCCTTCGCCCACCCCCTACCGTTGAGGACATCATCAGATTCCTCACCATTGTCCTGCAGAATCTTCATCCTTTTCAGCGCCCACACACCCTCCAACAGATCTCCCTCGCCACCCGTTCCGTTTTCCACCTCAAAATGTACGCCGCCTACTTGAACAACCAGGCCCATTTCACCTTCTTCCGTCTTGACACCCTCGTTTAAATCCCTGTCATGGCACGGCAGCACCGTATCCTTTTCAACAACATACGCTCTCTTCCCGCCAACAAGAACCTCTTCCTACACACCCTTGCCACCCACCGCATGGACGCCTTCCTCCTTAATGAAACCTTCCTCCAACCCCACCACACCATCCACACTTCGCCCTACCTCCTCCACCGCTCCGATAATCCCCTCCCAATTGCGCGTGTCGGAGTTGCCATTGGGCACCATCGCCAGATCCCCGTTCGGCTCCAACCTCTACTTCCCGAACCCACCGAACACCTGATCCTTAGTCTCTTCTTCCCCAGCCTTACCGTTACCTCCGCCACCATTTATGTCCGCCCTAACGCCCCTATTCCCTTCGACTTCCTCTCCCACATTGACCGTACCTTCTCGTCCTACGTGATCGCCGCCGAAATCAACATCCATAGTCGTTCCGCCGCCCAGTTACGGCGGTGGCATCTGTTCCTCTCCTCCCTTCAAGGCGACCTCGTCCCCATCCCCCAGCACACCCGTCCCGAATCCAACTCCACTCCTGATGTTATCCTCCCCTCCCCCAACCTCCTTGGCCGCGTAATGGTGGATGTCCTGGTGCCTATTGGTAGCGACCATCTCCCTGTCCTCCTCACCATTTCAGATGGTCGCCGCCCTCGCCCCAACCCTCATAATGACCCTCCCCCTAAGTATGTCCATGACTATTCCCGTGCCAACTGGAATACCTACCGGGATACCCTTTCCACCCGGGTTGATAGCCACCCCTTCACCTACCACCACCCTGACGATGTCACCCATGCCGCCTTCTTTCTCCAGCAGACCTTGTCTGAGGCCATGGAGGCCCACGTCCCTACTGTCGCCATCCACCCCCACCATCCTACCTTACCCCCACAGGCCGTCCTCCTCCTCTGTGAATCCCGTCTCTCTACCGTGCCTTCCTCCGAACGCGTGACCCGGACACATTATGGCGCCACCGGCAACTCCAGCGACACATCCGTAATTTGCTCGCGGCTAAGAAACGCCGGGACTGGCGACAGACATGCACCCGTTTAAGTGCTACCCTACCAATCAACTCGTCCAAGTACTGGTCGGCCTTCCGTCGCCTTACCGGAACTAAACCCTCCCCCTATTATCCTCTTCTCCATGATGATCACCCTTTCCCTGACACCCTTAGTAAGGCCAATCACTTTGCCTCCTACCTCTCTGATGTACTTTCCATCCCCGGTGATCCCCGGTTCGACTACTCCCTCTTTTCGGATATCTGCGATCGAACTGACACCTCTGTCCCTCCCCTCACTCCTGGTTTCCAGTACTTGGACAACATTACACACACGGAACTCAGTGCCCCTATCACTACACAGGATCTCATTGCTACACTCCGCACAAAACGCAACACCGCTCCTGGTCACGATCGTGTCACCTACCGTCACCTTCGTGAAGCTCCTGTCTCTTTCCTCTCCACCCTGGCCGGGCTCTACAATGTAGTCCTGTCCACCGGTTACTACCCTGTGGAAAACCGCCCGTATCCTCATGTTCCTTAAACCTGGCAAACCGCCGTCCGCCGTCTCCTCCTAGCGTCCCATCAGCCTTATCTCGGTCTTCAGCAAGGTCCTGGAATCTATCCTCACCCGATGCATCCACCCGCATCTCCGCCAGCACCGCCTCCTTCCCGTTACCCAGTGCGGCTTTCGGCCGTCCTTCTCTTCCGACGACCTTCTCCTTCACCTCACTCATCTCCTTTCCGAACAGCTTAATTCCCGTCGCTCCGCAATCTTCCTCTCCCTGGACCTCGAAGGTGAATATGACCGTGTATGGCATTCCGGTCTCCTCTTCAAGCTCCAAACCTTCACCCTTACCATTAACTACGTCCGTCTGATCGGCTCCTTTCTCTCCCGCCGTCCTTCCTATGTCACCATCCATAACACCGATTCCTACACCTTTTTCCCCTCTGCTGGTGTGCCCCAAGGCTCTGTCCTCTCCCCCCTTCTGTACCTGTTGTACACGGCGGACATGCCGTCCCCGTCACCCCCCGTCCACCTTCTCCAGTTTGCCGATGACACCGCCTTCCTTGCCCTTGCCCCCCCCCCCTGCAGCACTCCCAACACCTTCTCCAGTCCCATCTTGACCGGTTCACTGCTTGGTTTAACCAGTGGTTGCTGAAGGTCAATCCTTGCAAAACCCAGGCGATCATTGTAGGCAAAACCACTCCCTCCTTCCGCCTCCTTGATTTCTACATCACCATCCATGGCCGTCCTATCGCCCTCACTCCCACCCTTAAGTACCTTGGCGTCACCCTTGACCGTTGCCTCTCCTGGACTCCCCACCTCCGGACAATCCAAGCCAAGGCACGCTCCCGTCTCAGTCTCCTCAAGCTCCTCTCTGGCCGTACGTGGGGTCTGGACCCCTCCACCATCCTCCACACCTATAAATCCCTCATCCGCCCTGTCCTTTGTTATGCCCATCCGGCTTGGATCTCTGCCTCCCCTACCTTTTAAAAATCCCTCCAAATCCATGAACGCCATGCTCTCCGCCTCGCCTATCGCATCCGTCTCCCCTCCCCTATGCGGATCCTGTATGATCTCATCCCCTTCCCCCTCCTCCTCCTTTTCCTCGAAAGTATACGGATCTTGTACACCTCCCGTAAACTTGATCCTCCTCACCCACTCGTCTCCCTGATCCTCCCCGATCCTCTCCCACCCCCGCCCGCTGTTGCGCCTGTATTCCCATGTCCCTCCCGGTCTCCATCTCTCCACCCTCCTTACCCTCTCCCAAGGTGGCTTCCGCCAGCTCCCCCTCCCTGCTGATGTCCACCTCCCCTCCATCTACCCCTCCCATCAACTTTGACCCTGCCCCCCCACTTCTGATGTCCTTTCCTTTAGGCACCCTCTCTCCCTTCACTTTCCTTTTCCCCCATCCCCTCCCTCCACCCCTCTTCCCCAGGGCTTCCCCTCCCCCTTCCTCCCCCCCTTTCTCCCCTGCCCATGGCATCACTGCTCTCCCCTCTCGCTCTCCCCTTCCTCCTCCTCCTCTCTTGGCAGGTCGCCGGACTCACACACGCATAGTGAACATTCGTGCGCCGGAGATCATCGACATCAGTATCTCGTGTGTATGCTTCGTTTTGTGTTTCGTGCAGTTGCAACTCCACTGTTCACATGTGCCGTCGCCGTTCTCCGTGTTTTGTGCGCCGTGTCCACAAGTGTTAGTGTTTTTATCGTCCAACGTGAACGGATTCATGTTTATTGTTTTCTTTGTATCTCCATTCTTTGCCCGCCGTTTTTTGTATTGTCTGTATCACCTCTATGTCATGTTATTGTTCCACTCAAGGCTGAAGAGCAGCGTAATGTGCTGCTGACAGCCCGCCTGTATAGGTGATTAAAATTACGATAAAGGAAATAAAATGTATCGGTATCTCTTCAGTGATTTACTATACGTGAAATATATCTTCTCCTTCCCACATTTCCCTTATCAAATGCAATATGGTTTGCTAGTGCCTTATGGGGCGTGACGTATTTGTATATATCCCTGTCTCCCCCAGTAATTCCCAACAAGCAACTCCTCAAGCTAAGGGTAAAATCGAGTAGACGTAGTATTTCCAAAATTCGACTTTCGAAGAAGTCGGAAACTTAGTTTTAAACCTATATCGAGTTTACAGTAAAGCACCCGCCTTACTTTTATTTTCGTGTTTATCTTCCTTGTCCGCCCAATCTGTAACTTTCATCGATTTAATGATTGCGTGATAGTTTAGCTTTTTGTATGAAATTCCAAGCGTACTTTGGCCTTCCCTCGCTCCAGTATTGAAATGACAGTAAGCTTTTCTTTCGTCGCCGGCGCTCAGCTTTGGAAATCTAGGCAAGTAGATTCTAGTTAGTAATGGGATTTGTGGTATTGTGAGTTCTAAGAGACGAAAAGCGGAACACAAAATTGTTGGAGAGAAAACAGGAAATGTGATGTACATTCGGATTCTGGGATGCAAACAGGCTGATCGGTTAAAATAATTGTGGCTAGAATATCGTATTTTCCCATAGAATATAAATGTATAGGATCTATTTGGACTGTATGTACTAAAGCTGCACGTGTAGTGTTGTACTCGTGAATGTTATAAACGGCAGATTTAGTTTCATAGCTGTGTTGTATGCAACTTAGTACTGTTGTAGTTGCATCCGTCATATCCATTCCTGAACAAAAAACAACAACCGATTAATTTTACTAAAATTACCACACGATCTACAATGAACAACACCAAATTAAGCTTCACACTCACTGAAACGAATTCCACTACAAACACAGCCGACACTCGAACAATTCTGGATAATGAGCAAAAGCAAACTGAACCCATTACATAACACAAACGAAAATCCTGAACACACCACAAGAGAGCACAACAAACCACAACACGACGACATCTACAAACACGTCACACTCACAAGGCAAACTCCGCGCCGTCATGACGTCACACGACAACACCCGTTCGTCACGGGTGAAAGCCGACGCGTGGGATCGGACACTTCTGTCGTCCCCTCTCAGATTATATTAGTGAATTATATAAGAAAACTTTTGTGGTTGTTGTTGAACGCTTTTGTGAACCTTTGGCATACTTAGTGATAAACAATTGTTATGTTTTCTTCTAAATTTTCATTAAAATAACCTCATGGCTGGCAGACAGCTATGGTGGTGCAGGGTCATTCATTATATACAACATTCCACATAGAATGAGCAAGAGCTGCACATGCAATGCAAATAGAGCAAAACATACATTCAGATTAGTTTTATTGTTGTCATTGTCAGCAGCAGTGGGAAGTACATCAGTGGGGATGGTGGATAGAGCAACAGTTGGCTCTCGCCTTACTGTGCATTGTACTGCAGCTGAGAAAGCTGTGTGGTGCCTACAAATCAGTCATTATAGTGGGCACATAGGTGTCAAGAAAGAACAGCAGTTGGCTGACTCTTATTATGGTATGAAGATATTTGAGAAGCTCCCATCTAACATACAACAAGAAATTAGTTATCTCAGGAAATTCAAAGCAAAATTTAAAAAATACGTCAGTAGTGACTCCTTCCATTGATTATCTTAGTGCAAGGATTTCATTCCTTCTTCTAGGTGGATGGCAGGTAGTGTGTTGTAAACTGTCTTACGTAATTACATATAAAGGTTACTGTTTTTTCTAAAAAATACTTGATTAATGAACTAAATATCAAGTTTCTTATAAGGCATCCTGAAGGTAACTAATGTAACTGAAGTAGCAGCAGCTTTCTTTCTAATTCACTAGAACACATTTAACTGGCATAAAAAGAACTAGCATTAAGCAGTATTGTGATAGTTTCTTGTTAATATAGTGTACAGCTTAAGCAATGTTTGGTTGTCTTTTGTTAATGTTTACCTTCACTTACTCCCTGTAGGTTCACCTCCTTGGTGGTAGAGTAGAAGAAATTTCTATTCTTTTTCACCTTCTTGGTGAGATGTACAGAATATGATGAATGAGTAGAATAAATTTCTATTCTTTTGAAATTGTGATGGTTTATTTATGTCAAGAAATGTTAGTAAATGTATATAATGTGAAGGTGATATTAGAACACGTACCTATATAATGAGTGTCGGTAAATCCGTAGCATCACTAGCTTCAGCGGTCCAGTTGCAGTGTGAATGCAATACATGATCAGACTAGCTGATTAAATGTGCCACCATTTAACAACTTAATATGTAGTTAAATGTGGGAGTTTTTTGAAAATTATTTGCACCTAATTGGCCACAGAGTGGTGTATTCTACATACAAAATTCACATTGCTGATCAGTACATACATAATTCTTTTCTTATTTGACATGTATTGATGTTATTCTAATTTGACATCTAATGATGTTATTCTACTCATGTTTGTTCTTTCCGTTACTGCCAGGTTCTATCCTAAAATATGCAATAATTCATTCAATACATATTTTATGTATTTTCAGAAACGCATTGCAAATCCAATACCACAACAGAGTGGCTACAGGATTGCACAACCAAACGTTCTCTGCCAACACCCTATATTTTCTGGGGTGGTTACTAGGGATAGGCAACAGCCAGTACCCAAGATCATTATTTTTATTTTACCATCTGTGTCAAATTAATGTGTCTGGTAATATATTAATAATGTTATATCACTGTCTGTAGTAGTATCATAGATACACTTTAAGAAAATGAAATGGTTTACATTCCACTGTGAAAACCCATGTCATAAAATGTTTATTGACATGGATGACATGTGTATCTCTTGTGTTGGAGTTACTGTTGCAGTGAATGTGATTTTTTAGTATGACATGTTAAAAACATCAGCAGTAAAATAAATTTGTTTATTGCAGAAGGAGTTACCGGTATGTCTTTTAAATATGTTGTATTGTCCCATCTTATAGATGAGTTGTTCGCAATCCCTGCTCCCGTCCCCACCCACAGAAAGTAATTACAGAATCATGAATCTGTGTTGTGATTGGTTCTGCATGGAATGTTGTTATAATATTCAAAATTTGTTTGCTTACTGTGAACTATTAGACATCATCTGTATTAGGTATATTAGTGACATGTGAACATTTGTGCCGGAGTGCAACTTGAGCCTCATCAAAGATTCACTGTGTATATGTTTAAAATAAGGTATAATGAGCTAATTGTAGCACATTCGGCCTGTGATACACAGCTTCTTATTTGGCATGTGTTCAGTTCTTTTTCTTTGATTCATTCCACGCATCACCTCTCCTCTGCCTGTAACTTCAGATTGATCAGTCTGTGAGAGTACATAATGGGCTATGAAAATGAACACTTATTTACAACAGTTCCTTCTAGATATGTTCAGTTTGGTTTGACCTTCTGGATGTGACATGATCTCCAATAAAACAAGTAGAAGTAGTAACAGTTATGACCAGTGCTTCATTCGAATAAAACAAGTAGAAGTAGTAACAGTTATGACCAGTGCTTCATTTATAAAAAAGAACAGGTACCAGTACTGTGACTTGTCAGAGGTATCAGTATGGCATACCATCACTAATCGAGCACTAGTTATAACAACCAAAGCAGTTGTTTGGTTTAGAATAGTGATGCCAGTAACTGTACCTGGATTGCTTCGTCTTGTCACAGCAATGAAAAATGAAGATATATGTCCGACAGTTTTATGATAAGGATAGTTGCTACCCACCATATAGTGTACTTGCTGATTCGCAGATAGGCACAACAAAAAGACTGTCAAACACAGCTTTTGGCTAAACAGGTCTTCATTAGATTTAAACAGCACACAACACAACACACAAACACAACACGCGCTGACTTGGCCACAGTCTCTGGCTGCCAAGGCAAGAGTTTGAGCATCTTGAACTGCTGCTCACATTCTGGCCTTGGCAGCCAGATGCTGAGGTCAGGTATGTGTGTTTGTGTTTACGCACACTGCCATTGCCACTCAAAGAAACTGATAAACAAAATAGGTCTTATGAATTTTTGTGTGGAGGAGGAGGGGAGGGGGATGGGAGGGGTTGGAGACAGAGGGGAAGGTTTGCAATGCCCACATGCTAAATTCTATCTTAGTATGCGTTAATTAGGAAATCCCAACCTAATCATGGATCTGCCACTATAGATTTAGCATTGCGTTAACATACCAGAATTAAACAATAATTTGAAAGTGATGAATGAAATCAGAATATTTTGTGATTGGCTCTGTATGGGATCTGAACCCTGTCACATTCATCTTTTTTTGTTGTAATATATTTGGTTACACTGATGCAAAACTTCAGAAAGAATACACAAGATGAAAACTCCATAAAACAAGATTGATGGAAAAAAGGAACTTAACTGTTTAGTATTTCAAAACTAATCACCATAGCTGTGAATACATTTATGCCCCTGTGAGACAAGATGGTCAATAGCTTCATGGAAAAATGTTTCCGGTGTTCTGCGAACTCTTGGTGCGAACCAAACGAATGACCAATTTTCTCCATGTGATTTCCATATTTTTAAAGTGCTGAAGAAAGGCATTCATGGCTGTCCCTTTGCTTCAGATAAAGAGGTGTGTGCCTGGCAAGTACTTCAGTATTAGTAAGTAGTTTACTTACATTTTTTCACATTTTTCATATTTGACTGCCATTGTATGCCACTCTCTTAAGTTTGCTTTTGTAGCTCTGTGTACTATGTACACAAGTACTCTATTATTATTTTACAGCATTTTTTTAATGCCATGTTCCCTTCATGATCTTGCAGCTGTGTGCTGGGTTAAAGCTATCCCAAATTTTGTAGGTTTTCATAATGTAGCTAGATTTATCTGCTGTGCTAAAGCAATCAACAGTAGCTTCAGAAACACTGATTGACATGCATGCACCATTTTGGATTTGAGAACTGTAGACTCACTTTTTTAAGGTGGGAACAGTAGAATACGTACTTCTATTGTACAGATGACGAACTTGATACTTGGAAAGTTGGAGTAACTGCATTTTGTATAAATCTACTACTTAGATAACTTTCTTATTTCTTTTTTTTATATTCTACTTGTTGTGGATGTACCACATTTGCACAAAGCACTAAAATTCCTATTTAAATGATGTTTCAGTAAAATTCATTATCTGTCAGTTTAACTGAGTTCTGCTAATGTAAACATTGTATGTGTTCTTTTAAGAGAAATCTGTAATTAGCTTTATTCAGAAGCCATATGCTCAGGAACATATTGTGAGCTAACAATTGTTTATTTCCAGAATGACTTAAATTATTGAAAGCCCTCATTTCACTCTATCAGTAAACATTTTATTATTTGTGAAAATTAATGAACTAAAATGTCATTCATAATTAAATTCCCACACACTGAAAATAATTATATTATTTGGACCTCTGCAAGCCTTCCTGCACTTCAATGCTGCCTTCCAGCTTCTCAGGCTCCATACAGACAAATTGCCTCACATAACTACTGAAGCTCCAGTTACGCAGTATTCCATTCTTTTGCTGTTACATGGAATTTCTATATATTTTTTAGCTTGTTTAATTTAAGCAATATATTTTCCACCTTCATTTGCATTGTAAGGAAATGGTAATCCATCATTCTGGCAGTAACAGCTGTGTCACATATGACAGCTGAGGAAACTCGGGAAAGGAAAGCAGATAAATTGAAATAAATAATAGCCATGAAATCAAACATGAACCATGGATCTTGCTGTTGGTGGGGAGGTTTGTGTGCCTCAGCGATACAGATGGCCATACCGTAGGTGCAACCACAACAGAGGGGTATCTGTTGAGAGGCCAGACAAAGGTGTGGTTCCTGAAGAGGGGCAGCATCATTTTTAGTAGTTGCAGGGGCAAGACTCTAGATGATTGACTGATTTGGCCTTGTAACACTAACCAAAACGGCCTTGCTGTGCTGGAACTGCGAACAGCTGAAAGCAAGGGGAAACCACAGCCATAATTTTTCCCGAGGACATGCTGCTTTACTGTATGATAAAATGATGATGGCATCCTTTTGGGTAAAATATTCTGGAGGTAAAATAGTCCCCCATTCGGATCTCCAGGCGTGGACTACTCATGAGGACATCATTATGAGGAGAAAGAAAACTGATGTTCTACGGATCGGAGTGTGGAATGTCAGATCCCTTAATCGGGCGGGTAGGTTAGAAAATTTAAAAAGGGAAATGGATCGGTAAAAGTTAGATATAGTGGGAAGTAGTGAAGTTCGGTGGCAGGAGGAACAAGACTTTTGGTCTGACGAATACAGGATCATAAATACAAAATCAAATAGGGGTAATGCAGGAATAGCTTCAGTAATGAACAGGAAAATAGGAGTGCAGGTAAGCAACTACAAACAGCATAGTGAACTCATTATTGTGGCCAAGATAGACACAAAGCCCATGCCTACTACAGTAGTACAAGTTTATATGCCAACTAGCTCTGCAGATGATGAAGAAATTGATGAAATGTATGATGAGATAAAATTAATTATTCAGGTAGTGAAGGGAGACGAAAATTGAATAGTCATTGGTGACTGGAATTCGAGAGTAGGAAAAGGTATGGAAGGAAACATAGTAGGTGAATATGGATTGGGGCTAAGAAATGAAAGAGGAGGTCGTCTGGTAGAATTTTGCACAGAGCATAACTTAATCATAGCTAACACATGGTTCAAGAATCATGAAAGAAGGTTGTATACATGGAAGAATTGTAGATTAAACCTGAAGAAACTGCAAAAAGGTAGGAATATAAGGAGATGGGACCTGGATAAACTGAAAGAACCAGAGGTTGTACAGAGTTTCAGGGAGAGCATAAGGGAACAATTTACAGGAATGAGGGAAATAAATACAGTAGAAGAAGAATGGGTAGCTCTGAGGGATGAAGTAAAGGCAACACAGGATCAAGTAGGTAAAAAGATAAGGGCTAGTGGAAATCCTTGGGTAAGAGAAGAAATATTGAATTTAATTGATGAAAGGAGAAAATATAAAAATGCAGTAAATGAAGCAGGCAAAAAGGAATACAAACGTCTCAAAAATGAGATCGACAGGAAGTGCAAAATGGCTAAGCAGGGATGGCTAGAGAACAAATGTAAAGATGCAGAGGCTTATCTCACTAGGGGCACGATAGATAATGTCTACAAGAAAATTAAAGAGACCTTTAGAGAAAAGAGAGCCACATGAATGAATATCAAGAGCTCAGATGGAATCCCAATTCTAAGCAAAGAAGGGAAATCAGAAAGGTGGAAGGAGTATATAGAGGGTCTATACAAGGGCAATGTACTTCAGGACAATATTCTAAGCAAAGAAGGAAAAGCAGAAAGGTGGAAGGAGTATCTAGAGGGTCTATACAAGGGCAATGTACTGGAGGACGATATCATGGAAATGGAAGAGGACGTAGATGAAGATGAAATGGGTGATACAATACTGTGTAAAGAGTTTGACTGAGCACTGAAAGACCTGAGTCGAAACAAGTCCCCGGGAGTAGAAAACATTCCATTAGAGCTACTGATAGCCTTTGGAGAGCCAGTCCTTACAAAACTATACCATCTGGTGAGCAAGATGTATGAGACAGGCGAAATACCCTCAGACTTCAAGAAGAATGTAATAATTCCAATCCCAAAGAAAGCAGGTGTTGACAAATGTGAAAATTACAGAACTATCAGTTTAAAAAGCCACAGCTGCAAAATACTAACACGAATTCTTTACAGACGAATGGAAAAACTAGTAGAAGCCGACCTCGGGGAAGATAAGTTTGGATTCCGTGGAAATACTGGAACACGAGAGGCAATACTGACCTTACGACTTATCTTAGAAGAAAGATTAAGGAAAGGCAAACCTACGTTTCTAGCATTTGTAGACTTAGAGAAAGCTTTTGACAATGTTCACTGGAATACTCTCTTTCAAATTCTAAAGGTGGCAGGGGTAAAACACAGGGAGCGAAAGGATATTTACAATTTGTACAGAAAGCAGATGGCAGTTATAAGAGTCGAGGGACATGAAAGGGAAGCGGTGGTTGGGAAGGGAGTAAGACAGGGTTGTAGCCTCTCCCCGATGTTTTTCAATCTGTATATTGAGCAAGCAGTAATGAAAAGTTTTGGTCCTTTTCATTTCTAATTTTTTTCGACTGTCTCTCTGTAATCTCACTCCATCTTAAATATGTTCCTTCTTACACTACCTGTAAGATGCTCAGATAATCTGCCCTTCTCCCTCCTGTCCAGGTGCAGGCACTAATTAGCTTATTCCTATCTCCCAACTGGAGCAACAGGCACGGCTTGGATGTAAGTCTTTGTTTCAGTCAAAAGCAGTTGTCCTCAGGACTTTGCTTACACCACTGATAACTGCATTAACTTAGCGCAGGTTGTGTTGTAGCAAAACGTCCAAAGACCCCTCACAAATATGTGCTGTTGCTGCTCTTGTTTCATCCAGATAAGGTTTAATATTCTACACCATGTTGATACAACTGTTTAAGTTAAACAAGACTGTGGCTCAATGTGGACTGTTTCTCTCCATGTTCTGTGTCTTTGTTCATAACCTATTTCCAAATTTTGTTATTTGAAGGAATGTTAAATATTTGTTGCAATTTACAGGCGGAAAACATGACTATACAGTTCGCAGTACCAAGGGGCTCAACTGGACTCTTGACTGATGGTGAAAAAAGGAAAGTAAGAGAGGTACAGATACTTTGTTGTAATTCCAAGGTGGTATCATATTGTATCTCAAGTGACCTCTGTCATCCATTGTACAACAGCATATGATACAACTCAAACAGATGATAAAAGAACATTGTTTCATGTAGTTTACACCACACTGAAAATATATTAAACATGAATTCATAATGCTAAAAGGGTAAGAGTAAGTTCGAGTAGTAATGCTGGTCATAATCAAACATTTTTATTTCTAATGAAACCATTTAGTTTTGTATGCCAACTCAAAATATGTTTAGTATAATTAACAAGAAATCACATTCAAGGAAGTCCTATATTCTACAAGAGTAATGGTTTGTTTGAATTGATCAAGTTTTTTAAATTATTTTGTTGGTTCTTGAATATTTTTTACTTTTCAGGATATGGTTTTTCAGCTCTACTCCCTTACAGTTTCACCATTACTATACAGTTTAGTTGTGTGAGGAACTAATCTTCTAACTTTGTTTGGCCTTGTGTCGTGTTGGGGACTCTCCAGGTGCCTGTTCAGTCTGTTATGTGACCACTGTTCTATATATGTTAAATGTTGCAGGATTAAAGTTAGCTTCTTACTTCTGTAGAGATAACATAGACAATCGAGGAGTTGCCAGTATGTCAGAAACTGTTTTGATTTCAAGAATATTGATGTTAATAAATTTTGATCAGAGCGGCACTTAGAAGCTTTGTGCAACAGAATTAGTGTTTTATAATAAGTCCTTTATAATAGAGGCATGTGCAGATCACCTTCAGGAAATTTTAACCTTCATAAGAATTATGGAAGCTCTGTTGTCCCTTCTCACAGTAAAAAATAAAGGAAATAATAGTTACTGGTGATATTAATATGAGTTTATTGAAAAGCTCTTGTCAGAGAACAATTATGGCACTCAGTAACACTATCTTTCAATTTGGTTCCAACTGTGGACTTTGCAGCTAGGATATGTAAATGCTCTGACATTGCCATTCATAATATCTTTGTATACAAATCAAGGGGAAAAAAGGCATATCACAAAACCAATAGTAAATGGGCTATCTGATCATGACATGCAGCATCTTGTGTTATATTTTGAAACTTCTCAGGATAAAAAAATCTATTAAATCTGAGTACAGTAGGATAATACATAAGTAAAAATTTTAGATATTGCTCAAAAACATGAACTGGATATATGCTTACAACACTTCTGACTCAAATGGAAAATACAAAGCATTCACTAATAAAGTTACCTCCACTTTTGAAAATTGTTGTTCTCTAAAGGTAACTCAAATCACACAGAAGTAAAACAATAAACCAAGGATTACACAAGGAATAAAGATATCATGTGGGACAAAAAGGAGACTGTATCTACTATCTAGGAACAACTCTGATGTTAACACTGTAATGTATTACAAAGAATACTGCAAAATATTGAAGCAAGTAATCCAGAAATCGAAGCAGGCTTATTATGAGAAAAAGATGATTACATCGAACAACAAACCAAAAACTGTATGGTATATAGTGAAGACAGAAACGTGGGGCCAAAAAGGAAGGGGAACAGATAGCTCTAAAAATAAATGAGACTTCAGTAACAAGTTCATGTAGTGTTGCAAACCTCTTAAACAAGTACTTCATTTCTGTTACAGGCAGCTTGGTGTCATCAGGTTCGGTGGGCAGTGCAATTGTGTATCAAAGACAAGTCTTTAAAAATAACTTCACTAAAATAGAAATGGTGATCAGGTCTCCCAGAGAAGTAGCATCCATCATAAAATCCATCAAATGTAAGTATTCTAGTGGGTATGATAGTATATCAAAAGAAGTTAATCAGGCCGGCCGCGTTGGCCGTGCGGGTCTAGGCGCTGCAGTCCAGAACCGTGGGACTACTACGGTCACAGGTTCGAATCCTGCCTCGGGCATGGATGTGTGTGATGTCCTTAGGTTAGTTAGGTTTAAGTAGTTCTAAGTTCTAGGGGACTGATGACCTAAGATGTCAAGTGCTCAAAGACATTTGAACCATTTTTTTTAAGTTAATCAACGAGTGCTCGTGTGAGTTGAGTTCTATCTTAAGTTGTTTCTGTAATCCTCAAGCACCTGACTGCAAATAATATACTGTCAAAGTCAGAGTGTGGGTTACTTAAATGTTCTGATATAGTGAAAGCTATTAGAGGCTATTGGCATTTTCTGTGACCTGTCAAAAGCCTTTGACTATGTGAACCACACCATTCTCTTAAGTAAGTTAATATATTATGGTGTCACTGGCAGTGCTGTGAAATTGAATGTCTCTTATCTAACAGGAAAGAAAGGGTGTTGTTGTGAAAAACCTAAGCGGTCAGCCTTCATCTGATTGGGAATTAATTACATGGGGTGTTAAAGGTTCCATCTTGTGTCCATTGTTTTTTTCTTGTTTACATTAATGACCTCATCTGTTACATTGCCCTACTCAGATTTTCACTGACATTGATAAGTGATAGCATTGGAGGTGCTGCGCTAGGTCTTCACCTGAAATCGCAGTTCATTAGAAGTTAAGTGATTGGAGATATGTTGTTTCATTTACTTGTTAAATTATACTAGTTTTCTTGGTGAGGTCACCAGCTGCTTTGTTTTGTAATCGTCCCACCATTCTTCTCTGCTTGCCCACCCATGGGAAAATGGCTGTTTATGAATTGGGTGGTCGATTTTCGCTTGTGGAGTGGGGGCAACTTAGAGCAATCTGCAGTTCAGGTTGTTTGGTAATCTCCCCGTCAATCTGCCATACGTTAATAGCTGCCTGTGTCCTGTTTGTCGGTTTTGGTGTTAACGAATTTATTGCTTCAGGTGTAAAGGCCGAATTCCTGAAATATGTTTTTATCTTGTCTATCATCTTGCGAGGTGGTATATGTATAATGTAGAGCATGTTGGTATATTTTATGTAAAATTGCATTTAATGGATTTTATTTAAATGGTCAATTTATCATATAAGGGTTCTTTTAAAACAACTTACACTTTCGGCAGCAAATAATTTTTAATGTGAGTGTTTTGTACCATTTACAACCTCTTACAGGGCGCATAGTTTATGTGTTTGTGTGAGTTGTTAAAAATTTTAATTTAGGGTAATCTGGTGTTTTGCAGATTTGCACCAGTGCAGTCTTTAAGAGGTGTTGTGAGCGGTCTTGTCAACAGCCATGTTAAAAGGGAGCGGCAAGGTTCTCAGCCTGAAAGCTCATACCACAAAAAAAAAAAAAATAATTATTTCTGCCTCTGAATAAATTGAAACTTGGTATTTACAGGGTGCTTTCAGATAACAATTTTAAATCTGTTTAAAAAAAGGCTTTTAGGAATAAAAATTCCATTTATTGAAACTAAAATTTTTAATTTGTTTTTTCAGTTACCATTGGCATCTACTTACACGTTCACATAGTCCAATTAAATGTGTTAATGTTCTTCATGAATCGCTAGTAAATAAAATAAATTCTTATGGATATTCTTTGAAAATAAATCAGGTTCAATGGAGGAGGGGATACTGTGGGGAGGGTTTAGATCCAGTAAGGTGATGGAAGACTGACCAGTACTTGGATGAGTTTATAATTAGGGTATCATTTAGGCAGGTGCAGACCTGGCGCCAGTCCTAGCGTTTTTTGGCTGTGAGGAAATCACGGGCATGTCTTTGGAGTTGCCGGTGGCATCGGAGTGTGTCCCGGTCCCGTGTGTGGAGAAAGGCATGGTGGAGATGATAGGATTCTCAAAGGAGGATGGCATGTGGGGGGTAAAGTGTGGTGGTGTGCGTGAATTGTGGTAGTGGGCCTCAATGGCCTCAGACAGGGCCTGTTGGAGAAAGGAGGCAGCATGGCTGATATCATCCAGATGCTGGATGGTCAGAAGATGGCCACTGACCTGGGTATCTAGGGCTGCCCAGTAGCCATTCCAGTCAGCATGGACGAAATTTGGGCAAGGATTGGTGTGAGGAGTGAGGCATGGGTCTTGTCCATCTGTCACGGTAAGGAGGACACAGAGATGGTCAGGGAAAAAGAAGCTGAGGATAAGGTGTTCAGTGGGGTCAGGAAGGAGGGTTTGGAGCCCAACAGAGATCTGGTGAAGGTAGCCGATGGCAACTCCACCATGCGCAATCAGGTGGGGATTATTGGATTGTTGAAGTGGGTGTGGTGATGTGCTGATGATACATGGGGTCTGGAGAAATGTTTCATTGATGAGGGAGGCATCCACACGGTGGGTTGTAAGGATGTGCATGAAGAGTTGCTTGTTGGTAGGTAGAGAACTGATGTTGCTGAACAAGATACGAGGCTGCCGCGCCATGGTGTGGTTTAAACTAGGGTGTCGAGATGGTAGAAGGTAAAATGGGCTTGGTTATGGGAGTAGGTGGCGAAGGTGTTAGGGTGAAATATTGAACGGTAGCTAGGGAGATCTGTTGAAGGGTATGGGGGCGTTGAAAATGGCGGATATTTTGTAGGATGATGGTTACGAATCTAACGATGTCCTCGACTGTGGGGAGAGGGCAAAGGCTGCTTCCAGGAGGGGTGCGATCGTAAATCGGTCGTACGGGGACCAAGAGTTGGGGAGATGTGTGTGGTGGGGGGATCTTGCCTTACATTTTTCAATAGTTTCTTTTTCCATTCATGATCAGGGGCAGGCTGGCAGCAGCTTAAGCAAGAAGACATGTAAAACAATATAACGAAGGAAACATGGCGGAATATAGAAACAAAAAAGTCGAAACAGAAGAAAAGAAAGCATACAAAGCACTGACATTAAATGAGAGTTAAAAATCTAAAAAAATTATGGTACACAAAAAACACACACTAGATTAAATGGCACCAGGCAAATTATGGAAACCATGGGGTGGGGAGTATCTAGCCTGCAGACAGTGTAAAGGATGCAGGGATGTTGGAGGAAAATAGGAGGTGGGGGAAGGGTATGAGGTCGTACAGGAGGTGTGTGGTGGAAGGAAGGCGGATATGGAAGATAAGGCACAGCACATGCCATTTGAAGATATGGAGGGTCTTGTAAAAGCTGGTGGGTGCAGAGATCCAGGCAACACTGGCATAACAAAGGATAGGACAGATGAGGGATTTGTAGGTGTGGAGGATGTTGGAAGGATGTAACCCCATGTCCGGTCAGACAGGAGTTTCAGGAGGCGGAGGTGGGAATGGGCTTTCTGCTGGATGGTAAAGAGGTGAGGGGTCCAGGTGATGTGAGGGTTGAGGGTGAGGCCAAGGTATCTCAGGGTGGGGGTGAGCTGGATGAGACGACCATAAAGGGTGAGGTAGAAGTCATGGAAGAAGCAGGTGGTGCGATCTATGATCATTTCCTGGGTTTTGGAGGGGTTGAGATGAAGGGACCACTGGTTACACCAAGTGGTGAACAGGTCAAGGTGGTTTTGGAGGGTGTGTTGAGAAAAATTGAAGGGTAGGATAGAAAGCCAGGAAGGTGGTGTAATCAGCATATTGGAGAAGGTGGACAGGTGGGGAATGATTGGGCATATCAGCAGTGTACAGGAGATAGAGGAGAGGGGAGAGGATGGACCCTGGGGCACACCGGCAATGGGATAAAAGGTTGGTGTTGCGGAGGATGACATAGGAAGGACAGCGTGAGGGGAAGGAAGCGATCATACGGACAAAATTGATAGGCAGGGTGTAGGTACTTGTAGGTGGAGGAGACCGGGATGCCATACATGGCCATAGGAGTTTTGGAGGTCGAAGGAAACAAATATGGTGGAGCAAACGGAGTTAAGCTAGTGGAGATGAAAGTGAACTACGTTAAGGAGTTGGTTTTCTGCAGAGAAGCGGTGTTGGAAGCCACACTGGGTAAGGGGGAGGAGGTGGTGTTGATTAAGGTGCTGACAGATACGCCGGGAGATGATTGATTCGAAGACCTTACTGAAGATGGAGGTGATGCAGATGGGACGATAGGAAGAGGCGATGGAAGGTGGTTTGTTGGGTTTGAGGAATAAGAGGATGGGGGAAGTCTTCCACAGGTCAAGGTAGAAGGTGGTAGAGAGGATGACGTTATAGAGATGGGCAAGGACAGTCAAGAAGGAGATGGGGCTTTCTCTAAGGTGGCAGTAGATGACACTGTCATGAGACAGTGGGCTTTGTTGCATTTGGACCAGAGGAGAAGTTTAATGTCTTGTGCTGTGATTGGAGTGTTGATTTTGGAAGGGGACAACTGCCCCAAGTACTGAAGACTAGGGGCAAGTGGAGTGACCGAGGTATTGGCGCATTCCATGACGATGGGGAAAAGAGAATAATCTAAGTGGGGATCATCTGGGATGGAGAAGACCTCAGAAAGGTTAAAAGCAAAGTGGTTGGCTTTACTGCGGTTGTCAGGAAGGGGGCAGTCGTTAAGGAGAAGGGGGTAATTTGGTGCGGAATGGGAACCAGTGAGGCGATGGAAGGCGGACCAGTACTTGGAGGAGTTGATAGGCAGGGTGGAATTCAGTCGTGTACAAGTCTGGCGCCAGTCTTGGCGTTTCTTTTCTGTAATAAGGTTCTGTACGTTTTGCTGTATTTGCCGGTGGTGTTGAAGAGTATCCCTGTCATGAGTGCACAGGAAGGAGCGATAGAGGTGGCAGGATTCACAGAATAGGAGGACAGCCTGCAGATGGAGTGGGACGGTGGGGGTGGATGGTTTTAGTGGGAACATAGACCTCCAAGGCGTCAATAATTACCTTCTGAAGGAAGGACGAGGCATGAATGATGTTGTCAGGATGGTGATAAGTAAGAGGATGGCTTTCGACCTGGGTGGCGATGGATTCCCAGTAGACATCCCAGTTGGCACAATGGTAGACATGGATGACCTTGGGAGGGGGTGCAGGGCAAAGAGATGGAGGGGCGTGATGAGCAGACATGATGGTGAGAGGACGGGGAAGTGGTCGGTACCTGTGGGGTCAAAGATGTCGAAGGTGATACGCCCACGAAGGTTGGTGGAGGTAATGACAACATTGTGGGTGGTGTTGCTTTTGGGATGGATGTGTTTTGGAAGAGGAACAAAGTCACCTTGGGTCGTGGAGAGGAACTGATGCCACTACTGAAGGGGGGCAGGGGAGCAGCTATGGATGTTCATGTCGATGGCTATTACAAAGGTGCAGAAGGTGTGGTCAACGTGGGAATTGTTGGGATGGATGGGGTACAATAGGACCAACAGGGACAGTAAGCTCAGAGGTGGTATGAGGGGGTTTACACATGTGGCAGTAGGTGGGATGGGGGTGTTGCAGGTGTTACGGGAAGAAGGGGTGGCTAGGTTGGGGCAGTTTTTAAGAAAGTGGGAGACCTTGCAATGGGGACATTTGGGGAGGCTTTTGCAGTTGGGGGTCAGCTGATCATTGTACATGAGGCAGTGCTGGAAGTGGTAGGATTGGGGAGGGATTTGGAGGATTCAACTGGAAGGTGACAGTGGTAAATCTGGGCACCCTGGGAGTGTAGGTGGTCAATGGAGGGGGTGGACTCTGGGAAGACCCTCATGAGATAGGTGGGAACAGCAGCATTGTGGATACGTTGGGCAGAGCGGATTTGCAGGTTAGGGTGTGAGTTCAGTTCCACCAAACACCTCATCCTCTGTGATCACTGGGCTGAGTTTGGTCATCATGGCGGTGTAGGTGGGGGGATGATCGGGAGGCTGTGGCTGACGGGGAGAGGAAGAGGAGAGGAAGGGAGTCAGGGATGCGTGGGGGCAAACATAATGCACAGTAGTTTACGGAGGAGGTCTGTGTGAAAGAAGGGGTCTCGATGAGGACTGAGTCCCTGCAAGGAATCGATAAATGGTTCAAATAGCTCTGAGCACTATGGGACTTAACATCTGTGGTCATCAGTCTCCTACAACCGGTGGTCCCGGTCGCCTATGGTGGACTGGATGGCCGAGCGGTGACCTCTCCAGCTGTTAGGATGTTAGGAAATTGCTGTAGAAGCATCAGAAACGCCAAAGAAACATTATTAATCCGTAACACCTTTATTCGTGCCGAGTGCAATGTGACTTGGTGATGTCAACGACCTTCCCCGAGTTCTCGCTGACTCGTAGCGATGACACCAGATCCGGGCCGCACCAGTCTTGCTAGCGCAGCGCCGCGTGCAGTGATGTAGCGGCGGAATGTCCTCACTTTGGCCGCGCGTGGCTGCCAGCGCCCCTCTGGTCAGCCCGCTCGCGACAGACAGCTGGCTGCTGAACATAGAGGCTCTGGGTTGGAATCCCCAGCGCTGTCGGCACCAGAAGCGTTCTCGTAGTGCGGAGTGTACTCTATCCCACCCCATCTCCTTCCCTGCTCCTCCTGGTGGCTCGTCCGCGGTGGGCGGGCGGAACAGGCTACAGTCCCCCAGCGTCGTCGGCTCACCCGGTTGTGATGGCGGATGCACAGGGCCTAGGCCCCGCATGATATCGACGACGGCTCACTGATGTGGTCAGCATTGGCGGCGAGCGAGTCTGCCGCGATGTCTGCTAATCCTTGGTCGATGATTGTCAGTGGCAGCGGAGAGAACCAGAGCTGGTACTGTCCCCTCACGTCTATTGCTGGATGGGCCGCCCTTACTGCACCATCTCCTTAATAAAGATTAACATGTCGATCACCGACCTGAGCGCTACGCAGCAACCCAGTACACATCTAACTGCGAGTCTAACTGCGAGTGCGAGTGCCCTGTTGCTATCAAAGCTGGCGTATTTAAAGGAAGCACGAACGACGTCCTGACGTCATTCTCGTTTGTAATGACCACATTCGTTCCACTTATAGTGCTGACTTATCTGTCGTACTCGCCCCTTAGGTGTTCTTGCGACAGAGTTACGTGTTGTTTCGGCAGACTTACGCGAAGTTGTGAAATGCAGTACAGCTGACGCTATACCTCTGTCTTGCACTCTACGAAAGTCTCCGTCTAACACAAACCCGCGTGCAAAGCAATTCTCTCTCGCCTGTTGTGTGGAACCAGGACATTGCCCATGCGTGACGACACATTCCATACATGTGCAATCCTCTTACTTTTTGGCCGACCTACTGCATCTGGCTTTCGGCATAGGCAACGAAACTTGACAATAGTCCACATCTCCAAATCTTTACCCCTTCTGCGACACTACAGAACTACTTAAACCTAAATAATCTAAGGACATCACACACATCCATGCCCGAGACAGGATTCGAACCTGCGACAGTAACAGTTGCGCAGAATCACTCGACCACAGCGGCCGGCTGCGAGAAATCAGCTTTGAGATGGGAGCACCAGTGTCTGGGGTGGACAGGACAAAGGTTTGGAGGGAGGGGTGTGGGGTACGGTTGTCAGGAGGAGTGGTAGTGTCCATGGAGACAATGGGGGAGGGGGAAGAGGTGGTACCTTTTTGCTGGAGGGGTAGAGTCGGCAATGACGTGTTTGTGGGGTTCTTTGGAGACCGTAGGCTGGGAGGAGGAAAGAGGGATGGGGAGGAGAGGGAGGTGGCGAGCAGCAGATCCTGTAGGCGTGGTGGACGTGCTGGGAGAAGCAGCTGGTTCAGTGGCGGTGATTGTAGCATGGCATAGTGTGGTGAATGCGGTGGATGCAGATGATGAAGTGACAGGGGGGTGAGAGGGAGCAAAGGGAGAAAACCGACAACCTGAGAGGTGGCAGCGGAGGCGGCAGCAGAGGTGTACTTGAGGGTGGGGGCACGAGCTGTTGTGGGTGTGGTGGCCAGGGGAAGAGTGTAGATGTGGGGGGGGGGGGGTACACAGCAGAGGAGGAGATGGGCGAATGGGTGAGTGGGGGGAGGGGAGACGAGGTATAAGGAGGGAGGTGAGAAGCAGCACTCCAGGATGGGACAGTGGAAGAGGGGGAGGGAGAGGTGTAGATGACAGTGGAGATGGGAAGGTTCATGATGGACGGATAGCGACAGACAGACGGACAGCAGGCAGCGGTGACGATGGACAATGGATGGACAAATGGACAGATGGACGGACAGTTGGACAGCAGTTGGCAAAGACGATGGATGTCGGTGAACGGGCAGGTGGGCAGGCTGTCTGCCTGACATCCAGGGCCACACTGACACCTCTCCCTCACTTGGGGGCCACACCACCATCCTATCTCAACACCCCCATCGTCACACAAGACATCGTAACCACAATACACACGAATCGTAATATGGCTCCCGGGCACGACCGTATTACATACTGCCAACTCAAAGAAGCCCCCCTCTCCTTCTTTACAGTCCCTACCACTCTCTATAATGTTATCCTCTCCACCGGCTCGTACCCTGACATTTGCGAGTCTTCCCAGATGCTTATGTTTCTCAAACCTGCCAAACTCCATTCCGATACCTCCTCCTAGCGCCCTATGGGTCTCACGTCGGTGTTCAGCAAGGTCCTCCATGAGTATGATTGAACCCACAAATAATTAAAAATACTTCAAGAAAATTCCGCAAGACAGATCGTGGCTACGTCGCGATCAGAACAGCTTGCTCTTGAGCGTCTCCTAGTGCTGTGGCGGCTACCAGCCACCGGCCAGGGGCCCCATTCTGTATCGTTCATACCGACTGGTGTAGTAGGTTTGTCTCGGTAGTGACGTCATTTTGGGTTCTTTACCGAAACATCCTAGTCAGTAAGCTTCTGAGACGTGTTACCGAATGGTCCTCCCAACGATTTTACGACAATTGTAACGAAAGGTTTTGGATTTCGGGTGGCCCTGTTGATCGGTGAGCTGTGGTTTATGTATACCTATAATTTGTTATTTTAAACATATTTATCGGTTTTAGCTTTCGATTTAGTGATTGTGTTACTAAAGAATCACCAAAGGATGCATCCAGTGTGAAAGTGAGTTCTTAATAGACAATTTTCCTTTGTTAGAAATATGGTTAGGTTAGGTTGTTTCTGTTAACGAATACATAAAAAAATGTTTTGTTTCATTATTCTCTCAAAAAACATGTTATTTTTATGAAAATAAGAGTTTGAAGGTCATTAAATGTCAAGACATCGCCTCTGCTTACGTATATTACATGAGTGTGAACTGACGTTACTAGTGACTTCTTGTACTTTTTCCCACAAATGGTGTAGTTAGTAATAATCGAAACGTGTTTATAACTTTGAAGTAACAAAGGAAAGCAATTATTTGAAACCTGATACTGGAAACCTTCCAAACTATCATGTATTTATGACTTACGGAGCACCATTTGGCAACAAAGTCAGCCTACGTTACTGTGCACAATAGTACGAGAACTGAGCGCTATGTTTCTGTTGTTTGGCGTGGCCAAGTGGTAGCCGGCACGGTAGCTCAGCGTGTTCTGTAATAAAAAAACTGAGTTAATGGATCAAAAACAAACTGAAATGGATGTCTTTCTACGTCTGCACCGAGCAGATATAACGAACGAAAACGAACGAAATGAGAGTGTACAAAAAAATATAGTGGTTGAGCGCATGGGTATGCTGTATACAAACAAGCATCTGGGTTCGCACATGGATGGGTGAAAAATTTTTTTTCCGCCTCATGTATCCAGCACGTTGTGAGACATTGTTATTTATGTAAGTTAAGATTTTTGAGCAATATTCGTTATTACTTACATGTAAGAGCACACTTCCTCAGTAATGATTTCGTGATTTGTGTGTGTTTAAAAAACGAAATACGACATTGCTGGAGATGAAATTGCTGTGAGTGAAACAACCGACAGTGGCCTTTATATTTTTTCTTGTCAGATATAATTTTCCATTTCTTTCCGAATGTATAGCGATTTCCTAGTTTCGGTTAGACAGGAATCTAAGAGCACAACTTAAATTACTGGGAATGTAACTAGCAGCAATCATCTTCAGAAGCTTTCTTGTCACATCTGTTTATCTGCGATCGAATCCTCAACCACAGTAGACAGAGATGAATGGTCTCCATCGTAATATTTTTGGACTGTAGCGCCATATACGAAACGTTTTCATTCATAAGATGCATGTTATAAACTTCGACGAACTGCAGGAGCTCCCCAAAATGTTTTTTTTTCAGTTTTGTTTTTACGCCCAAATCGTTAACCTATCATATAGGGAAGTGGGCTACTTAATCATTTGAATCTCTAGGAGTGAGTTATAACCACATTCTGTTCATCTTCTTATTCTTTGAAACTCTCAGAATCAATTTTTCTGGCCTTTTTAGGTATATTAGTACAATGTGGTACTACACAATATTCCTTAACTCATTTTCCGAAACGTAAACTCCACCATAACCCAATGTCAGTGTCAATGATAATAAGATGACATAATGCGGCCTTTACGACAATCTGCAGAATACAGCCAAATACGCTATCGTTATTATGCATGCATGGAAACATGCGGACAGGGAAACTGTAAAAATTTCTATGCATTTCAGCTGAGGAACATGGAAATGGATATACTGCGCCTGATACTTTTAAGGAGGAGGTACGACCGATGAAGGCAGGCACATCAGCTCGATGGAATGCGGCGTCATGCGTTATGGCAACGTAAGCGCAATTTTCGGTACTTGGAAGAATAGCGCGCCTGTGTCATGTGCTACCAACTTTGTGTCCATGGTGCTGTGTGCGCTGCAGTGTGCATGCGCGGATCTGCAGCTGCTTGCTTTTGATTGGCAGGGACTCTAATTCGAGTTCTAGAGCTTTCGGTGCTCTGGAGTACCGAAACGATCGGCACAATGCCGGAAAGATACAGAATAGGCACCCAGACGCCACCCACTGCATGGAATCCGGCGCCGCCCAGGTGAACGAGGCGCGATACTGTCGTGTATGTATCAACCGTCATTTTAGAATTTGAAGTTCTAGTTATATCTTGCAGTTAAGCATTGGATTTTGCATACTTGAAAATTATGAACTACAGTTAAGCGTTGTAAAATTGGGTCGCAAGTGGAAAAAGGTATAACATCAGCAACACAATATTTGCTTTTTGTATAATAGAGGGCTGAATGCAGAGGAGGTAACTCGAATAATTTGAACTGTGTCTGGAGCGAGTGCTTTTGGTAAAAATACGCCAGAAAAAGATATTCTTGGTTCAACAAAGATCGTTCTGGCGTTAATGATTTTCCACGTTAAGGAAGTCTCGACTACTGTAATAAGTGATGGATTACCATTTAACCGTCATGCGACATTTGCATTCAACAGGCAAGGTTCAGAAGTCTGGTGTAGGAGTACTGGGTGCTTCAGTTTGAAACAACAAAAATCAATGGAATGAGTATTATAGCAGTTTGGCTTGAACGTCATCAGGTCGCTCATTGAGCATTCCTATGCAGTTCTGTTACTGGTGACGTGTTATGATGCTTTTATCGTTAACTTTCTAGGAAGAAATGAAAGGTTGAGTCCCACCAAAAGACGTAAACTCGAGCAAAGAGTAGTGTGAACATAATATTTTCCATCTGATAGCTCCAACAGTGTGTTTTGCACTACTACTACAGCTGGAATTTGTTGCCAAGAATTGAGACACCATTCAGTCGCAGTGTCTCTGCGTAATTGATTGGTGCATGTGTTGTTCAACAGACAGCAGTCGTCACTCTCACTGCAATCAGTGACTCTGTGTGTGTGTGTGTGTGTGTGTGTGTGTGTTCGATCTGAATCAATACTATCAACATAAGAGAGACAAGCAACAATAAATATTGCATCAAATGTAACTGTGAACCACTGTAATGTAGTGGCTAGTTACTAAAAATTGAATTTTTACCCAACCCGTGTCCTGCAAATTACGGTAAGCAAGTAAGATGTATAAACTCCATTATATCGTTGCCACAGACAATGTGCTCTTGTTGTCGCGACCGGCGACAAGTGCAACGATTAGCAGTGCCCAATGCCGTCACGATTTGTTTATGTTGGCTGAGCGTGGACGCTGCTGCAGACGCTTCTCCATAAACAGAAGGAAATAAACATGGCTCTGACTGCAGTGAGCGGACATCACTGCCTGCATTTTCTTATAGCAACAAACGTGAGACTCTACTCACAGTTGCATGGAGCAATTAGACCTGGTATCACGTCATTAGTCATCATGTTGTTAACCAGTTATGAAATTTCCACGCTCTTTGAATCCCAAAAGTCGGAACCTTCTCACAAAGTAATGTGAGATGATATCAAAATTTATCCAACACACAAAAATTAACTGCAGAGCTTTCATGCATGCAGTAGTTGCACACAAGGAAATATTATGTCTTGGAAGCGGATACTTCATTTCCTCCTCTCATATCAACGCCCTTGTTTTAGTATGAAGTGAGGAAATAAACACAAAAAGCTGAAGATTCTGAGAGGCACGTAAGCCATTTCCTCTTCTCATATTATATGTTTTGTTTTCGTATGAAGTAAAAAAATAAACAGTTTAGGGTTCTGAAGTATAATGTGACACCAGATTCTTGTCATACAATCTATTGGAAACGCAAAAAGCAGGGAGCTCTCCATTCTTTTGTCCAACAGTTTGTTTCCTTTCATGCATTACTACCGCACGGAGATTCTTATTTAAGGACTTGCGGGCATCAAGTTCTTAAGCAGAATGAGCCTTAAGTTATTTTGATAATTACGGTACGAAAAAATGCAACAAAGACGAGTTCTCCTAGAGCAGTGAAGATATTTGCACATGTCTGTATTCAGAAATGACTGCCAGGATCGCACCTACATGCAACCTGGTACCTGAGCGTTACTACTGTGCAACGAGGGACTACCGAAGCAGCAGGACACCAGGTTAGTGATACTAAAGCAGAGAAGTAAGGCAGAGTTGCTTCCTTCTCACTACAATGCCACTGTCGAAACTTAAGTAATTGTGGTTGCAGGAGTTACAAAGAGTTCTTCCAGAAGTATGTGGAAAAGAACTTGTATTTAGATGATCCCCTGAAAGAAACGGATTTAATATCAGTCATTTTGATCAAGTTGCCTCTGAGGGTACAAGGAAAATTGATAGGAATATATAAGTCAGATCTAAACGCAATTGTGCAAGCGCTGGACCAATTGGATTCATTTTCAGGGAACAATCAGAATCTAGAAGGTTGGAGAAGGAACCCCTGGGAAAATAACGGACCTAATGAAGATAGGATACAAGGAGAACTGACAAACAGACAGATACAATATCCTCAACACACAGATAATGGAATAACTCAGCAGGAGACAATGATAGACAGGACACACACAACTAGTCAAAGGATCAACTGAAAACCTCAGTTGGCTGGGGTGGCCGAGCGGTTCTAGGCGCTACAGTCTGGAACCGAGCGACCGCTACGATCGCAGGTTCGAATCCTGCCTCAGGCATGGATGTGTGTGATGTCCTTAGGTTAGTTAGGTTTAAGCAGTTCTATGTTCTAGGGGACTGATGACCCCAGAAGTTCAGTCCCATAGTGTTCAGAGCCATTTTTTTTTAACCTCAGAGGGCGTTGTGTTCTGTACAACACAAGGTGTTTAACAAACACCTGGCACTTAAGTTATTGACAATTTTATTTCAAAAAAAGGTTCAAATGGCTCTGAGCACTATGGGACTTAACATATGTGGTCATCAGTCCCTTAGAACATAGAACTACTTAAACCTAACTAACCTAAGGACATCACACACATCCATGCTCAAGGCAGGATTCGAACCTGCGACTGAAGCGAATATTATTTCAGTTTCCCTTCATATTGTCAATCTTCATCTTCTTTCAGTCAGAACTATTTACTATCATCTTTAATTCATCGCTATCCAACTTCAGAGTGTACAACTGCTTTGCAAGGTAAGGTGCGTGACACACACCAGGTGCTCAGGCATTGCCAAATTATTCCAATTCTATTCATATTGCCAATATTCCCTTATTTCTGTCAAAACGATGCTCTATCATCAGTCCCTGCTTCATCTTCGAATATAGGAACATGGGAATAGTGAGTAACACTGGTAAGTGACAAAAAGAGACGGTACAAAAAAGGAAAAGCTATTTATAAAATTGTGTTATCCTGTTGGAAAATGTTTAGCAAAATCTGAAATTATGTGATTATAACATGTAACAACCCTAAAAGACAGTCAGTACAACAAGGAAAAAGCTATGATTGGAGTAAACAAGGTATACAGAGACAAAGAATATTATCCTGTTGGAAACAAATTTAACAAATTCTAAAAAGACACCATGGAGACAGTGAACAAACAACTTAGCGAAAACAAGAAAAATAGATATTAGTGGGTATCATTCTGCAATTGTGCTTAGATAAGAGAACAGTAAAGAAATCGAATGGTAACAAAATTCGAAAGATATGTTTAGCCAACTGACAAGGTAAATCGTGACCAAAGGATAAAGAGGTAAGTGCAGCAGAATAAGATGAAGAATTGAAGTTATGTAAGTATGGGAACTGGGTCCAAACCCCAAGGAATAAAAGAAAGAAAAGGTATAAGTTAATGAGTGGCCGAGGATGGTATTACTATACATTATGAAGTGTAAAGATGATGAGGGTCATACAAAGGTGTCCCCACATCCAATAATGGGTAATAGTAACCCGAGAGGTACCTTGAGTAAAGATAAGAAGTATTGAAATAAGTTAGAGGGAATGCTTTATAGTTATAAGAGTGAGAAGGACGGTATTCGCTGGTGAAAAAGAAACAAAAAGTAGTGAACCAGTGAGTAATAGGACGGCAATTACTTAGCCGATGATTATGGAACATGTTCTTGTATGTAGTAGAAAATGGGCATTATAAAGTAAGATTAGCCAAATGCGAGTTTTATAAATTTTTGATTAACTTGTTCTGTACTGGATGTAGAAATAATTAATATGTAAATGTATAGATGAGCTAAAAGGAAGGGGCATACGAGTACATGTTCCATCTCAGATAAAACAGAAGTACATCAGAATAAGTATTCAATTTTAATTAAGGTATGTATTATATAGTGTTCATGGTATATCCAGAAATGATTTAAATCTAAAATGGTGCCACTCTCAAGGCATCAGATAAAGATCGAATCAGATAATGATCAGAAGTAATTTTAAAGATACATACTCACTTCAATGGGACATGTATCTGTATAGCTATATCGTGTTAAGGATGGTGTGATAATAAGAACAGTAGTCGATAAGCAATGATTGTAGAGTATATGTAAGATGAAGTAATACCAATGATTAAAGATGTAAACCGAAGGCAAGAGACACCCAACCGACAATATTTCAAAATTAAACACGGTCTTCGAGCATATTGAATTTTGAAAATAAAAGAAGAGGGGGGGAATGTGTAATGCACGTGTAATCCCTTCACGTGTTTAAGCCAAGTATTACGCACATTTAAGCATTCAGGAATGCTCAGTAGCAGCCAGGCTACATGTTCATTTGACAATTAAGCGTCAACAAGGAGCATTAGTGATGAAACCATAGGAGGCAATGTTCTGCAACCTTAGTAGGGACGAGATCTGTCTATTCGGGGTAGGATCTTACAATCTGAGACAGTGTTACGAGACAAACTTCCGTCACAATTCCCGCAAACATGATGTCAGATCCGCCTAGCAACAGCGATCTGAACGCCCATTGGCTGAAAGTTTGGATATATATATATATATATATATGCGTGTGTGTATGAAATGAGCGAAGTGTCCTCACTGGCTGAGAGAGAAAGGTGGGGTTTCTCTTGTCCATCGGGAAGAGTGGGCGAGTTAGTAGCGAGGCGCCACTGAAAAAGCACGTTCGAGTAACTGGGGGTGGCTCCAAAAGAACGATGACGAAGAAATGTTCCAGCTGTTAAACATGAGATAGTGAAAGTTAGTTATCAGTGAACGCCATGTGTCGTGGGCAGTGTGTATTACGATTATGGGAAGTTAGAAAAGTGTTAATGTGTTGTAAAGGGTTTAATAACGGCGTAGCCAAGAGCCGCCATATTGGAAATTCAGCGAAGTGTGTTTCAAAGCATTTTCTTTATTAAAATGAGTATAGTACAAAGCGTTGTTGACATTTAACTACTGGCATCCAGAAACACTCCACTTCAGCAAGATCGCCCCTTCATTGAACCTAGTGCCTGAGTGCTAATACTTGGGATGAGGGACTACCGAAGCAGCAAGACACCAGGTTAGTGATACATAAACCAGAGAAATAAGGCAGAGTCGCTTCCTTCTCGCTACATTGTCACTGAGGGCATTGTACTGGGTTTCCATCTGAGCTCTTGATATTCAAACAAGTGGTTCTCTTTTCTCCAAAGGTCTCTTTAATTTTACTGTATGCAGTATCTATTTCTTCCCTGGTGATATATGTCTGTACCTCCTTTCTCTTGTCCTCTAGCCACCCCTGCTTAGCCATTTTGTACTTCCTGTGGATCTCATTTTTGGGACGTTTGTATTCCTTTTTGCCTGCTTCATTTACTGCATTTCTAAATTTTCTCCTTTCATCAATTAAATTCAATATTTCTTCTGTTATCCAAGGATTTCTAATAGCCCTCATCTTTTTACCTACTTGATCCTCCGCTGCCTTCACTATTCCATGTATCAAAGCTACTGATTCTTCTTCTACAGCATTTATGTCCCCATTCTTGTCAATCGTTCCCTAATGGTCTCCCTGAAACTCTCTACAACCTCTCGTTCTCCCAGTATATCCAGGTACCAAGTTCTTAATTTTCTTACCTTTTTCCAGTTTCTTCAGCTTTGATCTACAGTTCATAACCAATAGATTGTGGTCAGAGTCCATGTGCAGAGCTAGTTGGCGCATAAACTTGTTCTATTGTGGCAGGTGTGGGCTTCGTGTCTATCTTTGTTACAATAAGGTGTTAACTATGCTGTTCACTGTAGCTCACCCGCACTCCTATTTTTTAAATTCATTATTAGACCTTCTCCTGCATTACTCTATTTGATTTTTTATTTGTAACCCTGTATTCGCCTGACCAGAAATCTTGTACCTCCTGCCACTGAACTTGACTAATTACCATTATATGTAACTTTAACCTATCCATTTCCCTTTATAAATTTTCTAACCTGCCTGCCTGATTAAGGGATCTGACATTCCACACTCCCATACATAGAACGCCAATTTTTTTTCTCCTGATTACGACGCCCTCCTCTGTAGTCCCCGCCCAGAGATCCGAATGGCGGCTGCTTTACCTCTGGAATATTTTAACCTAGAGGACACCATCATCATTTTACCACACACTGAAACCACACGCCCTCGGGAAAAATTACGACTGTAGTTTCCCCTTGCTTCCAGCCATTCCCAGTACCAGTACTAGTGGTCCCAAAAAATAACGTAACTGATAGAAATAACCAGTTTCTGAGAAGTAACGGTTACTGCTATAACCGTTCCTCTGATACAGGCAGTTATTTCAATAACTGTCTAGTGTCAACAGTGCCTTACGCCATCTCTTGACTAAAGATCATACTATGCTTTCCTGTCAACTCATCAGAGATCAGGCTACGAACGAAAGAGAGGGATACACCATTTGGAAGGCGTTCCATAGGCCATGGGAATAACTGTGAGACTGCGCGCCATCTGTTGACAAGAGCTGTGTACTATTTCGTGTGCCTTCGTTGCTTTTAGCACAAACAATTAAATAAAGTTAATGTCAGAGCGGTGGATGATAGGAGCTGCAGTACAGGCATTAACAAGTACGGTTGTTCTCTTGAGCCACCGCCTTATATGTCAATTTAGCGTGGATGGGTAGTATAAAGAGAGTTACCATAAGGAATTCTCTCCCACCATCCTTCCTACGTCACCATCCATAACACAGATTCCTACACCTTTTTTCCCTCCGCCAGTGTGCTCCAAGGCTCCATCCTCTCCCCCCTTCTGTACCTTTTGTATACGGCGGACATGCCGCCGCCGTCTCCCCCCATCCACCTTCTCCAGTTTGCCGATGACACCGCCTTCCTTGCCCTTGAACCCAACCTGCAGCGCTCCCAACAACACCTTCTCCAATCCCATCTTGACCGGTTCACCGCTTGGTGCAACCAGTGGTTGCTCAAGGTCAGTCCCTCCTTTTCCTCGAACGGATACGGGTCCTCTACACTTCCCGCAATCTCAATCCTCCTCATCCGCTTGTCTCCCCCATCCTCTCCCGACCCTGCCCGCTGCCGTGCCTGTATTTCCACTTCCCACAAGCTCTCCATCTCTCCACTCTCCTTACCCTCTCTCAAGGAGGCTTCCACCAGCTCCCCTTCCCTGATGATGCCCTTCTCCCCTCCATCTGCCCCTCCTACCATTATTGATACTCTTCTCCCTTTTCCTGTGTAGGCAAAACCATCCCTTCCTTCCGCCTCCTCGATTTTTATCTAACCATATATCTCTTTTCTCCCCTCTCCCCTCTCCCTCTCCCACCTCCCCTCCTCCTCTCTTGGCAGGTCCCCGGACTCGCGCACGCAGTGAACATTCGCTCACTGGATATCATCGCCATCAGTGTCTCGTGTGTGTGCCTTCGTTTTATGTTTAGTGTTCTTTCGCCATCACGCCACCACTGTTCACATGTGCCGTCTCAGTCATCCTTGTTATGTGCGCCGTGTCAACTATTGTTAGTGTTTTTTCTCGTCCAGCGTGACCAGCTCCATGTTTATTATTTTTCGTGTCTACAGTTTTTGCCCACCGTTTTAACTGTATTATCTGTGCCACCTATATGTAATACTTATTGTACGACTCGCGGCTGAAGAGCAGCGTAATATGCTGCTGCCTGCCCGCCTTTGTATAAGGTGATCAAAATAACAATAAAAAATTTAAAAAAATTTCCTCAAGGCTGACTGAAATACCTACCGGGATACACTCTCACCTACCACAACCCTGATGATATTACCTGTGCTGCCTCCTTTCTCCTGCAGACCTTGTCTGAGGCCGTAGAGGCTCACGTAACTTCCGTCGCCATCCACCCCCACCATCCTACTTTACCCCCACAGGCCGTCCTCCTTCTCTGTGAATGCCGCCGTCTCTACTGTGCCTTCCTTCACATGCATGAACTGGACGCAATACGACACCACTTGCAACTATAACGACACATCAGAAACTTGCTCGCGGCTAAAAAACGCCGGGACTGGCGACAGACATGCACCCGTTTTAGTGCTACACTTCCTATCATCTCGTCCAAGTACTGGTCAGCCTTCCGCTGCCTTACCGGATCTAAACCCCCTCCCTACTACTCTCTCCTTCATGATGATGAACCTTTCCCTGACAACCTTAGTAAGGCCAATCACTTTGCGTCCTACCACTCCGAAGTCTTTATCATCCCTGACGATCCCCAGTTCGATTGCTCCCTCTTCCCAGATGCCCACAATCGAACTCACACCTCTGTCCCTCCCCTAGCCCCTGGTTTCCAGTACTTGGACAACACTGCACACACCAAACTCAATGACCACATCACTACTCAGGATATCATCGCAACACTCCGCACGGAATGTAACACCGCTCCTGGTCACGATCATGTCACCTATCGCCACCTTTGTGAAGTTCCTGCCTCCTTCCTCTCCACTCTGGCCAGGCTCTACAATGTAGTCCTCTCCACCGGCTAGTACCCCGACCTGTGTAAAACCTCCCGCATCCTGATGTTCCTTAAACCCGACATACTACCGTCCGCTTTCTCCTCCTACAGTCCCATCAGCCTTACCTCGGTCTTCAGCAAGGTCCTGGAATCCATCCTTACCCGACACATCCACCAGCATCTCCATCAGCACCGCCTCCTTCCCGTTACCCAGTGTGGCTTTCAGCTGTCCTTCTCTACCGATGACCTTCTCCTTCACCTCACTCATCTCTTCTCCCAACAGCTCAATTCCTGTTGCTCCACTATCTTCCTCTCCCTTGACCTCGAATGCACCTATGACCATTTGTGGCATTCCAGTATCCGCGTCAAGCTCCAAACCTTCACCCTTCCTATTAACTACGTCCGTCTGATTGGGTCCTTTCTTTACCAACGTCCATCCTACCTCAGCATCCATAACACGGATCCCTACAACTTTTTCCCCTCTGCCGGTGTGACTCAAGGTTCCGTCCTCTCCCCTCTTCTGTACCTTTTACATACGGTGTACATGCCGCCACCTTCACCTCCGATCCACCTTCTCCAGTATGCCGATGACACTGCCTTCCTTGCCCCCACCCGCACCCTGCAGCTCTCCCAACACCTTCTCCAATCCCATCTTGACCAGTTCACCACTTGGTGCTACCAGTGGTTGCCTCAGGTCAATCCTTCCAAGACCCAGGCGATCATTGTAGGCAAATCCACCCCTTCCTTCCGCCTCTTCGACTTCTATGTCACCATCTATGGCCGTCCTATCGCCCTCACCCCCACCCTTAAGTACCTTGGCGTCACCCTTGACCATTTCCTCTCCTGGACCCCCATCTCCAGACAATTCAAGCCAAAGCACGCCCATGACTCCGGCTCCTCAAGCTCCTTTATGGTCGCACTTGGGGTCTTGACCCCTCCACCATCCTCCACACCTATAAATCCCTCATCCACCCTATCTTCTGCTATGCCCACCCTGCCTGGATCTCCGTCCCTCCTACCTTTTACAAATCCCTTCAAATCCTCGAACGCCATGCTCTCTGCCTCACCTATCGCATCCGTTTCCCCTCCCCCACGTGCATCCTGTACGATATTAATCCATTCCCACACCTCCTCCTTTTCCTCGAATGGATACAGATCCTCTACACCTCCTGTAAACTAGATCCCCCTCACTCACTTGTCTCTCCCATCCTCTCCCACCGCTGTCCGCTGTCGCACCTGTATTCCCACATCCCACCTCCTCTCCATCTCTCCACTCTCCTCACCCCCTCCCAAGATGGCTTCCACCAGGTCCCCTACCCTGATGATGCCCTCCAACCCTCCATCTACCCCTCCTATCAACTTTGATCCTCCTCTTCCACTTCCAGTGTTTTTTCCTCAGGGCACCCTCCCTCCCTTCTGTCCCTCCTCCCTCCCCCAGGCTTCTAATGTTACTTAAAATACGTCTTGATTGCAAATTTTTTATTCATATGACCGGTTTCGGTTCATTCAGAACCATCTTCAGATCTGTAAAAATAATGATACTATTTTACTATTTCACGGAAGCAAATCTTTTTCATCCTATCTAATCAACATCAAATGTACCAGAACGTACCTGATATTTCAGTTACAGGAGTAACCCATCCAAATCCAGCAACTTTCACATGCTACGTCACATAAAATTGGTTGACAGTGTGCCCGCCATTTATAGTAATCATAACACTATAACCGACAGGTGGCGTCTGGTACATTTGTTACATTCCATTTGCACCTACTGTATTCAGTAGATCTTTTTTTATATTAAAAATACTTAATTAAAATATGCAGATGTCAAGGTTAAAATCTGTACTTGTCAGAATTCAAAAACAGTAAAATTATCATTTTTATACGATCTAAAAAACATAGGGCGATTTATATATCTATGGTGCTGGTGGGAACTTGTTTTCCTCTACAGTCGGTCTGCTTCTGCGGTTTCTGCTATTTCGGTGTTGTGCCGCGGTCCGCTCAGTCGTCTGATGTCCATCGCCGCGGGCAAGAGGGCTGCACACGACGCCAGGCGCTGCACGCGTCTTCCGGCTTCTCCACCGCGCATCATCTCTCATCCCTCGGTCTGGATCTCCACACGCAACACTTGTCATCTTAGTAGGTCGTCATGAATGCTAAAATAGGCGTTACGATTGAATTCGCTTTGCTCGTTGAGGATTAAATCCGGATCTTTATTTTTGTGGGTGTATATTTCAATTTCTTCCAAAATGTTAAGAAACCGTCCCTTATGAGCTCTATGCAGTATGTCTAACTTGCGTTCAATGTTCGTGACTGAGTGCTTTGTCGCAGCCATAGGCGCCCCAAAAGCTGTTTTGTTTTTAGAGTAGGTGTGCTCCCTGAATCTGGTTTCAAAGTTCCTACCAGTCTGCCCTATATATTGTTTACAGCAGTCATTCAATTTGATCTTATATACCCCTGAATCCTGAAATTTATTCCTACTATTACATATTCTATGCCGGAGCTTCAATTTTAACGTGTTATTTGTTCGGAACCCTATTTAAACGTCGGATTTACGAAAGCATCTTTCAATTTTATCTGTAATTCTTCCATTGTAAGTGAGAGCTACATATTTTTTCTTGTTGTTCCTCTTAACTGCTACTTGACTTCCTTCTATTTGTTCCATTTGCCTCTTCTTTATCTTCCTATAAATATTCATCACCTGCTTACACGAATATCTGTTCGCTACGGTTACTTGTTTTAAAATACTTAACTCCTTTTCTACTTCCTGTTGGCTTTGTGGCAATCTTAGTAGCCTGTATACCATCCAAGTAAAATATGCCCATTTGTATCGCGGTGGGTGACAAGATCGCTCATTGATAACTAGATCCGTACATGTAGGTTTTCTGAATATGCTAAATTCATGCTTCCCATCTTACTTTATTAGTGTTAAATCTAAGTAATCTATACAGTTGTTTTCTTCAAATTCCATGGTGAATCTAATTTTCGGGTGTTGGGAGCTCATTTTTGTGCTAAGTTTTCGATATCATTTTTATCTCCTTTGTATAATAAAATGGAGTCGTCAATGTATCTCCTGTAATATACAATTTTCTCATCGATACTAGGATTTTCACAAAGAATTTGTTTTCTAAGTGATTTACAAAAATGTCAGCCAGCTTCCCAGCTAAACTATTCCCCATTGCCAGCCCATCTTTGTTGATAAATTTTACCATTGAAAGTAAAGTAATTGAACGACAAGACTTGATCCAACATTTCCACTAGTTCAATCACTTCCCCCAGTGCCAATTTACCATGAGTGAGGAGATTGTTCTTAATGATCACAATCGTTTCTTTTACGGGAATGTTTGTGTACAGATTGGTGATATCCAATGAAGTTAGTGACGCATTCTGAGGTATAAGTACGTCTTTAATTTGCTCGGCAAATTCGTAGCTGTTGCTAATGTTGAAAGTCCGACGATATGTATATGCCGCCTTCGATCTGTTATTTAGCTCTTTATTTAATTTATAACTTGGGCTGCTAGTGTTATTAACTATTGGGTGAATCGATTTTTCAACTTTATGGAGCTTTATTTGTGACCGTAATTCGGGGATTCGTGGATTCGTTACTTTCAGTTTAAACTTTTCCTCCTCTGTGAATAGAAACACACTGTTATCTATTTGTTTCCTTATTTCTGTTTGAAATTTCTTGGTAGGATCTTTCTTGACTTCTACTATTCCGTTTTCCATAAAGAACTTTTCAGTTTTCTCTATATAGTCTGTATCATGTATTAAAACCATAGTGCCGCCCTTATCTGCCTTTGTGATGATAGCCTTACATGATTTTAACTTCTTATTCAAGCCCTTAAGAGTTAGTAGTTCGTCTCTGTTCTTGTGAGCAGAGTGCATTTCATCTATAATCGACTTCTTTACTTTAACTGCCGTGTTGGTCTGTTCGTATCTATTCATATTTGCGATATCACATGCAATTTTCACTTCTGCAACAGTCTTTTTTTATTGTATTTGAGTTAATTGCGGGATTTAGGTTATATTGCAGCCCTTTATTTAAAAGGTTCTGCTCATCCTTTGTTAATTCTATCTCATTTAAGTTCACGACCCTCTCACAAAAATTATGCAACTTTTTATACGCCATTTCGTTATCAATATTAAAATCTACACCTAGGTTAAAAAGCTTCTTCTGATGTCTGTTTAGAGTTAGTTCTCGCTCCCTGACAATTCTATTTTCAATCTCTCTGCTTGCGTATGTGAACTGTAATGGAGATAAAATGTCACCTAAAATCAAGTGAAGATTGAAAGCTTCTCTATTTAACTTGTCTTTCATTTTATATGCTTCTCGAATTTGAGTTTTAACCCATAATACTTCACTTTTACGTTTTACTATTTGTGCTATGTTTGACATATTCCTGAATTTTACTTTTGTGTAATTATGAGTAATCCCTGCGTCTAAGCATGTTTTGTTAAATTTAATTTTCAGGTTTTCTTTCATTATCTTTGTCCTAACACATAAGAACTTCGTAATGTATCCCTAAGCCTGACGTGGCACAAACTTTGCAAAAACAGACATAATGTCTTATGGGATAACAGCAATCAGTGATTTTATAATGTTACTTAAAATCCGTCTTGATTGCAAATTTTTTATTCATATGACCGGTTTCGGTTCATTCAGAACCATCTTCAGATCTGTAAAAATAATGATTCTAATTTACTATTTCACGGAAGCAAATCTTTTTCATCCTATCTAATCAACATCAAATGTACCAGAACGTACCTGATATTTCAGTTACAGGAGTAACCCATTCAAATCCAGCAACTTTCACATGCTACGTCACGTAAAATTGGTTGGCAGAGTGCACGTCATTTGTATTAATTATAACACTACTACCGACAGGTGATGTCTGGTACATCTGTTACATTCCATTTGCACATACTGTATTCATTAGATCTTTTTTTATATCAAAATACTTAATTAAAATATGTAGATGTCAAGGTTAAAATCTGTAGTTGTCATAACTAAAAAACAGTAAAATTATCGTTTTTATACGATCTAAAAAAACATAGGGCGATTTATATATCTATGGTGCTGGTGGGAACTTGTTTTCCTCTACGGTCTGCTTCCGCGGTTTCCGCCATTTCCGTGTTGTGCCGCGGTCCGCTCAGTCGTCTGATGTCCTTCTTTCCTTCCCCGAACTCCTCTGCCACTTGCATCTCTGTCATCCATCTTCCTCCTCCCCCACCTTTTTCCCCTTTTGGCAGGTCCCTGGACTCGCAATGTTCAGTCAACATTAGTGCGCCAGACATCATCGCCATTGGTTTTGTGTGTGTGCCATCGTGTTTGTGCTTCAGTGTTTTCGCCGTGCACACTCCATCATTCATGTGTGTCATCTGCATCATCAGTGTTAGTGTACAGTGCAGCAGTTTGTTTGGTTTTCTTCACGTGTGAATGTCTTCATGTTTCTCTTGTAATACCTGTGGCTGAAGAGTGGCGTACTGTGGCCGCTGCCAGCCCACCTTGTCTAAGGTGAGAAATGACAATAAAGAAAAAAAAAATAATTTTCTCTGGTGATCGTTTTGGCTCACAGTTCTCGTTCTCTGGCAGTCATCGGGCTACCACTAAAGGTAACCTGGAAGTTGGTAATGGAATAACTGTGTGTCTGTGTTCCTGACACAGTGACTCCAGTCTTGGAACCCACTGATATTTTCAGAAAGGATAGTTACTGGAGCGAAATAATATTTTCGTACTTCTTCGAAAATAGCCACTGGCCATCGCGCATGACAAATAACATGTCAGAAAGTATAAATGGTTCAAATGGCTTTGAGCACTATGGGACTTAACATCTGTGGTCATCAGTCCCCTAGACCTTAGACCTACTTAAACCTAACTAGCCTAAGGACATCACACACATCCATGCCCAAGGCAGGGTTTGAACCTGCGACTGTAGCGGTCACGCGGTTCCACACTGAAGCACCTAGAACCGCACGGCCACACCAGCCAGCTCAGAAAGTATAACATAATAGATTTGAATATAATAATTATTATCCTCATCATTTGTCAAAATATGTGAATAATAGCTAATATTTACTGCTTGTGAGTAACTGCTAATAGTTACAGAATTGATACACTGTCAGAATAAAACACAGTTACGCACTTTTAATAAATATATCATACACAGAATACCCGATCTTGACTGTTGCGACCAAGTGCTGTCAAAACTGAAATATAGCAGAATTTTTACTTAAGCTGGTGTCTCTGTTAAGAGATCCATCTACAGAGTAGAAGGAGGGGTCAACGGAAGCGTCCGATTCCACCAGTCTGCTTTGACGTAAAGATGTTGTGGTGTGTGAAGTCATTATGACATGGTGTTTATGTGTTGTTTTGTGTGGGGGAGGGGGGGGGAAGGAGGGGGCTGGCTGATCTAGTTTGCAGTGCCAGGATTTGCTGGTGACAATTAATTTTTTTTTCTAGTTGTGATGTTTTGTGTATTTATGGAGTATTGAAAGTGTTTTAATTTATGTAGGGATGTTTGATTTGTGGATTTTTGAGGTTGTGGTTTTGGTTTTATTTTTCGCAGTTGTAGTTGTTGGTTTTTTGGCATCAGTAGTTGTGGTGGACGTATATAGGCCACTGGAAATGACCGATTCCCATTTTCATAGTTGTATGTGTTGATGTGTTGGTATCATCATCTGAGGTTGACCTATGTAGGTCAAGGGAAATGTCTGATTCCAATTTTCGTACTTTTAGTTGTGGATATTGGTGTTTTGGTATGGTCACCTATGGTTGACCTATTTTGTTAAAGAGAAGTGTCCGATTCCTGCCGATTTTGTTAGTGTAGCGGAATGCTGTATTTTTTTTTCCTTATTTCCTTATGTTCTTCATTTTGTGTTTTTGGATCATGGATTTTTTTTTTTTTTTTACTAGCTTGTCCTCACCCTAAAACCCCCAACATCCCGCAGTTGTCCCGTTGGTTTGATTTTTTTTTTGTGGGAGATGTTATTGTATTATTTATATGTATCTTAGTGTTTGTTGCCATGTGTATATAGTGACGTCATAGAAACACTTAAAATAGCCATTTCCGGCATATTGATGTCGTCCTGGGGCAAAGCACACGCGTGGAATCGGACATTTCGGTATCAAAAACTCTTTCAAACAGTCTGTAAACCGTGCTTTATCTAAAACCAAGTTTTTAATGGTTGCTGACTTGTTGGCAGTTTATTGAAAATGCATGTTCCTGAATATTGGACCCCTTTTGGACCAAGGTAAGTGATTTTAGGTCTTTATGTAGATTGCTGTTCCTATTTCTGGTACTGATATTATGTATTGAGCTATTGGTTGGAAATACTTGTAATACATTTCATTAAGGAATAAATATATTAAGAAGCAGTGGTTAGACTACAAAGTTCCTTGAACAGGTTCCTACATGATGTTCTTGAATTTATACCACAATCGATCTTTATTACACGCTTTTACATGCGAAAAACTTTTGCTCCGTTTGATGAATTACTACAGAATATGATCCCTTATGAAATAATAGAATGAAAATATGTAAGCTTTCTATATCTATGTCTCCTACATCTAACATCATTCACACTTTAAATACAGACCTGTTTAGGCGCTTCATCTATTCTGTGGTATGCCCATTCCAACTGAATTTATTATCGAGTTGTAGTCCCAGAAATGTAACACTGTCAACCTTTTCGATCTGCATGTCTTCATATGTTGTAAAGATGCTGTAGCTGGAGAAACTGAGCAGTTTCCAAATTGCACATAAAACTTGGATTAGCGTACTTACACTTACCCCAATAGGACTATCTTGTACAGGACAGGAATAAACAAATCTGATACATTATGTATATTTTTTGTTGTATTACAAGGCTGTACACTTATTCTATTAAGTGAGCAGCACAAGAAATTAAGCTTCGAATTTAATCTACACTATTCAGATTACATATTACTTCATACGTTACGCACGTTGTTAACATTTTACTCAAACAGTGCTGTGGCGAAGTTCCGCTTACTTTCTGTTGCAGCTGTGATGCTAATATTTCTAATAGCGACCGATAACCTACATACATATAATATGAAACACTAATAATCGTTCTAACATCAACTAAAATGTACCCAGAGTTAATTAGCTAAGGATATGACACGATTCATACAACATTCCTGCCATTTCACACTACTCGCAGTTATACTGATAACAAAACTGATGGATTCCAACTATGTCGTTATTTAACTGTAGCCCCATCGGAGTATTCGGTATTCGCTAGCGAAATATAACTTGACAGTTATTAATAGCCATTAAAAATAACGGTTATCAAAGACAAACAGAACTGTGATAAACGTTACTCCAGAATAACCGTTTGACCTACTACTAACCAGCACAATTAGTCCATTTAAGTTTACATACTCTCAAGCCTCGAACGGGCCCAGACCACAACATCACAATCAGGGCCGCTCAAAAATTTACTGCTTGAAAAAATACCAATGAAATAACAATACTACTTTTTTTTCTTTATTGTATTTCAATTCCCCTTCGGGGCGGGCTGGCAGCAGCATATGTGCTGCTCTTCAGCCAAAAGACATAGAACAAAACAATAGAAGACATTTAAAAACAGCAAAGGAGAGAATAAGGTGAACTTAGATATAAAAAAGGGGGAACATCATGAACGCCAATAGACAAAAAACGGGGTGACTGTAAAATGGAGATAAAAAACTGTTTAAAAGTAGCACACACAAAAAGTCACACACTGCAACGATTAAAAGAACACAACACACAGTATGACTGGAGCATAAAGGTATCGATTGATGGCATAGCACATAACGTAACACTGACAGCGAACCTCAAGGCAGTACACAATTAAAATCACACCTCTTGACGTACAGGAGAAACAGCACTAAACACAACACTGATGTGGCACACTGATGCTGATCAATACAGAGGATCTGCCAGGCGCTAGGAGATGAGGGAGACCTGAAGAAGGGAGGGAGGGGAAAAGATGGGGGAGATGAGTGGGGGGCGTGCTGAAGAGGGCCAGGTAGAGAGGGATGTGGGAAGGAAAGAGGCAAGTATGGGGTGCAGGGTCTCAGGGGACGAGGGGATGGAGGAAAATCCGCTCTGGGAGAAATAGGGAAGACGAAAAAGGGGGCCCTGGGGAGGGGGGGGGGGACAAGGCCAGGTTATAGTTGGAAGGAAGGGTAGATGTCACGGAGAAGTTCGTCATCTGGGAGGGGGAGGCGTTGCAAATTGCCCTGATGAAGAAAATGGAGGGTGTGAAGGTGGAGAGAGAGAGGGATACAGTGACAGAGGCGAGGCAAACGGGCGGGGGGTGGAGAGTAAGGAGGAAACCAGAGGGTGGGGGGGATCAAGCCTGCGAACAATGTAAAGGATGCGGAGATGTTGGAGGAACAGGAGGAGATGGGGGAAGGGGATCAGTTCATACAGGAGCCGTGTGGGGGAAGGAAGGCAGATACGGAAGGAAAGGCAGAGCGCATGGCGTTCAAGATTTGGAGGGCCTTGTAAAAGCGAGTGGGGTCGGAGATCCAGGCAACGCTGGCATAACAGAGGATAGGACGGATGAGAGATTTGTAGGTGTGGAGGGTGGTAGAAGGATGCAATCCCCATGTCCGGCCAGACAGGAGTTTCAGAGGGCAGAGGTGGGAATGGGCGTTCTGCTGGACGGTCTGGAGATGAGGGGTCCAGGTGAGGTGTCGGTCGAGGGTGAGGCCAAGGTATTTCAGGGTGGGGGTGAGTTGGATAGGACGACCATAAAGGGTGTGGTAGAAATCATGGAGGCAAAAGGAGCGAGTGGTGCAGCCTATGATGATTGCCTGGGTTTTGGTGGTGTTGAGACGGAGGAACCACTGGTTACACCAAGTGGTGAACTGGTTAAGGTGGGTTTGGAGGGTACCTTCAGACCGTTGAAGGGTAGGATAGAGAGCCAGCACTACTACTTTTTTTTTCTTTATTGTAATTTTAAGCACCTCATACAAGGCGGGCTGTCAGCAGCATATTACGCCGCTCTTCAGCCATAAAGTTCAAAATGGTTCAAATGGCTCTGAGCACTATGGGACTCAACATCTGAGGTCATCAGTCCACTAGAACGTAGAACTACTTAAACCTAACTACCTAAGGACATCACACACATCCATGCCCGAGGCAGGATTCGAATCTGCGACCAAAGCGGCCGCGCGGTTCCAGACGGTAGCGCCTAGAACCGCATGACCACGCAGCCGGCTTCAGCTTTAAGGGGTACAATAATATGACATAGATGTGACACAAACAATACAAGAAAAACGGCGGGCAAAAAAATGTAGATACAAAAACAATAAACATGAAGCTGTTCACGCTGGACGAAGAAACACTAACACTTGTTGATACGGAGCACAGAATAAGGACGACTGCGACGGCACACGTGAACAGTGGAGACGTGACGACGAAAGAACACTAACCGCAGACGAAGGCGCACACGCGAGTCACTGATGGCGATGATCTCCAGCGTGCGAATGTTCACTGAGCGTGTGCGAGTACGGGGACCTGCCAAGAGAGGAGGAGGGAGGGTGGGAGAGGGAGAGGGGAGAGCAGATGCCATGGGCAGGGGAGATAGGGGGTAGGGAGGAAGAGGGAGGGGAAGCCCGGGGGAAGAGCGGTGGATGGGGGGTACGGGGGAAAAGGAAAGAGAAGGGAGGGAGGGTGCCTAAAGGAAAGGACACAGGAAGTGGGGTGGAGGATCAAAGTTGATAGGAGGGGTAGAGGGAGGGGAGGAGGACATCATCAGGGAGAGGGAGCTGGCGGAAGCCACCTTGGGAGAGGGGGAGGAGGGTGGAGAGATGGAGACCGGGTGGGACGTGGTAACACAGGCACGGCAGTGGGCGGGGGCGAGAGAGGATGGGTGAGACAAGTGGATGAGGAGGATCGAGTTTGTAGGAGGTGTACAGGATCCGTATCCTTTCAAGGAAGAGTAGGAGGTGGGGGAAGGGGATGAGATCACACAGCATCCGCGTGGGGGAGGGGAGACAGATGTGATAGGCAAGGAGGAGAGCATGGCGTTGAAGGATTTGGAGGGATTTATAAAAGGTAGGGGGGGCGGAGATCCAGGCCGGATGGGCGTAACAAAGGATAGGGCGGATGAGGGATTTATAAGTGTGGAGGATGGTGGAGGGGTCCAGACCACACGTAGGGCCGGATTGGAGCTTGAGGAGACGGAGTCGGGAGCGTGCCTTGGCTTGGATTGTCCGGAGATGGGGAGTCCAGGACAGGTGACGGTCGAGGGTGACGGAAAGGTACTTAAGGGTGGGAGTGAGGGCAATAGGACGGCCATAGATGGTGGGATAGAAATCAAAGAGGAGGAGGGAAGGGGTGGTTTTGCCTACAATGATCGCCTGGGTTTTGGAGGGATTGACCTTGAGCAACCACTGTTTGCACCAAGCAGTGAACTGGTCAAGATGGGATTGGAGAAGGTATTGGGAGCGCTGCAGGGTGGGGGCAAGGGCAAGGAAGGCATGTCTGCCGTGTACAAAAGGTACAGAAGGGGGGAGAGGATGGAGCCTTGTGGCACACCGGCAGAGGGGAAGAAGGTGTAGTAATCCGTGTTATGGATGGTGACATAGGAAGGACGGCGAGAGAGAAAGGAGCCGATCAGACAGACGTAGTTAATGGGAAGGGCGAAGGTTTCGAGCTTGAAGAGGAGACCGGAATGCTATACGCGGTCATAAGCACCTTCGAGGTCCAGGGAGAGGGAGATTGCGGAGCGACGGGAGGTGAGTGAGGTGAAGGAGAAGGCCGTCGGAAGAGAAGGACGGCCGAAAGCCACACTGGGTAATGGGGAGGAGGTGGTGCGTGCGGAGATGCGGGTGGATGTGTCGGGTGAGGATAGATTACAGGACTTTGCTGAAGACCGAGGTAAGGCCGATGGGACGGTAGGAGGAGACGGCGGACGGCGGTTTGCCAGGTTTAAGGAATATGACGATATGGGAGGTTTTCCACAGGTCGGGGTAGTAACCGGTGGACAGGACTACGTTGCAGAGCCTGGCCAGGGTGGAGAGGAAAGAGACAGGAGCTTCACGAAGGTGACGGTAGGTGACACGATCGTGACCAGGAGCGGTGTTGCATTTTGTGAGGAGTGCAGCAATGAGATCCTGTGCAGTGATAGGGGCATTGAGTTGCGTGTGTGCAATGTTGTCCGAGTACTGGTAACCAGGAGCGAGGGGAGGAACAGAGGTGTCAGTTCGATCGCGGATATCGGGGAAGAGGGAGTAATCGAACTGGGGATCATCGGGGATAGAAATGACATAGGAGAGGTAGGAGGCAGAGTGATTGGCCTTACTAAGGGTGTCAGGGAAAGGGTGATCATCATGGAGAAGAGGACAGTAGGGGGAGGGTTTAGTTCCGGTAAGGCGACGGAAGGCTGACCAGAACTTGGACGAGTTGATAGGTAGGGTATCAGTTAAACAGGTGCATGTCTGTCGCCAGCCCCGGCGTTTCTTAGCCATGAGCAAATTACGAATGTGTCGCTGTAGTTGCCGGTGGCGTCGTAGTGTGTCCGGGTCACGCATGCGGAGGAAGACACGTTAGAGACGGCAGGATTCACGGAGGAGGACGGCCTGTGGGGGTAAGGTAGGACGGTGGGGGTGGATGGCGACAGTAGGGACGTGGGCCTCCATGGCCTCAGACAAGATCTGCTGGAGAAAGGAGGCGGCATGGGTGACATCAGCGGGGTGGTGATAGGTGAAAGGGTGGCTATCGACCTAGGTGGAGAGAGTATCCCAGTAGGCATTCCAGTTCGCACGGGAATAGTCATGGACGTACTTAGGGGGAGGGTCATTACGAGGGTCGCAGTGGGGGCGACGACCGTCTGAAACGGTGAGGAGGACAGGGAGATGGTCGCTACCAATAGGCTCCAAGACATCCACTGTTATGCGGCCAAGGAGGTTGGGGGAGGAGAGGATAACATCGGGAGTGGAGTTGGATTCGGGACGGGTGTGCTGGGGGATGTGAATGAGGTCGCCTTGAAGGGAGGAGAGGAACCGATGCCACCGCCGTAACTGGGCAGCGGAACGACTATGGATGTTGAGGTTGGCAGCGATCACGTAGGAGGAGAAGGTATGGTCGATGTGGGAGAGGAAGTTGAAAGGAATAGGGATGTTGGGGCGGACATAGATGGTGGCGCACCTAACGGTAAGGCTGGGGAAGAAGAGACTAAGGATCAGGTGTTCAGTGGGGTCGGGAAGGAGAGGTTGGAGCCGAACGGGGATCTGGCGGTGGTGCCCAATGGCAACTCCACCACGCGCAATCGGGAGGGGATTATCGGAGCGGTGGAGGAGGTAGGGCGAAGTGTGGAAGGTGTGGTGGGGTTGCAGGAAAGTTTCATTGAGGACGAAGGCATCCACGCGGTGGGTGGCAAGGGTGTGCAGGAAGAGGTTTTCGTTGGCGGGAATTGAGCGGATGTTGTTGAAATGGATATGGTGCTGCCGCGCCATGACAGGGATTTAAACGAGTGTGTCAAGACGGGAGAAGGTGAAATGGGCCTGGTTGTTGGAGTAGCTGGCGTAGATTTTGAGTTGGAAAACGGAGCAGGCGGCGAGGGAGATCTGTTGGGGGGTGTGCAGGCGCTGAAAAGGATGAACATTCTGAAGGACAATGGTGAGGAATCTGATGATGTCCTCAGCGGTAGGGGGTGGGTGAAGCGAGTTACCGGGAGGGGTGGGGGCGTCCAGAGGGCGGACAGGAACGGTGAGTTCAGGAGTGGTAGGAGGGGGCCAGGACTTACACTTCTGGGAGTAGGTAAGATGAGGGAGGTTACAGGTATTACAGGAGGGGTGGGGTACTGGAGATTGGGGCACTGCCGTAACAAGTGGGCTTGCCTACAGTGCGGGCAGGTGGGGGCCTCGCAGCACTCAGATGTTGGGTGCGCATTATACCGCAAGCACCTTTGGCAGCGGAGGGATTGAGGAGGGGAACAGGAGGGGTCAACCTTATAACGCTGGTTAAAAAGGAGGGCACCCTCCTTCAAAAGACGGTCTATGGAGGGGGCGTGCTCAGAAAAAACCCGCATAAGGTGGGTGGGACCTACAGCGTTGTGGATACGGCGAACCGCACGCACCTCCAGATGGGGATGGGCCTGAAGCTCCGCCAACACATCCTCCTCCGTGATCACTGGACTGAGCCGAGTGATCACGGCGGTGAGGGTCGACGGGCGATGCTGGGGTTGGTGTTGACGGGAGGGAGGTGGGGAAGGAGCAGGGGTGAGGGAGGCATGAGGGCGAAAGCGGGTGACAGGGATGCGGGAAAGGAGGTCGGTGTGGAGGGTAGGGCTGGGGGAGGAGATGAGTACCGAATCACAGCGAGGAGTGAGGAGAGAAATGAGGGCACCTGGACAATTCTGGCGAAGGAAGAGGGTGAGGTTCCAGGCTTCAAGGAGGGAGGGATCAGGACGGGAGATGAGGTAGTGGTAGGAGGAGGGGGTAGGGGAAGAGGAGGAGGGGGCAGGGACGGGTGTCGAGGCATCCATGGCATCAGGGGTGGAGGAAGGGGGACGAGGTGGAGCCTTTTTGGGAGCAGAAGAGGCAGGGGTGCCACTGGGGCGCTTGACGGCGGTGGATGAGGTGAGGGGGATCGGAACAACTGGAATGTGGCGGGTAGTGGCAGGTCCCGGTTCGATGGTGAAGGCGATGGCGAAGACGATGACGAGGACGATGAAGATAAAGGGTAAGGGGAGAGCGGAGCATGGGCCATAGCCGGCTGGGCGACCACCCTGGCAGGGGCCGCAGAAACAGAAGGAGCAGAGGGAGAGAGTGGAGGGAAGGGATCAGAGGAGGTGCGGGAAGGAGGAGCCGGGGACGGGGCGACAAATAGGGAGGGAGGTGAGAGAGTGAGGAGTGGGGGGATGGACTGAGGGGGGAGTGAAGCGGCACACCACGTGATAGTGGTGGCAGCAGCAGAGGGGGAGGTGTACATAATGGCAGTGGTGGTGGCTGTAGAAGAGGTGGTGGAGGTTGACATTATTATAAGGGGGAAAAAAACACAGTACTAGACAAAGGAGCAAACGAGAGACGGGCAGGGCAACGAGAGACACAGAGGAGAAAGGGACGGAGAATGACGAAGGAGACTGGGGCCTAAGCCCCACTCTGCTGCCGCTGGGGGGGGGCGACCCAGCTGGCTTGCTGGCTGGTGGGGACGCCTCTGTTGCTGCTGCTGCTGGCGGATGGTGGGGGCAGCTAGGACCACCACTGGCCGCTGGCTGCGACCGCTGGTGGCGGGGACTGCTGCTGGCTGCTGGCTGCTGGCTGGACTGACGCACGCCGACGGGCTGGCTGACTGGCTGACTGGCTGGCTGGCTGACTGGTTGGCTGGCTGGCTGGCTGGCTAGCTGGCACCTGCAACACCTATCACTTTGATTGGAACCAGAATAGCACTAATCGGAGGGCGGTATTCAAACGAATTACTGTCGGAGGTGACACTACTACTTTTTTTTTCTTTTTTTTTCCTTTATTGTAATTTTCATCACCTCATACTAGGTGGGCTGGCAGCAGCTTAATACGCTGCTCTTCAGCCTTATGGGGTACAATAATATGATATAGGTGACACAGACAATACAAAAAATGGCAGGCAAAGAAAGTAGTTACAAAAAACAAAAAACAAGAAGCCGTTCACGTTGGACGATAAAAACACTAACACTGGTTGACCCGGCGCACAAAACACGGAGAACAGCGACGGCACATGTGAACAGTTGAGTTGTAACTGCACGAAACACAAAACGAAGCACACACACTAGACACTGATGGCGATGATCTCCGCTGCGTGAATGTTCACTATGCGTGTGCGAGTCTGGGGACCTGCCAAGAGAGGAGGAGGAGGAAGGGGAGTGGGAGAGGGAGAGGGGAAAGCAGAGATGCCACGGGCAGGGGAGAAAGGTGGGAGGGAGGAAGGGGGAGGGGAAGCCCGGGGGAAGAGGGGTGGAGGGAGCGGACGGGGGAAAAGGAAAGAGAAGGGGAGGGAAGGGTAGAGAAGGGAGGGAGAGAGGGTGCCTAAAGGAAAGGACACCGGAAGTGGGGGGGGCAGGGTCAAAGTTGATAGGAGGGGTAGATGGAGGGGAGGAGGACATCATCAGGGAGGGGGAGCTGGCGGAAGCCACCTTGGGAGAGAGTAAGGAGGGTGGAGAGATGGAGACCGGGCGGGACGTGGGAATAAGGGGCGCGGCAGTGGGCGGGGATGGGAGAGAATCGGGGATACGAGCGGGTGAGGGGGATCACGTTTACGTGAGGTGTACAGGATCCGTATCCTGTCAAGGAAAAGGAGTAGGTGGGGGAAGGGGATGAGATCATACAGGACCCGCGTGGGGGAGGGGAGACGGACGCGATAGGCAAGATGGAGAGCTTGGCGTTCAAGGATTTTGAGGGATTATATAAAAGGTAGGGGGGGCGGAGATCCAGGCTAGATGGGCATAACAAAGGATAGGGTGGATGAGGGATTTATAGGTGTGGAGGATGGTGGAAGGGTCCAGACCCCACGTACGGCCAGAAAGGAGCTTGAGGAGACGGAGTCGGGAACGTGCCTGTGCTTGGATTGTCCGGAGATGGGGAGTCCAGGAGAGGAGACGGTCGAGGAAGACGCCAAGGTACTTAAGGGTTTGAATCAGGGCGATGGGACGGCCATAAACGGTGAGATAGAAATCAAGGAGGCGGAAGGAAGGGGTGGTTGTGCCTACAATGATCGCCTGGGTTTTCCAAGGATTGACCTTGAGCAACCACTGGTTACACCAAGCGGTGAATCGGTCAAGATGGGATTGGAGAAGGCGTTGGGAGCGTTGCAGGGTGGGGGCAAGGGCAAGGAAGGCAGTGTCATCGGCAAACTGGAGAAGGTGGACGGGGGGGTGACGGCGGCGGCATGTCCGCCGTGTACAAAAGGGGGGAGAGGACGGAGCCTTGGGGTACACCGGCGGAGGGGAAAAAGGTGTAGGAATCTGTGTTATGGGTGGTAACATAGGAAGGACGGCGGGAGAGAAAGGAGCTGATCAGACGGACGTAGTTAATGGGAAGGGCGAAGGTTTCGAGCTTGAAGAGGAGACCGGAATGCCATACGCAGTCATATGCACGTTCGAGGTCCAGGGAGAGGAAGATTGCGGAGCTACGGGAATTAAGCTGTTCAGAAAGGAGATGAGTGAGGTGAAGGACAAGGTCGTCGGAAGAGAAGGACGGCCGAAAGCCACACTGGGTAACGGGAAGGAGGCAGTGCTGGCAGAGATGCTGGTGGATGCGTCGGGTGAGGATGGATTCCAGGACCTTGCTGAAGACCGAGGTAAGGCAGATGGGATGGTAGGAGGAGAGGTGGACGGCGGTTTGCCAGGTTTAAGGAACATGAGGATATGGGAGGTTTTCCACAGGTCGGGGTAGTAACCGGTGGACAGGACTACATTGTAGAGCCTGGCCAGGGTGGAGAGGAAAGAGACAGGAGCTTCACGTAGGTGACGGTAGGTGACACGATCGTGACCAGGAGCGGTGTTGCGTTTTGTGCGAAGTGTAGCAATGAGATCCTGTGTAGTGATAGGGGCATTGAGTTGTGTGTGTGCAATGTTGTCCAAGTACTGGAAACCCAGGGCGAGGGGAGGGACGGAGGTGTCAGTTCGATCGCGGACATCCGGGAAGAGAGAGTAATCGAACTGGGGATCATCGGGGATGGAAAATACATCGGAGAGGTAGGAGGCAAAGTGATTGGCCTTACTAAGGGTGTCAGGGAAAGGGTGATCATCATGGAGAAGAGGATAATAGGGGGAGGGTTTAGTTCCGGTTAGGCGACGGAAGACCGACCAGAACTTGGACGAGTTGATTGGCAGGGTAGCATTGAAACGGGTGCATGTCTGTCGCCAATCCCAGGGTGGTGGTAGGGGAAGGGGTGGCTATCGACCTGGGTGGAAAGGGTATCCCGGTAGGCATTCCGGTCGGCACGGGAATAGTCGTGGACAAACTTAAGGGGAGGGTCAGACCGAGAGTCGGGGCGAGGGCGACGACCGTCTGAAACGGTGAGGAGGACAGGGAGATAGTCGCTACCAATAGGCTCCAGGACATCCACCGTTATGCGGCCAAGGAGGTTGGGGGAGGAGAGGATAACATTAGGAGTGGAGTTGGATTCGGGACGGGTATGCTGGGGGATGGGGACGAGGTCGCCTTGAAGGGTGGAGAGGAACCGATGCCACCGCCATAACTGGGCAGCGGAACGACTATGGATGTTGAGGTCGGCGGGAATCACATAGGAGGAGAAGGTACGATCGACGTGGGAGAGGAAGTCGAAGGGAATAGGAGCGTTGGGGCGGACATAGATGGTGGCGCAGGTAACGGTAAGGCCGGGGAAGAAGAGACTAAGGATCAGGTGTTCGGTGGGGTCGGGAAGGAGAGGTTGGAGCCGAACGTGGATCTGGCGGTGGTGACCAATGGCAACTCCGCCACGCGCAATTGGGTGGGGCTTATCGGAGCGGTGGAGGAGGTAGGGCGAAGTGTGAATGGTGTGGTGGGGTTGGAGGAAGGTTTCATTAAGGAGGAAGGCATCCACGCGGTGGGTGGCAAGGGTGTGCAGGAAGAGGTTCCTGTTGGTGGGTAGGGAGCGGATGTTATTGAAAAGGATACGTTGCTGTCGCGCCATGATAGGGATTTAGACGAGGGTGTCAAGGCGGGAGAAGGTGAAATGGGCCTGGTTGTTGGAGTAGGTGGCATACATCTTGAGTTGGAATATGGAACGGGCGGCAAGGGAGATCTGCTGGAGGGTGTGGGGGCGCTGAAAGGGATGAACATTCTGGGAGATGATGGTAAGGAACCTGATGATGTCCTCAGCGTTGGCGGGGGGACGAAGGGAATTGCCAGGAGGGGTGGGGGCGTCCAGGAGACAGACAGGGACGGTGAGTTCAGGAGTGGTTGGAGGGGGTTGGGCTTTACACTTTTGGGAGTAGGTGGGATGGGGGAGATGGCAGGTATTGCAGGAAGGAGGGGATTGGAGGTTAGGGCACTGCCTGAGGAAGTGCGCTTGCCGACAATGCGGGCAGGTGGGGGCCTCGTGGCACTCAGCTGTGGGGTGCGCGTTATGCACAGACACCTCTAGCAGTGCAGGGATTGAGGAGGGGAACGGGGGGGTCAACCTTATAACGCTGGTTAAAAAGGAGGGCACCCTCCTTCAGGAGACAGTCAATGGAGGGGGCGTCCTCAGAGAAAACCCGTATAAGGCGGGTGGGGACGGCCGAGTTGAAAATGCGGCCGACCGCCCGCACCTCCAGCGTGGGATGCGCCTTGAGCTCCGCCAACACCTCCTCCTCCGTGATCGACGGACTGAGCCGAGTGATCATGGTGGTGAGGGTCGGCGGGCGACGCGGGGGTTGGGTTTGGTGGGTAGGAGATGGAGAAGGAGCAGGGGTAAGGGAGGCATGAGGGCCAAAGCGGGTGACAGGAATGCAGGAAACGAGGTATGTGTGGAGGGTTGGGCTGGGGGAGGAGACGAGGACCGAATCATGGCGAGGAGTGAGGAGGGAGATGGGGGCACCAGGACAATGCTGGCGAAGGAAGAGGGTGAGGTTCCGGGCTTCAAGGAGAGAGGGATCAGGACGGGAGAGGAGGTAGCGGTAGGAGGAGTGGGTAGAGGAGGAGGATGAGGGGGCAGGGACGGGCGGGGAGACATCCATGGCATCATGGGTGGGGGAAGGAGGACGAGGCGGAGCCTTTTTGGAAGCAGAGGAGGCAGGGGTGGCACTGGGGCGCTTGACGGCGGTGGAGGAGGTGTGGGGGATGGGAACAACTGGAATTTGGCGGGGAGGGGCAGGTCCCGGGGCTGGAGTCGGCGCCGGAGATGGTGACGGTGACGGTGAAGGCGAAGGCGACGGTGACGACGGCGGTGGCCGCGGCGGCGGCGATGGCTAAGGCGACGGGGAGAGCTGGGCATGGACAGTGGCCCAACGGGCCACCACCCGAACCGGAGCCGCAGTGACAGGCTGGGGGAGTGGGGGGAAAGGATCAGATCGAGAGGAAGAAGCTGGAGTGGGGGCGACAAAGAGTGAGGGCGAAGGGAGAGTGAGAAGAGGAGGGATGGAAGCAGGGGGGTGGGACTGGGCACACCAGGTGATAGTGGTGGAGGCAGCGGAAGGGGAAGTATAAACTATGGCGGTGCTGCTGGCGGTGGCAGCGCTGGTGGGGGCGGACATGATGGTAGGGAGAAACAATAACGAACAGAACAAAGAGGAAAGGACAGAAACTGGGGACAGACTAAGACGAAGACGGATGAAGACGAAGACGGCCGTAGCCCAGGAGCAGGACCCAGGAGCAGGACGGCGGCGACGGCGGCGACCAGGCGGCAACGGCGGAGGCGGCGGGCACCGGCTGGCGGCGGCGGCGGCGGCGACGAACAGACGGACGGCGGCGAACAGACGGATGGACGGACAGCAGGCGGCGGCGGCGGCGGCGGCGGGCACCGGCCGGCGGCGGCGGCGGCGGCGAATAGACGGACGGACGGACAGCAGACGGCGGCGAACAGGCAGATGGACGGACAGACGGACGGACAACAGGCAGCAGCGGCGGCGGCGGACAGCGAGCAGGCAGGCGGACAGAGGGACGAACAGCTACAGCAGGAAACGACCGGCAGGCAGACAGACAGACAGACAGACAGACACAACCGTCGAAGACTGAGATTACAACCTGAGAGTAGCCCAGGCGTTGCAACCAGACGTCGTCGACTGAGGTGATCCAACCCTCAGATGACACTACTACTTGCGATTGCATTTATGAATAGCATTTGCCGTAAATAGTAGAAACGAGTATGAAGCCATCGTCAGGAACCATTCAGTCTAATTCTCACTCACATGATTATCATTAAAGAATAAATATCTTTTTTTATAAATAAGCTTTCCTTAAACGAATCGACCACGAATATCCGAACAGGGGCCGTAAACCAGACTTTTACGTTAGGCAGGTATCGAAGAACGGCACCACCCCTGCCGTCATCAACAGATGGCAGCACAGTAGCCACTCTTGCAATTGCTGCAGTGCCGATTCTTTCTCCCTTCAGTTTTGACTCCAGTTTAGAAGAAAGAGCGAGTTGAATGTTTTAATTAGGGTCTTAACGTGTTCGCCAGAAAAAGATAACAGACTACCGCCATATGTATTAAGGCAGTTCCCAGCAATTGCGTGACAAACGCTTTCCTCTGTGATGCAGCTGCTTCAGGAAATTGGCGTTGTCACCTGAAAGTGGCAACCTCCTGTATCCTGATGTTCTCCAAACCAAACAAGCCTCCATCTGATTCCTCTTCCTACCGTCCTATCTGTCTCACATCGGTGTTCAGCAAACTCTTGGAATCCATCCGTACCCGGCGCATCCATCACCACCTCCACCAAAACCACCTCCTCCCTGACACCCAATGTGGCTTTCGACCTTCCTTCTCCACCGATGACCAACTCCTCCACCTCACTCATTTCCTCTCCCTCCAGCTTAACACCCATCGCTCCGCCATTTTTGTCTCCCTTGACCTTGAAAAGGCCTACGACCGTGTCTGGCATCCCGGTCTCCTGTTTAAACTCCAAACCTACGCCGTTCCTGTCAACTACATCCGACTGATGGCCTCCTTCCTCTCCCGCCGCCCCTCCTATGTTACCGTCCATAATCCCAATTCCCGCACCTTCTAGCCCTCTGCCGGTGTGCCCCAGGGTTCTGTCCTTTCTCCTCTCCTCTACCTCCTGTACATGGCAGATATGCCCCAACCCCCCTCCAGTACGTCTCTTGCAATATGACGATGACACCACATTCCTCGCCCTCACTCCTACCCACCAACGGTCCCAAAGCCTTCTCCAGAATCACCTTGTCCTTTTTGCCACATGGTGTAACCAGTGGCTCCTGAAAATCAATCCCTCTGAGACCCAGGCAATCATCGTAGGTCATACCACTCGCTCCTTCTGGCTCCTGGATTTCTCCCTTACCATCTGCGCCCGGCTTTCCACCTCAACCCCACCCTCGCCTACCTTGGCCTCACCATTGACTGTCACCTCACTTGGATCCCGCATCTCCACTCCATCCAATCCAAGGCCCACAATTGCCACCCACTCATCAAACCCCTCTCTGGCCGGACATGGGGGTTGCACCCCTCTACCATCCTCCACACATACAAATCCTTAATCTGTCCCATCCTCTGTTATGCCAGTCCCGCCTGGATATCTGCTCCCCCCAAATTCTATAAGTCCCTCAAGATCCTTGAGTGTCATGCAATCCCCCTCGCCTTCTGTATACGCCTCCCATCCCCCATGCGGATCCTCTATGACCTCATTCCTTTCCACCATCTGCTCCTATTCTTCCAACATATCCGCATACTCTACACTACCTGCCGCCTAGATCCCCTTCACCCCCAGGTTGCTCCTCTCCTCTCCTATCCCCGCCCCCTGCCCCCTCTTCACTGTTGTGTCACCCTACCCTCCATCTCTACACCCTTCATCTCCTTTCCCAAGGTGGCTTCCATCAACTCCCCCTCCCTGATGATGCCCTCTCTCTCTCCATTTATCCCTCCTATCAGCTCTGATCCTCACCCACTCCTTACCTCCGTCCTTTTCCTGGGCTCCCCTTCCATCCTCTTTTTTCCCCACCTACCATCTCTCTGCCTCCCTTCTCTCCCCTGTGTCCTTTTGCATTTCCATTCTCTGCCTTTTCCCACTCCCTCTCGCTTCTGCCCTGCCCCTCCCCCCCTTATGAGTCCTCTACCGCCTTTGGTTCCTCCCCCTTTCGTTTTTCCTCTCCTCCCTCCTTGTTTTACCCCCCCCCCCCCCCATCTGTCCAGCCCCCCCATCTGCCCTCGGCTATGGTGTGTCATCTTTGTGCCGACATTTTAGTGCAATGTTTACAGTGAGTGTTCAGCGTTGTGTGTCTTTTCCGAAGTGTTGCAAACAGACGTCATACAGTCGCTGGGTGTGATTTTTATATCTCTTGCGAACGGAAACCCGACTGTGGCCGTGTTTTTTAATTGTCTGTTTACTATGTTACCTGTCTGCTTCCTGTGTATCTTATTGGCTTTGCCAACTGTTTGCTTTATGTTTTAGCTTTCCATAATTTTCCACCGTTTTACAATTTAAGTCACCGTTTTATCCCCTGTTTTTATTGTTTCTTATCTTCTTCTTACGTTTTAAAAAGTCTGTAGGCTGCAGAGCAGCGTACTAAGCTGCTGCCAGCCCGCCCCCTTAGGGCGGAATCGAAATTCAATAAAGGAAAAAAAAAGAAATGGAAGTGGCGCTAGCGGTAGACATGGCGTTATGGATATGGAGTTCATCATAAGAATAAACCTGGTGTAAAAAAACACAATCTCGATGATAGGTCAGAAGCACTAGCAGACGTACACTGGTGTTATTACGTTCTTGGAAGTAGGTTCTACTTATGTATTAGCTACATTACATAAAACATTATGATGTTCAAATCTATTAAGAGCCACCAACCTTTTTCTTAATAACGCTTTAGCTACGTATTTTAATTTAATTTCAAAAATGTTCTACAGTCACAGCCTCTTTATTGTTGAGCTCTGATTGTCACGCTGTTAATACGCGGAATGAAAATACCTGAGGCTGCAGACTTTTCCATAGTGAAACAGGGTTAAAAAGAGGGCCGAAAAATAGGTTGTTCTTAATGTTTTTCATAACTTTACAGAGGTAATCGGCTTAAAACTTTTCTGAGGGACTGTGTTAGACACAGTGCAGTTACACATCTAAACTGCAGGTTTCGCTGAATCGATAGCCTGCTGTGGGCGTTTGTTCCCTGGTTACAATTTCCCCATAGTCATTTTTTTTTGTCATTCAATTTGAAATAGCTACATCTCGTAATTGTAGAACTCATCATAACTTTTTATGAATAATGTACGAATTCTTGTTTCTAATTACATATTGCATGCGAAATTCTCTTTTTTATTGGGTATATAAATTCTGAATCATCGATTTTTATGAATGACTGTTAACAAAAGTTGCTTAAATTATGAAAACATAAGAATATAAGTTTTAAGAGAAAAATGAAAAACCAAACACTTTTATTTGAACTATCTTCATCGTTTTATACTACAGATGTAGATAAGCCTCGTAGAAACATGAAAAACAAATCTTTTCACAGCATCGAGCACGGCATACAAATTCTGCATTTTTACATTTGCCACTGTACCATTACAATACGAACTCAGCAGAACTGATCTGCTGCCAAATTAAGGGAATTGGTCCAAGAAATAACAAGACTTGCCAACTGCCAGACGTAGACTACTGGTACAAACGCACGCAGCTTTTTCTTACGTCGCGCCGAACGCTGGCGGGATACAGAACGACTCGTCAAAAAAGGGGAAAATGGGGCGGCTGGTTGGCTTCGTGTATTCTGATGTCGATAGGGTCGTTATCAACGTAGCAGGTGACACTTCCAGAACTGAAATGTATTTCTCCGACTCCGATAACGCAGGAGCTAAGAGATAACCAGATGACTGACTGCAATAAATACATTAGTGGCTTCAGTGTTCAACAGTACAATGAAATCCCTGCAGTATGCTTTTACATTACACACAGCTCGCTATGTTTAAGTTGGAAATTTTCATCACTTTTGTTTGTAATTAGAACACCATGTCAGGTGACAACAATTGCATTTCATGCTTGCCGTCTGGTGACTGAAGAAGTGAGCGGTAGTGGTGGAGTTTCTCCAAATATAGTTTCATTCTGTTTAAAAATTAAATGACATTCGAAGCTATCTTGTTGCTTTCCTCGTCTCGTTTTACATCTGAACTGCAACTGTTCACATCATTGCAGGTAAGTTGGACCGCAGGCTGGCCAGTGCTGTCCAAGTTTGATGCTCCGGTATAGCTGTTGTCCCGCATTATCGCTCCCTCTGTGTGCGTGTAACACAGCACAAAACGTATCCTTATGATCGTACTTGACTGTACTGGTCTCAGATTGGTTTCCGCTCCACGTGAAACGAAATCCAAGTATATTGAAGCAAACATACAAGAATACATGACGTAATGGTTACATCAGTTTTATTCTTATGATTAACAGATTATAATTACGCTGTGCTGTCTTCCAGCATCGTCATTATATCAAACCGGCGAATGCATTGATAGACGACATTGGAGGCAAACGACCAATCTGAATACTACACGGTTCGCGTTATAACATTGCCCCGATTTTGAGAGAAAAAAAACGTAGATAAAAATAATCTCAGGGACGTATGAATTATAATGTGATTGATTAAAGTATGAATTATAATGTGATTGATTAAACTGCGAATGACCGCTAACAGTGTTCGGCCATGACCCCCAAACAATCCCAGAAACAACTTCTCTCCGATACAGCCCGAAACTGCACTAAGAAATCCATACTAAACTCATGTGTAACGTGAACAGCAAGGAAAGGGATCTTCAAATGAAACACGGCTACTTAAGATGAGATTGACATAATTATTTCACAAAAGCACACGTGTGACACTACACAGCTTATCTCGGTACCGCAGGACAAAAGGGAGAGGGGAAAACAAGTCGCCTTCCACTTTTTTTTATATCGTTAGACAAACGAGCATACCTACTACATTTTGTTTAAACATTTTAACTCAAAGATACTTCTTTACAAAATAATTCATAAATAACTAGAAATTCAGCATCTCATTAGTACATCGTTTCTTTCAATTATATACAAATTTATTTTTATATGCAAAATTATTTACGATATTTTCAGGCGATAATTAAAACTAGGGCTACTTCTTTATACATTTATAACGTAACATTTCAGCACGCTAGCTGAACGTTCGTGAAGGGATGTGGCGGGACCGCATGTGATGACCAGTTATGAAAGAAAATGTAGCACTATGGATGTTCGGACATACAGCCACCTACATTGTTGAGAACAGCGATGCTACATCCTTCGAATATCTGTCCTACGTTGAAGGGGAATATTTTCGGTTGGCGCGCGATGACAATCATCGGAAAACATTTGGCAACATGCTGCATATCATGACCATGGAATCCGCGCAAGTACTCTCGATTGCTGCACTTAACCCATAACCGACACGCTATAGAAGAATTCCGTACAATGCTATAGCCTGTTCATGTGGGTGATACAGGTGCGAGATTAGTTGTAGAAGTGGGCAGCACGGGGGAAACAAGCACATGGACCAAAGGCACTTCATTAAAAATAAAAAAAATCAAACCTGATGTATGCTGAAATTCATGCGTCATCCTGACGATGACGATGGGGGCTATCGTCGAAAGCTCGCGATTTTATCCCGAATTGATGCGGCAAGAAAACCGAGAATGTTTTACATATAAATGCTGTTGCGAAAGACTTTCTTCTCATGATGATTAAATTCAGTCCGCTGTTTATCTTCAAATAAGGAATTTTGTTACTTACCAAGTCAGAAGAACGACGAAATCCTATCTATTTCTTCATTTCCATATCATTATTTTAAAAAATTGGGCCGTTGACAAAAGGCTGCCAAGCACTTCATTTGTGTATATGGGAGAATTAATCTAATTAGTATTTACTTTATTATACAGCGTGGTGTGAAACATGCAGATATATTTTACACTGTGACAGGGGAAAAAGAAGAAAAAGGTGCACCACAAACAACTTGTGCAGATTGGTCAAAAATTGAAATGAATGCAGATATCGACAGAAAATGCAAATTTGTAAACTTTGGTGGTCGATGAATGAATGTGTGACGCTGCAGAGCAATTTCAACGCGCAACTGGCTAAGTTAGTAAACGAGGGACATGTCGGCAAGAAAAAATACAATCTTTACGAATTTCATTCTGTGTACTCTTCTGGACAGCAACTATGCCTGGCAGACAGGTACGTAGACACTATATACAGCTGTCATCATTTGGGAGACTTGTTGGGCTGAAAGAAGGCAGTTGGAGTAATAGACGAATCGCTCGTCATTTGAGGGGAGTGATGCCACTGTTTTCCGATGTTAGCAGGAATGGGTAAACAGTGTTTAAACATAGCATCAAGAAGGAAGTGCTTGACCTCGGGAGATGACAGAACGTGAGGTCGGAGCAGTCATCAGAGAGACACTCAGAGCGCCGGATTTATCATTATTGTCGAGCTGACGTGCAACTGGTACTTCATTTACTGCAGGGACTATTAACAGGCGGCTCACAGAAAGGAGCTGTGTCCACGTCGCCCCTGTACAGAACCAAGCTCATATTCAGTGGTGTCGGGCATATTCGGCCTGGAATCTCTTTGAGTCGAGTAGAATTGTCTTCAGTGATTAGTCACACTTCAAACTGAGCCCCGAACACCAACAAACACTTGTCCTGAGATGCTGCAGACAGTGGTGGGATATCAAACAGACAGTCCCGCCATACGGGAACACAATCAGGTGTTATCGTCTGGGGTGCTACTACATTTCCCAGGGTATTTGACAATCTCTCTGTTCAACCAGTTCTCACACATCTGAACTCAATAAAGGGACATAGATGGTTAATTTACAGCCTTTCCCAATCGTACTTCACGATATCTTCTCGCTTGCAAAAGGATGCGCAAAGTACAGGGTTATTACAAATGATTAAAGCGATTTCACAGCTCTACAATAACTTTATTATTTGAGATATTTTCACAATGCTTTGCACACACATACAAAAACTCAAAAAGTTTTTTTAGGCATTCACAAATGTTCGACATGTGCCCCTTTAGTGATTCGGCAGACATCAAGCCGATAATCAAGTTCCACCCACACGCGGCGCAGCATGTCCCCATCAATGAGTTCGAAAGCATCGTTGATGCGAGCTCGCAGTTCTGGCACGTTTCTTGGTAGAGGAGGTTTAAACACTGAATCTTTCACATAACCCCACAGAAAGAAATCGCATGGGGTTAACTCGGGAGTGTGTGGAGGCCATGACATGAATTGCTAATCATGATCTCCACCACGACCGATACATCGGTTTTCCAATCTCCTGTTTAAGAGATGCCGAACATCATGATGGAAGTGCGGTGGAGCACCATCCTGTTGAAAGATGAAGTCGGCGCTGTCGGTCTCCAGTTGTGGCGTGAGCCAATTTTCCAGCATGTCCAGATACACGTGTCCTGTAACGTTTTTTTCGCAGAAGAAAAAGGGCCCGTAAACTTTAAACCGTGAGATTGCACAAAACACGTTAACTTTTGGTGAATTGCGAATTTGCTGCACGAATGCGTGAGGATTCTCTACCTCCCAGATTTGCGCATTGTGTCTGTTCACTTCACCATTAAGAAAAAATTTTGCTTCATCACTGAAAACGAGTTTCGCACTGAACGCATCCTCTTCCATGAGCTGTTGCAACCGCGCCGAAAATTCAAAGCGTTTGACTTTGTCATCGGGTGTCAGGGCTTGTAGCAATTGTAAACGGTATGGCTTCTGGCTTAGCCTTTTCCATACGACTTTCCAAACTGTCGGCTGTGGTACATTTAGCTCCCTGCTTGCTTTATTCGTTGACTTCCACGGGCTACGCGTGAAACTTGCCAGCACGCGTTCAACCATTTCTTCGCCCACTGCAGGCCGACCCGTTGATTTCCCCTTACAGAGGCATCAAGAAGCTTTAAACTGTACATACCAACGCCGAATGGAGTTAGCAGTTGGTGGATCTTTGTTGAACTTCGTCCTGAAGTGTCGTTGCACTGTTATGAGTGACTGATGTCAGTGCATTTCAAGCACGACATACACTTTCTCGGCTCCTGTCGCCATTTTGTCTCACTGCGCTCTCGTGCGCTTTGGCGCCAGAAACCTGAAGTGCGGCTTCAGCCGAACAAAACTTTATGAGTTTTTCTACGTATCTGTAGTGTGTCGTGACCATATGCCAATGAATGGAGCTACAGTGAATTTATGAATCGCTTCAATCATTTGTAATAGCACTGTATATTCATGTAAAAGCTTGAAAATTAGCAGTAGTTTCCCCCTACGAAACATACACTATGTGATCAAAAGTATCCGGAAACCTGGATGAAAATGGCTTACAAGTTCGTGGCGCCCTCCATCGGTAATGCTGGAATTCAGTACAGTGTTGGCCCACCTTTAGCCTTGATCACAGCTTCCACTATTGCAGGCATACGTCCAAACAGGTGCTGGAAGGTTTTTTCGGGAATGACAGCCCATTCCTCACAGCGTGCTGCACTGAGGAGAGGTATTGATGTCGGTCGGTGAGGTCTGGCATGAACTTGCCGTTCCAAAATATCCCAAAGGTGTTCTGTAGGATTCAGGTCAAGACTCTGTGCAGGCCAGTCCTTTAGAGGGATGTTATTGTCGTGTAACCACTCCCCCACAGGCCGTGCGTTACGAATAGGTGCTCGATCGTGTTAAAAGGTGCAATCGCCACCCCCGACTTGATCTTCAACAGTGGGAGCAAGAAGGTGTTTAAAACATCAATGTAGGCCCGTGCTGTGATAGTGCAACACAAAACAACAAGGGGTGCAAGCCTCCTCCATGAAAAACACCACCACTCCATAACACCACCACCTCCGAAGATTACTGTTGGCATTACATACGCTAGCAGATGACGTTCACCAGACATTCGCCATACCCGCACCCTGTTCATTGGATCGCCAGATTGTGTACCGCGATACGTCACTCCACACAACGTGTTTCCACTGTTCAATCGTCCAATGTTTACTCTCCTTACACCGAATGCGGCGTCGTTTGGCATTTACCGGCGTGATGTGTGGCTTGTGAACAGCTGCTCGAGTACGAAATCCAAGTTTTCTCACCTGCTGCCTGACTTTCATAGTACTTGCAGTGGATCCTGATGCAGTTTTGAATTCCTGTGTAACAGTCAGGATAGATGTCTGCCTACTACACATAACGATCCTCTCCAATTGACGGCGGTCTCTGTGAGTCAACAGACGAGGTCGGTCTGTACACTTTTGTGCTGTATATGTTACTTCTAGTTTCCACTCCACTATCACATCGGAAACAGTGCACCTAGGTATGTTTAGGAGTGTGAAAATTTCGCAAACAGACGTATGTCACAGGTGATACCCAATCACTTGACCATGTTCAAAGTCTGTGAGTTCCGCGGAGCGTCCCATTCTGCTCTCTCATGATGTCATTGATATGGAGTACCTGGCAGTAGGTAGCTGCACAATGCAGCACAGAGCTGGTTGATGTAGGGAATGGTATCTGTGGATCTGAATGCCGTCATAAAAATTAGAAATCTAGATTCCAGATTAGTATTATTTTGTCAAATAAAGGGCGCTCAGGCCAATCATGTCGATTTATCATTCCACTCCCAGCATCATTGTACATACATTTATCCATTTGCTGCCATGGATTAAGTAGCTAGAATTGTCTGTGATTGCTGTGTGTTTTCGCACTAAGAAAAGCCCGGCTTTCCGTTCCAATCTATCACGTAGTCTTTTGGCACTCTGCACAGCACTCAGAATGGGCCTGTATGTGGTTGGTAGAAATCAGACACGTGTTCTTCAGACGATAGTTTCGTTGTTTTGCCTGTCAGTAGCTCAGCAGAGTGGGAGGAGAAAAGCAGAGAGGAGCTTAAACAAGTGTCTAGGCATATGAAGATAAAGTGGGCCTGGTTGTGAGAGTAAGTAGCGTAGCTATTGAAATGGAAGACGGAGCAGCAGCAAGGGAGATCTGCTGGATAGTGTGGGAATGTTGCAGTGGGTGGATATTCTGCAGAACAATGGTCAGGAACCAGATGTCTTCAGCTGTAGGGGGTGGGTGGAGGAAATTGATGGGATGGATGGGCTGGTCAATGTGGTGAATGGGGACAGTGAGCTCAGGATTTGCATTTGGAGGAAAGGGTGGGGTGGAATTCGTAGCAGGTGTTGCAGGAAGGAGGAGGACAAGGTTAGGACATTGTTTAAGGTAGTGGGAGGCACTCCACGAGGTAATGGTGGATGCGGGGCAAGTAGAGGTGTAAATGATGGTGCTAGTGGGTGTGTCCATGATGGGATTCGTTGTCCACTGGCAATAGGAGTCACTGAAATGGGGAAATAGACAAATATGGAGGGTGGCTGTGATGAGGACAGGGGGATGCCGCCAGCGGCGGTGGTGGTGGGGAGCACCGGGCAGCAGCCAGCAGACAGATGGCAAAGGCACCTCGAGAGCAGCCCGGGTGGCATAATCCTCCGATTTGAAAGTGAGGGGATCCAACCCTCGAGATGTTAATTTTTTCCCCTTACTGAATGTCAATCCCCCCTGGCGATAGATGCGTAAAGCCCAAATAAGAAAAGAGAAAAAAAAACACATTATGGGAAGATAACAAACGATATAAAAAGGCAATAAAACGGTGACTTTGTTAAAAACGGTAAAGTGGCGGAAAAGTTGCAGAAGTTAAAACAGAGAAAATATGGGGATGATAACGCTAATGAAGACATATAGAAAGTACACAGGCAAAATTTAAAAAACATGGCGACGGTACGTTTTATGTTTGCAACGCGCATGCGTGTGAGCCCGCCGGCGACTGTTTCAACAAACCTATTCGTACTTCTCCTATCAACACCACCAAGAAACAAAGCTTCACAACGCCTGCAGTCACGTCACAGCTCTGCATACTGTATCACCTAGTTTGTAAATGATGAATTGTGGCGTAACACGATCAAGTGAAAAAGATTTATATAAATATTGGATCCTGTATCTTCAAAGGCAGTTCATATAGTCACAACTACCTACTTTTTAGAATTTTAAGCACTTATAGCGTCACCTTGCTGCTGATTAGATCTTACAATAAGGTAACCAACGCAATATTTCGACTACCTAAGGCATAATGATTTTCCTTGAATACAAAAAAAAAACATAAATAAATAAAAATAAATAAAAAAAATACACTAGGACCTTCAAAATTCGCCTACAAATAAAATAAATCATTTATCCTATTTTTTCAGTCACCACTACCTACTTTTTATGCAACGTAAAATTTTAAGCACTTACAGCATTGCCTTGCTGCATATTCAATTTTATAATAAGTAATAATGATTTTCCTTGATTGTTAATAAAATTACACTAGGACCTTAAAAATTCACCGCAAATAATGTAAATCATTTATTAAAAGTTTTTTCATTTAATAACTTACGAAAAAGGGGCATGTGATACTTAACAAGCTTCACTTTAATAAGTAAATGTCCAGAAAACATTTATTTCACAATTTTTTGTGACAAGGAGTCAGATGTCAAGACTTTTTCATTCTTTTGTAAATACTTACATCTTTTGTCACACACACATCATTTTTTAGTTTTACAAAGTTGTTTAGTAAAATATTTGCACTGCAAGTCAATATACAATGTGTGATAGATTCAAGAGTGTGACCTTTTAAACAATGGAAACCAAGAAGTAAGTCTTTTGGCACATTAATGGCTGCTTCTTTCACAAGCACATTTCTTTGATTTACTTAGTGCAGGAACAAATTTTTCCTTTTCTTTAAGAATTTTTTGTAGTGTTACGTATACATAGGAAACACATGTGACTACATCACTGCTAGGGTATGTTAAACCTCCCCTGTCATTTGCCATTATCAAATCATCTGCTTGTCTTGTTTCTTCGGATGTTACAAACCCTTCACAATATGGACAATTTATTTTAGATGCACTTGGTGTGAGCAATATAATGGAGTAATGGCCAAGTGTTTTCGTCTACTTCATCAACATCACTATCATCAACTATTACATTTAACAGCTCTGGGTTGTCGATATCTTGAAAGCCTGGGATTCTACAACAAGCAGCATCGACATTATTAGGTCTTACAACAACATCACCAAACACTTTGGACTTTAATACAAGAGAAAACATACTCTGGGCCCTTAATTTTCCTTGTGTTTCAAATACCTGCCTTAGCGATACATGGTAACTTCCCCCATTAAGCTGGCAGTATTTCCCAAACCTGTCCTTCAAACTGTCTGTCTGTATTTTCCCAAAGAGCAAATATGTCCTCTTCTTCTCACACAGCCAGTATTCACTAAAATCAATAAAGGTTGCAGTAGTATGTTTGAGAGCAAAGTGTGTTTCTCTGGTCAATTTCTTTCCTCCATTGCAATCTTCCCATGGCCACAACCACGAGAGAAAGTTTCTCAAAAAGACATGAATATGTTTTTAATTGAGAGTAATCTGTTCTTGGTAAACATTTCTTAGCCATTTATCCTTCAGCAGCGTTTCAACATTTAATATCAAACCACTGACTTATTATTTTTACAAATGTGGCAGTACTCTGCCAGTTTTCAATTTCTTTGTTGCACCTAGTTGTTGCATTGCAACAACTGTCATGTTATTAAAAATATGCAATGCTAATTTCACATTTTGCCATTCAAAAGAATTTGGATATAGTGACTTAAGTGTTAAAGTGCTGCCATACTGCAACAGTTCACCTTTTTCTAGTAAATATAGTTCCTTCAGTGCTGTAACAGAAGCAAGACCTACCTTCAAGCTATCACTAAAAGAAGGAAAGCATATAATTTGGTCCTTTTCATTACCCCAGTTGTTCCGTTCACATTTTAAAATGTGTACAGTATCCACAAAGTAGTAAAGTGGGCGGTCTGCAGAAGTCTGCTCAGGATGAACATATTTTATCTGTACACTAGGAGGGAGAGGGGGGGGGGAAGAAAAGTACGAAATAGCTTTCTTATTAGTAGCATTATTGTCAGCTACTACTCCTATTACCTGAAATCCCACTGCTTCTAGTTTAATTGAATTGTGTGAACTGGGAGAATATGCACCACATCTTTGTACACTGAATCCATACTCTGGATCATAAAAACGTAAGCACTAGTTGCACACAAAACCACATCTGTATTAAAAGCACCACCTACAACATTGCCACCTTTATAGTCAAGTTGTGACTTTAAATAAATCTCATCCATCAACAGGACAGTTTTATCATTCACAGATAAAGCACCAACTTTTTGTGGTATGTAACTGAGAAACTGATCACTCTGATGCTCAATGATTGGGTTAGTTGGAAGTTTACTGCAAAGTTTTGACAAAGTACTGGGACTTGGAATGGAATAATTACGAGCACTCATCAAAATCCTATATGCATGTGGCCTGATAGAATAAGCTAATGACCATAAAATCATTGAAACACTCCCGTACCTAATCTCTGTTGGACTATTAAATCTTGGAAATGAAACTTGTTCCTTCAAAAATTTAATTTTATGCTCACTTTCTGGTAAATTTTCTTACAAGTTTTCCAAAATGTCTTCAATGCAAGACAAACTTGCGTCAAATGGAGCCTCATTTATATGAAACATCACATACAACTCTTTCAAAATATTGCTAACTGTACCAGTATCACTTACTTGGTTTGGTAATTTAATCGTACCAGCACAATTTAGCTCAGCTTCCTTCACAAATGCACTTAACACTAAATCACTATTTATAACGACATGCCACACAACATTTAGATAAGGAGCATCCTTTAACACAAGACACAAATTATTTGATTTAGTTACCGTGACCCAGTCACTGTGCTTTTCACAATCAGATAATTTTGATTTAAAATCTTCTAAACTAGCAAATGAACTCTTTTCCATCATTTTTTGTGTGATCCCACACTCTGCTCAATGACTTTCTCAAGTGCTTGGTTCTCCAAACGTTCGCGATTCTCTGGATCTTCTCGAGCTGGTGCTTGTTTTGAAGATAAATACGTAGTTCATCCTTGCAACTTTGAAGGTACGGCATCTGCAAATAGAGAGAGATAAACATGAGATCCGTATAGCAATGTTTCATGATCTTAGATATTTAACAATATCGTAAGAAAATTAAGGAACCTGAACATTAATCTGAAAACTGATTACAAGTACCCTTTACGATAAATTTTCACGAACGTTTCTTTAAACGTGGACGGTCCAAAGGTGCTGTAAAGAGTTTGCCAGTTTTGGGTCGTAAGCACTGGTAATTTTCTCAATGTCGTCTGCAGTGAAATCAGTTCACATATCTGAAAAGAACCATATATTTTACTGTTAACGTAAAGACAGAATGTAAACCGACAAATGAAATCTAACTGAGGACTGCATAAAGTGAGCTTAAAAGTATAATGCTTCGTTATAGATAGGCTATTGATTTGAATTTTCAGTTCTGTAACATAACAGTATTAAAGAGTAACAATATAGAAATAAAGTTAAATTACAGATACTTACAACGAACTGTTTACTGGGTTCCCAGTCATTCCTATGAACTGCAGCGATCCGTTTCAATCTTAATGCTTCATCAGACGGGAATGAAAAGATGCTAACTGTTAAACCGTTGTCGTAGTTTCCCCTACAATAGGGCATACAGCACTTGTGTGACATTTTGAGCAGATTCTCATTAACAATCCGAATCGCATATGGCAGTGAGAACAAGATTTCCGCCACAAATGTTACGAAAATAAAGCCATGCTTTCAGTCACTGCTACGAAAACCGACCCACAGGCGTCTAAAGCTAGCGAAATGAGGGATGCTCAACTACCGGACCTACCGATAGATGGCTCTACCATTTGATTACTGTCGTCCGTATTGCCCGCCATATTTGAATTTGCCAAGAAGTTTCTCTCGGTCTGTACGGTGTATAAGGAATTAAGGATTATCGAAATGGTGATTTCTTGTTCCGCTTTCAAGTGTACGAAGCGATGGAGTAAGGAAAGTGACTTACCATTTCACAGGTAATAGGACTACCGGTACAATACTACAACAATACAGACTTAGTGCGTTTGCGAATTCGATGTTTTTGAACAGGTTTCCTCTAAAGCACCCAGAGCTGCTAAAGAAGTGGATTACTTCCGTGAAGCGGAAAGATTTCAAACCTACATCTTGCAGTTTTCTTTGCGGAAACCTTTTCCGGCAAGATGATTACGTAGTGAGCCCTGGAACGTGGAAGAAACGTCTCAGACCCGAAGCAGTGCCATCAATTGTTGACTTTCCGACACATTTGATGCCACCAAATAAACAGTCACGACGACATGTTAGCATTTTGAGTGACAACGATGCTTCTCCATTTGAGGCAGCTAATTAATTTCTTTGCTATGTGTGTGGTTTTGACCTTTGTGAATTTATTTCGTACGGACACTAATGGGCTACATAGGTCTACGCAATGTTGTAATACAGTTCCATATTTTTGTTTTCAGCGTTTTGTCCTGGAATCCGTGCTTGATTTGCCCTCTGCAGAAGCTACTGATTGCGTGGACAATGTTGTCAATGAGAATTCTTCCGTGGAAAGCATGTCCCATTTATCCAATGCAGAAGCTGCGAATTGTGTCGAAATCGTTAGTATAAGGATGTTTTCACACCCCCAAAGTTTTCTTATAATATTTTTTCATCAAGCCTTGAGTTATTTCAATCATATATAACGAAATTATTTCTTTATTTCAGAGTGCAGTTGGTTCTCAAGTAATTGATTGTGGTATACAGTCGAAAGTAGAAATGGAAGACAAGGCGACCAGAACTTGCAATTTTTTCTCAGACATTGTGCACGAATTAAAACGTAAACTGAAGTGTGTACGTGAAAAACTTCGAAGAAGAGAGAAGAAAGTGTTTTCGATGGATGACATCATAAGTTCATTGAAGGAGAAGGGGCATCTTCCTGAGAAGTTACATAACTTCCTCAATCATCAGAAAGGAACACAAGTGGAATTAGTGTGCAATTTAGTGGACAACTCTCTCTCGTCAAAGGGTAATAGATACACAACAAATGTGAAAATGTTTGCGATGACTGTGTACTTTTATTCACCAGCAGCATATGAATACCTGCAAAAATTAAAGCCTCTGACCCATAAATCATTGATTTCGAAACGGGTGGCAAGTGTCGACTGTGAAACTGGCTTCTTAAAAGATGTTTTTAAGTACGTTGATTCGAACCCAATCGTAAGGGACCAGTTCAGCGATTCATGTCTAATTGTAGACAGTGTGGCACTTAGGAAGCAAGTAGTTTGGGACCAAGGAACTAAGCAATACACAGATTTTTTAGAGTTTGGTGGGGAAGTGCCTCAGTCAAAAGAAGTAATAGAGGCATCTGAGGCTCTGGTTTTCATGCTTGTCTCTATTAAAGGCAAATTTATATGCCCGATTGCATATTTCTTTATCAACGGTGTACAGGCAAATAATCAGGCCACACTGATGAAATCCGCTTTAGAGAGGCTGCATAGTTCTGGCATTAGGGTTTAATGTGTTACATGTGATGGCTGCAAGGTAAATATAAGCACTTTACGTACACTTGGCTGTACTTAAAATTTTTCCAAGGGTGATTTTAAGAGCTACAATGTTTATTGTATGTTGGACATGTCATATGATGAAGTTTGCCAGGAATGCTCTAGCAGAAGTATCTGCTATTGAGTCTCCAACTGGCATTATTAGATGACATTTCATTGAGCAATTGAACAAGGTACAACAAGAAGAAGGTATGACATTTGCCAACAAACTATCAGGACAACATATAATTTATGTAAATAGAAAAATGAATGTTTCATTAGCTCCACAGACTTTGAGTTCTAGAGTGGCAGATAGTATAGAGTTTTTGAGGAGGGTTGGTGATCCAAATATTAAAGGAAGTGAAGCAACAGTAGAATTTTTGTATAATATTGATAGGATTTTTGATATTCTGAACTCCAGAAATCCATTAGGTAAAGGGTATAAGAGCCCCCTGAGACTTGACAACAAATCTTATTGGCTTGGTATTTAAAAAAAAAATAAATTAAAAAAAATGGTTCAAATGGCTCTGAGCACTATGGAACTTAGCATCTATGATCATCAGTCCCCTAGAACTTAGAACTACTTAAACCTAACTAACCTAAGGACATCAAACAACACCCAGTCAACACATTGGTATTTTCAGACACACTGAAAATTATATCAAAAGCTTAAAAATCATTGGTGTTCCATTGCTGCTCCATGCAAGAAATACTTTTGCTTTTGGGATAATTTTCAATATGCAATCAGTAAGGCACATAGCTCTGACAAGTATGCTTCGTGTTGAATCTCCTTTGAAGTATTTGCTAACATATAAACTGTCACAAGACCACATAGACCTTTTTTCCCCCTGCATTCGGTCCAGATGTGGTTGGAACAACAATCCAAATGCATACCAGTTCAAATGTGCCATGAGAAAGTTGCTCTTGGGTAACAGTGTCACTGCAATGAATGGGAATTGCTCAAATTTTAATGTGTGTTGTTTGCCACCTGTTTATGATTTTCATGCAAGAAAGCATGTAGTAGAAAGTGATGAAAGTGCTGCAGAAAATGAAGTAGAGGAGTGGTGTGCACTTCTTGATGATAAGATTAAGTTCTCATTTCACAAGTAAAACATACTCTATTATATTGCAGGGTATGTGTCATTGCACCTTTCAAGGCAGATCACATGCAAAGACTGTCTTCACATACTGAAGCCACCAGTAGTTAAATCTGCATTAGAATGTGATTCTCTCTATGCTTTTCCCAATATGGCCAATAAAAATGCATTTGTAAATTTTGTTAACTGGGGAAAACTGGTTAAAACAAGTGACTGCGTGTACTCTGTTGTAGAATACTCAGAAACTGTTTTAGATGTTTGTGACTGCTGGGGATATGTGACAGAAATATATATACAGGCCAAGATTTTGCATTGTGTTAAAAATAAATTTGTAGATTACCCATTTCCTGCTCTTGGTCATGATTACCATTATGAAATTAGGATAGAGGACTTACGTCAGACTCAACTTGTTTGTAAGATTGCATCCCTATACTCCTGCATACGCTTAAAAACATGTGGAAAAAAAGCCTGCTGAGAAAATTTTAAACAACAAATCAAGTATAGGGCAGAAGTTAAATAAACTCATATTGTTTAATCATGTATAGTGCTCAAATTGGAAAAATTATGTAATGGGACATTCCATGCAGATGGGTGTGACATTTTGACAGATTTTTTAAAACTATTTTGTCCATAGATTTGTTGTTGTGTAATGACGAACTTCAAAAGATGAATCACATTGAAGTAAAATTAAGTCTTTACATCCTGTGTAGATATTGTAACAAAATTATAATTGTTTATTATATAAGCTTATTTTAAGATGTTTGAAGTTACAAAATATGCACTTGCATTAAAAACAGGTGATTTGTGTGAAATTAATGAAAAAAAAAAATGTTCTGAGACTTATTTGACAGATGGCTTTCAGTGTGAGAAAATTTGTCCCTCAATAACTATGTTAACTTGAATTTTTCACTTTAAGAAAACAGTTTAATCTCAGGATGGGTGTGATCTAATGAAGTATGCAGTGGCCCTATGTTTCAAACAGGACAGGTATACAGTCTCACACACACACATATCCATCCACACATACAGACACAAGCAGACCTGTCCTTTTTCCCCCCTAAGATAAGTCTTTCCGCTCCCGGGATTGGAATGACTCCTTACCCTCTCCCTTAAAACCCACATCCTTTCGTCTTTCCCTCTCCTTCCCTCTTCCTGATGAGGCAACCGTTGGTTGCAAAAGCTAGAATTTTGTGTGTATGTTTGTGTGTCTATCGACCTGCCAGCGCTTTCGTTCAGTAAGTCACCTCATCTTTGTTTTTATATATATTTTTTCCCGCGTGGAATGTTTCCCTCTATTATATTGATACAGTGAATACAGGTACACGTGGAAATCTAGGAAATTTCAGTATTCATGTTACATGCCTAATTTTCATTAACATTTACCTTAATTATATGGTTACACTTTTTGCTGATTTGAACTGTGTACTACATGTTAAAAAGATTTTGTTTGGTCATAGTAATAAAAGCATTTCATTTTGTTAGTTCATATGTCCCACACGGAACTGAAATTATCGAGTTATGATGACAAAGGAAGGAAATAACATTAAGGAATCTTACTTCACAGAAATTATGTAACAATGGTTACACTTTTTGCTAGTTAACTTTAACATAAACCATTTAGTTTTCCATTAAGAGTGAAAGCAGTTGCATGAGTCACGTAAAGAACAAAGTTTCTCATAGGGAACTAAAGTATTTTACGTTTGAGTTATTGCAGACCCAAAGTATTGTGATCTTCATATTTCTATTTAAAAAAGTTTGTAACTCAAATTCACAGACATTTTGGAATCTGTACATACATGTGTGTAGCAAGGTACTTTTCATGTGCCATGTGGAACCTTTAATTTTCTGGTTTAAATATACACTCCTGGAAATTGAAATAAGAACACCATGAATTCATTGTCCCAGGAAGGGGAAACTTTATTGACACATTCCTGGGGTCAGATACATCACATGATCACACTGACAGAACCACAGGCACATAGACACAGGCAACAGAGCATGCACAATGTCGGCACTAGTACAGTGTATAGCCACCTTTCGCAGCAATGCAGGCTGCTATTCTCCCATGGAGACGATCGTAGAGATGCTGGATGTAGTCCTGTGGAACAGCTTGCCATGCCATTTCCACCTGGCGCCTCAGTTGGACCAGCGTTCGTGCTGGACGTGCAGACCGCGTGAGACGATGTTTCATCCAGTCCCAAACATACTCAATGGGGGACAGATCCGGAGATCTTGCTGGCCAGGGTAGTTGACTTACACCTTCTAGAGCACGTTGGGTGGCACGGGATACATGCGGACGTGCATTGTCCTGTTGGTACAGCAAGTTCCCTTGCCGGTCTAGGAATGGTAGAACGATGGGTTCGATGACGGTTTGGATGTACCGTGCACTATTCAGTGTCCCCTCGACGATCACCAGTGGTGTACGGCCAGTGTAGGAGATCGCTCCCCACACCATGATGCCGGGTGTTGGCTCTGTGTGCCTCGGTCGTATGCAGTCCTGATTATGGCGCTCACCTGCCCGGCGCCAAACACGCATACGACCATCATTGGCACCAAGGCAGAAGCGACTCTCATCGCTGAAGACGACACGTCTCCATTCGTCCCTCCATTCACGCCTGTCGCGACACCACTGGAGGCGGGCTGCATGATGTTGGGGCGTGAGCGGAAGGGGCCTAACAGTGTGCGGGACCGTAGCCCAGCTTCATGGAGACGGTTGCGAATGGTCCTCGCCGATACCCCAGGAGCAACAGTGCCCCTAATTTGCTGGGAAGTGGCGGTGCGGTCCCCTACGGCACTGCGTAGGATCCTACGGTCTTGGCGTGCATCCGTGCGTCGCTGCAGTCCGGTCCCAGGTCGACGGGCACGTGCACCTTCCGCCGACCACTGGCGACAACATCGATGTACTGTGGAGACCTCACGCCCCACGTGTTGAGCAATTCGGCGGTACGTCCACCCGGCCTCCCGCATGCCCACTATACGCCCTCGCTCAAAGTCCGTCAACTGCACATACGGTTCACGTCCACGCTGTCGCGGCATGCTACCAGTGTTAAAGACTGCGATGGAGCTCCGTATGCCACGGCAAACTGGCTGACACTGACGGCGGCGGTGCACAAATGCTGCGCAGCTAGCGCCATTCGACGGCCAACACCGCGGTTCCTGGTGTGTCCGCTGTGCCGTGCGTGTGATCATTGCTTGTACAGCCCTCTCGCAGTGTCTGGAGCAAGTATGGTGGGTCTGACACACCGGTATCAATGTGTTCTTTTTTCCATTTCCAGGAGTGTAATTTGTTTCATGAATTACCTTTAATACCAGCACTGTCTGAATGCATTATTTACCATTTAGAAGAAGAAATATTAGTGTACAGAATAACAAACCTCATGAAAAATGCGAGAAATTGTTGTGTACAGAACTTGGAATGGCTCTTTATCAATAGCAGGTAAAAAAGAAGTCTTCTATTAAATGTTCAAAGAAACCAGTCAGTACCTCTTAATTCGCCATAGAGGTGATACAGTAATAAAACAATTTACTTTTTTCAGAATTTCTGCTAAGTATTAAAAGTGTGAAGACGTATTCAATTAGTATTTGCTTTACCAATAACCTGAAGTACAAGCACACGTATAAGCAGATAATTATGGGAGGCAAGAGTTATGTTAAAATTAAAGATACTGACTGTTATTACTTGCTCACTGTGGTGTCACCGCCAGACACCACACTTGCTAGGTGGTAGCTTAAATCGGCCGCGGTCCATGTAGTACATGTCGGACCCGCGTGTCGCCACTGTGATCGCAGACCTAGCGCCACCACCTAGGCAGGTCTCGTGATACGAGAGTGGACTCGACCCCAGTTGTACGAGAACCTAGCTACCGCCCAGTTGTATGAAGCTTTTCTCTCTCATTAGCCGAGAGACAGAATAGCCATCAGCTAAGTTAATGGCAACGAACTAGCAAGGAGCCATTTGTATCAGTGCCTATAGCTTACGAGTATGCAAGAGAGATGTATTCCAAGGATTATTAAAGATAAGTAAAAAGCATCTACATACTTTTCTTCTTATTCATTTATAAGTTCTCATGTTCCAGACTTCACGCCCGCCTGCTTGATGCCGTGCGTGCACTATCGGCTACAGCGTTAGTCTAGCTTTCCTTTTCAGCAGTCCACATCGCGGTGTCGGTCCGGCTACCGACACTACAATTATTGGCGACGAGGGAAAAGGACCTTTTTCTGATTGCTTACATTTATTTCTGATTGCTTACATTTAATTGTGTCATGGCTTCGCCACAATCTCCAGATGTACTGTCCGAATTTTATCGCTTGCAGAATCAGCAGACGCAGGCGTTACTGGATGCCCTTGGACAGCTCGTCCAGGGTCAACGTGCGCTGCACACCGATGCGGCCGCAGCCGCTTCACCGCTACCGCAGCCACAACCTGCCGTTGCACCGCCTTTTAGGCACTACGACCCGAACCACGAGACCTGGCAAGAGTGGTCTCGTCAGTTCGCCTTCCACCTTGCTGCCTACAGAATTCAAGGTAATGAGCGGCAGCCGTTTTTGCTTTCTTGTGTCGGTGTGTCCACATACCGTGTGATAGTGAAATTGTTTCCCCGACGAGACGTAGCAACTTTGTCCTACGAGGAAATTTTGTCTGCATTAGATGCCTATTTCAAAGAAACCGTTAATGTGGTTGCAAAACGGTATACGTTTTTTCGTACAAAACGTACGGCCGGTCAAACTAATAGGGAGTGGGTAGCAACATTGCAAGGACTTACTAGGGACTGTGCCTTTGAATGTGAATGTGGTCTTTCTTATTCAGATACAATGGTGCGTGATGCAATTGCACAGAACGTTTCTGATGTTCGCATACGGGAGCAAATTTTGAAACTAGTTAATCCCTCCCTTCAACAAGTGATAGACATATTGGATAGACAGGACACACTGGACTGTGCTCAAGAATCTTTTGAAACTTCGCCAGCCGTGTGTAACATTAACCGGCCCGCTGGACGCGCTCCGCGGCCCGGAAACCGGGCCTCGCGCACGGACGCACAGCGACCGCCGCGTGCTAAGCCAGGTGTGCCGCGCCAGCACACAAATGCAGTGAAATCATGCCCGCGGTGTGCTACTAGACATTCGCGTGAACAATGCCCGTCACGCCAAGCTATTTGCTTTTTCTGCAATAAGAAAGGACATGTTCAAAGTGTTTGCCAGAAAAAGCTCAGATCAGACAATCACAATCATTCCAGGCCCTTTGCTTTGCGCCGGAATCGAACCACGGACACTCAGGCTCGTGGACCTTCGCCTATGGACATTCATGTCGTTAATTCCACTTCGTCCAGTGACACTTTCTCTAACTGTAACTGTGTTCGTCCCACAAAAACTGTGCGTCGACGTCGCCGGAAGTCACGTCAATTAGCAAGTGATTCTGTACCAGTGTCTGTTCCAATTGCACAAAACAGTCGCTCTTGTCGTCAGCAGGACAATAAACTTTTTGTGGACTTAGACTTTGAAGGCAAAGTGATACCATTCCAGCTCGATACCGGAGCTGCAGTTTCATTGCTCAATCACGACACGTACAAACAACTGGGCGCACCTCCGTTGCGTGCCGCACATGTTACGCTAACTACATATTCCGGACAGAAAATTCCTGTGTTCGGACAGTGCAGCCTTCTTGCAACATACAAGGGACAAACAAAACTTGTGTCATTTTACGTTCTTCGTTCTTCTTCTGCAGTGAACTTGTTTGGTCTCGATTTATTTAAGTTGTTTAACATGTCTATTGTCAATCAGGTCCTATCAGTGAATCAGGCTGTGCCTACAGACAGTGTTTCTCGGCTGTGTGACGAATTTGCAGACATTTTTGCACCGGGCTTAGGTTGCGCTAAAAACTATGAAGCACATTTAGAACTGAAGGTAAACGCGCAACCGCAAATTTTCAGAGCGCGCAATGTTCCCCACGCATTGCGTCAGGAGGTCGCAAGAACATTGAACAATGTAGAATCACACGGTGTGAGTGAATGTGCGCAATGCCTCTTTCATTTCAGCTCTGCTTCATCGCTTACGCCGTACAGGTGTTCCGTTTCTCTGGACGACGGAATGCGAACGCGCCTTTCGCCAGTTGAAATCGGCGTTGCTTTCTAATACTTGCCTTACGCCATTCGATCCCCAGAAACCCCTTTTGTTGATGGTCGATGCATCGGATTTCGGGATCGGTGCTGTGCTTGCGCACAAAGTTGGCTCGCATGATCGCCCTATTGCCTTTGCGTCCAAATTGCTCTCGTCTGCGCAAAGAAATTATTCACAGATAGAGAAAGAAGCTTTGGCTCTCGTGTTTGGTGTTACTAAGTTCCATGATTTCTTGTATGGTCGTCACTTTACCATCATCACAGACCACAAACCTTTGACATCGCTTTTTCATCCGACCAAGCCTGTACCTCCACGTACAGCGCAGAAATTCATTCGCTGGTCTATTTTCCTCTCGCAGTACCGCTACGATATCTTGTATCGGTCCACTGCTAAGCACGGGAACGCCGATGCGTTGTCCCGTTTGCCTGTTGCTGAGGATAAAGCATTCGATTCTTCCGAACTTGCTTGCATGTTCATTGATTCGGAAACCGATGAAGTGGTCGAATCGTTTCCGATTGATTTTCGTCGTGTAGCTACAGCCACAGCTGCTGACCCTGTCCTTGCTACTGTTTTACGTTTTGTTGCTACGCAATGGCCTTTGTCAAAGTCTCGGATCGAGGATCCGTTGGTTCGCCGATTTTTTGCTCACAAGGAGAGACTTTTTGTTCGACGTGGTGTTTTGTTGTTGCGTTCTGATAATGATCAGTCCAGAGTCGTGGTCCCACGTTCGTTACAGTCCTCTGTTTTACGGCTTCTTCACCAAGGACATTGGGGTATAGTGCGAACGAAACAACTTGCTCGTCAGCACTGTACTTGGTTCGGAATCGATGCTGCGATTACGAATATGTGTTCTTCGTGCCCGGCGTGTGCCGAACAACAGTCCGCACCGCCGCGGAAAGTCTTTGCGTGGCCAAAAGCCACTTCCCCTTGGCAACGCTTGCACATTGATTTTGCTGGTCCATTCTGGAATGCTCGATGGTTGGTTCTGGTCGACGCCTTCAGTAATTTTCCTTTTGTTGTCCGGATGTCTTCCACGACGTCCTCCGCCACCATCCAAGCGTTGTCTGCTATCTTTTGCATTGAAGGTCTTCCGCAGACTATTGTTTCCGACAATGGCCCACAATTCATGTCCGCAGAATTTCAGTCATTCTGCCAGGCCAATGGTATTCAACATCTGACGTCCGCGCCGTTTTCGCCTCAGTCCAACGGTGCCGCTGAACGTTTGGTCCGGACTTTCAAGTCACAGATGTTGAAATTGAAAGAGTCGCATTCTCGGGAGGACGCATTGTTGCTCTTTTTGTCTTCGTATCGCTCTCAGCCCCGAGATGGGCGCTCGCCGGCTGAGTTGCTCCACGGTCGTCCTCATCGCACCTTGATGTCTTTGCTGCATCCGCCGCATCAGGTTCCTGTGCAGCGGCAGCCTCCTGCTTTTGCTCCAGGCGACGTTGTATTTTATCGCAACTATCGCGGTTCACGGCGTTGGCTCGCAGGGCGCATTCTTCGCTGCCTCGGCCGCGCGATGTATTTGGTTTTGGGGGCCTCTGGTGAGGTGCGTCGGCATCTCAATCAGCTGCGCCTCTGTCGTCGCTCGGGTTCTGCCGCTCCCCGTCTGCTTTCAGCGACGGTGCCGTCCGGTCAGCGCCCTGGGGACCCATCTACTGGCTCGCCTCATCCCCAGGTGTTACCGACGATGCCTTCCGTTTTGCCCCATGGCGACGCGCCGCCGCCGCTGCAGCAGCAGCAGCCGCCGCCGCCGCCGCCGCCGCCGCCGCTTGTTCTCCCGCTGACGCCGACCGCATTCGACGCTTCGTTGCAGCCGCCAGGCGCCTCCCAGGGTCACGCGCCGCCGATCGCTTCCCGTGACCAGCTGTCCTCCGCCATGGAACTCCCGACCGCTCCGGACCACATGACGTCATCGCGCGTCGGCTACCCCGACGCAATGGAGGTCGACACTTTGGCCCCTCATGTTTCTTTACGGGCGCATACACCGCATGTTGACGTGCACCCTGGACTAGTTTTGCAGGCGTTTCCTAGCTCCCCTCGGACCGGATGGCCGGGTGCGGGTGGCACAGCCTCGCCTGTTGTTAGGCTCCCCACCTCATCGCATACGTCAACATGTGGTCCTCCCCACGGCGGGCGGAAGCCTTATCTCACGACCGTTCGCCGATTTGCGGGGGAGGAATGTGGTGTCACCGCCAGACACCACACTTGCTAGGTGGTAGCTTAAATCGGCCGCGGTCCATGTAGTACATGTCGGACCCGCGTGTCGCCACTGTGATCGCAGACCTAGCGCCACCACCTAGGCAGGTCTCGTGATACGAGAGTGGACTCGACCCCAGTTGTACGAGAACCTAGCTACCGCCCAGTTGTATGAAGCTTTTCTCTCTCATTAGCCGAGAGACAGAATAGCCATCAGCTAAGTTAATGGCAACGAACTAGCAAGGAGCCATTTGTATCAGTGCCTATAGCTTACGAGTATGCAAGAGAGATGTATTCCAAGGATTATTAAAGATAAGTAAAAAGCATCTACATACTTTTCTTCTTATTCATTTATAAGTTCTCATGTTCCAGACTTCACGCCCGCCTGCTTGATGCCGTGCGTGCACTATCGGCTACAGCGTTAGTCTAGCTTTCCTTTTCAGCAATCAACTCCACAGTGTCGGTCCAGCTACCGACACTACACTCACAAAGCATTGTAGTTGCTGCACAGTTTATGCTGTATGTGGTGTACCCAATGTGATTCCTGGAGGACATAATATTGTTATCCCATGGGAGTGCACTGGTACCACACCTTTTGAAAGTACGTTTTGTTGTGGAATAGTTGTATCAGATGTCTGTACCCCAAAACAAATCTCCACTGTGACACCCTTATGTTCTTGGTATGCTATTAGCCATTATTACAGGAATACTCTTCACATGGAGGAGGAAGCATAGTGAGATTATCTTTTTCATCATTTCCAACATTGTACACAACTTTCTTGCACTTTTATGTTATCACATTTTTTCCCTTGATAATCGAAGAGAGAGAGAGAGAGAGAGAGAGAGGGGGGGGAGGGGGGGATTTAAGCGAGCTTTCATAACTGAAAACTCTACTTGCGTCATTTGTTATTTTCAAAATGTTACTCTCTTTCCAAATACTGTCCTATTTCTTCAAACCAATTTTGAATTTCTCAGGTTATTACATATTATTTACTGTACGTTGTCCACCAATATTTCTGTTATTACCAGATAGTTTGTAATGTGGCACTACCTTTGTGCCACTGGTATTGGCTAGTGTACTTTTGCGGATAAGAAAATCGACTGGACTAGATTGTCCTGTCAGTATAGGACAAATTCAGACAATATGGAGCTTTTTACACTAAATTTGCAATATAATGTCACCCTTGTCTCACACATATTGTAGCAGCCATTGAGGTGCCTGTCTGGCCAGCTTCTGCAGCTTTCACTTTCAGGTTTGTTTTTTGCTTGGGCCGTATACTGACAACCAGTCATTCCAGTGATTGACACCATGTCAAAGACTGGAACCAAGATTCACAGAAATAGAATTCTATGGTTGTAATTCAAAGTGTAATTAATTTTGCTCACTGACATGTTTTGAATTCAATTTTAAAATTGTTTGGGTGTCACATGACTGGAAAATTACAGTTTTAAGACACCCCAACCTTAAAATTAGCAGCTGTGATCGAGGTTATTTCCAACAAGTTCCTTCACTTCCTACATCATCATGGATCAGTCTAATATATTATTATTGCTAGACTTAACTTCCAAATGATACAAGTCAAGCAGTTAAGAGGAGCCTTAACGTTGGGCTTTGTGCTTATCTCATTTAAATGTATTTCTTGTCTCGTATCAAAGACTGTAGCACTGTTAAAAACTGGTGCTTCTACCATATCACTCAGTTTAAATACACGGTGTCATGTACAGGCGTTAATAAAATCATGGCATTTAAATTACTGATCAAAGAGTGTTTCAAATTCGTAAGTGCATGTTGCAATTACAGTGTCAGCATATATGCAGATCGGTAATGCGTCACTTCAGATAAAGAAAAAATAACGATTTTTTCTGTTTATACGTAAGTAATACTTTAATAGTTCAGTTGTAATTTCTGTTGTCAGTAAAGATACCCCTAAGCACACGATGTCAAATTTTTTTCAAGAGACGTCTTCACTGTTGTCCACACTTGATTTTCCGAATTATACCAGTAGTTAAAACTTCGGCAAGTAAGGTAATTTGCTGACCTCCATTGAATCTTAAATAGTGTTTTAAAATGGACAAATAAGTAAAGCACTCATAAATAGTAAACAATTTATAGGTCAGCTTGTCAACCTTTCAAAACACACCGAATTTAGGAATTTCATAGCAGAACTGTCACTGTTTTTTCTCGCTAGATTAGAAACACTTAATTATGTTGATGTGTAGATATCTAGAACATCCAATTTAAAATACTTATGAGGGCGCAGAACGAAAAACATTTTCATCCGTGTTTTGACACTTCGTTTTTTTGCCAAATTCAGATATGACGGACACTCAATGATATAATCTCTTGCCGGCACGCGCTAGACCCATCTATCGGTAGGTCCGGTGGTTGAGCATCCCTCGTTTCGCTAGCTTTAGACGCCTGTAAACCGACCCATGCAGTGACCACGCTTCCAAACATGAAACACCGCTTCTACCACAGATAGCACTGCTCAACCGCAGAACGCCAACGTCACAGCTCCCACAGAATTGTGTGCGTAAGCTTTGTTTTTAGGTGTAGTTGCTCCAATTCGACTCGTTTTCGGCCAGTCACGAATTGCAGACGGAGCTAAAATGATCGCCATATTTTCTGAGGTAGCGTCTCGCATCTAGAGGGTTGGATCCCCTCCTTCGAAAGCGTCAGATTGCAAAGCCTGCTGGCTGTCCTTCGCCGTCGTCGTAACCGCTGCCGCCGCCGCCGCCGCCGCCGCCTGCTGTTTGTCCGTCTGTTCGCCGCCGACGCCGACGCCGCCTGCTGTTCGTCCGTCTGTTCGCCGCTGCCCATCGCCGACGCCGACGCCACCTGCTGCACGTCCGTCTGTCTGTCGCCGTTCGTCTGCAATGAGTACTCCCACCTCCACCGTCATCTACACCTCCCCCTCCCCCTCTCCCACAGTCACTTCCTGGAGTGCCGCCTCTGGCCTCCCTCCTTCCACCTCCCCTTCCCTTCCCCCACTTACCCACCCCCCTATCTCCTCCCCTGCTGTCTACCCACACCTCTACACCCTTCCTCGAGCCTCCACACCCTCAACAGCTCCCACTACTACCCCCGCCCTCACGTACGCCTCTGTTGCCGCCTCTGCTGCCACCCCTCAGGTGGTTGGCTTCCCCTCTCTCACTGACCCCGTCACTTCATCTTCTGCATCTCCCGCACTCATGACGTCGCGCCGAGCCACCATCGCCACCACTGAACCAGCTGCTTCTCCCAGTGCCTCCACTATGCCACAGGGATCTGCCACCCGCCACCTCCCTCTCCTCCCCGTCCCTCTCCCCTCCATCCAGCCTCCAGTCTCCAAAAAACCCCAAAAGCGCGTCCTTACCGACTCTGCTCCCGCCACTTCCCACAAAAAATCAACACCACCTCCCCCTCCCCCTGCCGTCACCATGGACACCACCCCTCCTCCTGCCACCCCTACCTTGGCCCCCACCCTCCACACCTTTGTCCTGTCAACTCCCGATCCTAAGTTCCTCGACGCTTGTACCCTCACCAAGGAAATACGAAAGTACTTACCTGGTGCTCCCATCTCCCAACTCATTCCCCGCAGGGACTCAGTCCTTATCAAGTCCCCGTCCCCATCCTTTCACACAGACCTCCTGCGAAAATTCCCACGAGTTATGTTTGGCCCCCACGCCTCTCTGACACCCTTCCTTTCTGCTTCCACTCCTCGTCAGCCCCAGCCTCCCCGTCGCCCCCCCCAACCTACACCGCTGTGATCACCAAGCTCAGCCCGGTGATCACAGAGGATGAAGTGTTGGTAGAACTGAACTCCCACCCGGACTTGGAAATCCGCTCTGCCCGCCGTATCCACAATGCCTCTGGTCCCACCTACCTCATGCGGGTATTCTCAGAGTCCGCCCCATCCATAGACCATCTCCTCACCCAGGGTGCCCTGATATACCACCGTCGCCACCCTGTTGAATCCTCCAAATCCCCTCCCCAATCCTACCGTTGCCAGCGGTGCCTGATGTACAATGACCACCTGACTCCCAACTGCAAAAACCCCCCCACCTGTCCCCATTGCAAGGCCTCCCACTTTCTCAAGAACTGCCCCAACCTCGCTGCTCCTCCTTCCTGTAATACCTGCAATGGCCCCCATCCCACATACTCCCACAAGTGTAAAGCTAAACCCCCTCCAGCCACCCCTGAACTTACAGTCCCAGTTCGTCCCGTCGATCCTCCTGTCCATCCTAACAATTCCCTCCGTCCACCCCACACAGCCGAGGACATCATCCGGTTCATTACCGTTGTACTCCAAAACATTCACCCTTTTCAGCGCCCGCACACCTTCCAACAAATATCCCTTGCTGCTCGCTCTGTTTTCCACCTGAACACCTCCACCACTTACTCCCACAACCACGCCCACTTCACCTTCACCCGCCTCGACACCTTAGTTTAAGTCTCTTCCCTTCCCTCTCTCCCCCCCTCCTTCCCGTCATGGCGCGGCACGAGTCTCGCATCCTCTTCCAGAACATTCGCTCCTTCCGCTCCAACAAATACCTCCTCATGCACACCCTCTCCCACCACCAGGTCGACACCTTCCTCTTGAACGAAACCTTTCTCCAGCTCCACCACTCTATCCGCACCTCCCCCTATATCCTCCACCGCACTGATCCTCCTGGTCCTCGTGCACAGGGTGGAGTCGCGATTGGCCACCTTAAGCATATCCCCGTCCGGCCACAACCTCTCCTCAATGACCCCACTGAACACCTTATCCTTAGCGTCTTCTTCCCCTCCCTCACCATTACCTGTGCCACCATCTATGTCAGCTCCACTGCTCTTCTTCCTTATGACTTCATCTCACACATTGACCACACCTTCTCCACCTATGTGATTGCCGCCGACCTCAACATCCATAGCCGCACTCCTGCTGCCCTTCGGCGGTGGCATCAGTTCCTCTCCACAATCCAGGGTGACCTTGTTCCCATTCCCCAGCACACCCGACCCGAAAGTAACACCACCCCCGATGTTGTCATTGCCTCCGCCAACCTCCTTGGGTGTATCACTGTCGCCGTCCTTGACCCCACAGGTAGTGATCACCTCCCTGTCCTTCTCACCATAACGTCTGCAAACCGCCCCCCTCCGGCTCTGCAACCTGTACCCCCTCCCAAGGTCGTCCATGACTATCGCCGTGCCAACTGGGATGCCTACCGGGACTCCATCTCCCCCCAGGTCGAAAGCCACCCTCTTACCTATCGCCATCCTGATGACATCATCCGCGCCTCGTCCTTCCTTCAGACGGTAATTACTGACGCCGTGGAGGCCCATGTTCCTACTAAAACCATCCACCCACACCGTCCCACTCTCCCTCCGCGGGCTGTCCTCCTCCTCCATGAATCCCGCCGCCTCTATCGCTCCTTCCTTCGCACTCGTGACAGGGATACACTCCAACGCCACCGGCAAATACAGCGACACGTACGGAACCTTATTACAGCAATGAAACGCTGGGACTGGCGCCGGACCTGCACACGACTCAATGCCACCCTCCCTATCAACTCCTCCAAGTACTGGTCCGCCTTCCATCGTCTTACTGGTTCCCTTTCCGCTCCCCACTACCCCCTTCTCCATAACGATCGCCCCCTTCCAGACAACCTCAGTAAGGCCAACCACTTCGCTTCCCACCTTTCTGAGGTCTTCTCCATCCCCGATGATCCCCACTTTGATTATTCTCTTTTCCCCACCGTCATGGAACGTGCTGATACCTCAGTCGCTCCACTTGCTCCTAGTCTCCAGTACTTGGGGCAGTTGCCCCCCTCCGACGTCAACACTCCCATCACAGCACAAGACATTAAACTTCTCCTCCAGTCCAAACGCAACACGGCCCCTGGTCACGACTGTGTCACCTACCGTCACCTTCGAGAAAGCCCCTATTCCTTCCTAACTGTCCTCGCCCATCTCTATAATGTCATCCTCTCTACTGGCTTCTACCCTGACCTGTGGAAGACCTCCCGCGTCCTCTTATTCCTCAAACCCAACAAACCCCCTTCTGCCGCCTCTTCCTATCGTCCCATCTGCCTCACCTCCGTCTTCAGTAAGGTCTTTGAATCCATCCTCTCCCACCGTATCCATCGGCACCTTGCTCAACTCCACCTCCTCCCCCTTACCCAGTGTGGCGTCCGACCCTCCTTCTCTGCTGACGACCAACTCCTCAACCTTGTTCACCTTCTGTCCCTCCAGCTCAACTCCCGTCGCTCTGCCATTTTTGTTTCCCTTGACCTCCAAAATGTCTATGACCGTGTATGGCATCCCGGTCTCCTCTTTAAACTCCAAACCTACGCCCTACCTATCAATTTTGTCCATCTGGTCGCTTCCTTCCTCTCACACCGTCCTTCCTATGTCACCTTCCACAACACCAACTCCCGTATCTTTTATCCCACGGCTGGCGTCCCCCAGGGTTCTGTCCTCTCCCCTCTCCTTTATCTCTTGTATACAGCTGATATGCCCAAGCCACCCCCACCAGTCCACCTTCTCCAATATGCTGATGACACCGCCTTCCTGGCTCTCTATCCTACCCTTCAACGGTCTCAACGTACCCTCCAAACCAACCTTAATCAGTTCACCACTTGGTGTAACCAGTGGCTCCTCCGTCTCAATCCCTCCAAAACCCAGGCAATCATCATAGGCCGCACCACTCGCTCCTTTCGCCTCCATGATTTCTACCTCACCCTTTATGATCGTCCTATCCAACTCACCCCCACCCTGAAATACCTTGGCCTCACCCTTGACCGACACCTCACCTGGACCCCTCATCTCCTGACCATCCAGCAGAAAGCCCATTCCCGCCTCCGCCTGCTGAAACTCCTGTCCGGCCGGACATGGGGATTGCATCCTTCTACCATCCTCCACACCTACAAATCCCTCATCCGTCCTATCCTCTGTTATGCCAGCGTCGCCTGGATCTCTGCCCCCACCCGCTTTTACAAGGACCTCCAAATCCTTGAACGCCATGTGCTCCGCCTTGCCTTCCGTATCCGCCTTCCTTCCCCCACACGGCTCCTGTATGAACTGATCCCCTTCCCCCACCTCCTCTTGTTCCTCCAACATCTCTGCATCCTTTACATTGTTCGCAGGGTTGATCCCCCCCGCCCTCTGGTTTCCTCCTTCCTCTCCACCCACCCCCCCTGTTGCCGCGCCTCTATCGCTGTATCCCTCCCTCTCTCCACCTCCACACCCTCTATCTCCTTCATCAGGGCAATTTCCAACGCCTCCCCCTCCCGGATGACGAACTTCGCCGTGACATATACCCTTCCTTCCAACTATAACCCGACCTTGTCCCCCCCCCCTCCCCAGGGCCCCCTTCTCCTCTTTCCTCCTTCTCCCAGAGCGGATTTTCCTCCATCCCCCCCCCCTGAGATCCTACACCCCATACTTGCCTCTCTCCTTCCCACATCCCTCCCTACCTGGCCCTCTTCCGCACGCCCCCCATTCCCCTCCCCCATCTCTTCCCCTCCCTCCCTTCTTCAGGTCTCTCTCATCTCCTTGAACCTGGCAGATCCTCTGTATTGATCATCATCAGTGTGCCACATCAGTGTTGTGTTTAGTGCTGTTTCTTGTGTGTGTCAAGAGGTGTGATTTTAATTGTGTACTGCCTTGAGGTTCGCCGTCAGTGTTACGTTGTGTGCTATGCCATCCGTCAACACCTTTATGCTCCAGTCATACTCTGCCTTGTGTTCTTTTAATCGTCGCAGTGTGTGGCTTTTTGTGTGTGCTACTTTTAAACAGTTTTTTATCTCCATTTTACAGTCACACCGTTTTTTTTTTGTTTTTTTTTTGTCTATTGCCTTCCATGATGTTCTTCCTTTTTATATCTATGTTCGCCTTCTTCTCTCCTTTGCTGTTTTTAAATGTCTTCTATTGTTTTGTTCTATGTCTTTCGGCTGAAGAGCAGCGCATATGCTGCTGCCAGCCCGCCCCGATGGGGAATTGAAATACAATAAAGAAAAAAAAAAAAAAAGTATCTCGCACTGACATCTGTTGGCAGCGCCCAGCAACACTGAAGTATTCAAGCGCTGCTTATTTTACTTGACAAGTACAGCAGGAAAAATATCGAGTAAGAAACAATTTCGTAGTTATATGAAGTATTTATTTCTATGCTGCTAATAAAATAGCAATAACCACTCTCGCCCTCGGTTTGTCTGTGAAGAATATATTTCATACCCACAAAATTTCTTGGTAAGGTATTATTTAGATATGGTAACTTTCAGCTGTAACCTGCATCTCCGGCGGTACACCGCAAGGTTACCGCCCTTCGATAGTGCCATTTTCGCGCTAATCGAAGTGCTAGGGGTTCCAGGTGCCAGCCAGCCAGCCAGCCAGCCAGCCAGCAGTTCCCGGTCCCGGCCTGCAGCAGTGGTCCCGCAGCCAGCCAGCCAGCCAGCCAGCCAGCCAGCCAGCCAGCCAGCCAGCCCTCCGGTGGCAGCAGCAGTCCAGCCAGCAGCAGTCCAGCCAGCAGCAGCAGCAGCAGCAGCAGCAGCAGCAGCAGCAGCCGCCGCCGCCGCCGCCGCCGCCGCCGCCCCGGCCCCGTCCGCGGCAGCAGCGTCCCTGCCTCTCGCCGTCGCCGTCGCCGTCGCCGTCGCCGTCGCCGTCGCCGTCGCCGTCGCCGTCGCCGTCGCCGTCCGTCGTCCCCCAGTGTGTGTCCTGTCCTTTTAGTGCTGTGTTTTTCTTTCTTCTTCTTGTCGTCATGTCCGCCCCCACCACCACCGTCACTACTACCACCACCGCCATCGTGTATACGTCCCCTTCCGCCGCCTCCACCACTATCACTTGGTGTGCCCAGTCCCACCCCCCTCCTTCCATCCCTCCCCTCCTCTCTATCCCTTCGCCCTCGCTCTTTGTCTCCCCATCTCCCGCCTCTTCCTCTCGTTCTGATCCTTTCCCCCCACTCCTCCAGCCTGTCACTGCAGCTCCGGCTAGGGTGGTGGCCCGTCGGGCCACTGCCCACGCCCAGCTCTCCCCATCGCCATCGCCATCGCCATCACCGCCACCACCGTCATCATCGTCACCATCACCATCACTGCCACATTCGCCTGCACCGTCACAGTCACTATCTCCGGCGCCGACTGCTGCATCCGTGCCGGGACCTGTCCCTTCCCACCACCTCCCCATCGTTCCCGTCCCTCCTGTCACCACCCGCCCATCTGCCGCTGTCAAACGCCCTAGTGGCGCCTCCACTTCCTCTGCTCCTAAAAAGGCTCCACCCCGCCCGCCATCCCCACCCCAAAATGCCATGGACGTCTCCCCACCAGGCCCCGCTCCCTCCTCCTCCTCCTCCTCCTCCTCCTCCCCACCCGGTCTCTACAAATATCTCCTGTCCCGTCCCGATCCTTCCTTCCTCGAGGCCCGGAATCTCTCCCTCCTCCTCCGCCAACATTTCCCTGGCGTCCCCATCTCTCTCCTTACTCCTAGACGGGATTCTGTTCTTATCTCCTCCCCCAGCCCAACCCTCCATACTGACATCCTCTCCCGCCTCCCCATCACCCGTTTTGGTCCTCACGCCTCCCTCACCCCTGCTCCCTCCCCATCTCCTACCCGCCAACCCCAACCCCCCCGTCGCCCGCCGACCCTCACCGCCGTGATCACTCGGCTTAGCCCGTCGATCACGGAGGAGGAGGTGCTGGCGGAGCTGAAGGCCCATCCCACCCTGGAGGTGCGGGCGGTCCGCCGCATTTTCAACGCGACCGGCCCCACCCGCCTTATGCGGGTTTTCTCTGAGGACACCCCCTCCATTGACCGTCTCCTGAAGGAGGGTGCCCTCCTCTTCAATCAGCGGTACAAGGTCGACCCCTCCCGTTCCCCCCCTCAATCCCTGCGCTGCCAGAGATGTCTGCGCTACAATGCACATCCAACAGCAGAGTGCCGCGAGGCCCCCACCTGCCCGCATTGTCGGCAAGCGCACTTCCTCCGGCAGTGCCCCAACCTCCAATCCCCTCCCTCCTGTAATACCTGCAGCCTCCCCCACCCCACCTACTCCCAAAAGTGCAAAGCCCGACCCCCTCCCACCACTCCTGAACTCACCGTACCTGTCCGTCCCCTGGACGCCCCCACCCCTCCTGGCAATTCCCTTCGTCCCCCCCCCACTGCTGAGGACATCATCAGGTTCCTCACCATTGTCCTTCAAAACGTCCATCCCTTTCAGCGCCCCCACACCTTACAACAGATCTCCCTCGCCGCCCGTTCCATATTCCACCTTAAAATGTACGCCACCTTTTCCAATAACCAGGCCCATTTCACCTTCTCCCGCCTTGACACCCTCGTATAAGTCCTTATCATGGCGCGACAGCATCGTATCCTTTTCAACAATATCCGCTCCCTTCCCGCCAACAAGAACCTCTTCCTGCACACCCTTGCTACCCACCGTGTGGATGCCTTCCTCCTCAATGAAACCTTCCTCCAACCCCACCACTCCATCCACACCTCCCCCTATCTCCTCCACCGCTCCGATAATCCCCTCCCAGTTGCGCGTGGCGGAGTTGCCATTGGCCACCACCGCCAGATCCCCGTTCGGCTCCAGCCTCTCCTTCCCGACCCCACCGAACACCTGATCCTTAGTCTCTTCTTCCCCGGCCTTACCATTACCTGTGCCACCATCTATGTCCGCCCCAACGCCCCTCTTCCTTTCGACTTCCTCTCCCACATCGACCGTACCTTCTCCTCCTATGTGATCGCCGCCGACCTCAACATCCATAGTCGCTCCGCTGCCCAGTTACGGCGGTGGCATCGGTTCCTCTCCTCCCTTCAAGGCGACCTCATCCCCATCCCCCAGCACACTCGTCCCGAATCCAACTCCACTCCCGATGTTATCCTCTCCTCCCCCAACCTCCTTGGTCGCATTACGGTGGATGTCCTGGAGCCTATTGGTAGCGACCATCTCCCTGTCCTCCTCACCGTTTCAGACGGCCGTCGCCCCCGCCCCGACCCTCGTCATGACCCTCCCCCTAAGTACATCCATGACTATTCCCGTGCCAACTGGAATGCCTACCGGGATACCCTCTCCACTCAGGTCGATAGCCACCCTCTCGCCTGCCGCCGTCCCGATGATGTCACCCATGCCGCCTCCTTTCTCCAGCAGACCTTGTCTGAGGCCGTGGAGGCCCACGTCCCTATTGTTGCCATCCACCCCCACCGTCCTACCCTACCACCACAGGCCGTCCTCCTCCTCCGTGAATCCCGTCGTCTCTACCGTGCCTTCCTCCGCACGCGTGACCCGGACACACTACGACGCCACCGGCAACTACAGCGACACATTCGAAGTTTGCTCGCGGCCAAGAAACGCCGGGACTGGCGACAGACATGCACCCGTTTAACTGCTACCCTCCCTCTAAACTCGTCCAAGTTCTGGACCGCTTTCCGTCGCCTTACCGGAACTAAACCCTCCCCCTACTATCCTCTTCTCCACGATGATCACCCCTTCCCTGACGCCCTTAGTAAGGCCAATCACTTTGCCTCCTACCTGTCCGATGTGTTTTCCAACCCTGATGATCCCCAGTTCGATTACTCCCTCTTCCCAGATATCCGCGATCGAACTGACACCTCTATCCCTCCCCTCGCTCCTGGTTTCCAGTACTTGGACAACATTCCACACACGGACCTTAATGCCCCCATCACCACACAGGATCTCATCAATACACTCCGCACCAAACGTAACACCGCTCCTGGCCACGATCGTGTCACCTACCGTCACCTTCGTGAAGCTCCTGTCTCTTTTCTCTCCACCCTGGCCAGGCTCTACAATGTAGTCCTGTCCACCGGTTACTACCCCGACCTGTGGAAAACCTCCCGTATCCTCATGTTCCTCAAACCTGGCAAACCGCCGTCCGCCGTCTCCTCCTACCGTCCCATCAGCCTTACCTCGGTCTTCAGCAAGGTCCTGGAATCTATCCTCACCCGCCGCATCCACCAGCATCTCCGCCAGCACCGCCTCCTCCCCGTTACCCAGTGTGGCTTTCGGCCGTCCTTCTCTTCCGACGATCTTCTCCTTCACCTCACTCATCTCCTTTCCGAACAGCTCAATTCCCGTCGCTCCGCAATCTTCCTCTCTCTTGACCTCGAACGCGCATATGACCGCGTATGGCATTCCGGTCTCCTCTTCAAGCTCCAAACCTTCGCCCTTCCCATTAACTACGTTCGTCTGATCGGTTCCTTTCTCTCCCGCCGTCCTTCCTATGTCACCATCCATAACACCGATTCCTACACCTTTTTCCCCTCCGCCGGTGTGCCCCAAGGCTCCGTCCTCTCCCCCCTTCTGTACTTGTTGTACACGGCGGACATGCCGCCGCCGTCACCCCCCGTCCACCTTCTCCAGTTTGCCGATGACACCGCCTTCCTCGCCCTTGCCCCCACCCTGCGACGCTCCCAACACCTTCTCCAATCCCATCTTGACCGGTTCACCGCTTGGTGCAACCAGTGGTTGCTCAAGGTCAATCCTTCCAAAACCCAGGCGATCATTGTAGGCAAAACCACTCCCTCCTTCCGCCTCCTTGATTTCTATCTCACCGTTTATGGCCGTCCCATCGCTCTCACCCCCACCCTTAAGTACCTTGGCGTCACCCTCGACCGTCGCCTCTCCTGGACTCCCCATCTCCAGACAATCCAAGCCAAGGCACGTTCCCGACTCCGTCTCCTCAAGCTCCTTTCCGGCCGAACGTGGGGTCTGGACCCCTCCACCATCCTCCACACCTATAAGTCCCTCATCCGCCCTATCCTCTGTTACGCCCATCCCGCCTGGATCTCCGCCCCCCCTTCCTTTTATAAATCCCTCCAAATCCTTGAACGCCATGCTCTCCGCCTTGCCTATCGCATCCGTCTCCCTTCCCCCACGCGGATCCTGTATGACCTTATCCCCTTCCCCCACCTCCTCCTCTTCCTCGAAAGGATACGAATCCTATACACCTCCCGTAAACTCGATCCTCCTCACCCGCTCGTCTCCCCGATCCTCTCCCACCCCCGCCCGCTGCCGCGCCTGTACTCCCACGTCCCACCTGGTCTCCATCTCTCCACCCTCCTTACCCTCTCCCAAGGTGGTTTCCGCCAGCTCCCTCTCCCTGATGATGTCCTCGTCCCCTCCATCTACCCCTCCTATCAACTTTGACCCTGCCCCCCCCCTCCCTCCTGGTGTCCTTTCCCTTCGGCACCCTCCCTCCTTTCTCTTCCCTTCCCTTCTCTTTCCCTTTCCCCCATCCCCTCCCTCCCCCCTCTTCTTCCGGGCTTCCCCTCCCCCTTCCTCTCTCCCCCCTCTTTCCCCTGCCCGTGGTGTCCCTGCTCTCCCCTCTCGCTTTCCCACTCCCCCTCCTCCTCCTCCTCCTCCTCTCTTGGCAGGTCCCCGGACTCGCACACGCCTCGTGAACTTTCGCGCGCCGGAGATCATCGCCCTCGTTTTAGTGTCTGTGCCGTCGTGTCTGTGCCTCAGTGTTTTTTCGCCGTCCACGCTCCTTCGTTCACGTGTGTCATCTACATCGTCAGTGTTTGTGCCCAGTGCCGACGGTTTTTCTTGTTTGTTTCATCAAGTGTGAACGGCTTCATGTTTTTTAACTATTGTATCTCCTGTTTTTTAAACCGCCATTCTGTTACTTGTCTGTCTCCCTTTCTTTTTTATTGTACTGCTTATGGCTGAAGAGCGGAGTACACTGTTCCGCTGCCAGCCCACCTTGTATGGGGTGTCCAAATTACAATAAAGAAAAAAAAAAAAAAAAAAAAAAAAAGCTGTAACCTGTTTAAACCTATATCGAGTTTACAGTAAAGCACCCACCTTACTTTTATTTTCGTGTTTATCTTCCTTGTCCGCCCAATCTGTAACTTTCATCGATTTAATGATTGCATGATAGTTTAGTTTTTTGTATGAAATTCCAAGCGTACTTTCGCCTTCCCTCGCTCCAGTATTGAAATGACAGTAAGCTTTTCTTTCGTCGCCGGCGCTCAGCTTTGGAAATCTAGGCAAGTAGATTCTAGATAGTAATGGGCTTTGTGGTATTGTGAGTTCTAAGAGACGAAAAGCAGAACACAAAATTGTTGGAGAGGAAACAGGAAATGTAATGTACATTCGGATTCTGGGATGCAAACAGGCTGATCGGTTAAAATGATTGTGGCTAGAATATCGTATTTTCCCATAGAATATAAATGTATAGGATCTATTTGAACTGTATGTACTAAAGCTGCACGTGTAGTGTTGTACTCGTGAACGTTATAAACGGCAGATTTATTTCATAGCTGTGTTGTATGCAACTTACTACAGTTGTAGTCGCATCCGTCATATCCATTCCTGAACAAAAAACAACAACCGATTAATTTAACTAAAATTACCACACGATCTACAATGAACAACACCAAATTAAGCTTCACACTCACTGAAACGAATTCCACTACAAACACAGCCGACACTCGCACAATTCTGGATAATGAGCAAAATCAAACTGAACCCATTACACCACACAAACGAAAACCCTGAACACACCACAAGAGAGCACAACAAACCACAACACGACGACATCTACAAACACGCCACACTCACAAGGCAAACTCCACGTCGTCATGACGTCACACGACAACACCCGTACGTCACGGGTCAAAGCCGACACGTGGGATCGGACGCTTCTGTCGTCCCCTCTCAGATTATATTAGTGAATTATATAAGAAAACTTTTGTGGTTGTTGTTGAACACTTTTGTGAACCTTTGGCAGACTTAGTGATAAACAATTGTTATGTTTTCTTCTAAATTTTCATTAAAATAACCTCATGGCTGGCAGACAGCTATGGTGGTGCAGGGTCATTCATTATATACAACATTCCACATAGAATGAGCAAGAGCTGCACATGCAATGCAAATAGAGCAAAACATACATTCAGATTACTTTTATTGTTGTCAAGTACATCAGTGGGGATGGTGGATAGAGCAACAGTTGGCTCTCGCCTTCCTGTGTATCGTACTGCAGCTGAGAAAGCTGTGTGGTGCCTAAAAATCAGTCATTATAGTGGGCACATAAGTGTCAAGAAAGAACAGCAGTTGGCTGACTCTTAGTCACTCCCACAATCACAGTTACTTTAATCAAGGCGTAGTGTGGTTGTGAAAAAATCATTTCATGCTGAAATTTGATCTGCACTATCAATACAAGACAGAAAGTAACTTTTGTGTAAACTTTGCATCCTTAACTAAGATTTAACAAAGTTATGTATTATGGTATGAAGATATTTGAGAAGCTCCCATCTAACATACAACAAGAAATTAGTGTGCTGTAAACTGTCCTATGTAATTACATATGTAGGTTACTGTTTTTTCTAAAAAATACTTGATTAATGAACCAAATATCAAGTTTCTTATGACATCCTGAAGGTACCTAATGTAACTGAAGTAGCAGCAGCTTTCTTTCTAATTCACTAGAACACATTTAACTGGCATAAAAAGAACTAGCATTAAGCAGTATTGTGATATTTTCTTATTAATATAGTGTACAGCTTAAGCAATGTTTGGTTGTCTTTTGTTAATGTTTACCTTCACTTACTCCCTGTAGGTTCACCTCCTTGGCGGTAGAGTAGAAGAAATTTCTATTCTTTTTCACCTTCTTGGTGGGATGTACAGAATATGATGAATGAGCAGAATAAATTTCTATTCTTTTGAAATTGTGATGGTTTATTTATGTCAAGAAATGTTAGTAAATGTATATAATGTGAAGGTGATACTAGAATGCTTAATGCCTTGAACACGTACCTATATAATGAGTGTCGGTAAATCTGTAGCATCACAATCTTCAGCTGTCCAGTTGCAGTGTGAATGCAATACATGATCAGATTAGCTGATTAAATGTGCCACCATTTAACAACTTAATATGAAGTTAAATGTGGGAGTTTTTTGAAAATGATTTGCACCTAACTGGCCACAGAGTGGTGTATTCTACATACAAAATTCATATTGCTGATCAGTACATACATAATTCTTTTCTTATTTGACATGTATTGATGTTATTCTAATTTGACATCTAATGATGTTATTCTACTCATGTTTGTTCTTTCCGTTACTGCCAGGTTCTATCTTAAAATATGCAATAATTCATTCAATATATCTTTTATGTATTTTCAGAAACGCATTGCAAATCCAGTACCACAACAGAGTGACTACAGGATTGCACAACCAAACGTTCTCTGCCACCACCCTATATTTTCTGGGATGGTTACTAGGAATAGGCAACAGCCAGTACCCAAGATCATTATTTTTATTTTACCATCTGTGTCAAATTAATGTGTCTGGTAATATATTAATAATGTTATGTCACTGTCTGTAGTAGTATCATAGATACACTTTAAGAAAATGAAATGGTTTACATTGCACTGTGAAAACCCATGTCATAAAATGTTTATTGACGTGGATGACACGTTTATCTCTTGTGTTGGAGTTATTGTTGCAGTGAATGTGATTTTTTAGTATGACATGTTAAAAACATCAGCAGTAAAATAAATTTGTTTATTGCAGAAGGAGTTACCGGTATGTCTTTTAAATATGTTGTATTGTCCCATCTTATACATGTGTTGTTCACAATCCCTGCTCCCATCCCCACCCACAGAAAGTAATTACAGAATCAAGAATCTGTGTTGTGATTGGTTCTGCATGGAATGTTGTTATAATATTCAAAATTTGTTTGCTTACTGTGAACTATTAGACATCAGCTGTATTAGGTATATTAGTGACATGTGAAGATTTGTGCCGGAGTGCAACGTGAGCCTCATCAAAGATTCACTGTGTATATGTTTAAAATAAGGTATAATGAGCTAATTGTAGCACATTCGGCCAGTGATACACAGCTTCTTATTTGGCATGTGTTCAGTTCTTTTTTTTTATTCATTCCACGCATCACCTCTCCTCTGCTTGTAACTTCAGATTGATCAGTCTGTGAGAGTACATAATGGGCTATGAAAATGAACACTTATTTACAACAGTTCCTTCTAGATATGTTCAGTTTGGTTTGACCTTCTGGATGCGACATGATCTCGAATAAAACAAGTAGAAGTAGTAACAGTTATGACCAGTGCTTGATTTATAAAAAAGAACAGGTACCAGTACTGTGACTTGTCAGAGGTATCAGTATGGCATACCATCACTAATCGAGCACTGGTTATAACAACCAAAGCAGTTGTTTGGTTTAGAATAGTGATGCCAGTAACTGTACCTGGATTGCTTCGTCTTGTCACAGCAATGAAAAATGAAGATATATGTTCGACAGTTTTATGAAATGGATAGTTGCTACCCACCATATAGTGGAGTCGCTGATTCGCAGATAGGCACAACAAAAAGACTGTCAAACACAGCTTTTGGCTAAACAGGTCTTCATTAGATTTAAACAGCACACAGCACAACACACAAACACAACATGCACAGACTTGGACACAGTCTCTGGCTGCCAAGGAAAGAGTTTGAGCATCTTGCACTGCTGCTCACATTCTGTCCTTGGCAGCCAGATGCTGAGGTCAGGTATGTGTGTTTGTGTTTACGCACACTGCCATTGCCACTCAAAGAAACTGATAAACAAAATAGGTCTTATGAATTTTTGTGTGGAGGAGGAGGGGAGGGGGATGGGAGGGGTTGGAGACAGAGGGGAAGGTTTGCACTGCCCACATGCAAAATTCTATCTTAGTATGCGTTAATTAGGAAATCCCAACCTAATCATGGATCTGCCACTATAGATTTAGCATTGCGTTAATATACCAGAATTAAACAATAATTTGAAAGTGATGAATGAAATCAGAATATTTTGTGATTGGCTCTGTATGGGATCTGAACCCTGTCACATTCATCTTTTTTTGTTGTAATATATTTGGTTACACTGATGCAAAACTTCAGAAAGAATACACAAGATGAAAACTCCATAAAACAAGATTGATGGAAAAAAGGAAGTTAACTGTTTAGTATTTCAAAACTAATCACCATAGCTGTGAATACATTTATGACCCTGTGAGACAAGATGGTCAACAGCTTAATGGAAAAATGTTTGCGGTGTTCTACGAACGCTTGGTGTGAACCAAACGAATGACCAATCTCTCTCCAAGTGATTTTCATATTTTTAAAGTGCTGAAGAAAGGCATTCATGGCTGTCCCTTTGCTTCAGATAAAGAGGTGTGTGCCTGGCAACATTTTTTCACAAAGGCGTTGACCATTGTAAGGCAATTACAGTGGAATAAATGTGTTAACAACTATGGCAAGTTCTTCAGTATTAATAAGTAGTTTACTTACATTTTTCCACATTTTTCATATTTGACTGCCCTTGTATGCCACTCTCTTAAGTTTGCTTTTGTAGCTCTGTGTACTACGTACACAAGTACTCTATTATTATTTTACAGCATTTTTTAATGCCATGTTCCCTTCATGATCTTGCAGCTGTGTGCTGGGTTAAAGCTATCCCAAATTTGGTAGGTTTTTCCTAGAGGGAGCTGTAGAGGGCAAAAACTGTAGAGGAAGACAGAGATTGGAATACGTCAAGCAAATAATTGGGGACTGGGGATGTGGGTTGCAAGTGCTACTCTGAGATGAAGAGGTTAGCACAGGAAAGCAATTTGTGGTGGGCCGCATCAATCCAGTCAGTAGACTGATGACCAAAAAAAAAAAAAAAAATGTAATGAACACTCTTAGCTGCTTACAGGCATTGACATACGTCAATGGGGACAGATGAAAATGTGTGCCCTGACCGGGACTCGAACCCGGGATCTCCTGCTTACTTGGCAGACGCTCTATCCATCTGAGCCACTGAGGACACAGAGGATAGTGCGACTATAGGGATTTATCTCTGGCCTCCCGCGAAACCCACGTTCTCAACGTATTGTCCCGCACTACATTCGTAGTGCCCCCACCCATTATACTCATTTCTCGCAGTGCGTTGCCGATTCCCGTAAGAGTTCGGGCACTGTTTGTGCTGGTGCACCTTAACTTCTTCTGTGCGAATGCACAAACAGTTCCCGAACTCTTACAGGAATCACCAACGCGCCGCGAGTAATGAGTATAATGGGCGGGGGCACTACGAATGTAGTGCGGGACAATATGTTGAGAATGTGGGTTTCGTGGGAGGCGTGCCACTGATGAATCCCTGTAGTCGCACTATCCTCTGTGTCCTCGGTGGCTCAGATGGATAGAGTGTCTGTCATGTAAGCAGGAGATCCCGGGTTTGAGTCCCGGTCGGGCACACATTTTCATCTGTCCCCGTTGACGTATGTCAATGCCTGTAAGCAGCTAAGGGTATTCATTTCATTGTAATTTCAAGACATCTATCACATTGGCAGGAAAGATCATCAATTCACGTTTCACAGAACACAGTGGGCCGCTGACATATCCACAACCTCACCCTCTTGCACTTCCTAGTCTGACTGAAACTGATGTCCACACATATTTCTTCAGGTCATCAAAGATGTGAAAATCACAGAGTCAATTCAGAGAACCATAGCCTTCATCTGATTGGAGGTGTGGGGGTGGGTGTTATCGTGCAATAGGATGATTCGATCAGACAGCATTCCTTGATATTTTGATGTGATAGCACGTCACAGTTTTGGCAGAGTGTCTTCCTGGCATTGCACATTGATTGTGGTTCCACACTTGAGGAACTCAACAAGCAGAGGACCCAAGGAGTTGAAGGAGGAGGTTATCGTGACCTTACTGGAAATTGTGTGAACAGCTTTGGATTTCTTAGGCAGGGGAGACGTGGGATCTTTCCACTGTCTGTTTTACAATTTGCCCTCTGGCTGGAATCAGCTTTTGCACAATAATGCCTGCCACCACACCACCAATCGAACCAAAGCTGTGCCTCAACAATTTGGTTGGGAAATACTGCAACATCCTGAATACAGTCTGAATCATTCGTAAGATTTTTACATCTTTGGTAACGCCTTAACAAGTTTGGTGATTACTGTTGAATGGAACCATTCCACGTGTTCAGTTTTCGGATCCCTTATATATTTAAGTCATCATATATTTGAGTACTAACAACTAAAATTAATGAACTACAGTACTTATCTGCCTTGGTGAATAACAGTCATCAAATCCATCGACATAATTTACCTCTATGAACATTACGTGCCCACTGATACATAAGTGTTAAGTGTAACAGGATTTAGATTAGTCTCTTGCTTCTGTAGAGCAGAAATGGAAACAGAAGGAGCTGCTGCATTCATCAGGAATTGTCATCTGCCTAAAGCAGCTTGTGGAAGCATGCAGGACAGAATTAGAATTTCATATTAAATCATTTATAATGGTAAGGGTGTACTGAACGCCACTGGGTAATTTTAATCTGTTCATAGATCACATTGATGTTCTATAGGCCTATGTAACAGCAATAAAAAAAGATAAACAGTGATTCTGATAACTTTAATGTAGATTATCTTAAAGACTTGTCCAGTAAGGATTTATCAGTTAGTAACACTATCATTCACGTAATCCATACTGTCAACTTCCAAAATAGGGTAGCTAATTGCTCAAACACAGCTATTGATAACAATGCACTATTAATATTATCTGCAGGGTCATTTATATACAACAGGAACAGCAAGGTCCCAACACAATTTCCGCACATCTGAAGATGCTTCTACATCTGACAATAAAATTCTATGACTTCTCTACCAAAAGGTCCTCAATCCAGTCACAAATTTCACTCAACACCCCATAAGATCGTAGTTTTGATAATAAGCATAGGTGAGTTACTGAGTCAAATGCTTTTCAGAAATGAAGCAACACAGCATCTTCCTGACACCCTTGATCCAAAGCTTTCAGTAGGTCGTGGGAGTAAAGTGTGAGTTGGGTTTCACATGACTCATGTTTTCGGAATACATGGTGCTTGGCAGTGAGGAGATCATTCTGTTAAAGATGCCTCATTATGTTAGCATTCAGACTATGTTCTAATATTCTACAACAGATCAGTGTGTGGGATATAGGACAGTAGTTTTGTGGTACACTTCTACAACCCTTCCTGTATACATGTGTGACCTGTGCTTTTTTCCAAGAACTGAGCGAGGATTTTTGGTCAAGGAATCTGCGATATATGAAAGTTAGACAAGTGGCCAACTCGGATGTGAGTGCAATCAGACCTGCACCGAGGAAGAGAGGAGACAAGGATGAAGGGAGAGATGCCAGAGAGAGTAGCTCAGGGATAAAGTGCACTGCCAGCTTCAGTGCAGAAATGACACTGGCACAGTTAAAAGTAAAGATAGATTAGAAGGAAGAGGAATGAATAGTACAATTAGGAACTATGACAGTATAAGGGGTGGACGGAAAGAGGGCAGGTAGTTAAGAGAGTGAAGGTGGACAACAAAAGGAGAGAAAAGCTTAATGAAAAAAATGAGGAGGAGGGATGTGTTAATGAAGATTAAGATCAGGATGGGATGGTGTCGAAATGTGAGGATGTCACAGATGGGCAGCTCCAGACTATGGAGTCCAGGAAAACAGTACCAGGTGGGGACTGGAGGGGGGAATGGGGGGGGGGGGAGGAGGGAGATCCAAATGACCTGTGTTGTGTAGCACCCTTGAATCATGTGGTGGAGTATATTGAGCAACTGGGTACCAGATGTCCCAAAGGCATAAAGTTCTTCCATGCACATTTGTATGCTCCACCAGTTTAGTGATGGTCAGGTATGTATATAACACAGTGCAGTGGACACAAGTTAATTGATAAACAACGTGCACAGTTTTGCAAGTTGATCTGCCTTTGATATTGTAGGATTTACTAATGGTGGAACTGGAGTAGGTGGTGGTCGGTTGGTGCACGGAGAAGGATTTACACTATGACAATCCCAATGGCAGGAACTCTGGAGTGTGGGTAATGGTTTGGGAATGTCATATAGTCTGACTAGGATGGTACGGAGATTAGGAGGGTGTTAGAAGGTGACACTGGTTGGTGCGAGAAAGATATAAGTGAGAGATGATCCCATTTCAGGGCTCAACTTGAAAAATCTGTAGCTGTGGCCTCATAAAGTAATACCCGATATTTGAGGCTGACTGCTGAATAAATCCACTGCTCCCAAAGTACATTTTCCACAAGGTCCATGATGATAAGATGTGAGATATTAGGGCTTGTATTGACATTTTTAGGCAGTTGTTTTTTCCTCACTCTATTTGCGAGTGGATTAGTACAGGAAATTATTAGTATGGTAAAAGTTACCCTCTGTCATGCTCTGTGCAGTGATTTGAGCAGTGTGTATGTAGATGTAGGAAGTATAGAAGCAGTTGAGGCCTGGGTGGACCTGGGCACGAAGAGGGGTCCGTCGTCACTCTTTTGTAATTGAGAACTGCATTAACGAGAGGGAGAGAGTATTAAATTGCCCAGAAGATTTGTTTGTGAATAAAATCTGTGAGGTAGCTGTAGTTGAGGACAGTCTGAGAGAGACTGTCAGTGTCAGTGTATGTGTTGAGGGATTCTGTGGTGTTGTTGTGGTCTTCAGTCTTGAGACTGGTTTGATGCAGCTCTCCATGCTACTCTATCTTGTGCAAGCTTCTTCATCTCCCAGTACCTACTGCAGCCTACATCCTTCTGAATCTGCTTAGTATATTCATCTCTTGGTCTCCCTCTATGTATTTACCCTCCACACTGTTCTCCAGTACTAAATTGGTGATCCCTCGATGTTTGAGAACATGTCCTACCAACCGATCCCTTCTTCTACTCAAGTTGTGCCACAAGCTCCTCATCTCCCCAATTCTATTCGATACCTCCTCATTAGTTATGTGATCTACCCATCTAATCTTCAGCATTCTTCTGTAGCACCACATTTCGAAAGCTTCTATTCTCTTCTTGTCCATACTATTTATCGTCCATGTTTCACTTCCATACATGGCTACACTCCATACGAATACTTTCAGAAATGACTTCCTGACACTTAAATCAATACTGGATGTTAACAAATTTCTCTTCTTCAGAAACGCTTTCCTTGCCATTGCCAGCCTACATTTTATATCCTCTCTACTTCGACCATCATCAGTTATTTTGCTCCCCAAATAGCAAAACTCCTTTACTACTTTAAGTGCCTCATTTCCTAATCTAATTCCCTCAGCATCACCCGACTTAATTAGACTACATTCCATTATCCTTGTTTTGCTTTTGTTGATGTTCATCTTATATCCTCCTTTCAAGACACTGTCCATTCCATTCAACTGCTCTTCCAAGTCCTTTGCTGTCTCTGACAGAATTACAATGTCATCGGCCAACCTCAAAGTTTTTATTTCTTCTCCATGAATTTTAATACCTACTCCTAATTTTTCTTTTGTTTCCTTTACTGCTTGCTCAATATACAGATTGAACAACATCGGGGAGAGGCTACAACCCTGTCTTACTCCCTTCCCAACCACTGCTTCCCTTTCATGTCCCTCGACTCTTATAACTGCCATCTGGTTTCTGTACAAATTGTAAATAGCCTTTCGCTCCCTGTATTTTACCCCTGCCACCTTTAGAATTTGAAAGAGAGTATTCCAGACAACATAGTCAAAAGCTTTCTCTAAGTTTACAAATGCTAGAAACGTAGGTTTGCCTTTCCTTATCTTTCTTCTAAGATAAGTCGTAAGGTCAGAATTGCCTCACGTGTTCCAGTGTTTCTACGGAATCCAAACTGATCTTCCCCGAGGTTGGCTTCTACTAGTTTTTCCATTCGTCTGTAAAGAATTCGTGTTAGTATTTTGCAGCTGTGACTTATTAAGCTGATAGTTCGGTAATTTTCACATCTGTCAACACCTGCTTTCTTTGGGATTGGAATTATTATATTCTTTAAGATAAGTTGTAGGGTCAGTATCTCCTCATGTGTTCAAACATTTCTACAGAATCCAATTTTGTGGTGGAGCAGATATTTTTGCTGCAGATGTGAATGTTTATCAGAGATGAGAGTATTGTCATGAGTGCCCCAGGGAAGTGTAATCAGACTGCTGTTGTTTTCTATATACTCGTACATAAATGATTTGGCGGACAGGAGAAGCATCAATCTGCTGTTGTCTGCTGATGATGCTGCAGTGTATAGTAAAGTGTAAAAGCTGAATGACTGCATGAAGATTCAAGATGACTTAGACGAAATTTCTATTTGGTGTGATGAATGGCAGTTAGCTCTAAATGTGGAAAAATGTAAGTTAATGAGGATGAGTAGGAAGAACAAACCTGTGATGTTCAGATACAGTATTACTAGTGACCTGCTTGATACACTCCAGTCAGTTAAATATCTGGTCATAATGTTGCAAAGCAATATGAAATGGAATGAGCATATAAGGTTTGTGGTAGGGAAGGCGAATGGTCAACTTCAGTTTATTGGGAAAATTTTAGGAAAGAGTGATTCACCTGTGAAGGAAATCACATACAGGATGCTGGTGTGACCTATTCTTGAGTACTAGTCAAGTGCTTGGGACCTGTACCAGATCAGATTGAAGGAAGACATTGAAGAAATTCAGAGATGGTCTTCTGGATATGTTACTGGTAGGTTGGAACAACACGTAAGTGCTACGGTGATGCTTTGGGAACTCAAATGGGAATCCCTGGAGGGAAGGCAGCATTCTTTTCGAGAAATACTATTGCGAAAATTTAGAGAACTTGCATTTGAGACTGAGTACTGACTGGTTCTACTGCCACAGCAACATACATTGCGTGTAAGGACCAAAGAGATAAGATATGAGAAATTAGGGCTCATACAAAGGCGTACAGACAGTCGTTTTTCCCTTGCTCTATTTGTGAGTGAAACAGGAAACAAAATGATTAGCAGTGGTACAGTGTACCCTCCACCACGCACCATACGGTGGCTTGTGGAGTATCTCTCTAGATGTAGATGCAGATGCCTGGGTTGTAGGGAAGGGAGCATTTGATGTAGACAGGGTGGCAGCTTTCATAAAGTGTAGGTATTGTTGGTTTTGATATGGACTGAGGTTTGGATGTGAGTTTCAGTGAGGCAGAAGTCAGCATGAAAGGAATTTGCTTTGGGTCTGAAAAAAGACCAGGTGAATTTGATTTGGGAAAATTAGTTAAGTTTTTGCAGGAAGAGGAGAAGAAATTGTTCTTCACCACGAGTCCAGACCACAAAGATGTTGTCAGTGAATCTGTATCAAACCAGGGTGGGGTGGGGTGGGGGGGGGGGGCTTATAGGTCTTGGGGAAGGCCTCTTTCATGCACCCATGAAAAGGTTGTCATAGGAATGGGGTGCCCTGGTCCCCATGGCTTTGCCTCTGATTTGTTTGCAGGTCTGGTCCTCAAATGTGAAGTAGTTATGGGTAGGGCCGGAGCCGGCTTGTGTGACAATAAAGGAAGTTTTAGAAAGACTTTCAGGCTACTGTTGGAAGAGGTGGCATTCTAGGACAGAGAGACCATGTGTATGTGGGTATTAGTGTAAAGCAAAGCTGTGTTGGTGGTACATAACAAGGATAGCACCCTGTGGGAGAGCATTGGAAATAAATTGGACACATTCCAGGTGGTGATTGGTGTAGGAGTTGGACACAACTATTGAGGTATTTGAGCAATTGGCTACACAGATTCTTAAGATGGTGAGAGGTTTTGTTCAATTTTATGGCTGGCTTCAAGGAGAACCACACTGATTGTGTTAGCACATTAAGGGGCTGAAAGGTAGTATTTTCAAGAGAGAATGCATCTGTCGGGAATGGCAGTTTGGGAGGCAGTTTATTTGTCAAGGGCAAGGTGGGTAAGTAGTACAGATTTTTCAGTCTGGAATTTAAGGAGGGAATGGTAGAATAAAGGGTCACATCCAAAGATGGGTCTTGGCCTTTTGGAACAGAAACAAAGGTTAAGCATGTTGGGAATGTGCATCTCGCGGGGAGCATGCAAGGGGTAAGTGCCTGCAGGTGCACTATTCTCTGTGCCCTCGGTGGCTCAGATGGATAGAGCATCTGCCATGTAAGTAGGAGATCCCGGGTTCGAGTCCCAGTTGGGGCACACATTTTCAACATGTCCCCAATGAAGTATATCAACGCCTGGTTACAGCTAGGGTGTACATTTAATTATCATTTCATTCTAGCAAAGCTGCATGGTCATATATGGTAACTGTTCTTTTGGGAACAGATACTAATGTCATATATAGTTAAAAAATATGGCTTCCCGACCATCGACCTTCTTGTGTGAACGCACACACTATGCCCAAACTTGTAAGGGACTTGGTAGATTAATCTGCCACGAGTAATGAGAATGATGGGCAAACATCTATTAGGCACACTACGAATGTAGTGGTGTGGACATGTTGGGAATGTGCATCTCACAGGGAGCATGCAAGGGATAAGTGCCTGCAGGTGCACTATTCTCTGTGCCCTCGGTGGCTCAGATGGATAGGGCGTCTGCCATGTAAGGAGGAGGTCCCGGGTTTGAGTCCCAGTCAAGGCACACATTTTCAACATGTCCCCAATGAAGTATGTCAGTGCCTGGTTGCAGCTATGGTTTCCATTTAATTATCACTTGATTGTGGAATTAATCAGGCCATAAAAAGGAGTAATTTTGCTGTAGTGTTTCTAGAACAGTTTTGACATCTTGTGCTGAGTTTGATAGCATTATCTTTATGAAAAATCAGTAAATCACACAGAGCATATTTCCTGATGGACTTCAATATGCTGTCACACCAATCTAGAAACTGGACAATCACAGAAAATCACTTTTAATTACAGAACTATATCAATCCTTCCAGGCTTTTCAAAAATGATTGAGAAAGTGGCATGTGATAGAATACGGACTCAATTAACTGAAGAGAACTTGTTAACCGCCTCCCATTTTGGCGTTTATAAAGGATTATCCACACACAAAGCAATACAAGGCCTCCGAAATAAAGTCTTAGCTAGTGGAGCTAAACAAGAAAAAAATCTTATTGTCATATTCTGTGACCCAACCAAACCCTTTGATTGTGTGGAACACAAAGTTATACTTTGCAAAATAAAGCATTACAGCATTAATGGTGTCTCTCTTGCATGGATGGGACCTTACCTCCATGACAGGAACAGACTGTACCTCAGGCTTGAAAATAACTTCAGAATGGAGAAACATAACACATGGAGTGCCACAATGATTGGTACTAGGCCTGCTCTTGTTTCTAACCTACAGACACTGATCAGCCAAACCATTATGACCACCTGCCGAATGGCTGATTGGTACCACATCTGCACACACGTCACCTGGGGTGATGAGCTCTGATGCCAGTTCTACATCTACATCTACATCCATACTCCACAAGCCACCTGACGGTGTGTGGCGGAGGGTACCCTGAGTACCTCTATCGGTTCTCCCTTCTATTCCAGTCTCATATTGTTCGTGGAAAGAAGGATTGTCGGTATGCTTCTGTGTGGGCTCTAATCTCTCTGATTTTATCCTCATGGTCTCTTCGCGAGATATACGTAGGAGGGAGCAATATACTGCTTGACACTTCGGTGAAGGTATGTTCTCGAAACTTTAACAAAATCCCGTACCGAGCTACTGAGCATCTCTCCTGCAGAGTCTTCCACTGGAGTTTATCTATCATCTCCGTAATGCTTTCGCGATTATTAAATGATCCTGTAATGAAGCGCGCTGCTCTCCGTTGGATCTTCTCTATCTCTTCTATCAATCCTATCTGGTACGGATCCCACACTGTTGAGCAGTATTCAAGCAGTGGGCGAACAAGCGTACTGTAACCTACTTCCTTTGTTTTCGGATTGCATTTCCTTAGGATTCTTCCAATGAATCTCAGTCTGGCATCCGCTTTACCGACGATCAACTTTATATGATCATTCCATTTTAAATCACTCCTAATGCCTACTCCCAGATAATTTATGGAATTAACTGCTTCCAGTTGCTGACCTGCTATTTTTTAGTTAAATGATAAGGGAACTATCTTTCTATGTATTCGCAGCACATTACACTTGTCTACTTGAGACTCAATTGCAACTCCCTGCACCATGCGTCTATTTGCTGCAGATCCTCCTGCATTTCAGTACAATTTTCCATTGTTACAACCTCTCGATACACCACAGCATCATCTGCAAAAAGCCTCAGTGAACTTCCGATTTCATCCACAAGGTCATTTATGTATATTGTGAATAGCAACGGTCCTATGACACTCCCCTGCGGCACACCTGAAATCACTCTTACTTTGGAAGACTTCTCTCCATTGAGAATGACATGCTGCGTTCTGTCATCTAGGAACTCTTCAATCCAATCACACAATTGGTCTGATAGTCCATATGCTTTTACTTTGTTCATTAAACGACTGTGGGGAACTGTATCGAACACCTTGCGGAAGTCAAGAAACACGGCATCTACCTGTGAACCTGTGTCTATGGCTCTCCGAGTCTCGTGGACGGATAGCGCGAGCTGGGTTTCACACGACCGTCTTTTTCGAAACCCATGCTGATTCCTACAGAGTAGATTTCTAGTCTCCAGAAAAGTCTGTTTCAGTCACATCGCAGATGGTTTTGATCGTGTTCACATCTCGAGGGTTGGGGGGCCAGCACATCAATTGCGACTCGCCACTGTATTCCTTGAAACACTCGATCACACTCTTTTCATTGTGACATAGTGCATTATCTTGCTGAAAAATGCCACTGCCATCAGGAAACATGAACATCATGAACTATGTGGTCTGCAACGAGTGTACAATACTCCTTGGCCCTCATGGTGCCTTCCACAAGCTCCGCTGGACCCATGGATGTTTACATGAAAGTTCCCCAGAGCACAATGTAGTTGCCACCAGATTGTATCCATCCTGAAGTATGGGTGTCAAGGAGCTGTTCCCTGAAAGACTGGGATTCATCACACTGTGCAATGCTCTTCCACTACCCCAACGTCCAGTGCCGATGGTCACGAGTCCATTTCAGTCGTAGTTACCGACATTATAATGTTAACATTGGCACTTGCCAGGGTCGTCAGCATCAGAGGCCCTTCGTTAGGAGTGTTCCGTCTTCTGTGTGTTCAGACACACTTGTACTCTACTCAGATTAACGTCCGATGGCACAGGTTGCTACCTGTCCTGTTTTACGAGTCTACTCAGCCTACAATGTCCAACATCTGTAATGAGGGGTGGCCACCCAACCCTCTGACATCTGGACTTGGTTCCACCTCGGTTTCGCCACATGTTGAAGACACTAATCACAGCACTCCTTGAACACCTGACAAGTTGTGCTGTTTCCGAAATGCTTGTGCCAAGCCTCCGGGCCGTTACAGTCTGCCCTCGCCCAATCTCAAATAGATCACGTACCTTCCACATTGTACACACAGACGGCATGCTCACCGATACAACATATACCGTGCATTTGCTGGACTACGTTATTCCTTGGCTATCGCCTGGACGGATTTATATTTATAGTAGGTCGATAATTTAGTTCTGTATAATTTTTTTGTGGTACAATCTACATCGCACAAAATATTGTTCAACCTTTTAGTAAGGATTCGAAGCTTTCTTAATAAGCCAATAGTCCAAAATACTTTGAGCTGCTTTCATGCTATGCCTCCAACCCATGTTAACTAAGTGACAGACTTCTTTTAGTCAATAACGATTTACCGTTGTAACTTACATGAAAGCCATGGCCGGTATGCAAGGAATTATCTAACATGATTACGTCTTTCAAGTTCACCTATATTAGTTTTCTGTGCACTTCATTCATCTCACTGTTCACTTTTTTCTATGAATTTATTTTCGCATGACCGAGTGGACAGACAAACAATAAAAGTGGATTGCTGGTGACACCGCGATCGACGCAACTTGAACTAAACATTTCGCCTTCTGAAAATGATGTTTCTACTGCAAGCAATTCTGGCACAGAAGAATTACTTTGACGCTCCTGATCAAACAGTCGCGCATCGGACATAACTCATGAGTGTTTAGAGCACACAGTGACCAGTGTTGAATTAATTCTCTGCACTGCAGTCTGCAAACCACTGTGAACGTGTGAAATGCATGACTCACTCTATACACACAGCAAGTTACACTGACATGCGTAACCGAAACAGATTTTCGGGAGTCTAGCAATGACTGATGCAGCAAATGGGCGATCGAAAGAATTTGAAAATGCAGTCTCGATATAAAAAAATTCTCACTTCCATGTCAGTGAGAGAGTGATTTTCGATGAACTAAAATGAAGATACAACAGGTTCACGTAATTTAAACGCCTTTAGAAATAGAATTAATGTTTGAAACAACTTAAAAAAAGAAATTTGTGATATTGAGGAGGGTGTAGTGATACTTTCGCGATTTTGATCTGCCTTCAGCTGTTGGGTAAGCTACGATTCGGTTTTTGTCGCCAAAGCTACGTACTACGTTGGTAGCTTTGGTCTCTGTTCATTTGTTTTAGAGTTATTCCGTAAATCCGTAATAGTATGTGGAGCGATATGTTTGTTGTTGGTTACAAACAAAAACAAATTAATAATAGTGTGGTAACGGGATTACTGTGTTCAGTCATGCACGATTTGAATTCAAAAAACGTTACCGAAGATCTGCAGTTTTTGTACATTTTAATACATGGCTGTAAGTGGTTGTACATCACTAGTGTACCACTTTTGCTGTTAATCAAAGCCTGTGAACAAATAGTACAGTAACTTGAAGAATGAGCATGTAATGCGATGCAGGTATTTATCATCCTTATTATTCGTTTATTTTTGAAACTATGTTAGGTACGTCACGTTACATTGAAAAATGCATAAGCGTTGGCAGACAGGCAGATGCTTTCAGTTTTGCCGTAATTTAAGCTCAAAATATACATTTGAACTTCATCTCACTCATACCACTACTCTAACGCTTCTTCCACTGCCTTAATTTTGTACCCAGCGTAGATAATACTAGATCAGACAAATTTGATTAAGTTTTGGACCTTGATGTCTCAGTTGTGTCAGATTTTTTGAACATCTGACCATACCCAGGTAGTTAACAAACACCGCGAATTCCAACAGCGTTTCTCTATGCTAGACTTATTTCTTCGAAATCGTGAGAAACTGCGTGATTTTCCAAACCTTTTGAGAAATATTTCTGCATTTAGCTCTTTAACTATTGAAGCTAGATAGTTAACTCTTGTCAGTTGAAAGCACCTGAACTATGCGTTAATTACTGTGAGATTAAATTTTACTTTCAAAAATTGAAGAAAAAATCCATTTGAAAGTCTCAAAAACACACTTTTTATTTTTCTAAGAAAAATATATTGCTGCCGTATTTCTGTTTGCCATTGATAAAATTTGAAGGTGAGGAGAGGATGAGTAGAAAGGGGAATTGATTTTTAAATGTACAAGTCTACTGCACTACATTGATTTTTCTTAAGTTACAAGGGATCATCAATAATGAAGAGTGGAAGTTTTGGTGTAGCTTCTATTCTAATTTTAGATTAAAATTACGCTGTTATGTTATTGGAGAGATTTTTTGGAAATTTGTGGTAAGATCTTATGAGACCAAACTGCTGAGGTCATGGGTCCTTAATGTTATTAAGGGGCAATCAGTTTTCTTATGATACAAGATGACTCAAAAGTTCTCATAACCTATAATTTTGCTGAAAATTACTCATTTGTGCTTCGATGTATGAAATTCGGTCTTACCGGTGGACCGTCTGCCAATCCACAATGCATCCTTCGGTTGTATACTGCAATGAGGATAATACTGAACTCGGATACATGTATTACACATAGACATTTTAGAATGCGTAAAATGCAACACAGTGATATTTAATGTTTTCCATTCAACAGCCTATCTTAAAATGGCAGCATTCACAAGACTTCAACAATAATGAAGCAGCATTCACTGTCTTCTCATAACAAATTGTAAAAGTGCTTATAGCATATTTATGGGCCAGTGACAACAGACTTTCTGCTAATGCGGTGTTGATTTGAAAATGAAATTATGACACACAAACAGCTGTGCAATAATAGCTCAAGAAACCATTGTCGGAATCTGATTTGAACAAAGGAATACCGTCAGAACCAAGCGATTCAGAAATCATCCCAGGGACTTCCCTCTCTCATTCCAATGTGTTAATTTTAGGTTGCATTTAAGCCATATGCTGTGAATGATAAATCAGGTGCACAGACCATAGACCATTCCTAAACAGAAGACTTCTACAGAAAATGTGTCATTGAACCTCGATTGGTTGCATCTGCTTGAACCGAGAGTAGCTTAACATTTTTCAAAGTTGATAGTATGTTGCTTGCCAACATTCAAAGAAATTAAAAGTTAGTGTTCTGTGCCCAAAAGGATCAACAGCTTCATTGTTTTTTTCCTTATCTATATCTTGAAATAACTTACACATCTTAACTGGTTGTATTCTAGGGTAAGCTGAGCCCAGTATGGCCACTGGGAGAGTCTGTACTTTGATTTTTGATAAAATATCATAATAACCACTTTGTTTGTTCTTGTTTACAATTTGTTGTAAAATCCTAACGAAAGGCATCTTTGGCATCTTACAAATGAGACTTCAGGTAACATAGCTCAAGTGACTGCTTTGTGTAATCTTATTTTATTCATTTTTATTCTCTTGTGGGAGAAAAGGATTGCTTAAACCTTTCCAAACAAAATGCAAATGATGTTCATTAAAGTCATTGTTAGCCTCTGTTTCTACGGTGGGTAACTTTTATTACTTAAATATATCATCATATTCATACTATATATAGGATTGATAAAGATGTAGTTCAGTTCTTAGTAAGACTAATACCATAGCTTTGCTTCTGGAAGAAAGTTGTTGGTTGGTCGATTTGGGAGAGGGGACCAAACAGTGAGGTTATCAGTCCTGAAGAAAAGTCATCATTTCACGGCTTGTTACTTAAACAACTTAAAATGTACATAATAGATTGGTCTTAACATTGTATCTCAAATACCCTTGCTTTCTTTATCTTGAAATTTAACCCATTGTATGTAAACAAGAGGACTGTTTTTGACACTTACCAAACTTTAAAAAAAAAAAAAAAAAAAAAAAAAATTGAGCATCACTTTAGATTTCTAATCAAAGCTCAAACCTAGACATTTACATTATTTATGTTGATGGTGATTGACAACTGTTTGAAATTAATTCGCTAAATAGGAATAACTTGGTGCCATTGTATTAGGTACAGGTGTTGTACCTTCTGGTGTTATATGAAAATATGTGCCAGACTGGGACTCGAACCCGGATTTCCCGCTTATCGCAAGGAGTCCTCTTACCATTAGGCTATCTGTTCATACCTTCTGGACCGATCCAAACACTGCGTTGCTATACTGTAGTCTTACTTTCATCACTGAATGCCTGCAGCTTAATTCTGTATGCCTGCATTAGTGAGAATAAGACTGTATAGAATAGAGACCTATTCTTTATAATCTAGGGCCTGCACCAATATGGAGTATTACATTAATAATGATTAACAGCCGCTTGAATTCAGATCAAAATAAATTAACTGAATGTGAATTACTTGGTGTCAGCTATTTTAGGTACTAATGTTTTACCTGTTGGTGACATTTGAAAATTTGCACCGGACTGGTACTCGAACCCAAATACCTTGCTTATCGTGAGCGGTTGCCTTAGAATGAAGCTATCTGTGCACACCTCTTGGATCGACACAAACTTCTATACGTTACGTTGTCTTCATCCCGACACCATAGGTGCTAGTCGGTCTGGGAGGCAAGTACAGAGAGCCTAATCCTGAGGCGAGCACATGTGATGAGTGGGAAAACTGGGTTCGAGTCTCCGTCCAGCACAAATTATCACGTGACCATCTGGTAGGACATCCGTATTGTAACAACTGATGTCAAGTTGCTTGGATTCGGTGAATTTATTTCGATCTAAGTCATTTATGTTAACATCAGTTTCAGATTTCTAGCAACAGTAGTTTTGAAGTTTCATGGCAATCTCAAAAAATACTTCTCTTGTTAATTGAAAAACAAATAACCTGTGCTTCAACAGAATATTAAATTTATTAGGCCTACTTTTTGTTTACTCTGTGGGTATATACTGTAAATAAAAAATATGAAATACCTGACACTTTGATGTCAAAATCTTTTGGGGATTTGATATAAACTAGCCCACAGGTACCAGAAGCACAGGTGATAATTTCCACATTGTCCATATTGGTATCATATATCACGTTTAATAATGATGACGATAAGATATGTAATAATAGTCCTAAGCCTTGATAGTACTAAGAAGAGGATTTGACATTTTGTATTAAATAGTCACAAGGGGACAAGATCACAATAAAGTAATGGACAGCACTAGATCTGCTGTTCCAAAAAGCTGACAAAACAGAATGGGGAAAAATAGCACTGTATTGCACCACATGATCAAATAGTGTTCACTCAGTGACAAACCCCATTGCAGTGTCCTTGCTAATCAGTGAAATTACATTTTCACCTGTCAGCCCCAAACACACACACACACACATTGATTACATTTTGTGTAATGTAGAATGGAGTATATGGGAAGCGGTCTGTTATTTTCAGTAATCACAAAGTTTTTCATGCCCAAATTGTAAACATTCTTAGTGTGCTATCCACATTTTTAGTGTCTCCCAACTTATCTTCAACCACGTTGTTGCCATTTGACCTGAATTATATCCCTAGCCGTATTGCTTAGCAATCTCCCACCACAATCAAGATTTCAGGTGAGAAAGAGTGCCTTAGTGTTGGCAGTAATAACTCGCATTTAGAGGGGTGCATAAACATTTTCAGGAAGCTGTTTCTAGGAGTTCTATGTGACACGGTGGGGGTGGGACTAGTGAATACAAAAGGGGGGGGGGCCCAAAAATCACTGGAATTTCTTTGTAGAAAGCATTTACTTTATTGTTTTTCAAACACAACCTTGACCTTCTCCTAAGTACACTCCATTAGCATTAATGCACTTGTCCAAATGTTTATTCCAGTGTGGGCAATACCTTCTAAATTCGTCCTCTTTGTGAAGTGCTAATACCTTCGTGACACTGCATCTTACATCTTTGATATCGGCAGAAAACTTTCCTTTCAAGTCTCTTTTTATCCTCAGGAACAGGAAGAAGTCAGAGGCTGGTAAATCTGGCGAATAAGGCAGGGGGTCAAGGTAGTCAACTTTGCTGAGGACAAAAACTGGTGAACACTGAGAGCTGTGTGTGTGTGTGTGTTAGTGTTGACAAGATGCAGGGACCAATTGCTGGAATCCCATAAAGTTGGACGTTTTCACTCCAAACTCCTGTGCAGACTTTTCATAACTTCCATATAGAATTGGTGTTTACTGTATGGTCTTGAGGGACAAATTGTGAGTGTGCAATCAGTTTGATGTGAAAAAAAAAAAAAAAAATTGACAGTGTCTTCACGTTCGATTTCACTTGCTGAGCTTTTTCTGGACAATGTGGGCCAGTTAACTTCCATAGAATTGACTATTGCGTACTATCTGGATCATACCGATAGCACTGTTGCTCATCACCTGTGATGATTTTGTTGAAAAAGTTTAGATCATCTTTGAATGTATCCTTCAGTTTGTGACAGGCTCAAACGTGATGATCCTTTTGATCTGTGGTGATAATTTTCAGCACAAACTTTGCTGCTTCTTTACACCTCCCCAAATCAACAGTCAAAATGCACTGAATTGAGCTCCAGGACAACCCTGGCATGTCGTCAAATTGGTCAGTGGCCTGCATAGATCTTTGTTAATCACATCACGCATTTTGCTGACATTGTCCTCGCTTCGAGCAGTCGAAGGGCGATTGGAATTAGGCAGATCTTCAGTGGCCATTTCTCTGATTTTGAACTGAGAAAATTGTTTGTACACTTGAGTTTTACAGAGAGCATGTTGTTTGTGCTATGTTTTAATCATCACGTCTGTTTCCGTTACTTGTCAAGAACGTAGCAGAAACAGCTATGATGATGCAAACAGCTCACAAACAACACGCTCTCCGTAAGACTCAAGTGGTTATGTGAATTTTGAAAATAAAATGAAAATGATAGTAATGATGAGGAAAATAATAAGAAATGATAATAGCAAGAAAAAAATGCATATGTTTACCTTATATAACAGGAACGTGTGCCTTTTAAAAAGCAGACATAATTAACATGAAAGTTTAAGTAAAAGGAATTGAAGAAAATATGTTTAAGGTCAAAACTGATTATTTTCCTTGACTTCAGTAAGTGTGGTAAAACTGTAATAAGCCTGATCATAAACTATTTGTACTGACATTGTTTCACTACTTCTGTGGACTACACTGCAAAGAGAACCAATTAGCTGTTAGCATGTCTTGCTTAATCATTAATCTTTTAGTTAAACCAGATTAAGCAATTAATGTAACTACATGAAGTAAGTTAAATTAACCTCCCCTGAAAATCCATACCAATTAATATTACTGCCACCCAGAATAAAACAGTATAAACCCAGTTTTGTCACGTAATATACAAAACCCATTTTAACTTATACAACATAAGAACTTCGTATGTAATTTGTTGTTGGAGAGACCTAATCATTTATTCACATAATAACCTTAATCTACACTTGTTAAGGCACCAACATCAGTAAATTATAACTTACCTCTCATAGAAGACTTAGAGGATGTTCCTTTTCTTCAAGCATTTTGATTACTGTTAGCATTACCATTTCTGGAGGACTCTCCCTTCTGAGCAATTCCAGCCAAAAACTAGCCAGTGTCTGTAGCAGGGGAAAAAAAGGAAAAGAATTGTGTCTCTGCAGAGAAAAAAGGGTTTAATTACTATTAGATACGTCGGTAAGTCAATTGTTATCCACAATTTAGTTATATTTTTGTTTATTTTGGTAGTACTGTCATTTTACGTTGATGACGCATACTTTGTTCATTGGCTGCTCCGCTGTCTATTTGCACCAAAGAAGAGCAACGTTCAGTGATACATTTTTTGTGGTCAGAAGGCGTATCGGGCCGAAATTCATCGAAGACTTTCAGTACAGCACGGGAATAGTGTTTTGCCACAATGGAGTGTCTAGGAATGGATTGAAAAAATTCTGAAATGGTCGCACAAGTGTTACACATGATGAAGGAGCCGAACAACCGTTTACCGCCACAAATGAAGAAACCACTGAGCATTCATGTGAAATGATTCTCTTAGATAGACGATTAACTATTGATGACGTGGCACATCGTCTGCAAATTAGTCACAGTTCTGCCTATGTAATCATCCACAACAGACTTGCGTTTCATAAAGTTTGTGCAAGATGGGTCCCAAATTAACTCACACAGTTGCATAAATGAATGTGGTTGGACACCTGCAGAAAATATTTGGATTGCTATGGTAATGAAGGGAACAACTTCTTAGACAAGATCATTATTGGTGACGAAACATGGATCCATCATTACAAGCTGGAAAGTAAACAGCAGAGTATGGAATGGAAACAACCAAATTCGCCATGCAAGAAAAAGTTCAAGAGACAACCATCCGCAGGAAAACTGATGCCTACTGTTTTTTCGACGCACAAGGCCCAATACTGGAACATTATGGGGAAAGGGGCACAACAATAAACAATGTATGTTATAGAGAGATGTTTACTACCAGGCTAAAGCCTACAGTTCGAAGCAAATGCCCAAATGCTGAGGATTGCTGTCAAAAGGTGTTGTGTTGTTGCACGACAAAACCCTTCTGAATACTGCTGCCCACACTGCTGAAACACCCCAGAAACTCAAATTTGAAGTACTGGATCATCCTCCATATAATACTGATCTTGCCTGTTCTGACTATCACTTGTTTGATCCAATCTAACAGGCATTAAAGGGCCGTCGATTTGCCTTGGATGAAGCAGTGAAAGAAGCGGTGCATTCCCGGTTCACAGCTCAACTGAGAACCTTCTTTTATGAGGGAATCAGGAGGCTTATACAACGATGGACCAAGTTTGTTGAAACGCAAGGAGGCTATGTCGAAAAACGATGTTCTTGTTAAGTTTCCTGTTTGATTACAATAAAATTTTATAACTACTTTGTGTATAATAATTGACTTAACCTCGTAGGTTCTTCCTTGTAGCAAGGGGAGAAAGATTTCGCGCTACGTTAATCTACACCATGTAGGTGCTCACCCCCTCCCTCTTTTTTTAATGAAAAGAAGGAAGAAGAAACATTACTTGACCTCAATACTAATGTTAAGATTCGTCATGAATTTTTACATCATTTGGTTCATCATAATAGACCCTAACAGATGGTACCTTCTAATCAGGGCACAAAGTCCTTAGGCCACCATCCAGTCACACTTATAGAGGGTGTAAATGATAGAAGCTGCCATAATTATACAGCAGGTACATGTCATTGTGCTTGACAAAAAAAAATCTATTGAGATATCACTGTATCACATTCTTTATTTTTGTATTCCGAAAAGGCAGATATTTGTGGGTTTGATAGTTGATGCACTTCTGTTTACATTGTCATCTGATGGCGTACAGCGTTTCTTGTCTATTAAAGACATTGACACAGTGGTCAGAGAAAGGTAATGGATGAAGCAGAGCAATGTAAGCATTGGACGTGTACAAGAATGCTGCGTGGTGTCTAGGTATTAAAATACTACCGAAACAAGCAGTTTAAACAGTCACTGGCTGGTTGACAACATATAATCCATTTTACATAATCAATGAACTAAGTACAACCAGATGTTTTCTCTGTTGCAACATTACCATAAAGGAGGTCATGGTAGTAAAGAAAAGCTACATAAAATAAAATGTGTTTCCCGTAGTACAAAATGAATCAATTATAATTTGTTGTGCATTAATACAATCAACTGTTTTCTCTTTTTACAATAAAACTGCAATGAAAATTAAATTCAGGTTGTTTCCCCTTGCTACAATAGTACTGTAATGAAACCCACATTACTTTGTTTAGTGTTACACCAGTGTTCAAAATGCCCGCCATTCATTTCAACACGTGCTTCATGACGGCGAACCCAGTCTTGTCGCACTCATTCACGCGTGTGCTCATTTGCCTTCACGGTATTGGCAGCATCGAAAATCCTCTGTGTAAGTTCATCCACACTAATTACTTTCTGGACATAAGTAATTCCCTTCATAGGGCCCGAAAAGTAAAAAAAATCCAGTGAATTTAAATCAGGACTGCATGCTGGCCATCAATATGCACAAAAACATCCTATCCATTGTCCTAGAAATCGTCCATTCAAAACCTCCATACTGTGTGACCAGTGTGGGGTGGAGCACCACCATGGAGGAACCATGTGTTGCGACATATGGCTAATGGAACATTTTCCAATGAAGTTGTTAGCAATGTCTCCTCTAGATAGTTTCGGTAATTGTTAGGAATCCATCATGCAGGTAAAACGTAAGGGCCAATAATTAAATCATCGATTATACCTGCCCGTACATTTACAGAAAAGTGATACTGAAAATGTGTTGCTACTACTTGGCATGGATTGTGTTCATTCCTCGTGTGCACGTTATGAAAATTAGTTATTCTGTCGTGAGTCAAACACGGTTCAATCTGTGATGAGTATTTTGTTTACCATGCAATCTGTTGTTGTCTACTTGTTTCTGATTCACTCTCGCTATATCTTTATGCGCAGGGGCAGGGGTGATCCTAGAAGTCAGTCAAGGGGGGTTTTTGGGGGAATGGAATATCGCTTAACTAAACGAGAGTTGGGGTCCTCCACCGACAAATTGTTAAAATTTGGTGTTGCTTAAAGTAGTTTTTGGTAACATGTCTACAGAATGTGTGTGCTCATGAAAATAATACAATTTGTCCCAGATGTCCGGCAATTTCGAAGTTTTTTGTGTGGGGTCAGCAGTTTGTGTTGGTAGGCATACGCAGCATAGGCCTATTTAGCTTCCTTGATTATTGTAAGAGGTATTCGTACATTAATAATCATCCAGTGTATATTATTAAATAGTAAGATGCCCTTTTTAAGTTAAATGCTATTTATTGGTTTAGCTACATTGCAACCTGTATTGCTATATTATCATAAAAGTGGTTGAATCTGTTGAAGTTATGTAGTTGCTGATTTCTGAAGTCATTTTATCCAGTGTAACATGATACTCCATTGGGGGGTGGGGGGGTTGGGGCTATAGCCCCATAGCTAACCCCTTGCCACCGCCCCTGCGCAGCACTAAATAATGCGAACCGATCGCTTACATAAGTGTACCTGTGTTGGAGGATGTGTGGGACAGGTGCCCTTAGTTTTTGATTCTCTTTAATGGATTCTTCCAGTCTACTATGCATAATGTTTCCACAAGTCACATCTAATCTTTGTGCGCTGTCCAGTGTCAACTTTTCCAAAAACATTGTCCCGAGTCGAACACTTTTTTTTTTTTTCCTGGAACATTTGTAGGAAATGGACAAACATTTTACTAGATGTTTTAAATCATTTGGTTGTGATTTACTAACATGATCTTTTTTTGGCAGCTTATACCAATTACATCTTGTATGTCGGTTCGTATATGCCTAAAATACTTCTCCTTAACTTTCTGCCAGTTACTCATCTTGTTCCCATTGTGATAATCTAACTACTTCTCATCTTGTAGCAGACTCTTAGAGTTAATGAGACAAATGTATTATCATCTATGAAACTTCCAAAATAAATATAATCTTAAATCATTACAGTGCCAGATGTTTTATCTGCCAAGTGCCTGAACCTAGTCTGAAGAGCCAGTAGTTACTCAGATACCCTGAATTTTGAAACTACGTGTTGGTCAGTTGATATGACTGTCAGGTTTTCCATGATAATAGCTTACCCTTGCTCTTTGTAGGAAGGTGCTCCCACAAACAGTGATGTTATTTTATTCCTTATTTGTCTTCCACATGTACACTACTGGCCATTAAAATTGCTACACCAAGAAGAAATGAAGATGATAAATGGGTATTCATTGGACAAATACATTATACTAGAACTGTCATGTGATTACATTTTCATGCAATTTGGGTGCATAGATCCTGAGAAATCAGTACCCCGAACAACCACCTCTGGCCGTAATAACGGCCTTTATACACCTGGGCATTGAGTCAAACAGAGCTTGGATGGCTTGTACAAGTACAGCTGCCCGTGCAGCTTCAACACGATACCACAATTCATTAAGAGTAGTGACTGGCGCATTGTGACGAGCCAGTTGCTCGGCCAACATTGACCAGAAGTTTTCAGTTGGTGAGAGATCTGGAGAATGTGCTGGCCAGGGCAGCAGTCGAACATTTTCTGTATCCGGAAAGGCCCGTACAGGACCTGCAACATGTGCCCCTATTCCGGCTGAAATGTAGCGTTTCGCAGGGATCGAATGAAGGGTAGAGCCACGGGTCGTGAAACATCTGAAATGTAACGTCCACTGTTCAAAGTGCCGTCAGTGTGAACAAGAGGTGACAGAGACTTGTAACCAATGGCACCCTATACCATCACGCCGGGTGATACGCCAGTATGGCGATGACGAATACACGCTTCCAATGTGTGTTGACTGCGATGTCGCCAAACACGGATGCGACCATCATGATGCTGTAAACAGAACCTGGATGCATCCGAAAAAATGACATTTTGCCATTCGTGCACCCAGGTTCGTCATTGAGTACACCATCGCAGATGGTCCTGCTTGTGATGCAGCATCAAGGGTAACCAGAGCCGTGGTCTCCGAGCTGATAGTCCATGCTGCTGCGTCGAACTGTTTGTGCAGATGGTTGTTGTCATGCAAACATCACCATCTGTTGACTCGGGGATCGAGATGTGGCTGCACGATCCGCTACAGCCATGCGGATAAGATGCCTGTCATGTCGACTGCTAGTGATACGAGGCCGTTGGGATCCAGCACGGCGTTCCGTATTACCCTCCTGAACCAACCAATTCCATATTCTGCTAACAGTCATTGGATCTCGACCAACGCGAGCAGCAGTGTCGCGATACGATAAACCGCAATCGTGATAGGCTACAATCCGACCTTTATCAAAGTCGGAAACGTGATGGTACGCATTTCTCCTCCTTACACGAGGCATCACGACAATGTTTTACCAGACAACGCCGGTCAACTGCTGTTTGTGTATGAGAAATCGGTTGGCAACTTCCCTCATGTCAGCACGTTGTAGGTGTCGCCACCGTCGTCAACCTTATGTGAATGCTCTGAATAGCTAATCATTTGCGTATCACAGCATCTTCTTCCGGTCGATTAAATTTTGCGCCTATAGCACGTCATCTTCATAATGTAGCAATTTTAATGACCAGTAGTGTAATAAAATAATCTTCAGTCTTGATAAATTTGCTACATGATCAAAGTCCAAACAGAAAAGGGTAATAAATTCCTGTAGTAATTTCTTGATGTAAATACTTAGCCTCCTCATGTTAAGTTTCAGTACAGTCCAGATATCTAACTCCAAGGCATGAGATGACAAAAATATAGTAAATTTTGATTACAAATATGTGTAGCAAGTTGTTAGTAATTATTTTCTATTTTAACTGTCAAACCAAATTTCTTCCATTCCAGATTCATGTTACACTCCAGGACTGCCATGTGAGAGAGTCTGCTGTATGTAAAATCCATTAAAATTTTGTTACTCTTAAAGTATTTTCCTTTTCACTATATTCTTTACTATTATTTATCATTATTATTTACTCCTTCATACTGGGAAATAGTTATCGACAGAATTAGATAACAGAGTACCTTGTTATATGCTACCTCTGTATATACATCAGAGCAATTTTTAGTACTCACTGTCAGCTTTTCTGTACAAGTTTTTACAGAAGCATTTTTGCATGTAGCTTTCATTGACAGTGTTAGATATCTCTTACTCTGAGGTGCTCCTTAAGACATCCATGTAGAGTTGGAAGCTCTGTCGTGTACTTGGTGTGACATAAAGGCATTTTCTGACAAATTTCTAATGCCACACATCGCCCAAGGAATATCTCAAATAAACAATAATACAACACAAACAAAATATGTGTACTAATATGTAACAATACATGCAAAATGTGGGCCTATGTGCCTTACATTATTAATAAACTGCACAATTCCTCATTTTTAGAGTTCCGTATCTCAGCTGATAAAAATGGAACCCATACAGGATCACTATGTTATCCGTCCGTCTGTCTGCCTACCCGTGCGGCCATTTTTATTTTATTTATTTACGCGTCAAGTTCTGTAAAACCAAATTGAGGAGCAAATCTCCAAGGTCCTGGAATGTGTCAGTACATGACATTACAACATAAAAGTAATAACAGATAAAAATAAAATGTGTATGAGCCTGAAAAATGTCAAGCCATAAGTTTCAGTAAACCCAGTCAGCAATATAACGTAAGAATCAGCTTGATTTTTAAGGAACTCCTCAACAGAATAGGAGGAGTGACCCATGAGGAAACTCTTTAGTTTATATTTGAAAGTGCATGGATTACTGCTAGATTTTTGAATTCTAGTGGTAACTTCTTGAAAATGGTTGCAGCAGTATACTGCACACCTTTCTGCACAAGAGTTAAGGGAGTCCAATCCAAATGCGGGATTGATTTCTGCCGAGTATTAATTGAGTGAAAGCTGCTTATTCTTGGAAATAAGCTAATATTATTGACAAGAAATGACAGTAAGGAATATATATATTGAGGCCAATGTCGAAATACCCAGACCTGTGAACAGGGGTCTACAAGAGGTTCGTTAACTTACGCGACTTATTGCTCGAACCACCTGTTACTGGGCCAAAACTATCCTTTTAGGATGGGAATAGTTACCCAAAAAACATAATACCATATGACATAAGTGAATGAAAATAAGCAGAGTAGACTAATTTTCATGTTGGGCGATCACTCAGTTCAGATTGCATTCGAATCGTAAAAATGGCAGCATTAAGTCTTTGAACAAGATCCTGAGCGTGTGCTTTCTACGACAGTTTACTATCTATCTGAACACCTAGAAATCTGAACTGTTCAGTTTCACTAATCATATGCCCATTCTGTGAAATTAAAATGTCAGGTTTTGTGGAATTGTGTTAGAAACTGTTAAAACTGAGTCTTACTGTGATTTAGCGTTAGTTTATTTTCTACAGGCCATGAACTTAATGTCGTGAACTGCACTATTTGAAACCGAGCCAATGTTGCGCGCAACATCCTTTACTACCAAGCTAGTGTTATCAGGAACAGACATATTTTAGAGTTATCCATAATTATTTATTTATTTACATAGTTTATGCCCACATTGGAGCACTAAAATCAAACATAATACAACAGTCTACAATGATTAAATTTAGGTCTTAGCAGTCAGCAATTTCTTCGTTTTCCAAAACTTCTTCATTCGCAGTGATCTGGCTGCTCGTTCTTCTGCAGATATGAAATATTTCCTCCATTCTGATGGTTAGAATCTCAGCCGTGTGTATTTGTTCTCCAGAAGCAGTTTCTCTTCACTTTGTTGAATTTGGTGCGTGGTGATGTTCAGTTCATCCAGATCACTTTGTACTTCTTTAAACCAGATGTTTTTGGTTTTACTGTTCCAGAAGTAGTCAAAAAGTTGCTTCAGGATTCTAGTATTTGGAAGGTGAGATATGTGGCTGAAAAATGCAATCCTTGTTTTCTGCATTTTATCAAAAATGGATTCACTTTGTTTATACACTACTGAATTTGGCAAAAGTCTCCTCTGCCCATTAACTTGATGTTTCTTACTGATAATTGTTAGGAGTATTCTTATCTCAACTTTCTGCAATTTGTCAGTTGTTGCTTGAGTATTTAGTCGGAATAGTGTTTCACTTGCATATGTTGCTTCCAGTTTAACGATGGAGGAGTAATGTCGAAATTTAGCATTTATTGAGAGAGATTGTTTTTAGTAGGTGGCCACATTGTTCTCTGCGCTCACAGAAGTTCTAATGTTCTACTATCTACTGATGCTCTTTCATTAACATTCCAGGTAATAATGTCACCAAGACATTTAAACTTTATTTTAATTATTTGATCATTATGGAGTATGATACGGGATGTGTCAACCGAGAAAGCTGGGCATCATTTCTGTTTTCCCAAACGAAATTTGCAATCCGATCTTTGCCGCTAGTCGTTCTATTTGTTCTGTCTGAACCTTTGCTTCATTAATATTGTTTGCTAACAGCACCAAATCATCTGCAAATGCAAGGCAGTTAAGTTGAATCTTTCATCCAGTCTTAACAGGTGGTGAGCATATCTTGTTCCATTTGCACATGATTTTGTCCAACACCCAATAGAACAATAATGGAGACAATCAATTGCTTTGTCATAGGCCAGTATGGATCTCAAAAGGTTTAGAGAATTCATTTCTGAACCTTACTCTAGCTTTAGTATATTGAAGGGTGACTGCAACGAGGTTGACACGTTTCTGACGTAAACCAAATTCTTTAAGAATTGACAGTAGAGTTTCACGATGGATACTATCGTAGGCCTTTTTAAAATCAACAAACGTGATCACTAGTTTCTTGTCCCTGACCCTTCGATGTTTCATTATCCATATGAGACTAATAATTTGATCAGGACAGCTTCGTCCTGGACAAAAGCCTCCTTGATATTCGCCTAGTTCACCATCAAGCTGTTCATGAATTCTGAAATACAGAACCTTGGAAGAAATTTTATAAGTAATATCCAGTCGGGATATACCCCTATAATTATTTGGATCCAATCTATCTCCTTTTTTGTGTAGTGGATGGATTATCGCAACATTCCATTCCTCTGGCAACTTGTCAGTATTCCAAATGTCAGTAAGATGTTTAAGTTCAGGATAATTTGTACATTTGCATATTTCTAAAGTTCTGCCACTAGTTGGTTCTCACCTGCTGCTTTATAATTCCGAAGTGAGTTAATCGCTGCTTGTACTTCATCTGGAAGTGGTGGTATAAGTCTTTCTAAATGTGTTTTGTTTCTTGGATAGGGGTCAGATTCAGAATGATGTTCAGGTTCCACACTATTTAGTAACTATTTGAAATATTTAGCCAATATCATTGAATTGTCGTAATTGTTGTGTGCTGCCTTTCCGTTTGTATCCTTCATCATAAGAGTAGGTGGAGTGTATTTCGACTGGTACTGTTTGAATGTCTGTTAGTAATGTCTGGTTTTGTGGTGATTGAAAGCATCCTCCATAGATTTTTACCGATTCCTTATGAAATTGCCTTTTGACCCAACTGATTTCTTTGGCAGTTGATCATCTAGCATTTATTAATTCCTCCCTGGAGCTTTCAGTTCTCTTTTGTCAGTAATTTAACCAGGTCTTACGTTTACATTGAATCACTACATCACATTCCTCATTCCACCAAGCATGTTTCTCGCGTTTCCATACAAGAGCTACTTCTTCAGCTAAGGCTTTTAATCAATTGACAGTGGCTTCTAGATTGTCACTTAAAGGTATTCTTGATCTCTCTTAATATATTTGATTATTAATATTATAAGTAGGATCATATGTTCTCTTTGTATCTAACTTTTGAGGCTTGCATTTTCTTTTAGGTTTCAGTTAGATTTTAATTTTAGAAATGTGGTGGTCTGAATAAACATCAACGCCACACAGCACTTATAATAGACTTCCTTATGGTATTTCTGATCCATGGCCACATCTATCTGGAACTCTAGTAGCTTGATGTTAGGACATTTCCATGTCATTTACTTATGTGATCTTCTCTTAAACCTTGTTGTCTTCAACACCAATCCATTTGTAGAATGAAATTCAATTAACCATTCCGCATTCCTGTTAATAAGTTTATGAACTGGCCATCGCCCCACCACACCTCGAAATTTCTTCTCTCGTCTTGTCTTCGCATTACAGTCTCCAAGCAGAATTTTAATGTTAGTTTCTAGTATGGTCCTTACTAGTTGATCAAGTTCATCCCAGAATTTTTCTGTTCCATCCTTGTCAGTTCTATTTTTAACATTAGTTGGAGCATCAATATTTATCAGTGTATATCTTTTGTTTTCCACCTTAATTGTCAACAATGCCATTCTTGAGGAATTGGACGAAAGATCGTCAATGGAATCAAGTATTCTATTGTGTACCAAGAAACCCACACCAAATTGGGGAAGATTTTCTATTATCCTTTCTCCTGGTGGTCCCTTATAAATTCGATATCCCCCTGATTCGATAGTGTCCCGGTTAACTCTTGAAGGGCTGTGATAACTATGTTCTGTTGATCTAAGACATCTGTTAAATGTTTCAATTTACCAACTTTCCTTAAAGAATTAATTTTAGCATCTTCTTATGTGGAATATGTTGCTTGTTTGTTCATTCAGTGCATCGCTAGGTGCTCAGACTCGCCTTTGTACTCTACGTGACACCCCACCGTATCCGAATGGTGTCTTCGCCTGGATAATCTCTACGTGACTGTCCAAACCGGTGGATTCTTTTAATAGAAGACTCCTCATATTTGTTTGATTATCTGATCAATGATTAAGTGTCTGACCAAGGTCAGGGTTTACGATTCCAGTTACCCGTAATACTAGAGGGCTTATCATTTATATAAATAAGGAACAGGAGTGGCCCCAACATTGATCCATCTGTTGAGACTCCTTTTTTCCAGGAATGGGTACAGGTATCAAGTGTACCAAGTTGAAATTTTTTGTCAGCTACTATGGTTCCTTGGCAGTGTAAAATATTTAAGCTTCTCCAAGTCAGTGCAGTATGGCCACTTATTTCACATATTTGACACCCACAAACCCACTCGTCAAATCCTATAGCGTGCTTTACATTGACTTACAATAGTAAAATTTGGCAAGAAGCACGGTTTCACAGTACGAATCTCAGTTGAATAATGGCTTTTTCAGTCTTCATTTTAAAATAGCCTTCACCTCCCAACAATGTGAGAAGTCTCCAGAAAGCCCCATATCTAACTACAGTCGGGAATAAATCCGAGATTCATCAGTGGGACTGGATTGTGTACATAGCATACACTTACGACACCACCTCCAGCTGGTTCATACCAACTTGTGTCAAAAATATACACAAAGACAAAAATGGTGAACAGTTTAGAGTCAGAAAGGAAAAAGTTGCACAAAAATACCACACTCAGTTTCCATGAAAGCAGTTGGAATTTATGGATCTGCTATGTGATATAAGGCATACGCATATGTAGTGTATGTGTGTTCGCAAAATGACTGGACAGAATTCACACCCACACTCAGAAATACACCTCCTATTGTTGTAGTCTTTCCAGGATTGGAAGGTAACTGTTGATGGTGAATACTTTGGAACACCAGCTCCACCCCAGACAGCACTAGCCTCCTCCTGCAAACCCTACAAATGCTATCGGTCGACTCCTCGATTTCAAGAATTCCAAACTGCTTTCACCCGATCGACTTAAGCAACAGAATTCAGGCATTTCCATTGCCTGTTATTGACACCCACTAACAACACGTACTGCTCAGTAATTCGTGGGAAGTATATCGAAGAGACATTGATAAGAATATTTTCTCTATTGAGTTTTAATTAGAGTGTGATGGTGAAGTTGTCTGGTCCTATATAAGGACAGTTTTAGAGTCATTCGAAGATAGTTTGACCACTGCACGGACCCTCATATGGAAGATACAATAACAGATACACTACTGCTAATTAATTTCAGTACACCCAATAAATGACATCTAGATTCTGTAGATAAGGTCTAATACCATGGGTACGGTTGACGAAGCAAAGGAATAGTACAACAGTTGTACAGATGTCATGATTTTTGTTTGTGGTCATAGAGATACAACAGTATCCAACAAACAGTGTTGTATACATAAATATTATGTACCTATCTGATATGTTTGTTTACCTATTTGGCGACAGACGCCGCATTTAGTGGACCTGTATTTTCCCTGTAGTGATGTGATGTCCGCAGCGAATGACAAGCGTTGCTAAGATACATAACGTGTGGTTCCTGCATTTCAGTTCCTTCGTGACATTGAAGCAGAAGGGTGTGGTCTTTGCTTCGGAGACTTGGAGGTGGAGGTAAAAATCTGCGAATGACCAGCGCTATGTCCCCAAATACAGTTGCGGTTCACATCAGGAAGACGTCCAGGGCCCCAAAGGAACGAGCCCATACTATAAAAATTAAAAAGGAGCTTAAAGAGCTAAAATCGACAGCAGAGAACAATACATCTTATTCCCAACCCTTTTCAGTTGAAGAGTTAAATATGGCCCTGAACGATATAAAACCAAGAAAGGCCCCAGGGTTTGATGGGATTCACCCAGAATTTCTGCTCCACTGTGGTAAATTTGCAAGATTATGGCTTGCGCGATTCTTCTCTAATGTGTTGCAAACTGGACAAATTCCGCACACTCTCAAAAAGGCTAAAATTGTTGCCATATTAAAACCGGGCAAACTGAGTGACCAACCTCAGAGCTACCGCCCAATCGCCTTACTCAGCATGATCTATAAATTACTGGAGAGACTTACGTACAACAGAATGAGCGAAGTCATCCTGGAGGCTGTACCGGTAGAACAGGCGGGCTTCCGGCCGAAAAGAAGCTGCACGGATTGGGTCCTCGCTCTAACAACCTACATCGAGGCGGGCTTCCAAAGACAGCAAAAAACATCAGTGGTATTTGTTGACCTGACGGCGGCGTTCGACACTGTCTGGAGACAGGGCCTGATTTATAAGCTCCTCCGCATCGTGCCATGTCTAAAAACGGCTAACCTTATCAACGAAATGCTCTGCAATAGACCATTCCAGGTTGTCATTGGTAACAACAGAAGTAAATTCATGAAAATAATGGCCTGCCCCAAGACTCAGTACTGGCTCCACTGCTTTTCAGCATGTATATAGCCGATATGCCTAGGACGAGATCCAAAATGTTCGGATATGCGGACGACTGGGCCTTGGCCACACAACACCGAGTGATGGAGGGAACTGAGATCACACTATCCAGCGATTTGACCACTCTAGGAAAATACTTCCGTGACTGGAGGCTCCAACCCAGCCCATCCAAAACAGAGGCCACTTGTTTCCACCTGAATAACAAATTAGCAAACAAAGAGCTCAAGATCTGCTTTGATGGCGGCATTCTTCCATATAATAGAACACCAAAGTATCTGGGCGTGACACTCGATAGAACATTGAGCTATAAACAACACCTTGTAAACACTGCTGAAAAAGTCAGAACTAGAAACAACATTGTCTAATAGCTTTGTGGCACTAGTTGGGGGTCCACTGCCTCCGTTCTGCGTAGCTCTGCACTAGGACTTGTCTATTCTGCAACAGAGTACTGTTCCCCAATATGGTTAAATAGTGCTCACATCAAGAAGGTGGATGCAGTCTTGAACCAAACGATGAGGGTTATCTCTGGAATGATCAGGTCAACTCCTGTCCAATGGCTGCCTGTATTGAGCCATATCCCGCCACCACATTTGCGCAGAGAACACGCACTTGTCAGGGAGTGTCGAAAAATCCAAAATAGCCCAGATCTTCGTATCCACACCCTGAGTAATGGAATTGAGCAAAATAGATTGAAATCCAGACACCCCCCTCTCGCAAGTGCCAAAGATCTGGTAAAGAACGCTTTTATTCTTGAGGACCGCTGGAGAGAAGAATGGGAGGAAAAGACACCGCCTCAGGTTAACACCTTATTGGGAACATCTAACAGACCTCGGGGCTTTGATTTGCCCTGCAAAATCTGGTCTACCCTTAACAGGAGCAGGACGAGCCACGGCCGTTGTGCGGACTCCTTGTACAAATGGAGCATAGTGCCATCACCACAGTGCGACTGCGGCGCTGACAGGCAGACAATTCACCATATCGTGGTAGAATGCCCTCTGAGGGCCTACCCTGGGCCAACAAGGGACTTCATGGATGCGACTAACAGTGCAATCGATTATATTTCTAACCTAGATGTTTGTTTGTGATATTGTAACTGTTTTGTGTGTTATGTACTTTTAGATTTTTCATACGTGATTTGTACTTCCCATACGCTAAATAAATAATTGAAGTGTGCACACTGATAGTATGGCTTCACGAGTGGAGATGTCCGTAGAAAAACTGGCTGGTATTGTAGCACATAGCCAAGCAGGTTTCTCTATTCGCCAAATTGTGAAACAGTGTAGTGTGTCTGTAGGGGGAGTCAATACACCTTTCACTGCCAGGAGACAATAGGTAGCAATAAGGACATACCATGACCAGGACGAACTCGTAAAACAACCAAAAGTGAGATAAATATATCAGAATTACCAGTAAGAGAAACAGATTCAAAACAGTGCCTCAAATTCATGCTGAATTGGTAGAAGTGAACACGACAACAACATCTGTTGCAATAGTAAAAAGGAGGCTGACTGAAATCGGGTTGAAAGGATATGTCACAGTAAGGAAACCCCTTCTAAGGAGATTTGAATGGGCTAGAAAACACCGTAGTTGGACACTGGAAGAGTGGATGAAGGTGTTATTCACCGATGAATCGGAGTTACAGATTTTTGGAACCAGAAGGATAACATTTGTTCTCCGATTTGTAGGGCAAACGGTAGCCGAGAAGTGTGTTCTACCTACAGTTAAACACGGTGGAGGTTCTATTATGGTTTGGGTATGTTTTGCTGTGGATAGAGTTGGTGACGTAGTGTAAATAGAGGGGTGTATGGATCAGAAGCAGTACCACCACATACTTCAATATCGGGCAATATGAAGTGGATTGCACTTAATAGGGAAGGGGTTCACCTTAAAACAGGTTAATGACTCAAAACATTGGTCAGCATACTGTTGAACTACATTGCATCAAAGGAAGAACAGAAAGTACTGAATGATATGGTATGGCCGTCTCAAAGCCCTGATTGTAATCCCATTGAAATAGTCTGGGATGAAGTGTACAGATATATCATGGAAGTTAATATATCCAGCAAGGAATATCTCTGGAGTATTGTTAAGGATGTGTGGAATCATATAGATCCACAATACCTACAAAAACTGATTGACTGCATGCTTCGACTTTGTGAGACATTCATTAAATCCAAAGGAGGGTACTTTAATGAAAGTAAAATATAATGATTGCGATAGTATTATATATGTGGAAGTTAATATAATAATATTTTGTGAGAAATAATGTTCGATTTGTGTTGTAAATATGAAATAGCAGGGTGTATCGAAAATAATGAGCGGTAGTGTACCTCTGGCATAGAGAAACAAGGGAAACAGCTGAAAACAAGTGTCACCAGGTTGGTTTCAAAGAGTACTCTATGGCATTGGTCCTGTACTTAGCTTGCATTTATCATGAATTCCTGCCCAACTCAAAGTCCAAAGTGAGTGGAAAAAAGCGTAAGTGGCTCCTGTATGTAAGAAAGGTTGAATAACCGATTCACAAAATTACAGACTAATATCTTTAACATTGATTTGCTACAGAGTTCCTGAATGTATTTTCAATTCAAATGTAATAAATTTCCTGAATACTGAAATGCTTCTGTCCTTCAGTCAGCACAGTTTTAGAAAGCATCACTCATGTGTCATGTGAAACTTGGCTTTTCCTTTTCCCATATGATATCCTTTGAACTGTGAATGAAGGGCAGGATGTAGATTCCATATTCCTAGATTTCTAAAAAAAACATTTGACACAGTGCCTCACTACAGACTGTTAACGGAGATACGAGCGTATGGAATAGGTTCTCAAATATATGAGTGGCTCATAAGTAACAGAACACAGTATGTTGTTCTCGATGGTGAGCGTGTCATCAGGAGTGACCCAGGGAAGTGTAATAGGAGCTATGTTATTTTCTGTATACAAAAATGATCTGGCAGATAGGGTGAGCAGCAATCTGCGGCTGTTAGCAGATGATGCTGTAGTGTATGGGATAGTATCATCACTGAGTGACTGTAGGAGGATACAGTATGACTTAGACTATATTTCTAGTTGGTGTGATGAAAGGCAGCTACCTCTAAAAGTAGAAATATATGAGTTAATGTAAATGAGCAAGAAAATATTTGTAATGTTTGATTATAGCATTAGTAGTGCATTGTCTGTAATGTTTGATTATAGCATTAGTAGTGCATTGCTTGACAGTCATGTTGTTTAAATATCGAGGTGTAACATTGCAAAGTGATCTGAAATGGAATGAGCATGTAAGGATTGTAGTAGGAAAGGCAAATGCTTGACTCGAGTTTATAGAGAGAATTTTGGGAAAGTGTGGTTCATCTGTAAAGGCGACAGCATATAGGACACTAGTGCGACCTGTTCTTGAGTAACCTATTCTAGAGTGCCAGGGATGCGCACAAGGGAGAATTAAATGAATACATTGGAGCAATGCAGATGTGGGCTGCTAGATTTGTTACTAGTAGGTTCGATCAGCCTGCAAGTATTATGGAGATGTTTCGGGAACTCGAACTCAAATGGGAATCCCTGGAGGGAAGGTGACACGCTTTTCGAGGAAGACTGTTGAGAATATTTAGAGGACCGGCATCTGAAGCTGACTGCAGATTGATCCTACTGCCACAAATGTACATTTCATGTAAGGACCACGAAGATAAGAGAAATTAGGACCCTTAAGGAGGCATGTGGACAGTCATTTCTCCCTCACTCTGCTTGTACATGTAGAAGGGTTATGGATATCTCAGCCCTCTCCCTGGGGAACCGTAGCCCCCGTCGCCAGAATACCAGAAACCTAGTGTAGCACCCACAATGGCGAACACGACAAGGACACGTATGTGGCCAGGAAATGATATGCAACGAGGCTTTTTGCTACTGTGTGTTTCTTAACTATGAAAAGGTTTTTGAAATACTGCTACCAGTCACAAAATTTGTTGACGACTGAAATTATTTAATTAGCAACATACTTTGAGGTTAGGCATCATCATTGAGCTGCAGTGGCAGTAGAAAAATATTTAGCGCAAGGGTGCGTAGATGTTAAAGTTTGTGTGTAGTCTTGGCAGCTGCTGTGGGCATCCTGCAGGGAAACAGAAGGATAGCTTAATAAGAGGCGATGCCTCTTTGTTTGTTGGTCTGCTGTTCACACAGAAAAATTTTAAATAACAACTCACTTTGTTCATCTGAAGTGGCTGTCTTCTTACAATGTGTTCAGCAACCTCCATTTCTATGAACATTTCTATGAATTTGTTAGCCATCGTTGGCAAATTCCCGAAGGTAACTCGAAACACGATATCGCAAAAGAACTTGACTGGAGCAAAGCAACACGGCAGTCAGAACAGACTGTGTTTTGATCTACCTATCAGTATGTCTACCCGGCTGTTGGCAGTCACTTGCGATGCATTCTACATATTATACTGTCACATCACTGATATTGCTCGACAACATATATTACAGAATGGGAAACTGTGACAATTTTATTTTAGAAATGACACTATAAAATTTTATTTTAAAGAATTTCAAAGATGTTGCTGGGACCTAGGTTTGTGTATGATCTTAATGTGTATATGTGTTCTATTGAATTGAAGTTGGTCAAGAAATGTGGGTTGTTAAACTCCACTGTTTCATTTACGATCTTGTTTTTCAACTTTTAACGTGGATGACTCATCCGTTTCCTCCGAGATGGCCATTTTCCAGCTCTTTTTGAAATTATGCTGTTGCAACACTGTGGCCTGTTTTGTCCATGTGTTTTGCTGTGGCTGACTTCTTAGGTTCATCAAGTCTCAAACGGTCAACAAGTTCTTTAAAATGGGTTTTAAAATTTCTGCCCATTTGATCACTGTAGTATTACAGTAGTTGCAATGACTGCATATAGCTCTGTAAGTTTGTAATTTGCTCAGTTCTTCTGTTGTTTGTGAGATGTCATGAACCAGTTAAGTTGTTGTTGGCAGAAGTGATCCTGATACCTTTGGTTTCCAACAGGTTGGCTGTTTTGTATAAAATGGCTCTGAATTGCGGTATAGTTAAACAGTTGGGTTTTTGTATGTTGGCTGATGGCCCTGTCAGTTTGTTTGCTTTTGTTTTCTGGTATGTGTTGTGATAGCGCACCTAGTTCATATTCATCATAGCCATTGTTTTGTGAAATCTATTTGATTGTGTGTGTTTGTGGGTCATTGTCGCCAGCATGAAGTGGGAATTTCTGTATTCTGTTTAAGAAAGCAGTGAATGCAGATTGTTTTGCATGTGTTGGGGTGTGTGTGTGGTGGGGGGATTTGCAGTGACAGTGACTGTTTGTGTTGGTTTCTGTGCACATTGATGTTCAGGGTCTGCTTTGTATTTGTTATTGTCATGTGAAAGAAGTTTATATTGTTATCTTTCTGGTGTTCTCTCTGTGTGAAATGGCTGTTCTTATGAAAGCTGTTGAATCTACATAACATCATTTCTATTTGCTCTTCAATTTGATTATATGTTACGAATGTGACATCTACATATCTGCTGATTTTGTTACTGTTAAGTCAGGTATATGTACAGTACTGAAGTTGCAACATAAGCAGTAGCAGCATGCACTAATAAGTACCCCATGTGCATACCAAAGGAACCAACTTTACTTCCCCACCAAAGGGGTGACTGAACAACCTAATGAGTAGCAGACAGTTCATCTATTGCAGTTACGTCCTAAAGTGCACATTTTAATTTTAAACAAGTAGCCAATGAAATACAGTCAGTGAATTTTTAAGAAATACATTGTGTGATATATTTAAACAGCTGGAATCAGGGCAATTCTGATCAATGTAAACAAGACTTTTGAAACACTTGATTTATTCACAATATTTCAGATTTCGAGCTCTAACACCTAGACACAGGATTCGTTGACACCAAATACAAAATGAAAGATGAGATCTTATGATATCGAGATGCTGGAACCTGTTCAATATCATAACAAGAACAAATGAAATAGGCCAAATGACTTACAGTCTTTGGATAAACTATATATGTGAATCTAAAAAAAACTTAAGTCGTGCACAAAAGGATGCCATCTACTGATATCTCAGAACCACTGATCGAAACACTGATATGTTTCAGTTTGAACATTAAAACATTAACTTCCAAAATTCTTTACTCAACACTCATGTACGAGTACCATTTTGCTGCCTAAACAACATTACCAGATTGGCATCCACTGACAAGAGACCCCAAAACACTTCACATGCTCTCTGCTCAGCAAGTCACCTGAGCAAACTGCCCTAGTCAGAAGTCCACTGTGGTCAACCACATTTGGTTGCAAAAAGTCATTTATGCTTAGCATTTAAATTATAGAGTATTGAAAATTATTAATTACAAATATTGAAACATCCTTTCATTTCATGCATAATTGTTATAAAACTCTCTTATTTTTTTATATCATTACATCACTGGAATACACACAGTAGACAAAACTCTTACTTTAATAATGAATTAAAAACAGTTTCAACCGCAATAAAACATTTGTTTACAATGTTTATCAGTTTCGGTTACAATGTGACCATCTTCAAAAGATTTATACCACGATGCTAGGTAGTGGCAGTGAATGGAGCTGTTGTTATTACTCCATGAATGTCAAAAACTCGCTTTGTGGAGTCATAATACCTGTCCCATTCAGCACTGCGCCACCGCCTACCGTCGTCATATAAATGGTCTGAAGATGGTCACAATCTGACTGAAACCGGTAACACTTTTAAATAAATGTTTTATTGTGGTTGAGACAGTTTTTTATCCATTCTTGAAGTACTGTTAGCCAGTCTGATGTTTCTCCATGAGAATTGTTCTCAAAAATTTCTAGAAGTCTTTACTAAGTTTACTCCTACCATTTCCAAACTGTGTTATTCAAATATTTCCAGTTTCTTGGTGGATGACTTGTCTCGGCACTTGAATTTCGAAATCAGTTTCCTCTTCTCTTCTCTTCTCGGAAAATTCTCAGTAAAATTCACGCACATTACACAGGGTCAATGGACAGCAGTGCCACAACTATGATAGCTTTGCTATTTTGTTACACTTACAGAGTCACTTTCTAAAAACAGCTATTGAATTAAATTAAAACTTAGTTTCTGTAGGGAGTTATTCAACTCTTAGAAAATGGCTTTCCATGACTGCTACACGAATTACAGCTCTGTGGTGCTGACAATGGGGAGATCGAGTCACTAATTAAATTGCCGAAGACTAAGGATTCCCGTGGATTATAATGGGATGTGTAGCAGAATTTGTAAATGCTGTGGCACATATGTTAGCCCAGTAATTAGCCACATTTGTAATTTTTGCTTTGCGAATGGCCAGTTGTGTGAACTGCTCTATGAGAAAAGGATAATGTAGGGAATTTTAGACCCATTCCTATGCTATCTGTGTTCTCTGAAGTTTTTAAAAAGGACGTGACAAACAGCACTCGCTTTTCAGTGAGCTTTAAGAGCACGGAGGGAACTCACAGGCTGTGAGTTTGTGAATGGGTGTAGAGGCTACTATGACCATCACAAGGAGGATCGGAAATGGGGGGCTGGGTAAACATCATTGAAAATTCCAATATTATCAGGGTTGACAGATTATGGAAATCAGGGAATATCAGGGAATTTCAAACACATGAGGGAAATATGAAAAAAAACACTGGAAATATTTGGATTTTGTCTCAGAAAATGAAATGGTTTGTTTACTGAGGTGTTATGCATCATCGCGGCTGGGTGCAGCCGAGTAGTGTGCGCCGCTTCCTTACTTCCCCATTCCCACTGCTTCTTCCCTTCCTACCACTCCCCTCAGCTTGCAGTCAGTACTGCCACCACTTCTTGCCCCTAGCCTAGCAGCTGCCAAAGAGAGCCAAGGAGGCAAGAGTAGTAGTTTATTTGGATCTGATTCTCAGAAACTGCAGATGCAGTGGCCGGAGACAGAGGTTATGTGTGGCTGAGTTGTGTCTGAGTGGAGAGAGAGAGAGAGAGAGAGAGAGAGAGAGAGAGAGAGAGAGAGAGAGAGAGTGAGTGAGTGAGTGAGTGAGTGAGTGAGTGAGTGAGTGCGTGCGTGCGCACGCGCTCTCTCATTTTGTGACAAATACTTAGGATGAACATTTAGTTGTGAGAGTGTGATTGTTTTTTCTACATGTCTGTCTGAGCCTCAGCAATCATCTTTATGGTGAGTTACCGTAGTACCTATCCTCATTATTATTGATTCTCAGAGTATTTGAGCAAGTTACCTGTTGCATGGATTGATCACCATGGTCTCATTTCTTCAACTAGCTGTCTGTTGTTCGTGCTGGCTGTGCGCGGGATTTCCGAGGTGGGCCAAAAGTGCAGGCTGCTCCTGTGGGTATCTGTAACGGATCGGGCCTGCCGACCTAAAGCCATTTGGTTCCCACTGAGGTGCAGGCCCTGCCTGTCGGATCTAGTCTCACCGACCTGCCCGCAGGCTGGGTCTGTTTGTGTGTGACGTAATGCAGCAGATTTTCACGGTTTATCCGTGGGCCCAGGACTGTGGTGTTCCCCGGCAGGCCAGAGGCCGTGGGCGATGGACTTCAGGAATTACAACTGTCTCGTCATAAGTATGTTGTACAGTGTGGCATTTTATAGACATTTTATTTGTTATAGTTCATTTTGGCACTTAAAAGTACTGTATATGTTAGAAAGTGTGGAAAATAAGAAGAAAAAGATTATGCCAGTTGCTGGCGGTTTGTGCTTATATATTTCTCGAAAGAAAAATCCCTGAATACCTGTAAAATAATAGATATAGCACAGTGGGTAATAACCGACAATAAAGAACATTGTAGAATCGATATTTCATTGGGGGTCCCCTGCAGAGTTGCTTTACACAATTCTTTCCCACCTTATACACTTCTTTCAAAAGGCCAGCTTTCTCCTGAGGTTATTTCTGAAATCAGTGAAGGTATTTTAAATCTGTCTTGCAACTCCAAGGAAATATGCATTTTTATCACAATATGTGTTTTGTTTTATTGAAGTAAAATAATATCAGTGGGCCGAATGAAACACACATACTATTTGGCTTGGTTTCCCCATCTAAAAACAGTTCATTACAAAAGAGTTTGATGTTAGTACTTAAGATTTTTGCTCACATCAGGAAACCCCATCTGATTGCTAGATTTTTAAAATATTTCCTCATTTGCTCTATTGTACCATAGCTGCAAAGACAGATTGTCAACTTACGTCTTAACGTACCTTTGAGATCTCAAAATTTGTCATGGAAAAGTGCTAAAACTTGTCCGGAAATCAGGGAAATATCTTGGAAATTTGTGGCAACCCTGATTATTATCTTTTAGTATTTGGGGCTGATGTATTGCACTTTTAGTTACAGTTATGGAGAATGTTCTAGAAGTGTTGAAATGTAGAAGCTTATCTCTATCTTTCTTTTTTGTGTTGTGGTATTTTCTGAGAAATTGTTCATCTTCCTAAACACAAAGAGGCACAGGCAAACCTACATTTATACTGCATCTAGTTGATACAGGGTCTGTGTTAAACAAGAAACTATAATCAAGTGAGGAAGCTGGTTTATTTGAAAAACTATATGGTGTGTCCTCAGATGGAAAACCAGTCCTAAGCAAAGAAGGGAAAGCTGAAAGGTGGAGGAGTATGTATAAGGTCTCTACAAGAGAGGTGAACTTGAAGGCAATATTACAGAAATAGAAAATGACGTAGATCAGATGAGATGGGAGATACCATACTATGAGAAGAATTCGACAGAGCACTGAAAGACCTAATTCGAAACAAAGTCCTGGGAGTAGATGAGATCCAACTACTGGTAGCCTTGGGGGAGCCACACATGACAAAACTGTATCTGGAGTGCAAGATGTATGCAACAGGCGAAATAACCTCAGACTCCAAGTAGAATGTAATAATTGCAGTTACAAAGAATGTAGCTACTGACAGGAGCGAAAATTATCAAAATATCATTTAATAAGTAATAGTTGTAAAATACTAACAGGAATTATTTGCAGTAGAATGGGGAAACTGGTAGAAACCAACGTTGGGGAGGATCAGTTTGGATTTCGGAGAAATGTAGGCACACACGAGGCAATACTGACCCTATAACTTATCTTAGAAGATAGGTTAAGGAAAGTCAGACATACATTTATAGTATTTGTAGACTTAGACAGTGTTGACTGGAATATTCCCTTTGAAATTCTGAAGATAGTGGTGATAAAATACAGGGAGCAAAGGGCTATTTACAACTTATACAGAAAAACAGAGAGCAATTATAAAAGTCAAGAGGCATCAAAGGGAAGGAGTAGTTGGGAAGGGAATGGGACAATGTTGTAGCCTACCCTTGATGTTATTTAGTCCGTACATTGAACAAGCAGTAAAGAAAACCATAGAAAAATTGGGAGTAGGAATTAAAGTCCAAGGAGAAGAAGTAAAGACCTTGAACTTTGTCAATGAGATTGCAATTCTGTCAGAAACAGGAAAGTACTTGGAAGAGGAGCTTACGAAATGAGTGGAATATACAATGAACAGCAACAAAAGCAAAACAAGGATAGTGGAATATGATCAAATTAAATCAGGCAATTGTGAGGAAATTAAATGTAGTCAAATTAAATCAGATGATGGTGAGAAAATTAGATTAGGAAACAGGACACTGAAAGTAGTAGATAAGTTTTGCTATTTGGGCAGAAAAATGACTGAAGACTGTCATAGTAGAAGGGATATAAAATGTTGGCTGGCAATGGCAAGAAAAGCTTTTCTGAAGAAGATTATGAAAAGGAAAGTTGCTACTCACCACATAGTGGAGATGCTGAGTCACAAATAGGCACAAAAAGAGACTGTCACAAGTAAATAAAGCATATCTAATATATGGTGAGTAGCAACTTTGCTTTTCATAATATTGTTACATCCCATCCTGTATTTTCCATTGTTGAATTTTCTGAAAAAGAGAAATTTGTTGACATCGGATACAGATTTAAGAGTTAGGAAATCTTTTCTGAAAATATTTGCCTCGAGTGTAGCCATGTAGGGCAGTGAAAAATGAACTGTTAACAGTTTAGACAAGAATAGAAGTTTTTGAAATGTGGTGCTACACATGAATGCTTAAGATTAGATGTGTAAATGATGTAACTAATGATGAGGTACTGGACAGAGTTGGGGAGAAAAGAAGTTTGTGGTACAACTTGACTGAAAGGCACAATTTGACTGAAAGAAGGGATCAGTTGAGGGGACTTATTCTGAGACATCAAGGGATCACTAAAGTGTGGTGGGTAACAATCGTAGAGGGAGACCAAGAGAGGAATACAGTAAGCAGGTTCAGAAAGATGTAGGCTGCAGTAGTTAGTATGAGATGAAGAGGCTTGCACAGGATAAAGTAGCATGGAGATGTCCATCAGACCAATGTCGAGATTGATGACCCCGACAGCAACATGTTGCTTCTGTAAATTTAAATTTGCCCAAAAATTTATGTATTCTTCTCCCAGAGAGTAAGCTAAAAATATTGTTTATAGTCAAGTTTCATGTTACAGTGCATTGAGCATGTAAAATATGTTGCTTTATAATTGGTAGACAGTACTGGCACTTTTCAAAATTTGTTTAATAGAGGACTTGCATAAATAAATAACTGTGCAGTGTTCCATCATCTTTCGGGCGTGCACTCGGGACAGTGACAATTCTTCTTGCGATATTTCGGCTAGAAACCTCCCAGCCATCTTCAAGGCGAGTCGGAGACTCAGTTCATAGCGTTTTCGCGTTCCTATTTACACGGAGAGTCACGTGATGCAAAGCTGCTGAGGATTGAAAGCGCATGCGTCAAAGATATCAAAGTCGCCACTACTGCGCTAGTTATAGATAAGATGTATATAGCAAAGATACACATACAAGCGCAGAGTGCAAACAAAATAGTGCTGCTGCGAATCCACAGTGCTTGTAAATAAATAATTAATCTTTAAAAGTGGTAACATCTGTCGGAAGTGAAGAAGCAGAAATTCTTTCCGAACGAAGGTGTGAAATAAGCGGTTTCCAAGCATGCGCTTTCAATCCTCAGCAGCTTTGTATCACGTAACTCTCCGTATAAATAGGCACACGCAAACACTATGAACTCAGTCTCCTACTCGCCTTGAAGGTGGCTGGGAGGTTTCTAGCCGAAATATCGCAAGAAGAATTGTCGCTGTCCCGAGTGCATGCCCGAAAGATGATGGAACATTATGTCCGCCGGGAAAACTTCAAGAATCACATAACTGTGCAGTGGTGAGTAATCAGCTGGCTTGTTATGAGAATGATATGCCTTGCCTTATGTATGCCAGTGCCTTTATCAGAGCAACTAAAATATTCAGTCCTGTAAGTTCAGGTTTTTTAGTGTTAAATGAGATGGAAGAAACCTATGCAATATAAGAAGAATATTTCAACAGTTAAATGCTGCCAATCAGACTACTGGGTGTCGTACTTGTCATCAACATCTACACTCTGCATTCCACTGTGAGGTGCATGACAGAGGGCATGTCCCATTGTATCAGTTATTAGGGTTTCTTCCTGTTCCATTCACATAAGTAGCATGGGAAGAATGGCTGTTTGAATGCCTCTGTGCATGCAGTAATTATTCTAATCTTATCCTCACGATCCCTGTGTGAGCAATACATAGCAGGTTGTAGTATATCCCTAGAGTTATTTAAAGCTGGTTCTTGAAGCATTCTTAATAGATTTTCTTGGGATAGTTTATGTATATCTTCAAGAGTCTGCCATTTCAGTTCCTTATGCCTGTGTCTCTGTGACACACTCCCGTGGATTAAACAAATCTGTGACCATTTGTGCTGCCCTTCTCTGTACACATTCATTATCCCTCGTTAGTCCTTTCTGGTATAGACCCCACACACTTGATCAATATTCTAGAACCAGTTGCACGAGTGATTTGCAAGCAATCTCCTTTGTAGACTGATTAACTTCCCTAGGATCCTGCCATCTGCTTTACCCGTGACTGAACCTTTGTGACCATTCCATTTCATATCCGTACAAAGTGTTGCACCCAGGTATTTGTATGAGCTGGCTGATTCACAACAGTGACTCACTGATGTTATAGTCGTAGGATTCTACATTCTTTTCATTTTGTGAAGTGCAAAATTTTACACTTCTCAACCTTTAAAGCAAGTTTCCAATCTTTGCACCTCTTTGAAATCTCGTCAAGATCTCACTGAATATTTATGCAGCTTCTTTCAGACAGTACGCCAACATAGGTACCTGCAGCATCTGCAAAAAGTCTGATGTTACTATTAATATTGCCTACTCACCAAGCGGCAACAGGGGAACGCACACACACAAGGCTTTGACTTTTGCAAGCTTTCAGAGCCGGTGGCATTACATTGTATTATCAATAATTGATTATTTCCATTGTTATATTAATATTGTCTAAAAGGTCATTAATGTACATCACATATAGCAAGGGTCCCTACAAACTTCCCTGGGGCATACCCGAAGTTACTTTACATCTGACGATGACTCTCCATCCGAGATCATACGCTATGTTCTCCCTACCAAAAAGTCCTCAATCCAGTCTCAAGTTTCACTTTATACACCATATGATCATACTTTTGACAATAACAACAGTCATTCTTATCCACTGTACCCACTGAACACTGTGTATGAGAATTTGTAACTTCATATCTAAATGCCCTTATAATATTGTGTAATGTTGATTTTTTTTTAAGAAAGGGGAAAAAAAGAACAACAAAACCGTTTGTAAGATGGCTGTACGAATAAAACCAATTTAAAGAAAAAAAAGAGGAAATAAAGAAAAGAGGACAGATAATTGAGTGACCTTTTTTTTTCTGCTTTCAGATACCTGGCCAATGAGATGAAGTTGTACCACTTCCATCAGTCCAGACATTTGTCAAAGAAGTGCAGTTTGTAAGTATTCTGAAACATTGATTGTCGAGTATGCGCTGCAGTAATGTGAATATTGACTGAATTCTGTCATGTTGACACAGTCTGTGTTTCGTGAGGGGGAAAAAGCTTTCATTAGCAAAGATCACAGAAGTTAGTCTGTATTGTTGACAGTGGGTTTCAACAGTTGGAACTGTCGTTTTCTGGTCTTAAAAAATTTCTGTGATGAAACATGTGCCATTGTGAATTTGTAGCTTATGGATAAAACCCAGCACATAGGTTTTTCAAAAACACAACCATTTATAGTTAAAAAAGCAGCTTGTGCACACGAGCATGTTCACATACATAGCACTCACAGAGGCTCGTTAAGTCTTAAAATGTACAGTATACATTAAACTGTAGTTGCACCATATACTTCAGCTGAGGTGTGGATCCACAATGTGTGGAACATTTCTGCAAACAGAAACAGATGTGCATTTTGCTGTATATCATGTGCTTCAAGAATTAACAAGCCTCTGCGAGCACTACTTATGCAAACGTGCTCATATGTACGAGGTGCTTTTTAACTGTAAATGGTTTTATTTTTGGACAATATTATGTATAATATCCTGCATTTTAAGCAGTGTGGCATAAGGTACAAGCTCACAGTGGAACATGTTTCATAACAAACTTTTTTTGAAGACCAGAGGATGACAGAACTGTCAAAACCGGTTGTCCACAATAAAGACTAATTTATGGAATATTGGGTATTGAAAGTTTTGCTCAAGGAATAAATATTACTTCTGTTCCTTATAGCTATCGCAGAGAAGCTGTATGGATGCAGTTCCCTATCATATCTGCTACAGTGAAAGACTGAAGTTGAAACAAGGCTGCTGGATAGACACAGGGTGTATATACCCCAGGCTAACTGGGAAATCTGGGGAGAACACAGGAATCTTTAAGATTTCTGATAATTTTTCATTGTTTTAGTTTCCAGTTAAATTTTTGTAATTTTGACGAGTAAGAACTGATATTCGTAACAAAAATTTTACTTTGGCCCACTACAGCAGGATAATATTGCAGAAAGAAAACATAAATGAGAGAATAATGCTAAAATAAAATTTAGCTGCAAAGAAAGTGCGCTATTTACTACAAAACAAACTGCACACACAAGTGTCTGCCAACAGCAAAATGTGTTGAAGGCTTTAGGATGAAGACTGTGTTATATTTTGTAACAACAAATTGCTTTCAATTAGTATGATGTCACAACAGTTTACTTTTATAACAGGTCATGGGAAAATATTGAGGATGGTGGTTTGAGAAGCGTTATTTACGAAGTAAATTTCCTATTATGCAAGATGACTTACGTCGCATGTGAGAATCTGTGATTAATTTCTTAAATCACAGAGCGTTTGACTGTCACTCAAAACTTAACACTTTGAGGGACAGCTGTCTAGAAAAATTTTGAATCTAGAAGACCAGCCATTTATGCCATTATTTAAATATTTCCAGAATATTAGACCGAGCAACACCTTACAGTGGTTAGCACACTGGTCTCCCATTCGGCAGGACGACAGTTCAGGCCTGCGTCTGGCCATTCTGATTTAGGTTTTCCATAAAAAAAACCTCTCCGAACAGGCCTCGGAAGGCTCAATGGTACTGAACGGCCGCCGTGCCATCCTCAGCCCACAGGCGTCACTGGATGCGGATATGGAGGGGCACGTGGTCAGCACACCGCTCTCCCGGCCGTATATCAGTTTACGAGATGGAAGCCAGTACTTCTCAATCAAGTATCTCCTCAGTTTGCCTCACAAGGGCTGAGTGCACCTCGCTTGCTCACAGGGCTTGGCAGACCAGATGGTCACCCATCTGAGTACTAGCCAATCCCGAAAGCACTTAACTTCGGTGACCTGACAGGAACCGGTGTTACTACTGCAGCAAGGCCATTGGCTAGGTTTCCCATGATTTCCCTAAATTGCTTCAGGCAGATGCTGGGATGGTTCCTTATAAAAGGGCATGGCCGACTTCCCCATCCTTCACCTATCAGATGGGACTGATGATCTCGCTGTTTGGTCCCTTCCCCATAATCAACCAACCAGCCAACCAACCAACCAATCTGCGTATTTGTGTTTGATATATCTTGAAAGGTAACACACTAAAAAAGGACAAGCTTAGTTTTTCATATCTGTTTTATTTCTGTCATAGATTACGAATTATACAATAACAGTGGCAAAGAGTAAAATTATCCTTCAAAAGTAGTTAGAGGTGAAATCTTGAGCAATTTTCCATGTAATAGGCTTTTCTATGGAAAAGTTGGAGTGCTTGTCAAAGGATCCATCGTATCCTAAAAAAAAAAAAAAAAAAAAAAAAATGACAAAAAGCTTCCGATGACTGGTATATTGTACGTGATAGCTTATCTTTTCATGTAGCTATACTGAATGTATATTAATTTAAACCGTTAACTTTTCCTATTTGCATATTCGCTCTACTTAACAGTGATGTTGCTATTGGCCGACTACAACACAAGTCCTGTGCTCTGAATATCTGCTGTCATTGGCTGGGGAGTACTGTAACTTGAGCTATGATTGATTGCAATGGCTCATCGCAATCTCGTTTTCGGTGCTTCGAAAGATACCGTGCTTTAATTGGTGGAATTTGTATTTATACTTTTGTAATTTGAAAATATGTGCTGTACGTGATGGCTGCGCATCAAATATTTTATATTTTATATACAAGTTATTTTTTGCTGAAGTATCGGGAAGTTCTACACTTGTATACAATACCTTTACAATTCAAAGGATTTGTCAGTAGTTCGGCAGCGCCAAGGAAAAAGTGTATTGTCACTTAACAAAGGGAAAGTTTATTTTTAACTGGGAAATTCGGGAAAAAATCCGTTCCCCCCCCCTCCCCCCCCCCCTCCCATTCTTGCCAGCGTATATACCCTGAGACAACATTGGTCCAGTATTACTGATATGTTTGAGAGCGCCAACCATTATATAATTATTGCATGTGCTGTGCAAGATATATGAGACAGACAAACTATCAGTTTAATAACTCATGAAACTTCCTGGCAGATCAAAACTGTGCACTGGACCAGGGCTCAAACCAGAGATCTTTGCCATTCTCAGAGCTTTACCTCTGCCAGTATATCTCCTACCTTCCAAACTTCTCATTCAAAACCTGTGGGACTAACACTTCTGGAAGAAAGGGTGTTGCAGAGACATTGTTTAGCCTGTGGCTCAGGAAGTTTCCTAATGGCATACACTCCGCTACAGAGTGAAAATTTGTTCTGGTTAATAATTCATCGTATTGTCACAAATAATTTACAGAAGAATGAAAAAATTGCTAGAAACCGATCCCAGGGAAGGTAAGTGCAGGTTGTGGAGAAATGTAGCGGTATGTGAGGAAAAAATGACCCTGTGATTTATATTAGAAGATTAGTTAAAGAAAGGGAAACCTGGATTTATAGCATTTGCAGATTCGGGGAATGCTTTTGACAATGTTGACTGGAATGTACTCTTAGAAATTCTGTAGATAACAGGGATAAATTATAGTGACCAAACAGGTAACTGCATCTATTACAGAAATCAGACGGCAGTCACAAAGAGTTGAACGACGTGAGAGGGAGATAGTGGTTGGTAATGGAGTGAGGCAGGGTTGTAGCCTATCCTCGATGTGTTTCAATATGTACGTAGAGCATGCAGTAAAGGTAACCAAGGAGGAATTCTTAAATGAAATTAAAGTTCAGGAAGAAGAAATAAAAACTGAGGTTTGCCGAAGACACTGTAATTTCTTCAGAGTCGACAAATTAGTTGGAAGAGCAGTGTGGCGTGGGATGTGTAATGTCTTCAACAGAGGCTGTAAGATGAACACCATCGAAGGTAAAACAAGGTCAGTGGAAGGTAGATGAATCGTGATGTTGAGGAAGTTAGATTAGGAAATGAAATGTGTTTTTTTATCTGTGCAACAAAAAGCTGATGATGGTCAGTGAAGGAGAATATAAAATGCAGACTGTTAGTAGCAAGAAAAGTGTTTTGAGAAAAGAGAAATTTGTTAACATCAAACTAAAAGTATAAGTGTTTGGAAGTAATTTCTGAGGATATTTGTCTCGTGTGTAGACCGGTACTGAAATAAAACATGGTTGATAAACAATTCAGACAAGAAGAGAATAGAAACGTTTGAAATGTGGTGCTGTGGAATGATGCTGTAGATCAGGTGGGTAGATAGAATAACTAATCAGATTCGCCAAAAAAGAGTTTTGTGGCTCAGTTTCACTAAAAGAAGGGTATGGTTAATAATGCTCATACTGAGCAATCACCAGTTTGGTAACGGGAAAGTAACTGGGGGGGGGGGGGGTTAATAATTGGAGATAATGACCAAGGTTTGGCTACTGCTAGCAGGTTCTAATGGATGTAGGTTGCAGTATCATGCATAGATGAAGAGGCTTGCTCAGCATGGACTAGCATGGAGATTTGCATCAAACCAACCTTTAGACTGAAGGCTACATCATCAACAACAACACACTTAATATTGAGGAAATTTAGAAACCACACATTATAATAACGGCAGAGTCTTCTTTTTATTTTTGTTTCACCCGACTTTGCGATATGTTAAATTAATCACTTTTTAATGTTTTGTGCCTTTCTGTTAGCAGCTCAGTATTGTTTCATTCTTTTGACCTTGCTTTCCTATCTTCTTCAGAGATGTGGATGTTCGTTAGGATTTGATTTTGGAACCTACCCCCCCCCCCCCCCCCTCCTTCCCTCCCTCGCCTCCCATTGTGTTCTTTTCCTCCTCTCTCTTTTTCTCCGATTTATTTTTGAACATAGCTCTTGTGATTTGGAGTTATCTGAAGTCCTTTTCCATTTCAGTAATCCATTTTTTTCCTGCAGAAGTAGTCATAATTTATTCAGTTGATCTATTTTGGTTCAGAATGAAGATGTATCCATAAAAATGAATTCTTTTTGTCCTAATTGTGTCTGAGAGTTTTTCGGTAGTTGGGTAAAGGGTTTCATTTTTGGTGCGGATTAATTTTTGTGAAATCTGGGGTCAAGAAACGTTTCTAATACCTTTGTTTCTTCTACTCCAGTCTTTCAACTAGGCCATGGTTGGTGATGGTGTTTCAGCTGCATACAGGGCTTCTGGTTTGACTACTACACTGTTACAATGCTTATTTTTGCATTCTGTGAGAGGGGCCTTTTGTTGTATGTGTTTTTTGCGAGATAGAAGACAAGATCAACTTTACTTCTAATTTCCATTTCCTTTTTCTTGAGCCCATTCCAGCTGATGGATTCTGCAAGGTATTTGAGTTCTTTGATTATCTCTACTTTTTGTTGTCCCACTTTAAAATGTTGTGGTGGTTTTTTTGTGTTTGTTGTTACATTGGTCTTTTTGAGGGTTTTGAGACCTTGAGACCTGCTTTTTCTGTTCAAGGGTCTGTTCTTTGGCTATTTCCCAGGTCTCAGCTAGTAGGGTTATATCATCTGCAAAGGATAGATAGTTGGCTTTGATGCCTTTTGTTTTGTGCTCCTAGGCAGATTCCACTATCTCTGTGTTCCAGTCTCTCCAACAAGTTTTTCTTGGGAGCACTTAACTAGCAGTGGGGGATTCCATCTCCTTAGCTTATACCAGTTTTTATTTCAAAAGGGTTAGTGTTTTCCCATGAGTTTGGCTTTAGAATATGTGGTGATAAGGGTCTCTCTGATTGGATTTATATTTTTTGTTATCTAGGGCTAATTCTTTTAGTATATATAAGGGATTCCTGGTGTATTGAGTTTCATGATTTTAAAAACTCAATGACAGTCATAACATATCATTTTGCTCTTCATTTTTGGTATGTCATGAAGTTTTTGAGGTTTAGTGTTTGTTTTGGGCAGGCTCTTCCTTTCCTGAAGCCAATTTCATATACTTCAAGTTAATTGTCTAACAGGGATTTTGCTCTGTTTAGTAAGACTGTGGAGAGTATTTTGTATGTTATATCTAGGGGGAGATTCCTCCATAGTTGTGATCTGCTTGGGACACTTTCTTATGGAGTGGGTGGACGAGGGCCGTCTTCCATTCATCAGGGGTTTTTCTTGTATTCATATTTCTTCAAAAAAGTTGTGGTGAGCGTCTGTGACATTTTTTCCTCAAAGTTCAGCTCGATTTGGTCTCTCTGAGACCTTGTGGTTTTTGAGATTTGAAATGACTGTAATTCCTCAGTGATGGATGGTTCAGAGTTAGGGCTGGTTGTTGAGCTCTTCGAGACCACTTTTCTGTGTTCTTCGTAGTTGAGATGGTTTTGGAAATATTGGAAATTGTTTGCACGTATTTCCATTTCTGTCTTCATTTTCCAAGTTCAGTGGGCTGTATTTGGTTATTTTTCGTTTAAAATTTGTATAAAAGTTCCTCGTGTTGTTTTTTTTATTAAGATCATTGACTAATTTGTTTTCCACTTGCAGATAAATGACCAAGTGGATGAAGCAGCCACACTCTCACCGGTCCACATATTCCTCAAAGAAGAGGAAGGTGTAAGTATTCATGAAATACTGACTGTCAGTTACACACTGAAGTAATAAGATAACTCTTAATTGTATTTCATTTACCAGTAGTAGAAAATGCATATACATAAAATTTCTTATATACTATAGTTGAAAGTCAAACTGGAGAATATGCATTATAATAAGCCACAATTGTACTGTGTATACACACACAGATTAGGTGGATATTTCTAAGGGACTCTTTGCAAATGATACAGTTGTGTACAGTGATTTCACATAACTAGAAAATTATTGTTAAATGCTGGAGGACTTGATGATGATGTGCATGTGGTTCAGGGACAGGCAAGTCAAGTACTGTACATGTGTAAACAGATGAAAAGACTGTCGTTGCTCAGTTACTGGAAAAGGACACAACCAGCAATAGCAGCAGTTTCAGGAGAAATCAGATGGCAGAAAATTCGTACTGGACTGGAACTCAAACCCGGATCTCTGGGACTCAAACCCAGATCTCCCGGTTTATGTGTTAGGTCGCCATAACCACTTTGGCTATCCGTACAGGAGTCATGACAAGAAACACTTCCATATGTCGTCATCTGTGCGTCACAACCTGCACTCTTGCACTTAATTTATAGGGATTTGAAAAATTTACGTTTCCGCTTCAAAATGCAAAATTACGTTTTAGATGCTATTTTGTAGTAAATTGTATCCAGATGAACTATTTTATCAGAGATAATTTGAAATAGCTTGATTCCTGCATAAAAATATTGAAAATGTAACCAGTTTTTGGTTAATGGTATTGTGCATCTTCTGGTGAAGGCCAATTTGTAAAGGTAATGTGTATAAGAACCTTTCTGCAAAATGAAAGTGTACAAATGCAATGACATATCAGTGCACTAAATGATCTGATGCCAGGCCAGTTGTGGGCGGTTGAATGGTCTATTTAAGATACGTGCTGTGTAATACAATGTAGTACTCAGCTGTGGGACCAAGTATTTTATAACAAAGAAATGTGTACATTTGTTTGTTAAAAAAGCCCAAAATATGGTTTAATGTGGACATTTCTAAAGTGTCAAATTAGGTGGAGTATGTTTTGAGCAGTGGTTGTATCGAATACTGCTAGATATTAGGCCTGCACTGAGTCGTTAACAATAGTCCGCCAACATCAGCGAGCAGTTGAGCTGTAGCTTTCCCCCAAATATTTTGTGTCACGTGTTGCTTATCGTTTTCCGATTTTGAAATAAGTGAAGCTACTAATCCTGATCCGTTACGGATTTCGATTATGAACCTTACAACGTTAGAAGAGATGGGTGATCCCTTTGACAATACTGTTGGCTGTTGCCATGTGAAAGGGAGGCGGGGTATGTTTCTGCACACCACTCTTCTTCCCTCTGGCAGTCAAAATTCTAGTTTGTTTATGCTTGTTGTCATATGCCACTGAAGCCTGTAGTGTCTGCACTATGTGCCAAAATTCTTCTCGTAATGTTAACATAGCGTTATGATATGTTCAGTTCTGCTTCTATGCTAACTGCCTTGTCTGTTCTGTTTGTAGCATTGTAAAGCATGGGTTGCACACGTACGAATGCCCACAAAAGATAGAAATTAATAGTTTGTAGATTTTGTTATCATCGAATTGTGTAGAAAAGAGTGATAATGTCCAGAAACACCTTAAATTAGAGACGCATTCAGCTCACTGTCAGGAAAAAGCTGTGGCTTTTCAACAGAACAATCATTTTTAAATTCTTAAATATAGCCAAATGAAGAAAACAAAGGCTAGTTTGGAAGAAAAAGGTTTTGGAAGTTTTTGCAAAAGCAAACATTACTGTCACAAAGTTCCTAATCAGCACCTTTCTGTAGCAGTCAGTTTCAAAGAAATAAGGCTTTGTGTATTTTCACTCACGTGACAACATTTGAGGTAGGTGCATCTAATCATTAAAAGAAATATGAAATCAACAAAAATAGATGCAAATTATGCCAAAAAAGAGAGAGAGAGAGAGAGAGAGAGAAATTTCAGTACGTGGGGTACATATAGAAGTTTGGGCCTGGCCAAGAGTTGTGCACAGATAGCCAAAACAGTTAAGGTGACCGCTTGTGTAAAGCAGGAAACCTAGGTTCGAGTTCCAGTATGGCACAAATTTTAGTTGTTTTCATTCCATTATACAGCTGATGGTTGTCCGTATTTGAAACTCCTAATACGTTTTGTGTATTCCATGTGGGCTGTGGTCAGCACAGTGCTTGTTCTTTTGGGCATGCATGTATGTCCAAAGGAACATTGCATCATACTTTTAACAACACAGGCACTGAAATATCATAAAATGTCTGTGTTTATACAGTGTCTGCATCGTCACAATATAATGCTCTTCAGACACGCATGCCTAAAAGCTGTGGATGAACATTATGAAATAAATCTACTTATTTCATATCTGCATCGATGTCAGCATTTTGTTACACACGAACGTTTGTGCTGGACCGAGACTCGAACTCAAATTTTCCACTCGTTACGAGCGTTCACCTTAACTGCTTCAGCAATCTGAATGTTCCCCTGTGACTGATCCACACTTCTATACATTGTGTAGTCACATCCCGTATGCCCACACAATTTGCGATCTTCGTGCAGGGAGAGAAGAGTGTTATATTGTCATTTTAGCCTCTCGTTGGTGCATATTTGTAATATGTGAATTTTTTCACAACATTATATTATTGTATATAAATTAGTTGTCAGTTGACAGCTCCCACCAGCAATACACGAATGGGACCTGTGCTGGTTTTGCAGGCTCCAACCCTGTTGGCAGTTCCACTGTGCAAATCATTGTTCTTGCTGGTACTCAAGTAGCAAATGTATTTTAATGCGAAAATGTGTCTAAATGAAGAAAAAATGTAACCCTGGTCCTAAAGACAATTAACAGCACTACGGAGGTCTAGATCGTAGTCAACTTAGAGAATTTTTATGTACTTTTTGTAGGAAGTACAGACATCAAACTTAAAACTTGTTATGAGTTAAATGTTGACTAAATTTCAAAGCAATGTCTTCCTCGAGCATTATGCACGAGTCTCTATAGACCGTATGCTGAAGCTGTGGCGCGATCCCAACCGAGGGATGTTTGGTGAAGACTAGGGACCGTATTATACGCATTTGCATGCTGCATATGCATTTGCATATTTTGCTCCTTTTCACCAGTTATTGCATATTTTAATAAAAACTGGTGACGGTACATATTTCACTCTGTTTATAATATTTTAAAAATTGAGATGGGTAGTCTCTAGCTCTATCTAGTTTCTATGTCTCACACATTCACCGCACCTAAAACTGCATGTAATAGCTAATCGAAAGCCCACTGCATGGCGAAATCATTACAGAATAGGAACAGGAAGAGGCGTACAGAGTCAGTGCTCCTGCGCCTGTGCCCCCCCGGTTAATCCCCCCCCACTCTCCTGCCGTATGCGTTCACAACAAATAAATTAAATTACGCGAGCTTTTCAGTTTAGCTTTCTGCTTACTTGTACACAGTTGAACGTGTTAATGATGTGCAGTGTATAACGTGTCGTGTGCCATACCACCCGAAAAAAGAATGGTCGTTTCGTGGATAGCTGACCGTCCCGGAACATTTACATATGACGGAATTATTTTATGTTGTCAAGTCTGTGAAAAATATGTTTTGTGCAAAAAAAGAAGTTTCAAGTAGATCAGCATGCCGAGACAAATCTTCCTATCACAGGAATGCAGAAGAAAGGTGATGACAAAAATTTCTGATAACAGCAAGTTGCAGTAGCAGGGACTTGTCCAGAGGTAACTAAAAAAGTCTGTTTAACATGGATCTGTGCAGAGCATTCATTGCAAGCAATATTCCTCCTCACAAACTTATAAACTCTATCCTCTAAGGCTTCCTGCAGAAATATTGCTTAAATCAAAATATACCAGATGAATCGACATTGTGTAAAAATTACATACCGACAATGTGTGTAAATGTTCTGGAAGAAATACGCAATGAACTCGAGGGCAACATGATCTGGATTTCAGTTGACGAAACTGCAGACAGTTGTGGCCTGTACTTTGCAAATTTAATTGTTGGTGATTTAAATGAAGAGCCTTCTTCTTCCTATTTAGTGGTCTCCAAAGAACTTGAAAAAGTAAATCAGTCTACGATCACTAGATTTGTGATTGAGGGTATTAGAAAAATATATCCAGAATCTTCTGCAGATGCAAGTGTGTTTGTGTTTATTTGAGATGCTGCTCCCTATATGATCAAAGCAGGAAAAACCCTCAGAGTATTTTATCGTAATTTGATTCGTGTGATGTGCTTTGTTAACTGAGCACATCGCCTTGCTGAATGTAAGTAAACTGATTTCAGCCACAGAGAAAGTGTTTCTAAAGGCTCCTGCTCGCATCAAGACCTACAAAGAAAAATTACCAAATGTGCAATGATTATAAAGAGTCCGCCTCGATTGCAAATAGAAACCGGATGTTCGCCTAGGTTTCGGTGCAGATAACCACGCCTTCTTCGGAACACACTAAAACTACAAAGTGCGTAAATAGGCATCGCCCAGCATTAATACAGTTTGTAGTTTTAGTGTGTTCCGAAGAAGGCATGGTTATCCGCACCGATACCTAGGTCAACATCCGGTTTCTATTTGCAATTGAGGCGGATTCTTTACAATCATTAAATTATTCCAGTCGTAACTCATTGGGGTACGTAGGTTGAAGCTGTGTCATTTTACAATGAATATTTCAAGGCCATTAGAGGGGTAGTAAATGACTTTAATAGTGCAGAGGCTTTGGCAGTTTGCCAATCCAAGGAAGCTTTTAATGAGTCCGGTATTAAAAAAGACATTGCTGTGATTAGCACTACTTTTCCCATATGCCTGCAAGTATTAAAAAGCTTGAAACTCAAGGTTTGGCATTGAATGAATCTATTCAGTTAATGAATGAAATTATTCTAGTGAACTGCTCATTGCCGGAGGTATTCCTGAGAAAACTTACAGAAAAGTTTGAAAACATTTTATACAATAGCCCAGGCTTTGAACCCTTGTACCATATTGATAGTTTTATTAATGGGACGGGTGAACTTTTACCAGAAACGGTAAGTGCCAACATAGCACCCAAATTCAAATACTGCCCAGTCACCTCAGTTGATGTAGAACGGTCCTTTTCTACTTATAAAAATGTTTCGAGTGATCGAAGACACAATCTTACCACCAAACTTTTGAAACAGTACTTGTTTGTATCTATTTACAATAGTAGAAAAATGTAAAATAAATTGTAAATGATGCTTTGGTCCAATAGTATTAATTAAAAGTTAATGATGTCAAAAAATTCATGATTATGTGTTGTTTTTTAAATAAAATATTACTGTGTTTTTGAGTGTGCCCCCCCTGCGTGCAGGATATCTTGAAGTTGGTCCTGTACGTATCGATTGTTTTGCCGTGACTCAACTCACATCGCGTCTGTTTGTTACCGACAACAATAGTGAAGAAGGAACAACTCTTGAAATACAGTACGAGCCCCCATTTTGCAAATTTTTAGAAAATAATCCCAGAAAGCCTCCGCCCCCCCCCCCCCCCTTCTAACCTCTACCAGAAATTATTCAGAAAGTGATATCAACATTCTAAATGTACCGATGTTTGGCATGGCTGGCACTCTTCCTCGTAATTGATATGCACAGGTTCGACTTTGAGATGTAATGCATGCAGTAACTCCTATTTTTTTTTTATTATTTGATCTTGCAGATTTCTGCACTTTTTGTGCATTTTTAAGCGTTTTTCATGCATATTTTAAGATTTTTATGATGCATATAATCCAGTGATGACACACCCACAAGAATAGCATTTTAGAGCAGTGTTGAAAAAAATTGTAAGCTTTCATCAACCTGAAGGTGGTTTTGAGCAGCACAGTGCTCTACTAGGGACAGTCCTACTCAAGGCCATACACCATGGCCCTCCTCTGACCTTTGAACTCATTCATCTACAGTTTGTGAACTCCAAACTGTGGTGGAACTTGCCGTTTTTCACAATAACAGATCCATCAGGAGGTTAAGGAAGTGATTAACGACAAATAAAAACGTGTAGCTACCTCAGCTCTTACACCACTCTTCACCTGTCTGTCAGCGATGTCGCGAATGACCGACGGTGGAAAGATGGTGTGCTCCAGCAGTTAGTACCCTCGCTACATGCCATGGCGCGAGCATCAGTGTGAGTGCAGATAATGGATGTGTGTTACTTAAAGTAGCAAGCGGGATTATGATATTACGTGTGTTATCAGTTGCTTGTCTTATTACTGTGCTGACTAATAAAACATTATTATCTCAAAGTGTAGTGTTTGATTAGCTGCAAAGGTGTTACTCATACTGGCACGCTGCCAGCTTCATACTGTATTTACTTGAGTGTAAGACGCCCCTGAATATAAAATGGCCAATTTTTTAAATTTTTTTATTTATTCATTTTTTTAATGACAGGCTCCTTGAGAGAAATTTATTTTTAACAGATTCTGATTAACTAGAATTACAAACTGTTTTATTGACATAAAGTACCTGCCAAAAAGGTAACCTTATAATTATTCTAAACTTTTGCCATTTATTGATTGTCTAAATTTTGATAACACTTGGAGAAATAAAATAAACAACAAGAAATTGTTCACATTAATTTTTGGACTGTTTTCTTTTCTGCCTTTTATGCTTACAATCCCTGTAGTGTGTGCTACCACTATCTTGGGTCATCACCATCATCAACCTAGTGGCACAACCGTGAAATTTACACCTTCATTGTCACAAACATATGGCTGTTTCTTCAGAATATGTGGCTATTTCTGAGGTGGTTGTTATGTTGGAATTTGAGAACACAGCTATTTTTTCCTGTATACATACCAGATTTCGCCTCTATCCTGAAATGAGTATGTTATAATCTGACTTCCAAACATGTCACCTCCCCCCACTCTGTGTAGAACACCTGATATACCCTCTTTCATTCTTGTCATACGTCACGGAGAGTGTTGACAACATTGCAGCAAGAAACACAGAAGTACATCACTTGCCTAGATCTAGGCTTTTATAGTCTTGTGCAGAAATGAATACTATTGTTGAGTATTTGTCCAATTTTAAAGTCAGTTCAATTCCGACTACAAATGCATTTGGGCAAACTGCAGTTTAAACACAGTAGATGTTCATACACTGAAGTGCTGAAGAAACTGGTATAAGCATGTTTATTATAACACAGAGATTTGTAAACAGGCAGAATACGGCGCTGCGGTCGGCATTGCCTTTACAAGGCAACAAATGTCTGGGCAGTTCTTAGATCAGTTGCTGCTGCTACAATGGTAGGTTCCCAAGATTTAAATGAGTTTGAACGTGGTGTTACAGCCAGTGCATGAGTGATGGGACACAGCATCCCTGAACTAGCAATGAAATGCAGATTTTCCTGTACGACCATTTCATGAGTGTACTGTGACTATCGGGGATCTGGTAAAACAGCAAATCTCAGACATCACAATGGCTGGAAAACAGTCCTGCGAGAACAGGACCGACGACAACTGAAGACAATTGTTCAATGTGACAGAACTGCAACACTTATGCAAATTGCTGCAGATTTCAATACTTGGTTATCAACAAGTGTCAGTGTGTGAACCATTCAACGAAACATCATCGATACGGTATTTCAGAACCGAAAACCCACTCGTGTACCCTTGATGACAGCATGACACAAACCTATAGGCTTTGCCTGGGCCCGGTCAACACCAACATTGGACTTATGATCACTGTAAACATGTTGCCTGGTCGGACGAGTTTTGTTTCAAATTGTATACAGTTATGGAGACAACCTCATGAATCCATGGACCCTGCATGCCAGCAGTTGACTGTTCAAGCTGGTGGAGGCTCTTAATGGTGTGGGGCATGTGCAGTTTGAGTGATATGGGACCCCTGATAAGTCTAGATATGACTCTGACTGGTGACACATACGTAAACATGCTGTCTGATCACCTGCATCCATTCATGTTCATTGTGAATTCCGACAGACTTGGGCAATTCCAGTGGGACAATACGGGGCAATTACAGCAGGACAATGTGACACCCCACACACCCAGAATTGCTACAGAGTTGCTCCAGGAACACTATTCTGAGTTTAAACACTATTCTGAGTTTAAACACTATTCTGAGTTTAAACACTTATGCTGGCCATTAAACTCCCGATCATTATTGAACATATCTGGGATGCCTTGCAACGTGCTATTCTCAAGAGTTCCATCTCCTCACACTCTGAGGGATTTGTGGACAGGCCTTCAGGATTCCTGTTGTCAGTTCCCTCCAGCATTACTTCAGGCATTAGTAGAGTCCATGCCACGTCGTGTTACGGCACTTCTGCGTGCTCGCAGGGGCCCTACGTAATATTCGGCAGGTGTACCAGTTTCTTTGGCTCTTGAGTGTAGAAAGCAAAAGTACTAGGTATAGATTACCACGCATAACAACATGATGAAATTTGCTGTGGGCTCAGTGCTTCCCTCCATGCAATCATCATAGCTCTCAGCCAAGCTGGTGTCACTGTTCTCCTTCCAAGCTTGAGTAACTGTCAAAAACAGACTGCAATATCTGCTAGTATGCAGGTCATATGTAACAACACCAACTAATATGTAAATAAAAGATTGCATTTAAGATTCCGTTCCACTCTCGAAGTTTTGCTCATCCCGCGATCTACTGACGTCTACCTCCACAACGGGTCTTGCGACTGTAATTTATTTTTGCTTTGACAATTACAGTCTGTTTAATATGATCTACTTCCTATGTTAGCCACGTCATTCTATATTAATTTTCCTTCTTGTTTCAACTGAATTTCACCAACGTGGTATACAGCTGAGTAAAATCAGGTAATGTTTTTACATGGTATTGTAATACATGAACAGTGGTCAAATTTCTCATTTGCAATCTACGTAGTAAATCATTACAGTGTCTCATAACCAAATAAAATTTTGATCTGGTTTCTGAATCAACTAATGTTCTTTGAAGGACAGAAATTTCTATATTTGAATGTTACCTTTACTTAAAAAATTGCATTAATATTTGTATAGAATATTTATACATGTATGAGAATGTTTATTGGGAACCTGTTAAAATACAACAAAAGCTTGTAAGTTGATAGACTTTAATTCTATTTCCTCCTGTGTTTCACCAAACTGTCAAATGTCAATCAGAGCAATAGACTGTTGTGGCTAGTTCATTATTTCTTGTGTATCTCTTGCACTAGTCAGTGTCACGTGATCGTTCGAGTAACGTCGATACTGTACCGAGCACTTCGGTGTATCGGGAACTCTCGAGCTTGTCGGAACGTATCATTTGCCGAGCCCTGCCCTTCAGAATTATTTAAAATAAAATTGTACAAAGCTTCATCTTTATGATGACCACTGTAAATGTAATACTACTACTGTGCACATTACTAAACAATCTGATAATGGGGACCTCAGAAAAGTAGTTCAATCAGCCAATTTAAGACAACCCTGTAGCTTTTGAATGACACATTTGGAAAGAAACCTCGTCTTATAATTATGTAAATACTCTAGATGATGCAGGGTTTTCAATATGTTACCTGCTGATACATATTTCACCATGAGTGATCTGAAGATGATTGTGTGGTCAACTGAAATTAGTATACACATTTTAATGTTTTACAGTGCACGGGATCTAGACGGTAAAAAAGTTTTTACCGACTTGAGCTATTAATACCTGCTGGGTCGAAATGGAAACACAGTTTCCTTCTGTAATGTGTTTCTGTTGTTTTAGGGGAGGAGACCCGACAGCGAGGTCATCGGTCTCATCGGATTAGGGAAGGACGGGGAAGGAAGTCGGCCATGCCCTTTCAGAGGAACCATCGTGGCATTTGCCTGGAACGATTTAGAGAAATCACGGAAAACCTAAACCGGGACGGCCGAACATGGGATTGAACCGTCGTCCTCCCGAATGCCACTCCAGTGTCCTAACCACTGTGCCACCTCACTCGGTGTGTGTGTTTCTGTCGTGGCAAGATTGACGGTGGGTCAAGTGGTGTCGCTAAATGACTGCCGCATCTGGGAGTGTGGTGGCTCATCTGTTTGCACAAGGGCCACACTGTTTTGGAAGACTTGCAGTGTTGAGGGCTGCAATGTGGCGGGAGCTCTGTGTCTGGTGGTAGCCTGCATTGAGGTAGGCTGGCTTGCACCAGGACGTGGACAGTGCTGTGTCTACCCCTTTAATGTGGAGAGTGAGTGTGCTAGTGTTGTGTCCTGTGAATGTATTTGAGCCTCAGAAGGGCGGTTCTAGTGCTCCACACAGTGGACCGTGTCGGAGGAAAATGTGGTACGTCATTGCCAGCTCTCTGAGAACAGTAGTAGTCCGTTTTCAGTGCCGTGTTGTTCCACTAGGTAAGTAAGTGTGGAGGGTAAGAGTTGTAGAGGGAAACCTAGGTGAAACTATGGGAAGCAGGTCCAAAAAGATATAGATTGTGGTAGTTGCGCATGAAGAAGAGGTCTGATCGGGATACACCGATGTGGGAAGCTGCTTATCTGTTGCAAAGCCATTGTACAGCAGGCATGTGAATCGGTACTGAGGATGTTATGCCACCAGTTGTCAGATGTGTGATACTTTTACCGCAACATGTTTGGGACTATGTTACCTCATTATTGAGTGCTATAAAATATGGAAACCAGTTAAGAAATCACAATACTACACATACTGACCCATATAAAAATATTTATATCTCCCTTTAATGTAACATACCGTAAAGCTTCTGTGCCATTAGGCATCATCAGCAGTAAAATCCAGCAGCAAATGTGCATTGTCATACATAAAACTCTTCTCAGAACATCTCATATTGGCAGGTTACACTCTCGAGGCACAGTTTGCGTGTTAAATTGGATGACATTAGTGTCACTTTAGCGATATCTCCTCAGGGAACAGCAACAGATTTATTCGAATTAGTGGCATCAGGTTTAATGTTTTCAGTTGTCTTCCATATGGATGCACACAATGAAACGCAGGCGTAGTAACTGTTTTTAGAATTTTTAGAACTTTTGATTTTCATAAATTTTACAGTAGAAAATAACATTGTTGAGGGCTCTGACATATGCTTTGCAGTCGAGTGCAATTTTTGGTAGGTGACAGCAGCAGCTTTAGTTTAACAACTGTGCCTTGAGAGCATAACATACTAACATGAGATGTTACAGGAAGAGTTTTATGTTTGACAGTGCATGTTTGCTGTTGCCTTTTGCTATTGATGATGACGCCTAATGGCACAAGAGCATTGAGGTACATTACACTGTGGGCCGACATAAATATTTCGGTATAGGTCAGCAGGTAGAGTGTTGTAATTT